>NC_059136.1:93942935-95201864 GCF_020740605.2 Lemur catta | reverse complement strand
CTGCCTACTTCATGGAGGAATGCTGTTGATGTACAGCCCTGATTTGCTTTCTTTCTAGCCACAAAAGTTGGTGCATAACTGAGATTGTTACTTTTGTCCACTGTGGAATTCTTTTTTGTTCTGTGATGTTTCTTTGAAGATATAAGTTGTTTCCCTTGATTTTTAGAACATAACCATTACAAAGCATTTCTGTTTTCAATATACACATGAATTATTTAAGTATTATAACAAACAAAATTTAAACTATCAAAATTGCAGAAATATTTTATTACATTAAATAATTCAATTAAAAATTCACTCTCCAGTTTAATGCATTATTTTACAGATTTAGAGAGAACTGCCAAATCCCCATGATGTGTGTGACTCAATACAAACCCTACAAAATATTTACAAAAACATACTATTATTAAAAAGAATCTTTTCCTGCTCTGTGTTCAAACTCAAATACAGTTATGTGTTGCTTAATGATGGGGATATAGTCTGAGAAATGTATCGCTAGGGGATTTTGTTGTTGTGTGAACATCACAGGGTGCACTTACACAAACCTAGACAGTGCAGCCTACTACACACCTAGGCTGTATGGCACAGCCTGTTGCTCCTAGGCTACAAGCCTGTGCTTCATGCTATTGTACTGAATACTGTAGGCAACAGTAACATAATGGTAAGTATTTTTTTTTATCTAAACATAGAAAAGGTACAGTAAAAATACAGTATAAAAGATAAAAAATGGTACACCTGTATAGGACACTTATCAGAAGTGGAACTTGTAGGACTGGAAGTCGCTCTGGGTGAGTCAGTGAGTGAGTGGGGAGTGGATGCGAAGGCCTAGGACTATAGGCTTTATAAACACTGCACACTTAGGCTACACTAAATTAATAAAAGTATTTTTTTCTTCAATAATAAATTAACCTTAGCTTATCCTAATGTTTTTACTTTATAAACTTTTTCATTTTAAACTTTAACTTACTGACTTTTCTGTAATAACACTGAACTTAAAACAGCTTAAACATTGTACAGCTGTACAAAATGTTTTCTTTCCCTATATCTTCATTCTATAAGCTTTTTAATTTTTAAAATTATTTATTTTTTTACTTTTTAAATGTTTCTGTTAGAAGCTAAGACACAAGCACACACGTTAGCCTAGGCTTACACAGGGTCAGAATAATCAATATCACTGTCCTCCACCTCCACATCTTGTCCCACTGGAAGGTCTTCAGGGCAATAACACGCATGAAACTGGTATCTCCTATGACAACAATGCCTTCTTCTGGAATACCTCCCGGGGAACCTGTCTGAGGCTGTTTTACAGTTAACTTTTTTTTTTAATAGTAGGAGTACACTCTAAAATAACAATAAAAGTATAGTAAATACATAAACCAGCAACATTATCATTATCAAGTATTATATTCTGTACATAATTGTATGTGCTGGATTTTTATATGACTGGCAATGCAGTAGGTTTGTTTACACCAGAATCACCACAAACAAGTGAGTAAAGCATTGTGCCATGTCATAACAATGGCTACGACATCACTAGGTGATAGGAAGTTTTCAGTTCCGATACAACTTATGGGACCACTGTCATGTATGTAGTCCACCATTTGACCCCAACATTGTTATGCAGCACATGACTATAATCTTACTGTTTTGAAGTCCTGGTAGTAGGTACCTATACACGTAGGTTTGTTATGTCTACTTGTTGAATTGACCCTTCTGTCATTATAAAATGGTCTTCTTTGTTTCTAATAATACTCCTTTTCTTGAAGTCAGCATTATCTCATATTAATATAGACATGCAGATTTCTCATGCTTGGTGTTTTCTTGGTATCTCACTTTCCCATCCTTTTCTTTTCTAGCAGTCTATGTCTTTATACAGTACATTTTTGTATATAGCTTGCAATTGGGTGTTGCTCTTTTATCTAGTCTGATTATCTCTTTTTTAAAAAGTCAAGATGAAATGCACATAGCATACAATTAATAATTTTAAAATATACAATTCAGTGGCATGTAGTGTATTCACAATGCAACAACTACCCTATTTCCAAAATATTTTCATCACCCCAAAAGAAAACTTGGTACTCATTAAACAGTTCCTCCCCATTCTCTCCCTGCTAACAGCTGGCAACGAGTAACCTGCTTTCTGCTTCTTTGGATTGACTATTTCTGGATATTTTATATCAGTGGACTCATCCAATAGTCTTTTGTGTCTGACTTCTTTCACTTAGTGTCATGTTTTTGAGGTTCACACATGTTGAAGTATGTATCAGTACCTCATTTCTTTTTATGATTAAATAATATTCCATTGTTTGTGTATACAACAATTTGTTTATTCATTCAAAATTGTATGCACCATAATTTGTTTATCCATTCATCAATTGTTGAACATTTAGGTTGTTTCCATATTTTGGCTGCATGGACAATGCTGCTATGAATATTCATGTATAAGTATTTGTTTGGATACCTGTTTTCAATTCTTTTGAGTATGTACCTTGCTGTGGAATTGTTGGATAATATGGTAATACTATGTTTACCTTGATGAGGAACTGCCAAATTGTTTCCCATAGTGGCCATTCCTTATTGTTGTTTTAAGAATTCTTTAAATATTCTGGATATCTACCTCAATCTTGTTAGATATATGATTTGCAAGAATTATTCTGTCCCTCCTTTCTTTCCTTCTTTTGGGATACACAACTTTTTTTTTCTTTTTCATTCTTCAATAGTATCTTCACTTTTGCTTTTTACCTGTTCCTCTTTTTATTTTTTAGTGGTTTATGTATACATTACAATATGCATACTTAACTTGTATAATACATTTTAAAAAATACCATTTCAGTCATATCTCTTCCATTCTTTGTGCTATTATTGTCATGCATTTTATTTCTAGATATACTACAACCTCTGTAAAATATTGATATATTTGATTTAAATAGTCAATTGATTTGTGAAAATTAAAAAAAGAAGAAAACTTACCTGTTATATATACCCACATATTTACTATTTCCACGCTCTTCCTTTCTTGCTGTAAATTTACATGTCCATCTTATATTATTTCTCTTAAACATGAAGAACTTCTCTTTGTATTTTTTTGTAGTAAGAGTTGGCTAGTTATGGATTTTCTTAGTATTTTTTTGAATGAATATATTCACTTTTGCCTTCACTTTTGTAGAATATTTTTGCTATTAATAGATATAAAATTTTAGGTTGACAATTTTAAATTTTTCTTATACTGTGAAAGATGTTTCATTGTATTCTGGCCCTGAGAAGATAGCCATTACTCCTATTTCCAGTTCCCTAAATATAGTATGCATGTTTCTTTGGCTGCTTTTGAGAATTTTTCTGCTCATTTAATCAGTTACCATAATCTGTCTAGGTTTGGTTTTCTTTAAATATATTTTATTTGGAATTCACTCTGATTCCTGGCTCTGTAGATTACTGTTTTTGATCAAAACTGGAAAATTGTAATACATATTTAAGTATTTTTCCTGCTCCATTGAATCTCTTCTTTCCTTTGAGGACTCCAATTACATGTATATTGCTTTAATTGTTACCATCTCACAGGTCACTGAGGCTCTATAAAATTGTTTTACCAATTTATTTATTGTGTACTTCAATATGGATACTTTCTCTTAACCTGTCTTCAAGTTTACTGATCCTTTCTTTTTTGTATCTAATCTGTTGTTAATCTAATTAATTTTTATTTCACTTATTGTAATTTTTAGGTCTAGGATTTCCACTTGTTTCTTTTTATAATTTCTAGATATCTCTTGAAAATGCTGATCTCTCCAGTCTATTTACTATAACTATTTTAAGGTTTTTGTCTCCAATTAAAACATCTTTGTTGATTGTGAGTCTATTTTTATTAACTAATTTTTCTATTGACATTTTCCAGTTTCTCCATACGTCTAGTAATTTTTGATTGTATACTAGATCTTGTGGGTAACAGTGCAGAAAGTCTGGATTCTTTTATATTTTTCTGAAGAATGTTGAGTGCTGTAAGTTCCTTGTGGACCACTGTGAGCTTATGTAGGTTTGTCTTTATGCTTTTTTAGGAAAGGGATATTTCAGTTTTATCCTCAGCCTTGAGATACTCTAAAGCCCTGGGAATTTATCATGGTTTTATAACTTGGTGGAACTCAAACTCTAATGTCTCTCTCTAAAGTCACCTGTGGTAAACAGCAGCTGAAATTGCCACTCAGTTCTTTCAGCTTTCTGGCTTGTTTTTTCTCTGAGCTCCTTGCAGTTGTTCCTACATATGAATAGTGCAGTGTTTGGTCTAGGATTTAACTGATATTTACATGAAGATTTGGGGGTTCACCCACTCTAGTTCCCTCCTTTCAAGGACTTCCCATCTTGATTTGGGAAACTGCTCTAGTAGTTCCAAATTCAATCTGCCCACTCCTCAGCAGATGACACTGTGGCTTTCTGCTGGAGTTCTAGTCTCCTTGTGGCTTATAGACTCAGGAATGCCCTCAGGGGACAAGTCATACAAATATTCATGTTGCCATTTTTCAAGGGTAAACTCATCCCCACCCTCCTTATTTAAAGACAAATCCCCTACTTTCCTGCCTTCTTTGCTTATTTTACAGTGTCCTCAAGCAGTTATTTACATTTTATCCAGAGATTATTATTATTATTAGTGTTAGAGAGTTAGGTTAATATAAGTTACTTTTCCATAATGAAACTGGAGCCTTAATAAAGAATTGATCACAATCTGTTTATATTTTAACAAGATATATCAAGATTTATGTGAAAATCCAGAATAAACATTCCTATGTTGAAAAAGTCAAAGATCCATAACAAGGATCATTGGCCTTAGCCTTAATCATACAACTTTTTCATAAAGATATCAGAATTTATTTCTCAACAGAATTAATTCATTGTTGAAAATACAGACTGCATAATGAAGTAAAGCCATTATTTTCAGTCATTTAGACAGCATTAACTGGACTACAAACTGTTATCTTTAAGTTAAGGAAAAAAAAAAGAAACAAAAATGTCAAAGTGTTAGTAAGTTTTCCCTGGTTACTGGGTTTCAGATACCCACAAGGAAAATGTCATAACAAAGCATCAAAATTTTGCAAATTACTATCAGATTTGTGTGTCTACTAAAATTTTGAAGAAAATGAAGAAAGCACATGAAAATGAAAAAAAAGAAACCCCAACAGCTATATTGTTTGTTTAAGAAATGTTTATAACAATCCATTACCTGCCAAACGCTGTGTACATACTAAGGGTAGTGAAAAGAAAGACAGAGCTCAGGTCCTCAAAGAGTCAAGAGTCCAGCGGGGAACATGCTAAAGTGGAAGAAAGGACCAAAGACATAGTTAAGCTTTCTCAAGAAAGCAAGGCCAGGGTATTTAAGGTGCCCAGCATTAGTTTTGGAGCTAGTAGCTTTTAATAGTAGCTCCCAAATCTTCAAACGTATCATAACTCTGGATAATCAGGTTCACGAGAAGCTGTTCCCTCCACAAATTAGAGTCAGGCACTGGGGACTGGCAGAACATGTTATTCTGAGCAGCAATAATCTTACTAGAATCTGAGATCACTAGGCTCTTGAAACCTTTTAAGAGTGATGAGGAAAGGGCTTTTGAACTTAGCTTTGTGAATGGCACCGAGACTAAAGAATAAAGCATTCTTTAAATCAAGGATGCCTGTTTAATTTCACAAGGAAGCCTGAATATTCTAGGCCATAAAGCCCTTGCACCCTTTAAAACATATAAGTATCACTTACTCACAGGAAAGGTTTCTTTTCTAGTTCTTTCATGTACTAAGAATTTTTACCCAGGACATGTATAGGAGAAGAGTATCATATTTTTATGTATAATGTAGCAAATTGTCTATGCTTTGGGAGGTTTGTTGTTGGGTTTTTTCCCTGTTTTTTTTTTTTTTTTTTGTGATGTCACTTCCTCCTAAAATTTATGCTAACAATTTTAAGTGTTTCTAACTTACTAGAGCTCCAGTTTAATCTATACTTCCACATTCCTGCCCTGAGCTAAAAGCTACAATAGTTCCTTGAAGGCCAATAAATATGTAAAATGAGCTACCCTATATGAATTGAAACACTGTGTAAAGACAAAATGCCCCAGATGGGCTTTCAGTGATCACAAAGCTAATTTGTGTTCCAATGTGTTTTTCCAAATATGAAAACTTAAACAGAGAATACAGACTTTGCACAACATTAAATTTGCCACTGGAATTGAATTTAAGTTTTAAAAATAATTTATTTACCTAAAAATACTAAAGTTTCTCATGAAGAGATTTAGTGTATGCTAGTTAGAAAAATCCAACTGGGCAGTCATTACATGTGCAAAAATGTTTGGGTTAAGAGATACATCTGAAAGTATTAATAGATATCTAAAGAGGGAATATTTTTTCCCCCATAAACCATTTGTATGAATATTCACAGATCACATTGTTGCCTCGGAAATGCAGGTTATTCGTTTATACTTTTGTATCCGACTGTCCTCTGTTGTGCTATGAAATTTTTGTGTCAAAAAACTTCCATTTTTGAAAATCTGGAATATACATTGCACTGTAGAATTTGAAAAGGGAATGTATCTTACTGAAGTTCATTTTTCAACTTTGAGAATCTTTTCTAATATTTTTTGCATTAATAATTCCATTTTCATTATCAAATGAAAATGTCCTCTCTTGCAAAAATCTTCAAATTCTTTCTTGAGTGGCCCTCAAATTACTGGCTGATTTTCCAACTATTTTAATCAAATGGGCTCCAGAAGAAGGATCACGGTGGTCTGAACACCGGTAACAAGCATGAGTCCTCCCGACTGTTCGGTAGAGGCCTCTCCGCACCCCTCTACCCTGCTCTCTGTGCCGAGAACTATATGGGATGCCAGTCTGTGGATTGCAAAATATTTTCACAAGATTATCCATTTTGGTCCTTACAAAAGCCCTCTTTTTGCAAACAGGGACTTGAGGCTCAGAGATATGAAATGAGGTGAGAGGACTCAGACCTCTAGCCAGATTTTCCAGCAACAAACTCTTTGCTTTTCCTCGCTGCCCTGTTTCCCAGAGCTGACTGTCTGACCCAGATAGGCCTACCCCGTCATTGGAAACCCATGCTGGAAAGACACTACTAGCTCAGTGTCCCTAGCCGCGCTGCAGGTGCAGCGGGGGACACCACGGGTGGAGAGGGCTGGTCTCCTGAGAGTCTCCCCTCCTCCCATGCGAACCCCCAGCTCCATGCTGAGGGATCAAAGGTGGGGAAAAGCAAAATGCCCTTAGAATTAAAGGAGTTGGTCTTTGGTTTCTTCCTCCCCATTGTATTCATTCCTTCTTCCTTCTGATTTCCTTTAGTAATGACAACAGCAATTACTATGATTACTACCATTTACTGAGTACGTAATATGTGTGTATTTGTCCAATTCTGCTAATTGATATGCAGTAGTGCCCCCTTATCAGCAGTTTCATTTTCCATGGTTTCAGTTACCCGAGGTCAACTGTGGTCTAAAAATATTAAATGGAAAATTCCAGAAATAAACAATCCATAAATTTTAAATCGCATGTCATTCTGAGTATCATGATAAAATCTCACGGACCTGCTGGTCATTGCTGAGTCCAAGTCCCTTGTTACCTCTGCCACTTGTACTGAATCATCTCACCATGTTTTTCTTATAAATACCTCAGCTTTGCTTACTTCTCTCCTTGAACAGATCGCGTTAGTTTACATCTCTGTCCTCACACATGGATTGTGAGATCTGTTTATGTGCTTGCTTACAGCAGTGTTTGTAAGAACTGGATAAATATTTAAATGGCTTAATATACTTACTACACACTTAAGTGTTCTTGGAGCAGGGTTTATAAGAAGCAGAAGTATACCAAAAATGTGATGGATATTCAAAGTGCTTTATTTTCCTTTTTAAATTCAGTGTAGACTTAACCTTTTTTTTGCTAATAATTTCAACTACCGAAATCAGACAGTCTCAGATAACAATTTTTTTGTCTTTATATTCTGGTTATATAGTGGGGAGTTATTGGTACTATTTCTGACTTCAGTATGTGACATTAAAGCAATGGGAATGGACTATATTTAAACCTTTCTTCTGCTTGTCTCTGACTCTGTGTCTCTCAATCCGTATGCCCCCTTTGGTCCTCATATTGACAACAATTTTATTTTAACCTGTGGTTGTATGTGACTTTAAGCATAGTTCTGTTTGTGAAGAATAATTGAGCTGTGATGTGGTCCAGCTTTTTGATGAAAGCCATCCTACCTTTTGGAATCACATTTTTTTTTGTATTTTCAAATGTAGAAAGCTAAAGGCAGAAAACTAAAAACGGTTACGTGCAAGAATAATTGCTTGGCATATTACATTCTTATTTGATTGAAGCTGAAGTAATCCAGGTTGATTGCATTAAACCAGAACTAATAGTTCCAAACCAGTTTGGCTAATATGTTAGAAGCAATTTGGGAGCAATATAGTGCTAGCCAGCCTGTGGTACAGTCATTTCAGTTCTTGTTCTAACTGGATAACCCAGGCATGCATTCTGTACCATGGCATCATTCAGTTGTTATTTATAAGTATTTTTACCAGCAGAATTAGACATAGGGTTTATCAATTTAAATTTCACTTATGATGCCCAAACACTAGTTTTAATTTCCTTTTGTGAGTGCTGGATCCATCTTCTGTCCTGTCTTTAGATTAGGTAGATTTAGACATATTTTTTGTTGTTGTTGTTGTTAGCACGAAGTTCTGTTTGTAAAACAATAGTTGTTAATACTTAGTGCTATAGTACTTCATAACATTGGCACTATAATGGCACTCAGATGGGGACACTGAATCTTAGAAAGGTTGAGAAAGTTGCTACAGCTTACACAGCCAGCAAGGGCAGAAGAACTTTCAAATTCTGGTCTGTCTGAATTCAAAACCTGGGGTTGCAGTGACAGTGTTATTTTGCCTCAGGGTGCAGGTTGGAGTGTAGCTACTGCATTCTATCACACTGCCTACTCACCGGAACTTTGGAGAGGGTTTTGGGAGTCCTGTATTTACTTGTACTAAGCACCAATATTAAGATTTTCTATGTGGTGAGAATTTCTATAACGACATTGTTCCATAAATAGTAAGAGGGACCCAAATATTTAGCTCGACTTTGTTGAATTCTGTCTCTATGCACCCATACCAAAGAGCATTTTAGCTACAGGACAGAATTTATTCAGAAAAATTATCAGCAATATAGCAACCCAAGATTATATTACCAAGAAAAATATTTTAGTAGGAAAGGTGACAGGCCTTCATAAACTCTGGAGTAACTTCCTGTGGTGACGTGAAAGTTTATGGCAACACCAAAGGGGAGAAAAGCGTTGCAGGTTGTGGTGGTGGTGGGGTGACACAATGCCAGAAGGCAGGTTAAACTGTTTCTGATTGTAGTGTACGGCAGTCAGAACTTTGGTCTCATGATCTTTGGCTGTTTTTGCTCTTATGTATGTGCTATTCTCCAATGGCAAAAGGACCGTGCAGACGTAATTAAGGTCACTAACCAGCTGACCTGAAAATAGGGAGATTAGTCTGGTTTATCCAGGTGGGCCTATTCTAAGTCATCTGAACCTTTAAAAGCAAACATTTTTCTCCTGCTGGTAAGTAGGAGGGAAGCCAGAAATTCCAAGCATGAAAAAGGTTTGATGTGCCCTTGTTGACTCAGAGATGAAGAGGGCCACAGGTCAGGGAAAGAGGAATCTCAGTCCTACAACTGCCAGAAGCCAGATTCTGCCAACAACATGAATGAGCTTAGAGACAGAATCTTTCCCAGAGCCTCCTAAGAAGAATTCAGCCCAAACAATACCACGATCTCAGCTTGTGTGGTCTTAGGCAAAGGCTCGACCAAGCCATGTGGTGCCTGGACTTCTGACTCATGAAACTGGGAGACAGTAACTGGGTCTTGTTTTATTTAAGTCATTAAGTTTGTAGTAATTTGTTATGGCAGAAATAGAAAGCTAGTGGAATACATATTAGTTCAGTTTTTTTTTCACATGACCCCTGTAGGAATTTTCAAAAGAGAAATATTGCTTATTCTGAATAGTGAATAATTTATTACAATATTTGTTGTACTAGCTCCTTAATTCTTTTATGGGGTACAAATGGGTATAACACATTACCAACACTGTTACAAAGTCACAGTCTTTCCAATACAAATTCAGACTGCTTCAGGGCTGTCTGGTTAACTCTAGTTTAAATCTAGGAGCACCTAATATCTCTTTTCCTCAGGATCTCACTTTAATGGGAAAATTCAATCTATTATAAACACTAGATGATTAGATTATCTTTTCCTTCAGGTCTAATCACTGAATCAGTACTATATATTACTAATTGCAATAAAATATTTATTTTGCAAGATAGTAATGATGAGTTGCTAAAGAAAAAGATGTAAGAGAAACTAGCTGGATTTAATCTGTTGGTTTGCCCTCAGTTAGTGGATACATGCTTCACCATTTAGAACAGCATTTCATGGTGTTACAAATACTAGTTCTAAGGGAAATTGGTAAGGAGTGTTAGTGATAAAAAAGTATATACTGAGTTTAAAATTAAATATGAATTTGGAATTTGAAAAATCAAATTGGAGGTTTAGGGAGTCTTAATTTTCCTTTTCTCCTTTTTGTTGCAGATTAATCTTAAGGATATTGGTGAAATCTATAAAATACGCATTGGACATGACAATAGCGGAAAGGATCCCGGGTGGTATCTGGAAGAAGTTAGACTTGAAAATATAGCCACACATGAGCTATTTTGTTTAACCGTTGATTCCTGGATAGCTGAGAATGAAAACGATGGAGATTTATGGAAAGAAATGCCCATTGTGAGAACTAAGAAAGCACCTTTGCCAGGTATATAATTTTATTTTTTTCTGATATGTGTTAATAATTAAAATAATTAAGATAATTAAGGTGATTTAGAAGAAGGGCTGGCACCCTTTCCTGTAAAAGGCCAAACAGTGGGTACCTTATACTTACTTTGTGGGCTGTAGAGCCTCTGTCAAAACAGCTCAACTCTGCCAGTGTCGAGAGGCAGATGGCATGCTGTGTGCCAATAAAACTTGATTTGTGGACACTGAAACTAGAATTTCCTATGACTTTTACTTGTCAAGAAATAGTATTATGCTTTTGATTTTTTTAAATCATTAAGAAAAATAAAAAGCATTCTAACTCCAGGACTGTACAAAAACAGGTGGCCAGCAGATTTGGCCCACAGTCCATAAAGCTCCAGATCCTCATGGTTCTTCCTAGTTGTCCTGCGGTCATGTGAGGGTGGCAGTGGTGTCCAGGGATGTCCAGAAGATGCTGAAGTGGAGAAGACGAAAGGGTCCTAAGAGACTTAGAAGCCTGGTTCTCACCCTGCATATCCTAGGATCTATCCATCCTATTCATGCAGTTGCTAATCTGTTAAGAATCAATTCTACTTTTAAAAAATGATGTTTAGAAGAGTTTTGAAATCCATGGTACCAATAAGAAACAGAAGAAATCTTATTGGCCTATTATATTATTAATAGCTATTTCTCAATTTGTATCATTTTTAAAAGCTGTATTATTTTAAAATGAACTTTATTTAAACTCTGTTCGACAACCATTTTGTATTTCTTTCAATTGCCTCTTATGTGATGTATGCACAAGTTGTTACGTGCAAAAAAATGTGGAAGGCAGTTGTGTGAGTTAAAAAAAAAATCTGATACAAAAGAAACTGCACTGTATCTTAAATGAACTATTGATTTTGGGTTCATTTAACTTGAGCAGCAGTAAAGGCTCAGCATGTCTCCCCTGCATCTTTCTTGTTCATTCTTTCTCCAAACTAACTAATGAAACTTTAGCCATTAGCATTTCCCATTTAAAGGGGTAATTTCTTAACTGAAGCACATCAACCATTTCTTAAGGCATTTTCTCCAACAAAATAATATAATGTAATAATGGTATATAGAGCTAATATGGTCGAGTTTTCTCATTTTTCTCAGGCTCTGATAGGTCAATACAGCTGTCCCTTTCCCCCAGATTGAATATTTTCTCATTTGGGGGGAGATGACACTCCAATGTTCAGGAATTAATTAGAGACCAAAACTCACTGGTGAGCAAGGAGCAGTTGAAGCACGTTGAGTATCACCTTTTGGAAAATCATTCTTGGTGCCACCCAGAGGTTCCTATTCCTATAACATTATTTACTAATCCCATTGCAGATCAAAACCAATGAATTGATGTTTCTTTGGGTTGGGTTTGAGAGGAATAAGGCAGTATTGACCTTCAATATTTTGGGATTGTCCATCCATCTGTCGAAGCATTCTGAAGCCAACCCAGGAAAGAACACAAGAAGTGATGAAGAGGAAGTTTTTTATTATTATTAAGCTATTAATACTTATCTTGGAGTTGCCAGGCTGGATAGAGTCCTAAGGACACACTTGAGGGTTGTATAATTTTTAATTTAGTAGCACAAAAAGAGTGATTTTTCCATGCAGTTGGCACTTACATTCTGAGCTAATTAATTTTGTGACTTTGCCTCTTCCTTTCAAAAGATTACTAGAATATTTTCAAAAGAAAGGACTCCTTTCAAAGAAAGGAGTTTTTGAGACTATTAGTCTATAAGCCACCATTGTTTGGGGGCTGGGCTAGATTGCCAGTGGGATCAAAGTGATCTCCTCCCAGAGGCCAGCTCTGCTAAGTTGAGCTTGTTCTACCCCTTCCTCTGATTTATTCACTGACTGCCATGTTGGCAGGGAGAGGCTGAGCGCCCTTGGTTTGTTGTCCTTAAGAATCTTTAGTTAATGGCCTGGCAGGGATGCCCAGGGCTGGTAAGATGCCGACTCAGCTCCCGGTGGCCTCCTCACAAGTCCGGCCTCTCTCCAGGAGAGATGGATGATGATGGGAGGTGGGTTTGAGGCCACATGTATGGGTGAATAAATGTTTGATGCCAGACTTTGGCGAGTGGGCAGGAGGTTTGCTTAGTGGTTTACTTCACATCAAGAAATAACTATCTGAGAATGCATGAAAAAGTACCATCATAACTGAAAGGTGTCTACTTCAAAATAGTTGCATTTATCAAACTTTAAGTAGTGAGAAAATAAGCTTGCTGATTTTTGATTTTCTGTTTCTTCTAAATGTATGCTGATACAAGTTTTACAGCAAGTTTTAGATGATAACAACTAAGCTAAGTTAAAAAAAAAAAAACAAGCTTTTTTAATGTTTTAGCTTTTATCACAATACCTGTCCATGTTGGAGGGGAAATGTGGGCTTCAGAGGGAGAAAGGCCCTTTCATCCGTGAGAGGACTGCAGCTCAGACAAGCAGAGACTGGCTTCAAATCCAGGTCTCCATCACTGGTTTTCTGAATTGGGCAAGTGACATAGGTTTTCTGAGTCAGAGTTGCTTTGTTTATGAAATGGGGCATATAATATATATTATCAGAATTATCACTGTATAATTAACCATCCAAACTGGGAATTTTTTGAGAGAGGAGAAGGCTCTGTGAATAATTGTACTGGGACAGCGGGTGTCAGTGGGAACCATTCCAGGCAAACCAGAGCCACGACCATCCCATGAGGTTTTCATCAGGAGCATGAGAGCATGTGGAGAAGGTATTTGTCACACAGAAGGCACTCAGTTCACACTGAGTTGATTCCCTTGCCCTCCTTTCTTTATAGCATTTAGCTGCTATCACGAGAACATTGGTATCACAAAGAGTGCTGTAGGTTTAGTACAGGCTGTTCTCAAGCCTGCAGCCAGAGTGACCATCTTAAAATGTCAATCAGACTATGTCATTTCTTTGCTTACAACCCTAGAAAGATTTCCTAACTTACTAAGTATAAAAGCCAAGTCGTAGCAATGTCCTACAAGGCCCTACTTGGGTCCTTACCCGTCCCCCACTTCACCCTCAGCACTTCCTGGTGGCCCAGGTGTGCTGTCCCCACAGCCCCAGGCCCCTGCCCGTTGTCCCCTATCTGCTGCTATGGGCCTCCCCCAGGCCTCTGCATGGCCAGCTCCTTCACCTTCGGTCAGGTTTGTTCCAAGGGGCCTTTCCTGCGATGCCCTCCTGGCAACTTTCTATGAAATTGCAAGAAATCCCACTCCCTTCCCCACCGCGGCCAGCGCTCCTTTTCCCTCTGCAGCTCATAGGTACCTCTTTTCAGCAGTAAGGTAAATATTTTCAACCAAGAGGCACATGAGGATTCAGCCCAAACCGCCACTGTACACGGTCTCGGATCACAAACCTTCAGCACAGCCTGGAAATGAACTGTCTGCACGTTTGACGCCGAATCTCATTTGCCATCTGCTCCTGAGAGCTGATGTCTTTGGGCCGTTTGTATCGTGATCGCACCACAGTGAGTGCTGAGAAAGCTTAATTCTTGGTGACCTGAGAGAAAGTACTAAAACAGTCCATTAATTATATCAAAGGGAGGATTCAGCGCGGGGCTTTACGTCTGGGAAGCTCAGCCGGAGGCCCCAGGGGTCTGCGCCTGTCCACGCGGCGGCCCACGAGGCGTCCCCGGGCGAAGGCCTTCCTATTGTTTACTACCGACGGCTAAAGCTCAGGGACCACGGACGTCCCCCAAACACAATTACATTTTTTTTATTCTGATTAGGAACATGTCCAGAAAAAAATACCTATGTTCACTGAAAATACTGGATGCACTGTGACAAAGACGGAGCATAAATGAAGAGTTCATGGCCTTCTGGCCTCTGCTTGAACTCGGTGATAATTTGGTTATGTCACCCGAGGTAGACAGAACCTGCAGCATGTCCAGAGCTTGCTTCCCAGCCTGGCAGAAAGGCCGCTGAGCGAGCGTGGCCGGGCATGGCTTGCCCGCCCGAGAGAGGCGGGGGGCCGCTGGCCCAGGGGCCTTCCTTCCACCCCCCTTCTCCAAATCGGGGACCAAACATAACGTTGGAAAGGGCCTGAGTGGGGAACCTTCCAGTACAGGCCCTACCTAAGATTTAAGGTCCCATGAGTTTCACTGGAGTGTAAAGGTCTTTGCCCCTAACTCAGGCCTCGGAGTCCTGGGTGTGCTTGCGCAGGGGCACGTCCCTCTAGGTTAAGTCCCATGGGTAGTTTCCCAGGGAAATTTGAACTATGTACCTTGTCCGAAGAACAGAAGTCTGCAACGTTACGGGTATAGCTGGAAGAATGATATTTTTATTTGATAAATGGAGGATTTTTTTCAGAGAAGATTGAGAAATCTTGGACGGTTTGGACTGAAGGAGAACGAATGACACCCCTGGGTCACACCGGGAAACGAACATGGGAAGGCATTTAAATGGGCTCCGTCACGAGGAGCTTCTGGCACCGTGTCTGGCATGAAAGACTAACGACGCCGGGTCCCCGCCGGCGCCCCTCTTCGGTCACTCCATGGACTGGTGGACGGCGCCCCCACGAGAGGGTCAGAGCCTGGGAAGCTAAAGTGTATCGCCCATTTCACTGGCAAATGCGGACACAAGACGAGGGGACAGAGCCAAGGGCCAGAAGCTGGGTGGACCCTGACGTGAAATGGTGAACAGAAGCAGCATTAGGAACGAAGAGACGAGTTCCAGTGACCACCGTGGAGAAGCCCCTTCTGCGCTGGGTTGCGCAGTGCCGGGAAGGTAGGCCTGGTTGAAGGCACGGTTCCGGGCGAAGAGCTGCCACGGCACCGGTTCAGACTTGAGAAGCGCCTCCAGCCTCCAGCAGAGAGCAGTACACAGCACGTACTGCTGGGTGGAGGGGTGAGCATTCGTTTATTCAGCAGATATTACAGTGCTCGAGCTAAGGGTTCCGGCCTGAGAAAGATGTGAGCCCTGCCCTTAGGGAACGTGGGGTTTAGGACCAGGAGAGCGGGGAGCAGGCCCCGCGGGAGTGTGCTTTAAGATGGGGGGTGCAGCTTGGGCTACCACAATCCTGCAGACACAGCCGTTGCTTAACGGATCACTGGTAATTCCAGGTGACCTTAATAACAGAATTGCCAAATATTCTTTTATGCTTTATTCAAGATCACCCTAAATTAGGGAGATTGCTTCCTGAATTAAGGCATTTCTCCGGCAATGGCTGCCTGAATCTAGGAGGAAAATTGCCTGGCTACGCTCACATATTAGCAAGTCCTAATCTGGCAAACAGCAGACCGTGGGAAGGCAGCAGCCTGGTGCTGTGCACACTGACCTCTGGGGCCAGCAGTATTTGGTCCTCAGTACCGCTTTACTCATGTTCAATCTTGACGTCTTGTGCTGGGTTAGCAGTGGCCCTTTCCTCCCGAAACATACACTGGTCCTAATGCTCTGTGCACATCTACGCACTCATGGAAGTCTGAAGGGGAAGGACTCAATTCAGTTCTACAGATAAACTTCTGATTTCTACATATTTGAACCTCTCCATTCCAGCTAACTTTGCGAAGGGCTGCCCTCACCACCAAATGTCAGCAGCCTTCGTTCTACCTTGGGTGATCAGAAATGGGCCACCAAGGAAGGAAAATCTTCTTGACCTGAGTGGATATTGGGAGGTGATCCTTCAAATGGAATCCAGGTTAAAATCACAGAACTATCCTAGATATAATATATTATGTAAATAGTTAATTGGCCTTAGTTCCTTCATATATTCATTTAAAAAACAGACAAGCATCATGCATGTGACAATTTTCCTAGATATAATCCAGGTTATACTATATCTACATTGTTTTTGCTGTCATGTAGTAGACTTGAATCTTCACAATGGTAACTTTGAGGGGTGCAAAATTGTAACTTTTTTCATTCTCCATAACTGATTAAAATCCACATCCCTCCTTAGGAAACTTTTTGGCGTGATGGAAATAGTCTCTGTCTTGATTGTGGTGATAGTTCCAAGACTGTAAACATTTGGTAAAACTCATCGAACTCTATACTTTAAAAGAGTGAATTTTACTCCATGTAAATTATACTTCAGATGAACTGGACTTCAAAATAATCTAAGCCCTTATTTCCGCTGATGGTAGAAATCTTAATCATTTTCACTCAGAATAAGATAAGTTGCTTCCAGTATAAAGCTTGGTTTCTTTTGGTCTAAAACTGATGAATTCAGGATTCTTCTCATTGTGCCCCTTTTCCTTCTCCCTGTGGATGTCTTAGTTCCTGGATAGCATCTTCATATGCGGAGAGGGACACCTGCTGTGAGGGCCACCCTCTGTTCTCTTTGGCCTCCCCTGAAGTATCTCATTCTGTTTGTCTTTGGGTGTCACCTCCTCCCTTGTAATATCTGCTGAGGAAAACGCACGCCACACATGGCTTTGTTTCCAGGCCCACAGACTCTGCGCTAACCTTGTCAAAGCCCAAAATTTGGCCCTTTGGGGCTGTCACCCTGATCTGAGCCATTCCCACACTTCTCTTGGCAACGGGAGGTGAGAGTTGAGGAGGGAGCTCTGTCGTCTCCCCCACAGCCCTCCTGGCTGCTGGGACAGTAGGATGTGGCCTCAGGCTGCCCCCAAGACTCAGCCCTCAGCCATTGCTGGTCTATCATTCAGGCCTAAGTCAGCCAGCCACACGGAGAGGCAGGGAGGCAGGGAGATGGAAAGAAAAGAAAAGGAACTTCTTTTTCAAATGCTCTTTTTTTAAAAAAAAGACTTTTTCAAAAACTGTTACAATTAAAAGTCATGTTTTTCACAAGTGCGATTTCTCCAAAGATTCATTCAGTCTGTTTCAGAAATCAATGAACTTTTTGTTCTAGGCTTGCCCAGAACTGCCTTCCCCCAAGCAGTAAGTGTCACTCCCTGGAGGCCCCAGGGCCCTCAGGGCAAAAAGGAAAAATGTAGGCAATAAAAGTCTCAGTGACAATCTCATAATAGTATCCTGGTATGTTTGCCAGAATTGTGATGGATAATAATGATCTTTTGACAGATAGAATTCCAGTTCTGAATGGCAGAAGGCAGGGCTTTGCTCTGGCTGCCTTCTTCTTACATTGTATAATCCTTGCACTGGTCTGGGGGGTGGGGTGGGAGGACGTCAAGGCCATGGGAACGGGCTCAGCAGTTCCTCACTTGAGAGTTGTACGTGGTCACCTCCCGGCTGTTGGAGCCCCTGTACCCTCTCGTCTGATTCCTGGTGGCTCCCATGGGCCTATGGCCCTATCCAACCTGTTGCCATTCATTAGGCTGTAATGGTTCTTCACACTTTCCTGCTACCACTGCCCCTGTTTGCCGGCTCTGTCCCTAGGTGAGCATGTGAGGCCCAGTTCCTGGGGACAGCCGTGTTGCCCACACTGTTCTGGGCTCCACCACCAGCATCTGGCACAGTGCTGGGATCTCAGGACAGAGTTGCAGAACGAATCTAACAGCTGCTGCTTCTCCTCCCTGCTGATCTACTCTCGTTTCCACTACTTCTGTGTCTTTGGCCACTACTGTAAAATACAAAATAATTTTGATTTAATCTGCTCTTAATTTTAACAGTTTTTCCCACAACACAAAAGTACATGTGATTGCTCTCTCTCCTTCCCCTCCCTCATCTCTCTTCCCTTCTCCCTCCTGTTGTAGTTTTATCCTTATTTCTCTGTCCCACATATTTGAGGGCTTAGACATCTGGTGCAGGCATCCTTAGCATTAAATTTGGGATATCACAGGTGAGCAGCGAGTGAGGAGCTGAGGAAGCACATAGAACTGACCAGTCTCAAGCCGTTTCCACCTGCTCTTGTACCTTCTCCCTGAGCACAGAGGCTCAGGGGCCCCTTGGATTCTAAGGAGCACCTCCTCCTATCCACTTCCTCCCGGGCCTGGGGCCACGGTCCTGAAGCAGTGCTTGTAGGAGTGGCAAGGGGAGATGAACTGTGGTCTCTGGTTCTTGGTGTGTCCTGCCGCAGGTGCGTCCTTCTGCCCCACCTGGTGCTGACACAGCTGCGGGAGACACATACGGTGTCTGGTTGGGACTGTTCTCCCATAAACATTGCCAGACCTTCTATACTGTGAGGGAAATAAGAGTTCACAGCCAAAATAATGCAATCTCTGCTCAGTACAGTTGTTTCAAAAGAAAAATCTGGAAATTGGATCATGGATGCAGTTTGTATTATAGCAAAAAAACTAAAAATTTGAAGACTTAAAATGAATTTTCCAAAAGAGATAAAAAGAGATGTTACTGATGAAGAAAAGTTCTTTCCCAGAATATTTCAGAGAAGCTTTGTAATGACTGCTGAGCTCTCAGACCAAAGACTCTAAGCCAGGTTAACCATTCTTGGGTGTGCCAAGGCTGCCCATCAGGGAAGCAGAGAGTGGGAAATGCCAACATCTGGGATGCTGCAAGGAGGAGGCAATTCACCTGTGCATTATCATGTAAACAAGAAAATAAAAGTGTGTTGTGTTTTCTGTTTGTTGTTGTTGTTGTTACTGGTTCAATAACCAACCAGGAGACTAAGCAACTAAATTCATTCATTGCAATCAAACTTGACTGGAAGAAAAATTTCAAGTTGTTGTTCCTGGACAAATGCTTTGCACGTCCATCTCCTAAACTTCTAGTGAAAAATCCTACTAGGGGATTTGTTTCAGCCTCCTCATGCCAGCCATATGACATTTTTAATAAATCCTTGTGACTAAGGAATTATACGACCTTATGAAGAGCACATGTGTGTGTGTGTGTGTGTGTGTATTTTTAATTCTGTACTTACTGCAGTAAGCAGAGAGGCTGAAGAATCCAGGCATTAATGATACTATTTATGGAGATGTTAATGCTTGGAGTTGATGCTGTTAAGTCATCATTAACAAACACTTAGCAAAGATTCTGGCCTACAAAGATGTTTGAAAATAACCCTGCAGGTGAAGATTTTGAAAGATTTTTGTGCCACTAATAAGATGACGTTAAATCTTATTATGTAGTCACAAGTTTATAAGCCCAAAGAATACATAAGTTAAAGACATAAATTAAAGAAATCACACATCAAAAAAATGCTGGGCTTTGACAATGATAAATGTGCTATGCATTCCTTGACAGATGGGGAAATTGTTGAAATGACAATTAATAGGCAAATATAAGGATGAGAGTGTTGAAGATGATGACATTGCAAACAAGTGAAAAAACATGCTGAAAAAATGGTGAAACTATATACTACAACATCAATTGAATTGGATGACGATTGTGGCATAGGAAGGCAAGCGTTTTATTCTGTCCTTCTGTCAAACTTTGTGACAGTGAGCAAGGTTTCCATAAGCAGCTGAAGCTACTGACTAATTAATTGTCAGAAAGAAAAATTTAACATCAGCCATGGTAAAAATAACATTAAAAAATGTTGGCAGAAATGTCCAACATATATGGATAACCTAAACCAACAAATTGACTGTTTCAAATACTTTTAGGTAAATGATGGTGATAGATACATTAATAGCCACTTCTTAAAATTGTATTAAGAATGATTATTTGTAGTCAGAATGATTGATTAGTAATAACTATCAACTAAAACGACCTCCTCTATTCTGTAAAACATTGACATCTTGATTCCCATACTTGTATTTTTTCAAGCATTTGAGCTAATTTTAAGTTTTCTTCTAACTTAACATTTTGAACTTAACATTAAGCTCCTTCAGGAGTTATCTTTTTGTATGTGGGATGTCTCTCTCTTTGGGTGAAGATAATTTGTTAGCCTTGTACATTTTTACAGTAGAATGAATATTTGTTAGCTAGGGCATATGGCCCTGCCTTTAAATCAACAGCATTGAGCCCTGGCATTTCATGCCCAAGGGGAAGGACTGAAAAAAGGATTCAATGCAATCTTCACTTGCTAAGGTTTGTTTAAAACACATGATATTTTAGGGTGCATATCAGTTACATGTTAACTAAGCATTCTTTTAAATCCTCCATTTGGGTTAAGTTGGCTAAAGAAAATTTTTATATTGATCATGAAAAAGTCTGGAGTTAGAATTTATTGTTATGAATTTAGCATTTTTTAAAAAGAATTTACATGCTTTTGTTACAGAACCATAGCAAATGCTTAGTAAATTACGTTATCTAATACAATTAGAAGAGATTCAGTGTTACAGATTCTAGCAAAATGTCTGTTTCTTCAGGTGGTATTGTGTTTTCTTTATTTTCCAATTTAAAACTCTTTTATGTGGTTTGAAAATAACTCAGTGCTCAGCTATGATAGCCACCTTGTTCTAAATTTCTGGTACATTTACTTCTTTTTCTGTGAATTATTTCAATAGAATGTACTTTTTTGTTTTGTTTTATTTCTTGATATTTATGTATTTAATCAATTTAGAGCAGTTTCTGGGAACACTGTTGAGAAGTCTCTGAGGCCATGTGCAGGTTAACAGGAAGCCATGTGATTTTGTTAGGGGTGTGTACAGGGGTTGAGGAAGGGATGAGTGCTGTTGTTTGTGCTGTCAATGGGTAGTTTGTGTCCTACATATTTTTTTTATTTCGGGATATTGTGGGGGTACAAACATTTTGGTTACAAGTACTGACTTTGCCTCCCCCAAGCCAGGGCTAGAGGTGTGCCCTTCCCCGTACAGTGTGCCCTGCGTCCATTAGTTGTGAGTTTACCCACCCCCAGGCCTCCCACCTGACTGACACCCAATGAATGTTACTACCGTGTGAGCACCTTAGTGTTGATCAGTTAGTACCGATTTGATGGTGAGTACATGTGGTGCTTTTTTTTCCATTCTTGTGATACCTCACTTCAAAGGATGGGCTCAAACCCTATCCAGAATAATATAAGAGGTGCTAGATCACCGTTGTTTTTTGTACTTGAGTAGTATTCCATGGTATACATATGCCATATTTTATTAATCCACTCAAACCTTTAACTATTCATTTAATTGTCTTTATGTGTTTTAATATTTTAAATGTACCTCTTTAAAAAAAGTTGCAAACAAGTTTACTCTTCATGAAATAAAGAAAAAATTCTCAGTAAACAGAAACCTGGTTTCTCTACAAAGATATCAAATCATGTTTGTCCTGACAAGCATCCTGCTTGTTTTCATGAGGGATTCCAGCAGAAGTTTTGACTTAATTCAATTTAGGCAGTTCCACAGGTTGTAAGATGAGCTCTTCTTCATAGATAGTTTTAGAGATTTCTTTGGTTGTCCTAAATTCGTGAGAAGTGTTCTAATTTTCTGCTTAAACTCAGCTGGGTTTCACTCTAGGGTGTTTTAGAATATGTAAGACTACACAAAGAAAATGATTTATCTTCTCTGCTCATGCCATTTCCCAATATACCACATTTGTCTTTTTAAAGGTCAGGCATGATAGAAACAGGCAATGTTTCTCACTCGCCTTGTTTTCTTACTTGTTGGATTTTCATGTCAGAGTTCTTTGGAAAATGTTAATGTGAATTTCTATAAATGCAGCTGCTCAATTGCACAGAGTATGATTTATAAAGAGTTCTAGGATCTTGGAATAAAAAGTGCTCATTGTGTCCAAGATATTATTCTTATTAGTAGTATCAGCAAGAGATGTCTCTTTTCTAATTAGTGACTTCTACCAGAGTCTCAGAAATTGCCTTAATTCTAAGGTCAAATATAGTGGATTATAATTTGCTGGTACCTTACTGAGTTCTTTTTAAAAATTATATTTAAATTTGCATCTCCCTAGGATCTTTGTATTTTTTTCTCTCTCAAGAGAGTTATTAAAAATCTCCATTATTAGAATAATCTCCAAGAAGTAGCAGCATGAGTGACCAGCTGTGATTAGAACAGCCAAACTTCAGGCGGGAAAATTGCCACTTTCATCTAATTAAGAGAGAGGAGAGTTTTTTTGTTTTTGTTTTTGTTTTTTTTTTTAAATACAACGTCTCATAATAACTGTGAAAGTGCAATGGTTAATGAAAGTACATAATTGCTAACAATAATTATTTTGAAACAGTAGTTCTGGGAATAGCTGAGAGTCCGTATGACTGAGGTAAACATTAACTAGCTGAGAGTATATTCAAATGAGGGTACACATAAGTAAAAGAGTGGGGCCAAGTACCAGAGAGAAACTCATATCGACTGGATTAAAGAACATTCTGATTTCTTTATAGAGTTTCCAACTACATTCAAAGAGATAAATAAAAATGAGAAATATAATATTAGATTTCTGACGTTTCAGTGGTGGTGTATGAGATTCACGTACACACTGGCACAAAGCCAGGCGCAGAAACAGAGTCCAACGTATTTATCAACCTCATTGGCTCCAGAGGAGATTCTGGGAAACGAAGGCTTCATCAAGCCCAAAACAACAAAGTCAGGTTTCAGCGAGGACAGGTAATAGAAAGATCTTCATCAATTCTTATCTATCATCCTTCCTCTAATTTCTTTAAAAAGACACACATGCAGAACGGTGCTGAGATGCCCATTTGGTACCTACTGGGAAGTACAGGGTGATGTGGTCATTCCTTGGTGCACATGTTGTCTTCCTGGATTGGGTAGAGGTAAGACTTAACCAGGAACAATGCAGCCGTAAGTCAGTCGCAGTTACTTCTATTAAACAACAACAAAATCCAAGATTCTACTTCCAGATAGGGCAGACTAGATTGGAACAAAATGAGCGTCTTGCTGAGAACAACTAGAACTGTTTGATAAGACATCATTTAAATTGGTCTTAGAGGCATTGGAGAGCTACCCAGGCAGTTAGGACTTGAGGGCTCAAGGTCCTGGAGAGAAAGGAGTGCGGAGGAGGACCTGGTATCCATGCAGCTTCTTGCCATTTGCAGTGGAAACATAGAATCAAGAAGCCAATCAGCAAGTGGCAGTGGGGAGGCTGAGATGCTGTGCAGAGATTTAGGAGGTCTTATGGAGCTGGGATTCCAGCCCAGCAGTAAAGAGAGGCTCTCATAAACCTGTACGTGAAAAGTGGGACTTTAGTGTGAGCCCTCCCAAAGCAGAGCTAAACAGGTCCTGCAGGTTGTTTTGGGGGAGGTGATCCCGGGAAGCAACAGTGAAGGAATGTAGAGAGTGAGAGAAGGAAAGAAGAGCCAATAGAAGTGTGCATTCTAGAGGTCACTGCTATTGGCAGCAGGGACTGGATCCCTCTAGGACCAAGGCCAAGAACGGGGGTACCAAGAGCAGCAGTGGCTGAAGCAGCCTTGGGGGACAGAGCCATGTCCTAGGACTGTGCACATAGCCTCCATCCCTGCCATCATGGTGGCTTCACCATGGGTCTGTTGCACAACGGTCACTGGGATGGCCAAGGAAAGACCTCTATCTGGAAAATTATAAAATATTATCGGAAAAATTTAAAAAGACATAAATTAGTCAGGCACAGTGGTGTGCACCTATAGTCCCAGCCACTCAGGAGGTTGAGTAGAGAGGATTGCTTGAGCCCAGCCTAGGCAACATAGCTGCCTATGTTTTTAAGAGACCCCATCTCTTAAAAAAAAAAAAGATATAAATTGATAAAGAAATACACTATGTTCCTGAATTGGAAGACTCAATACTATAAAGTTCTCACTTCTGTCTAATTAATCTGCAGTTTTAATGCAATGCCAATCAAAATTGCAGGAAAATTTTTTACATGGCAATTAGTAACCTAATTCTAAAATTTATGTGAAAACGCAAAGAGTCAAATACACCTAAAATATTCCTGAAGAAGAAAAACTAATTTGGAGGAATTACAGTACCAGTTATCAAGATTTGTTATAAATGTAAGGTAATGAAGACAGCATCAATTTGTATAAGGAAAGACAAACACAGCAAAGAAAGAGAAGAGGATCTGGAAACAGACCCACACATGCCACTGTGCAGATCAGGGAAAGGATAGTTTGTTCAGTAATTTTTTATAGTAAATTGGATGTCATTATAGACAAAAGGAAATCACAATCCCCATTTTACAGCAAATCCTCAAATCAGTTTCATGAAAATTTATAAATGTGAAGGGTAAGAAAATAAAATATCTAGAAGATACCATATAAGAAAATCTTCATGATCTTGGGGTAGACTAGAATTTAAAATTTTTCAATTGTGGTAAAATTTACATAACATAAAATTTATCATTTTATCCATTTTTAGGTGTAAGGTTCAGTGGTATTAAGTACATTTACATTATTGTGTAACTATCACCACCATTCATCTCTAGAACTCTTTCCATTTTACAAAACTGAAGCTCTGTACTCATTAAACAAGTTCTCATTCTGCCCTCCCCCAGTCCCTGGCAACTGCCATTTTCCTTTCTGTCTCTGAATTGACTACTCCAGGTACCTCATGTAAGTAGAATCATCCAGCATTTGTCTTTCTGTGACTAATTTCACTTAGCATAATGTCCTCAAGGTTCATGCATGTTGTAGCATGTGACGGGATTTCTTTCCTTTTTAAGGCTGACTAATATCCCGTTGTATGTATATACCACATTTTACTTCTCCATTCATTTCACCATGGATACTTGGGTTGCTTCCTGCTTTTGGTTGTTGTGAATACTGTTGCTATGAATATGGGTGGACAATTATAGACTAAGATTTTAAAGACAAAACAGAGAAAGCACTTAGCATAAAGGGAAAAAAGGTAAATTTTACTATTTTACTATTAAAGATTTCTCTTCCTCAAGACACTCTTAAGAAAGTAAAAATTCACATGGAAGAAGATAAATTATATACTAGAAAAAGACTCATTTGCAGACTGTATACAGAACACCCACAGATCAACAAGAAAAAGACAGATAACCCAATTTAAAACATGAGCGTGACACTTGAATATGTACTTTACAAAAGAAGGTATTCAAATCACCAATAAACATGAAAAACATATCTAATCTTGTTACTACTCAGAAAAATACAACGAAATCCATAATGAAGTGTTGCCATGCATAATCTCATGGTTAAACTTAAAAAGAATAATTAAAAACAAGTATTGATTAGCCCGTGGAGCACTTTGAACTCTCACGTACTGTGCACACAGAGTGTATATTGGTATAAGCATTTTGGAAAACTGAGATCAACTACTAAAGCCGAATATATAAATACCCCATAACCCAGCTGCTCCTCAACAGAAATGTATGCAAATATAGTGAAAAGATAAGAACATTCTGATCAACCTAATTCTAGGAACAGTGATTGGCCATAAATAGTAGAATGGATAAACAGCTTGGAATAATATTCAGTAATGAAAATGAAAAAAATGCTGTTGATCAAAACAGCATGGTAAATTTTACAAATGTTAAGTGAAACAAGCCAGGCAGAAAGAGAACACACTGCATGGTTCTGTTTATATATAATCCCAGGTGAGGCAAAATTAACTAAAAGTGTTAAAAATCAGTGGTATGGGTATCATTTGGGGAGACAGTGACCAGGATGGGCCTGCCAGGGTCTTGGGTGCTGCGAACGCTCTGTTACTGACATGAATGTGTTCACTGACTGTGCATTTGTAATTTGTATGTCTAATTTATGTCTGTTTTATAGTGTATTTTAAAACTTTATATGTATATATGCACACATATTAATATTTTAGTGCATAATTTATTTAAAAACAAAAGATACTGAGAGACAGAACAACCATGGTGGAAAGGATGCACATGGTAGCAGCCTCCCTGGGTCTGAGACCTGGCTCTGTCACCCCACAGGTGTTGACTTGGGACAAGTAACTTAACCCTATGTGCCTCAGTCTCTTCCACTGTAAAATGAGAAAGTGAGTAACACTTACCTCATAGGTTGTTCTGAGGATTAAATGAGCTGATATATGAAAGACTCTTAGAAGAGTTTGGCACATAGTAAGGACTGTATAAACTACTATTATCATTAGCAGTAGTAGGTTTAAAATGTGTCCCAAAGGCATGTTCTAAAATTTTTTTACTAGACTGTATTGTTGAGGAGAACAAGAATTATACACTACGTGTTTGCTTGTCTCCCACAAAGCATAGTGTAGAACTTTGCACATAAAATATTAAATGGTAACTTTTATAGTAATAGTAAGAATAATAGTATAGTAGTAATATATTAATAGTAATGTAGTATCAGTAGAAATACTATTTTTTTTTCTAGAGAAAGGAAATATCTAAATGGTCACTGTGTTTATTTATTTATTACACAGGTCGATATTTTTTCCATCAAAGCTGTGTCTCTTGGAAAATTGAAGAAAGTTCTGATTAGTCATGATGGGACAGGTCCAGGTAAGATTTAGTTTCATGGTAAGAAGATTGTTTTGAAAAAGTATGAAAAATAGCATGAATGGCAGGTGAAAGAAAAATGTATAGGTCATATAAAATTGAGATGAGAATATAATTTTCTTTTATAGTTAAATGAAGTTTTGTCAGGTTAGGTTTACTATATGACTGACAAAAGCACATGGTTATATTACTATGAAGGAAATTTCCTAGGAAGACAAAAGCTTTAGTGTGTGTGGTGTGTGTGTGTGTGTGTGTGTGTGTGTGTGTATGAGCTCCAGACCTCCAGGCAGTCTTCACAGTTGGATCTGACACATGTC
The DNA here is from genome assembly GCF_020740605.2 of Lemur catta. Lineage (NCBI taxonomy): Eukaryota > Metazoa > Chordata > Mammalia > Primates > Lemuridae > Lemur > Lemur catta. The sequence goes on along the minus strand of NC_059136.1, from coordinate 95,174,577 downwards.
CGTCCCTGCAGACGTGTTTGCCCTGGTCCTGTATCCCACACAGCACACTAGTGGCTCAGGCATCATCCTTGATCCTCCCTTTCCCTTGTTGTCTTCTATCTGCCATGACTGTCATCCAAGTCCTGTCAATTTCACTTCATTAGTATCTTTTTTTACTGTATCTCCTAGAGCTATTAAATTAAAACTTCAGTTTGTTTGGCTCTAGAACCTAGTATTCGTTGTGCTAAAATACAACTATATATTTTAACTATATCATAGTACTGAAGGCATTTTATTACATTATTACTATATTCCTTTTTTCTTTCTGCTAGATTTTGAGTTTTTTTGAAGCCAGAAATTATACATTATTCATCTTTATTCTCCCAGTGCCTCATATAGTGCTTGACAATATAGATAGTTTAATTAGTAGCCATTTATTGAATGAATGGATTTAAATCAGTGAAATGATTTTCACTGAGCTCTTTAAAAGGAATGGGAAGAGCTTAAAATGGCCATGGCAAGAAAGAAGACTGTGTGTTCAACAGAAACTGAAGGGAAAGGAAGCAGAAAACGGAAGGTGACCGTGAACAGGAAGAACATAGACACATAGTTAAATGAGTTCAGGATCATATAGAGGAGTTGATCACAAAGAGGCAGAAATAGGAGATTAAGAGGAAGGAATGACATATTGGACTGCCTTCTATACATGGTGTCCCTACCGAAGGGTGTCACTGTAGAGAACTGTCACTGTAGATGGAGGTCTCTGTAGAGGGGCCTCTTTGTAGAGGGCCATCGCTACAGAGGGTTGTCACTTGAGAGGGGTGTCACTGCAGAGAATTGTCACTATAGAGGTGTGCCACTGTGGAGGAGTGCTACCGTAGAGTGGTTTCACTGCAGAAAGGTGCCACGGTAGGGTGCTGTGCCTTTTAGATTATTCCATGACAGGTGGAGATTTCCTGCTTTTGCCCCAAGCCGCCTTTGCAAACAGTGCATGGATGTGCAGGATAGGTGATTACAGTCACAGCCTTAGACTTTGGCAGGGATCAGAGCAGGACAGTCAGCAGAAACCCCAGGCTTCACCAGGCTCTAGTGCTTAGAAATTATTCTGAGACACCTCTTGGTGATGGGGGTAGGAAACATTGTTAAAACACCCAACCCACATCCTAAAATGCCAAAGTTGAGGTGCTGTAGGGACAGCAGCAGCCACAACAAAAGGGCAGTCACTCTCATAGGTAAAGGAAGGAGAGTTAGGGCTTTGTCTGAAGGGGTTGACTGGTTGTTTGACACAAAGGATAAAAATGAAAGAAGGAAAAATTAAAGGGACATTGTAATTTTGAATATGTTTGTGGAGTTAATTTACTCATATAGAAAAGGCTTTAATGGAGAGAGCAACAAACTTCCAAGATATTGAATTTTTTCAATGAAATATTTATTAACAAAAACCTGTGCAGGTACGGGAAAGACTTCAGTGAAATTCTCAAGGATTGTTTTTCTTCCCATTTTTACAAAGAAGCCATGGACAACGTTATTCTTTTAACATGGATACAGTTCTGTATGTGGCTATCTAGCCACAAATGGAATAGAGAGCTTCAGTAAAGCTCCAAATCTGCAGCAAACTCTGTAAAATTTCAGAAAATTTAAGAATTATCTGAGTATCTTAAAACAAATAAAGTAGACACCTGGGCCCACCACCAGATATCCTGATCCAAGAGATACTGAGTGATTAGAAATATGTATGCTTGTTTGTTTTTTATTTCAGTATATTACACAGGTACAAATGTTTAGGTTACATATATTGCCTTTGCCCCACCAGAGTCAGAGCTACAAGAGTGTCCATCCCCTAGACAGTGTGCACCGCGCCCATTAGGTGTGAATATACCCATCCCCATCTCCCCCCCTCCACCTGCCCAACACCCGATAAATATTACTACTATATGTGCACATAAGTGTTGATCAATTAATACCAATTTGATAGTAAGTACATGTGATGCTTGTTTTTCAACTCTTGTGATACGTCGTCACTCAGTAGCATTGGCTCCAGCTCTATCCAGAATAATATAAGAGCTGCTATATCACCATTGTTTTTTTGTGGCTGAGTAGAACTCCATGGTATACATATACACATTTTATTAATCCACTCATGTATTGATGGGGACTTGGGTTGTTTCCACATCTTTGCAATTGTGAATTGTGCTGCTATAAACATTTGAGTGCAGATGTCTTTTTTATAAAATGTCTTTTGTTCTTTTGGGTAGATGCCCAGTAATGGCATTGCTGGATCAAATGATAGTTCTACTTTTAGCTCTTTGAGGTATCTCCATATTGCTTTCCACAGAGATTGGACTACTTTGCAGTCCCACCAGCAGTGTATGAGTGTTCCTATCTCTCTGCATCCATGCCAACATTTATTGTTTTGGGACTTTTTGATAAAGGCCATTCTCACTGGAGATAACTTATATCTCATTGTGGTTTTGATTTGCATTTCCCTGATGATTAGAGATGCTGAGCATTTTTCCATATGTTCATTGGCCATTAGTCTGTCTTCTTTTGAAAAATTTCTGTTCATGTCCTTTGCCCACTTTTTAATGTGATTGTTTGATATTATCTTGCTGATTTTTCTGAATTCTATATAGATTCTAGTTATCAGCCCTTTATCAGATGTGTAGCATGTGAATATTTTCTCCCATTCTGTAGGTTGTCTGTTTGTTCTAGTGATAGTTTCCTTGGCTGTGCAGAAGCTTTTTAATTTCATCAGGTCCCGTGTATTTATTTTTGTTGTTACTGTGATTGCCTTTGGTGTCTTCTTCAAAATTCTTTGCCTAGGCCAATGTTTATAAGAGTTTTTCCAACATTTTCTTCTAGAATTCTTATAGTTTCACACCTTAGGTTTAAATCTCTTATCCACCATGAGTTGATTTTTATGAGAGGTGAGAGCTGCGGATCCTGTTTCAGTCTTCTACATGTGGCTATCCAATTTTCCCAGCACCATTTATTGAGTAAGGATTCTTTTCCCCAGTGTACATTTTTGCCTGATTTGTCAAAGATTAGATAGCTATATGAGGATGGTTTTATACCTAGGTTCTCAGTTCTATTCCATTGGCCTATGTCTCTTTTCTTGTGTCAGTACCATGCTGTTTTAGGAACTTGAAGTATAGCTTGAAGTCTGGTAAACTGATGCCTCCCAATTTGTTCTTTTTGCTTAAGATTGCTTTTGCTATATGGGATCTTCTCTGGTTCCATATGAAATACAGAATTATTTTTTATAGACCTGCAAAAAGATGATGTTGGTATTTTAATAGGGATTGCATTGAATCTGTAGATCACTTTGGGTAGTATAGACATTTTAACAATGTTGATTCTGCCAACCCATGAGCATGCTATGGTTTTCCACCTGTTTATATCCTCTGCTATTTTCTTCCTCAGTGTTTAATAGTTCTACCTGTAGAAGTCTTTTACCTACTTAGTTAAATGTATTTCTAAGTATTTTCTTTGTTGCTATTGTAAAGGGTATTGAGTCTTTGATTTGTTTCTCAGTTTGACTGTTGTTGACATATAGGAATGCCACTGATTTCTGTACATTGATTTTGTAACTTGAGATTTTGCTGAATTTGTTTATCAATTCGAGTAGTCTCATGTCAGAATCTTTGGAGTTCTCTAGATATAAGATAATATCAGCAAAGAGAAATATTTTGCCCTCTTCTGCCCCTATTTGGATGCTCTTGATTTCTTTCTCTTGTCTGATTGCTCTGGCCAGGACTTCCAGCACTATGTTGAATAGAAGTGGTGATAGAGGGCAACCTTGTCTGGTTCCAGTTCTAAGTGGGAATGCTTTCAATTTTTCCCTGTTCAGTATGATGTTGGCTGTGGGTTTGTCATATATGGCTTGTATCATTTTTAGGTAAGTCCCATCTGTGCCTATTTTGTTATATGGTCTTATCATAAAATGGTATTGAATTTTGTCAAATGCTTTTTCTGAGTCTATTGAGAGGATCATATGGTCTTTATTTTTACTTCTATTTATGTGCTGAATTACATTTATAAATTTGAGTATGTTGAACCATCCCTGCATCTCTGGGATGAAGCCCACTTGGTTGTGATGGATTATTTTTTTGATAAGCAACTAAATTCGGTTTGCTAGGATTTTGTCAAGAATTTTTGCATCTAGATTCATAAGAGATATTGGCCTGCAGTTTTCTTTTTTTGTTGTGTCCTTTCCTGGTTTAGGTATGAGGGTGATGTTGGCTTCACAAAATGTGTTGGGAGGATTCCTTCCTTCTCAATGTTGTGGAATAATTTCTGCAGGATAGGCACCAGTTCTTCCTTGTAGGTCTGGTAAAATTCAAGTGTGAAACTATCTCGTCCGGGACTTTTCTTTCTAGGAAGGTTTTTTATTGCTGCTTTAATTTTGGCACTTGATATTGTTCTGTTAAGGAATTCTATTTCTTCCTGGTTGAGCATAGGGAGGCTGTGTGTTTCTAAGAATTTGCCCATTCCTACACGTTTTCAAGTTTATGTACATAGAGATTTTCATAGTATTCATAGATGATATTTTGTATTTCCATGGTATCAGTTGTAATTTCTCCTTTTGCATTCTTGATTGAGCAAAAGATTCTTTGAACTAAATGATAAAGGAGGCATAAGTTATCAAAATCTGTGGGACACAGCTAAAGCAGTCCTGAGAGGAAAATTTATTTTCATAAATGCCTACATCCAAAAAACAAAAAGATCACAAATCAACGATCTAATGAGTCTTCTCTAAGAACTGGAAAAAGATGAGTAAACCAACCCTAAACCCAGTAGAAGAAAAGAAATAATAAAGATCAGAGTAGAACTAAATGAAATTGAAAATAAAACAACTGCACAGAACATTAATAAAACAAAAAGTTGGTTCTTTTTTGTTTGTTTCAAGATGAGCACCTTCAGGGATCCTGATTGAATCAGCCTTCAGACTGCTCTCCAACATGAGAGGTTTTTGCTAAGGTCAGCTGGGTGCCAGCACTTGCACAAGGTGCAAGGAGTCATTGTGCTCACAGGCAGAGTCCATTGGTGACAGACACATGTGAAATAATTATATTAGATTAGAATAAAGTATGATAAATATTTGGAAGTGACCCTCAGAGTGGTATTGTGCCATTTGGCAAGGGGACTTGAGTCCAGAAGAACATGAAAAGATGAAAACATGGTAGGTAGGCTGGGAGCCAGGGCTAGATTTTGGCTGGATACTTGGGAATTTTGATGGGCTGCTTTGACTGATGGGATTAGGTTCTTTGAAACTTAGTTAAGGAAAGTAAAAAATAATTACTATAATATGATTTGAAAATTCTTTCACTAAACTATCCTTCCTACATTCTGAATACTCTTTCCACTAATACAAAAAATACCACAATGGTAAGAAAATGTAGGCTATGTTTTTTCCTTCTTTTCAATTTTGAAATGTGTATTATGTAAAGTCTGATAACCCTCTACCTAACTGAAGCCTAGAACATCACCAGGACCAGTGATTCTACCTGTATTTACCTCTACTATCCTCTACACCGAAGTATCCAATTCAACCCAACATGAGGAAGAGAAATCAGTCTCACTTATCAATTCTCTCATTAAATGTGAATGGACTGAATTCCCCACTCAAGAGACGTAGACTGGCCCAATGGTTAAAAAAATAAAGCCAAGTATCTGCTGTCTTCAGGAAACTCATCTAACCTGCAATGATCCATTTAGACTGAAAATAAAAGGGTGGAAATCGATATTTCAAGCAAATGGAAGCCAAAAGAAAGATGGCATGGCGGTTTTAATCTCCAATAACTTAGTTTTTAAATCAATAAAAGTAATGAAAGACAAAGATGGTTACTATATACTGATGAAGCGTACAATTCAACAAGAAGACATAACTATACTTAAAATATATGCACCCAACTTAGGTGCACCCAGATTCATAAAGCAAACCCTACTTGATTTGAACAAAATGATAGATAACAGCACGTTAATAGTTGGAGACTTAAACACGCTGCTGACAGTACAGGACAGATTCTCCAAACAGAACATAAGCAAAGAAATAATGGACTTAAATAGAATGCTAGAAGAAATGGGCCTGACTGACATCTACAGCACATTCTACCCGAAATCCAGTGAATATACATTCTTCTCATCAACTCACAGGACATTCTTTAAGATTGACCATATCCTAGGACATGAAGCATGTCTTAAAAAATTTAAAAAAATAGAACTCATACCATGCATCTTCTCAGGTCACAGTGGAATAAAAGTAGTAATGAACCCTAACAGAAACTCTCATTCCTACTCAAAGTCATGGAAGCTAAACAACCTTCTCCTGAATGATTATTTTATAAAGGAAGAAATCAAGTTGGAAATCAAAAGATTCTTTGAATTAAACGAAAAAGGAGACACAACTTATCAAAATCTATGGGACACAGCTAAAGCAGTCCTGAGAGGAAAATTCATTTCCATAAATGCCTATATCAAAAAGACAGAAAACTTACAAATAGACAACCTAATGAATAGACTCAAAGAGCTGGAGAAAGAAGAACAGACCGACCCCAAACCCAGCAGAAGGAGAGATATTATTAAGATCAAATCAGAACTGAATGAAAAGGACAACAAACAAACCATAAGGGAAATTAATAAAACAAAAAGTTGGTTCTTTGAAAGAATAAACAAAATTGACACACCTCTGGCTAGGCTAACCAAGAGCAGAAAAGAAAAAACTCTAATAACCTCCATCAGGAACATGAAAGGAGAAATCACGACCGATGCCACAGAGATACATGACATCATCTATGAATTTTACAAAAATCTTTATGCAGAGAAATTGGAAAATGAGGAGGAAATGGACAAATTTTTAGAAACACACAGCCTTCCCAGACTCAACCAGGAAGAAATAGAATTTCTGAATAGACCAATATCTAGATCTGAAATCGAAACAGCTATAAAAAACCTTCCCAAAAAGAAAAGCCCTGGACCAGATGGGTTCACACCTGAATTTTATCATACCTACAAAGAACTGGTGCCCATCCTACATAAACTATTCTCCAATATCGAGAAGGATGGAATTCTCCCCAACACATTTTACCAAGCCAACATAATTTTAATACCAAAACCAGGAAAGGATGCAACAAAAAAAGAAAACTACAGACCAATATCCCTTATGAATATAGATGCAAAAATTCTCAATAAAATCCTATCACACTGATAATCTTGTTTATTCTTGATTTTTAAAATCTTTGCTTTTTTAGAAAAAGGCTTTGCAAATCACTTAGACATACTTGAAAACACTCTGGTAGCTTGCGTTTTGTAAAAATTGCAATATGCCATATGACATCTTTTGTGACATGACTTTTTTGCACTCAAGATTCTTTCATATGTAGTGCAATAGATAATTTATTTTCAGCACTGTGAAATGTTCTATTGCATAATTACATATAATCAATCTATCCATCTCTTGTTAATGGATAATATTTTTTGTTCTAAGTTTGACTGTTACAAGCAAACTTAAACAAACATTCTTGTTATGTCTCCTAGTGCATAGAAGCAAGAGTTCTTCTAGGGTGGTGGTTCCCAACCAGGTGCAAATTTTCACCTCATCCCTTGCCCCAGGGGTGGAGCCCCAGGGGTGAAGACTTTTTTGGTTGTCACAACTGGCAGGGAGTGCTACCAGCAGCTAGTGGATAGAGGCCTGGGATGCTGCTAACCCTCCTACAACACACAGGACAGCCCCATAGCAAAGAATTATTGGGTCCAAATGTCAATAGTGCTGAGGCTGAGAAAACTCTGCTCTAAGGTAAATACAGAGAAGTAATTGCTAGGTCGATGGGTGTGATCATATCTAGCTTTTATAGGATAAACTACTTGTTTCAAAAGTGATTATACTAAGTTTTATTCTTACCTACAATGTGTAAGAATTTCTATTGTGTCATATTCTCACCAACATCTGGTACATGTAATTCTTGCCTTTATTAAGTGGGTATAAGCAGTATTCCACTGTGGCCTTAATTTGCATTACCCTGATTTTTAGGAAGAGTGAGCATTCCTTCATCTTTTTATTGTCCATTGAATTTCCCCTTCTGTGGAAATACGTGTTCTTGCCTATAATATTTAGATAAAGGCAAAAAAGTGGTCAAAAATAGTTTTAAAATGATAGAAGCTTATCTCACACTCAGGTAACAGCCACAAAAGTGAATGGTTGTAATAGCTCTGCCCAGCTGACTGCCAGAGACCCAGGGTCCAACCACCTTGTGATTGTCCCATCACCTAAATCTCATGCTCCTTTGTGTGGTCAGAGCTAATCACAGTACATGGAATAGAGGGAGAGTCTTTTAAGCAAGTGAGATGGAAATTGCACACAGGACTTCTGGCCACATTTCATTACTGAGAGATTAGTCACATCTATGACTGCAAAGACATCTGGGAAAAGTGGGCTCCAGCATTGTAGAAATTCCAGAATGAGAGAGCAACTAGCAGAGACGCCACAGCATCTTCTCCAGTTTGTGGTATATTTTAATGACTGAAATTCTTGATTTTAATGTATTTGAATTTAATGGTATGGTATTTTTTTTTGACAATCAGCACATTTTGTGTCTTGCTGAAGAAAGTCTTCTCTACCCCTAGCGTATTCCATACACATATATACATACACACACATACATATATATAAATATAAAATATATTGAGAGAAATATATATTTTATATATTAATATATATGTATAATCATGTGCAACATAACAATGTTTTAGTTATAATGGGAAACGTATGATGGTGGTTCCATAAGATTATGATGGAGATGAAAAATTTCTATCATCTAATGACATCATAGCCATTGTAATGTTGTAGCACAATACATTATCTTTTCTATGTTTAGATACACAGATATTTACCACTGTGTTACAGTTGCCTACAGTATTCAGTACAGTAACATGCTGCACACATTTGTAGCTAAGAGCAATAGGCCACACCATATAACCTGGGTGTGTAGCCTATGCCATCTTGATGTTCATAAAACTACCAAATTACCTAACAGCGCAATTCTCAGTATGTATCCTGTGTATTGTTAAGTGATATATGACTGTAAGTTTATACATACATATATTTTAAGTCTTGTTTTTAAAATTTAATTATTTTTTCCATCTGTAATTGCTTTTGTGTACAATATGAAGACGGAATCCACTTTCATTTTTTTCCTATGTGGATAACCAGTTATACCACCACATTTGTCACCTGCTCCATGTTTACCTGAGTATTCTACAAAGTCATCTTTATCATATACAGGCTGCCCTTGCTTTGCGAGGTTTCCATATGCACAAATTTCAGTTACAATGATTTGATTAAATAACACAAGTCCCCCAGGAACATGGTTCAATTTCAGTTGCCGTGCTACAGTGACTGTAACTGTCTGAAATACAAACTTCACCGACAGCTTTTTAGTCTACAAATCACAACATGGATAACTCTGATCACTGACCAGTCACATCACTTGTTCCAAAATCTGTCTGCTAGTGTTGGGTCACTGTGGGTCTGCTGTTAGTTCACACACAGACAGAAAAGTGTTTAGTTGTTACCTCCTTTTCTACCAGTGATGAATGCTATAATAGTTCATGACAATATATAAGTAAAAGATGAAAGTGCATCAAAGAAATGAAAAGTGATAATGCTGGAAGTGAAGTTCAAATCTAACATAAATGGAGTAAGAGAAGAAATTTACAACTGTGGGAATGTTGATACTGCCGCCATTTGAGAGACTTTAGATACACAGAAGAACTAGCAAAGGGAACTGATGCCGCAGATAAGGAAAAGTGGTCATGACAGAAAGGATGAAGGTGTTGGTAGACACTTCCCATTACAGGAACTCTCAGAAATATTTTATGCCATGGAAAACACAAGGGATAAAATATTGAAAACTGATTCACACTTAGAAAGGAATTTGATAATTTGCTAAGGCATAGAAAAGATTATAAATTATATGACGGGAAAAAGAAGGCAGGCACCCTTCAAACTATTCCTAAGCTTTTTATTTTTGCAAAGAAATAAAATCTTTTAATTTTTAATGTTTCTAGTGTTTTAAATTCAAAGTTTAGTGTTGCTATTTTTTCATGTTTATATACATTTTTAACAGTAAGACAGTTTTTGATGTTTCAAAAAAATGTTTAGGGGTCATCAAGTGATCATAATTTTTCCACATTGATTATCAAGATGGCTGGGCATGGTTTCGGCTCTCAAGCCTTTTTATGGTTCCACACTACTGTGCTGAACAAGGCTGCCTGTTTCAAGTGTGTATAAATGTGGTAGGTCAATTCTGAATTCTTTTTTGTGTTCCATAGTCAAATTATCTGTGCCAGCACCAATTCTGTATTGTCTTAATTAGTATAGATTTACGATAAGTTTTGCTAATGGGTAGGGTGTATCCCTTCCCTTACTCTAGGTCAGAAGTGCTTGTGGTATACTTGGGCTTTTATCATCCACATAAATTTTATCATCAGCCTGTTGATTTCCTTGTGAAACACTATGGTGAACTTGATTTAATTATACTGAAGTTTTAGATTGGTTTGTGAGAAACTGATATCTCTACAATGTCTTCTTACTCATGAATATGGGGTAGTTTTTCATTTGTTTATGCCTTCTTTGCTGTCACTCCTTAAGTTTGGATAATCTTTCGATAAATTATACTACATCTGTTTTTAGATTTACTTCTATATTCTTAAATTTTTGTGGTGATTCAATATTGTAATTTTTATTGAATTGTGTTTTTTAACTCTTCCTTTTTGGCCAATAGAAATGCACTGGATTTACATATATTTATTATACAACTCACCATTTTTCTCATGTCTCTTAATTTCACTATTTTTTGTAATTTATTTGGGTTTTAATTTAGTAAATCATATCATCTTTGAATAATGACAGTTGTTTCTTTTTTCTAACACTTATCACTTCTATTCTCCTTTCTTCCTTCTCCCCTTATTTCATTTCTTCCTTCTACCCTTCTTCTCTCTCTCCATTCTTTCCTTTCCTCTTTCCTGACTTTCTTCATTTTTTCTTTCTTTCATTGCACTGACCAGTGCATTAAACAGTGATAACTCCTAAATTTTCACTATTAAGAATGATGATTAATTGTGACTTTCCTTTCTTATTTAACTGTGTCAATCTTCTATAACTTAACATAACTGAAATACATTTATGTGAATTTGCTTCTTTCTTTGTTCTTGGTTCATGTGCTTTTAAATAATAATTTTTCAGAATTTTATAGAGAGTTTGTGTCCATAATAGGGAATCTTCTCTTTTCCTCTGCTTCTACTACTCTGAGTAATTAGGTTGCTCACTCATGCTTTCATTTCTCTGCTGGTATAATTTGGTGCATATTTTTGTACCCAAATTACCTGACAAACATACTTAAAAAGGAACATTTGGAGAGTGTATGAATAAAATCACGATGCTAATATATTTTATGCTGGAGAGTTAAAGTAATCTCCTTTGTCAATTTACACAGGTAATGGATGGTATCTTGAGAGTATTGTTGTTAAGTCTGAAGGGGAAGATAGCAGTCAAGAGGTGCTGTTTCCATGCAACAGGTATGCTGTTACTTTACACATCATTATGCAAAATTATTCACTCCTTTGTCCAATTCATTCCAGCTGTGTCATTCAGCATGCCTCCTCTCTGCCATTGGACAACATCATTCCCTCCCTTAAAACCAGAGCTGAAGGCTTCTCTCCACAGGAAGCTGTTCCTTATCAGCACTAGTAATTCTCTCTTTCTCTGTAATATCTAACATTTTTCTCTTCTGGAAAAAGCATGCTGAAATGAAATGAAAACTGGATTAGGACTTAGAAAACAGGCTCCCATTTCCATTTCTCAAATAATTGGTAAGATCCCTGCTAGTTCTGCAAGCTTGGGTGTACTCTCAACTTCTCTGAGGTTCAGTGTCCTCATATGAAAGACATGAACGATACCTGTTCCTCCCAGTTCATTTGAATCATTTAAACCCAAATGGAGTCATGTGTACGAACTATGAACTCTAATCCATTATACTAATGTGGTACAGATATAATATAATATAATCAAGTTGCAAGAGGAACTCATAAGTCCTTGGCTATGTGGTCATAGGTGAATCACTTCAACTCTCTGATTCTCAGTTTTCAAAATTTTCTGATGAGAATGATTAAATCTTCCCTATCTACTTTATAAAATTGTTATGAATAGAAAATACACCTTAAGACAAAGTACACTAAACATAGAAATTATAAAATTAATTTCCCTCCATTATTAATTAATCTATAGGATATATTGACTCATCCAGCCATCATACAAATGCTAATTGGCCACCTACCATATGAGGAAGTGGAGTAGACATTGGAGATCTAGCAATAAGGCAATCCGGCCTGTTCTCAAGAACCCATGGTCTCCCATGAGAGAACAAACATTAGCGTCCTACGATCTGTGATAGACACTTTTGTATGCTGTGAAGACCCAGAGGTTAAGGTGTCCCTGTGATTACACATTCCTTGAATCTAGACAACTCATGCAGTGTGTGTATTAATTTATTCATCCATTTATTTATGCAAAAACATTGCATACCTGCTAGGTGTCAAGCACTATACCAAGTCCTGGAGATTGAGAGGTAAAAAATAAAGAAACCCTGTCTTCAAAGAGCTCCTACTTGATGATCGACAAGGAAGGAGGGATGTAGTACTGAAGGAAGCTGGAGAGCTGGGTGTGCTCTGAGTGGTGCAGGTGGTTCGGCACCACAGTTCCTTCACGTGATGGACACTCTTTCAGGCATGCAGAGAATAACATTGGTTGACTCACTGGATTTTACCTTACTATAGTTTTGATTCTAGGAAATAGCCATTCTTTTGCAACTTAATAAGGAGTTATATTTTACAAGAACAAAATTTATAACTTCTCTGATCTTGTTTCTTTTCTCAATACACATTCATTTAAAATGCATGTGCGTCATAGTAGTTATTGTCATTTTATAAAATTCAAGCTCCGAGGAGAGACATTATATCTTTATTTTGTAAGAAATCTTATTAATTAATGAGGAGTTCAAGGAGCAAAGATTAAAGTTTTTTAGAACTACATTTGAATTACAACACCATTACTGACTAGCTCTGGGAGCCTCAGTTTGTTCTCATGTAAAATGGTAGTAATAACACCTATTTTGCAGGGTTGTTTGAGGGTTTCAGACAATGTACATAACTACCTACAAAAATGTCTTGTGATTATTGGAGGCTCCATGATGGTAAATGTTATTGTAATAGAAGCAATTTTAGATTAAAAAATCAATCTTCGGATACAATACCATACATGTAAATGAAGGGGGGAAACTTACCTTTATTTCTAGGACCTATGTCAAGTATTTAGAACTCTCCAAATAATTGACTAACTTTTATTTTTTTAAAAAATATGTATTTGCACAGTCCAATATGGTAGCCCCTAGCAACATATGGCTAATTAAATTTAAATTAATTAAAGTCAAATCAAATTTAAAAATTCAATTATTTGGTTGTACTAACTACTCTTCAAATGCTCAATAGACACAGATGGTTAGTGACTACTATATTGGCCAGCATATATACAACATTTGGTTCCATACCCTGTCTAGATATTTGGTATCATATGAAGCTATGTTTAATATTATACAATATAGTATTATTGCTCTGGATGTGGTAGCAACTATGAAATAAGGAAGGAATAAATAAAAGATTATTATTTTTCTAAATGCATCACATTTAACAAAATCAAAAGTCATCAAGAGCAGGTGATAATAGTCACATTCTCTTCAGAGCCAAAATTGATTTCACTGGCAATGCAAAAGAGTGGAAATCAAGATGGAGGTGACTTATTTCTACATTTTAGAATAATTACAAACCTTGGAAATTGGATTTATAGGAATAAAATTATGCAGGTGAAAATATTTAAGATTTTTTATTGTATTATACTATATTGTATTATTACAAACTGTGCAAGCACTGTTACCATTCGCTTTACTGCAGTGGTATTAACAGTTTTCTTTGCTCATTTTCCCTGAGGGCCCAAGGTCACCTAAGTAAGAAAAGAAAAAAGGCTTCTTGTTATTCCATCAGAGGTACAAGAAACCATAGATAACATTTAGTCTCAGGCTTTGAAAGATGAGAAAACTGACCTAGAGAGATTAATGACATGCACAACTCATAGACCAGTTAGTCAGAGGACAGGGTCTCCTGGTCCCTTGGCACTGTGGAAAATGTTAATTTAGTGTCTACCAATCTGTTGTTTCTGTTATACTGCTGTGATTTTGTGAATTATCTTCTATGGAAGAGGTACCTGCACAAGATACTGAGTTTGTTAAAAAATGTTTAATTTCAAATCCCCTTCTATTAATAACTATGAGAAAAGAAAGGGTCTCTGAGAAAGAAGTCATTTATAACTTTATAGTGGAGTTTAAAAATAATCAAAACCTAGAGGGGTCTATGCTGTAGTGGGGCCCTCAGAGGTTTCCATCCTGTCTTGTGTACGGCTGGAGAGAAAGTCAGAAGGACATGCATCATGAGCATTTCTCGAACTCTTACCAAGGAACAGGCTTCATGGTGCAACCAGAACTTCACACTTGAACGCATTTGATCCTCACAAAAACCTATAGGTAGACTCTGTGTTACTTCTGTTTTACATACAAGGAAGGATATGCCTCCTTAGGCACAAGGAGAGTAATTTTCTTATCCAAACATAATTGGTGGAGTGAGGACTCAGATTCAAGTATGTCTGACTCTAGAACTGTCCTGTCCCACAAGGGGGCCACAAGCCACTTGTGTCTGCTGTACTGGGGCAATTCTGAATTAAGATGTGCTGTAAGTGTAAGATACATACCAGTTTTCAAAAACGTAGAATAAAGAAATGTAACATAATTTTTATATTGATTACATGTTGAAATGATATTCTTTTGAATTTACTGAAATGAAAAATATTAAAATTAATTTTACCATTTTCTTTCTACTTCTTTACAATATGTGGTTTGTGTTCTATTTCTCTTGAAGGGTGCTGTTCTAGAGTCTAAGGGTTTAGCCACGTATACACTCCCAGTCACATGGCAGGAGAGAAATAACAGCCATCATCATGGAAACTCCAAATGAGAAATGTTTCCAATTTAAGATATATTATCAAGTTTGTGATGTTATCATAGGACTTTTCTAAAAGCCAAAATTTTAGGGTGAACCCATATGACCTTTCAACTTGACTATGGGACAAAGGTTTGCTGAGGTTGGACTCCTAAAGATAATTTGATGTGGCTTGCCTTTCAAAAATTTTTAGATGCTTTCTAAAAATTGTAAGCTTCTCTCTGAAGGCCTCTTTAAATCCTTTCCATATTTTGTTCTTTCTAAGTAATGTGCCTTCTTTCAATACTCTGTCATATTAATTATCTTCCCTCTTCCCATGGCAGATGGTTAGACGAGTACCGAGCTGATGGCAAGATCGAGTGCGAACTGCTAGCAGGAGGCAGCCACAGTGCAGGAAAGACTGGATCTGTCGCTTCCTGACAGGGCCTATTTGGGGCTGTTGCTCCACTATGCTTCAAAAGGCTGATCGTGATGGTGCGTCTGCCCTTTGCTTGGACTGGAGCAAACGCCCGGGGAGGGTCAGTTTGTGCTGGACACATTCATTGCTTTTGAGAACTTCCAAAGTTGGGAGAACGTATTGACAGCATCAGACAACAACTGGCCAAGGTCGTCCTACAATACCTGGGGTGCACGTACTGCTGCTCCCCCTCCTTGAACTCCTCCTCTTTCCGTTTTTCCTCTTCATCCTCCCCCTCCTGCTCCCTCTCTTCTACCTTCTCCTTCTTTTTCTTTCAGAAAATCTGACAACTGCTAAGTTTACTAAAACATTTAAATAGGTAGCCTTTATAGAAAGTAACTGAAGAGGTGGCCAATAACATTTGATTAATGTAAAATACTTTTATGCAACATATGTTAATTCTAAAGTAGAAGTCTTATTCTTAGAAAATGATATGTCTTTCTCAGTATGGTGGTGATAGCAATAAGGAAATGCAGAAAGCCCCTAACCAATTGGATTACCTTGTGTTCCCACCACACTTCCTGTAGGCCCTCCTGTGCCTGCCAGGGTCTGACAGGGGCCTACAGGTGGACAGCAACAGAGCATGAGGCAGGGAATGCACGCCCAGGCAGGCGTCTTACGTTCCTTAGTCACTTTTCCCCCACGAAGCCTCAGATACTTGTCAGCCCAGTGGCACAGGCAGCTTCTTCCAATCCTTCAAATTACACACGAGGTAAAACCTATTTGCGGCCCAGGAGAGCTCATGGCGTGGCCTGTGACAGCCAAGACACCTGTGTTTGACTCTCGATCCTGCCACTGTGAGGCAGATATGACCATCATCCACATTTTTCAGATGGGGAAATTGAGGCATGGAAAAGCCAAGTGACCAAGTGACTTGTCCAAGCTCAGAGAATGAGATAAACAGGAGAGCCGGGAGCTGAACCTGCGGTCTGACCCCAGAGCCCTACACACAGACACACACACACATGCACACACACTGTGCCCTCCTGCCTTCTTCCCCCCTTTTTAGTAATCCATGAAATCATGCAGAGGGACCCAAGTAGTCTATCTCACCCAGCACCTCCACGATAAGTTATATACTGAACACTTTTTTCTTTGAGCTATGTTTAAATTAGGTTATTTAAGGGAGTGAAGAGCTTAGCCTCATCCTGAACCATATTAATAATATCCATGAAATCACTGATTTAATATGTCATTACATTTTTTTTTTGTGAAACACATTCAAATAAATCTATATCTAAAAAATTTTTGTTAGTCCATATACTACCTAAAATTACCTTATAAATATCTAGTGGTGCACATTTCAAAATTTGGAAAAGCACTGAGAATATATACCTATGTAGTACTTAACTCTGGCCTGGCATGTAATTGTCAGTAAATAACGTCTCAATAAATAGAAGCTGTTGTTATCATGGTTTCCCTTTTACCAATCCGTAACTAAGAACTAATTCAGTCCGTAGAAATCACACATTTTCATCTGAGGATAAAAACACATGAAGAATAGAGCTTCAGTGATTTGTGGTTAAAAACAGCTTTTTTCTGAAGCGGCCAACAGACCAAGCTAGGGGTAAGAAAATAAGTACAATAGCCCCTTTTATCCTTGGCTGTGCTTTCCAAGGTTTCAGTCACCAGAGGTCAACGATGGTCTGAAAATACTAAATGGAAAATTCCGGAAATAAATAATTTCTAAGTTTTCAATTGCATGCCATTGTGGGTGGTGTGATGAAATCTCGTGCTGCCCCACTCTGTCCTCCGGGACGTGAACCCTCCCTTTGTCCGGCATTTCCGTGGTGTGGACGCTCCCCGCCTGCGAGTCGCTGAGCAGCCGTCTCGGTCGTCAGACCGACTGTCGCGGTACCGCAGCGCTGTGTCCAGCTCACCCTTATTTTACTTAGTGTGGCCCAAAGTGCAAGAGAAGTATCAATTCGGATATGCCACAGAGAGGTTGTAAAGTGCTTCCTTTAAGTGAAAAGGTGAAAGTTCTCAACTTCATGAGGAAAGAAAAAAAGAGTTGTATGCTGAGGTTGCTAAGATCTACAGCAAGAAGGAACATTCTACTTTCTACCCATGAAACCGTGAAGAAAAAAGAAATTTGTGCATAGTGTACGTCGGGTTCGGTACTACGCAGAGTTTCAAGTATCCACTGGGGTTCTTGCACCGTATCCCCCACAGATAAGGAGCTACTGTGTTTCATCCAGGCTGTGGGAAAGCTCGGAGAATCACCTCTAACCCTCAATGACACTTACTACCATGGTGCCCAGCACAGAGCAGAATAAACGCACTTATTTATTAAGCAGAAGTTTGTTAAGGATCTCCTGTGTGCCAGGCACAGAGTCAGGTACTGGGGACAAACTGGCAAACGGCAGAGTCATCTCCCCTTCCCGCAGAGGGACCGGTGTTCGGGCGGGGACCCGGGTGGACAGTGCACGCTGGGACACAGCGCGGCAGTGCTCTCCGCTACAGCACAAGCCCCGTGGAGGGAGAGATCGTTGTGCGCTCCGCTCTGCGCATTCAGTTCTTGCCACGCTGCCTGCTCATAGTAAGGGCTCCATGTCTATTAAGTACATGCATCATCCGTGCTTACGACACAATACACCTTTTTAGTGACTGGAATATTAAATGATACCCAATTCAGTTTATATTTGTGCAGGGTAAGTATTCACAAATAATTACACTCAAGGCTTCTAAGTTTTTTTTACAAACTTTCCTACAACAAAATATTTTAATTCTGAACATAACCTTGCCCCCACCCTCACTATTCAGAATACAGTGTCTGCTTCCTGGTTCTATCCAGCTGCACATTTACAATCCTTCTCTTGAGTGGAGAGGTGGTGTAAATACTGATTTGATCATTTTGTGTTGATTCTCATTTATTTCATTCTCACAGTGCTCATTTCTTAGATGTCATCCAGATTCTGGAACTGTCTCAGTCCAAACCCCTAACACAATGGCTATTCCCTGAAACCGGAAAAAGAGCAGAGAAGCCACATTTTTTTCTAGGTTTTCAGAGAAGGCAGAAAATTACTGACAGTACATAGCACAAAGGTGGAAAATAGGTTCTTAAAGGTTGGGATGAAAGAAGCAATTTTTTTTCTTGCGGAGAGAACAATGTAAAACTCTTATCCAGAAACCTGACATGTAGCTCCTTTGGAAATAGTGCAAAAACAAGGGTGAGAAAGCAGAATGCTCCCTTCATGGAGCACAGTTGTTACTCTAGCACAATCTCTCTGTCTTCACAGGTTTGCTTGGGGTAAGGGCAAGAAGGAGTGAACAGCACTTATACCTGGTGGGATAGATCCTTTATTTTAACCAGCAAGTTACAGTAATGTGCAATGATGATGTGGGTGGCCCAAGTTCCAATGTGTTTTTACACAAACCTCGCAAACAGATTTAAGTGATACATTTATTATAGCAAAGGATGATGTTACTTATTTGTGGCTACAGGTAATACAGTATCTTAGACAGCTAAGCAAATTGCTTTAATGGGGAGAGAGGCTTTCCAGAAAGCTCATCAGAGTTAGGTTCATCCTACAGTTATCTGGGCTGATAATCCTTTTGAATAGTTTCATTTTAAGTTGCTTTTAGAAGTAGAGACACACTGCAAAATAGGCCCTCCATATCCACGTAGTCTGATGTTTTTAAAATGCAAGTTCATTTTAGTTCGTTCAGCCAGTGGGATAGAGTATACCGAGCAAACACTCTCAAGTTCAGAAACCAATCTCCATTCTCTACCACAAAGAATGTGAAGTCCTACGGATGTAACATCAACTTCCTTGGACCTCTCTTTCCATGCCTCTATGATAACTGGACAGCACCAATTGAATTGTTTGCTAAGTTTATAAATATGGCAATAACATGATTACAGGGTCAACATTAATATTTACAAGCTCATCCCCATCAGTTGATTGAAACTTTGCAAGTACACCATTCTCTAGGCCTTTACCCATGTTGGTTTGCTTGGAAGATCCTTCCCTCTTAGTCTAGAAAACTATTCGTTTTCTAAGACCAAGCTTGAAGTTCTCAGCATCAGTCAGAGTTAAGGCTCCTCATCCTCCATGTTTTCATACAGCCAAGTCCTTCCTTTCTTATTGTAATCATCATTTTTATAGTGGGCATGAATCTTAGTTCACGAACTCAGAAGCATAACAAATATTACTTGTTTTGTTTTCCGTATGCCAACTTAATGTCTGGCTCCACATCTCCATCACACGGATCTGGTAATCTACTAATCACACAGTTTAGTAGAAAATTCCTTCTCAAACATACTTGAGGCATGTTCTCCTTTCCTAGGGGCAACAGAATCCTAGAGGCTTATGCTCTGTTGGGAAAGGGAGGAAAATGCTTCTCCTCTGAGTCTATCACTGTCCCTGGTTCAATATGTTCTCTCTCCACTTCTGGGTCACTCACAAAGTGCTAGAGTTTTCAATGAGGCTTAGAAGCTGAACGCCTCAGGTTCTTCCTTTCTGGGCTATTCAGAAGCCTTCTCCTTGGAAGTCTGCGTTTCTTCCAGATCTCTCCTTCCGTGAAGATGACAGAGCTCATGGAGAGCCCACTGCTCTGGGGCTCACAGCCCTCTTTTTTTCTGGTAGATGAAAATCTCTCTTCCTTACCCTGTTACTTCTCCAAAGCCCTCTCTCTTTCTCCTCCTTTATCAGTACAACCAGTATAAGTTCTTTTATGTGTTTTGACTTTTATAGAAGACTGGACTTCGTTTCCAGTATGAGCATAATCATGGCAGACAAAAGAACCTTTCCCCTTCTGTTCTTACCCAAATTAACAAAGAGAATGGGAAATGTCTAGTCTCCACTTTCAATGAAAGCATGAGGTAGTGAATATCTGCAATATTCCCAATACATGGTATAGCCTTCCAAAAGCCGCTGAAACAGAAGCTTGAGGGGCCAAGTTGTGGCAAATTGTATAAAGTGCCACCAGAAATCCACATCCAAAGGGTGAGGGGCCCAGCAGGAAGTACAAAAGCTATATTTTTTATTTATAATAGCTGTAGCAGGCACCTATGTAAAGCCTGACAGAAAGGAGGGGTGAGACTGGGCAGAAGCTGTGTGGAGAAAGGTTGAGTGGGAAATGTCTCTTTCGTTGCCTCAGAGCCTCCACAAATAATTTGCCAAGGAAAATGAACAGTATACAGTAAACAAACAAACAAACAAACAAACAAACCCCCAGCTAAGCCTTAAACAAAAATAAGGAAGCATCAGCAGAAATAAGATAGTAGACACAGAGCCTTTGGATATTGGAATTGTCAACATAGATTATTTTTTAAAAATCTATAGTACTGTGTTCAAAAAAATAAGCAACAGCTTAAAAATATCTGCTGGAATAGAAAACTGTAAAATTAATCTAGTGTATTGGAAAAAAACAACCAAAAAAGGACATACAGAAATTAAAAAGATTACTACAATGCTTAAACTTTAATTCTAGTTTTATGTGTTTAACAATAAATTAGGCTCAGTTGAAAAGAAAATTTGTTAACTGGAATATAGATCAGAGGGAATTTTCTAGGATGTAGCAGAGAAAAATAAAGAAATGATATGTATGAAAGAGAAGTTGAGACTTTGAGGATGAAATGCTAAGTTCAAATGTATCTGATTGAATTGCTAGAAAAAGAGAACACAAATAAGGGTATACAGACAGTATCTGAAGAGATAATGGTTGAGAAGTATCCAGAAGTGTTGAAAAATATCATATCATAGATTTTCAATTTCCAGCAGACCAATAAATCTCAAACTGGACCCATGAAAAAAACTCCACATCTTAGAGCCAACATAGTAAAATTGCTGAGTTCCAAAACCATACAAAACATTTAATAAACAGCCATAGAGAGAAGTTAGTTACCCTCAGAGAAGCAGAATGCACACTTGCAGAGAGTTTCTGAAGATCAACAAAGGAAACCAGGGAATGGAGTGATATCTTGAGAAAACTGAAAAGTTATAATAACCTAAAATACTCTAACCAGAGAAAACATATTTTCTCTGAAGCCAAGATGAAGATGTTTTCAAACACAAAAACCCACAGATACAAAAATCCTAAGAGAGTTTGCCACTAGTCCCTTACTAAAGGAAATGCTAGAGCAGGTACTTCAGGCAAAAAGAAAGTTATTCTGGAGAAAGAACTGAGAGGCAAGAAGGAAAGATGATCGTGGAGAGTGGAGAATATGTAGGAACATCTAAAATAACATCTACTGCATTGGAATAAGAATATTGGCTTAAAAATAAAATGGGATAAAGTTAAAATAGGATAAAACAAATAACATGTATGTCTGTTAGTTGGATGGGAGCAAGTGAAGCACTAAAGACCTTGTATGATCTAAAAGGAAGATGAAGGTATTAGATTAAGTATGTATGTTTGAATTGCTATTGTAGCCACTGAAATAATAGGAACAGGATAAAATTTCCAAACAAGTATAAGTTGGTGAAAAAAATTAATCCATCAGGAAGTTAATGGAATTTTAAATTAATACTACTAATAATACAGGCTGAAATGATATTGTAAGGTTGGGGGGGGTGTAGCCCCCTCCCCTGCTACAAATCCCTCTGCCCTAAGCTGTGAGTCAGCTCCACTTTTCTGCTTGAACAAGCACCTGGTCCCACCAAGCCCCAGCCACATCCTGTGACTGGCAGCACACCCAGCCCCCATGCCATCTACCCAACCCTGGAGACATCCTGTTGCAGCCCCAGGGACATCCTGCTTACCAAGAAGTTGATAATCCACTTAAACAAGCACCTAAAAAACAAGCCCCCTCCACTTACGGCCCTCACCGCATGTAAAAACCCTTGCCTCAGTCCTGGGCGGTGCGACTTCTCGAGTCCCTGGTTTGTCCCGGGACCCGGGCACCTCGCCTGGGTACCTCCCTTGGGACCCGTCACCCTCACCCAGGAGCGCTCAAATAAAGCCTTGTTGCTTAACCCTTTCAATCTGCTCATCTTTCTTTCTCTGTCACCGACCATTCAGAAACCTTACAGATATGAAGCAAAAAAAAAAAAAAAAAAAGTGCAAGTAAAAATAGACAGATATATAATAATATTGAGAGATTTTTAACACTTCTTTGGTAATTGGGAAAATAAATGGGAAAAAAAGTTAAGGATATAGATTTAAATGACACAGTTAACAAAGGACCTAATAGAGACATATAAAACACTGCATCCAACAAATGCCAAATGTGCATTCTTTTCAGATATGCATGGAACATCACGAAAATTGGCCATGTGTTGGGCCACAAAGCAGTAGGAAAATTTAATGAGCTCTAGATACCTCAATTTCATGTATAAATTCTATAAACATAATGTTGAGCAAAACAAGCCAGAAACACAAATATGTAAATGTATTTCTATTTATTTGAAAGTGAAATGCAGGCAAAAATTTCATATGTAATTTTTAATATATATCATATATAAAATATTATACCTTTCTTGAAGTTTTAGAAATTATTACCAAAAAGGTCAGGAAGATGATGACCCCAAGATAGGACCTCACCCAGGGGAAAGTCACAGGAGGACCTTTTAGGCAATTAATGGTGCTCTTTTGTTGGCTTTTTTTTATGGCTACGTGAATGTTGATTTTATAATTATTATTTGCACTGCTAATATTTATTTTTGTGGTGAAAAATACATAATATAAAAGTTAGCAGTTTATTGTGCAGTTGATCTTCATTATTCATGGATTCTATATTTGTAAATTTGCCTACTTGTTAGAATTTATTTGTAACCTCCCCTAAGAAAAGTTAATATTTTAACCATTTTTAGATGTACAATTTAGTGGCATTAAGTACATTCACAGTGTTGTGCAACCATCACCACCATCCACCTTCAGAACTTTATCATCATCTGAAACAAAAGCTCTGGGGCCATTCAACAGTATCTCCTCATTCGCCTCTTTCCTCTAGCCCCTGGTGACCTCTGGTCTACTTCCTGTTTTGCCTAATTCTGAACATTTTATGTAAATGGAATCATATGATATTTGTTATTTTGTGTCTGGCTTCTTTTGCTAAGCATAATGTATTTAAGGTTCAACCATGTTGTAGCATGTATCAGAATCTCATTCCTTTTTAAGGCTGAATACTATTTCATTGTATGGATAGACCACATTTGGTGCATCATCATGTGTGTTTTATGTACACTTTTGTCTTAATGTTATATTTCACAGTTAAACACAGAAATAAACTACAGAAGGGCATACAAGAAACTAGTAAAAAACAAAAAGGTTATCTGTGGCAGCAGAGGGATGGGAGTGGGGGGATGAAAGGCAAGAGTAGGAATGAGTCTTTTTATGCCATTCCATGGCTTTGAATCACCGTATTTATCACATATTGTAAAAATTAACAATAAATGAATAATTGAATGAATGATTGAAAATGAATGGAGAGTATGTTTAACTACCAAGGTGCATGAGGGATAGGTTTTCAGGGAGCGTCGATCTTCTTCCTTACCCAAATGACAGGGACAGAGATTTACCGTGATCTCCTGCCAGAAAGGAAGGGCAAATGAGAAAGGAAGCAGCAAATGACGGAAGTCAGGAATTAACAGCTCAGAATGTTCCTGTTGCATTAGTCTATTTCTCTCCTGAGAGCATGAATTTTTGTCTTTTTCATCTGTCTTCCCAGTGCCTGGGTCAGTATAGACACACAGGAAAACATTATTTTTTGCTGTTAGAAAGTAAACATATTTAGTAGTAATGGAAATTAATAGGAAAGCTGAGGAAACGGAAATATTTTAGGAAATTCATCTCTCTTTTTTTTTCCAACAGTATTTGTGATTCTGTGTTAGCTCAATGAGATATTCTCAGAACAGAGATTTGTGAAGTCTCTTGTTTAGTCCAGTGTCACTGTCAGCTAATAGAAAGGGACAGTTCCTCAGAAAGACTTAGGAGGTTAAAAATGTATCCTAAAGTGACAGTCCCAGCAGTCGTGAGCCGGAGTGCACCGAGATCGCTCGCGGGCTCCCTGAGTGCTCCGACGCTGGGCGGCGAAGCTCAGTGTATATATCTCATCAGTGTATATATCTCATCAGTGTATATATATCTCATCAGTGTATATATCTCATCAGAGACAGCTGGCTGCCAGAGAGTCCGCGCAAACGCAGTCTATGCCCTGACATTATGCAGCTCTTAGGAATATTACACTGATTAGCCTATTGAGGGAAGAAGACTCAGGGTGGGCTTATAAAGTGTCCAGTTTTGTAAACTTTCTGGCTCTCTTAGTTCTTTTGCCACCAATCTCCTCGCGACTTTTGTGATTCTCTATTTTACTGCTCATCTCTGTCAGAATTGGTGATTACTGGTTTCTTTAATTTTAACAATAGAACTGGTGATTGTTGGAGGGAGGTTGCATTTATGCATTCACTCATCTGAATGTTTTCATATGCATTTAAACTTTTAGCAGATTCCCTAACACTTAAAACATCCCCCCCCTTTTTTTTAAATTTCAGCAGTATAACTAGAGGGTAATGTGTTAAGTTAAATTCCAGGTGTGCTTCGTTGGCATTTACTGTGTTGCGGCTGCCTGGCCTCCATTTCCCTTTTCTAAGAGCGGCCCACTTTCATTTTGCAGAATCACTCTTCCTAACGCAGTGGACTGCCCTCTCTTGCGCCTGTCCTTATCTTGAGGGGTGGCAAGGCTTGCGACCCAAGCAAAGCTAATACTGGACTTTGAAACTTGAATAGTCAAGAGACCGCAAAATAGCATCCCCGCCCAACTCAGCCCAGGACCTCCAACCAGAGCGTTGGCTGTTGAGGCCTCCGCACCTGGGCCACGTGAGCGTCTCTCCCACCGTCCCAGGCAGGCTCCGCACCCACAAACTGGTCCCTCAAATAAATGCCTTCCTACAACTGCTTAAGAAATCTAGCATCAGTTACTCTTCCCTGCAATTAAAGTATTCTAATTCAAGCACTTTGCTCAGCCTACTTACAACCTCCCTCCTCTTCCTCTGCCCTGTGCCCTTCCTGGCCCCCTTCACAAACCTCAGCTGCTCACTCTCCTCCCAGCTCCTCCCACCTGCTTCCTTTCACCCCAACCTTTAGAGAAAGGCATGCGATGGTTTAGAATAGCAGTCCTTGAACAGCAGGGGGAATGGGTTTTTGCTGGTTTTTCTTTTATTACTTTGATGATTATGTGGAAATAAAAACTACTCAAATGAGAAAAGAAAAGGCTATTTATTCCGAGCTTGCTGTAGCAAGGGAGTCAGCCACCATCATTTGCATTTTGGCAGCGACTCCAAGTCCGGCGGAAGAATGGGAAGGCTTCATAGTGGAGAAATGCCCTGATGGGGTTGTTGGCCCGGGGAAGCTGGAGGCAGCTGGCTGGAAACAGGGCATCCTATGTGGTGGTTAGAGGTACATGTACGGATTTTTCTGGTTGAGCTTAAGGTATAAGCAGGAGCAAAACATAGGGAAGCTGACAGTACTGTTCCAGTTCTGGCTGTTTGGGGCCACTGCCACAGAGGCTGTGTCTTGTCTTCCTGGGCTGGTTGCCCCATGGCTTGTGGCTCAGAATTCTATTGTCAGGTATGGTCTGCCCATTGTCTGTTTATTAAGCCACTCAACTGGCATTTGAGTTTTGTGGTTTAGGTTCTATTTATGTTTAAGACACTCTCTCTTTACTTTTATTTCCATTCCAGTGCAAAGGAAAGGAAATGCTAAGAAATAAAATTCTTTGCCCAAAACCACCTGTTGAAACCAAGAGTTCTAGTTTGGCGTTTTTTGTTCTGTTTTAATAAATGAAGATTATCTTTTAGTTGCGCTTTGTAGTCTCTAAATGCAGGTGATCAGGGCCTGCATATGAAAGGATTTTAAAAATCCTTTTGAATCACGTCTTCTGGTCTGAATACATTTAAACATGAGTCTGCAAAAATGACTGAGTAAGTTTTCTCCCTATGCGACTCTGACCAAGATATTATTCCTAAACATGCTTATACGTAAGAATAACCTGGAAAAGTTACTTAAAATGCAGACCCCCAGGCCCCACCGTACACTTAATGCACCGGACTCTCTGGAGGTGGGGGCCAGAGTTCTTTGTGGTTTGCTTGTCTGTGTACTAGAAGTGCCCCCAGTGATGTTTATGCAGTTTGGCAGGAACTGGTTTTGGGGCTGACATTTGGGAACCTTGGAATTAGGAATTTCACTGCTACATGTTGGTGGGACTGACAATGTCACATCATTTACCCCTTTTGTAAATGTTGCCTTTGACAAGCACACTTACATATGTGTTTCCTGAGGTTTGGAAATTGTGCAGCCTGGGGGATTTCTGATTTACCACTATTTGACATATATATTATATATAGAGCTCTATAAATATTTTATATATATATTTCTTATTGCACCTGGGAGGGGAGGCAAGTTAAGGCAAATCATGTAGGTCAGACCATGTTATTTTTGTCCTTAAACACCTTGCCAGAGGTGCTTTCCTGAACCCAGAACAAGTGTGAAGAACAAAGCTTCACAGTTAGAAAGTCCAAGAAAGAGCAGAGCTGCAGAGCACCTAAGTACAAATATATTAATATGCAACATTTTACAGTTAATTTAATGAAAGGAGTCACTTTATCAATTTAACCATAAGGCCTAAAATAGCGTTTGCTCCAAATTCTTTTGAAGACTGGAAGTGCAAAGAGAGAGAAAACCTTCCATACTGTGTCAGACAATAAGTCACTCAGTTATTCCAGAGTCATTCTTGACTGAGTGTTAATTAGGGTTCCCTTTGAGACCCTTCTGAGCAGGACAAAACCCAGCGGGCAGAGGGCTCTGTCCCCGGTGCAGGGTTCCTGTCTCTGGGGTGCCCAGCGCTGACCGCTCCTGGGTGGTCTGAACCTTTCAAAGGGTTGCCCTCAACAAAGAAGTGCACTGCTGCCGCCGGTGTGCATGGGCTCTCCAGCAGCGGCCTGGCTCTCACAGGCCATGGCTTCTTGAAACACTGTGAGTCTTCAGCAGGTTGCCATGATGACCTCACAGCACCCTGACAGCTCAGACGCGAGGAGAGGTGTCAGCAAAGGACGCTTCTCAGCCAGCCCACGCTCCTTTGGTGTGGCTTCATGTATCCAACCAACTATCCATTCCTGCAGTAAGCACCACAAAGTGTGCCCCAGGGCCTTGCCCTCAGGGTGGCTCCTGACATGAGTGGGGTCCAGTCTCACCCCATCTCTCTTCAGTGATCTCGAACTGCTTTCCTATGGATTTTATCCTGAAGCCAAATGGAACTCTTAGCCCTTCTTGAATGTGTTGTGTCCTTCGATCCTTGTGCTAGGTAGTGTTCCTCCAATCTGCACGTGGCATTCCCACTTCTTTTCAATATCTATGTTTTAAAGTCGTACCTGTCTTTCAAAATCCAACTTTCTTTCTTACTGTTCCTTTGAGTGAACCATCCAACAGGTCTAGTGTTCCTGAATATGTCCTTAGCATTTAAAACAGTGGCCTTAGGTTTGCCCTGTGAATCTCTGGGTCAAGCATAAAGTAGAGCGATTGAAGAAACATAGACATGTTTTCTACAAATCTGACACAAAGAACTGTCACACAGAGTTAAAAAGAAAAATCTCAATCAAACTTTTAAGAAAAGTAACTTAAGCCATTTCAACTTGCATTGTACTGTGATGTCATCTTTAGCATACGGTGGTAAATGTCATCTTTTTAAGGTGTAGTGATCTGTAGCTGTCAGTGCATATTAACATAGGTCATTCAAAACTAATTTATTTTTTTAAACTATATAAAAATACCTTAGCCATTTCACAATGTATAGATATTTCAAACCATCATATTGTACATAATACATGTAAACAATTTTTGTCACATTTTTAAAAAGTACCTGAAACTCTCCGTGTAACAATATTAGGTGCTGCTGCAAGTAAAATTAATATTTGGGGGGATTTTCTTTTCAAATGTCCTTGAAAATCTTCATACTTTTTAAGGTTATAGTTCTTCTCCTGGGCCTTTTTAAATTTCTTTAATGTTTCAGCCTGGTTTTACAATTTGAATTCTTTCAGTGTTTTGAATGTGTTCATGGATTAAAGCAACTATATTCCTATTTCTGTTGCTTATATTTTATTTATTAGTCTCAACAAATTTGATTGGTTTTGATGAATTATTTTAAAGGTTACTCCTAAGATAGCATTATGTAGTCACCGTGAGATGACAGGGAATGGCATTTTGAATTGTTCTCCAGCTTAATTGAGGTATAACTGACAAATAAAAATTGTACATCTTTATAGCGTACAATGTGATGCTTTGATAAATATACATTTTGAGTTTTGTATGTCAAAAATGATGAGTTTAATAGGTCAAAAAATAATACCTAGTAATTAAGAGGTATCTTTTTACTCTTATGATTTACCCAAATGAATTAAATCATGACCAAGTTACCTATCACATTGTTGCTATACTTTAATAAACACATATACCTTTAAATACTCAAAATCCTAGGATCTGTCTAGTTGAGTGGCTTCTGTGGACAGTAAAGTGATGGTTAGGACTTGAATACCAGCTTGACCACTTACCATTGTGACTACTTGTCTCTCCCTCAGTTTCCCCATCTGCAGAATGGGGATAATAATCACACTGTTGTTTACAACAATGACTGCTGTGTTATAAGCATGCAATGAACGGTAGCTATTATGGTTATATCTACATGTTATGTGTGGGAGTCTTCTTCCTGATAGGATATTTTTCTCTATTATGATAAATTAGATAATTATCAGGGTGAAATTAACTGAATATATTTATTTTTCTAATAGTCTTTTAAACATTTACAGAGGTTCATTCTTCCATAAATCCTAAATCACTTCATTGACTTCTGCAAAAACACAGTGGATTCATATCGGGTCCCTTTGTTCTTTAAAGTGGCAGTAGCTATGTAGATTTATTTGTTTGTTTCACTCATTTGGAAGCACCTGGGGAAGGTGGGGAGGAGCATGCCCAGTCCCCCCTCTCGATGTGGGCTCTCTAGAGTGACAGACGGAGGCCCTCCTGACTGACAGAACATTCACATATGTAAAAAGAGCTTTGATGTCTACTGGTAGCTTCATTCATGGGGAAATAAATTCCAAACACCGTAAGTATAAAGAGTTTAGGGTTAGAAGCAGCCATCCAGGCTTGTTCCACTTGGATCATGCTGTTTTCTCTCACTCCACTTGTCCTCATCACTTGTTTCAGATGCTCCAAAATGTGCTCCCTAGTGTGCACAGGGAAGCCTAGTGGCCAGCTTGACCACACAATCAGAGAACCACAGCTGCAAACCCCTGGGTGCCGTTCACCCCAGAGGTGCAGCACTTCTGCAAAGTGCACCTTGCCAGGTGCTCTAAGTTATATTGCCATTAAAATAATAATGGTTAATGCAGGGGTTGGCTCACTGTGGCCCGTGGGCCAAATGTGGCCTGCAGCCTGTTCTATGTGGCCTTGGAGCTTTCACAGGGTGGTAAAACAAACACACACAAAGGAAGACATGTGACAGAGACTCTATGTTGCCTATAAAGTCTACAGTATTCCCTTTTTGTCCTTTTCCAGAAAAAGGTTGCCAACTGCTGACTTGAGGTTTCTAAAACAAGTTAAAAATAAATATGTTATTTTGAATTAAAATACTTTAAGTAATTTAACAATTAGTAAATTATACTGCAATACAGTAGAAGAGCTGGGGTTCCTGGGAGTGACCCCAACTCTGGTCCTGTCAGGAATTGGCTAGAGGTCTTAGGCCAAGCATGTCACCCATCTACGCTGCCACCAAAAAAATGTATGTTTCATTATTCTTTCTCCTTTATAGCACATAGAAAAACAATTATTTTCAAATGGAAACACATGCCCTGTTCCTAATTCCTTTTAAATTTCCCGAGCTGCATCTAAGCTTCCTTGCTCCAGGTTTCCTGAACTGCGTAACCACTCGCCTTGCCATGTTCACCTGAAAAGGGCACAGAGGAAGTTGTCCATTCGCAATGTTGACTCTGGCCCATTTGGGAACATTGTTCCAATGGGGAGAAAACTCTGTGGGTACTCTCTGACTTTTGAGAAGCAGCAAATGTTTTCTGTAAACCACCTATAAGATAGACCCACAACCAAATTGTAACCTTCTCTTCTTTAAGCATTTCAAATTACACAAAGTTTCCAAGTATATCTCTCTATTAAACAAATTTAATCGCAGTGACATTAAATTAATCAAATGACAAGAATATTGAAATGGGGAAATACCGTGTCTCTCCACATTCCTGAATTCATCTCTTTTCAAAGTTTGCCCTTTCATGCAAAGTATGTTTCTATCCTTTGCACTAAAAGTGAATTCTAGTGACAAGAACCTACATTCCATAACAAAGGACAGATTCATAAAACCTACAGACTATGTTGCTGCTGGCTGTTGCATATTTACAGAAGGACCAGGGAATTTTGAAATGGATATAGAAAGTCTGCAGAGAGAATGATAAATAAGGAATTAAACTGAAAATTAATGGGAAAAATCTATAGTAAGAATAACAGCAATTAAAATCAAGGATTATAAGATAGGAATACAATTTATTTTAAAAATGTTACATGAAAAGTCTACTGCAAAATTTCTCAATTCTAATCATATTACTATCTCTAGAATACAGACTATTTGCCCTAAATTTATCAAAAGAATTCCTCTGGTTTTATCTCACAGTTGGAATACAGATTGGTAATGTATATTTGCTTGTTTGTTTTTATAAATTCACCTTCCCACTTGAGAGCACCAACTATCTCTACTGTCCTCACAATGAACAAACTCTACTGTCTCATCCCATGAGGACAAGGTGGTCTTTTCAGTCAACCTGAAAAATTCCAGTTTATTTTTAAAATGACTTGGTTGCCTATGTTTTTTTCTAGGAGTTTAGTGGTTTCTAATTTTACATTTAAGTTTTAACACATTTTATGTTAATTTTTGTATATGGTATAAGACAAGGGTCCAATTCATTCTTTTGGATGTGGATATCTAGTTTTCCCACCATCATTTACTGAAGGGACTTTCCCTTCCCCATTTTGTACTCTTGGTGCCCTTAGCAAAGATTAGTTTACCATATGTGCATGGGTTTATCTATGGGCTCTCTCCTTTGTTCCATTGGTCTGTGTGTCTGTTTTTATGCCACATTGTTTTGACTACTATAGCTTCATAATATAGTTTGAAATCAGGGAGTGTGATGCCTTCAGCTTTGTTCTTCTTTCTCAGGATTGCTTTGGCTATTCAGGGTCTTTTGTGGTTTCATGAATTTTAGGATTATTTTTTCTATTTGTATGAAACCTGCCATTGGTATTTTGACAGGGATTGCATTGAATTTGTAGATTACTTTCAGTAGTATGGACATTTTAACAATTATTTTTGGGGGGATATGACTCCCAAAACACAGGAAACAAAAGCAAAAACAAGTAAGACTGCATTAAACTAAAAAGCTTTTGCACAGCAAAGGAAACAATCAACAGAATGAAAAGGAGGCCTATGGAATGGGAGAAAATACTTGCAAACCATATATCTGATAAGAGGTTAATATCCAAAATATATAAGAAAATAGTTCTGTTATATGGATGTCTTATAATTTATTTAAACACACTCCTATTGATGAAGCTTTAGATTGTTTCTAATTTTTCTTTTTTTAAATTTTTTTAATTTCCACATATTATGGGGGTACAAATGTTTAGGTTACATATATTGTCTTTGCCCCACCCAAGTCAGAGCTTCAAGCATGTCCATCCCCCAGACGGTGTGCACCGCACCCATTATGTGTGAATATACCCATCCCCGCCTCCCCACTCCCACCTGCCCAACACCTGATGAATGTTACTCCTATATGTGCACGTAAGTGTTGATCAGTTAATACCAATTTGATGGAGCTGGAGCCCATTCTGCTAAGTGAAATATTTATTTGTTTTTATTATTGAGTAGTGTTCCTTTGTATAGATGTACCACAATTTGTTTATCCATCAATTGATGAATAATTGGGTTGCTTTTGTTTTGGGCTATTATTAATAAAGCTGCTGTAAACATCTGTGCACAGGAGTTTGTGTAGACATCTCTTCTCATTTCTCTTAGGTATGTGTTTAGGGATGGGATTGCTTTGTCATACAGTAAGTGTATGTTTAACTTTACAAGAGACTGTTAAATGGTTTTCACATGTGGCAGTAGCGTTTTGCAGTCTCACCAACTGTGTATGAGAGTTTTACACTATCTTCTTGCCAACACTTCATACTGTCAGCTTTCAAATTTCAGCCATTCTAGTCTGTGTAGTAGTATCTCAAAGAGGTTTTAATTTGCATTTTTCTGATGACTAACAATACTAAACATCTTTTCAGGGGTTTATTTTTTATCAGTATCTCTTCTTTGTTGGTGTATCGGTGCAAATATTCACATTTATTTCATTAAGATAAGTGAAGTATCCCAAGAATGGAAAAGTAAGCACCACACATACTCACCATCAAATTGGTTTCACTGATCATCACCTAAGAGCACATTTAGGAATAACATTACTCAGGTGTCGGGCAGATGGTGGGGGAGGGGATGGGTGCATACATACATAATGAGGGCGATGCGCACCGTCTGGGGCATGGACATGCTTGAAGCTCTCATTCGGGGCGGGGGGAGGGGGGACAAGGGCAATATACGTAACCTAAACTTTTGTACCCCCATAATATGCTGAAATTAAAAAAGATTCATTTTAAAATAACCTTCCTTATTTTCTAAATGTTATTCACGAAAAAGATATATTTATCTCTCTACCTCCAAATTTCCTATGACCTTAAAAACAGAAATACTTT
Organism: Lemur catta; assembly: GCF_020740605.2. Taxonomy (NCBI): domain Eukaryota; kingdom Metazoa; phylum Chordata; class Mammalia; order Primates; family Lemuridae; genus Lemur; species Lemur catta. The sequence continues at coordinate 95,141,306 of NC_059136.1, read as the reverse complement.
TCCCTCCCAGCCACCTCCCACCCTTTTTTTAAAAAAATCAAGATAAGAGCAAAAGGAATCTTTGGGAATGTAGTTGAAAATATGAGGAATCCTATCCCCAGACCCCATGTGTCCACAAGGCCACTTTTGCATTCTCCACTCTTTGCTCAGTCCTTCCCGCGTGGGTAGGGCTGCCACAGGCGGTCGGTGAGCAGCACGGGGGAGACCACCCTTCCCTGCTGCCTGCGCGGCGGGCCGGCGACCCGGCAGACAGTCTTTCTCCCTTTCGGGCCCGCTTCTGTCGGGCCCCGCTCTCGTGACCCAGCAGCGGGAGCCAGCCAGTGAGCGACTGTCCACACAGCTGGCCCAGGAGGGTCTGCACGGGGGACCCAGTGCCCCAGCGTGTTCCCCAGATGCACATCTCACTGTGGCGTCAGCGCTAAGGCATGTTCTCCGCTCAGTCTTCTGACGGAGCTCATAGTTCCAACCGCATCTGCTGGCCGTGCCTTCCCGATGTATTTGGAACCCACTAGGGTGACGGGGGTAGGTGGCGCCTGGAAATTTCAACACGCAGTTTGGAATGCATGCACTTTTATGGAATGTTGCCCTTGTTCCCTCCCTTCCATTCATTCTATAAATATTTACCAAGTACTTACCATGTGCCAGATACTGACTGAGGCATTAAAGCTTTCGAAGTTTAAGTGCCTGACTTTGAAAGATTAAATTATAATCACATGGGAAAAGAAAAGGAGACTTCTATAATATACATTTTCCTTAGAGCATCTTTCTTTATCTGTGTCATATTTGTTTCCTTTACTCTGCTTTTGGGTAAAAATAGAAGCTTATACTCAACCTTTCATTTCTTCAATGCTTAGTTTATGCTACTTCTCAAAATGTATCCTTCACACAAAGTAACCAAAAATATTGAATGTAGGGATAATTTTATCCAAAATATTTCACAGGTTCATGTTTGCAAACATTATCACCATTTGATTTTAAGGTCTTTTAGAAGCCATTAGTGCTTAGCTTATTGGAGCCACTGTAGTTATGCATGCTTTTTAAACAATCAAGTTTTAAATGATCTTCCACAATTAAAAATTAAAACCACTGTTTAAAAAACTTTGTAATTATATTTTTAACTTAAAAAGTTTACCTGGAGTCCATTTAAATTTTTGGTATGATATCTTTCACCTTCAATTATTTTCAACTTTGCAAGCTCTCTTAAATTAGAAGAATGATAGATTATGTCTGAAAGCCCTTCATGCTGACAAACATTCAACATTTATGCCGGTCAGAGAAGGGATAGTGCAAGTGGAGACAGTCGAAGACTCTGTAGAAGCTCAGCAATGTGAGAGGACACAGGTGTTTTCAGTTCAGAGGAAACTATCACCATCAGCATCCGTCAGCCCAAGGCAAGGGTTTCTTTTTGGACCTACCAGCAAATTCCTTGTAAGTCACTGGAGATGTTCTTTGTCTATTATATTGTGGAAATCCAACAGAAAGAAAGAGACAGTTTGTAAGAAGGAACTTGGTGCTCTTTGAATTCAGATGGTTTATGTGTCTCCTGTGGATTTTAAAGTAAAAACTTTCCAGGCTTCCGTGTGTGTTTTAACTTCCTGCCCACAGTCACTTCTAACCCTGTTACTCTGACATGTATTCTTTGTAGAACTCAATGTCCTCCAAGGCAGTACACATTTGCTGGTATGTTTGTTTTTTGCTTCTCTCCCCAGCTATTACATGGACTTTGTAAGAGCAGTGATTATGTCCTGTTCAGTGCAGAATCCCAGGGCCTAGATTAGTGTCTGGCAAGCAGTAGCTGCCTCTAAATATTTGATGAAGAACTGAATACTAGCTGATTGCCAATTAGAAATTAGAACTAATCATACCAGATAACTGCCTCTTCCAACTTTAAACTGTGGACATCTTTAAATTGAGCCTAATAGTTTGTCAAAAAAAAAAAAAAGGAGGCTAAAACTTCCCGTGGCTAAAAGTGTAGGCAGCAGGCTGGGAGGACCCTCATCCCCAAACCTCTGCCAGTCTGTGCCCACCACCCCTGACCACCAGTCTGTGCTGAAATTGCAAAGCCATGTCCAAAGGACAGAACCTTCCCTACCTGCAGAAATGGGTCTCTTCTATTGTGGCCAAGAAAGGCTGTCCTCTCTGGGTGACAGTGCAGGGCCCCTTCAGGACACTAGCCTCATCCCAGATTTATGTATCAAACAGAACTTTCTCTTGTTCAACTTCTACTGCAAAATGCACTTTCTCCAAGCACATCCCATTCCCATGCCCGTTCAGACCCTACAGAGTAATTGGGAGTAGGATTAGCCTCCCCCTATCCCTTCCCGTTACTCTCATAATGGCTGTGGATTATTTCATGGTCTGGTTGTCACATAAAAAGCCTGAGAATTTCATGAAACAGAATGGACAGAAATCATGATTAGATTTCCCCAGCCTCCTAGCTCTCTGGTCAGACGTGTCGGCTACAGTTTCATACCCTAGAATCATCCTTCACAGGGAGACAGCTCAGCAAACTGTTAACGTCTGTTTTACTTTAGGCCCTGTAGTGTTGACTTACTCCACATTTATACTTGGATCAGTAACTCACTGGCCACTTAGAAATAGAATGCCACCCTCTCACTGGTCAAGATCTATGAGGAAAAGAGACACATTTCATGCTTGTTTATACATGATCTTGCCAGAACATTAGTACTCTCAAAGTGATAATTTTTTTCTTCTTGAATGCTACTTTTTTGCTGTCTTTATCAATAAAAGTTTTATTGGAATTAGAATATTCATTTCTGAAGAAAACGGGAAGCACTTAGCATATTGTGCTTTTTAATTGTGGGGTGACGATGATGTCTTGATGAACAGAACAGAGCTAGTGCAGATGAGGAGAAATCACTGGCATGGTAAAGATAAAGCAGAATGTATCACTGAGAAAGTAAAGATGACAAGAAGGAGTAAATTGGATAAAATTTTTGGAAGCTCATTAAGAAATAAAAGTTTGATATGTTCTGAGTGGTAAAGACGAAAAATGTGGCAAGGAAATGAAGCAATTAACAAATTGCTAGGGACCAAAGCTCTGATGAATTTAACCAAAATAGTAAAGCTTTAAAAATCTGTTTATCTAAGAACGTCTTAAAATTAGTGAGTAGGAGGGACGCTGGGTTGCAAATGTATGTCTGTTATGTAGGCAGTGAAAAACAGCAAATGAAAGCCGTGACTTTGGCAAGCCAAGATTTACAAAAAAGAAAGAGCCATTATTGACAGCAATCCAAGTCATTGAGTACAACAAAATATTCCTTTACGTGGCTTCCAGGTAGCCATTTAAACGCACAATGCTGTACGCAGTGCGTGCGACCGGGCCCTGTTGTGAAAGGGGGGAGACCATATCTGTGAAGTCACTGCTGGCAAAATCCTAAGAACTAGAAAGCCAGGCGATGATTCTTAGGTTGCAAGACATTCCCTGCTATGAGTGGGCTGACTCGTGATGTTCATTATCTTCCTAAACCAAGAAATTTCAAATATAATTTTTTCTGAGAGATCCAGTGTGATCATGGAGACGTAAGTTGAGAAGTGAGTCTATTGCAGTGAAAGACAGGGATTTCCATGGTTCTGTGGAAGGCATGTGAATTAACCCCAGGGACGTATGTGTGGTCCCACTGTAGCCATGTGTTTGCCTTTAAATGAAAATCACACTCATGGGAGAAAATGCAGACCACCCACTTGTTGAAAGTTTTCTCGTCTGCATCACTCCCTTGGCACCTCAGTATGGCTTTACAAAGTCCCTTTTTCTATTTGCAGTCTATTTCATAAAAGCTACTTTGTTATTTTTTATAATTTTCTCTTAAATTTCCAAAACACTTCTCCTAAAACTAGTCAAGATAGTGGTAGGAAGAATGATGGTCTGATCTCAGCTCTATAACCTGTTGGCCACCTGGCCTTGGGTAAATCATTTTATCTCTCCAAGACTGACATTTTCTTTTATAAAATGTGAATAATATTGTTCACCTCTCTGGATTTATAGCAAGGATGAAATGAGATAATGTGGGTGAAATTGCCCTTGGATGTGAAAATAGTATTAATAATGATAATGATAGTAACCATAACATAGCTCATTTAAAAGTTCTTGATCTCATCATGAGAACAGGCACATCTCTCTCTGGGTACAGCTGACTACAGCCTTGGCCAATACTCAGAGGCTTCAAAAATTGTTACCCTTTGGAATGTAATCTGTTAACATTTGCTTTACTTTCAGCTTTGTCCTTGAAGCAAACCCTTTTGTAACACCAAAGAGTCTAAATTTAAGTGGTCTATTGGGGCCCAAGCTTGTCCTCTATTTTGTTTTTATTTTTATTTATTTTATTTTTTTATTTGAATTTTTATTTTTTGATCATAAGTGGCATTTAACACTTTCCAATATATTTGCTAGCTGTTTGCATTTCTCCTTTTGTGAATTATCTACTTATGTCATTTATAACTTGTTTACTGAAATTTTAGAATTTTTCTTTTCTTTTTTTTTTTTTTATTTCAGCTCATCATGGGGGTACAAAGCTCAGGTTATATACATTGTCCATGTCCCGCCCATCCCTCTGAGTCAGAGCCTCAAGCGTGTCCATTCCCCAGATAGTGTGCCTGGCATTCACCATGTAGTCATACCTCCATCCCCTCTCCCCACCCCCCACCTCTCCGAGTCAGCACCTTCAAGCATGACCAACCCCAGATGGTGAGCAACACACTCATCATGTAGGCATACACCTATCCCCTCCCCCCACCCCCCGCCTCAGTCTGATATCCAGTTGGTATCATTCCCCAATGTGCATTTAGGTAATGAACAGGAAAACCAATTTTCTGGTGAGTTCATGTGATGCTTGTTTTTCCATTCTTGGGATACTTCACTTAATATAATGGGTTCCAACTCTCTCCAGGAGAACCAAAGAGATGTCGTATCACCGTTATTTCTTATAGCTGAGTAACACTCCATGGTATACATATACCACAGTTTACTAATCCATTCGTGAATTGATGGGCATTTGGGTAGTTTCCACATCTTTGCAATTGTGAATTGTGCTGCTATAAACATTCGGGTACAGGTGTCTTTGTCATAGAATGACTGTTGTTTCTTTGGGTAGATGCCCAATAATGGGATTGCTGGATCCAATGGTAGGTCTACTTGAATCTGCTTAAGGTATCTCCATAATGCTTTCCACAGGGGTTACACTAGTTTGCATTCCCACCAGCAGTGTATGAGTGTTCCTGTCTCTCCACATCCACGCCAACATGTGTTGTTTGGGGACTTTTTGATAAAGGCCATTCTCACTGGAGTTAAGTGATATCTCATTGTGGTTTTGCTTTGCATTTCCCTGATGATTAGGGATGTTGAGCATTTTTTCATAGGTTTGTTAGCCATTCTTATATCTTTTGAAAAATTTCTATTCATGTCATTTGCCCACTTTTTGATAGGATTGTTTGATTTTTTTCTTGCTGATTTTCCTGAGTTCTAAAGAGATTTCTGTTATCAGTCCTTTATCTGATGTGTAGTATGCGAAAATTTTTTCCCTTTCTGTAGGTTATCTGTTTATTCTCGTGACTGTTTCTTTGGCTGTGCAGAAGCTTTTTAATTTAATCAGGTCCCATTCATTTATTTTTATTGTTTCTGTGATTGCCTTAGGGGTCTTCTTCATAAATTCTTTGCCTAGGCCAATGTCTGTAAGAGTCTTTCCTATATTTTCTTCTAGAATTCTAATCGTTTCCCATTTAAGGTTTAAATCTGTTATCCACCGTGATTTGATTTTTGTGAGGTGCAATCTGTGTGTCCTGTTTCAGTCTTCTACATGTGGCTATCCAGTTTTCCCAGCACCATTTATTGAATAGGGATTCTTGTCCCCAGAGTACGTTTTTGTCTGTTTTGTCAAAGATTAGATGGCTATATGAGGATGGTTTTATATTTGGATTTTGTGTGCTGTTCCACTGGTCTGTGTCCCTGCCCTTGTGCCAATACCAGGCAGTTTTAAGAACCACAGCCTTGCAGTATAGTTTGAAGTCTGGCAAATTAATACCTCCCATTTTGTTTTTATTGCTTAAAATTGCTTTTGCTATACGGGGTCTTCTCTGATTCCATACAAAGTGTGTAATTATTTTTTCTAAATCTGTGAAAAATGATGTTGGTAATTTAATAGGGATGGCATTGAATCTGTAGATTACTTTAGGTAGTATAGACATTTTAACAATGTTGATTCTTCCGATCCACGAGCATGGTATGCTTTTCCCCCTATTTACATGTTCTGAAATTTCCTTCCTCAGTGTTTCATAGTTCTCCCTATAGAGGTCTTTTACCTCTTTAGTTAAATATATTCCTAGATATTTTATTTTCTTTGTTGCTATTTTGAAGGGTATCGAGTCTTTAATTTGGTCTCCATTTGACTGTTATTGGAATACATGAATGCCTCTGATTTGTGTGTATTGATTTTGTAACCTGAGACTTTACTGAATTCATTAATCAATTCCGGGAGTCTCTTGGTTGAATCCTTGGGGTTTTCCAGATATAACATCATATCATCAGTGAAGAGTGAGAGTTTGATCTCTTCTTTCCCTATTTGGACTCCCTTGATTCTGCTCTCTTGCCTGATAGCTCTCAGAAGGACTTCCAATAATATGTTGAAAAGTAATGGGGACAGTGGGAAGCCTTGTCTGGTTCCAGTTCTGAGTGGGAATGCTTTCAATTTTTCTCCATTTAGTATGATGTTGGCTGTGGGTTTGTCATATATGGCTTGTATCATTTTTAGGTAGGTCCCATTTATGCCTATTTTGTTAAGCATGCTTATCATAAAAGGGTGTTGAATTTTGTCAAATGCTTTTTCTGCATCTATTGAGAGGATCATATGGTCTTTATTTTTGCTTCTATTTATGTGGTGAATTACATTTATAGATTTATGTATGTTGAACCACCCCTGCATCACTGGGATGAAGCCCACTTAGTCGTGATGGATTATTTTTTTGATAAGCACTTGGATATGATTTGATAGGATTTTATTGAGAATTTTTGCATCTATATTCATGAGAGAAATTGGTCTGTAGTTTTCTTTTTTTGTTGCATCCTTTCCTGGTTTTGGTATCAATGTTATGTTGGCTTGGTAAAATGTGTTGGGGAGAATTCCATCCTTCTCGATATTGGAGAATAGTTTATGTAGGATGGGCACCAGTTCATCTTTGTATGTGTGGTAAAATTCAGGTGTGAACCCATCTGGCCCAGGGCTTTTCTTTTTGGGAAGGTTTTTTATTGATGTTTTGATTTCAGTTCTTGATATTGGTCTATTCAGGAATTCTATTTCTTCCTGATTGAGATTGAGAAGGCTATGTGTTTCTAAGAAACTGTCCATTTCCTCCACATTTTCCAGTTTGTGTGCATAAAAATTTTTGTAGAATTCATAGATGATGTCATGTATCTCTGTGGCATCGACTGTGATTTCTCCTTTTATGTTCCTGATGGAGGTTATTAGAGATTTTTCTTTTCTGCTCTTGGTTAGTCTAGCAGAGGTGTGTCTATTTTGTTTATCTTTTCAAAGAATCAAATTTTTGTTTTATTATTTTCTCTTATGGTATTTTTGTTGTCCTTTTCATTTAATTCTGATTTGATCTTAATAATTTCTCGCCTTCTGCTGGGTTTGGGGTCGGTCTGTTCTTCTTTCTCCAGCTCTTTGAGTCTATTCATTAGGTTATCTATTTGTAAGTTTTCTGTCTTTTTGATATAGGCATTTATGGAAATGAATTTTCCTCTCAGGACTGCTTTAGCTGTGTCCCATAGATTTTGATAAGTTGTATCTCCTTTGTTGTTTAATTTAAAGAATCTTTTGATTTCCTACTTGATTTCTTCCTTTATAAAATAATCGTTCAGGAGAAGGTTGTTTGGCTTCCATGACTTTGAGTAGGAATGAGAGTTTCTGTTAGGGTTCATTATTACTTTTATTCCACTGTGATCTGAGAAGAAGCATGGTATTATTTATATTTTTTTTAAATTTTTTAAGACATGCTTTATGTCCTAGGATATGGTCAATCTTAAAGAATGTCCCGTGAGTTGATGAGAAGAATGTATATTCACTGGATTTCAGGTAGAATGTCCTGTAGATGTCAGTCAGGCCCATTTGTTCTAGCATTCTATTTAAGTCCATTATTTCTTTGCTTATTTTCTGTTTGAAGGATCTGTCCTGTACTGTCAGTGGGGTGTTAAAGTCTCCAGCTATTACAGTATTGTTGTCTATCATTTGGTTCAGATCAAGTAGGGTTTGCTTTATGAATCTGGGTGCGCCTAAGTTGGGTGAATATATATTAAGTATGGTTATGTCTTCTTGTTGAATTGTGCCTTTCACCAGTACATAGTAACCATCTTTGTCTTTTAGTACTTTTGTTGGTTTAAAAACTAAGTTATTGGAAATTAACACTGTCACACCAGCTTTCTTTTGGCTACCGTTTGCTTGAAATATCGATATTCATCCTTTTATTTTCAGTCTAAATGCATCTTTGCAGGTTAGGTGAGTTTCCTGAAGACACCAGATACTTGGTTTGTGGTTTTTTTTGTACATTGGGCCAGTCTATGTCTCTTGAGTGGGGAATTGAAGCCATTCACATTTATTTAGAGAACTGATAAGTGGGACAGATTTCTGTTCATCTTGTTGGGTAGAACTTCATTGCTATGTTTTCTCTTGAGCCATTGTGGTGGCTGGAATTTGATCTTTAGCTCTTGAGTAGTTTTACATTCGTGGGTCTTTCTTGTGCTAATCCGTGTGTAACTCTCTTTTGAATACTTCTCGGAGGGCTGGTCTTGTCTTGGTGAATTCCTTGGGTGCTTGTTTATCTGAGAATGTCTTAATTTCTCCTTCGTGTAGAAAACTTAGCTTAGCTGGGTACAAGATTCTAGGCTGGGCATTATTGTGTTTCAGAAGAGTGAAAATGGGGCCCCAACCTCTTCTTGCTTGTAAGGTTTCAGTTGAGAAATCTGGCGTAATTCTAATGGGCTTTCCTTTGTATGTTACTTGTTTCTCCTTACAGCTCGAAGAAGTGTCTCTTTAGTGGATATTTTGGTCAGTCTGATGACTACGTGGTGTGGTGTTTTTCTATTTGCTATGAATCTCCCAGGGGTTCTTTGAGCTTCTTGAACCTGTATATCTAGAGTTTTAGCAAGGCCTGGGAAATTTTCCTCGATTATGTCTTCAAATAGCTTATCCAGCCCTTGCTTATTGTCTTCTTCACCCTCAGGGATGCCAATAACTCTCACGTTAGGCTTCTTCACATAATCCCACATTTCTTGTAGACTCTGATCTTTTTTCTTATTTCTTTGCTCTATCTTTGTGACTGACTTATTTAATTGGAAAGAGTTATCTTCAATCTCTGAGATTCTTTCTTCTGCTTGATCTACCCTGCTCTTGAGACTTTCCACTGTGTTTTGTAGCTCCCTGAATAAATTCTTCATTTCTAGGAGTTCAGTTTGTTTTTTCTTCAATATTTCAATTTCCTTAGTGAATTTTTCTTCCAAATCCTGGATTTCTTTTGTGGTTTCTTTGTTTTGGTTATCCATTTTTTCTTGTATATTATTCAGCTTGTTTATAATCCATAATTGAAATTCTTCCTGTAACATGTTGGTATTTTGAATCTGGTTTGTGTCAATTGGTAGAGAGCTGGTATTTCACTTTGGGGGCAAGATTTCCGTTTGATTCTTTGTGCTCCCCGTATTTTTCTGCTGAGCCCTTCCCATCTGGCTCTATCATTAGATCTTTTCTTACAGCTTTAGTCTGGCTAGCAGCATGCCTTGTACTCTGTTCTTAGGCTGTGAAGCAATCTAGGTATGTTGCTTCCTTTGTCCAGAGGGGGAGACTGTTGTGTGTTGTTTAGAGTTTTTTCTATCACAGTCGGGGGGCTGCTTTTGATGTGTTCAGCCCCAGAGTATTGGTTTGACCTAAGACCGGTTTGGCAAGTTAAGTCACTGTGTTGTGGACTTTCAGTTAGCAAGCAGGATTCACACTATTTGCAAGTAGAAAGTCTCTCTCTCTTTCTTTTTTTTTTTTTCCTATTTTTTGGTTCTTCCTCTAGAGGGGTGGTTTCTGCCTCTTTCTGCAGGAAAGACACTGGCTAGGGGGAGGAGGCAGTGCCCTCGCTCGCTCATTACCCCAGCTGCTGCAGCTCCCATGGGCAAAGGTCTGCTCTGGTCCAATGTCCCCAAGGTCCAGGCCCCACACTCTTGTGTCTGGGGAAGCACTCAGTGTTCACACACAGGCGGGGGTCCTATAGAGGGTCCACAGACCAGGGAAGGGAGCTGCCCAGGGAGCCCCCGGGCACCCTATGGCTCTGCAGTGGCTAGGCCTTGGACCCCACAATGGCGACTGCCCGCCCGCAGATCGCCAGCACTGGGAGTGAATGTTCAGGGTCCGGCAGGCACCAGAGCTGGGGGCCTGGCGAGCTCAGGAGTACACAGTAGCTGCCCAGCTGTCCACAGAGCTCCACATCTCCTGCGGTGATTCTGTACCGACTTCAGGCAGATCCCTGATTGAGTGGGTGTGGATGTCAGTGGGGAGAACAAGCCGCTTTGCTGGGGGCTGAACCCGCCTCACTCGTTGGTGAGGCAGGTACAGCCATCCTGCACTCCACTCTCTATTGTCCGTCCTGCACTCTCCAAATTTTCTAGATCCTATTTCCTGTACACCTCTGTTTTTTCTTGTTCTCTGTGTCCCACGTTGATTCTCCATGGGTTCACACCGCTGATCTTGCAGGGGAGCGATCCTCTAGCATTGTGGCAGGCAGAGATCCATGCCTTCCTCTCCGGGAGCATGAATCCAGGAGTTCACCTCCACTCCGCCATCTTCAGCACCCCCTATTTTGTTTTTAAATAGTGGGCTAAAATTAAGAAATCCAGCAGCATGTGACACACATAAATGTTTAATTGATCATAATGATATGATTAACTGTAGCCTGTTAAATATTCAATATATGGCTTATTAGCAAAATTATAAAGCAGACTCCAAAGTGTTTAATAACTTTTTTTCCACAAAAATGAACAGTGTAACCCTAAAAACAGTCATTGAAACTTCAATGACACTACTAGAATTTCTGATCTTGAAATTGCTGGGGTCAGGGGAGGCATTAGAATATTAATATATTTAACTGGTGACTCCAAATTTACATCACCAATGATTTATTAAAGAGAGAACACTGTACTGGAGTTAATTGTTACTAAAAATTGTCAAGTCTTTGGCCACATTGTCAGACCTTTTAGGAGACATCTGAAATTAATGGATTCATCACCACTATCCTGGGGACCCTTTGTCTTCTTCGTGGACATGTTGACATTGAGCCACAGGCAGGGTGAATAATGATATTTCAGAGACATTTGGAGTCCTGTGCTCTAGTGACAGCAAAAGCAAATGAACCACTTTCAAAAATCTGTGAATTTTCTTGGAAATTGTGATGTCATATATGCTAACCAACTCTGTAATTTTTCAAAATCCACAATATATCAGACTGTTTCTGGACAGGTAGACAAGGTGGTCTGTGGTGGGCTTCTACCCAGTGCAGGTGTCCAGCTTGCGTCTGAGGACCTGGACTGCCTTTATTAGTCCAGCCTTGCCTTAGTTTATTTCCTGAAATTTAAGATTTAAAGTGTCCAGATGGTCTGTTACATTGTAAAAAAATCTTAAACCTTGTGAATCACTTGATATCTAACAAATTGGATTTCTCAGAGGTTTTAGTTAAAAAAAATCCTTAGTCGGATAAAACAGTTAAGTACATCTCTTCAACAAGTTTCTACAATCTGTCTGTAAACAACCACCACCACCACAAAGGGCAACCACTATACTTTGCTCAACTTTTTTAAAGTATCACATAAACCAAGTATGGTTAAAGGCACAGCACAAAGGAAAGGACTAAACATGGCTATTTTCTCTGCCTACATTTGGGGCTCAGAATATGATACCCCAAAGTGTGGCACCTTGGCATGTTGAGTACCTTGAAGGACACCAGAAGAGCCTCAGAAGCAAAGTCTGTCTCAGACCGTCTCCTGCCCTCCTGTCTCTGCTCCTCTTCTTTCTCCCTGAAGTGAATCATAGAAACTATAATTCTTCTTCTCTGAGGTGGGATATAAAAACTAGAACTCTTCTCCCCTAAGAGTAAGCCACAAAACCTGTAAATGTTACTCTCTCATCTCCTTTCTCCTTTGAAGATCCTCATTGCAGAATGGCCCTGCTCTATATGAGGGGTCTTCAAAAAGTTTATGGAAAATGCATGTAATAAAAAAACTACACATGGATTTCAAACACTTTTTTCACCAAAATAAACTCACACTAACATGTTATAATATGTTTGAACAGTATCTAGTTTGAGGCACTAAGAAGGATAAGATATCAGTTTGAAAAAAGCCCCTATCAGAGCAACATGATTTCTGCTAAAATTGAAGCAAGGACAAATAACTTTATGATGAAGCTTGGGTGGAAGAATGGTGAAATCATTGATGCCCTATGAAAAGTTTATGGGAACAATTTTCCAAAGAAATCAGAAGTTTGCAAAGGTATAACTCATTTTAAGAAGGGATGAGACAATGTTGAAGGTGAAACCTGCAACAGCAGACCATGCACATCAGTTTTGAAGGAAAAAATTCATAGTGTTTATGCCCTACTTGAAGAGGACTGATGATTAACAACAAAAACAATAGCCAACACCACAGATATCTCAATTGGTTCAGAGTACACAATTCTGACTAAAACATTAAGGTTGAATACACTTTCCAATCCATGGGTGCCAAGACAATTGCACCTGTATCAGCTGCAGACAAGAGCAAAGCTTTCAATGGAAATTTTAAACAAGTGGGATCAAGACCCCACAGCATTTCTTCTAAGAACTGTAACAAGAGATGAAACATGGCTTTACCAGTACAATCCTGAAGACAAAGCACAATCAAAGCAATGGCTACCAAGAGGTGAAAGCAGTCCAGTCAAAGCAAAAACAAACCAGTCAAAGGTCATGGCAACAGTTTTTTTGCAATCCTCAAGGCATTTTGGTTGTTGACTTTTTAGAGGACCAAAAAATAATATCTGCTTTTTATGAGTGTTTTGAGAAAGTTAGTCCAAGGTATAGCAGAAAATTTCCCAGGAAATCTTCACCAGAAAGTCCTTCTCAACCAATACAATGCTGCTGCTAATTTCTCTCTTCAAATAAGGGCAATTTTGTGAGAGTTTTGATGGAAAATCATTAGGCATTCACCTCACAGTCCTGATTGGTTCCCTCTGATTTTTGTTTTATTTTATAGCGTTAAAGTTCTGTATAGGGCACCGATTTTTGTTCAGTTAATAATGTTAAAAACACTGCATTGACATGGTTAAATTCCCAGGACCCTCAGTTCTTTAGGGATGGACTAAATAGCTGATGCCATTGCTTACAAAAGTGTCTCAACCTTGATGGAGCTTATGTTAAGAAGTAAAGCTTATTTATATATATATATATTTTATCTTTTAATTTCATTTTTCCATGACCTTTTTGAAGTCTCTTCATACTTGAGGGGAAGGAATGCTACACAGAGAGGCCAAGAAGAATATGAACAGATGGGCATTGCTGGGTTCCTTCATTAGTCTATTCCCATTAAAGCATATCCTTTTGTTTGGTCATATTTCTACAGTGCTATCCATTCTTAATTGAACATAATCATAAGAACGGAGACATAGACCAATGGAACAGAACTGGGAATGCAGATATAAAACCATCTTCATATAGGCATCTAATCTTTGACAAAGCAGACAAAAACATATACTGGGGAAAGGAATCCTTATTAAATAAATGGTGCTGGGACAACTAAATAGCCACATGTAGAAGATTGAAACAGGATCCACAACTCTCACCTCTCACAAAAATCAACTCATGGTAGATAAGAGATTTAAATGTAAAGTGTGAAACTATAAGAATTCTAGAAGAAAATGTTGGAAAAACTCTTATAGACATTGGCCTAGGGAAAGAATTTATGAAGAAGACCCCCAAAGCAATCACAGCAACAACAAAAATAAATAAATGGAACCTGATGAAATCAAAAATCTTCTGCACAGCCAAGGAAACTATCACTAGAACAAACAGACAACCTTCACAATGGGAGAAAATATTTGCATGTTACACATCCGATAAAGGGCTGATAACTAAAATCTATTTAGAACTCAGGAAAATCAGCAAGAAAAAAATCAAACAACCCTATCAAAAAGTGGGCAAAGGACAGGAACAGAAACTTTTCAAAAGAAGATAGACTAATGGCTAACAAACATATGAAAAAACGCTCAACATCTCTAATCATCAGGGAAATGCAAATCAAAACCACAATGAGATATCATTTATCCCCAGTGAGAATGGCCTTTATCAAAAAGTCCCATAATAATAAATGTTGGTGTGGATGTGGAGAGATAGGAATACTCATACACTGCTAGTGGGACTGCAAATTAGTACTATCTCTGTGGAAACCAATATGGAGATACCTCAAAGAGATACAAGTAGAACTACCATTTGATCCAGCAATCCCATTACTGGGCATCTACCCAAAAGAACAAAAGACATTTTATAAAAAAGACACCTGCACTCTGGGAGGCTGAGGCGGGAGGATCATTTGAGCTCAGGAGTTTGCAACCAGCCTGAGCAAGAGCGAGATCCCATCTTTACTAAACAAAACAAACAAACAAACAAAAAATAGAAAGAAATTATCTGGACAACTGAAAATATATAGAAAAAAAATTAGCCGGGCATGGTGGCGCATGCCTGTAGTTCCAGCTACTCAGGAGGCTGAGGCAGAAGGATTGCTTGAGCCCAGGAGTTTGAGGTTGCTGTGAGCTAGGCTTATGCCACGGCAATCTAGCCTGGGCAAAACAACAACAACAACAAAAAATGACATCTGTACTCAAATGTTTATAGCAGCACAATTCACAATTGCAAAGATGTGGAAACAACCCAAGTGCCCATCAATACATGAGTGGATTAATAAAATGTGTATATGTACACCATATACTATGGAGTTCTACTCAACCACAAAAAACAATGGTGATATAGCTGCTCTGGTATTATTCTGGATAGAACTGGAATCCATTCTACTAAGTAAAGTATCCCAAGAATGGAAAAATAAGCACCACATGTACTCACCATCAAATTAGTTTGAACTGATAAACACTTAAGTGCACATATAGCAATAACATTCATTGGGTGTCAGGCAAATAGGAGGAGGGAGAAGGGGATGAGCATATTCACACCTCATTGGTGTGGTGCACACCATCTGGGGGATGGACACACTTGACGCTCTGATTCGGGTGGGGCAAGGACAATATACATAACCTAAACATTTGTACCCCTGTAATATGCTGAAATAAAAAATAAAAATAAAAACATTTAACCTAAGCATAGAAATAGATAGCTTCCCCTATGTCTTTGGGTCTTCATTTCTGAAGACTGCTGTGTCACTTTGTAACAAAGTTTATGTAAACTTTGATTAAACAAATTTGTTATGCTTTTCTCTTATTAACTTGTCTCTTGTTATAGAAGTGTTGGCTGTGGCTCTAATGATGGATGAGGAAAGGGATATGGTATCACGCAGAAAGGCAAAGGCCTTGGACCAAACTCCTAGTGGGTAACTCCATGGAAACTGGACACAATGACCTTCTCTTTGACTTGAATGATTCACTGACTTTATCTCTTTTACTCTTTCATTGCTTGTGTCCTGGGGCAAATAAACATTTTTGAGGAGACACTTTTTATAATGCTCCATTTTATTAAAAAATTTAGTGAAACTTAAACATCTCAAAATAATATCATTTAGTTATATATAGCTTCACAAGTATTAAGCAAACTAGGTTCCAGAATGTGACAACTAGCATCAGTTACCTAATAGTATTATAGTTAATAGTAGTGTATTAGCTAATCAGTTTTCCCCACAAATGTTCCACACCATGCTCAACTGCAAGTTGTATGCCTGTGGAGCATTTTGTCCACAAAAATAAAAGTTATACTACAAACCTTCTTTGCTATCTTGTCCTGCTAGTCTAACACAGGTTTTCAAAGGATAGCTAATCTCTAAATCAATAAAGAAAGTAATTATGTTTGCTAACTATTTCTAATCAGGTGCAATCAACTGCTAATATGAATCAGTACTAATATACAGGCTGTAACAGACAAACAAGTTGACTTGTTGGTAGGCTTGGGGGTCAGAATGACCAGGGTATAAATATTAATTCTCCTACTTATGATTAAGCCCCAATTTCCTCATTTGTGAGATGGGCTCAATAGGGCCTAATTAGCAGAGCTATTGTGGGGATCAAATGAGTACTACTTGCATCACTGCCTGTTACATAGTATGGTGTCCAAAGTTATAACTGTTACATAGCTGTTAGCAACTATTAATATATACATTATTATATATAGCCCAGTTATATAGCCCGGCATCCAATTTCCTCCTGACTCTATTGTAGATGGCATTTGGTTGTGGAAAACA
Organism: Lemur catta; assembly: GCF_020740605.2. Classification (NCBI taxonomy): domain Eukaryota; kingdom Metazoa; phylum Chordata; class Mammalia; order Primates; family Lemuridae; genus Lemur; species Lemur catta. Next base: position 95,124,838 of record NC_059136.1, on the reverse strand, counting down.
TGTACAAGGTTCAGATCAGCTGTGAGGTCTCAGCAGCCTTTGAGGGTTGGCATTTAAAGTCTTTTCTCATAAAAAAAGGAACATATAAAACATGAGGTGAACTTTGACTGTAGCTGCTGGTTCTCTATTAACAGAGAAGACAGGGTACTGGTCAAACAATTCTCTGCAGACAGAAAGGATGAAAACATTTTATCAGGTAAAATCGATGGTGAACATAGAAACAGTGCCAACTAGGCTTTGAAAACAAGCCGATGGAACATTGTATTTTATTGTTTTGCTCTTCCCCTGATATTTGTTTATGCTTATGTGTTTTCATAATTACTTTGCACTTTTCAATGTTAATGAGTCAAAGTTCAATTTTCATATAACTCTGAGAATGTAAAATCCCACATATAATATTACTACTAAAAGACAGTATGTGCTATTCAAAAATATAAGCCATTGGTGTTAAAATTTTATATTTATTATTTTGTACCTTTGGTTGAAATATATGACAAGTAGTTATTATAATCCAGGAATGAGTTATTTTATTATCAAGTGTGTTTACATAATCTTTTACATGTTCTTGTTTCTAAAATACATCAAAAATGCTTAATTACAATATCTGACAAACCTGAGAAAAATTATAGAACAGAGTTAAAAGAAAAATAAAAGATATTGCCAGTTCTCTTAATCTCCTAGAGTATGAATAAAATTAATTGTTAAAATGTATTAAGAAAATATTAGTGATTTCTGGAAAAGGGGTAGGGATGACTAGGTGGAGCACAGAAGATTTTTAGGGCCGTAATGATGGGTACATGTCATTATAGATTTGTCCAAACCCATAGAATGTACAATACCAAGAGTGAAATCTAACGTAAACCATGGACTCTGGGTGATAGTGATGTGTCAGTGTAGGCTCATCAATTGCACAGGGAGGCTGTACATGTGGGAGTGCATGGGTGATATGCAGAAAATCTTTTTACCTCCCTGTAAATTATGCTAGGAACATAAAACTATTCTAAAAATAAAGTCTTCATACAAAAAATATTAAGAAATTAGAATATCTCAGGGCTTATGTGTTTTTATTTACCCCCCTAGCATAGAATTAAGCTATATATGAATTGACCTGGATGATGAACTAAACAGTAAAAAAAAGATTTTCATTTCCTAAATTAGAAAATATCACTTGACATCTGTTGTTTTTCAGTGTATACCTTTCATGATTACGCTCATTTTTCCAAGTGTTATTAAATCTTTGCATTTCTTTCAATCAAGGATGTCAACAAGTCTGTGTTCTTTTTTCTTGAAATTTCTTTCATTTTTTTTTATAATAAAATACCTTACTTTTGAGTATTTACAAGTGTACAAAACATTCTCACACAAATTACAACTTCTGGGTCTCAAAATAACACTGAGTGTTAAGAATTAGCATAACTTGCTAGAAGGGAAAACTCAATCTCAGAGAGGTTAAGATTTGTCAAAGATCATATAGTTAGTGAAAGTTAGGGCTGGAACCAAAATTATGAATTCTTAAGTATCAGTAGAGAAATTTATGTTTAGACATTTTTATCTTACATTGATTAGAAACTGAGAGCAAATATCCTTCTGATGATATTCAACTTTCCCCACCAAAATCTCCAACTCTTCTAATTAGCTTTTTCCAAGATATGAGGCAACAAACAGGACTTATCTGTGCTTCTATTTCCCGCTTGAGACTCGGTGCAGAATAATGGTTAAAAGTATGGATTCTGGAACAGAGCAAGACCACAAAGAGGTAAATCTGAATCCTGGCTCTAGCACTTATGAGCTGTGTGATCTTGGACAAGTGCTTAACTGGTCTGTGCCTCAATTTTCTCATCCAAAAAGTGGGAATGATAATGATGCTTATGAAGATAGATTAAATGACTTAATAAATACAAAACATTTAGAAGATTTCATGCCACAATACTAAGCATTATATGTCTGTTGCTAAATAAAATGATATTGCTTTACACTTACTATTAACCCCTTTTCTTCTAAAAAGCTATTATTTTGAAGTTCATTAATGAACATCAGTTGCCAAATTCCATTACGATTTTTCAGTCTCTATCTTCTTATTCCCTTCTGAACTGTTCCAACAATTGCTAAAGAAAATGTATTCTTTCATGGAACATTTTCTTTAGTTGGGAATACCTCACTTGATTTTTATATTCTCTTGCTTCTCCTAAATTTCTGACATGTTCTCAGACTTTCTCATTCTCTTCTTCAGATTTAAATGTTCTTCCTGGTTAACTTTCTGTAAACTGTATTGGATCTTCCAACTTTCACCTCTGGGGAAATTAAAACAAATCCATATATCTAACCCGGACTTGTTCCTCTTCATGTCTTCTTTACATTTATTAATTGAATCAACACTCATAGACATTTACACTGATTTTTTCTTCTATAAAAATGAGGAATTTGAACTTAGTACTCTTTAGCACCTCCTTTTTAATTTTTGCACTAAAAATTTTAATTCAGAAATAACAGTCAAATGACAAATATATATATATATATATATATATATATATATATATATATATATGTATATATATAAACCAGTATAGTATTAAAGTGAGTCAAGATCTCAGAAACTCTTGGTATAGAATTATAGCACTGCATATATTCTTATACCATAATACTAAAAAAAATCCCTAAATCTCAGGAGAAATGAGAGAAAAAAAGTAAAGATAAATAAAAGGGGCTGGAATATGAAACTTAAAAATCACTGTGATAAAGAAGAAATTGCATGGGCTTTGGAATTAGGGTTGAGTTGAAATCCTAGTTCTATAATCTTAAACAAGTTATTTATTTATTTGTTATTTCAGAATATTACAGGAGTACAAATGTTTTGGTTACATGGATTATTCTTGTACTGCTTGAGTCAAAGTGTGCCCATCACACAGAAAGTGTACATTATACCCGTTTAGTATGATTGCACCCATCTCCTCCTCCCCCATCCCACCTACATGATTTCTGTTGAGTTTTACTCCCATCTGTGAACATGAGTGCTAATCAATTAGTTCCAACTTAATAGTGAGTACATGTGGTGTTTCTTTTTCCATTCTTGTGATACTTTATTTAGGAGGATGGCCTCCAGTTCCATCCAGATTGTTGCAAAAGGTATTAATTCATTTCTTATGGCTGAGTATTACTCCATGGTGTATATATACACCACTTTTATTAATCCACTCAGGAATTGGTGGGCACTTGGGTTGATTCCACAGTTTTGCAATTGTGAATTATGCTGCAATAAACATTAGAGTGCAAGTGCCTTTTTGATAATATGACTTTTTTTCCTTTGGGTAAATACCCAGTAGTGAGATTGCTGGATCAAATGGTAGGTCTACTTTTAGTTCTTTCAGAAATCTCCATACTCTTTTCCAGAGAGTTTGTACTAGTTTGTAGTCCCACCAATAGTGTATAAGTGTCCCCTTCTTTCCACATCCATGTCAGCATCTATTGTTTTGGGATTTTTTTTTTAATTTCAGGATATTATGGGGGTACAAACATTTTAATTAAAAATTCTGATGTGATTTTTTGATGAAAGCCATTCTCACTAGGTTTAGGTGATATCTCATTGTGGCTTTGATTTGCATTTCTCTGATGATTAGGAATGTTGAATATTTTTTCATATATTTATTGGCCATTCATCTATCTTCTTTTGAATTACCTCCTGTTCATGTCTTTTGCCCCCTTTTTAATGGCATTGTTTGATGTTTTCTTGCTGATTTTCTTGAGTTCTTTGTAGATTCTGGTTATTATCCCTGTATCAGATGTATGCATGTGAATATTTTCTCCCATTCTGTAGGTTGTCTATTTGCTCTGTTAAATGTTTCCAGGCTGTGCAGAAGCTTCTTAATTTAATCAAGTCCCATTTATTTATTTTTATTGCTGTTGTGATTGCCCTTGGGGTCTTCATAAATTCTTTGCCTAGGCTGATATCCAAAATTTCCAAGATTTTCTTCTAAAATTCTTATGATTTCATGTCTTAAATTTAAGTCTGTTATCCATCTTGAATTAATGTTAGTGAGTGGTAAGAGATATAAATCCTGTTTCAATCTCCTACATGTGGCCATCCAATTTTCCCAGTACCATTTATTAAATAAATGGGATTCTTTGCCCCAGTGCTTATTGCTGTCTACTTTGTCAAAAATCAGATGGCAATATGTGGACAATTTTATATCTGGGTTCTCTGTTCTCCTCCATTGATCGATGTCTCTATTTTTGTGCCAGTACCATGCTGTTTTGGTTACTATAGCCTTGTAATATAGCTTAAAGTCTGGTAAAGTGATGCCTTCAGATTTTTTTCCTTTATCTTAAGGTTTCTTTGGCTATTTGGGCTCTTTTCTGGTTTGAAACAAAGCATAGAGTTTATTTTTTCTATATCTGCAAAAAATGATATTGGTATTTTGATGAGGAGTGCATGGAATCTGTAAATCACTTTAGGTAGTATTGACATTTTGACAATGTTGATTCTGCTAATGCATGAGCATGATATGTTTTTTCATTTGTTTACATCATCAATAATTTTCTTCCTCAGTGATTCATAGTTCTCTTTTTAGAGATCTTTCACCTCTTGGTTAAATATATTTCTAGGTATTTTATTTTCTTTTTAGCTACTTTGAAAGATAGTGAGTCTTTGATTTGATTATCAGCTTAACTGTTGGTGGTGTATAGGAATACTATTGATTTATGTACATTGATTTTGTAGCCTGAGACTTTGCTGAATTTATTTTTCAAATCCAGGAGACTGCTGGAAGAACTTTGGGGTTTTCTAGATATAAAATCATATCACCAGCAAAGAGCGATAGTTTGACTTCTTCTTTTTCCATTTGGATACCTTTAATTTTCTCCTCTTGCCTGATTGCTCTAGCTAGGACTTCCAGCACTATGTTGAATAGAAGTGGTGACAGTGGGACCCTTGTCTTGTTCCAGTTCTGAGTGGAAATGCTTTCAAATTTTCTTCATTCAGTATGTTGTTGGCTATGAGTTTGTCACATATGACTTTTATAATTTTGAGGTATGTTCCACCTGTGCGTATTTTGTTAAGACTTTTTATGATAAAAGGGTGCTGAATTTTGCTGAATGCTTTTTCTCCATCTATTGAGATGATCATATGATCTTTGTTTTTGCTTTTTTTTATGTGGTGAATCACATTTATAGATTTACATATATTGAACAATCCTTGCATCCCTGGCAGGAAGCCCACTCAGTCATGGTGAACTATTTTTTTGAGGTGCTGTTGAATTCAGTTTGCTAGAATTTTATTGAGGATTTTTGCATCTATATTCATAAGGGATATTGGTCTATAGTTTTTTTTTTTTTTTTTTGTAGTTTTGTCGTTTCCTGGCTTTGGTATCAAGGTGATACTGGCTTTGTAGAATGAGTTGGAGAGTGTTCCTACCTTCTTGATGTTATGAAATAATTTCTGCATAATAGGTACCAATTCTTCCTTATAGGTCTGATAAAATTTGAATGTGACACTATTTTGTCTGGGACTTCTTTTGTTGAAAGATTTTTTTTGCTGCTTCAATTTCAGTGTTTGATATTTGTCTGTTCAGGAGTTCTATTTCTTCTTGATTGAGCATTGGGAGGTGTGTGTTTCCAGAAATTTGTCCATTTCCTCAACATTTTTGAGTTTATATGCATAGAGATTTTTTATTCAAAGATGATATTTTGTATATCTATGGTATCAGTTGTAATATCTCTTTTTCCATTTCTAACTGCTTATTTTTATCCTTTCTTTTCTATTTCTGGTTAATCTAGTGAGAGGTCTATCAATTTTGTTTATCTTTTCAAAGAGCCAATTCTTTGTTTCATTAATCTTCTCCATTTTGTTTTTATTTTGTTTTTGATTTCATTTAGTTCTGCTCTAACCTTAGTTATTTCTTTTGTTCTGCTGGGTTTGAGATTGATTTGCTCTTCCTTTTCTAGCTCCTAGAGATGATTCATTAGATTGTTAAATGTGATCTTTCTGTCTTTTTGATGTAGGCATTTTAAGGCTGTGAATTTTCCCCTTAGGACTGCTTTTGCTGAATCCCACAAATTTTGATAACTTGTGTCCCCTTTGTGATTTAGTTTGAGGAATCTTTTAATTTCCACCTTAATTTCCTCCTTGACCTAATGATCATTCAGCAGTAGGTTGTTTAATTTCCATGACTTTGTGTAGAACTGAGTGTTTCTTTTGGAGGTGATTTCTAATTTTATTCTACTATGGTCTGAGAAGATACATGGCATAATTTCTATTTTTTGAATTTGTTGAGACATGTTTTGTGGCCTAAAATGTGATCAATCTTAAAGAATGTTCCATGTGCTGATGAGAAGAATGTATATTCAGTAGTTTTGGGGTAGAATGTTCTGGAAATGTGAGTTAGGCCCATTTGTTCTGCAGTCCTGTTTAAGTCCAGTGTTTGCTTATTTATTTTCTGTTGGAGGATATGTCCAGTTTTGTCAGTGGGGTGTCAAAGTTCCCAGCAATTACAATGTTGTTATTTATCACTTTGTTTTGATCTAGTAGGGTTTGTATTATGAATCTGGGTGCACCTGTGGTGGGTGCATAAATATTTAGGATTGTTAGGTATTCTTGATGAATTGCTACCTTTACATTATATAATGACCATCTTTGTCTTTCTTTACTATTGGTGATTTGAAGTCTGTTATCTGATATGAGAATGGCTATATTTGCTTTCTTTTGATTTCTATTTGCATGGACTATTGTTTGCCATCCCTTACCTTGAGTCTGAATCAGTCCTCATGGGTTAGGTATGTTTTTGGGAGCCAGCAAATACTTGGCTTGTATTTTTTTTTTTTTCCAATCAGCCAGGCTATATCTCTTGAATGGGGAACTCAAGCCATTCACATTTATTGAAAGAATTGATAAGTGGTATGTATTAACATTTCTGTTCATCCTGTTGTGTAGAATCTTATTGCTTTGTTTTACATCTTGAGCCATTGTTTTATATGGGCTCAGTACTTTAGCTTTTTGTGTGATTTGACACGCGTGGATTTCTATTGTGGTGGTGATCAATGTATAATGCAGATTTGAGTACTTCCTGCAGGGCAGGTCTGATCTTGACAAATTCCTTCAGTGTTTGCTTCTGTGAATAAGTCTTTATTTCTCCATCATATACAAAACTTAGTTTTACAAGATAAAAATTTCTAGGTTGGCCATTATTCTAGGGTCCCCAACCCCTTCTGGCTTGTTAGGTCTCAGTTGATAAGTCTGCAGTTAGCCTGTTGGGTTTTTCTTTGTAAGTTACCTGATGTTTTCATCTTATGTCTCAAAGGAGTTCCTTCTTCATGTTAACTTTGGCTAGTATAATGACTATGTTTCATGGTGATTGCCTCTTTGTGATGAATCTTCCAGGTGTTCACTGAGCTTCTTGTACCTGGAAATCTAAGTTTCTAGCAACACTAGGGAAGTTTTCCTCAATTATTCCCTCAGATAGATTTTCCAACCCTTGTGTGTTTTCTTCTTCATCCTCAAGGATAGCTATAATTCTTATGTTTCACCTCTTTACATAATCCCATATTTCTTGTAGGCTTTGTTCCTTCCTCTTAATTCTCTGTCTTTTATCTTTGACTGACTTGTTTAATTTGAAGGTGTTGTCCTCAAGCTCTGAAATTTTTTCTCCATCTGGTCTAGTCTATTTTTAAGACTTTCCACTGTGTTTTGTATTTCCTTGAATAAATTTTTCATTCCCAGAAGTTCTATTTGATTTTTTTTAAATAATTTGACTTCTTTAGTGAATTTTTCATTCATTTCCTGAATTTTTTTTTTTTTTGTGGTTTCTTTGTGTTGGTTTTCCATTGTCTCTTGTATTTTGCTGAGCTTATTTACAATCCATATTTGGAATTCTTTATCTGTCATTTAAATATTCTGACTTTTGTTGAATTCTATTGCTAAAGAGCTGGTGTCCCCTGTTGGGGGTGACCTTTTGCTCCGATTCTTCACATTTTTGGAATTCTTTCACTCATTCCTTCTCATCTGGAACAGCTGTTGTTGCTTATTTTGGGATTTTCTTTCATTTAGATAGGGCTTTTTCCCCTTGCCTCCCTCATACAGGTGTGTGTATACCATATATTGGGTACCTTTTGGCTTTTCTTGTGGGTACTTTGATGGTGATCTAGGTTCTGGATGGATGCTTTGGTTATAGATATTCTTGGTGTGGGGCTTTCTCAGTTGCTAGTTGTTTGTAGGCTATAGGGGTGGTGAGATATGTGAGTGAACAGATTCCCTGCCTCTCTTTGATGAAAAAGAGTGGAGGTCTTTGAAATCACTTCTCTTTGCCCAGCCCTGAGGTTTTCTTAAGTGTGAGTTGTCATGTCATGCCCAGTTTAATTTCTAAGGCAGTAGGTGGTGCTTGTGGGTGAGAATTAACCACATCCCATATGATTGAGTCAATAGATGCTGTAAAGGGTGTGCAAATTGTCACAGGTGTCACACTTGTCAGTAGGTGGCAATGGCTGGAAAGAAGATGGTACAATGTTGTTTTTGGTCCTGTGACTGGTTCTAGTCCCTCAGAAGCACCCAAGTGCCCCAGGTGGTGGGTGGGGCCTGGAACTTCAGGTGAATCCTTACTGTCTGCCACAGCAGAGGCAGGTGGGGGAGTGTGGCTGGGTGGAGCTGGGTTTGGTGAGCTTGCCCTCAGGCATCACAGAGACTGGCATGGTATCTGTTTCAGCAGTTCTGGGCAGAGCCACCATGGAGGGGCTGAAGTTTGCTTGTGGAGGTGGGGCCATCTGAGATTCACAATCTGGCAGTGTGGAGTGAGCCTTGCTCCTCTCTGTCCTCCCCTGCTCTGTGGTTTTCCCCTGGCATCTACTGGCAGGTGAAAACTCAAGCCAGCCAAGCTCCCCCATGACTATGATGTGGGCTGGAAGATTCCCCACCCAGTGTCCCAGCCTTAGCTGTTAGTGCAGCACTCCCATGGGGGGAGGGTTGCCCTGTGAGGATGCTGCAGCTAGGACTCACGCTACACTCTTCCCCCTGATCTGCTTATGTGGGCTCCCTTGCTTCCCAAGACTAATTCACAAATCTTCCTTCCTTGCCCCTGAGCAATGTGATTGAGACCTGGGGGTATGGGATCTAGCCTGTAGGCCCATCCCTAGGTCCCCAAGGATCAATCCCTGACCATGTCAGGGAGAACTGCACTGGTCCTGACTTGCCCACAGAATGCCAAAGCAGACTCAATGTCCCTCCACCTTGAAGCATGTCCTGAGTCATCAGGCGAGCAGCACCAGGGAGGGCCTACAAACAGAGAGCTCACAGTTGAGCACTCCTCAGTCTGCTGCAGAACCCCAGGAGGAAAGGCCTGAGCCCCACTCTCTGTGGTATCCTTGGTGTGATGCTTCAATTGTCTCTCTCGGCAACCATAAGTCAGGGATTGGAAAGAGAGAAAAACAATGTGTATGGAGGAAAGCTAGCACTCTGATCATGTCTGTACCTCACTCTGGGAGGCCACCCACCCAGAATGTCCAAGCACTGGAGTCATGCAGATCACCTAGGACCCATTAGACCCCTGTGGCTCCTGCAGTTTGGGCCAGAGTTGAGAAATCTCTGTGTGGGAGTGAGGAAGAGGAAACCTGAGGACTAGAAGCCCCCTGGAAAGGACAAAGGCACACAGTAGTTGCAGAAGCAATATGATGCTTGTTGTCTCCTGGCTTGGGCCTGTGGGGATGGAAGGTGCCCTAGGGGGGCTGAGAGCCTGGTGTCCTGTCCACAAGAAGCTCCCAGATCACTGGCAGCAGCACCCTCCGGGCTTATGTGGGGAGAAAGTCTCTCCAGCAGCTCAGGAACCTACCAACTGTCAGAGATGCAAGGGAGGGAGAAACAAACTCCATCTATCCTTCTCACTGGACTTCCTGCCTCTATGGAGTTGATCTCTGTCAATACCTTGCTCTTTTCTGTTCTGCTTTGCAACTTCTTCCCATGGAGTCTCTTGAAGGTTCTGGCCCCCTTCCCTGAGATCCACACCCAATTTCTGTTTTTCTGTTCATTTTTCTCTGTCATCTAAAACTTCCCCTTCTTACTGAGATGCTCTGGAAGTTGATGTCTCTGGTCAGCCATCTTCCTCCCACCCAACACCTCTTATAGCATTGAAATTCACTAAGTTTATGAAATAATGAAAATAAAATGTGTAATTTAGAGAAAAATATGGAATTATGAAATTTTTGTTAATAAAATTCCTTAAAACCAGTGATAAAGAGAAAAATCTTAAAAGCAGCATGGGGAGATATAGGACTCATAACACAAAGAGGAACAAAGATAAGAATGACAGCAGACTTCTTTTTTGAAACAATGCAAGCAGAAAGACAGTGGAGTGAAAGAGAAGAAAGAAAGAAAGACGAAAGAAAGAAAGAAAGAAAGAAAGAAAGAAAGAAAGAAAGAAAGAAAGAAAGAAAGAAAGAAAGAAAGAAAGAAAGAAAGAAAGAAAGAAAAGAAAAGAAAAAAGAAAGAAAGAAAGAACTTGTTAACATAAAATCTATACTCAGTAAAAATACCTTTTAAAATAAAAGCAAATACCTTTTCAAATATAGGAAAGCTGAAAAAAAATCCCCTATCAGCAGACTTGTAGTACAAGTAATGTTAAAGAAAACCCTTCACACAGAAAGAAAATGTTGTGATACAGAAATACAGATTTATGCAGGGAAATGAAGAACATGGAAAAATGCTGAATATGTGAGTAAATATAACTGTGATATTGACTCTAAAGGAGCTTTTAATGATAAGATTAGTCATGTTTCAACACTAAGTGCAATTTCCTATTTAATAAACCAAAGGACTATTTTTCTTATGATCATGAGCAGTAAAAAGGAAAAAGACTGTTTCTTTCATAATAAAAAGGATTTTTGAACAGCAACCTTAGCATTGAACCAGATTTTGTTTAATTCTATCTTCTCATTTTTTCAAATTTTTATAATTTCTAAATACAAAGGGAGTACAAATGTTTTTGTTACATGTATAGCTTTTATAATGCTTAAGGCAGGGTTATTAGTGTGCCCATAGGCCAAATGGTGTTCACTATTTACTTTTAATCTGAACTCAATAGCATTTTATTTTTCTTTTGATATTCATCTCATATTTAAAATTTCTTTTTATACTTACTCTCCTAATTTCTTATTCATACTTGCCTATCTTTTCTTCCCAGATTCTAATTTTGCCTTTTGCCTTCTGCCTCAGCCTTTTCATTTATTCTTTGCACCTTCAGTTTTCTCATTCCGTCTGTCTTCATGGCTTCCTTCTTGTTTAGCATAAAATTTTGGAAACCATCTTATATTCTTTTCCTAAAGCTGGTCATAAACTCAGCAAACTCAAGGACACTGAGAGATGGCTTAAATACTTTTGCAAGTGGGGAATATGAAATTTAATGTTGACCATAAAAAAACTTATTTACTGAACACCTATAATTTACTATTCTAAGTATTTGGGATATCTGGGTGAATAAAATAAAGTAAATTTCAGACCTCCTTCATTTTATATTCTAGTGGGAGGGGCCAGCTAATAAACAATAAACTTGATAAATAAAAATTTTTGTTTTGGATTAAAAGGCAATCTAGCTTATGGAAAAAATTAGGGCATGGGAAAGTAGCTGACAGTGGGAGGCAAACATTGGAATAGTGAGTGAAGTGGTCAAGTTATGTTTTTTTGAAAAGGTGAGATCTGAGGGAAAACTTGAAGGTACTTCCAAACAGAAGGACAGATAAACAAGAGCCACAGGCCATAAAACAAGAACATGTTAGACGTATTCAAAGAACATCTAGAAGACCAGGGTGGCTAGAGTGAGCTCCTCCAGAATGAGCTGAAGGAGAGCTGTAAGATAGGAAGACAGAAGTAATGGGGACCTAATAATGTAAGGGTTTATAGGTCACTGAAGCTACTTTTCAGATTTATATCATATGTAATTTTTATAGCAATCCTATGAGGTGGTATTAATAACACTGTTTGAAGATGAAGAAGTTGTGGGATAGAATAGTTAAGTTACGTGCCCCAAATCACACAGCTATCAAGTGGCAGTGGAGGGATTCAAACCCAGATGATGTCATGCTCTCCTGCTGCCTCATTCACTGTGCTTTATTTGTACTTGGATATTCTTGTGGCAAGTGAGGGGTCCACGAATCTTAGGGAAGTGCAATGAATATTCTATCCATTATATTCTTCTGCCTACTGATCACTTGTTAGTTATTGGTGGAAACATAATAAAAATGAAAAACGTTCCAGGTATTACCTTGTCTAATCTCATTTAATCTTTGATGTAGGACATGTTACTATCCCCATTTTATGGGTGAATAAACAGACGTTCATGCTTCTCATGCTCACAACTTGAGCCGAACGTGAGCCCTGGTGATCTAACTGTAGAGGTGAGACTGCTGTGGGCCTCCATGCCTGTATGAAGAGTGCTCCACTGTCATGATCAAGGACACAGTTCTATCTGGGCTCCACTGAGTCTACAGTCTTTCTCATAGTGCTTCTTTTAAAGGGAAAACTTATATTTGTATATGTATGTGTGTGTTTACATATGTGTGTATAAATTATTTTTCAGTGATTATAATAAAATTTGTTCTTTTGATATTTTTTCTGAATTGGTAGGTTTCTTTCTCGATGTTCAAGGTTAATCAGTTAGCCTGCATCATTCAAATTGTCTATTTCAAGTGTAAACCTGTAATCCTTTTGAGTATTTTATTTCTGAAGGTGGATTCACACTTGGGGCAGCTGTTTCATGGGCCACTGTTGGGGGTGATTGCAGGGCGTGATGGAGAAGGCTGTGGGGCTCGGCTCCTGGACACGGTTGACGGTTCAGGGGTCTGAAGAGGCCACCACAGAGTGGGCATTCCCACTTTGGGACTCGCTGGGTACTCACTTGGGAGCTTTTGAGCCCATTTCTGAACCGAAGGTAGATGTAAGCTATTATAAAATTGGAAAGAACAGAAGAGGAAAATTGTAGTATTGAGAACAGTGTTGGTTGGTGATAAATTCTTTTCAGAGGCTCCTCTACAAATCTGATCTTAACTCTGTGTCTTTACATAAATGGCTCTAAATGTCACTGAACAGAAGGAAAACCTTATTTTTTGAGTATAAATATGTACTGTCCCACTGCATAACTATCTTCCTCCCAGTAAGCATAAGGTGATTACTATTACCCCTGTCTTACAAATAAGGAACCAAGGTCCGAGTCAAAAACTGACTGGAGAACCCAGGCCACTGCAATGCTTTGGCATCGGCAGAGTCTCAGCAAGGAAAGTGATAGCGTCACAGAGGGGGGAGGGTCCCCCTGCAGCCAGGCCAGCTTAGAAGCAAGGCTCCAAGACTGAAGATGGCTTGGTCTGGTAACTGACAAGCACCCTAATGGAAAGCTGAAGAATGTGATTACTGTCTTCTTTCCCAGCTTGTATAAAAATTTATCTCAAAAAATTCAGTGTGATCACTAAAAGCTCAATGAGATTTGTTGTGTAAGATAATGAGCAAATGAAACTAATCTCACAGAGTCAGGCTGACTATTCTGGAGCCTGACAGGCTGCCCTGTCACGGGGGCCTGTCCAGAGGATGAGCAGCCCGATGTGTCCTACCCTCTTGGTGATTTACAATGCACCTGCGCACTGAAGACTCCTGAATTACCATGCCAAATGCAATTTTAACCCACTTTAAACTGGGATTTGTTAAGTTTATTTGACTGCAGAACTCTCTAACCTTAGAATTCCTATTGACTCCTCAGAGGAGTTAATAGGCATAACGGTGCAGGAGAAAGTGCATGGATATTAACAATCAGACCTTAAACCCCTTCACTTATTCATCTGTTCATTCACAATGAAATGTGGTCAGGCTTAGTGCCACTGGGAGTATGAAAAATAAAGATGACATCGTCCCTGCCCTCACGGAACTGATGCTAGAGTAGGCAGGGTCGTGGAGGGGAGAGAGTCATACCAAATATAATTATGAGAGAATGTGCTAAGCGAGCAGTACTTCATTTATTTACCCAACAAACAACTGCCCATTCTGTTCTGCTCTCCAGTCCGGAGTCTGGAAGAACACTGAACAAGAGGCCCAAATGTTTGGATGTCACGGAGATTACATTCTGGCTGGGACAGGGGAGACAAACAATAAGTTAAAAACAATATCTGATAAGACAATAATGAAGGAATTTTAATGATAATGAAGAAAATTTAAACAAGATGATAGGATAAAGAGTGAGGAAGGCCAGTGTTTATTTTAAATTGTCTATGTGAGGCTTATCTTGCAACCAGGAGGGGCCTTCTTTTGTAATTTTTTTATCGTTAAAATAATACATTCTCATTTTAGAAAGTTTACAAAATCCAGAAAACTCTTTTTAAAACTTACCTTAAGTGGCTGTAGATACCATTATTTATTTAATCATTCTCTCATAATGGGTCAAAGGGTACATGCATATTTAGACGTGTCTTTTACAACTAAATCTTCTCATATAATGATAAATGTTAGTGTGAAAATTAATAACCATAAATCAAACACCTATTAAAGAATTCTTATTAGTTTCTGATTAAATTTTAAATCATCAAAATATTTATCTCTTAAACTAAACATTTAATGATGAATTGTTAGTGGAATCAGATTATGCTTCCCGGGACTTGGTCATCTGGACAGAGTTGACCAGTCTATCAGGGGTCAGTTAGTACTTAATAATGGATGGATAATAGGTTTGGGTGTATTAACCAAGTTTATTTTCCTTTTTGTCTGAATTGACTGAGTGAAAAAGGCAGGACTCCCTTGATCTTGCGTAAGGATAGTCAAACTCCCCGTGATAATCAAACTGAACCAAATCAGAGTTCTCAGTACTACCTTTGCAAGATTCCTTGTCTTTCGAATTCTCTTTTTTTAGTAGTTTGTTAAAGTTCATTAAAATTTTAAAGTTGTAAAAGCCTCGTCAAACCAACAGATCTTAAATTGGATTTTTAAAATCAGGAGAGGATTAGTTTAAGGCTGGTGTTTGCGGGGAGTGAAAGCCCTGGGAAAGACCTAGGATTTCTCAATATCTGAACATTTTGTAGAAGAGGGAGTTGTTTTAGGGTTCAGCTATACCACAATTCCTCGGAGTGTTTTAAAATACTAATTCTAGCAGAACTTGCTTGGATACAAAGGGAACAAGCTCTATAAAAGTTAAAATCAATAGTCATTTCTCATAAGCACAAAGGGTTTCTAAGTGAAATGATGGGTTTTTTTTTCCTTCTATTGATCATTTTTGGGGATTAATTTTAGGGAAAATTCATACCCTTTAACAAATAGGTCTAAAAGGAATGAGTTAAAGTAACTTGGTAATGAGAAAAACTGTCCAGAAAAGCTTGAGATATCTAAGAATGCTCAAATGTTAACTCTTTTCATCAATAAAATCAATACAGTACCCATGGCAACAGTTTACCCAGATCACTGCCTCACTTGTACACCCATGTCCCGCACAACGATGTTGCCATCAGTGGTGGACACATATATGACAGCGGTCTCAGATTATAATGCAGCCAAAAAATTCCTGTCGCCTAGTGATGTCTCAACCATCCTAATACGGTTACTCACGTGTTTGTGGTGATGCTGGTGTAACCAAACCTACTGTGCTGCCAGCTGTGCAAAAGTTGGGCATGCACAATAATGTATAGTAGGTAATACTCGATAATGACAATAAACAACTATGTTACTGGTTTACATATTTACTATACTATACTTTTTATGGTTAGTTTAGAGCGTACTGGTTCAGCTTATATATAAAAAACAAAACGTTACTTGTAAAACAGCCTCAGCAGGACCTTCGGGAGGTGTTCTAGGAGAAGGCACTGCTATCGTGGGAGATGACAGCTTCATGTATGTTACTGCCCTTGAAGACCTTCCAGGTGGAGGACAGTGATACTGATGATCCTGACCCTGTGTAAGCCTAGGCTAGCGTGTGTTTGTGTCTTAGTTTTTAACAAAAAGTATAAATAGTAAAAAAAAATTATTATAAAAAGCTTATAAAATAAAGACATAAAGAAAGAAAATATTCTGGTATTTTGGTACAGCAGTACACTGTTTGTGTTTGAAGCTAATTGGTTTTTTTCGGTTTTTTTTTTTTTTTTTTTGAGACAGAGTCTCGCTTTGTTGCCCGGGCTAGAGTGAGTGTCGTGGCATCAGCCTAGCTCACAGCAACCTCAAACTCCTGGGCTTAAGCGATCCTCCTGCCTCAGCCTCCCAAGTAGCTGGGACTACAGGCATGCGCCACCATGCCTGGCTAATTTTTTCTATATAGATTTTTAGCTGTCCAAATCATTTATTTGTATTTTTGGTAGAGACGGGGTCTCACTCTTGCTCAGGCTGGTCTCGAACTCCTGACCTCAAGCAATCCACTCGCCTCAGCCTCCCAGAGTGCTAGGATTACAGGCATGAGCCACCGCGCCCGGCCTAAGCTAATTGTTATTACCAAAGAATCAAAAAGTTAAAAGAAAACACTTAAAAATTTATGAAATAAAAAAGTTACAGTAAGCTAAGGTTAATTTAAGATTAGAGAAAAAAAATTTTTTAAATAAGTTTAGCCTAGCCTAACTGTACAGTCTTTATAAGTCTACAGCAGTGTACAGTAAAGGATTATACTAGGCCTTCACATTCATTCACCACTCACTGACCCAGAGCAACTTCCAGTCCAGCAAACTCCCTTCATGAAAAGTGTCCTTTGCAGGTACACTGTTTTTTTTATCTTTTATACCATATGTTTACTGTACCTTTTCTATGTTTAGATATATTTAGATACACAAATACTTACCACTGTGTTCCAGTTGCCTACAGCATTCAATCCAGCATAGGCAGTACAGTTCGTAGCCTAGGAGCAACAGGCTGTACCATATAGCCTGGGTGTGTAGTAGGCTACGCCATCCAGGTGTATGTAAGTACACATTATACATGATGTTCGCACAAGGATGAAATTGCTTAATGATGCATTTCTCAGAACATAGCCCCTTTGTCAAGCGACTCACGACTGTGCAAACATAACCTCCAAATACAGCCTTGTTTACGCTTTATAGTAGTGCTCAGCCATTGGTCCTTATGTATTATATTATGACTTGATCTCATGCTTTCTCCTTTTTCATTGCTTTCATGTTTTTAAGGGAAAACTTTGTTTTGGACTCTACTACAAATCGAGGAGCACTCCCCAAGCATGTGGAAACAAACATGAAGGATGTGAGCTGGACCCAGAGCAGATATAGAAGCATCCATATGGTCTTTTATGGGCACTTAAATCTCAGAGAGACGGCCCTACAAATTATAGGAAGTAGAGCACAAAATCAAAGTGTAGCCTTTGCTTATTAATTGAATAGCACTTGAGAATGTTAAGGAACACTCCTGATTCATGGAGAAATTGTAATTAATTTACAGATATTGTTACCCTGCTGAGGGATGGTCTCTGTTAATAGTTAACCTTCACCTCTTGTTTCCTCTGGTTTCTATATCAAATATGTATTTTTATGTTGTTGCTTTTGTCTTAAATCCCTTTTGCTCCACAGAGGTTGTCTTCATCACTACAAATAACTGTTTATAGTTATATTTTTCACTCAAATTAGTCTCATAGCACCCAGAAAGATCATCTAGTGACAACACTCCCCTAGAGGCAGGAGGTCTGAGACCCTGAACCCCTTAGATTTTAATGATGAGATGTTTCATTTTAATTCTGTTTGTATGTAGTCACTCGAGAATGAAACACTTTGCAAACTAATGTCTTCAGCTCTAGAGTTCTTGCCCATAGTGTGAAAGAGAAGTGATGGTAGAGATGAATGAGTTACTGGGTTTATAATTTTGTCCTGTCCTTGCACTGACCAGCAATCAGGGTTCTTCATAGACCATTGACTTTTTTTGAGGACAACAGATTCCTATGAGTTTTGGACATTTGAGGACCAGAATTTTATTTTATGTTGCTAAGTAGTAAGTGCTCAGGATCTATATTGCCTATGGAACAGTGCTCGGGTTTCAATGGTAAGCAATTGAATGTACAAATGTTCTCGTTGCTAGTTTTGTGGGTAGGCAGATAAGAGCTATTGAATGATACTTATAGTTTTCAAAGTTATTCAACTTTTAAGGGTTTTCATTAATTAGGCTGCAAAATAATCATCTGAGATACTAGTTAAAATGCAGATTCTCAGACCCTACATGCTAGAATCTGTATTTTTTAAACAGATGCAACTCTTGTGTACACTTGTCATTAGAACTACTGAGCTTGCCTTTCAAGTGAAGAGTGTCTGTTTTGACTTTCTATTCCTGTCAATTGTCAGGCAGAAATAATCAGAAATTCTCCAGTGTTTGAATTTGAGGGGTCCAATTATTTTTATAAATACACTTTTTTCAGAATATAAGAAAAATAGTGATCATAATATTTCAACTGCTTTTGTAATCTTCATTAAGTATATACACATTCGGTATTGTTAATTCAAAGTTCTACTGATCAATTCATTAATACATATTTTTACCATTTGGGAATTAATGAAGCTATTAAGAAATTACCATATTGTTTCTCTTAGGATAAACTTAGAAACACTACATCAATCATTAAAGCTCAGACATCTGGAATGCAGTGAAATGAGCTTCAGGAATCAGAACTGACCACAATCTACTGTCCAGATTCAGGTTCCATTGATCTATGACTATGTAATGAATCGACACAGTAGTGAGTTCATCTGCAGCAGTGGGAATGAGATTGATGAATCTTATGTGATTAAGACAAACATAATGTGCCCCCAGCTATTTTCAAGTATTTCTTTTAATAAGGCATAGGATATCTTATTGCTTTTGGGACTCATCTCCTCAAGGAAAAAGCACATGCTATCTGGTAATAGTGCTCAACCTAAAAATACAGCAGGAATTCCACATGGTTCGCCTCACTGGGCCTAACCCAGTAGTCTGGCACATTCTGAAGAGCCAGGATGATTGTTTTGTGGTAACGGAGTTCTCCCTGGTGCTCAGAGAACTTTGTAAGTGATGAAGGAATGGGGTGGATGGAGGTTTCAGGGCTCATGTTCATGAATTAAAGTTGTATTATAATAATTGGAATTTAAGGAATATTCAACAGTGTTTCAAGAAAAAAAATTATACTGACTCAAAATTTATCAAGGACAGTTTACATTTTCCCCTTTCTCTCAGGAGGAGGGATCAACATGCTTTAGGTAGTAGAGAGGTCTATGTAATCTCCCTATCCTCCACCTGGACCGGTTCACTCAAGTCAGGACCTGGGCTTGCATGGGCTGTGATGGTGTTTTTGTTCTCTCTTCTCCTTCTCTCTCAGCTCCCTATATGTGGATGTTGTCTGCTTACAAAATCACAGCTTTCTGTCTGCCCTGTAGACCGCCAGACCTGGGCTGTCCAATATGGTAGCCACTAGCCACAGATGGCTTTTCAAATTTAAATTAAATTAAATTAAAATTAAAAATTCCATTCCTCAGCCACACTGGCCACAGTCAAGTGTTCAGTAGCCACGGAACACAGGTACAGAATACTCTGATCAAGGCAGAAAGTTCTACTGGGCAGTACTGGTCCAGACTCATGCTTGGTTCTCTGGCTCACCAGGCGGCCTGGGATTTGACAGTGGTGCCGTGGTGTGCCACGCCTGCTTGAACTGGCTTGCAAGAGCCTATTGGTAAATACCCAGGAATTCTGCAAGCCAATTGATAACTTATTGGTAGTTTGAAATTGGCCGTGGTGGGAACATTTACACCATGGCAAAGGTCTCCATCAGGACTTTTTTTTTTTTTTTTTTTTTTTTTTCTGAAAAGCCAGTTTACTAATATGCCACCAACTGACAGTGTTTATTTCAAGCACTTACCAGGAAGAAAAGGCCCAGACACTTGATGCCTTTACCATGGGGTTGCTCAGGTGATGTCGTTAGTAGAGCCACCATCTTCACATTGGGGGATATTATAACCTGGGGTAACACAGCCCACAGGAAGAAGGGGTCACGGGGCTCAAGAGATGGCTGTTCTAGTTCTTAAGTAGCCTTAATAGCTTATATCCTACTTTTCAGTTATAGCATATTACTCTGTCCCAATAATACTCTAGGAGAGCACTGTCCCATATAAATATAATACAAGCCACACATGTCATTTTAAATTTTTTAGTACTTAAAACAGGTGAAATTAATTTAATAATATATTTTCGTTTAACCAAATACATCAAATTATTATTTAAATACATAATCGACGCTGAATAATACTAATACAATATTTACATTCTTTGTCACAGAATATGTCTTTGTGTTTACAGTGCATATCGGTTCAGCCAGCCACATTTCAAGTGCTCAGTGGTCACACGTGGCCAGTATTAGACAACACAGCTCTCAGGAAAAATGATAAAACAGTTCAGTAATTGACCAGGCAGGACTGGGAGAACTCAGGGAGTGGTAGGATGTAGGAGAGACTAGGGAGAAGCCACAGGGAAAGACTACGGATGGTCAAATGTCTGTCCCACGACCACCTCATTCATTCCCACGACTTGAGCTCCACCTTTGCAGATTGCTCCCAATCTTCCGGTCTTATGACCCTCCTGCACCCCGTATGCAGACGGTCTTACCTGCGCAACCAGAATCGCCGTCTTTACCCGTAGAATTGCTCTCCTCACCCTTCAGTCTCGTCCAGCGCAGGGGCTGGGACCCGCGGCCACCTTCCCTCCTGCCACCTGCAGTCCGCAGCCCTCCGCCTCCCCGCTGTCCTCCGGCGCCGCCCCTGCCGCGGTCTGGGTACAGACCCGCATCCCTGCTCGCCCGCTGCCCTGGCATCTGAGCGGGTCCCAGCTAGTCACGCAGGTTTGTCCACTCGTTCCTAACATCCTTCCCACCCTGCTGCAAGTTTCTATTCTAAGTGGCATCACTGTGGCTACTCATTAGGTAGAAAATAAGACCCAACTTCGCGTGACTTTCCAGGCTGGCACCTGCCCGCCTCCTCTGGCGACACACTCTGTGTTCATTCCGCTGAGGCGCGTTTTCCCCGTCGTCCCACCGCTGCTTCTCAGCTCAGGCCCCTCTGCTTTCGAGAGCAGTCGCGGACAGCCCTTCCACCTGGGGCTGGGCAAGGCCACCCTCCCCTGGGTTGAACACCTGCAGGTGTGCAGTGCTGCCGTCACCCACGCCACTGCCACCACTCTCCTATGCATCTGCTTCCTCCACCCACGCACACCGCGCTCGGCCCTGCCATGCTGTAGACCCTCAGGGCGTACTTGTTGCCCAGCTGCTTTGGGAACTTGGCCAGATTTTCCTGGGCAGACCCTCCCAGACATACTCCCGAGGCCTCCTTTGATTCTGGTGGTGTCCGGCGTGTACCTCGACCTCCGTTTGGACCGGTCAGGCCCTGCCCTGCAGAATGCTTTGTTTGCTCTGAGTTGTGCCTTCTGTGACCATAGGGACCCCTCCTTAGGTTGTAGTCCCAGCTTTGGGTCTGTACAATCTTTGAAAATTTCAGATGGAAACATGTTTGGGTCACTTTTGCTGACAGGTGTAAGACAGGCTCTGCAGAAAGGAAGCGTTTTGTAATCGCCACGGTTACTCCCTTTTCCCTTTGCCCACCGCGACTCCATACCTGGACACAGCAGGCCCCTCCATTAGCTCCCTCACCAACCTCGCGGCTCCCTCCTCACCAAGGTGTGTTGGAAAAAGACTAGTTTTAAGCTGCCGGTCATTTTTCACCTTTCAACTCCAAATTGCTTCTCTTCTATCCACTACTGGGACTGTGCCTTGTCTTTGAGTTGTGCAAGTCTTTTTTTTAAAGCAAATATAAATTTTGAGATTCCATTTGTCCTCAAAAGGGAAACCCAAGTTATTGAATAGGCTCCTTTCTAAGGAAACCAAGACTAAGACATCAAGGACTTCCCCTCTGGCATTCAGGGGAGGATTTCTGGTGCTCACAGATCCCTTCAGCGAAGTCTGTAACTCTAGAAAACTTGGTGTAAAAGGCCCTTGTGTCCTGAACCCAGCCTGCTGGGGCTGGCATGCCACTGCTGTTTCCCTGTGTCCTATTGCACATTAAATAAGGTATTGAAACTAATAAATATGAGAGGAAACTAAAGAACCTAAAGGAGGGATATTTAACTCAATTATAAAACTGTATATAATATTTATGAGCAGTGTAACTTTAGCCCTCTACTTAGAAAATCTCTGTTTAAGTACCTCTAATTATTGACTATAGCAGTAAAAATTTATGGATTGGTGCTTTTTAATGTTATGCTAATAGTTTTAACTAATAGCATATTTAATGTTTGTACCAACACTTGTGCAGAAGCTAACAATGTGAAGTTTGTTAGTTACGCTGAACATTTCTCTTCCCTTTTACAGTTTTTGTTCACTTGACAATTCCAAGCAAATGAGAACATTATTTTTATCTTATAGACACATATCATTGAAGGTACAACATCTCTACATTAGGTATATTATTTAAGTCATTAAATATGAAATGTCCAATTTTGAATCAAAGGTATGGTTGATTATATCTCAAATAAGAAGCAGTACAATTAATTGAAATATGCACTTAAACTATTGACACAGTTTACTATCTTAACGGTAGCTTGTATACGCCAGCAGCAAAGAAGCCTGGAGAGCGAGTGGCCGTGAAATCACAAAAGGCATTTTCCACAGCTTGTTGAGAATTGAATATTTTTCCTTGCAGGAAGTGGTCCAAAGCCTGGAAGAAGTGGTAGTCAGTGGTGCAAGTTCTGGTTAATACAGTGGATGACAGAGAGTTTCCAAGTCCAGCTTCTGTAGCTTGAGAAGTGTTGTTTGTGTGATATGTGATCTTGCAAGAGGATTGGCCTGTCTCTATTGACCAATCTCAGCTGCTTAATCACAAGCATCCTCATCATTTCATCCAGCTGGTTGCAGTAGACATCCACTGTAATTGACTGATCAGGTTTCATGAAGCTGTAGTGGATAATACCAGCCCTGGACCATCAAATAGATACCATTAGCTTTTTTTGATGAATATTTGGTTTGGGACTGTGTTTTGGCACTTCATCTTTATCCAATCATTGTGCTGAATGTTTGTTATTGTCAAAGAGAATCCATTTTTCATCACATGTAACAATACAGTGTAGAAATGGTTTATCTTTATGTCATGACAGCAAAGAAAGGTAAGCTTTAAGACAGTTTCTCTGCTAACACTTGTTTGATTCATGGGGAACCCATGTATCCACTTTCTTTACCTTGCCCATTTGCTTCAAATGGTCCAGTATTGTTGGAATAGTAACATCAAACCTTGCTGCTAATTCATGCACAGGTTGAGATGGATTCGCTTCCACTATGGCTTTCAGCTCATCATTATCCACCTTGGTCTCAGGTTACCCGTGTGGCTCATTTTCAAGATTAAAATCACCAGAATGAAACTTCTCAAACCATCAATTTACTATGCGCTCATTAGCCACAAACTTCCCAAACACTTCTTTCCTACTTTGAGCTGTCTGTACTGCATTGGTTCCATGACGGAACTCATATTTGAAAATAACACGAATTTTTGACTTATCTATGGTTTCACAAAAATTGCTCTAAAAAAGGGGGGGAAGGTAATCACAAGACAAAATGTATGTTTGAAAGACTGAGGATGTACCTTCACAACAAAAATAAAACAAGAAGTGTCAAAGTGAAATGTCAGAGATATCAACTGTCAAATTTAGTACTTATAGGAAATTGGACATTTCATACTTAATAACCTAATTCTAGATTTAACCTCCCCTACCACTAGAGATTATCTTTTTTTATGCTTTGTCAAGACTATGCAAAACTGCCTTTTTTCCCATTAGTATTATGCTCTTTTTGTCATTTTAGAAGTATTTTAAATAATGACTACGTAAAATGTCACAATATTTAGAATTGAGCCTTTTCATTGTACCATTCAATATGGAAAGCTTATTAAAAGAGCTGGAGGAAGACATTTAGAAGTAAATACCCTGGAGACATTTTTCCTGTCACCTGTGAACCAACACAATTGGCAGCATCTTGTTTTGTCCTTAGCTCTGCCCCTCCCCAGTTTTTGCTGAC
Organism: Lemur catta; assembly: GCF_020740605.2. Lineage (NCBI taxonomy): Eukaryota > Metazoa > Chordata > Mammalia > Primates > Lemuridae > Lemur > Lemur catta. The sequence goes on along the minus strand of NC_059136.1, from coordinate 95,100,845 downwards.
GAGCTGCCCAGTCATCATCCTCTCACAGGTACCACACACAGCCACTTTCAGACTTGTCTTGCTTTAAACCTTTGTTTTCACTGTGTTGATTAAAAATCACTTTGTGATCTATACTAATCTGCGACATCCTTGAGGAGGGGGTGAAATACTATGACTTAGATGCATGCTCACAGAATTCTAAAGAGCTTTCTCTGAATGTTCCAGAGTGCTGCCAGAAAAAGACTGAAAATGAACAATAGCCTTATGAATTGCCACTGGTGTTTTTTTGTTTTTTCTTTTCAAAATTGTATCCAGGCAAGAAGATGACTGCATGTTCCATTCCAGTGCAATCGAGTCACCCTAGGCAGAGAAAGTAAGTGTTCAGTTCTGGAGACTGTGGCAACTTTGAAGAGTTACAAATTATCATTAGTAGCATCCACAGCATTAGCTCCTCTGATGTTTGTTAATCAGATATGCATCCAGATGCTACTGAAATATAGAAATATAAAACATGCTCCTGTCTTCTGTGTGGGCACAAGCTCTGTGGACAGATAAGACACGGGCCCCTTTGCCAACACAGTGTTATAATAAACATGTAGGAATTAAAGTTAAAATAATATGTCCATGTACTTTTGATTTATATTTTCTTAGCATGCACAGGGCTGAGCATCTTTTCATAGGGAACCACTTCTACTTTTTGATCTGTGCGACTATTTTTCTGTAGTACCATTGCCCTTCCCCCCCCCCATTTTTAGATACTCTTTATATATTTAAGGGATATATATAACCTTTTCTGTGAGATGTTACAAATATTTTCCCTAGTTTCCATTTTTTAATTTTAAATTATTTTTACATCACATGATTATTTAATTGTTACTCGAATATTACAAATTTGGTTATATTTAAGGTTAGGATGCAACCTTGATGATCCCAACAAGATGAGGCAAGTTGTTTTTAAAAACTTAACTTTGCTAACAGCACGGCAGAGCCCTTGAAGACACTGGAGAGGGGGCTGGGGAACACAGGGCTCTGGGGTGCAGAGCAGACTGAAGGGAAGTGGGGCAAGGAGGCAGTTGGGAGCCAGTTCCCAGCTGGAGGGAGCCGTGTGCCCAGCGTTCTCTCTGCTGGCTTGTGTCTGCGTCCCTTGAGTGACAGTCATGCTGGATCAGTGCTCACTTAGAACAGAAACAGATTATTATTTACTCACACGGCTTAGTTTGGTCTGGGAGACTGAAACTGTTTGGCAAGTTGGGTCAACTCTATGGAGAACCACTGCTGATGATGGAAGAAGTTTAGGAGCAAACATTGAAAAGTGACATGTCATTGAGGGCTGGTTTAAAGCACTGTGCCTGAGTGCCAGTTGTGTTGCTTATTAGCTGTGCCACCTTGAGGAGTCACCTACATCATTACCTCAGATTTTCTTTTTCTGTAAAATGGGTACTACTCTTTGCCATGTCACTTGGCAAAACTGCTGCTCTCGAGCAAGATAACATGCAAAGTTGCATGGAAAGTGTGTGTAAATTATTACATGGTAGAGAAGCATGCCTTGACTTTATGACATGTGGCAAAGGACCCAGGCACCTCCTTCCCCAGGTAACAGGTGAAGGAGCATGAATCCACCCTGAGCCCAGAGTGCTTGGCTATAGACCAGGAAAATGAGGGAGCAGCGCTTCCTGCTTCATGGCCCAGGGCCGTTCTGCTGAGAGAGCAAGGCTGGCCTGAAGATGTCTCTCTCATGTAGTTGGCAGGGACCCCTGAGGGAGATCAGTTGTGATTGGCTGGGGACACCCTTGCAGTGGAATGCTGAAGGCGTAGGAGGCTATTGACATGGGCAGAGCGTGGCTTGGCCAACTGCCCTGCTCCACCCCTGTCCTGAAGCCAGGCATAGTGTCCATTTGCAGCTGTCTTACCCTTGAGTCCACACACTGCTGTCCCTGGGGGTAAGCTGAGCCTGAAATTCAAAGTCATGCAGGGCATGGGCACAGGCTGCAGTCTAGAACGCTGACTCCCTCCTCTCCTTTCCCCCACAACTCTCAGGCCTGACAGCTCTTCCTTCAGAAATGGAAGCTTAAAGGCCAACACCTTTAAGCCAACACCTGAACACCTGCCTGTTCTCCTAAAGGTAGACAGCCTGAGCATCTTTAGGGGACCACTGACCAATTGGCAACAGCCACGTCTTAATTCAAAATCTGGAAGAGCTGATTATTCTGAAATCTTCACATATTACAAAATTGCTCATACTTCTCCCTCTTAAGGACAACTGAGCGTTTTCTGTAAAGGACTTATTCTCTGTCCCTTTCCTTCACCATGGTGGCAGCATGTGGGAAACTAGAACAGTAATACAGTCACTGGCTTAGAGGTGCGTTCTCTCTGGGAGTCATCACGCCCTCTCTCAACAGAGTGAGAAGGACACAGAAATTTAATATCTGGAAAAACATTTCCATCTGTCTCTGTCTCTCTCTCCACACGCATACATAGCCCCCCACACATGTATGTGTATATACATATATGTGTGTGTACTTCTCCTTTTTTCTTCTCATGGTTTTTGGAATTCAAAGAATTTCTTTAAGAACAAGTTCTCTGAAAATATTCTTTCCCTTCTATGTGACTTCAGTTTATCTCTGTGTCACATACTCTCCCTGTGCTCTCATCAGGCATGGCCAGTTGCCAGTTTAAATGAAGTGGTTTAGTATCATTTCTAGCTACAGTCATATGCTGCTTAACGATGGGAATATGTTCCGAGAAATGTGCTGTTAGGAGATTTCATCCTTGTGCGAACATCACAGAGTGCACTTCCACTAAGCTTGGTGCTGCAACCTACGACACACCTAGGCTGTGTGATATAGCCTATTGCTGCCAGGCTACACACCTGTACAGCACGTTACTTTACTGAATACTGTAGGCAATTATAACACAATGGTACTTGTATATATAAACATAGAAAAGATACAGTGAAAATATGATGTAATAATTTTATGGGACTACCATTGTATGTGCAGTTCCCCATTGACCTGACATGGACGTCATTACGTGGTACACACCTACATCTGTCTATTCCTGTGGCTTAAAAACTCAGAAGACCCACCCTGAAAGGGACTCTTCTGCTCAAATCCGCTGTCTCATCAGGCTGGACAAATGAGGCTGTCTTGTGTTAATAAATGAAAATGCTTTACCTATAAACTAAAAATTTAGGAAGAAAACAACGAAATCCAGATCTTTCTTTCCCCTTCCTTCCCTCCTTCCTTCCTTCCTTCCTTCTTTCTTTTCCTGTTTAAGTAAGACTTTAAGGCAAGGAGCCAGATAGGCATTTTGAGGATATGAAGTCCTGGGATGTTGAAGTCATCTTTGACCAAATTTTAACATGCAAAGAGAGAGAAGCCAAAAGTTCACATCCAAAAGGGATGACTTTACTTCATAATATGTATTTTTCTGATGAGAAGTTATCTGCTGAATATAGACACAGTTACAGCAAAGTAGAAGCCTATTGTTTCCAGAGGGAAGGGACATTTTGGTTCTGTTCAGGCTTCATTTTCCCTGGTTGCATGTAACGTGAGAGTCTTTACTAATTTAAAAGAAGAAAAAGGTGAATACTCATTCTGAAGTTTGGAAAAAATTATCATTTTCATCAGGCTTTGTAAACAATGTGACACCAGAGCTCAGAAGGGAGCTGAGTCTAATTCATTAAGTTCTCTCTGGTTTCAAAACCCACTACATAAATTAAATACCATAATATCCATTCCAATTAAAATAGCAGAGGCTTAAAAATAGCTCATAAAACAAAAATATTTATCCAAAAATTCAAAGAAGTCCTACCCATAGCATGGTACCAATATTAATAGCTGTTCTCAAATAGTGAAGACCATTCATTTGATCTCAAATCTCATTTGTAAGTCGTGACACCAAAGTTTCTTGGACTTGAATTTCTGGTGCATCTTTCATGCTTGGATTTCAACTGAGCTCCTTGAACTTGCCTTTTAGCGGATGAATTTAGCAGCCTGCGGTACCCCTGTCCTGATCTTTATCCTGCGGGAGTCTCCCTCTTCTGGTCTTGGGGAGCTCTGGCCTGTGCATGTGCAGTCCAGACCTCAGCCAGAGACTCAGCTGGGGCCGGCTGCATACAGCTCTCTCCTCCTGGAGTCCTGCTCTGTTGGTTCCAGCCTCTTTAGCTGCCCAGGGCACTGACCTCTGCTTCCACAGCTCAGCAGACACCTTGTGTGGCATGGACTCCACCCTTCCACCATTAAAAAATGGTCCCAGGTGGAGAACGAGGAATACGGGGCTCGCCTTGCTCATTGCTTCTCCCTCTCTAGAGAATTTCAGTTCTCACTTCTTGTTTGTTGCCTCATCTAGTCCTGTTTTATGGTTGTTCTGGTGGGATATTGAGTTCAGTTCAGTTTAAAACAGAACAGTTTCCCACTATATTAGCTCTTCTTAAACTATTGTCTGTGGATCTCGGGGGGTTAGCAGGTATATTGTAGGGGAACTTGGAGTTTGCTACGATACATTTTAAATTATATTTACATATTGATCATAATCAGAAAAATTAATATAAGAGTATTCTATAATGATTATTTGGAGGACTAATTTATAAACAAGCACTATCCCATTATTTTAGGATATACACTGCATGTATGCCTGTGTTTAAAAATGTGTTGTTAGCAGTAGAACTTATTTATTTATGCTTGCCAGATGAAAAATCTCAGGGGTGGACTTTGTATGTAGATGATGTGCTTGGGTCAAGTGAAGAAAAAATGGCTTTATAGATTGCTATGAAGGTTATATTAATTGATTAGAGAAAAGTTGAGGGTAATTGACTTTTCACATGCTACGTGGTGCTATGATCTGAATGTTGTGCTCCCCCAGAGTTCATATGTTGAAGCTCTACCTCCCAAGTTGCTGGTGTTATAAGGTGGGGTCTCTGGGGAGGTGATTAGGTCATGAGGGCAGAGCCTTCACAAGTGGGATTAGCACCCTCATAACATAGGTCTAAGGAGTAGCAAGAAGGTACACTGTCTATGAATCAGAATGCTGGCCCTCACCAGACACTGAATCTGCCAGTGCCCTGATCTTGGACTTCCCAGCCTCTGGAATTATGAGAAATAAATTTCTGTTTTTTATAAGCCACTGTGTCTACAGTATTTTGTTATAGCAGCTTGAAAGGGCAAGGATATGTGGTAATAGAACTATGCCAAACTGAAAAGAACCTGCACCCAACAGTTGGTACTCTTGGAAGTTGTGATTTATATTTAGAAAGCAGCATTATCAATCCCATTAAATGCATGTGGATAATCTGAGGTTTCTTGCCTTTTAGTGTTATTTTAATTTAATTTGTAAATTTATTTTTGGTGGAGAGTAATATCAGAAATAGGAGCATAAGCAATTTATATTTTATGTTTTATGTGTACATGTTTAAGGAACACTATATTATAATACACATAATGGACTTAGGTGTCCATAAGGATTTTGTTTTGTTATTGTTTGGTTTTGATTTTTCTTTTTAAAGAGACAGGGTCTCTCTCCGTAGCTGGAACTGTAAGTGTGTACCACACCACCCAGCTAATTTTTAATTTTTTTATAGAGATAGGGTTCTCTACGTTGCCTCTCTATGTTGTCCAGGCTGGTCTCGAATTCCTGGCCTCAAGTGATCCTCCCACCTCGGCTGCCAAAAGTGCTGGGGTAACAGGCATGAGCCACTGTGCCCAGTTGGTTTTGACTTTTATAGGGATGAATACATAACCAAAGTTTGAGCAGCATTGCATTATGTCATGCTATGTAATGGGATCATTTTTATTTTCTACCTTAGGCTACAAGTAAGGTCTCTATCATTTCTGTTTGCACTGTAATCCTTACATGAGATGAACATGAGAAGGACATTGCATGAGAGTTAACCCTGGATCCTAGACCCTGGGTCCCAGACCAGATGTACCGCTGAGGGGCCTTATGCTCAGGCCTTCACCTCCCCAATCATGCAATAGAAACGACACCATCCGCCTTCCACCCTATTGTCTACAACCACATAACGTCTATCAGAAACATTTGTATACTGTAAAGCACCATGAAAATACTTCAGGCACCATTATTATCAGGGCATTGTGATGACAGCAATAAATTATTTCTTAAAAGGTTTTAAATGATATTTTAAATCATGTGGAAGTTAAATCATGTGGAATCACATATTTTAATCCATGTGGAATATTTAATCCCTTGAATTAACCTACCCCTATACATTTAAAACAATATATTAATTCATATTCTCTAATAGACAGAAACCTTTCTTTTGTATTTTTTTGATCCAAAATAACATATATTGGCTACTATTTTGTGTAAACTGAACAACAGTTGACACAAAGTGATAAAAACAGACACTAATGGAGAAAAAGCAGTTCAAAACATAAAGAAGATCCAGAGATGAAAAAGAAAGAGATTCAGGGAGAATTAATGCAGGTTCAGGGAAGATGTAGAACATTATCAAGCAGATAAAAGTTAACATCCCAGATTTGCACAGATCAAAGTGACATTATTTAACAGACATGTGTCTTCAACCAAATGCCCTGGAACATCTAAATTCATAGGTACTACTGATGTCATTTATAACTTTATGGTTCAAGCACTCAAGAGCAGCTGTGCTTTCTTGCGGTTTGGAGACTGCTCCTTGGCCAGAGTTTTACGTAACCCCTGCCATTCATCAGGGATTAGTTAATGATGCTGGGAAACGTGACATTCCAAGATTCTGGATTTCCAATGCCAAATTCTTCATTCATTCATTACCTTTGTATTCACATATACAACAATTAAAAAGCACTTTTTATTTTATAAGAGTATTTATGAATTTTTACTATAAAACCAAGATACAGCCAGCCCTCCATATCTGCAGGTGCTGCATCCATGGATGCAACCAGCCACAATTGAAAATATACAAAAATGAAGCCAATAAAAAAATTACAATAAAAATAAGACAAATTTAGAAAACAGTATAGTATAACAACTCTTTATATAGCATTTACATTGTATTATATATTATAAGTAATCTAGACATGATTTAAAGTATAGGGGAGGATGTGTGTAGGTTATATGTAAATACTACACCATTTTATATCAGGGACCTGAGCATCCTTGAATTTGGCGTCCACCAGGGTCCTGCAACCATGGATACTAAGGGACTGCTATAGCTAGTTATAGCATCCCATTGAATGTTTATAAGCATATATTGATTGCTTCCACATGCCAGGCAATGTGCTACATATTGGGAATTTATTGACAAATAAACTATGAGTCCCACCTTAACAAGAACACAGGGTATAATAGATGGGAACAAATATCTAGGAAAATACTTTCAGTATTGTATGTTAAATTTAGCACCAGATGAACCATTTAAACATATAATGCAATGGAAGAGAGAGATTAATTGTATTTGGGGCAAGTAGAGAAGGATCCACCAAGGAGAAAATCTCAGAGCTTGGTTTTGAAGTTTGATGGAAGTTTTCTGTGCAGGTAAAGAGAAATCATTTTAGCAGAGAGAACAACACCTGCAAAAGCAAAGAGGCATGAAGTCACATTGTGCTTTGAACACTCTAGTAGTGCTATGGAACTCCTGGAGTTTTTAAGAAAGGGATGATGACACACAAAAAAAGGCAGAAGGCTGGTCTAGGGCCTCTTGAGTCCTGTTAAGCAGTGGGGACTTTATTCTGGGGTGATAATGGGTCACTATAGCAGAGAAGTTGAGCAGTAGGAGTTAAGTGATTGTTTCTGGAGTGGGGAGGGGGGCGATGTGGAGTCCTGTTTTCCGGGAAAACAAGCAAGAAAAGGAAGGTCTGCTATGAGGACTATACCAAGGAGATCTAGTAGGTGTATGTTTGTACCTCAACTGAGAAGAGGAGGGAAGAAAGTGAAGATCAGAACAGCGCACAGAGGCTTAGTGGGTGTTTGTTTTATTTTAAAATGAAAGAAACTTGAGTTTAGGGGGAAAACCCAGAAGGGAGGAGTTAGGAAAACTTTCAGCTGTGGCCCTAAGGCAGAGGAGTGAATGCACCTCCTCCTCCCATGAGTACCCGGCCTCTGAGGAGACACTGAGGAATGCAAGGCACAAGGAAAGGCCTTGAGCACCAGCCTTGAGATGCTACGGTGGGACAGGAGATGGGCCTGGGCCCAGGAGGAGGGCGGCATCCCAGCATGGCCTGCAGTGGAAAGCGTCGCTCCTCTTAGCATCATTCTGCCCAGTGCCTGGGAATTAGCACCAGGAAAGAAAGAAAAAGGTCTTGTCTCTGCTAGGGCCTCTTTGTGGGGGATAAATTAAAAAGTAGGCCGGGTGCGGTGGCTCACGCCTGTAATCCTAGCACTCTGGGAGGCCGAGACGGGTGGATCGCTCGAGGTCAGGAGTTCAAGACCAGCCTGAACGAGACCCCGTCTCTACTAAAAATAGAAAGAAATTATCTGGCCAACTAAAAAAATATATATAGAGAAAAAAATTAGCCGGGCATGGTGGCGTATGCCTGTAGTCCCAGCTACTCGGGAGGCTGAGGCAGTAGGATCGCTTAAGCCCAGGAGTTTGAGGTTGCTGTGAGCTAGGCTGATGCCACGGCACTCACTCTAGCCCGGGCAACAGAGTGAGACTCTGTCTCAAAAAAAAAAAAAAAAAAGTACATCTGCACAAAAGTGTGTGTAGGGTCTACATTCTCCTTCTCTCCTTCTCTTGCTCTCTCCCTATTCCCTCTCTCCACCCCCCACGCTCACACAGTGAACTAAAGAGCTGAAAATGGGTTCCCTCCTGGCTTCGGAGAAGCCCTGATAAGCTCCTCAATAGAAAGATGCTCATAACTGGGCACACGGGATTTACCATAAATAAAAAATACACTCACTGAAATGTAGTCAATGTTTCTGGAAGACAAAACTGATGAAATTATGAGAATGCAGCAGAATGCTAAAAACACTCTGTTACCAAAACGTAATAAGATTAGCAATCAAAAGCAAAACAAAACAAAATAGGTCTAAACCAAATGTATGGATATTTAAAAGCATGCATAAATAATTTGTGGATCCAAAACACAATGAACATTATGAAGTATGAAAAACTAAACAACATAACACAGTATATGCATGAAATATTGTTAGATGCAACAAAATTTCCTTTGAAGAAAATAAATTGTCCTGAGTGTAAATTTCCAAAAGGAAGAAAGATTAAAAGCAAATGACTTTATCATTCAATTGAAGAAGTTAGATAAAAAATAAAACATTGCAAATTCAAAGAAAGATGAAGGAAGAAAATAATAAAGAAAAATCAGAAAATAATTTTTAAAACCCAAGAAATAATAAATAGCATCAGTAAAACCAAAAGCTAGTTCCATAAAAGAATTAGTAAAGTAGACATGCCTTTGGCCCGTCAATAAATGGAAGGCGAACTACATAAATGTATAAAATACATATATATGTTATATATAAGGTATATACGTTTTATATATATGTATGTATAAAACATAAATTTATATAAACATAATTATAAAATCCTTAATAAATTATTTACCAACAGAATTTAGTAATGGCTCCAGTAATATATTATGAACAAATTGGCTCTATTCTGAGAATACCATATGATTTAATGATAGAAAAGTCTGTTGAAGACCTTGAAAGTCTGTTCTCATACGTCTGTAGGATCACAAAATGCTGATGGGAAACCCAACACTTCCAGACCACCCACAGCTGGCTACTTTACTTCTGTCTCATTCATTTCCAAAATTCCTCTGCTGCAATGTAGGGAAAAGAAACAAATTTCATGATATCATTTGCAAATCATTGGTCAGAAAGAGAGAATATATATTTTAGGACACCTTGTTGGAGACTTTAGATGTGTCATCTAGCTAGAGAGAGGTAGTTAAGAAGGTCCAAGGTCAAGAAGAATATTTAATGCAGGTTTCTATATTGGGGTTTTTGGAGATCTATAAAATCCTTTAGTCTATCCCTATGAGCAGCTCATTGTGGGGTAGGCATAGAAGTCAACGTTGACATGACTGGAATTTAGAACAATTTTCTGTCTCATTTGATTGGCAATGAGGATAACTGAAGTTATTGGGCTGATAGAGAATCAGTGTCAAACACACTCTTCTCCACATAATCATTTCAAAAGATGCTGCAACAGACTCAATAAAATTCAATATACACTAATGTTAATATGACAACAACAACAACAGAAACCTTTTGCAAACTAGGAATACAAAGGAACTTCCTCAATTTGATAAAGGGCATCTACCAAACCTCTATAGTAAACAATAACAAAAAAAATTAAAAGAGTATACATCAGAATAGAAAAAAATAAAATTGTCTTATTCACAGACATGATTATCTGCATAGAAAGTCCAAGAGAATCACACACAAACAAATAAGAAAGTTTAGAAATCATGCTGAATTTAAGATTCTTACATAAAGATCGAGTACATTCCTATTGGCTAGCAATTCCTAATTAGAAAATATAATAAATCAAAAGAAAAAATTATAAGATTCTAGAATAAATTCTATAGAAGATGAGAATAAAAAAACTATTTAAAAATACAAAATTATGCTTAAATATATGAAGAATAATATAATACCATATTAATAGATGAGATAAATTAATAGTCATATTAATCTGAATAATTAACTCTAATTTTAATAAAATACCAATAAGACTACAAATCTATCTTTCTCTTCTTTCCTTCTTCCTCCTTTTTCTGCTTCCCTCTTTCCCTCCCTCCAATCCTTCCATCTGCTTTCCTTTCAATTTTTTTCTCTTTGTAGAACTTGGCCAGTTGATTCTAGAATTCATGCATAATAAATGAAGACCAAGAATAGCTAAGAAAATATTGAAGAACATCTGAGAATAGCCTTCCTAGATAACAACATGCATTTTAGAGCTTAGTAATTAAGACTACACAGTGTAAACACAGGTTTAAGCAAAAGAAATGAGGCAAAATAAAGGGCCCAGGAATAAACCCAGGAATATGTCAGAGGTGGCATCACAGATTAGTGGTTGTGGATGAACTTTCAACAAGTGGCACAGTTGATTAACAACGCTAAAGAAGATAAAATCTGATCTCTACCTAACACCTGTTAAATGCAATAAGCAGGACCCCATTAGCTTGAAGCTGTCTCTCTACTAGTACCATGAGTTTCTTTATAACAAACTATAACCTTACTTAGTACCTAAACAACCCTAAATCTAACTTAAGAGTATATTTGTTGTAACAAATAGCTAGGTTTCAGCCAATCCCAAACAGCTGAGCTTCAGCCAATCACAGGCAGCCAACTATCACACCATGCCCCATTACGGCAAATGCCTAACTGCAGCCAATTAGGTCATTTCTCTACTTTGCTTCCAGCCGTGGCCTATAAAATCTTGCCACACACTGCTGGGGGGAACTTTCTGAACCTCTTCTGGTTCTGAGTGTTGCCCAATTCGTGAATTGCTTTTTACTCAGATTATAAATGCTACTAAATTTAATTTGTGTAAAGCTTATCTTTTAACACACCATACACAAAATTAATTTTACTTCTGTGAAATTACAAAATATGAAATATAAAACTTTAGAAGTATTAGAAGAAAATATAAGTGAATATTCTTATTTCATGGTAAGGAGAGTTACTTTGATCAAGACACAAAGATTAAAAAATTTGAATATATTAAAATTAAAAATTTCTGTATAATAAAATACATATTTGAATTAAAAGAGAAGAATCTGAGACAAGATACTTGCAATCCATATAGATGAAATATGAATATGCAGATTAAACTTATACAATTCATATAACAAGATATTAGTGTCCTTATCAGAAAGACAAAAACCCTGATAGGTAAATGGTTAATGGATATGACCGGGTAATTCACAGAAGGGAAAAAGGAAATGCAGGCACAGAGGAGGTATTCTTTAATCTTGACATTGAATTGATAGAACAGATAGGACAGAAGGACAAACAAGAAAGGAAAATGAGGGTGATGGGAGAGAAATACCCAAGCAACTGGCATTATGATCTAAGTTAGTTAAGGAATGACATGAGACCAGCAGAACTGATTAAAGGTTAATAGAAAAAAATTAAGGTGGCAAATAGTGTGAATGAACAGATGTAGTGGGAGTGAAAAAATGAGCAACTAGCTATGCGTTTGGCCTATAGTGAGAGAATGAGCTCTGACCACTTGAGATCTCAGAGGTTGGAGAACTGTCATGATGACTAAGCCCAGAGTTTGTCCATGATGGTGGGAAGTGGAGGGGAATGAAGACCACTGGACTAGAGCAGGGCAAAGGGTTGTGGATGGGTCCACTGAACATTGGAATTGCTGGAATGAGAGACAAGTTTGGCACAAAGACAGTAATGCTTAAAAATTCACCATTTTATTTAATCCCAAACGATTCAATTTTCATTATGAACTAGTCATGGAAAAATAAGAATGTAAAACCTTTGTCTTTGACAGACCAAAATTAACAAGTAAATTTTTTCTCATGTATGGAGCTATCAGTTAATATAACTAGAAAATTTAGTAGAGAAAAATAATTACTTGCCTTGAGAATGGAAAAAATGTAAAAATATCAGCCTCTTTATTTGGATTAGATAGAATATTAGTAGCAATTCAGCAGCTTTGACCCTAAGATTAGTGGGTCTTCACACATTTTCTCTTTATCTTCTATAATGTGTTTGATTACTAATTGATCTTCTACCAGTTTTTAGTTCTATGCTTCTGAAGAAAAATACCTCCAGGAAAAACATTGCTTTTCTTCCTTTCTCATATATCCTGATCATGATAAGATTAAGTGGTTACCCAAGTTTTGGTTTCTTTCTGTACCCTTCGCATGCTTGTTCTCAGCTACTGAGACTTACAATCAATTTTAAACCATTCTCCATAGCGCTACAGCTCATGCAGGCTGAATGCTGAGTATTTAGAGGCTGTAATAATTGATGGGGCTTCTAGTTCTCCTTTAAAATACACTGCCTGTCTTCCTCCACAAGCTACCATGTGTCATCTTATTTAGTATGTATGTCCCAACAGCTGACAAGCAATGATATGCTTAGTGGAACTTTAAACCGAGCATGGAAGCTTTTGAAAACACTGTATATCATCGACAGTGGCAGTGCTTAAAATTCCTCGGTACCTCTCATAGCAGTGGAGTTGAGAGTACCTGACTGAGACTCCGTGAACCCGAGTTCCCATCCTGGCTGGCCACTCACCAGGTCTGTACCAGGAGCAACTCACTTAGACTCCCTGCCCCTTAGTTTCTTCAGCTATAAAAGGTTCTGAAAGGCTTCAGAAATAATAGGATTATTTGAACTGTGTCAGGGCTGTATTTTTAAGATGTTAAGAGAAATCAATACAAGTTAAATTCATGCAAAAATATTCACAAGCTGCCAAAAAGGGGAGTGAAAGACATGTTTTAAATCAATTGGTGTGCTAAATGTTACACCTTTTATTTAGCATTCTCTGTGTGCTTGTTCTTTAATTACAGGTGGATGTTTTCAGAGTTGGAACAGTGCAGCTTGGCAGGCTGCAGCAGTGCATCTTGCATCCCAAAGTTTAAAAAGTGGTGCAGTGTTTTGAAATGTAAAATAATCACCTCTAGGCTGACCACACCACTTTTGATATGCTAAATACATTAGGAACCTTTAATGAAGAGCTACTATTTTATAATAACTTCCTGAATTATTCCAGATTAATTCTTTATTGTTCTTCAGTAATAAAAAGTAGAATTTAATTCTTTTCTCTCTAACATAATGAAATAAAAACATATTAAAATAGAACTACATTCATTTCTATGAACTCCTCTGTGTCTAATCCTTATTATTGTTATTACTATTATTTTTAAGAAATCCTAGCCCTCCTTCAAGAAAATAAAACATTTTAGGTTTATTAGTAGATTTTAATGTAGTATTATTTAAGTTAATTGCAATTAACCTTTATTTCTCAAAGAAAGTGTTGGGGGTAAGGGAGGGGTATAATTCTCAAAGAGAATTTGTAATCTTAAAATTCATAATCTTTTAAATTAGGAGGTTTAGGGTGATAGTCTTATAATTCTCAATGGCTTTCCTTGTCAGAAAGTATCATTGTTCACTGAAGAAAGAGTAGTGGGCGTTCATTGTATTCGCTTTTGGATGACAAATCGGGAAGGGAGAAATATGGTGGAAGCGGCTGTAATTCTCAAACTGCCTGTTACACTTTCCAGAATCCTGGACTGAGCCTGCCTACATTTTACATTTTGAGATATTAAAGAATGGAGCCCCAAAGAAAATATTATTTCTGTGTATTAATTTCTATTTTAATTTAAAATTAGCTTAGATTGGTGGGTTTGGAGTCCAAATGTAGACTGGTGTACAACCATAACACATGCCACTGCCTGAAGACATTTGCTTTGTGTGACTTCAAGACGCACACTTTGCCCCATCCTGCCTCAATATAACAAAACATAAATCAAAATACTAGTTGTACCTACTTCAATAGCATTTTAAAAAATCCAATTTATCCATAGTCAAAATCCAACAGTGATTGGAACATCATGAGCAAGAAACATACCTGGCAAGACACATTCCCCATAGTGTCTTAATTCTACTTGGCACTCAAGAAATTTTTGCATGAATGAGTCTTCACCTGCTATTTTAAAATGCATGTTAACATACATCCAAAGGTGAGGAATATAGGGAATATAGAATCTCCTTTTTCCTGAAACTATCTTTCAGTTATTTCAACTATGAAAGCCAAATAAAACGTTAGCTCGGAGGGTTTGTGTATGTGACATGTGAAATTCTCCCTTTCTCTTCTTTAACTCTGTATCTTCCATTCATTACTCTGCTTTAATTCTGGTTTGTGTATTGGATATCGGTGTAAGAAAGTGCTCATACAAAGCATTGATTCAATAGTTAAAAGGACTTTGAGACATTATTGTATCTATGCACAAGTCCAGGAACATGGCAGAGGAAAGTGTGTGAAAAGAGTGATGCTTCTACTACAATACAAGTGTGCCTTTCTAGTTGTTCATCCACATCAGAGAATTTTAGCTTCTGTCTCCTGGGAGTGCTTTCTTGACAATTAAACAATAATAGTAAGTCTGTTTCCATACATTGCTTACCCTGGGGAGGGCGATATCCCAGGTGAGGAAAATGTATCACTAGTAATCCAGGCTGAAATATTGAGATCATGCCCCTTCAGTTTCAGAATGTAGCTTTACATTTCAAGTACTCTGTGCGTTCTTGGCTTTAATAATATAGTCATGCTCCTAGGGACCACAAGCAGTAAGGGTATATCATAAACATTTTTCAAAGAATGTGATTAATTTAAAACCTTGTACATTTATTGATGCCAGAAAATTTCTTGACTCATCTAGTTTTTGGCATTCACCTCCAAGATTTTGGCAGATAATGTCATTTTCTTATGGAGAAGAGATATTTCCTTTTTCTGGACATGTATATTTTAGAAATCAAAGACTTAATTATTTACCATCTAATGTAAAGAATCATTCTCCCAGTAGGATTTCCATCAAATGGGGACAGTGATAGTAGCCACTGGCTATCATTTAACTTATATAAAATCTGGCTTCTTACATGCTTTTATTTTTATACCTTGCATTTCTTTTGTATGGCTTTTTTCAAATTTTTAATGATGCATATATTTGTGATATAATACCATTTTATATTAAAAATAGAAAGACTCTAATGTCATGCTTTTAGCTTTTAATTTTCCTATTTTATATTGGTAAACGTAGCAAGGTATCCCAGTGCAACTGTTCAGAATTGAGTTTGGCTTAACCAAAAACTGAAGTTCTTTTTCTCTCACCTACTGTAAGTCTCCAGTAGGTGGCCCAAGGCTCAGGTGGTGGCTCTACAAAGTCATTAGGTCCCCAGCTTCTTTCTAGTTCTCGGTTCCACCACCTCTAGGGGGACAAGCACAGTCTCAGGCCGTGAAGAAAGATACCGATGCTCCGCCATCCGCCATCCTCGGTTTCCAGCAGGACGCAGGGAAAGGGGCAAAGAGGCGGCCACACCGGCTGGTCTGCTGCAGTTCCAGAGCTTCCCTAGCAGCCACCCCTGCTCCAGCGGCTTGTGATTGTAGCTCTTCAGCCAGAACTGTGGCCCCTGGGAATCCTAGAGTTGCAAAGACGGCCAGAGAATGTAAATATTAATATTTAGCTGGGCCTATTGCCACGCTAAGCAAAATTAGGGAATATAGGAAAATAATAGGGAGGCAACTAGCAGTCTTTGATACATCCAGAAACACTAAAAAATTTAGAATTAACAATCAACAGAGTATATCAGTGGATGCATCATCATGAATCTT
The DNA here is from genome assembly GCF_020740605.2 of Lemur catta. Classification (NCBI taxonomy): domain Eukaryota; kingdom Metazoa; phylum Chordata; class Mammalia; order Primates; family Lemuridae; genus Lemur; species Lemur catta. The sequence continues at coordinate 95,084,587 of NC_059136.1, read as the reverse complement.
TTATCTTTCAGAATAAAGCCATTCTAAATAGAGAGCGATGCTAAATATGCTGCAGCAATATAATTCTTTCTTGTTGATAAGAACTTAAGTGTCAAGTGGGAAAACAAGCCAATAGCATCTAGTCGAATACCTTATTCTGAACCCTTGGTGCATGCCAATTAGCAATACTGAGATGCACACCTTTGATAACAAGCTGTGCGGATGATGTCAGAGCAACCTGTTGAAGTGTGATGCTGAATATCGCAGGTGATTTAGACCACAATTACTGATTATTTCACCAAAATAAACTGCCTGATTTGCAGAGTTTATTTTTTGTTTGTTCTGATTTTTTTGTAACTTATTTGACATGTTAACTCCATTAGAATGTTGAAGGTGTATGTTTTAAAGAAGTGTCATTATATTCCCAGTAAGTAAACATACCCACTTTTTTGTATTTCAACCAGATGATTGGGTTCTTGGTGAAACCATCATAAAGAAAGAGGTTTGTTTACCTTCTCTCACTGAAAGTACTGTCAGTCTTGTTACTTGAATCTCAGTATTTTCTTTGATTAGGTAAAAAACCAAAACAAAACAGTAGTTCCCTTATAAAAGCAAATTTCCAACTATAGTCTAGATTTGCCTAATTGTCCAAGACTAGCAAAAGCTTTCGAGACACATTAGATAAAACCCATAAATAAAAATTTTATGTCATTCTTTTCCACTTCAGTGTGCTTACTATTCATACAAGTTCATTTAAACCTATTTCATCAAATCATGTTATAAAATACAAATTTCTATTATAGATGCTTCATCTTATAAAGTGTTGATTATTTTCCAGCTCCTAATGAAAAGAAATTTTAATTATTTGATATAATCAAAATGAAAACCAAATTTCCATGTTGATTTAAAAATATGTGAGATACTACTTTTTCAGGATTGTTTTAGGGAAATGGAGCAAAAAGAATGAAAACAAGTGAACTGGTGATGCCAGTCAAGCTGCTCATGTTTGCCGCCTCAGTTTCCCTATTGATCATGCCTCCCTCCTAGGGTGGACTGAGAAGACACTGAGCTCTAGCGTGTAGCAGAGACACTGACACTAGCAAGTACCTGATGGCCCTTATCTCTTTTATTGACCTGAACCTGCCCTTCCCAGCCCTCCATAATTTTCCCAGGGTTCTTGGACCACTCACACTACCCTACTGGCTTCCTGATGCCTCCTTGAAGTGCCACACTCATTGTCAGCGCTCCTCCCCATCTCTTCAACGCGTTTCTCTCTGGGGACCTGAAAGCCCCACCTCTTCTGAAAATCCCTCCCATGTTCTCATGCACGTGCCCATTTTGCTCTTCCCTGAACTCTGCTAACACAAAACGTCTTTACCACTCACTTGGCACTTAAACACTTGTCATGAGCATGAAGTGTTTTGAGTCCAGCAAATATTATGCAATGCAATATGGAGAGGAAAAACCTTTACGTAACAGAATTCTCTCTGCATTGCCCACTATAAACAATATTTATACATATGAATCGTTATTATTTCCAAGTTTAGGAGTAAACAGGTGTCCCTATGTGACAAACAAAGAGAAGAGTGGCAAGTGGAGTCTACTAGTCCCTCTGGCAAGCCTTGGTCCCTGTGCCCATGTGACTGACTGTGGAATGAGAGGAAACTCTGCAGAGGAAACTGAAAATTTGAAAAATGATTCATAATTGATAGGTTTACTTTAAAAATATTAATTTTAACCATCATTAGTTTTTTAAAGAGCATTTGAAAGAGTTCACTGAAACAAGAAAGCACAGTGTTAGATCCCTTCTCAAGCTGGTGTGATTTGCCATTTAACCCTGGCAGATAAAAAATAACATAATCAAGAGATGTATAGGGAAATCCATGGTTGGAACATTTGGAATTACTTCTTAGACATTTGGGTTTGTAGCAAAACCAGAATTGTCTAAGAAAACTTATTTTGCAACATTCTGCCAAATCCCAAATGCCAGCGAATCTTGGCAGACTCATTGGTAATTCAGTCTAGCTCTTGAAATCATTTTCCAGAGACTGAGTTTTGTGATGCTACATGCAAGAGTGTTGAAAGGAAGCAAAACTGCTCAGATACCATCCTTTTTTAGAAAAATGCCAGCAACCAAATATGCTTTGAATTCTACTATGGAAGGATTCTTGTTCATAATGCCTTTCTATTCACTTTGGTTTTGTGTCATCAACGGTTGCATGTTGATCTTATGGTGCTATAATTAAAGTTCTTTTCTATTACCTGGGCTATGTTTGAAGAAAGGAATTAAGTTATACAAAATACTGTTTAGTATTGCCTATTAATATGTTACATTTAAATGAATACATGTACCATATCATTAACAGGTCAAAGCCTTTGAGGACTACTGTGCATTTCACCCTTTTATGTACTTTCATTGACAATGACATGAAGTCAATTTCTCCAGTCAATGTAACAGAAGATCTTCACATAGCTGAATCTCATAATTTCATAGGTAAGGAGTTAAAAATCTAACTAATGCAGCAAATTGTAATTTTTATATTAGAACAAAATCTTTAAAAGTATGCTTCAGTAATTTTAGGGTTAATTTGGAAATATCATATGAACTTTGGAGCTGAAAAAAAAAAAACAACCCTTTTTTCTGGCCCTCTCACTAAAATGGCTGGATCCATTGACCAACGCAGTACTCATGTGAAATCATCCCATATACACCCTTGTCTAGGATTATTTTCCAGGTAAAGGAACCCAGACTCCTCTGAGAGTAGATAATTCCATGTTGAGAGATAAGAAACAAACCCAAAGGCTCCTGGAGTAGCTTACTGTTGGAAGTAAACAAAGACACTTTAAAAAATATCTAGGGTGGTGCTGAAAGGACAGAGTCAGCTAAAGCTGCTGCACCTAGCTAGCATGTGCACATTTGAGCATCAGTAAGGAAGAGCTATTATCATTAATTGTAAAAAGTTGAATACATGTTTACGAAAAGCCATGAATTCAAAAAGAGAAACGTAAAAACAAAGTACGTAAGAGCTAGTTTTAATACAATGGAAGGAAATGTGATAGGACATTTACTTTAATGAACTTTAACTGGGTATTGACACATTTGAATATTCGATTTTTTCCTGTCAAGTATATATTTGTTTACAAAGTACTGACATATATTTTTCTTTCTCTGTAAGTAGAGATGGCAAGACATGGAATATTTTGAATAATCTCAGTAGGCTTAGAGAAAGAAAGATCACCCTGAGAATAAAAAGAACAAGTGATCACTGGCGATTAACACCATAACACAGTGGAAGGAGTCCCACAGCGACTGGCAAACTGATAGATTAGTCACGTCATATAAGAAAGTACAAATAAATCAGATTCTCTCTCTCTTTCTCTCTCTCTCTCCCTCTCTGTCATCTCCTGAGAGATAAGACCTCAGGACTTTAGATTGGGATTTTTTATAATGCCACCAATTGTACTAATACTATATTATACTAATTATACAAAATATGAGTAAGACATAAATTTGCAACATCACTGACATATCAGGCCAATATAAGATATTGATGGGGCAATGGATTGTGAAACTCAAAAGCACATCATTTTGGAGAAAAGCTGCATTTAAAAGAAACTAAAACCTGTGGGAAAGGCATGAGCTTTTCAAGTTCCACGGAGGTAACGATCAAAGCTTATCTATACAAAGAGGGTCCAGTTTGAAGACCAGAGGGCCGAGAACTCGCAAATGCAGTTTGCCAGGTAAGACTGCTGAAACCCGACCACGGCAGAGCACATTACTGCAGCCCTAGGGACGGCATAGGAATGAACGCCGGGCCAGACGGCGCGGGGCAGGGCTACTGCAGCGGGTTCCTGCGACGCGATGCGGCACCTTTGCGGCGGCTGCCCTGGTGCCCCCGGGTTGCTCAATTCACCCGTGGGAGTCCCCAGTCACCTCTCTTGTCTTCGCTCAGAGGCCTGAGTTCTTCCGGAGACATAGATTTTCCAACCACGGCTCCCCAGGTAGGCTTTTTACAGGATAGCTATCCTAGACTATTTGAAATTTGGAAAAACGGGCAAAGCAGGGCTCCTTGAGTTTGGAGGAAGCAGGCTGCGTGTGGAGGCGCCTACTACCTCCGCGACTGGCCGGCGCATGCGCATTCCAGAAACATAGGGGCGGCCTTAACGTCCTCTTAGACCTCGCAGGTGTGGACGATTCCTACCACTTCTGCAGGCAATAACTTAACGTCTTGGAGACTTACTTTCCTCCTTGGTGAAATGAGAATGCTTATACATTTATAGGACTATTGTAGGGTTAAGCAGAGAATGTATCTGGGGCTAGCTGGCATTCTATTTTAGAGGCAGAATCTGGACAGAGGCTGACTCTTACCACTGTACACGATGTGCTCCTGTGAGTAGCACCTGAAAAGCCTTGCTGAGAGATTATAAATGCAGTTTGCAATGGCATTTCTCTCTTCTGTCTTCCTTTTAGTTCTAAATTCTTACTGCTGTTCTTTCTTCTCCGAGTAGTTACCATTTCTGGTTTCTTGTTGCCTACCCATCTTTCTTGTTAGAAATTCAGGAACCTTATTATACAACTACTAACAATGATTACCATTTATTTATTGAGTATACACTATGTGTCAAGAGGTGTACTGGATGCTTTATGGTTATTATTTCATTTCATTCTTTTATCACAAGGTAAGTATAATTATTCTCATTTTATAGATGTGGCCACTGAGCAGAGGAAACTTTAAGGACTTTAAGGTTTTCAGCAACAAAAGACTAAATGATGACCAAACACCAATCTGACCCCAAAACACTTACTTCTGTTGCTACACCACACAACTGCCCTCCAAGAGACCAAGGTGTGCAGAACACGGTAGAATCGTCTTGTTCAAACTTTAGGTCAAAGCCAGCTTATTTTTAAAATGGTACTGTAATGGAATAAAATAATAAAAATATCACAGTGAATCACATGTAGTATTACTTAATAATATTTTATTCATTTAGGAGTGTGTGTGAATAGGATCACAATATAAAATGAATTCTTGTTGTTGTCATAGTGAAAAATGTTTGAAAGTCCCTGCTATTGGGTTTGACAGCAATACCAGTATTCTCAAAACGAAACAAAACAAAACAAAAAAACAACCAAAAATATGCACAATCAAGGAGCTGTGACATGCTCCAGTGGATCCTGGGAAGAAAATATGAGAATTTTGTTTTTAGTATTAAAAAATAAGAAATTAAATCTGATGAAGATATGAGGGTGGGCACTCTTCTCTCACTGTGCTCATATCTGCGTTTCATAATACATGCAGAGTTAAGAGAAATTGAACATTTTATGATCTACTTTCAACTAAATGAACTCTCCCAAAATGAACAAGTAGGTAAAAAGGAATCCTGCAACAAAACCATGATGAAAGAGAATGTCAGGCACAATAGGAAATAAAACATTAACACTCCTATGCCAAGTGTTTTGGGCCATATTACTAAAAGAAAATAGAAATTTGACACAAAGTCATGCCAATAAAAAACAACACCCCTAAATTGTGAAGAAGACTATTCAGAAAATGGATTTACACCCACTATCCTTAATAAAAATTTTCTTAAAGCATCTATACTTTCTGATATTAACAAAAAGTAATATGAAGCCATGGCATCAATATGTGGAAGGCATTTCAAAATTAAGCACATAGATTATGAAAATGATTGTTGAAATATTTTTACCAAGTTTTAATTATGCAATACACAATCTGTATTTTATAGAACTTCATTCACCAAACTTTATAATAAAGGTTTAAAAGTTTATTTTGAGATTTTCTTTTTTGCTAATAGCAGAAAACATAAAGCCACATACTGTCTGAGAAACATTTGTTCTTCCTGTTAAAATGGTTAACGTGACAAATGGATAACAACATGAAGATAAACTAAAATGTATTCTGTTGTGAGCACATACGCATAGTATTGGAATACACATAGAAAATATTGCTTAAAATTTAAAAAGCACATATTAGAATAAATTATCCAATTTTTGACAAATTCTAACTATTGGGTTGGAAGTATACAAACTATATAGAGGGAAGTATATAAATGTTTTTAATGTGTTATAGCTCTGATATTCAGTAGCCTGTGAAGAAATTAGGAAATACAAAAAAAAAAAACAAAACACTTTTTTTTGTGGGCCACTAAAAGAAAGAGGTGCCAGAGAAAATATAAGAAGTAAATGATACCTTTAATGCAAATGATATTTTGTGGAAAGATGTAAATGTAATCACTAATAAAGCAGTTGCTTTGGCCTGAATTTAAAAAAGGGGCACCATGATAAGGTTATAGAGCTAGAACCTCTCATAATATTTATTCTCTGAATTATTCATAGGCAAGTTATTACAGCAAAGAAGCTGAAATCAGGAATGCACAAAGTTCTACAGGACAACATCTATCTATGTGGTTAAATTTTAAAATATAACCTTTAAAACATGGTAGGATATTTATAATACTCTGGATTGAAATGGGGAGTGATCATTAAAATATCTTTAATGCAAGAGTCACTTATTTTATGACAAAATGCTTGAGTTACTGAACTTAAAGATGTTACTTTTTCTATTTACAGAAGAATGGCATTCCAAAGTTGCAGACATTTTCTACTATAAATAACAGATCAGTATTATGCTAACAAGCACAAATTCTTGGAAAATTAAATGCATTTGATCACTCTCTCAAGAGCAAGGTGACTTTTTTTTTTTTTTTTGAAAAAGAGGCGTAAAATTTTACTACTTTTCAAAAGAAACCCATGGCACAGAAAGAGAATTTTGAAAAGGAATATCCAGAAATATTTCCTCCTCTTTATTAGTTGTTTAAAACAATATGTGTGCTACCTATAAAAATATCTGTGCCTACAGACTTAAAAATTTTGGAAACACAGTGTCCCACCCTCTATACAAACCTCAAATGAAGAGTTTCTGTGGGTGTTAATCCTGTTTGTTAAAAATATAAAATTGAGCATCTTCTCTGTTAATTTTCAAGAGCAACTAATTGATATAATTACTAGCTGAATTTCAACCAAAAAACTTTGCAGTGCATAAATGGCACTGAAAAATTAGTATCACAATCTAGTTAGTATAGACAATGATCATGTCTTCCCTTTGGATTTACGTATAGTTTTTGAATATTCCTCAACAATGATGGTCTTTAAACCAAAGTATCAGAAGAAATAGAAATTAAAACCAATACTCCAAACTGAGGTAACAAAAACATGTTGCAAATGCTGAGCTAACCAGACCTGTCCTACAAGAAATGCTAAAGGGAGTTCTTCAATATGAAAGAAAAGGATATTAATGAACAATAAGAAATGATCTGAGGGTCTACAACTCACTAAGTACACAAATACAGAATATTCTATTGTTGTTATTGTGGTGTATAAACCACTTATATCTTGAGTAAAAAGACTAAAATACAAACTTAAAAATAACTACAACAGCTTTTTGAGAGATAATATTAAAAAATATAGATGGAAACTATAAAAAGTTAAAAAGTGGAGGGGAATGGAGTTAAAGTATAGAATTTATGTTAGGTTTCTCTTTGCTTGTTTGTTTGTAAGCAGAGTTGTCATATGCTTAAAATAATTGGTTATAAAATGTTTTTTGCAAGCCTCTTATACTCAAATCAAAAAACCTAAACAGATACACAAAAAATAAAAAGCAAGAAGTTAAAACACACTGCCAGAGAAAATCACTTTTAACAAAAGAAGACAAGAAAGAAAGAAGAAAGAGAGGATCATAAAACAATCAGAAACCAAGTAACAACATGGCAGTAGTAAGTCCTTACCTATTAATAACAACACTGAATGTGAATGGACTGAACTCTACAATCAAAAGACATAGAGGGGATGAATGGATAAAAAAGATAAGATCCAACTGTATTTTGTCTATAAGAAACACACTTCATCTATAAAGACACATATAGACTAAAAATAAAGGGATGGAAAACAATGTTCCATGCAAATGGAAATGAAAAAAAGAGCAGGAGTAGCTATACTTTTATCAGATAAAATAGATGTCAAGACAAAAACTGTCAAAAGAGACAAAGAAGGTCATTATATAATGATAAAAGGGTCAACTCAGCAAGAGGATATAACAATTTTAAATATATGTGAACCCAGTATTGGAGCACCCAGATATATAAAGCAAACATTATCAGAACTAAAGAAATAAACCCCCAAAAATAATCACTGGAGACCTCAGCACTCCACTTTTAGCATTTTACAGATTATCCAGACAGAAAATCAACAAAGAAACATTGGATTTAATCTTCACTATAGCCAAATGGACCTAATATATATATTTACAGAATGTTTCATCCAACAGCTGTAGAATACACATTCTTCTCCTCGGCTCATGGATCATTCTCAAGGATAGACCATATGTTAGGCCACAAAACAAGTCTTAACAAATTCAAAAAAATTTAAAACATATCAAGTATGTTCTCTAACCACAATGGAATAAAGCTAGAGATTAATAACAAGAGGAACATTGGAAACTACACAAACACATGGAAATTAACCAATATGCTTCAGAATGACCAGTGGGTTAATGAAGAGATTAAGAAGAAAATTTTTAAATTTCTCAAAATGAATGAAAATTAAAAGACAACATATCAAAACCCATGGGATATAGTAAAAGCAGTAATAAGAGGAAAGTTTATACCAATAAGTGCCTACATCAAAAAAGTAGAAAAGCTACAAGTAAGCAACCTAATGATGCATCCCAAAGAACTAGAAAAACAAGAGCGAGCAAACCCAAAATTAGTAGAAGAAAAGAAATAATAAAGATCAGAGCAGAAATAAGTGGAATTGAACCAAAAAAATACAGATCAATGAATGAAAAGTTTGTTTTTTGAAAAGATAAATGAAATTGACACACCTTTATCCAGACTAAGAAAAAAAGAGAGAACCCCAAATAAATAAAATCAGAGATGAAAAAATAGACATTACCACTGATACTGCAGAGATCCAAAGGATCATTAGAGACTACTATGAGCAACTATATGCTAATAAATTTGAAAACCTAAAAGAAATGGATAAATTCCTAGACACGTACAACCCACCAAGATTGAACCAGAAAGAAATCTAAAACCTGAATAAACCAATAACAAGTAACATGGTAGTAGCAGTAATAAAAAGTCTCACATCAAAGAAAAGCCCAGGACCCAATGGCTTCACTGCTGAGTTCTAGCAAGCATTCAAGGAATACTAATCCTACTCAAATTTTTCCAAAAAATTGGTGAGGAGAGAATAGTACAAAACTCATTCTGTGAGGCCTTTATCACCCTGATACCAAAATCAGACAAAGATACAACAAAAAAGAAAACTATAAGCAAATATCTCTGATGAACATAGATGTAAAAATCCTCCACAAAGCAGTGGCAAACTGAATTCTAAAACACATTAAAAAGATTATTCATCATGATAAAGTGGGATTCATCCCAGGGATGCAAGGGTGGTTCAACATATGCAAATCAGTCAATGTGATACCTCATGTCAGTAGAATGAAGGGTAAAAACCATATGCTCATTTCAACCGATGCTGAAAAAGTATTTGATAAAATTCAACATCCCTTCATGATAAAAACTCTCAACAAATGGGGTATAGAAGGAACTTAGCTCAACATGATAAAAGCCATATATGACAGACCCACAGTGAGTATCATACTGAGTGGGGAAAAACCTGAAAGCCTTTCCTTTAAGAACTGGAACGAGACAAAGATGCCCACTTTCACCACTATTATTCAACATAGTACTGGAAGTTCTAGCTAGAGCAATCAGACAGGAGAAGGAAATAAAGGGTATCCAAATTATAAAGGGAGAAATCAAATTATCCTTGTTTACAGATAGTGTGATCACACATCTAGTGAAACCAAAAAATTCCACAAAAAAATCCTATTAGAACTGATAAACAAATTCAGTAAAGTTGCAGGATACCAAAATCAACATACAAAATTTGGTAGCGTTTCCATATGCCAAAAGTACACAATCTGAAAAAGAAACCAAGAAATACCACATACAATAGCTACAAATAAAATAAAATACCTAGGAATAAACTTAACCAAGGAAGTGAAAGATCTCTACAATGAAAACTATAAAACACTGATGAAAGAAATTGAAGAGGACACCAAAAAATGGAAAGGTATTCTGTGCTCATGGAATTGAAGAATCAATATTGTTAAAATATCCATACTACCCAAAGTAGTCTACAGATTCAATGCAATCCCCATCATAGACCAAAATAGAAAAAATAATTCTAAAATGTATATGGAACCACAAAACACCCAGAATAGACGAAGCCATTCTGAGCAAAAGAACAAAACTAGAGGAATCACATTACCTGACTTCAAGTTATACTGCAGAACTGTAGTAACCAAAACAGCATGATATTGGCATAAAAATAGACACACAGACCAAGAGAATAGAATAGAGAATCCAGAAATAAATCCACATGGCTATCGTGAACTAATCTTCAACAAAATTGCCAGTAACATACAGTGGGGAAAAGACAGTTTCTTCAATCAATGGTGCTGAGAAAACTGGATATCCTTATGCAGAAGAATGAAACTAGACCTTTATCAGTCACCATACACAAAAATGAAATCAAAATGGATTAAAGACTTAGATCTAAGACCTCAGACTATGAAACTACTAAAAGAAAACATTGGGGAAATGCTTCAGGACGTTGATCTGGGCAATGATTTCTTGAGTAATACACCCAAAGCACAGGCAATTAAAGCAAAATTGGACAAATGGGATTGCATCAAACCAAAAAGCTTCTGCACAGCAAAGGAAACAATCAACAAAGTGAAGAGACAACCCACAGAATGGGAGAAAATATTTTCAAACTATCCATCTGACAAGGGATTAAGAACTAGAATATCTAAGGGACTCCAACAACTGGATAGGAAAAAATCAAATAATCCAATTAAAAATGGACAAAGGATCTGAATAGACATTTCTCAAAAAAAACCCACAAATGGCCAATAAGTATATGAAAAAATACTCAAGATCATTAGTCATCAGAGAAATGCAAATCAAAACTATAGTGAGATATAATCTAACCCCAGTTAAAATGACTTTTATCAAAAGGACAGGTAATAAGGAATACTGGTGAGGATGTGGAGAAATGGGAACCCTCATACACTGCTTGTGGGAATGTAAATTAGTGCAACCACTATGGAGAATAGTACGAAGGTTCCTCAAAAAACTAAAAACTAAAAATGGAACTACCATATGACCTAGCAATCCCACTGCTAGGTATATATACAAAAGAAGGGAATTTAATATATCAAAAAGATATCTGCACTCTCATGTTTATGCAGCACTATTCACAATAGCCAAGAAATGGAAATAACCTAAGTGTCCATCAAACAGGTGAATGGATTAAGACATTGTGGTACATATACACAATAGAATATTATATACCCATAAAAAAGAATGGAATCCTGCCATTTTCAACAATATGGCTGGAACTGGGAAACAATATGTTAGGTGAAATTAGCCAAATACTGAAAGACAAATTTGCTATGTTCTCACTGATATGTGGGAACTAATTATTAAAAACAATTTATCTTATGGAAACAGAGAGCAGAATGATGGTTACCAGAGGCTAGGATGGGTAGCAAGGCAGAGAGGGATAAAGTGGGGATGGTTAATGGGTACAAAAATATAGTTAGATGGAATGAAGAGTATTTGATAGCACAACAAAGTGATTATAATCAATGATAAGTTAGGATATACTTTAACTAAAAGGGTGGAATTGGAATGTTTCTAAGACAAAAAAGTGATAAATGCCTGAGGTGATCCATACACCAGTTACTCTGATTTGATTAATTCACATTGTGTGCCTATATCAAAACATCACAGGTACCCTATAAAGATATACAACTATTACATACCAATAATAATTAAAAATTTTTAAAAATGTCAAGCTATTATCCAGAAGAATGTGAGTTGTGGTTTCAAATAGACCAAAAGTGTTAGTGTCTTACCAATGGAAAGGTTTATTTCTCATGCTTTATCTCAGCATAGGTGTTCTGGATCAGCCGCTGGTCTTCCTCTGTGCTCCACCACCCCCTGTAGCTTTGCATCATCTGTATACAGTCAGTGGAAACAGAAAGAGAGTAGGAAATCATAATTGGCTTCCTAGTCTTTGCCCTGGAAGTAGCACATCCATTGAATGGAAAGTTGTTGTGGAACGGGATACCTGTGCTTTTTCAAAGTATCATCCCACAATTTAGTTATTAATTGCAGTGCTTTACAATGGCGACACCTGGCAGACTCCATCTTAACCAAGTGATCCAACTTGACATTACCAATAATAGGACAAATGACATGTGTGCTTCCTGATTGGAGGTGGTGAGAAGCACATATCACCTCTGTGGTACTCTTGCCAAAAATTCTAACCTGAATCTAATCCTAAGGGAAAAAATGAGACAAATCTAGTTTGTGGGACATTCTATAAAAACAAATGGTCTAGATTCCAAAAATGCAATACCATGAAAGACGGAAAATGGTACTGGGGACTATTTTAGATTAAAAGAGATAAAAGTACCATGGCAACAAAATGCAGTGATGGTCCTTAATTGGATACTGGATTTTCAAAACAAAGAGTTATAAAGGACATTTGGGATAATTGAGAAAATTTAAGTATGTACTACATATTAATATTAGATAATATTATATAAATGTCAAAATGTCTTAATTATGAAAATAGTACCACATTTATATAGGAAAATGTTAAGAGAAATGTACTGAAATATTTAAAGGTAAAGTGTCATGATGTCTACAATTTATTTTTAAATGAGTACTAAAAAGTATGTATGTGTATATGTATGTATCTAGCTAGCTAGCTAAGTAACTATATGAAAAGAAAGATAAAGCAAGTGTTGTAAAATGTTATAATTGCTGAGTCTACTAAAAGGAATGTCAGTGTTCACTGTAGTGGTCTGAATTTCTGTAGATTTAAAATCTTTCAAAATAAATAGAAGTATATTCTTTTAGAACAATATTACTATTCTTGTAGATTATTGCTTGCTTGTCACATTTACATCATGGTTAATTTCATTATTACTATTGGCCTTCACAAAATACAAAGTCATATTTTCACTTACAGCTAAATCTTTTGTTTACATATATAAATTAACTTAAAAGGCCTTAGGTAAGGAAGCTGTCAGATTAGAGAGAGAAAGAGAGAAATTTTAGTTAAATGAGTATCTTCCAGATATAAAATATGTAAAAGAAAACAAAATATAACTAAGATAAAGTATCATTTCTATAGTGTTTCAAATCTTGGCATGCCATAGATTGGCTGTGATTTCAAAATGACTTTGCATTTTTGGCTGATGACTAAAGGAAGCTGCCCAAAAGCAAGCAGTGTATGCCACAAGAAGGCAGACTACTTCATAAACTTTAGGAACAGATAGTCTACAGTTATAGGGGGGAAAGTTCTTTGTAATCACCAAAAAATAACAGTAAGTGTGTTATCCAAAACTGTTTAACTGTTTTTATCAAAGAAGAGTTTGTGTGTAGCCCTGGGATGATTTTCTTTTTCTTGTAGCTTTGGCTCTCAGACATGACCATGGAAGAAGAGCTTGCGTTTCCAGCTGCAGACATGCTGGGTGAGTCACCAGACAAAGCATCCCCGAGGCTGCAAAAAGCCCCGAAGTCCCTCCCCAGTTCTTTTCGTGTTCTGCACCTCACCTCTAGTGAAGACAGCCAATTGCAGAAGGATCCCTAGGACACTTTGATTTCAAGCATATTTCATCATATCACTATTTTGGAGATTAGGAGTTTCAATTTTATTTCTCTATTTACCGTTTTAGACTAATGGCATTTTATATTAAACACACTTTCAAAACCTGTAATTTTTTCACCACAAATGTCTATTATCTAATGATTATTTTTGGTTTTGAAATTCAATGCCAAAAATAGAAGAGGTATTTAGAACAAATGGGGAGAATTTTGACAACATAATTTGCTACACTTCAGATGAGACAATTTGTGTACATGCCAGTTTGTACACTGCAGACACAAAGAAGGAGTCTTTGTGGCACATGGGAAATATGCTTGTGTTTCTCTGCTTGGGAGAATGTTGGTCGATAATACTACATAGAGCTGGCTAGTAAATATGCTTCAGAGCAAGGACATCAGTGAAATTGCGTAGTGAGGGGTTTTGTGGCATTTAATTCTGCAGAGTTTATGTAACCCATGATTAAATATTCCTGACGTGCTGCTTAAGGAGCATGTACAATCTAACTATATGTTGTCATCTAGAAAACATGCTAAATGATAATTACTGTCCTGAGCGAAAAATGTTATCTTGATTGGAAGGGTGGAGCCCCTTTCCCAGACCATATTAATTTGAAGTGACAGCAATTACCTCACTGGCTATCCACACTAAATGCTTCTAGTTTGGAAGAAAGAGTAGAAATGATTCATGGTAAACTTTCTTCTTTTCATTCATAAAGTTCTAGAGCAGGTAAGTAAACTATAACTAGACAAATTGAAGGTGTGTTTTAGCTTTAAATGGAAACCTGAATTAGAATATTAATATAGATTTGGGGTTTTGAGAAGTATTTGAAAAATGACAATGTGTAAAGTCATCACAGAATACTTGCTAGGGTAACTCAATCTAGAAGTCATCTTGATAAAGGTTCTAATATCTGTGTGGAAGTTTTAGGGGAAGCAAATATGATTATACTCATTAACGTATTTCAAGGAAGTGAAACTTTGACAAAATATTTCTCAGCATTTATTCTGAATCCAGGGAATAATAAATCGCTGTTATATAATAAGGCTTTCCTCTTTGTCTTTGCATTAGCAATGATCTAAGTTTGATTCATTAAGTTTTTTCCACTAAGTTCTTTTTAACAGATGTGCTTTACTTGGCTAGTGTCCATGTAGGGGTACAATCTGTTTCTGGAACAGATAAAGACATCTTCATCTCTTATTTGAGGAACATGATCATTCCTGTAAAATAAAACTCAAATATTGGAGGTTAGTAGAAACTCCAAAAGACAGTTGTAAATGTAAATTCTTATCTCTCAACCTACTTAGCATTTGATTTCTTTAACAAAGACAAGTAAAAATAATTTACTTGAAACTATATTTTAACATATGAGAAGAGTATTTTTAAAAATAAGTCTATTTTAAAATACTTTGCTAATTTTATTTTAAGTGAAGATTTGAAAAATTGGAAGGACTCTTTTTATAGCTCTTTCACCTCCTTGGTTAAGTATATTCCTAGATATTTTATTTTCTTTGTAGCTTTTGTGAATGGTATTGAGTCTTTGATTTGATTCTCAACTTGACTGTTATTGGTGTATGGGAATGCTACCGATTTGTGTACATTGATTTCATAACCTGAGACTTTGGGGAATTTATTTATCACTTCCAGGAGTCTTTGGTGGAGTGTTTGGGGTTTTCTAGATATAAGATTACATTGTCAGCAAAAAGTGACAGTTTGACCTCCTCTTTTCTGATTTGTGTACCCTTTATTTCTTTCTCTTGCCTGATTGCTCTGGCTAGGACATCCAGCACTGTGTTAATAGAAGTGGTGAGAGTAGGCACCTTTGTCTTGTTCCAGTTCTTAGGTAGAATGCTTTCAACTTTTTCCCATTCAGTATGATGTTGGCTTTAGGTTTGCCATATATGGCTTTTATAATCTTGAGATATGTTACTCCTATGCTTATTGTGGGTTTGTATCTTGAAAGGGTGCTGAATTTTGTTGAATGTCTTTTTCTGCATCTATTGAAATAATCATATGGTCTTTGTTTTTGCTTCTGTTTATGTGGTGAATCACATTTATGGATTTACATATGTTGAACCATCCTTGCATCCCCGGGATGAAGCCCACTTGATCATGGTGGATTATTTTTTTGATGTGGTTTTGAATTCGGTTTGCTAGTATTTTATTGCAGATTTTTGCATCTATATTCATAACAGATATTGGTCTAGAGCTTTCTTTTTCTTTTTTTTCTTTTTCTTTCTTTCTTTCTTTCTTTCTTTTTTTTTTTTTTTTTTGGTATCCTTTCCTAGTTTTGGTATCAAGGTGATACTGGCTTCATAGAATGAGTTGGGGAGGATTCCCTCCTTCTCAATGTTATGGAATAATTTCTGCAGTATGAGTACCAGCTGTTCTTTGTAAGTTTAGTAAAATTTGGCTGTGAATCCATCTGGCCTGGGGCTTTTTTTCTTGTTAGAAGAATTTTATTACTATTTCAATCTCATTGCTTGTTATTGGTCTGTTTAGGAGTTCTATTTCTTCCTGATTGAGTCTTAGGAGGTTGTGTATTTCCAGGAATTTGTCCATTTCCTCTATGTTCTCAAATTCATATACACAGAGATTTTCATAGTATTTACAGATGATATTTTGTATTTCTGTGGTATCAATTGTAATATCTCCTTTTTCATTTCTGATTGAGCTTATTTGGGTCCTTTCTTTTCTATTCTTGGTTAATCTAGCAAGAGGTCTATCAATTTTGTTTATCTTTTCATAGAACCAACTTTTTGTTTCATTGATCCTTTGTGTATTTTTTTTTTTTAGTTTCCATTTTGTTTAGTTCTACTCTGGCCTTACCTAATGGGTACAATGAACACTATCTGGGTGATGGACACACTTATAACTCTGACTCCAGCATAACAAAATCAATGTATGTAATCAAAAACATTTGTACCTCCATAATATTTTGAAATAAAAAATAAATAAATAAAAGATTGTTGGGATTTTTTTGGCTTGTTTCTTTGTTGATGGTTTTTGGATATCAGTGTTTAAACTGATATTATAGTAAACCAGTAAAGTGTGGGTTGCTTTACTGAAATGTCAGATATTGGAAAACTATAAACTGTATAAGGTACCTGTGAAGACACAATAATTTCTCTTTGAACAATTAAATCAACAGCTTAAAGTACTATAGACACCATATTCACAGGCAATATACAATTCACAATGGGAAAAGGAGTCAAAACAAAGTTTGCTGATACAAAAGAAAAACCAGAAATTCTCTAAAAGCATAAATAAGAAAATTTGAAAGTTAATAAAATCTGATTTGAAAATAATTGATAATATTAGGAAAAAAATTAAAGAAAGAATTTTCAGGTAACACTAAAATAATACTATAATATTTATCTTTCCAAATTCTTAATTTGCTCCCAGTTTAATAGAAGAGCTCTCAATTTTTTTAATCTTTTAGACTGTGGCCTATTTAATGGGGGAACATCTATTTTATAGTTCCTACTATTCAAGAGAAAAGAAATTAGAAGTAACAATTAGTATCAGTATATAGCAATTTTTTCATGAATTCTGCTTCAGCAACAGGAATAATATATTTGAACTGCAGACTATACATATCTTAAGACTAATTATTGAAAAATCATTGGTTAAAATAGTGTTGATGAAAGTTGACATTGCTTTTATTGGCAAATTTTAAACAAACAATCCCTTCATCATCTACATTAATTAAATTGAAACAAGGAAAAACTATAATTTAAAAATGAAAGCAATGACAAACCGTTACCAACATATCGACAATCCCCTTGCTGACCTTCCCCTCAAACCTGTTGGAAATCCACTATTGTTATATATTCTGACCAACCAAATGAAAACCTACAGATCAATAAATATTTCAACATTTTCCCACCCAAACTATCCCTTTTGTTTATGAAAAATTATATTTAAGATGTACTTTTCATATATGGTCATTGAGTTTTTACAGTGTAACATTAGCATATAGAAAGAACCAAATGGGAGACAAAAAAATGAGAAGAGACAACATTTTAATGTTGTTTGCTTTAGTTCAGGTCCTCTAAGAAGCAGATCCCAAGATGGGATCAGAAGTGCAAGAGAATTCTTAAAGGAAGGAGCAGGAGAAGGTAACGAAGACTTTCATACCACAATGTAGAAAGGAAGGCAGGAAGGAAAGATTGCAGCAGAGTTCTGAGAAAGATTCCACTAGGCCAAGAGGGAATCCTCAAGCCAAAGTTACCACTTCATGTAGTCCCACACCTCAGCAGAATGGGGGACTGAGAGCAGCCAGCAGGAAACGTGGCCAGAGTGGTAGATCCGGAGGGCAGCCCCTGGGGCCATCAGGCAGCTGTGTCTCCTGCAGCAGGAGACCTGAGTGTTGCATTCTCATGCCCACTACAGTCGGCCCCTTGAACTGCACAGATGGACTTCTCCATGCAGACTTGGGAGCAGCTCCTCTGTGGTTCCCATGGGTTTCTTTTTCCTCTCCACTCTCTTTGAAGACCACTTTTCTCTGTGGTGGTAATGAAGTCATTATTTCAGACATGTTCCTACATGCTTAGTGGACTTATTCATAAACTAAGCTTGGCCTTTTATTCCTTTACATCTGGTCATTTGGGGATCCCCACACCCTATATGACCATAAGTGTGAGTTGGGGGAGGGCACTGATAAAACCACATGGGCAACATGGGCATCTGGGTTACTGCTCGAGAAGCTTACTCAGGCCCGTGGTCCTACTCAAGCTCAACCCCAGGTATAACATATCCATCTTATAATCAATCAAATGCTGCTGGGCATATATGGCTTTATGACATGCTGGGTCTCGCAGAACCCTGCTTATATTGGGCGGTTATGTACAATGGCTGGCTATTTCCAACTTCTGCTGTAGAATATGCAAAATTCAGCCAGTTAATTAAAAAAAAGAAAACTCTTTTCTCATAATATGTATGAGGAAATTATATATTTAAACTTTAGTCAAAATAGTAAATATAATATTACTGATGCCATAGAAATGCATACAGCATCTGTTGGTTAAACAACACTTAAGAATCTATAATTTAACATTGGTAATAAAAATAAATTTTATTATAATATTAATGTTTTCATATAAAATAAGGAAAGGCATACATTATGTATTTTGGAATTTCTTAATAGCTACTTCTTTTAAAAATTATAACCCACCCTTTATAACTCTTCAAATAATGTCCAATTAAAACAAATATTTTGTCATAGATCATTAAGTCATTCCCATTTAGTGGCTAATTTCAGAAATTGTAGAGTTTCATACTTCTTACTGTCAATTTAATATTAGGTTGTGGATTAACTTTTTAAATCTTTGTCCTAATTGTTTATATTACCATGAATGTAAATTCTAATATTTACTTGAAAATGTTTCATTTAAATTAAGTTGACTGTTTTATGACTATTCAAATTTGAAAGTCTTATATCATCAACAATTACATTATAGAAATCAATCCTCCCATACTGAGAAAAATTTAAAAACCAAGAAGGTATACATATGCAGAAAATATTTCTATTTAAATGATAATAGTATAAAGGAAATGTGATGAGAATTCAATTAAAACAATGACTGATTGTGTCTACCGGTGTATAATGACTAGGAATTATTATATCAAAGTTTGAGGCTCCCATTTGAATTATGTTGTAGGGAAAAATGTCAACTGAATTCTCATAGACTAGATTTTTCTAAGTGAAGTGTCATCTAGATTGACAAAAAAAAAAATCTGTTTTTTAAAATTTGTTTAAAAAAGAGAAACATAGTTTTGGGGGCAAAAATGTAGTATTTATACTATTCTACCCATGTCTCCTCTTGAAGGTTTACTTGGAGAAGACAAAGTCATGAAGACAGGAATCAACCATGGTTAATGTTTTCCTTTTCCCATTCCACATTCCTTCTTTTATGTGTCTGAGACTAGCAAACTTCATACTGAACAACAAGTCTCTGATGTGGGTGAAAAGCAGTTGGACTGATTGCCAAATCTATCATGATTCCTTTGGCCTTTGGCACTCCCTGAATGGCACAGTGATTGGCCATGAATGGTCAGGCCTCCTGCTTCTCCCTTCTGCCTTGTCTCTTTATGCCTTTTACACACTCACCCACACATCCACCTACACATGTACAAGGGGCACAGACAAGGGGATTATATGAATAAACCAGCCTAAAACATAACTAATATATACAATTTTAGTTGGAGAGTTAAATAATACCAATCTAATCCATTACTTAAATTTTCCATCAGAATTTAAAATTGTATTATTATGACAGTAGTAAAATGAACCCATGATTAGGAAATTGAGTCTCTATGTCATCTTACAGTGACTGTATAAGAATTATGATCGGGCTAGGCAGAACAAGATGGCTGAATAGAACCCTCCAGGGATTGTGCCTCCTGCAGGAACACCAAATTTGAACAACTCTCCATTTAAGAAGTCACCTTCATAAGAATGGAAAAATCATTGTTCTCAAAAAAAAACAAGTACAAGCAAGGCCAAACTGTGAAGACTGGATGAAATAACTAACTCTTCAATGCCTAGACATCGATGAATGTCCACAGGTACCAACAACATCCAGGAAAATATAATCTCACCAAACAGACTAAATAAGTTACCAGTCACCAATCTTCGAGTGATGGAGGTATGTGACCTCTGAGACAGGGAATTTAAAATAGCTGTCTTGGGGAGGTTAAGAAACTTCAAGATAACACACAGAAAGGACTCATAATTCTATCAAAGAAATTTAACAATGAAATTGAAATAATAATAAAAAAACCAAAAATCTTGGAGCTGAAAAATTTAATTGACAAACTGAAAAATGCATCAATATCTCAACAGCAAAATTAATCAAGCAGAAAAAATGATTAGTGAGTTTGAAGATAGGATATTTGAAAATACATAATCAGAGGAGAAAAAAGATAAAAGAATAAAAAAAGAATGAAGTATGCCCATAAGATCTAGAAAATATCCTCAAAAGGGCAAATCTAAGAATTATTGGCCTGCAAGAGGATGTAGATAAAGCAATTAGAATAGAAAGCTTATTCAAAGAAATAATAACAGAGAACTTTCCAAACTTACAGAAAGATATTAATATACAGGTACAAGAAGATCAAAGAATAATAAGCACATCCAACACAAATAAGACTACTTCAAGGAATATATTATAATAATCAAAATCCCAAAGATCAGGGGCAAAGAAAGAATTCTAAAAGCAGAAAGAGAAAAGAAGGAAATAGCATATAAAAGAGCTCCAA
Source organism: Lemur catta (assembly GCF_020740605.2). NCBI lineage: Eukaryota > Metazoa > Chordata > Mammalia > Primates > Lemuridae > Lemur > Lemur catta. The sequence continues at coordinate 95,063,571 of NC_059136.1, read as the reverse complement.
TACATCTAGAAGCAGACCTCTCAGTAAAAACATCCAGGCCAGGAGGGAGTGGGTTGACATATTCAAATTTCTGAAGGAAAAAAAAAACCCAAAAACACTTCCAACCTAGAATACTACTGTATCCAACAAAATTATCCTTCAAACATGAAGGAAAAATGAAGACTTTCCCAGACAAACAAGAGCTTAGGGAATTCATCAACAAGAATGTCTTGTAAGACATTTCTTGTCTTACAAGAAATGCTAAAGAGAGTACTTCAATCTGAAAGTAAAGGATGCTAATGTGGAACAAAAAATAATCTGAAGATATAAAATTCATTAATAACAGTAAATACACAGACAAATACAGAATACTCTAATACCATAATTACAGTATGTAAACCACTCATATTTTTAGTATAAAGACTAGAAGATAAACTTATTAAAATAGTAATAACCATAACAACTTGTTAAGAGATAGATAATATAAAAATATGAACAGAAACAGCAAATAGTCAAAAAGTGAGGAGGATGGAGTTAAAGGGTAGAGTTTTTAGTTTTCTCTTTGCTTGTTTTTTTCTTTTCCTTGTGTTCAGAGTTAAGTTGTCATCAGTTTAAAATAATTGGTTATAAGATGTTTTATTCAAGCTTCATGGTAATCATAAAGCAAAAACTTATAATAGATACACAAACATAAAAAGCAACAAATTAAAACATACTACTAGATAAAATCATGTATTCACAAAGGAAGATAGGAAGAGAGGAATAAAGGAAGAGAGGACTAATAAAACAACCAGAAAATAAATGACAAAATGGCAATAGTAAGTACTTACCTATAAATAATAACATTAAATGTAAATGTACTAAATTCTCCAAATAAAAGACATAGAGTGGCTGAATGGATAAAAAATGATGGAACTATATGTTGCTTACAAGAAACTCACTTCACCTATGAAGACACACATGGACAAAAAGGAAGGAATGGAAAAAGACATTCCATGCAAAAGAAACCAAAAAAGAGCAGGAGTAGCTAGCTATATTTATATCAGATTAAATAGGTTTCAGGACAAACACTGTAAAAGGAGACAAAGAATATCATTATATGCTGATAAATGGGTCAATTCAGCAAGAGAAAATATATTATAAATATATATACATCCAAGCTGGAACATCCAGATTTATAAAGCAAATATTATTAAAGCTAAAGAGAGAGGTAGACCCCAATATAATAATAGTTACAGACTTCAACACCCCCCTCTCAGCATTAGACAGATCATGTAGACAGAATCAACAAAAGAACATTAGACTTAATCTGCACTGTAGACCAAATGGACCTAATAAATAATTACAGAACATTTCTTCTGGCAGCTGCAGAATACACATTCTTCTCATCAACACAGGAAACATTCTCTAGGATAGACCATATATTAGGCCACAAAAGAAGTCTGAAAGGCTTCAGAAAATTTGAAATCATATCAAGTATCTTTTCTGGACGCAATGGAAAAAACTAGAAATCAATAACAGAGGAACTTTGGAGATTATACAAATATAAGGATATTAAACAACATGCTCCTGAATGAACATTCAGTCAATGAAGAAATCAAGAGTGAAATTTAAAAATTTACTGAAACAATGAAAAGAGAAACATAACATACCTAAATCAGTGGAACACACTGAAAGCAGTACTAAAAGGGAAGTTTACAGCAAGAAACACCTATATCAAAAAAGTGGAAAAATTTCAAATAAACAACCTAATGATGCATCTTAATGAACTATAAAAGCAAAATCAAACAAACCCAAAATTAGTAGATGAAAATAAATAATAAAAATCACACAGAAATAAATGAAATTGAGAAAAAATAATACAAAAGATTAATGAAACTAAAAGTTGTTTTTTTGAAAGGATAAACAAGATCAACAAAATTTTAGACAAAGAAAAAAAGAGAGAATACCCAAACAAATAAAATTAGTGACAAAAGGAGACATTACAACAGATACCACAGAAATTCAAAGGATTGTTAGAAATTGTTATAAGCACTATATGCTAATAAATTGGAAAACCTAGAAGAAATGGATAAATTCCTACACCCATACAACTTGCCAAGATTGCACCATGAAGAAATAGAAAATCTGGATAGACTAATAACAAGCAAAGAGATAGAATCAGTAATAAAATGTCTCCCACCAAAGACAAACCCAAGACTTGATAGCTTCATTGCTGAATTCTACCAAATATTTAAAGAAGAACTGATACCAATCCTAATTAAACTATTCCAAAAAATGAAGGAGGAGGAAATACTTCCAAACTTATTCTGTAAAGCCAGCATTACCCCAACACCAAAACTAGAAAAATACACAATAAAAGAAAGCTACAGGTCAATGTCTCTGATGAACATAGTCTCAAAAATCCTCAACAAAATACAAGTAAACAGAATTAAACAAGACAGTAAAAGGATTCTTCATCATTATCATGTGAGATTCATCCCAAAGACGCTAGGATGGCTCAACACAGGCAAAGTAATAAACAGAATACATTGTAACAACAGAATCAAAGACAAAAAAGTGATTATTTCAATAGTGCTGAAAAAGCATTCAATAAAATTCAACATACCTTCGTGATACAAACTTTCAACAAATTGGGTAGATAAGAAACATACCTCAACATGATAAAGGCCATATATGACAAACCCAGAGTAAGTATCATACTGAATGAGGAAAAACTGAAAACTCTTTTAAGATTTGAAAAAAGACAAGGATGCACACTTTCACCACTTTTATTCAACATAGTGCTGAAAGTCCTGGCCAGAGCAATTAGACAATAGAAAGAAATAAAGTACACCCAAATTGGAAAAGAAGATGTCAAATTAGCCTTATTTGCATACAGCATGATCTTATATTTAGAAAACCCTAAATACTCCACCAAAAACTATTAGAACTAATAGATAAATTCAGGAAAGTTTTGGGATACAAAATCAACATACAAAATTCAATAGCATTTTTCTATGCCAATAGTGAATAATCTGAAGAAAAAAAATAAGAAATCACTCTCATTTAAAATAGCTAAAAAAATAAATTAAATAAAATACCTAGGAAAAAATTAACCAAAGAAGTGAAAGACCTCTATAAAAAAAACTATGAAGCATTGATCAAAGAAAATGAAGAGGATATACACGCAAATATGGAAAGACATCCCATATTCATGGATTGGAAGACTCAATATTATTAAAATGTCCATACTACCCAAAGTGATCTACATATTCAATACAATCCCCATCAAAATACCAATGGCATTCTTCACAGAAATAGATAAAACAATCCTAATATTTATAGGAAATCACAAAAGACCTGGAATAGCCGAAGCAATCTTGAGCAAAGACAACGAAGCTGGAGGTATCACATTACCTGACTTCAAATTATACTACAAAGTTATAGTAACCAAAATAGCATAGTGCTAGCACAAAAAAAGACACATAGATCAATGGAACAGAATAGAGAACCCAGAAATTAATTCACGCATTTACAGTCAAGTCATTTTTGGACAAACCTTGCAAGAGCATACATTGAGTATGGAGCAGTCCTCTTCAACAAATGGTGCTTGGAAAGCTGGACATCCATATGCAGAAAAATAAAGCTAGATCCTATCTCTCACTGTATACTAAAATCAAATTATAATGGATCAAAGACTTAAATGTAAGACCTGAAACTATTAAATTACTAGAAGAAACATTTGGGAAATGCTACAGGACATTAATCTGGGCAAAGATTTCCTGAGTGATACCTCAAAAGCACAGACAACCAAAGCAAAATGAAAAAATGGGATCACTTAATAAATAAATAAGTATAAACTGGGGATAAAAAAAGAAAAGAAAGGAATTTATTTTTCTTACATTTCTGGAGACTAAAAAATCCAAGGTCAAGGGCCACATCCAAGGTGAGGGCCTTTTGGCTGGTGGGGACTCTTTGCAGAGTCTTGAGGTGGCACTGGGTATCACATGGCTAGGGGTCACATGAGACAGAATGAAACTGGCTTTTATAACAGACCCACTCTTGTGATTACTAACTCACTCCCATAATAACCCATTAGCCCATTAATCCATTTATCTATGAATGGATTAATCCAGTCAGGAGGACAGAGGTGTTATGACCCATTCATCTGTTAAAGGTCCCACCTCTCAACATTGCTGCACTGGGGACCAAGTTTCCAACATATGAACTTTTGGGGGACACACTCAAATCATAGCAGATTGCCATCTTGGAACTAGAGGCAGCTTCAGATTGGCCCTTCCTTGGCCTTATCTCCTTGGGTCAGGAAACCCACTTGAACATGTAGCTAGTTACTAAGTGTGTCTATTCCCACTATATATTCAGGGATGGAGAAATAAGAGTTCTGCCAAACCCTGTCTAAGATGGACTTAAGCCAACACCTCATCTATCACTCAACTTCCATAAGTTCCCATTTTGAACAGCCCACTACAAGGATCTTTTTCATCTCTGAGTATTAGCAACAATTTATTAATAAATCCAGTAATAATGGCCCCTAGAAAATCTAGGTGCTTCCCTTTTCCTAGGGCTGTTACCCTGATAAACTGCCAGGGTCCCTCTGGAGAAGGCTTGGAAGGAGAATCACCATATTCAGGGTCCTATCTCAATTGGGCCTTCAATGCAAAGGCTTCATATCTAGGAACTAGCTTAGTCTGCAAATGAGAAAAGAGGCCATAAACTCCCCATAATCAACTGATTCTGATTTGTGGGGAAGGAGCCAATTTGGGTGGGATAAGTCCCTGGGTTCCCTCTCCTCCCTTCCTGCAATCTCTTCTCAGTGCACCCTATTTGTGGAGGCCAACAGGAAGCCAGAGGGCAAGAGAGTCCACTGATACAGCCCATACATATCAACCTCTTAGAAAAGACAGCGGGGCAGAGAAGGGAGTAGAGAGAACCTGGAGGGGCAGATGTGAGGTCACCAGCACAGACTCCAGGGATTCAAAGCACACATATGCCATGACGTTTTCTTTTTAACACAAATTATTTTCACCTTGCTGCTTTGACTTGATGTGCACTTCAGAGACCATTCTGTATTGGTACACATAAAGCTATTTCATGCTTTTATCTACTGCATATTATTCCTTTGTATTGATATAGCATAACTTATTGTACCAGTCCCCAACTGATGGACATATAAATTGGTGCCAAGCTTTTGCCACTACACCTAATGCTTCAATGAATATCTATATGAATATGTCATTTTACACATGTGCAAATACATATGTATAATAAATACCTGGAGTGTTTTAATTTATAATTTTGGTAAACATTGCCACAGAGTACTTCATACTCAATTTCCTTATTCTTTAGAAGAGAGCTTCTCAATAGATATTTCACAGCTTATTATGTGGTGGCTTACAGATGTGCCGTGGGCACCAGGGCAGTGGGTGGGGCCCATCCATCTATATCTTTGGTATGTATTCTTTTCTTTGTGACTTGAAAAGGTCCTGTGTTAGATATCTATTAATATTACCAAATAGGAGCAAAGATGAAATTATTATATTTATACATTATCTACTCCCTTTTCTTTGTTATACCACACAAATGGTTTGAGTCTATTATTTTCCTTAGTATTCTCTTTAAATATTTTCTCATGGGTATGGTAGGTTACCCTACCCACTCTCCCATTAGCTGCTGCCCTTCACTGCAGTGGCTGAAAAGCTAAAGGCTCCAAATTGCAGAATTCTTTATAGCTAGGGCTCCAGAAAATTCAGATTTCACAAATAAGATGCACTCTCCTCGATGGCAGAGGTGAGCCAAAAGCCTCGCTTCTGCTGCAAGAGTGGTAGTGCTGTATGGATTCTCTGCAGCAGCTCCATGTCCAGTAACCAGCACCCTAGGTGTCAAGAAGGACATGGGTTCCATTCTGCTGGTGGGGACCATAGCACAGGCCTGGGCCAGACCTAGGCACAATAGCACTGCTCAGGGGAATCCCCCCACCGCAGGGTGGATTCTAAATTGTGGATGGCAGTTTGGTTCAGGAGCCAGTGGCTTCCAACCACAGAAGGTAGCAGTTCTCTTCTTCTAGAACCCATTTAATGTGCGGTAATAAATCTCTGCTTTGAGTTCTGTTTTATAGCAGATTTTCCTCATCAATTTTTAAATTCATAAAAATATGTTTGGGCAAAATGTTCTCTGTTCTTGTCCAACATTTTTCTACATGATATTCACCTTCAGTTTGCTTTTTCTGACCCTTTTCTTTTTTAAAAATATAATTTGACATATTCTATTCAGAGTAGAAGAATTTTGAAGAGGAAAGTTTGTCCTAGACCAGTACTGGTGGGAAGTTTAAATGAGGAAAGGGCCAGGGCTGTTTTTAAGGCTCTCAGGAATCCTCCTCGGCACACAGTGTAGCTCCCCATGACTGATTTATGTGAGTGAATGAGGTACCCAGGCCTTCACTTCTCCAGGGGCCACAAAGCCCAGTGGTAGCAGAGCTGCTCTTTGCCCATGCAGAGCCCTTCTGCTCTCCCCTGCCCCTGCAAGACTGATTCCTACAAATATGGTGTATCTACCCTATTTCTTCTTCAATCCTCCTTGCCAAAAGGATCCCAGGAAGATGCTTCAACCAATTCATGCTCCATTTCCATTGTCTTGAAAAAATCTATATCTGTATCTGTATCTGTATCTCCATCTCTATCTATATTTAGTTTTGTTGTTGTTGTTGTTGTTTTGTTTTTTAGGATATGATACCTGCTTTGGAAAACTGGGTGGAGATTGTGCTTGGGGAATCTTGTCTGGGGTCTCCAGCCACAAACATTCTTTCAATATCTGCTGGTCTTCTTTTCTACTTCTGGCCATATTTCCTCAATTTTTGTGGTTTGAGTTTATATAGATCTCTCCCAGTTTAATTGATGATTTCTTTTTCTCATGTATTCTCTTTTTATTACAGGTCATTTATACAGCTCAAAAGAGGTAGCAGGATTGTTATGTGCTCTCACACCAGGTAGCACCAGCATGAAGATTTTGGCGCCATGCTGCTTGAAAATGAGGGATCGGCACCCCACAACCACTTTCATACATTACCTTGCCATCATCAGTACGGGAGCACTGAAGGGAGCAGAAGGTTAGATAGGGGAAGAAATGTGAGATAGTTTCCTCTTGTTTGGGACATAATAAGAATTAGCAGAGGTAATAAAATGAACAGATTTTAAGGTAGAGAGGAGATGTGGGATTTTTATCAACAATTATAAGACTAGTTGCATATGATTCATCAGGCTTTAAAAATATTGTAAAAAAGATGATCATAATCCTTTAAAAAAATTTATGGGTACATAATAAATGTATATATTTTGGGGGTACATGTGAAACTGTGATGCAAACATACAATGATGTGTAGTGATAAAATTAGGTTAAATGGGATCACTGCAAAGATTTATCATTTCTTTTTGTTAGGAACATTCCAAATCCACTGCTCTAGCAAATAGGGCAACTATAGTTAACAATAAATGTTCCTAACATTAGTAACAATAAATGTTACTTATCAACATTTATTAAATAGTTAACAATAAACTGTTAACAATAAATTAGTAACCATAAATGTTAACTATAGTTGCCCTATTTTGCTACCAAGCACTAGATCTTATTCCTACTATCAACGTCCTGTAACATTTCCTCAATGTTTTCTTTTAGTAGTTTTGTAGTTTCAGGTCTTATTATTTAAGTCTTTGATCCATTTGAGTTGGTTTTTGTATATTGTGAAAGATGAGGATCTAGCTTTATTCTTACGCATATAGATATCCTGTTTTCCTGTCTCCGTTTATTAAAAAGACTATTTGTCCTCAATGTATGTTCTTAGTGCCTTTGTAAAAATGAGTTGGCTGTTAAATGTGTGAATTTATAGGTTCTCTATTCTGTTCCATTGGTCTACATGTCCATTTTTATGCTAGTACCGTGCTGTTTTGTTTACTATAGCTTTGTAGTATAACTTGAAATCAGGTGATGTGATGCCTCTAGCTTTGTTATTTTTGATCAGAGTTGCTTTAGCTAGTCAGAGTCTTTGGGGTTTCATAAAAATTTTATAATTGTTTTATCTATTTCTGTGAAGAATTGTATTGGTATTTTGATAGGGATTGCACTGAATCTGTAGATCACTTTGGGTGGTATAGACATTACAACAATATTAATTCTTCTAATCCATGAACATGGGATAACTTTCCATATTTTGTGTCCTTTTCATTTTCTTTCATCAATGTTTTATAGTTTTCCTTGTAGAGATCTTTCATTTCTTTGGTTTATTCTTAGATATTTTAATTTTCTGTAGCTATTCTAAAAGGATTTTTTCTTTCTTGATTTCTTTTTCAGACTGATCATCATTAGTGTATAGAAATGCTACTGATTTTTTCATGTTGATTTTGGATCCTGCAATTTTCCTCAATTTGTTTATCAGTTCTAATAGTTTTCTTGATAGAGTCTTTTAGATTTTGTAAATATAAAATTATGTTATGTGTAAACAAGGCTAATTTGACATCTTCCTTTCTAAGTTGTATGCCCTTTATTTTCTTCTTGTGTCTAGTTGCTCTTGCTAGGCTTTCTAGTACTATTTTTAATAGCAGTGGCAAAAGTTAAGTATCCTTGTCTTGTTCTAGATCCTAGTAGAAAGACTTTCAGTTTTTATCCCTGTTCAGTATGATCAAGGGCTGTGCTATGGACCATTTGAACTTTATTTAATGCTTTTTCAGCATCTATTATAATGATCATATATTTTTTGTCCTTGATTTTTTTAATGTGATATGTCATATTTTTTGCTTTGTGTGTATTTAACCATTTTTGCATCCCTGGGATGAATCCCGCTTGATCATGGTGAATGACCTTTTTAATGTGTTGCTGAATTCTGTTTACTTGTACTTTGTTGAGGATTTTTGCATTTATGTTCATCAGGGATACTAGCCTGTAGTTTTCTTTTTTTGTTGTGTCTTCATCTGATTTTAGTATCAGAGTAATGCTGGTCTCATAGAATGAGTTTGAAAGTATTCCCTTCTCATTCATTTTTGCAATAGTTTGAGTAGGATTGCTGTTACTTTCTCTTTAAGTGTTTGGTAGACTTCAGTAGTGAAGCTATAAGGTACTGGGATTTTCTTTGATAGAAGACTTTTTATTACTACTTTGATCTTGTTACTTATTATTGGTCTGTTCAGGTTTTCTATTTCTTCATGATTCAATCTTGGTAGGTTGCATATGTCCAAGAATTTACCCTTTCTTCTAAGTTTTTTAATTTGTTGATGTGTAGTTGTTCTCTAATGATATTTTTTATTTCTGTGGTATCAGCTTCAATGTTTCCTTTTTCTTGGGCAAGTGGAATCAACAGCCAAGGAGCAGGGTAGGGGTCAGTGTTTGGAAAATTACTAAGAGGAAACATCAGGAGTAAGGGTGGGTGCTCCTTATATCTCTTCCCCTTATTGCTAAAAATGTTTATAGAGCCCCTTCCCCCAAAAAACAATGTGTTTAAGGTTACAGGTACTATACTAGCTGCCAGGAGTGCACTTATTAAAGTTTTTTTTTTATAATGAAGGAAACAATGTCCTCATGCAGCTTACATTTTAGTGAGTGAAACACAAATTAAACAAACAAATTTATAAAATAATGTCAAGTAATGCAAAGAGGAAAAATAAAGCACTTCAATGGAGTCTTATCAAGGGGTCTGTTTCAGGTGGGCTGATCAGACAAGACCTTCCTGAGGGTGTCTGATTTGAATAGAGGCCTTAGTAGAGTGCGATGTGATTATAGAGAATATCTGGGAGGAGAGTATCCAGGCATAGGGAAGAGTGAATGCAAAAAAACAAAAAAATGCTTAGTTAGTTGTTAGAAGGTGGAAAGAGGTATGAGGTGAGCTTGGAGGGGCTCCAGATTATGCAGAACTTTGAAAGCCATGATGACCTGGATTTGAGACGGAACTCTGAGAACAAGAATTCAGTAGGTGGCTGGTGAACTAGAGAATGGTACCGTGGCCTAATTTACATGGAAAGAGCTCACCTTGGATGCTGCCTGGAGAATGGACTGTAGCGAACAAGCATGGAAACCTCATGGGTTGGCTACCACAGTCCTCTTGCTGTGAGCTGGTGTCAGCTTAGACTAATGGAAACAGGGAAAATGGAGAGAAATCTTTGGATTTGGAGAAATATTTTGAAGGTCAGGTTAATAAGCCAGTAGGTGATGCTGCTGGAGTGGATGTGGGCTTGGATGCAAAGAATAAGGATGCTACCTAGGCTATGACCTCAATGGCTGGGCACACAGCATCACCACTCCCTGAAACAGGGAAAATGGGGAAGGAGCAGGTTTGTGGGTGGGTGGGAATTAAGGATTCTGTTTTGGGTGCTTTAAGTATGAGATGACTATTCTTCACATAGAGAAAGTTGAACTGACAGTTGGGTGTGACATCCAAGTTTGGTAGTCAAGGACAAGCCTGGGACAAAAGCATCAATTTGGGGAACATTAATGTATAGATACATTTTTAAGCCATGAACCTGGTTCTGAAAAATCTCTCTCCACTAACTCAGACTCCAGCCTCCTGCTGTGAAACACAGCATTTTCCTCCTCTCTTGAGTCTCCTGCCCAACCTTTCCTCTTCAATTCACATTTCATACACCAAATGCTTTATCTATTTTTGTTTCCTTATCTCCTACCAACCCATGTCCTGAGGCTTTGTCTGCTATTCTCAGATCACTTTCGAAAGCATTTTGCTGAACCAAGGCAGTCTCTTTCCTTCTAAACATTCTGGCTCCAGTTGTTAGGGTGATCCGTACACTGGGATATGTGAGAAAGGGCTACTGGAGGTTCACCTTTGACTTTACGTAGTTTTGGAATGTGGCTCTCTGAGTCAGCTGAAAGAATTACTAACTGTGATATTATGAGGAGTTGTCAAGTTAGAATGTTGGCCATGTACCCTTGTGGATGTTAAAACTAATGAGTCTGAGCCATGAAAGGAGGATATGAACTGCAGAAAGGGTCAAAGCCCATGAAAAACCTGTGGCCCAAACTGCATTGAGGGTTTTATGGCCTGAATTGTGTCCCCATCAAATTCATATGCTGAAGTCCTAACCCCTGGTACCTCAGAATGCGACTGTCCTTAGAGAAAAGGCCTTTAATGAGCTAAAAAGTTAAAATGAGGCCACTATGGAAAGCCCTAATCCAATCTGGATTGCAGCTCTTTAAAAAGAAAAGATTAGTACTTACAGAGAGACACCAGACATGTGCACACACGTAGAGACGACCATGGGAACACACAGCAAGAAGACAGTCATCTGCAAGCCAAGGGAAGAGACCTCAGAAGAAACCAACCCTGCCAGCACCTTGATCCTGGACTTCTAGACTCCAGAACTGTGATAAATAAATTTCTTTTGTTTAAGCCACCCAGTCTGTAATATTTTGTTACAGCAGCTCTAGTGGACTAACACAGGTTGGAAAAGGAGATGTACAGGTGGAATAGGAGAATTCATTCATAGTAAGGAAACTGATTCTTTACCTTTCTGTGTTCATGACACACTTTCTGATGTTAAAGTTTTTGGTGGCAGTACTGAAGGATGTAAAAAGTCAACACCAGTTTAATAAAAAAGAAGTTCTAGAAAACTAGAAAAAAATATCACTTCTATAGTTATTCGCCTGTTCATTTTGTACTCCAAATTCCTAGAACTTTGTCGAACGGCTGACAGCCCTAACTCAACCCTAACTCAGGTATGACCAGAGGTTTTTCTTATGCATCTTACAACTTGCAACTAATTTTACCCTACTCTGAATTGTATCACATGATCCCTTCTGCTTCCATCTCTGCCTGACAAAAATCACCATGATTATGTATCCTCATTTTTAGCAAAAATAAATCATGCACATTGACAAAAATGTGGAGGCTTCTCTGTGAAGGCTTCAGGGTTCATCAATACCTACAGCATACTAATTGTAAACCATTATTGTTGGAAAGGTGAGACAAAATCAATGGACTCTGGCATGGGTTGTGGTTGAAATCGCCACTTGAGATTCCTACCGATAGAAATAAAGAGTTGCTGTTGACTGCCTTGTATTTCTATATTGATCTTTCTGTAAATTCCAAACAACCACCACCCACAAATTATCCCATTTGCATAACAGAATTGTACTCTCACATTCAAAGGTATGAGATTATACCTGTGTTATTTCTGTAATTTGCTCTTAATCAGTCGAACACCTTCGCTGCATGTGTGGTGGACCAGGCAGGTGTGATAAGTGCCAGTTGTACACACACAAGGACGTGCTGGGTGTCATCCGGACCAGATGGTCATCCAGGGCTGGGGAGGAGCCACCCAGCCTTCACCTTTACAGGACAGCAGTGCACATTGACAAAAATGTGGAGGCTTCTCTGTGAAGGCTTCAGGGTTCATCAATACCTACAGCATACTAATTGTAAACTATTATTGTTGGAAAGGTGAGACAAAATCAATGGACTCTTTATTTCAATGTGCAGTTAGTGATGGAGAAAGGTGGAGGGAGTTGCAGCTTTCTGGACATAATCGACAGAGACGCTGCCTGGTAATAGTCAAGGTGAGCTGTCATTGCCAAACTGCTGCATGAAGGAAGCACTGAACTGCAAATGGCTTTTATTCTAAGTTTTATAGTGAGTGTGGGGAAGGGGAGGAGATGGAGAATGCTTTTTTCCAAAATGCTTTTGGTGATACTGTTTCATATATTTTTAAAAATTATTCTTTAAAAAATTAACTCTATGATAAAATATAATTAAATAATTTGCATAACTAGTTTCTTATAGATGCCCCCAAATTATATATTGTTATTTCAGATGAAATATTTAAAGAAAAGGATCTAGGCTCAAAGCAGGAACTTTCTTATTTACTCTAAGCAAAATTTCTGGGGCTGCCTACGATGCGGAGTGAGTTATTTAGCACTTGTTTGTCTTCCAGTGCTTCTGGCTCTATCTGCCTTGTCTAATGTGCCTGTCTGTATTCACAGTTGTATTGTGGATTGGCACAGATTTCACTAAAGTTGGCCATGTCAAAATACATGCCTTTACATTTACTTAATTAGTTATCTGGTGGACCTAAATGGACGAAGCCAACCTTTTGCAGCTATTGAGCTTAAAGCTCCCTGACTTGATTCCTGCTTTCCTTCAGCATGAAGTGATTTTGAACAGAACACCCTAAACATAGTGGCTTTCTGCATAATCAGTTTTCCAGTAATTCTTGTCCAACCCACTAAATGTAGAGGCAGAAATAAAACACATAGGCCATCTCATTGGTAGCTGGTATCTGCTGCCACCCGTACTTGATGTAACAGAGGAGATTAGTTGCTAACATCTGATTGTCCTCAAGTGACAGATCAAAGACTACCAAATGTCAACGTAAGGAAACATACATGTACTTTTTACTCATATGTAATTACATTATTTCCCAGTAGACACCATCCTCACATACCTTCTCTCTGTCCCCAGACTGCTCTCTTCCGTATTTTTGGTATTGTTTGTTCTTAAATCATCGGTAACTCTGAGTTCAGCCTACCTAGAGATACCTAAGAAGCCTTGATCTATCTCCAACCTCAGTGAGTAGTTTCTCCCATCTGGCTTGTACCTTATTTCTAGCAAGACTCCAACTCATTTACCAGTGTGTACACTGAATCCACGACTTGTATCCTGTGCCAACTCCCTCCTTGCTAAGCTCCTTAATGAAAATGTTGCTAATCTCTGTGAGAGTTTTTTAAAATGTCCTTTCCTCAAGATATTTTACTTCCACCAGTCAGAAATTGTAATAAAAATTTACAAGTCAGTGATAGCTGCAGTGTAAAAAAGTGGCTCCCAGAATAGTGCAATGCCAACCACCTGCAGAGCCCTGCCTGATTGCCCAGTACCCCAATTCCTCCAGGCCTATGCTGAAGACAAATAGAAAAATTGTAAAAGCATAAAGAAGGAAGAAAAAAATTATAATGTTGCTACCTAGTGATGACCCAGTGATGACCACACAGCTAAGAGATTATTTTGTTCAACTGATGGAAGCCCATCAAACTACCTCAAGTAAAAAGGACTTTATTGAAAAAAAATAAGAAATTTCACAAAGGATCTCAAAAAATAGGAACAAGAGCAAGAAAGTCAGGATTGTCTCCAATATTTTTGCTGTTATATATAAATTCTTACCTATTTGTTTTATTAATTATCTACTTGCCCTTGTGCTTTTGTTTGTTCCTTTGTGAGAGCCTTGGGAGGAACAGGGATTCCTACTCATCTAAAACTGAGCAGCTGATGGACATATAATCAGAGAATGTTCTATCACTGAGAATCAGACCAATGACTGGGTCTCCACTCAATATTTATTACCCAAACCTCTTAATAGCTAATTAGGATCCATGCATTTCTTCTTTACTGTGTCCAACATTAGGAATACTAGTTGCTCCTTGTAACAGCTCCACTATGCTTCCAGTATCTTGGGTCTCTAATCTTCTGATGCATCTATATGCTCCAGATAATAAACTGTGTCTGCCCTACCTCATCAGGAAAAGCACAGGCATTCTCTCTCCATCAGCCCAATCTCCTATTCTGGGTTCTCTTGTGCATATGGTACCTAGAGATTTGATATGCTTTTGTGGTCTCTGTTCAAGTAATTTTGAGATTTTAGAATTAACCAAGGACACACCCTACTTCAGCAGTACTCTAAAATGTGTGACAGATTATGTGTTCTTGATTCTTGACACATATCAACAGATGTCCACATTATTTCAAATAATAACAATAAAATATGAGATACCCCTAGCAAAATAGGACCCACACATTTTAACTTTTTACATTCTGATTTATCAATGTCACCCTCTATGAGTGGCAGCATGCACATAAAGTAAGGTTTTGGGAAGAAACCTATTTGGGGCAAACAGATTGGACCATCTCAGTCTCAGTTATTTCTAAAGTGAAGGAGTGATCTTTATGTGTCCCTGCATGGTCCTCTCCTTTAAAATATTTGCTGACAAACAAACTCACTTCTTTAACACCAGCAGTTTCCTAAATGAAAACAACTTTTTATTCACCTGCATATAATTCTAAGTTTTGGGAAAAGACAGAAGAAAAACCCAAAGCCATAGCAGTAGCTTCAATGGCATAAATTGTAATTACCTCAAATACCTTATTAAGGCCGTAGACTGATATGCCTTTGAGATAACAGAAGTTAAATGCTTAAAATGCTTTGAAATGGAAACAATACCACAATTCCGTGCCTCTTTGTATTTGGCAAATGTGTATAGTATCCTACTGCAAAACTCAAGACATGTGCTTGCAATAAAATATTTTGTTTGTCATATGCAGAGCAGCAAGCTAACGGTAAACAGTCATCAAGCTTGGTCTAGAGACTTGTGCTATCATTTAAGGCACCAAGGACACTCTTTGCAAAAAGTCCATGAACCCCATCTACTTGCCTGGTGTGGAGTGGGAAGTGCTTGGTGCAGGTGTCTTAAGACCTGTTTCCTAGATTTATCATTTAGCACATATGTGAGCTCAGGCATGTCATTTAACCCCATTGAATAACGTCTTTCCCTGTGGTAAGAATACCTGCCTCATAGGCTTGTGTATGAACACATTAGGGGACCTGTAAATAATTCAGTATTACTAGACCATGGAGTGGATTTAGGGGAGTGGGGAGCAAAGAGGCTGGAAGACAAGGCAGAGTCCAGATGACAAAAGGCACAGAAAACCATGGTAGGGACCTAGGGCTTTATCCTGAAGGATTTGCATTAGTCAAAGGGTGATCAAATTGTACATTTTAAAATTTCATACCTTATTCTCAATTAACCTTTTAACTTCCTTATTAAGTTTCAAGCAAACAGCATCTTCACGTATCCTCAGGGAAAGTCACACCCTGTTTCAATTACAGTATGTCACCTCTAGCAAAGGCACTGTTTGATAATATTGCAACCAAGGGCATAAACCACGTGGAAGCAAAACTGAGAAAAAAAAAGGTAGTTAAAAATAAAAATAGTAATACTGAATTAATAATTTCTAAAATATATGTGGTCAGATTCATCACATACATTAATAGAAGAAGTCCAAAATTTACATTTTCAGTCTAGATCTACACTTTACAATATAATAGTCACTATTCATATGTGACTGTTGAGCACTTGAAATGTGGCTAGTCCAATGTGAGACGTGCACTAAGTGTAAAATACACCACAGATTTCACAACTGAGTATAAAAAATGTAAAATCTCTCATTAATAATTTTATACTGATTACAAGTTAAATGAGAATATTTTAGAATACTGTATTAAATAAAATGTATGGTTAAAGTTCCTTTCACCTGTTTATTTTGCCTAGTAGAAATGTACAATGGCATGTGTGGCTCACATTCCATCAGTATTAGAATGCATCATTCTAGATCATTCTGTACCAGTACTAGCAACAGAGGCAATATCTCAGTACCATGGTTTTATTTTCTGGTACTTTCCAAAGAGTGATTAAAACTACTTGAAAACAGAAATGATGTCTATTTTTATAATTCCTGGAGCAAGTGCAGTACGTATTGAAGACCTTTCATGTATCTTTTTGTGTTTGTGTTCTAAAGAAATAGACACTTGGGAAATTACGGTGGAGACTAATGACATCTCTGCAAAGCTTGAGCCCTGAGATGACCTTTGCAGTTTGCGTGATCAGTGTCTCTGTGCTCCAGTGTTGGTCCCAAAATGCTGTCTCCATATGGCACAGGTGAGTTAAACAACAGTACAAGTAGGTGGTAATGAAGGGTCTGGAGACAGTCAGCCTGCACACCAGAGATGCCACAAATGGAGACATC
The DNA here is from genome assembly GCF_020740605.2 of Lemur catta. Lineage (NCBI taxonomy): Eukaryota > Metazoa > Chordata > Mammalia > Primates > Lemuridae > Lemur > Lemur catta. The sequence continues at coordinate 95,046,809 of NC_059136.1, read as the reverse complement.
TGCTATTGCCATCAAGGGAAACATTAAATCATTTGCATTTTCTTATTTTTAATGTCTCTGTGTGTCTCCTTATAAATTCTTGGAGGACAGGACCCACACATGGGCCTAGCATGGTGTTTCATAGAGACAGGAACTTGATTAATCCTTTTCAAAAATAAAACTGTTAGCATGATCTGATTTGCTATCTTACTATGGTGTTAATGGTATGTACTACTGCATAAGTTTCTTATTTAAAAAATATTTTAGCTGCCAAGTCTCAGCATTAAAGATTTTACATGTGATGGAAAAAATACCTCTTAGAATTTTTATTAGATGATGTATGAATTGCAAAGTTATTTCTAACTGGAAGGGAGCAGGAGGAGATTGCCTGTGGAAATCAAACTTCAAAGCTATCCCAGTTCAATTTATTTTCACTTTTGTCGGCATGTAAGAGATTACTACCATAATTCCAAATTGGCTGTTATATATTCCAGACATATAATCCCAAAGAGGTAATGAACTTAGATTCTGGAAATGCCTTTTAACAAAAGTATCTGCCACACCGGTTGACAGGCTAAAAATGAAATGAATAGTTCAAGTGTCTGAGATGTTGAAGATAATCCTCTGATCACATCAAAATTGCTGCGCAAGTACAGCAATAGTAAGCAGATTAGATCCTGATCCATTTGTCCTGGCAATAAAGAAAAAGAGCAAGGAAAAAAATCCAGCTCTCTCTGTTGAAAGTTTACAAGCCTGTATTTAAGTATATCTTGTTATTTTTCTTTGTAAGAATAGAAAGAAAACCTCTTCATCAGTTTTTAAGTGCTGAAGCTGGCAGGATGATGAACAACAGCAAACATTAATCTGCAGGCCCACCTGCCAATTTCACCTGCATCCTCCTGCAAAAGATGCACGTTAGGCCAGTTGGTAAATTTGAAAGTGAGTCAAACTAAGAAGCTTCTGCACAGCAAAAGAAACAATTAATTAATGGAGTGAAGAGACAACCCACAGATTGGGAGAAAACATTTGTAAAGCATTCATTGGATAAGGGGCTAATATCCATAATATACAAGCAACTGAAACTACTCAAATAACAGGAAAACAAATAACAATATTAAAAAATGGACAAAGGGCTTCAATAGACATTTCTCAGAAGAAGACATACAAGTGGCCAAAAGATATATGAAAAAATGCTCAGCATCTCTATTCATCCAAGAAATGCAAATTCAAATCATAATGAGATATCACCTCATACCTGTTTAATTTACTACTGTCAAAAAAATGAAAGATAAATGTTGGTGAGGATATGGAAAAAAGGGACCCCTCTTGCACTGTTGGTGGAATGTAAATTAGTATATCCATTTTGGAAAACAGTATGGAGGTTTCTCCAAAAATCTAAAAATAAAACCCACCATATGATCCAGCAATTCTGCCTCTGGATATGTATCCACAGGAATTGAAATCAGTATGTCAAAGAAATACCTGCACTCCCATGTTCATTGCAGCACTATTCACAGTAGTTAAGAAACGGAAACAGCCTAAGTGTCTGCCAACTGATGAATGGATAAGGAAACGTGGCATGTATATACAATACAGTGCTATTCAACCTTAAAAAAATGGGAAATTCTGTCATTTTCAACAACATAAATGACATTATGTTAAGTGAAATAAGCCAGACACAGAAAGATAAATATCACATGATCTCACTTATCTGTGGAATCTAAAAACTCAAACTCATACAAGTAGAGAGCACAAGGGTGGTTACCAGTGGCTGGGAGCAGAGAGAGAAGATGTTGGTCAACAGGTTAGGTAGGAGGAATAAGTTATGGTGACCTATTGCACAGCATGGTGACTATAGCTAATAATAATGTATATTTCAAAATAGATATTAATAAAAAAGAGGATTTTAAATGTTCTCATCCCAAAGAAATGATATATATTTGAGGTGATGAACATGCTAATTAGTCTGATTTTATCATTTCACAATGTGTACATTTATCAAAACATCTTATTGTACCCCCAAAATGCATACAATTGTTTGTTAATTAAAAATAAACCTTAAAAATATAAAAGACTGCACATGCTGATGTATCTCAGTAGGAAGCACATACTAAGGGCTGGAACTTCGTAATTAGCTGCTGGCACAGGACCCTCAGCGAAAGACAGTAATGATTCAAAGCCATTTAAAAGAAGAGAGTTACTGGAATAATAATAATAATTCAACCCTGAAGGTTTTTCACAGCTGGTGTGTCAATTTGGCATTGCTGCTCCCTTGAGCTATCATGTTTCTCATGACAAACAGAGGGTCCTGCTACACATAGTGTTCAGGTCTGAAGAGCTTAATGATAATCACACTCATGGGGTTCTATGCCTACCCTACAGGAGCAATTAGCTAATTGTCCGTAAACCCCTTTGAAATGAATAGGCTCAGAGTCAGAACCTTGACATAAAAACTTCAACTTGAAGGGATGTCAGGAATATTTGATATCAGACTAACAGTACCAGACATAAAATAGTGTACGTGAATGCATTATGTATTTAGGTACATGATCATCCTTCTCACCCCACAAAAGTTGCTTTTCTGTTTTTTTTCCTCCTCACCTAATTTACCCAAGGAACTGTTGTTTTTAAAGTGCCACCATGAATGTGGCAACTTCCTACAAAAATACGTTGTTTAGCATTTAATTTTTTAATATATACTTGCTAACTTCATCATCTTTTGACATTAAAAAGCAGTAAAATAAACCTGATAGTTTGGTTTACAACACACAAAAAGGTAGACAAATGAACAATAATTAAAAATAGTACCACAGAAATTCTTTATCTATCTTTTATTTAATTTTTCTTTGGATAGATGCATAGAACCACAGAATATTTTAACTGAAAGGATGCTTGATGGTCAATCAACCAAATCTTTCATATTTACGTAAGTTAACAATTTGGCTCCTGTTGCTACCAAGTGTCTCAAGTTTCCGTGGCTCATTCTGGACGTAGGCACTGAAAAAAGGGGCTGCCATTCCGCAGGCCTGGCTCCGCCATTTTCTGTATCCCACCTTAGGAATGTGGCTCCCATGGTCACTGCCGTCCATGCGCACAGCTTTGCCCCACAAGGACACACTACACTTTCTTCATCCTAAACTTCCTGAATAAAAGGCAGGCCATGATGATTTGGGATGGCAGAGGAGAAACAGATGATGACTGATACTGCAATCTACTTCAAACTGAACTTTAGAGTAGAGCTCTGGAACTTAAATTCCTGGACCATTTCCACCCAGCCTAACTTCTCTACCTCAGTACTAAGCGTAACTAAGCACAGCTATTGAAATGCTTTTCCTGAACACAGGAAAGCACAGAGAAATCCTCTCCCAAAGGGCGATGGTAGCTTCCTCCTAGGCCACGAGGCCCTGAATCTAGCCGGGCTTGCAGTATAGTAACAGTGTGAAGGCTTCTTTCCCATGACTGTCAGATGAGAAGTCTGGGATCTTGGAGATGCACAGGCATTTGACCAGCACCGCAAGAAGCTGTCCAGCTGCTTTGCAACGAGATTTCCTGACTCCCAAACCAGTGTGCGTCTCCCATTGCAACAGAGCCACAGTGAAATGAAACAAGAACATTTTAATCAAGGGTAAATATCAAAGTGTCCAGAATGATGGCACTATTAAACCATAGGTGTCAGGAGGTCCAGTTGTGCCCTGGCCCAGTATTAACTTGCAGCCTGTCTGGGGACCATATCCTAATGGTTCATGTTGCTTCAATGGCATTCCAAAATAGAGGATGTGTTCAGCGTTGCTTCGGATACAGCATTCCATTGCCTCCAAAATAGAATGTGCCCATCTGGGAGCACCTGATGTTATGAAGAGTAAAGGAATAAGCACAGACAATAATAAAGCCATAGGGTTCTTGCCAGAGGCAGACCAATGCTTCAAGGCTTGCCACTTGGACGCTCGTGAAGACAGTTTATACCTTAAGCCATTCAGCAACTATTACATTATCTTTTTCATCCCTGCTCTTTTTCAGCACAAAAATTGTATATTCGAAACAGTGGGTATTTTACCATAGCCTTTGAGTCATAATTTGAATAATATATCTTTATTGTAAGTAATTTTTCATGCTCTCATCTTCTGGGACTTGGTTTCATAGCCTGTGGATGGCAACAATGGAAGTGGGACAGAATGATGTTGAAAGTGAATAGAGTGGGACTCTGGTCACAGGCTGCACAATTCCAGTTCACGTGGCAACTTGCAGAGATCTTAGCCTTAGGCATCTAGGGCCCGGATGTGCAGCCTGCACTCATTAGCTTTGCACAGAACACTTAACCTTGAAGAGCACCAGTTTCCATATCTATAAATTAGGATTCATTTAGCTAATGCCTACTTATAAAATTGTTGTAAGGATTATGTGAGCCAAGAGGTATAAACGTGCCAAGTAAACTGGCAAACATCTCTCAGATGCTAGCTACCACCAGCTTCTTCTATCTTAAGTCCAGGAATTAAGGAATTACAGGCCCAGTTAGGAGGAGGGGCTACAATCTGACATGGTCTAAACAGGATGAGAGCACATGTACACTGAGGACTCCTTGCCTATTGATACAGATTCAAAAAGTTGATTGTCACGGAAATTCTCAGTTCTTTAGCACAGGACACCAAAAAAATATATGTTTCAAAAATGTAATTCTTTTCAATAAAAGCTTTTTTGATGCACTGAAACTTCTTAAAGGGACAAGTGGTTCAATCATCTGAAATTGAGGCAGATGCTTTTTGCCTAAATTCAATGAGTGTTTCAATGTTATAAACAAAGCCAAAATCTATCTTTGGTCCACAGTATGAGAGTATGCTGCTTTATTTTTGATGTTTGTTTTCATTTTACAAATGGTTCCAATACATGCCCTCTGTGTGCCTGGGAATTTTTTTCCATCATATGCTTGACTAATGTCACACAGTGATTTAACTGGGTGTTAAGCAGTTTATCAGTCTGTCTTTGTTCCAGTATGTACAATTCAGGATGTGAGACACTCAAGCTGCTTAGAGAAGTTACTCACTCATGTCACAATGACCGCCATGACCATGACCTTTGCGTCTGGCTTCTTTCACTTAGCCTAATGTTTTCAAAGCTCATCCATGTTGTAGCATGATATGAGTTCTTCATTTCCGTGGTATGGCTATACCACATTTTACTTATCTATTCATCAGTTAATTTACATTTGGATTGTTTTCATTTTTGAGTATTATAAACAATGCTGCTGTGAACATTTGTGTGAAAGTTTTTGCATGGGCATATGTTTTCAATTCTCTTGAGTATATGTGTATAAAGTAGAATTCTAGGTCAATGAGAAACTTTCAGGTCAATGAGAAACTCAATATTTAACCTTTTGGAAAACTACTAGACTCTTCCACAGTGACTTGCAACGTTTTACATTCCCAGCAACAGTGTGTGTGGGTTCTAGTTTCTCCACATTCATACCTGTTATTACCTTTTTTCTTTTAGCCATTCTAGTGAGTGTGAAGTGGTATCTCATTAGTTTTGAGTTATGTTGCCCTGATGGCTAATGACATTGAACATCTTTTCATGTGCATTTTGGGCATTTGTATATCCTTTTTGGAGAAATGTCTACTCAGCTCCTTTGCCTACTTTTAAATTGGGTTATTTGGTTTTTTCTGTTGACTTGTAAGAGTTCTTTATATATTCTAGATACAAATCCCTTCTCTGGCATATAATTTGCAAATATTTTCTCCCATTCTGTGGGTTGCTTTTTCACTCTCTGGATGGTTTCATTTAAAACAAAGAAATTTTTTATTTTGATGAAATCAATTTCTTTCTTTTGTTTTGGTTTTGGTGTCATATCTAACAAACCGTTTCCTATTCCAAAGTCATGAAGATTTATGCCTATTTTTATTCTAAGAGCTTTATAATTTTAGCTCTTACATTTGGGTCTTTGACCTGTTTCAAGTTAATTTTTATATTGGTATGAGGTGAGGATCCAGGGATCCAACTTTATTATTATGTAGTGGGTATCCTATTGTCCCAGGACCATTTGTTGAAAATAATTTTCTTTTCTTATTGAATTATCGTGGCACCTTATCAATAATCAGTTGACTGTAAAAATCAGGGTTTGTTTCTGGACTCTTAATTCTATTCCATTGTCTATCCTTATTCCCGTACCACACTGTTTTGATTGCTATAACTTTATAGTAAGTTTTGAATTTGGGAAGTGTGAGAACTTCATCTTTGTTCTTCTTCAAGATTTTTTGACTATTCTGGGTCCCTTGAATTTTTATGTGAGTTTTAAGATCAACTTGTCAATTTCTTCAAAGAAGCCAGTCGGATTTTGATAGGAATTGTGTTGAACCTGTAGATCAATTAGGGGAGTATTGTTGTCTTATCAATGTTTAGTCTCCTGATTCAGGAACACAGTTCTCCTTCCATTTACTTAGAGCTTCATTAATTTTCTTCAACAACGTTTTGTACTTTTCAATGTATGTTTTTTATGTTTTTGTTAAATTTATTCCTAAATACTTTATAATTTTTGATGCTATTGTAAATAGTATTGTTTTCTTAATTTTATTTTTAGATTGTTCATTACAAGTATATAAAAATACAATTGATTTTTGTATTAATCTTATAGCCTGAAACTTTGCTGAATTCATTTATTAGTTCTAATAGTTTTTTAATTGAGATGAAATTTACTTAAAATAAATCATGTTAAAGTGTACAGTTCAATGACATTTAGCACATTTACATGTTATACAGCCACCACTTTTGTCTAGTTCCAAAATATTTTCATTCACCTCTAAAGAAAACTTTGTGTCTCGTAAGTGGTCACTTCCTGTTCCCATCTACCTGCAGCAACTGGCAGCCACCCATCAGCTTTCTGTTTCTACGGATTTACCCATTCTGAATATTTCATATAAATGAAATTAACTGGCTATAAATGTATTTCCATGTTTATTTCTGGGCTTTTAATTCTATTTTGTTTGACTGTATGTTTGTCCTTATGCCACTACCACACCATTTTGATTATTGTAGCTTTATGGTAAGTTTTACAGTCAGGAATTTTGAGTCCTCCGATTTTGTTCTTTTCAAGATTGTCTTGGCTAGTAGCGTCATAGTTCCTAGTTGTTACATTTAAATCTTTAACCCATTTTGATTCGATTTTTGTATGTGATGTGAGGCAGGGCCCCTTGCAATTTCATATGAATTTAAGGATCAGTTTTTCCATTTCAGCAAATAAAAAATGTCATTTTTAATAGAATTTTGACAGAGATTGCATTGAATCTGTAGATTTCTTTGGGCAGTATTGTCATCTTAATAATATTAACTATTCCAATCCATGAGCACAGGATGTCTTTCCATTTATTTCAGTCTTGTTTAATTTCTTTTAGCAGTAATTTGTAGTTTTCAGTGTATGATTCTTTTGCCAACTTGATTAGGTTTAAGTGTTTTATTCTTTTTGGTGCTATTGTAAATGGAATTGTTTTTCTTAATTTCTTATTCAGATTATTCATTGACAGTGTGTAGAAACACAACTAATTTTTTCATGTTGATTTTGTATCCTGCAACTTTGAAGAACTTGTTTATTAACTCTAATAGGTATTTTTTGTAGACTCTTTAGTACTTTGTATATCTAGGATTATGTCATCTGCAAATAGAGGTGATTTTACGTCTTCCTTTCCAATTTGGACGTATTTTATTTCTTTTTCTTGTGTAATTGCTATGGCTTTAAACTCCAGTACATTATGGAATAGAAGTGGTAAAAACAGGCATCCTTGTCTTCTTCCTGATTTTAATGTGAAGTCTTTAACTCTTCCACCATTGAGCATGATTTTGGCTGTAGGTTTTTTGTAAATACCTTTTATTGTGTTGAGGAAATTTACTTCTATTCCTAGTTTTTACAAACATAAAAAATGAAAGATTAGTAGTTTATTTAAAATTATAGATAATTTTGTATTATTTAACTGAACTGTTGCCTAAATGCTATCTGAACAAAAGCACCATAGTATTACTTAACAGTGCCAATTTGTGGTAATTTATAGCAAGATTAATTAAATAATTAGTATGTGTGAGAAAAAATAATATTTTACAATGTTTCTTTATGTCCTCTGATAAAGCAATTTATTTAAACTCTTTTTAAATCCTTTGTTGAGTATTTAAATTTTGTAGGTTATATTGTTGTGTATTTTTAAGAGACATAAGAATGTAAGACTTTGTAGAAGAAGAATGTGAATGCAATGTGACTTAATAATCAGAGACTAAAATTTAACAAGATAAGAATTAGTAAAAATAACAGTGATATGTTTTTATCCTGTCCCATTATACAGTAGGATATGTTTACTCTTTCAGGGTTTTTTGTTTGTTTGTTTTTATTTCAAAATATTAAGGGAGTACAAATGTTTTTGGTTATATGAATCACTTTTGTAATGCTTGAGTCATGGCTACAAGTGTGCCCATCACCCAAATAGTGTTCACTGTATCTGTTAGGTAGGTTTTTTTCCCCTCTGCTCCCCCTTCCCCCTTCTTGTATTCCTAGTTTTTTGAGTTTTTCTTTTCTTCATGAAAGGATGTTGAATTTTGTCATATATTTATTCTGCTTCAATTTAGATGATCTTTTTTTCTTTCTTGCTATTAATGTGATATATTACATGGATGTTCTTATGTTGAATCATACCTGCATTCCTGGGATAAATCCTACTTGGTCATGGTGCACAATCCTTTTACTGTTATGTTGAATTTGGTTTGTTAGTATTTTCTTGAGGATTTCTGTATCCATGTTTATAAAAGATATTTACCTATAGTTTTCTTGTGGTGTTTTGTCTGGCTTTGGTATTAGGGTAATATTGGTCTCATAGAATGAATAGGAAGTGTTCTCTCCTCTTCTATTGTTTTTTTTTTTAATAATCTGAGAAGAATTGGTGTTAATTCTTTAAGTGGTTGGTAGAATTCACCAATGAAGCCAACTGGTTTGGACCTTTTTTGTTGGGAAGTTTTTGATTACAAATTCAATGTCTTTATTTTTTGTTTTTTGCTTAGTAATCACTGTGAAGATTACAATGAACATCCTAAATTTATAACAATCTAATTCAAATTGATACTAACGTAGCTTTAATAGCACACAAAAATTCTGCTCCTATATATACTCCATCTCCCTTATGTTGTAATTATCATAAGTTATATCTTTGTACATGGTGTGCTCATTAACACATATGAGGTCTATCTGGAAAGCATCCAAACATGTAATATGAAAAACATTATTCTTGTTATATTAACAGTGGCTGGATACTTTCCAGACATACCTAGTATATTGTTTTGTGTAAACAAAAATACTGTCTTATGCATTTGTCTTCTTAGAAAATAAAAAGAATTATAAACTAAAAACACAATAAAACTGACTTTTATGTTTACTTGTGGTTCCTATTCCACAGTTCTTTATTTTTTTGTATGGCTTTGAGTTACTGTCTTAGTGAACTTTCATTTCAGTCTGAAGGACTCCTTTAGTCATTAGCATTTCTTTTAGGGCAGGCCTACTAGTAATGAGCTCCCTCAATTTTTGTTTCTCTAGGAATGTCCTAGTTTCTCTTTCATTTTTTAAAGATAACTTTGCCAGATATAAAATTTTTGGTTGACTTTTTTTTCCCGCAGCACTTAAAATTCCATCCCATTGCCATCTGGTCTCCATAGGTTCTGATGAAAAAATTGTCAACAATCTTATTTAGTATCTTTTGTGCATTATGAGTCACTTCTCTGTTGCTGCTTTCAAGGTTCTCCTTTGTCTTTAGCTTATGACAATTTGGTTATAATGTGTCTCTGTGTGGATCTCTTTGAACTTATCTTTCTTGGAGTTTGATAAGCTTCTTCAATGTGCAGTTGCACTTTTTTAATCAAATTTGGGAAATTTTCATCCACTATTTATTCAAATATTCTTTCTACTCCTTTCTCTTTGTCCTCTCCTTCTGGGACTCCTATCATGTAAATTCTGGTATCCTTGATGTCGTCACAGAGAATTCTTAGATTCATTCTTTTTTATTTTCTGTTCCTCTGGGCTGGATAATTTCAATTGACATATCTCTGAGTTTGCTGGTTCTTTTTTCTGTCTGTTCAAATTCATCTTTTTACCGAGATTTTCTTAACTGTCAGGAGAAAGAAGAAAAGAAGGAAAAGAGAAAGAGAGAGAAGAAGAGAGAAGGAAAAAACTTCTCCCAGTATTTGCAGACTGTCTGTGTGTTGGAACACTCCATCAATGCTTTTTCAGGTTGTTCACCACTTTGTCTCAGCCTTCACTTCCTGCTTGATCTGAGCCTGAGATCAGCCAGAGAGGAAAGCTTAGGGTCTATTCAGGTCTTTTATGAATGTGAGTTCTCTCTAAAACATGTATGTGGCTTTCTAAATTCCCCAGTATATGTGAACTCTTTTGAATGTGCCAATTTCCTCAAGAAACTCTCCCTAGATTTTCCTCTCAGAATTTTGACATTCTATTGTTTCCCTCTTTTGCAATCTTTGTCCAAGTAGCAACAGTTGCTCATTCTCCTTAATGTTGTTTCAAGAGCTCTTCCCTGAATTCTAAGTTAGACAAAGCAAGGGAAAATGCTTTGTCTCAGTTCTTAATATAGCCCCCCAGGCAGATTACAACAAATGCAATTCTTTAAGAATAATATCCGCTCTGTTCCTTCCAGAACCAGGAGCTAGGATCCCACACCGGGAACATGAATTTCTGTCCTCAAGATTGCCAACAAGCTGGGGTGGTAGATGGAGCAAGGACAAGTAAAAATGCCATAAATGTTTCTTATCACTTTAAAATGTTTTTTCTTTATTCAGCATTTGTTCAGTTGCTATAAACTTTTGACTGTTTTCCAGAGTTATGACAAAGTTGATTCAGTCAGTTTTTGTTTGATTTTTTTATGTTTCTGTGGAGGGCTGGGTTCTGTGAGCAATCTACTCTGACATTTTTGCTAACATCACTCCTCTAATAGCCTCTTTAAAAAAAATGGATTCCTTGTAATTCACATTATATAGAGAGATAATTTTACTTCTTCCTTTTTAATCTAGACACTTTTTAATTTTTTTCCCTTACCCTATTTTCCTGGCTAAAGCCCCAGCACAATGTTAAATAGAATTAGTGAAAACATACATCATTGTCATGTTCTTGATCTTAGGGAGAACACTTTCAGTCTTTCATTATTGGTATGCTGCTTGCTATAGGTTTTTCCCTACATCTCCTTTATGAGATTGAAGATGTTTCCTCTTATTCCTAGTTGGTTGAGTTTTTTGTTTGGTTGGTTTTGTTTTTGATATTGTTGTTTTTTAATCAAGAAAGAGTGTTGAATTTTGTCCAAGCCCTTTCTACATATTTTGAGTTGATCATGTATATCTTGGCCAGTTTCAGATGTTATAACATAATATCATGAACTCGTTGGCTTAAACAACAGAAATTTATTCCTCATAGTTCTGGAAACTAATGAAGCTGGGAAGTGCAAGATCAAGGCACTGGTAGATCTAGTGTCTGGTGAGTGTCTTCTTGGTTTGTAGATCACCGTCTTCTTGTATTCTCACAACGTGTAAAGAAAGGAGTAGGAAGCAAGCTCTCTCCTATCTTCCTTTCTTAGTGGCACTAATCCCATCCATGAGGGCTCCACCCTCATGACCTAAATATCTACCAAAGACCCTACCTCTTAAAACATCACTATAGGAGCTAAGATTTCAAAATATGAATTTTTGGGAGACACAAACATTCAAGTCACATAAATGTGGTTTTTGCCCTTTATTCTCTTGATGTGGTGCATTACATAAATTGATTTTCAAATGTTAAAACAAGTTTTCATTACTGTGATAAATCCCATTTAGTCATGCTGTGTACTTCTTTTTACAGATTTCTGGATTTGGTTTGGTAATATTTTGTGAGTATTTAATATTTATATTTAGGCCAGGCACGGTGGCTCATGCCTGTAATCCTAGCACACTGGGAGGCCGAGGTGGGTGGATCGCTTGAGGTCAGGAGTTCGAGACTAGCCTGAGCAAGAGGGAGACCCCGTCTCTACTAAAAATAGAAAGAAATTATCTGGCCAACTAAAAATATATATAGAAAAAATTAGCCAGGCATGGTGGCGCATGCCTGTAGTCCCAGCTACTCGGGAGGCTGAGGCAGTAGGATCGCTTAAGCTCAGGAGTTTGAGGTTACTGTGAGCTAGGCTGACACCACGGCACTCACTCTAGCCCGGGCAACAGAGCGAGACTCTGTCTCAAAAAAAAAAAAAAAAAATTTATATTTATAAGGGAAATTGTTTCTATAGTTTTATCTTCTTTGGATGTCTTTCTCTGGTTTTGGCATCAGGGAAACATTGGCCTCACAAAATGGGTTGGGAAGTATTTACTCCTCTCCTGATTTTTTTTTAGAGGAGTTTGTCAATTATAGGTCTTAATTATTCTTTAAATGTGTGGTAAAATTTATCACTGAAGCCATTTGTACCTGGCATTTTCTTTGCCAGTTTGGAGTTTTTCAAATGTGTTTGTTTTGTTTTAGTTGTTAATTCAGTATCTTGTTATGGGACTGTCAATTTTTTCTTTCTCTTGAGTCAGTTCAGTAGTTTGTATCTTTCTAGGAATTTATCAGTTTTATCAATGTTATCTAATTTGTTGGCATACAGTTGTTCTTAATAATCCCTTATAATTCTTTTTGTTTCTGTAATGTCATTTTTCTTTTATTTCTGATTTTAGTAACCTGAGTCTTCTTTTTTGTTTTATGTGTTGGTAACTTGGGCTGCCATAATAAAATACCACAGACTGAGGACTTAAACAATGAAAGTTTATTTTCTCATAGTCCTAGAGGTTGGAAGTGCAAGATCAAGGTCCCAGCCGACTTGGTTCTCAGTGAAGGCTCTCCTTCTGGCTTGCAGATCACTGCCTCCTTGCTATGCTCTCACGTGGCCTTTCCTTGGTGTGTGCATGGGAAGAGTGAACTCTCTGGTGTCTCTTCTTAAAAGGAACTAACCCTATTGGAGCAGAGCTCCACCCTTATGACTTCATTTATCCTAAATTATCTCCTCAGAGGCTTTATCTCCAAATATAGTACAGTCACATTGGGGGTTAGAGCTTCAACATATGAATTTTGGGGGGACTCAATTCAGTCCATAGCACTTGATCAGTCTAGCTAAAGTTTTAGCAATTTTGTTGATCTTTTCAAAGAATCTACTTTGGTTTTGTTGATTTTCTATATTGTTTTGACTCATTTACTTTTACATTCATTTATTTCATATACATTTTTTGAGTGCCAGACACTATGCTGAAGTTCTGGGGCTATAAATGAAGAAGTCATATTTTTTGCTCCCGTGGTGTGCAGTATCTTCACTATTCTCAAACCTTGGCATGAATCAATATCTTCTTGTAAGATTATTCAAAACTGAATACTTCTGCATCATATACACATAGACTATGTTTCATTATTCCTAGACTAGGACCCAGCCCCAGTCCTAGCCCACATAAGGATAATTAGGTATTTATGATGCACTCATTTATGGACCATACCCTGAAATTTATAACTCTACTGAGTGAATCAAACATATGAAGGTATACTTATGTCTACAGCCATCCTACCCTGAATGCACCCAATCTTGTCTGAAGGTATACTTAGGATACAATGAAGAGGAGCTTTCCCAGGAGTATGCAAAAGGAGCTGAGAATTAAGGTACCACTGTGAAGAATCAGTAAGGATTAGAAGTAAAGTTGGGGGTGAACAGAGAAAGCAATTAGGAGGCAATGATCACTGAGCTGAACTCTAAAAGCACCAGTAAGTCTTTATCACTGAAAAACGTTGGGAAGAGCAGGGATGGAGGGCAGGATCAGCAAAGACAAGGAGGGGGAAAACAACCTCATCCATGCAGGGAACTCTAGGCAGTCTGATATTGCTAAAGAGTAGAGGCACCTCTGTAATAATGACTTGCTCAATTATGCTTTTCCCTTTAGGCATCCCTTTTAAAAGTCCTTACCCAGGTTTAGTTGATTGTCATAGTTTAAAGAAAAACTGTGTGGATTTGGGTTTTAATTTCTTTTTGATTAGGTCATAACACTATCACCAAGGCACTGTCATTCTGGTGGAGTCTACTTACCAAGGGACCCAACTGGCTCATTAAATCAATAGACTTGGCACATCAGTGAATTGGTTTTCAAGATGTATGAGTGTCCAGGTGGTGGTGATTATATTAAACTTGACATCTATGCCAGTCAATTAATTAATGGCAAAAGCAAAAGCAAGTGCTTCGAGGTAAGGGACAATATGTTTTCTGTCCTCTCCAGAAGAAGAATTTTCTATGTACATGTGGCCAGTAAATGGGAAACAGTAGAAGTAGCAACCAATGAATATATATAAAATCAAAAAATAAAAAATAAGATAAAATATAAGAGAGACTCCATAATCCTTTGTATGTATTTCAATGACTGAAAGTAATTTCTGGTGCCTGTAAAATATTTTTCTAAAAACTCTCTGAATTATATACATTTATATTTATAGTAGAAATATTTTAAAACTAGATATACTTTACTACTCATTTTCTTGATTGCTCAGTTAAAATTATCCTGCTACTCCAGCAATGAAGCTCTTTCCTCTGAAATTTTTATTAGGACTGCAGAATTGATGTGGAAAAAAGCCAGAATTATCAATTCTGCAAATTTTCCTACTGTGTTTCCAGATCTTCAAATCTTATGACTTAAAAATTCTTTTCTCCACTGGATATAAGAGTTGTTTTTAAGAGTAAAGGTGGCCCAGGGAAAAAGCTATTACAAAAAAGAATGGCTTTACAAAGCCTGATGAACCACAGAGCAAGATGTCCTTTTCCCCTTGAGCCACGGCCTGACCTCTCTGTGGGGTGAGATTTTACTCCTGAAATCTCAGTGGTGGAGAAAATCCTGAGAGGCAGTGTCAACCAGAGCTTTCCCCGCTCGCATTTGAGTCTGGCTTTAATCTTAAAATAACGTGTGATGTTTGGGGGATTATGACCAAGTGTAACTACATGTGATGGAAACTATTATTTCCCATCTCGTCTACTCAGGCAGTAGCAACAGGGCAAGCCAAGGGAGCCTCAGATTTTCCTTTCTCTCCGCAAATGCAGAGGGATGCACAGAGGCCCAGGGTCCGGTTCATACAGAGCGTTTTTCCTCTCCCTCACATCTGTCACTGCAAAACAATGTTTTTGGATGATGGTATTTTAAATTACATAAAACAGGCACCTGCCACCCACTGAGCTCTTTCTTAGGCATGTATTGTCACTGCCTTTAGTCCTTTTCCTTAAGCAAAAAATGCAAAATCTATTCTGTGGGGCATTAGGCCTTCCTAGACCTGTTTTCTTACCTGTAAAACAATCAATTTGGACTAGGTGGTCTCTACTTTTCTTTTTAGTTCTAAAATTCTACAATTTTTCTGACAATATTCAAAAATTGCCCTGGTGAAGGTGATAACAATTATTTATGTTGTATTACTTATTGATCGTTTGTAGACATGCTCTGAGTAATGGGGCTGGCAGATATCATGCAGCTCCCAGTGTTACCACTGTGTCCACCACCCACTGAAATGGACTACATAGAGGAGGTTTTAATTCGTTAAACACATTTTCAGTCACATAAGAAAAGTGATCCCTAGAAGTTGCCTTCATTATCTCTCTCCGAATGTCTTGAGCAATGCGCTTCATTGATCCATTTCTAATTTTAGATGACTGAAATGGGCCAATTAATGGACACTTGTAGTTTGGACACAAATGATGTAGAAATGGTCAAGAAGTGAGCTATACAAGACTAAACCTGGAATAGGCAATCAGTTGGCAGGGTTATGGGATCATGGACAATTATCTAACTTTTGTGGATCTCAGGTTTGTCATTTTTTTATAAGCAAGCTTCAATTTAAAAATATTTGATATGTGATTCTCAAATTCCCAGTGTTGTGAGGCCTTAATTTGGATGGACACATATTCTAATTCATTGTCTAATGTAATCATTGTATTCTTTCAAAGTTTCCCAGTGACCAAAAGGAATAGAAAGGTTGCGACAAACAGGTAACAATTATGACAAAGAAAATACAGTTCTGTGCTGCCACAAGAAGTAGAATCATGTGCTGGTGAAATAAACATTAATCTTAATAAAATAGTTTTATTAAGAACTGAAATGCAGTTTGTAACGCTAAACTTACTACTCCCTTTAAAGTACTGCATGGAGCCCTCAAAGTCAGACGGTGTGAATAGTTAGCGCTGTGAACATTTGCAAACTTGCCGTGTTTTGGGGACTTCGTCAGCGCTCTGCGAGGATCTTCGCTCGTCCTCCTCACAGTGACAGCAGGAGGCAGTCACTGGCGCTGCCTCTTCCTCACCCGAAGATAACTGAGGCTGGGAGACATCACACAATTTCCACAGGGCTCCACAGGGGGTCAGTCCTCGAGAGGGGCAAGGAAACCCAAGTCTTTCCTGCAGCAAAGTGGGTAATCTCAGCTCAATCAATCACGTTTAAGTTTTCTAATTTACTGGAAGTAAAGAATAAATGCCAGCAAGCCGCTTTAGCAAGGCGGATGGAGAAGTTGTCTTTGTGATAAAGTTTACTTTTTATTGAAAATGACCCAGATTTCCCTGTTTGCACTTTATTGGCCACAGTTGTTCTACAAAAAAACCAACCAACCAACCAACCAAAGAAACAAACAAAAAAAACCATTATTTCTTTAGTTTAGCTTCTTTAACCATATGTGGTTTCATCGTGCCAGCCTTGCGGAAGGCACCGCATTTATCACCCCTGGTAGTGGCATGGTCACCGCACTCACGCACACGCCCCACACACTCACACGCAGTCAGGGACCCTCCCGGCGGCTTCTGCAGCGCTGGACACACAGCTGGAAACGTGGACAGTGACAGCCTTTCCACACACATAATTCCTGTTCGTAGTCTTAGAACTAAAGCGAGTGCTTCAATCTTTAGTAAGATCTAACCCCAAAGTCATGGACCAAGAATTTTATGTGTCATCAAATCATATGGTAAAACTGACAACGTAAAGGTCTTGAATTTGTCGCAGCTCAGTCTGTCTGGCGAAGCCCTTGCTTTCACGCTACTGCCTGGAGCCCAGGGTGGGGCTCTGCTGCGGAAGCTCACGTCCCACCACAGGGTCCTACTGGCCGCTGGGTGGAGCAGGCTCTGCAGGAAGGAAAAGGATGAGGGGAAAAGGGGGTGATATTTTCTCAGATTTCCTGACTTGAGCTTGTATTTCCTTTCTTCTGAATTGTGGTCATTATCTTGTACGGACCTTCAAGTGTATTATTTTAGATAACTCCCTTCTTCAAGGAATTGGATAGTTTTTCTACCCCTGATAATTTTTTCAGTACATGCCTTAAATTCCTTGGTGGCTCTAACGTGGGAAAGGTGACCAGGGATCTAACCTTTGGGAAACACTCCTGTGTTTAGAGACTTTCTCGTCTAACCTGCTCTGCAGTGTGCTCCCACGGACCCTTCTTCTCCTTGGCTGAGAGCATCATTCTTCCTCCCCTCCCCTCACTCAGTGTGCTGTCTGCTGATGTCTTTCCGTCCTCCTTCCACGCCCTCCCCGCTCTCTTACCAAAGGCCGTGTCTCTCCTCGGGGCAGCACGGTGGCAGTCAGTACACGGACGTCACAGAGAGGTTGCCTCGGTTCAGAACTGAGCTCCAGCGCACTAAATCACTCTGTGCCCCGCCGCCCCCCGCCCCGCACACACAGGCACACAAAATACACATATGTTTTTTAACTTATAAAATAAAGATAAAAATAATATCAACCTCCTAGAGTGTTTGTGCGGATGAACCTATGAAACACTAAGAACAGCTTCCAGCACGTGCCTGGCACTTAGTCAGTGCTACTTGTCGTCATCCTGGCTCTCAATCACATCTGTGGGCAGCGTCAGAGACACAGATACAATCCCCGACACTTACGCAGAACCGTTTAAGACAGGTGCCTCATTTTCCCCATTTGAAAAATAAAGCTGATAATTCCTATGTACATCAGGAGCTATTCTGAGTGCATGAGCTGCAGCAATTTACAATTCCTTCACCTTCTGAAGGTGAATGAATTCTTCAGAAACTGTTGCCACATTCTTTAGGAAATAGCTCACTGCTCCATTAATCAAAATAGCACTCCGCCGGCCTAAAGGAGACTCTACTGCTTCAAAAGGGAAGTGTCTTCCTCCCCATTTCTGGTAGGACGTTTGGAAATGACCTCAGTCTCCAGAGACCACGTCAAAGTCCCAGACGAACACTTTTCCTTGGGTTAAATAATAATCTTGCCCTGAGGTCACAGGCACATCAAAATTCAAAAAGGAATTCCCCTCTTAAGATAACATGTCGCTTCTAAGAAAGATTGCACACCTGGGCACAGCCACTTTCCTGGTGTGTTATAAGTGATTAGAATTAAGCAACATCAAGGGCAGCTAAGGAATGCACAGCGAGTAACAGACTGACCAACTTACACCAATTTATTAGCTAAATCTGTGAAGGGCACAAAGGTTATTTTCTTCCTCTTTTCCTGTCTTGACAGACACTTTTATCTCCCTCTTCAGAAGTGGCAGTTTATTCCAGGAGTCCTGGCTTCCGGCCTGAGAACTGCAGATGTAAATAACAAACACAAGTCAACCCAAACCTGAGGTCAGCTCAGATGACAGCTACAGGACCCCGAGGGCACCATCAGGACACGGCGTCTCCAGCCAGCAGAGTTTTGACAAGCACATTCCTGTGACGTTTACGCATTTCTTTGGTGTGCCTGTGAATGCACACACGCTTAGTTTTACATTTCTTTGGGCTCTTTGGCTGATTTGAAATGATGGCCAGTGTAAGGGTGTTGATTCGGGTACCCACCTCTAGAGATGGTTGCCAGGATCTTGGGGGCTGCAGCAGCCCATGGAAGCGTTTCCAAATCCCTGTCCTACCAGGCATATCAACCTGGCTGGTGGCTGCTGATGAAAGAAATGACTGGAATTTGAAGACAGGTTTAGTTCAAAACCTGTTGTAGTTCAGATCGAGATAGCGCAGAAAAAACTTTGATTTCTAAGCCGTTGATGGGCTTTAAAATGCCACTTTATGGGCTTTAAATTGTAATCTCCTGCTTCTGAATCAGCTCTCCTGATAGATACTTAAGTGACTCTGAGCATGTAAGCTGGGTGCCTTTGAGAGTTGGAGCTGCACTTCAAAGCCTGGGAAACCAGTAGGAACTCAGCCTGCAGTGCTCCAGGCTAAATCTCAAAAGGGCTGGGCTGGAGTCAGAGACAAGGGGCCAAAAAACTTGGTCACTGTTTTTCTCAGTTTTTGCCAAGGCTTCAAAATAAGCATTTATCTTGCACCCTATAAAATATATACAACTGTTATGCTCCCATAATATTTTAAAATTAAAAAATAAGCATTTATCTTAAAGAAATATTAACTAGACCTAGTGTTGTGGTGAAATTCAAATTTGACAGGAGTAAAACTAATTGTATTGAGTTCTTCCATTGTGCCAGGCACTCTTCCAAGTACTCTGTATGTATTAAACATTTAATTTTTGAAACAATTATATAATTTAAGCACTATAACCTCACTTTTGTAAATGAGGAACTCAGGCACAATGAAGTTAAATATCTTGCTCACGGTGATAAAATATACAGCTAGAAGATTTTTTTAAAAATCCCAAGATTTGAACCCCAACTTTAACCTAGCCTTAAGCTCAACCCTAACCCTAACCCGAAGTTTAAATATAACCCTAACTCTAACCTCAACCCAAACCCTAACCCTAAGCCTAAGCGTAAATCTAAACACAACCCTAGTCCTAATTCTAACCAAAATCCACCATCTCCAAAAGTCCACACACTTAACCACTATGCTATGATGAACTATTACATGCTGATATTTA
Source organism: Lemur catta (assembly GCF_020740605.2). NCBI lineage: Eukaryota > Metazoa > Chordata > Mammalia > Primates > Lemuridae > Lemur > Lemur catta. The sequence goes on along the minus strand of NC_059136.1, from coordinate 95,026,973 downwards.
GGTACTAGTATTTGGGGACTAGTGAAATTACTCAATAGAAAATAAAATGCATAGAGATTACCATATGGTAAAAAATGATAAGATAATTTTATTAAATAGATTGATGAATTCAGTGAATGACCAAATACTCTGGCTTTAGTTTAGTTAGTTAAGGAAGATATTTAAAAGATATTTGCCGTTTATGCCTAAGCTCTGGGTAGCTTTGAAATTTAAGAAATGCTTCCAAGTCTAGGAGCTAAAGCTTCTGTAAGGGTAACAGAAATGAGATTTTAATTTAGGAAGTTGCATTGGCTTTCTTAAAGAAACATTCTTTTTTAAAAATAAGACCTTACCCTGCCTCAAAGATGCTAGTAAACGGCCACTATGTTTCACCATTGAAGTAAAGTGCTGTCAAAATATTAAATTATTTATATCATGATTCTGCTAGTGGGAGCACAACTATCAGATCTGTGATACCCCAAAGATTAGCAAAGCACAAAGGAAAATGGAAAACATCAACATTCAAATGGATTTGCCAGGGATGAAAAGCTCATTTAGAAAATGATAGAATCTGCCCCCTTATGAGCCAAACACCAGCTGTAGGGGCAATGGATATTAAATTTCACATTCAGTTGTATATTCAAAGACAGTAACAATGAAAATTAAATTCAGGATCCACAAATAGGCCAGGTAAATCAGACAAAAAGAGGTAGCAGAAGAATGCATTTCTATGATACTGTCCATTTCTAGGCTCTTACCCCAACAGCATTTAGAACAGGCCTTATGCATCACATCAGTGTTTGGCATCCACTTTTTGATTGAGTGAAGGAAATGAGTCATCATAGCTGCTCTGTGTGTGTAAATGAAGGAGAAAGAGCCTTCGAGGCAGTGATGAACCATGTCACATAATTTTGGCTAGGCTGCATCTTCGAAAAACATGTGGAGAAGATAATATACTTTTTATGTTTTTGGTTTTATTCTTAACTGAAAGAGACATATGTTGCTTCAACTCATTAAAAAGCCTGAACATGTTCAAAATCACTCTGGTAAAAAATTTCTCTTCAAAATAAAATTTGTTTAGGAATAGTGACTGAACTTTAAGTGTATTAACTGTAGCCATCTCTGTAAATTTACTAGATTATTTAAGTTGATAAGAGTTTTTAGTGGAAAGGGAAAAGGGTAACGCAAAACAGCAAGTTATAGCCATTCCTAGCCTTTGCCTTATCGTGGTACAGGGCTGCTACTGACACCACATTCTCAAGGTACTTGGCACTAACTCAATTATTGTTGCTTTTTGTTTTCTCTTTCACAAGGACTTTACAGTGTGTCCAAAGTTGGGCTGGTTGCTTCATAGATATATGTGACAGAATATATAAAAGACATGGCACTGTCTTGCTTAAATCCATTCACTGGCCTCTTCTTTTGTCCTCAGAATAAAATCTTAGACTCTTGACAGTGACTTCTAAAGACCCTCTATAACTCCCCCCCGCCCCCACGAGCTTAATTTCCTTCTTGGTCACATCTTCAGTCAATATTTTTTGCTCATAATATTTTGTTCCTTTCATTTTTGTTTGTCACAATTTATAATCATAGATACACATGTATTTATTTATTCAGTGCATTTTCCTCCATTCGACAAGGGAGATGAATGATTTAGGGTATGTGCTTGTTAAATGAATGAAGGAAAGATCCATGACTTGAAGAATATTTGGAAAGGTATGGGGAGTCAAAACTATAAATGTAAAGCAGAGAATTATACAAAAGGAAGAATATCGAATGTGCAAAATTCTCTGAGCACATTGTGTTATGGCAGTTAAGGAAAAGGAGCTGTCTGCAGTGGAATCTGGGGGAAGTTGGGGAGGGCAGTACAAACTGGTGGGGAGAGCCTGTGTGGATGGGGAAATGGCAGGGCAGTGGCCCAGAGGTGGGAAAGGGAATTGCCTGTGAGGGAGGCAGCGGGGAGGGAGCACTGGCCAAAACAGAGAAGATGGATTTGGCTACATCAACCTTTGAGCTCCCAGAGCGCTGACGGCAGATGGTGCTCCTGAGCCCTCCCTCCCTCACAATGTGGGCCACAGCACAGGAATGGTGGGGCACAAGTCATAGGCAAAGACCAGAACCTCATTAACGCCTGTTCCCAGCATTGCTCTCAGGAAACCATAACAGAATATAAATGATGGAGCAGCAGAAGTTAGAGTCTCTTAGACAAGGGGGAGATCTCAGTCAATACCTTTTTTACTTTTTGAGATTTGTGGTGTCTTAAAAATGAAAAATACAAACAAGCTTACAAAAATCCTGATGTATTAATATTTTAATATATTCATTTAACATAGCCTCATTAACACTAAAAAATTGCAATGTAGTATAATTGTGCTAGTCACAAAATAGAAGATTTTGAAACAAGTATGCACTATTGGAGATGCAGTTCAAAAATGAAATAAAAGCTTAACTTTGTATGATAAACATCTTCTGTATAACCTCATTTGAAGACAACTTCAAGCTCCCATGGAGCTTAGGGGCTGGAATTGGAGAGGGGTGGGCCCCCTCCTGGGACTCATGAGGTCATTCAAGGCCCAAGAACTGACACTAAACTAGAAAGAAAGTAGCTGAACTATGACACGTTTTGAAGGAAAAGAAATTTAAAAATATAAATCAAAGTGACTCTATGGTAGCATAGGACCACTGATAAAAATGGCAATATTGAGAAGGGACACTTATGGGTTAAGGATTACAAGTTAGATTTGATGTTCTCTTGAGTTTAGGGTGATGGTAAGGTGGACAAGTGGAAAACTACTTAAGGTCTTAAAAATGTGAAACTAAAGAATAATGAGCAGGCCAGGGCTGGAGTTATCACATGAATGTACTGGACGTGAAAATAATTATAGCTGCAAAAAAGGCAGGGCAGATAGATTTGGCAGAGGGATTTTAAACAGAGTTCAACACATTGCTCATATTTATCTTCTCTCTTCCCCTTCTCCCAAAAAAAGAAACAGAAACTCAGTTAATGATGCACTAAATCATAAATTGAGGCTGCATTTATGTAACATTGGAATCACAGGAAAAAACAAACAAAAATGGAGTCAGTGATGGTCATTGTCCAGACATCCTCCACAAGTTCATGTCCAGCCTTCACCAAGTCCAGGGGCTGCACTCTTCCCTTCTCCGACATGGCTTTCCTCTGGCTGGAGTCAGTATGGCCAGTTCCTTCACCTGGCCTTATGCATATGCAGAATAGCTTAATATGTTGAGCTATTAATATGTTGAGACCTAGCTACAGAGGGAAGTAGCAATTTAGTCTTTGGATGAAACATTGCCCTATTTCCTCAGTGGTCTTTTCAAAAGTAAATACTCCTTTATGTTGAAATATATTAATACTAAGTGATTAATATCTTGGTGGAAATTAACTTTTTTTATTTTAAAATATTTAATTGACAAATAAAGACTGTGTATGTTCAAGATGAACAACACAGTGATTTAATATACATACACAGGGTGTAATGATTTGCACAATCCAATTAATTAACGTCCATCGCCACCCATGCTGTGCATTAGATCCCCAGATCTTGTTCATCTCATGTCTCATCAGATTTATGTTTTTGGTAGCAGAGACTTTGGCGTGGACAGCGTATTGAAGGTATTGAACTTGGTCAGTGTGAGGGAAATGGGAAGGACCACACAGCAAAGATGAGCTAAGTACGAGGGCAAACATAGAACAGCCATGTGAGCACTGTGCCCACCCCTCACCACTGAGGCCGCGTGTGCAAGGGGACGCTGTGTAAACAGAGCATCTGAGACAGTACCCGATGCAATAGACACACACAAGGCCAGCCTCTGCAGGCTGTAACCGCTGTAGGTCAGGGCTTTGGTCTCAGGAAGCAGCCCCATCTCAGGGCTCCTCTCACACCTGCTGTGCTGAGGAGCCCAGCTCACAGGCCCCACTTCCTTCTGCAACTCTTCCTTCCAAGACATTGAGGTGGGGCTCCCCAGGGCATGCAGCCTGAGTTAACTCTCCCCTACGAGTAATTTTCGCTGATGCTGGAGCTGCGCAACGCTGAGTCACAGTTATGGCCAAACCGCACTTGACCGTCAGGACACCAGCCTTGCAGGGACAACTGCCCAGATTCTTTCAACATTCATTGAAGTCCCTGCACAAAGTCCCTGCGTGCCAGGCTTGGAGCTAGCCTGGAGATAAAGGATAAGCTGGCAGCGCCCACTTCAATGGCCAGAGTGTTCTGACCCCAAGCTCAGGGCTCCTGCATAAACCATGGTGTTTCCACAGGTGGCCTGGGAAGGACCCTACTCACCTAAGCAGATAACTTCTTCGACATCGTATTCAAAGGGCTTGATTTTAAACTAAAACTAAATGAATTCTGCTTTACATAAACAGTTTATGCCTCCAGAGCCAAACTGGTACTTAATTTAATGATTTCATACACTATCTTTTTTTACTGACTGTTTCACATTATGATGGTTCTCTCAAAGTTGGAGTTGTTGCTCAGTATTCTGCAGAAGGAAACGAACAATTTTTATATTGCATCCAAGGGCCTTTTAATAAATATCACCATTGTAAAGGACTGTCATCTTTGCTGCTCCTCAACAGGAGTGCTCCATAATACATAGGTTTTTCCGTGGCCATGAAACAATGCAATGTCTCTTTCATCTTTTGGTTGTAGCTTTGAATAGAAAAATCCCTTTTATTCCTTAATGTGTATTTCCTCCCCTTAATGTAAAATATTTTGAGCTATCACAGGGTATTTCTCCTGGGTTATTTCCACATATGTCACCTGTTGGAAAATTACTGAAACAGTCATGCTAAAATAGTTATTTGCTTATTTCTCCCCCCAAAAAGCTTATGATATTTAAAAAAACAAACTTTAATATAACATCAATATGACAATGCAACAAATAACCTCTTAAATATAAATAAAACCCATAAATCACTCTTTTCTTTACATCTGAAAGATAATAGATTAAAATATATCCTTCCCTCTCCCACCCCCTGCCAAAAAATGGCACAGGAACATTGATTTTTTTCTTTGCTCCTCAAATTTGTCTTTTAGTAGTTGAGAGCAGATGAAATCTTTTATCACTATATTTAGACGTCAACCAGGCAGGTCGATGCCATGGTAACTGCTGCACAAAGAAATGTTAGCAAAGGAGGGGCTCGCGGGCTCCCAGGAGGTGCTTACTTAGTGCCAAGTGAGCGAGAGTGAGGCTGCCGCCTGGCCGGGCCACATGTGCCTACCTGCATCGGGGCAGGCGGCCATCTGAGCCCCGCTGCCAGCCCGTGTGGCCGGTGCCTGTCAAACAGAGAGGGACGGTGCAAACGAGTCCCTGCACTGTGGGCCCTGCACCCTGAATCCAGGCTACTACCCTCAGAACCCCAGAGATGCTGCCTCGGCTTTGTGCAACCCTACTCTCCTTGAGTTCCAAGATCATTCTAGATGTTCACTCGATAATAAGCTAGGGATAAAATAAGTTTATTCCTTTGTGTTTGTAGCACGTGTTATTCCAGCACACCTGCCTCCTGGTAAGAATCCATAGGCCCAGCAAACTCTCACTGAGGGCTTGCCTTTTGCCCAAGACTGTTCTAGGCTCTAAGGATGGAAAAGGGAAAGGACACGCAGGGTCCTGGCTTTCTCGGAGCTTGAATTCACTGGGAGAGAGACGGGTGATAAGACCGGTGATGAAATAGCAATTATAAATGTATAATAGACATGCATTTTAAAATGTCCTATTTCTACGGGATGTGAAGGCTATCCAGCCAGGCAGTTGTCGGAAGGGGCTGGCCGGTGGGTGGAGAAGGCGGCTCTGAAAGGCTGAAATGAGCTGAGACCTGAATGGCAGGAGAGCAGCCACCCAAACACGGGAAAGTGCTCGCAGGGAGGACAGTGGGGAGGAGGCTGGGCTGTGTTCCGCAAGACAAGCCGGTGTTGCGGGGCGAGCGGGCGCCAGGCGCGCACGGAATGGCCCTTGCCTGGCAGACCCCTGCAGGCTCCTCAGGGCGCCCTCCTCCCGCAGCCCTCCAGCGGCTCTGGGACCCCCCAGAAGGTGGTCTCTGGTCTCTCCTAGAGACCGCAAAGGAAAGGCTCAGGTCTACCAGCAAAGTGCACCGTTTTCCTTGTTTTTGAGAGCTCCAGCTCACGGCAGCTGGGGCAGAAGCCCAGGCAGGTCCTTTCGTCCTGGGAGCCTGAAAGTCGCAGCCCTGCTGCCTGACAAGCCCTGCTGGGTAACAAGGGAGGAGCTTCTCAGTCAAGGGCCACCTCCCAGGGACTCTGCGGCTCCGCTGCAGCCTTCCCCTCCTGCCCAGGCCCTGGCTGCTGCGGCGACCGCCCCCGGCCGCGCCAGAGCCCGCGCCGGGGTGATGGTAGCAAAGCTCTCGGTTCCCCCGTCCTCGTCTGGCAGTCAGTCTTCTTTCCCCGGGCCTCGGTCACAAAACCAGAGCAAGAGGCAGCATGCCCGGCTGCAAAGTTTCCTTCACTCTCCACCCTTAGAACTAGGCCGAAGCAGTTTCTCCTCCTTTGGCATGAATTCTCTCTTTCTTCTCCAAGGACCTCCTTAGATTCCCCTGTGGTGCTAGCTGCCCCACCAACCTTGCCCAGGGCCAGAGAAGGCTAAACGCAAGGACAGACCCAGCTTGGGTTCCAGCCGGTTCTTTGGAAGAGTATTTGTGAGTTAATCTGTCACGGGTGCCCCTCTGGCCATCGCTACGCAGAAATGTGCCTTATGTGGGGGAGCCATGTGGACGGGACTGAGTCCCATAATTTTCTCAGAAAGGAATAGAAAGTCATGGCTTTCCTTTCTCTCCCTGTTTGATTACGACAGGATTTACAATGATCTGGGTAGCACCACATTGTCACTCTGTCTAGCAGAGCGGGCTTACAAGGAACAGAGGAGGCTTAGAAAATAGGATTTTACTGGCAAAGGAAAGGGTCTCTTTTGGCCTTTCTTCCAGTCTCTCCCCAGCCTGGTCGCAAAGGTTTGACAGGCATGTTCAGGAACCTGGAGGATAACCCAGCATGTGAGCTTTTTCCTCCAACTCACGATGTGGCCGTGTTCTCTGTGTTTGCGTGGACAGTATGAATTAGAAACCAAATAATTCATTTTCTTTAAAAAGAAGAGAAGGCATGTAGGCAGGGCCCATATGGAGCGATAGTTGTGGAAATATGCTTTTCAGGCTAAAATATAATTTGCTTTGTTTCACATGAACTTACTATTAACATGGAGGAAACGGATCTTCCTTTTTGAGACACTGACCTTGAAATAAATTGTAGGATATTTATTATTCCTCACATTTTGATGGGAACTATGGAGAGAGTCAGGACATTTGACCACCTGTCCAGGAGATATTACGGGATATCTACCAAGTGGAAAATACTGTGCTAAGGCTTTGGTAGTAGTTGAACCCAAGCAGGGGCAGAGTATTATCTCTTGTTCATTCACTCAACACACATTTGTTGAGCACCACTGGGTAAATTAGTTCTGATAGTTTGTGTTGCAATTAATATCTATGTTAATAACACTTTCTCCAGGGGTCCTTGTGAGAAAGAAATGGGATAAAGTTGCTTAATAATACTTGTTAACTGGTGGAGATTGTTGAATAATTATTTTCCTGCCCCTTTCCACACTTTTTAGGATAAAATACTCAATGATCTGTGTGGCATTCATGACCCTTTTAAAAAACATGGACACATCTGTCTGGTCTTATTTCTTGGGACTTCTGTTTCTGGAATCCCTATTACAATGGTGTATTAGCTTGCTAGGGATGTCGTGACAAAGTACCTGGCTTCAGCAATAGGAGCTGATTGTCTCACAGTTCTGGAAATGAGAGTCTAAAACCAAGGTGTTGGCAGGATTGGTTCCATCTGAGGGCTGTGAGGGAAGGTTCTGCTCCAGGTCTCTTTCCTGGGCTTGTAAATGGTCATTTTCATATTCTCATAGTATTCCCCCTGTATGCATCTTTCTATGTCCAAAATTACTTTAAAAAAAAAAAAACAAAAAAAAAACCAAAAAAAACACCCCAGTCATATTAGATCGAGGCCAATCCTGATGATATAACTTTAACTTAACTAATCACATCTATGACAACACTATTTCCAAATGAGGTCACATTCCAAAGTACTAAGGGTTAGGACTTCAACATATGAATTTGGGGAGACACAGTTTAGCCTGTAACAAAGAGTCTTGTTTTACTTGTAGGATCTGAACACATCCTGTTCTTCTCTACACTCTTGTTCTATCTACTTTCCTGAAATCCCTTCCTATTGAAATATCTCTCACTCTTCAAGTCTAACTCCATTTTCTATGGATCTTTCCCTGATTTGTCTAGCTGGAGTTAAATTCTTTGAATCATAAATGCAATTCTTTTACTTTATTTTAAAACAAATTTTATTTATTTTAGTAATTATTTTTGGTATCATTTCTCTTATAGTACTATTCAGTCAATAAACATTTTGAATGAATGAAGGAATTTGTGAAGATTTTTTTTTCCTAAAGGAGCTGTAAGCTCTCAAAATAAGAGACAATGTTTATACTTCCTTTTATAACAAATGTTACTTTAACACAGATCCTTGTGTGTAGGGTGGAAGAACACAGAAAATGCTCAAGCAGGAAAGTGGAGGATCATTTGGGAAAGGTCCCACTTGGAAAGACCCCAGAGGATGACTATTCTTCGGTAGACACTTGACAGGCCAGAGGCTATCATTTCACCTTGTGAGCTTTGAAAACTGGTTCCAGCTGCAAATGGAGAGTGGTTTCCTCCAAAGATGCACACACATAAGGTTGATGAGTAAAATCAGGACATCGATTTAGTAATTCACAGTGAGAAATGGACTGTCATAAATACTGAAGGGCAGCATCTCCCTGTTAGTCCTATGTAGGAAGACAGATAAAATCAGAAGTTTGCTGGGTGAACCTGGAGTCAGATCAAAGGAAAATCAATAAGTGATTTGAATATTTAATGGCACCAGACTAAGGTAATCTGATGCATTTGTCTCCATAAGTTGTCAGTTGCCAATGAATAACATTCTTGAACCTGTTGACGACATTTGAATCTTGAGCTATTCTTCCTCTTTGTGTAATGTAATTATCCTGAGTTTCATAACCTTCAGGGATCATACCTTCCCCTTAATAAATAAGTAAAATACTCTGTGGCTCCCACATGGCATTGTACAAACAATTCAGCCACCTTTCCAGTGTTTCTGAGGGTTTCTTATCCTGATTATCCTTTGTCTTCGCTCACCCTAAGTTACTCTTCCCAGGTGCCCCTAAAGTCATTGCTTGCCCTCTCACTACTATTTCTGTCTGTTGTTTTATCTACTAGTTCAGACTTATCTCTTGTATATTACCTTCCTCTGTATCCCCGGCAAGATCTCACTTGTCTGTACTAGCTAATTTGCTAAAAATCTGTGTCATAAAAGAATTTCAAAGCGAAACCAGATATCACTGCTCCCAAAGAGAACTGAACATGGCCCATGACAGACCATCCCGGAGTGGCAGTTTCTCCACGACCGTGCTGTTGAAACCCCTATTCTATTCTTTTTTATCTTCTCTCTTGCTCTTTTTAGCTCCAAAATTCTCAAGCTGCCTTCTCCAGCCCACATAGAAAACAATATCAAAGTTCCTTATCTAAAAAAAAAAAAAGCACAGCCCCTGAGCTATGATTATACTATCATTTTCAGAAAATGTTTTTCTAGTGCCTACTATGTGCCAAATGCTGTGATAAGGCTCGGGATACAATAGGGGGAAAAATAAGTATAATCTTGTTCTTGGGAAGTATTAATCAAAATAATTACACAAATGAGTGTGTAATTACGACGTGAGGTTAGTGTTCTGAGAAAAGAAACATGGTGTTTGGGGAGCATTTAACAGTAGCATCTGGCCATCAGGGCCTATCTCAGGGAGTCAATATCAATTATTGGATGAGTAATTATCAATTGTTGGATGTGTAAAATAAGATAGCAAGGGGGACTGGTGGAGAAGTATGGTCCTCCAGGCAGAGGAAGTCACCACACAGGAACGGTTCCCAGATCACAGGAAAGCTATGACTGGAGAGCAGAGGGGAGGAGGAGAATGGCATGCGGCCACACGGTGAGGCTGGAGGGGGAGGCAGAGAGGCTGGAGCATGCAGAAATTTAGAAGATTGTTGCAGCTCAGATTTAAGTTTTGAAAAAAAGAGTAGCTCTGGCTGCAACATGGATAATGAATTCGAGGTAGGCCAGAGTTTGCACAGGAAGGTAGTCCAAACGAGAGTCAGTGGATATTTATTGGGATTAGGCACAACTACCAACCAAAGCAGAGAGAAGAGGAAAGCTTTGAAAATTATTAAGGGGATAATATCAATAGGAATCACTGATGGGCTGGAGACTAGTGGTAGAGCAGAGTAAAAGAGAAAAGCCACAAACATGACCTCTAGACTTCAGATTGGACATCTGCAAGTATGGAAGCATCAAAAATTGAAGTAGAAAACCTTAGAAGAAGAGCAGGACTTGGAGGCTAACATCATGGGTTGAGTCTTGATCATGTTGAGTTCGAGATGCCTTTGAGACACCCAAGTCAAGTTTTTGGCTGGATAATCTGGCTGGGACTCAGAAGAGAGATCTGGGTTATAATTATTTAAGCAATATTTGGTTTGAAGATGTAGTTAAGGGTGGATGAGATTGTCAAGGAAGAGAGTACAGAGACAAGCAGAGGGTCTAAATGTGAGCCGTAATCACCAACAGTTCATGAAAAACTTTTCCACAGGGAGTTTTCTATAAAGTACATGAACAGCAAAAGATCAGTGTTTAGACAGGGATGCACGATAAAGAAAAGTTTCTGTTTATCACTTATGGATCTAGTTGGAGAAGTTTAAATGAAGGTGACAATAATAGGGTTGATAGATGTGGATGATTTCCCAATGCTTTCCCAATCAAAAGAGTCTTTTCCCAAAGACAAATTTTGTTTCTGTCCTGAATGTTTTTTTTCCCCTGACATCAATTGTATAGCATTTTTTCCAGTATCAATTCTCCAATTCTTAGACGCCAGTTCTTATGGACTGAATGTTTGTGCTCCCCACCCAACGGATATGTTGCAACCCTAGTCCCCAGTGTAGTTTTGTTTGGAATAAGGAAGTAATTAAGGCTAAAGGAGGTTGTAAAAGTGAGAACCTTATGCAATAGGATTAGTGTCCTTATAAGAAGTAGCACCAGAGTGCTTACTCACGAGTGCTCTCTCTCTCTCTCTCTCCCCCATGCATACACCAAAGAAAGTCCATGTGAGGGCACCGTGAGAAGGCAGACATCTCTGAGCCAGGAAGAGTGCCCTCACCAGAAACCAGCCATGCTGGAACCCTGATCTTGGGCTTCAAGCTTCCAGAACTGTAAGAAAATAAATTTTCTTTTGTTCGTGCCATCTGCTGTATGGTATTTTATATGGCAGCTCAAGCAGATGAATACACTAATTATCCAGGGTCAGCGCATACCCTACAAGTTAACAGGCTCTATTCATGCTGCCCTCATTTTAGATGCCAGCTCCCCAGTGTACCCCCATTTCTGTCTGACATATCTACAAATTTAGAGGCTCCCATGGCCCCTCTTTGGTTCCATAATTCACTAGAACAACTCACAGAACTGAGGGAAACTGACACTTGCAGTTTTATTATAAAGCATGCAACTCAGGAACAGCAGGATGGAAGAGACACGTAGAGCAAGGGCAGAGCCTCCAAGCCCTCTCTGGGTGGGCCACCGTCCCAGCACCTCAGTATGCTCACCAAGCCAGATGCTCTCTGAGTCACTGCTTAGGGGTTTTCATGGAGGTTTCATTACACAAACACGATTGAGTAAATCACTGGCCACTGGTGATTAGCTCAATCTCCAGCCCCTCCCCTCTCCCCTGGGGTTGGGGGTGAGGGCTGAAAATTTCAACTCTCTAACCCTATTTGGTCTTCCCGATAACCAGCCCCCATACTAGAGCTATTTAACTCATTAGCATAAACTCAGGTGTGGTTGAAAGGGGCTTGTCACGAATAAGAAAAGATGTTCCTATCACTCATCACTCAGGAAATTCCAAGAATGTAAGGAGTTCTGTGCCAGAAACTGGGGGAAAAGACCAAATATACATTTTTTGTTATACCCCAAACCCTTAGATGGTCAACGTAACTGCAGGCAGCTTTGGAAACAGCAGCCATGGTTCTTGCTGCTGTCTCGATTGGTGGCCAACCCCTCTTCCTATTGACCACTGTATACACTCAGTCAATTGCGCTCAGACCATGCACTGTAGCGGCTGTCATATCCCTCAATGATGACCTTCTAGACCTCTTATCTGATTTATCACATTCTGATTTTATACTTTAACTGTCAGAAGATATTCAGAATTCTTTTATTGACAAGTATTTCAAGGATACTTCATAATAGCCTTCATGTACCTAATAAACATTATATTGAGTGGATAAGTCCCACAAGAGCACAGAAATAGATTAAAGGATTAGATGCCTACTTTTTTGCTACTTTTTATAATGTTCTCCATTTTGGATGTTTTAAGATACGTAGAGAGGAAGTACATTAATTTTTATTCTGTGTTGCTTAGATAATTACATGTGATAGGTACATATAGATATGTGTAGACACATCTACTTGGCCATTAATTTCCATATCTATTGCTTAGTTTTCTGTGCTCACAGATAAACTGCCATTAGGTCCAATCGTCACCTGGCATCAGTCTCTGGCAAACACAGACAATACTGTACCTTGGGATAAAACAAGCTCCTTAAAAATCCACACTTAATCTTGAAATTCCTTAAATGTAATAACAAATCATCGCAGTAAAATATGTTTCCAATTGATAAAATGTCTTTGGATTTCCTGACTGATGCCTTTAGAACACATCAAGAGTCAGAGATTCTCTTTGTATCAGGCTTCAGGCTTATAATATTCATTTAGTTTTACGGCTAATGACACACATTCAAAAAAATATTGAAATGATTTTCTCAAGAAATTTCTTTGATGTTTAGAAGGAAATTTAACTTTTTCTCTTTTCGGAGAAGAGTGGTAAACTTACTACGGAATACTAAGGTCCTAATACATCATATATTTCAGAGAGGAACCTAGTAAAAATGGTGTAACAGTAGTCCTGCTTCATTAGATATTGCAAATAGATTTTTAAAAAATTTGAAAGCCATATGTAGAAGACTGAAACAGGACCCACACCTTTCACCTCTCACAAAAATCAAATCACAGTGGATAACAGACTTAAATCTAAGGTGTGAAGCTATTAGAATTCTAGAAGAAAATGTGGGAAAAACTCTTATAGACATTGGCCTAGGCAAAGAATTTATGAAGAAGATCCCCAAAGGCAATCCCAGCAACAACAAAAATAAATAAATAGGACCTGATTAAAATAAAAAGCTTCTGCACAGCCAAAGAAACTGTCACGAGAGCAAATAGACAACCTACAGAATGGGAAAAATTTTCACATGCCTCATATCCAATTAAGGACTGATAACTAGAATCTATGTAGAACTCAGAAAAATCAGCAAGAAAAAATCAAACAACCCTATCAAAAAAGTGGGCAAAGGACATGAATAGAAATTTTTCAAAAGAAGACAGAAGAATGGCCAACAAACATGAAAAAATGCTCAACATCTCTAATCATCAGGGAAATGCAAATCAAAATCACAGTAAGATATCACTTAACTCCAGTGAGAAAGGCCTTTATCAAAAAGTCCCAAAACAATAAATGTTGGCATGGATGCAGAGAGACAGGAACACTCATACACTGCTGGTGGGACTGCAAACTAGTGCAACCTTTGTGGAAAGCAATATGGAGATACCTTAAACAGATACAAGTAGACCTACCATTTGATCCAGCAATCCCATTATTGGGCATCTACCCAAAAGAACAAAAGACATTCTATAAAAAAGACATCTGCACTCGAATGTTTATAGCAGCACAATTCACAATTGCAAAGATGTGGAAACAACCCAAGTGCCTATCAATACATGAGTGGATTAATAAAATGTGGTATATGTATACCATGGAGTACTACTCAGCTATAAGAAACAATGGTGATATAGCACCTCTTGTATTTTTCTGGATAGAGCTGGAACCCATTCTACTAAGTGAAGTATCCCAAGAATGGAAAAATAAGCACCACATGTATTCACCATCAAATTGGTTTCACTGATCATCACCTAAGAGGACATTTAGGAATAACATTAATCTGGTGTCGGGCAGATGTGGGGGGGGAGGGGATGGGTGTATACATACATAATGAGTGCGATGCACACTGTCTAGGGGATGGACACACTTGAAGCTCTGATTGGGGGAAAGGGGGGGCAAGGGCAATATACATAACCTAAACTTTTGTACCCACATAATATGCTGAAATAAAATAAATAAATAAATAAATAAATCATTTGAAAGATCTTAGTTTTATTATGAAATAGAATCATCTAATTTTATAGATGAGAAGATTAGGCACATTGAGACTAGCCTGGATTGGAGTTCAGACTCGGCTGCTCCAAACCTGTAGCTCCATCCTCTTCTCAGAATGATATGCAGCCTTTGAAGCCACAAATCAACACAAAACAGGCCATGCACATTCTCCCATTTCTCCACCCTATATTTCACTGGCAAACTGTTCAAAATTCCATTTTAAGAAATAATGTGTGGCTTTCAAATTAGGTTGAGCTGCTTCACAGAGGTCAAAGATTCTGCATTTGCTATTTTTATTGCAAGCGCTTTCTGCCAGGAGTCATTGCATCACCATGGTCAGCAGTCACGCAGAAGGGCAGCAGTGCCCCTGGTGGGCTCGTGATGAGCTTTGGAGTCAGGCAGAGCACACCTCAGAGCCCTGACTTGGTGGCCATGTGACTCTTGGTTGCCCAGAGTCCTGACTGGGCAAATTATTTAACCCCTTTGAGGCTTAAACTTACTGATCTGTCAAATGAGAAATAACTCAACACATAAGGTTATGAGAGGACTAAATGTACTGTGACTAACGCAGTAGTAGATGGTTAATATTTAGACACTAATAGAGTTGTTTCTCTATTTTTTGTGTCACTTGTAAAATTTGTGAATTTAGACAACTTATTTAATCTCTCTGAGTCTCTGTATGTTCATTGACAAAGTAGAGGAAATAACAGCAATGTCACAGGACTGCCATGAGGATTCAGTGAAAAAGTACACAGAGTGCCATTCAATGCATATCTGCTCATTTTTCTTTCCCCTTTTTCTCCTACCAATAAGTTGTCTGGTAAATCTGAATCAGTGACCAGTTTAGGTTGCACTTTTAGATGGAGGAACTCGATGATAAGGGTATTTACAACTTCATTTTATGAAGTACATTGTCAACCTCTACACTCTAAAAGTCAGAACCACTAATAGAGTGAGTTGTGGTTTTCTTGATTTTTTGGAAACTCCTTTTTCAAGAGGCTTCTGATGAGAGGTTTTTGCATTAACCATTGAAACTCTAACTGCAGGGAGAGTTGCTTAAATATGCCCTAGGAGAGGCTTACAGATCCAGTAGTATGGAAAATGGTCTTCACACAAGTTCTCCAATTTATCTCGCAAAGAGAGAGGCCTGGAGCTATGACTCAGCCCCAGTCAGGAGTCATCCACTTTTCCCAGAATGAAAGTTTTGTTGCATTTCTCTCAGAGTGCAGATAAGGCGCTCAGCCTTGCTGGCAATGATGTAACTTCTGGCAGGTGGATGTGTTCAGAACAGAAGCAGTTGTCTTTGCTCTTTTGCAAACAGAGGATGTGAAAATGGGGCAAGGCCTTGACTGGCACTTGGAAGAGATTAGTGTGAGAGGTACTAATGGATGCACAAGAACTACTATTTCTGGCTCAGAAACAAAGTGGAATATTCACTGATTACACTAAAAATCACAGGTGATTTGTTTCTTTTTCTTAATCATTCTTATAATAATTAATTTGTTCATAATTTTCTAAAATAGTTTTGGAAGAGAAATGATACAGCCAAACATTTTGTTGTGGTTGTCGTTGGACAGCATCATAACTGTGTCTGCTTTATAGCTAATAAAAGACTCAGCATAACAGGCAAAGCTGGAGTCAGCAGAACTTGATTTTATTTCCAATTTTGGGGCTTACTTATTGAGAGAATTTGGAAAAAGAAAAGAAAATAATGTACTCACTCCAGCAATAATAAAACTTAGATTCTCTGAACTAAATTACCTGAGAGATGCTGAAGTCTAGTCAGATGATCCATGCATGTGAAATTTATCGTGTACCCAGCATCATGTGCAAAACATTCACACATCTCATCTTGTTTAATTAGGAAACACAATTGAAAGTTCAGATAACTCTGGATATTTATTAGATCGGTTTAATACTGTTCTTAACAGATCCCAAAGTGATTCAATTGTAAACAGCAAAATGCTTACCTCTTATGAATTTTATGATTTATTTATATTATACCAAAAAGAAGGAAAGTCTTCACACTTAGTCTGCATTATTTCCATGCAAATAATCCTGCCTGCTAGTGGTTATTAGTATGTACATTATCTCATTTTTAATTATCTAGCCTTAATTTTATTACTTTTTTGAAAGGAAGTAAATCACTGTCATCTACTTATAGCAAATTAAGTTATAGACTATGCACTATTAAAAATCTTAAATAAATCTTGATAGTTTAACAAGTAATTTTTAAGAGCAATAGATATTGTCAACTCTGGCATGACGTACTGTGTGAACTAGAGGAGCATCAAAAGCTTTCACTGACTCTACTACAAAATCACAAAAGAAAAAGTAGTATTTTATTGTACACAATTATATCTTACTCTGATTTAAGTAATTAGTTTGATCTTAAAAGTATCTGATTAATTCAAACACATCAAAACCAGTGAGAGCAGTAATTATATAAATGAAGCATAAATAATTAAAAATGAAAAATCGTGAGTGTCTGGATTTAAACCTTTTCAAAATGTGTGTGTTCTAGAACCAGCTCATTCTGCAGAGCAGCATCTAGGAGGGTAAAGTTAACATGGAGTTAAGCAGAAAATCACATTATAGACTTCACAGCTTAATCTTGATCTAAATGACACTCAACTGCCTAACAACAAATGAACAGATATGCTCATTATCATTTAGATACTGTGTTGCCAAAACATTAATTTAGATTTCAATCTCTTTTTCAATTAAAAATCCAGGAATGCAAAAATGTAAATGCCTTGCCACTGAGACACCAATATTGGAAATCAGGTGAAACATGTGTCCTGCCACCTACATTGCTTCTAGTCATATGTGAGCTGTGAAGACCATGGGGAAACCGCCTTTTGCAAGAAAGTCCTGTTATATTTCCTTGTGCTACTCAAAAATGAAAATAATTTAGAGTATATTATCTGATCAAAATGAATATTTTTATTTATTAGAACAATTTCTTTTTGGTCCTTAAGTTATTGTCTGCTATAATTTTGGCCCCAAAAGCAACACATTAATTTTCTAAAACAGCTATTTAAATTACCCTAAATGCCTAACTTTTGCTTTAAGGAGGAAGCATTAAAACACCAGAAAGAACAATTTGTTGGGTGCTGTTCTGCTCAGATAAGTGCTTGATTGAAACAAAGTGAAAATGTATTTTCTTTTTCTGAATATTTTTGATTATCATAATTTTTATAATGAAAACAATATTTATCTTATAAATATTATTACTTATGTTATTTCTTAAGATGATTTTGTCAGAGGCACATAGAGAGCATACCCAAAGGGTCAAGAAAAGCTAGTATAAGAATGTGAAAAATCTATACTAAATACAAGAACATGAAAAGTCTGATTGGGGAAGAGAGGACATTTGTGTCTGGAAAGATGGAGTAGAAATACTTTTGTATGTTCCTGCCTCTAAGTGCAACCAAAAATCCTGGACATTGTATGTAGAACACCACAAGAAGAAAGGTGGAGAGATGGAAGACTGACTGGGGATATTAGGACCTGAGGAACAACATAGAGGGGGGTTTCTTGCATTTTCAATTTGCTTCATATATCCCAGACTGAATACTGGAGAGGCTGGCAGCCTGGAAATGCCAACAAGCCCCAGTAAAAATCCTGCTCTCTCTAGTTCAATGACTGGAAAAGGGAAAGTCTAGAAAAACAGAAACACTTTCAGGCAATAATCACTCTACTCCAGCCAAATACCACAGAAAAAAAGAAAATATGACTGCTTCCTCACCCCTGCCACCAAAGACTGAGTGGGGAGCCTGTATTACAAGACTATCCAGACTATAATAAGTTCCCCCAAGCCCCTGGACACAGTGATGTCAGGAAAGAATGAGTAGGGAGCCAAGACTTTCATCCCCACTGGATGGTAATGAGGACCCCTTCTCCAGGAGAGACGATGTAGAGTACGTAGGATCTTGGACTTCCACTTCATCTGGCAGGAATGAGGTGCCCTTGCATCTTGTCACACCACCTAGGATGAGCAGGTCTACCCCTCCCCCACGATGTGAGTGGAGGCCTCGTGGGGCGCAGTGGCAAGGCCCTCCTGTTGCTCCCAGCCAGGGGGTATCTGTGGAGACCTAGTACGGGGCAGAAACTCCCACTGCACCCAGCAGTAATGAGGGTCACTGCAACTCCAGTGTCAATCAGGTCACGTGGAGAAAATGTACTTTCACTTTCTGCCTGGCGGTAGTGAGGCAGTGAACCACCCCCCTATGTTAGATTAGTATCAGAAGAGGCCACATAAAACAGAAGATTTAAATACATTCCAAGTCTTACAACAGGATACCCAAAGTTACTAGGTTTTAATTAAAAATCACTTGTCATACTAAGAATCTTGAATAAAAAAATCAATAGACAAAAATGCCAAGAAGGCAGTGATATTAGAATTATCTGAAAATGATTTTAAAGCAGTCATCATGAAAATGATCCAATAAGCAATTATAAATAAATTTGAAGTGAATGAAAAAATAGAGAATCTCAGCAAAGAAATACAAGATAGAAAGAAGACCAAATGGAAATTTTAGCACGAGAAAACAGCAACCAAAATACAAAACTTAATGGCTGGTCTCAAGAGCAGATTGGAGGTGACACAGGAAAAAAAAAATCAGTGAACTTAAAGACAGAGCAAGAGAAACCACCTAATCTGAATGAAAGAGAGAAACAGACTGAAAGAATGATAAGAACCTCAGGAATCTGAAGAATAGAACAATAAAGGTCTAATATTTATGTCATTACAGTCTCTAGGGGAAAGGAGCTGAAGATATTTGAAGAAATAATGACTGAAAATCCTTCCAATTTAGCAAAAGACATATACCTACAGATTCAAGAAACTTTGTGATATGAACAGAGTAAATCCAAAGAAATCTATGTAGAATAAATCCAAAGAAATCTATACAAAGACACATTATAATCAAACTTGTAAGAAGCAAAACAAAGAAAAAAACCTGAAAACAGTAAGAGAGGGAAAGAAAACCTCGCCTTTAGAGGAAAATTAATTTGAACAATGGTGGACTTCTCACTGGAAATAATAGAGTCCAGAGGACGTGGCATGATGTTTTCAAGAGCTGAAATTTAAAAAGTATCAACCAGAATCCTATATCCAGTGAAACTATCCTTCAGGAATGAAGGGGAAATCAAGACATTTCCAGATGAAGGAAAACTAAGATAATTTGTTGCTGGCAGACTTACCTTAAAAGAATGGGTAAAAGAAGCTCTCTAAACAAAAAAAGAAAAGATGAAAGAAGCACTCTTGAAGCATTAGGACAAAAGAAAGAACAAGGTAAGGAGGAAAAGTAGGGATGAATATTAATTTTCTTTTCCTCTTGAGTTTCCTAAATTATGTTTGACAGTTGGAGCAAACATTATAACACTGACTGATGTGACTCCTGGTGTATGTGGAGGAAATACATAAACAATTAAATATTATAAATGGGGAGAGTAAAGGGATATAAAGGGAAGAATTATCTCTACATTTCACTCAAGCTGGTAGAACCAGAGGACTGAGATAAGAAGATAGATACATAGAGATATATAAAATATATATGGTAGCTAAACCACTAAAATCTTTACATAAAAAAAGGTATCTAGAGAGATACACTCAATAAACACTATAGGTTAATCAAAAGTGGAACTATAAAAAAATATTCAAGTAACCCAAAGGAAGATAAGAAAAAGAAACAGAGAAACCTACAACAGAGAGATTAAACAGAAAACAAAAAATAAAATGGCAGATGTAAGACTTATAATGTCAATAACCACATTAAATACATCAATTCAAGGACAAATATTGGCAAATTTAATTTAAAAACATAAAACATGACCTAACTATATTCTGTCTGTAAGAAACTCACTTCAAATATAGTGATATAGGTAGGTTGAAATGAAAAAATGGAAAAAGATATATCATGAGAATACTAATCCAATTAAGTGGAAGTGGCTACATTAGTATCAGATAATGTAGACTTAAGGTCAAAGAAAATTATGGGGACAGAGAGAGCCATTGCATAAAGATAAAAGATCAATCCACCAAGAAGCACATCCTGTTTTATACACCAAACAATAGAACTGAAAAATATATGAAACAAAAACTGATAGAATGAAAGGAGAAAAATAAACAAATCCATAATTATATACAGAGATACCAATACCCCTCTATCAACAAGTAACAGAGCAATTAGATGAAAATCAGCAAACATAAAGAATAGCACATCAACTGACATTTATAGAGCATTTGACCCAGTAACAGAATATACATTCTTTTCAAGTGCCCCAGGAACGTACACCAAGATACAGCATATCCTGAGCCACAAAACATACCACAACAAATTTTAAAAAATTTAAATCAGAGAATATACTCTGAACACAATGGAATCAAACTAGAAATCAGAAACAGAAAGTAACAGGAAAGTCTTCAAACACTTGGAAACTAAACTACAGACTTCTAAATAAGTCATGAGTCAATGAGGAAGTCTCAAGGGGAAAGCTACAATTACATTTAAGTGGATGAAAATTAAAATACAGAGTATCAAAATTTGTGGAACACAGGTGAAGCAATGCTGAGGGAAATTTACAGCGCTAAATGCTTATGTTAGACAAGAGGAAAAGTCTTAATCCAATAATCTAAGCATTTGCACCAAGAAACTTGAAATAGAAGATCAAAATGAACCAAAGCAAGAAGGAAAGAAATAAAAAATGAATTAATAAAGTTGAAAACAGAAAAAGTAAAAAAAATCAATTAAACAAAAACCTGGTTCTTTGAAAAGTTGTCAAAATTTTAGCAAGACTCACAAAGAAAAGATCAAAAATACAAATTATTAGTGTCAAGAATGAAACATTGGTACCACTACAGACCCTGAAGACCTACAGACACCAAAAGTGCAATAAGGGAATGTGATGCACAGCCCTACATATATAAACTTGACAACTTAGATGAAATGGACCAATTTCTCAAAAACGATGAACTATCACAGCTCACCCAATGTGAACTAGATAATTTGAATAGCCCACCACTATTAAGGAAATTATATTTGTAATTAAAAACTTTTCAAAAGGTCTATCTCCAGGCCCAAATGGTTTCATTAAAGAATTCTATAAGACATTTAAAGGAGAATTGGCATCAATGCTGCACAATATCTCCCAGAAAATAGAAGAGGGAACACTTGCCAATTAATTTGATGAAGCTGATATCAAAACCAGAAAAAAACAGAACAAAATAAAGAAAACTTCAGACTAATATCACTCATAAGTGTACGCAAAAAATTCCTTAATAAAATGTTAGTAAATATAATTCAGCAATATAATCATTTATGTATATCTTGACCAAATGGGGCTTATTCCACAGATGCAATGTTGGTTCAGTATTCAAAAGCCAATAACGTAGTCCCTCATATTAACATGAAAGTCACATAATTCTAGTAGTTTATGCAGGAAAATCATTTGACAAAATTTAATACTTATTTGTGATTAAAATCTCAGAAAACTAGTAGATGGGAAATTCCTCAACTTGACATAGAAGAGCCACAAAAAAAACTATAGCTAATATGACATTAATGATGAAAAATTGCATACTTTTTTAAAGTAGAGAACCAACAAGAATGACTAGCTCTATCACTGCTAATGAAGAGTATTAGAAGTGCTAGCCACTTTAATAAGGCAAGAAATGGAAATAAAGGAATACATATTGGAAAAGAAAGGGGAAAAAATCCTCCCTACTTGCAGATGATGTGATTTTATGCATAGAAAATCCCAAAAAATCTACCAAGAAAACCCCAAATATTTTAGAACTAATAATTTAATTCAACAAGGTGATAGGGTACAAGATCAACACAAAAATATCAATTGCATTTCTCTATACTAGCAATGAACATGTGTACACTGAAATTAAAAATATGATCCATTTATAGTCCCTTAAAAAAATAAAGTAGGGGGTAAACCTAACAAACCATGTATAGGGTTTGTATGCTGAACCCTACAAAAAGTTAATAAAAGAAATCAAAGAATATTTAAATAAACAGAGAGTAATACCTGTTCATGAACTAGAAGGCTTCACATAATACAGATATCACTTCACTCTAGGTTGATATACAGGCTTACTGTATTTCCTATCAAAATCACAGCAAGATGTTTTGTAGATATAGAAATATCATTCTAAAATAATATGTAAAATTTCTAAGGAACTAGAATAATTAAAACAATTTTGAAAAAGAAGAATAAAGTGGGAAGAATAAATCTACCAATTTTAAGACTTATTATATAATTACATTAATCAAGACTAGGTGGCATTGATGAAGGGATAGGCAATTAAATCAATGGAACAAGTTAGAAAACACAGAAATAGCCCCACACAAATATGCTTAATTGACTTTTGACATGGGTGCAAAACTAATTCAATGGAGGAAGAAAAGCCTTTTCAACCAATAACATTGGAGCAATTGGACATTCATAGTGAAAAAAAAAAAAGATTTCAACCTAAACCTAATGCCTATGCAAGACAAACAAGCAAGCAAACAAAAAAACTCAAAACATTATCATAGATTTAGATGCAAACTATAAAACTATAACCTATTTAGAAGAAAACATTAAGAGTTCTTAGACATGAAAAACACAATCCATAAAAGAAAAAAATGATAAATTGGACTTCATAAAATTAAAAATTTTGCTTTGAAAAGACCCTATTAATGATGAAAAGACAAGATACAGACTGTGAGAAAATATTTGCAAACTACATATCTGTTAAAGGATTCACCTTGAGACTATACAAAAAACTCTCAAAATTCAACAGTAAAAAACAAACAAAAAAACCAACCCAATCAGAAAAATAGGTAAATAACATGAAGAGACATTTCACTGAAGAAGACATATGGAGAGAAAAGAAGCACTTGAAAAGATGTTTTGCATTAGGGAAGTGCAAATTAAGACCACAATGAGGTAACACTACACGTTTATTAGAACAACTACAATTTAAAAGTAGTGACAGGCCGGGCGTGGTGGCTCATGCCTGTAATCCTAGCACTCTGGGATGCCAAGGCGGGTGGATCGCTCGAGGTCAGGAGTTCGAGACCAGCCTGAGCGAGACCCCATCTCTACTCAAAATAGAAATAAAAATTATCTGGACAACTAAAAATATACAGAGAAAAAATTAGCCGGGCATGGTGGCACATGCCTGTAGTCCCAGCTACTCGGGAGGCTGAGGCAGGAGGATCGCTTAAGCCCAGGAGTTTGAGGTTGCTGTGAGCTAGGCTGATGCCACAGCATTCACTCTAGCCAGGGCAACAAAGTGACACTCTGTCTCAAAAAAAAAAAAAAAAGTAAAAGTAGTGACAATATCAAATGCCTGTGAGGACACAAAGAAACCAGATCTCTCATGCGTTGCTAGTGAGGATGTAAAATGGTAGAGCCACGTTAAAAATTAGTTCGACAATTTCTTAAAAAAACTAAACGTACACTTAACATATGACCCAATAATTGCCTTTTGGGGCATTTATCAAAGAGGAATAAAAATTTATGTCCATACAAAATCTCATATATGATTGTTCATAGTAGCTTCATTTGAAATAGCCCCAAGCTGAAAATAACAAAAACGTCCAATAATAGATGAATAGTTAAGCAAACCTACATTAGGAAATACTACTCAGCGATAGAAAAGGATGGACAAAAAATAAAAAGGTATGAAGCAGCTTGGATAGGTCTCAAGAACACTATGCCAAGTAAAAGCAAAAAAAATCCCAAATAAAAAAGCCTATATTTACCGTATGATTCTATTAAATAACATTCTTAACGATGACAAAATTTATTACAAAGATGGAGAACAAATTAATGCTAGGGCATAGGGGTGGAGGGAGGGGTGCAGGGGTGTGACTACAAAGGGAACCCCAAAGGTAGAATTGCTCTGCATCTTGACTGTGATGGTGATTACAGGGTCTAAATGGGATTTCATGACAGAACTACCCACATCCTTCATACCCACATCAGTTTCCTAGTTTTGATACTGTCCTCTGCGTAAGAGGTAACCAATGAGGGAAATCGAGTGAAGAGTACACAGGTCCTCTCTGAACGATCTTTGTAATTTCCTATGAGTGTGTCATTATTTCAAAACAAAACTGCCTTAAAAATTCCTAATTTGGCTTTGATGTTCTATGGAACTCACCATCTATATTGACATCTGGTGCTTTAGCATCAAGGGATCCTTTAAAGTGTACGTGCTTCCTTTTATTTGTTTTTGTTGCAAGGCTTGTCCAATCAGGTGATAATTGGGGTCATTGCCTTCTAGGTTCTTATCCCATTAACCTGGGAATAATCAATAAAGTCTTGGGCTGAAGAGTTTGGGAAGCAGCACATCTGTGTGTGTTCACTATTTTAAAATGCAGAATAAAGCAAAAATGGACACTTTTAGTCACTCTATAAATAAAACGCTTCCTCTTCTTTTTAATGGAGACGGATGGGCTGAGTCCCTGCTGAGTGGCCATTAAGGGAGCTGTCTGGTAGGTATACATATCGGCTGCGCTGAAGATGATAAATGATGCCACAGGCTAGCATCGTCTCACAGACATTCTTCTCCAAACACTACATTTTTTGTATGTTTAAAAATTCCTGAAAAGCTATCTATTACTCCCAAATTTAATTCTAATTAAGCTGGAATTCATTTAGTTTTTGTTTTAGAATTAGTCTAACTAAAGCAAGTTTTTTTTTCCACATTTAAAGATTTTCTCATAATGCATAGCTAAATGTTATTTGCCAACTTGCTCTACTTTCACATCCTTCAATGCCCTTTGGTGCTACTTTCTGGTGCCAGGATGGCCCGAATAATAAAACTGGAAAAGACCTTACACAGCATCTGGCCCAGAGGTCTAGAACTGGCAGCCAACAGATATGTCTTCTCTTGGAGAATAACTTTTTTTAATGGATTTTGAAAGTCTTTAGGTTGGGCACAGGGTCTCCCATGGGCCACAGTCCCAGTCAGCCCCGCTGGGTTACCTTCACTGTTTCCCCATGGTACCTCCCTTGGCTGGAATTTGGGTGTGAAATGCTTCCTTCTTCTTCAGTACTCCCATAGATGGAGAGAGACGGAGTTTATTTTATCAAGGTCACATAGCTAATTCATTGCAAAACTGGGGATACACCCATGCTTCAGTCTTGTTGCTCTACGTTTACTCCACTGCCCTCTATACCACAGCAGACATTTAAAGAAAGAAAAGAAAAAAAGCAAGCCAGGTCCCAGGGAGAGAGCCAGAAACCCCACATGTACAGAAGGATTTCTTTGAGTGTTCAAAAATGCCTGAAGGAGCAGCCCAGCGGGAGAGCCAGGCCTGGTACAGAGCGATCTCCTGTCGCTCAATGCGGATCAGACCTTACTGCCAGACACAGCCTGCTTCTCCGCCAGCTCTCTCTGCTCCACCACCCCCTGTCCAAATCGATTTTGTGCTTCCTATTTTTCTGTGCTTGACAAAGAAAGCAAAAGTAACATGCTGTCAGTGAATAGTTGCCAAAAAGCAGAGTGGCCTTTAAAAAAAAACCACCACTTCGAATTTCCAACTACTTTTCAAAGTCGCCTTGCAAGCAGCAGCTGCATTATGCTAATAGTATGCTAAATCATTGAGGCCTCCCTATTTGTCTATTGATTGTTTAAGCAGAGTGTTATGACAGGAGTGGTGCTGAGGGTATTGACCCACCTTCAGCGTGTTCTTCAGCAGGCGACGGCACGGGGTGCACTGTGCTGACTCTGAGGTGTGGCCCAGCAGAAGCCATTTCAGCAGGACCACGACGTCACACTGAGACAGTCTTGGGAACTTTTGCCTTCTGGAAAAATTGAGAAAATACAGGCTTTCATATAAAAATAATATTAATGGTTATGTATTAAGTGGTTTCCTTGAGCCAGCCACAGTACCAGGAATGTGACCTATACTATTTCTAGTCCAGCAATACTATACACAGGGTTTATTATCTTACTTGTACATTTGGTGAACAGAAAGGTGAACTCACTCTTCTAAACTCTTGTGACTGGTAGTGGCTGTTGTCAGACTGTGGACCTAGATCCATCTGGATTGGAGTCCATTCTCTTAAATATATTGGGATGTTGCTTAAGGAATAACTCAGATTTACTTGATCATATCTCTGGGGTACCAGACAATGAGTGAGTGGATGCGTCGAGTTAGTGAGTTTCAGATTTTAGTAAAGCCAGTTCTCCTCCCATTGGTGACAAGGTGAAGGACCCTGGGGGTGGAGTGGATCCAGCACAGTAGTGTCCCTTCGTGAAGTAGCAACAAACATGGGTAATTCAGACACACACTTGGCACCACCCAGAGCCCAGTGCACGCTTACCAGTGGTCTGGACACTCTTACTGACCCACTGGCCCCAGCCTCCAGGGAAGCTGGACAGGGGTGAGATCAGAGGGGGACGGGGAATATTGAAATTAGGAGGGTTACCCTGACACACAGTAAATAGGGTGTTCAAAAATAAGGATCATTGAAATGGCAGCACCTTCTGTCCCCATCAGCTTTGAACAGAGGCTTTTCTTGTCTCTCGTTATATATTAGAGAGCATGTATAAGCTTTGATATTTAAAGAGAATATTCCACGGGGGAAAAAACCCTGAAATAGGAGTTGAATTGGCCTAAAATATTTGGAAACCAGTTACAAATTACATAATGCCCCATCCCAAATTTTTATTTTACTTTAACTGTAGAAATTAATTTTAGAGAAGTTTCTATTTCTTAACTGTACATGTTCCCGGCACCTCCCCCCACCCCCCGGCTCCCCCCCCACTCATGGTTCCAACATATCCATCAAAGTCCCTGTGTTGAGAGCTTAATCTGCAAAGCAACAGTGTTGGGAGATGGGGCCTACTAAGAGACAATGTGTGGATTGATGTCGTGATCGTGGGAACGGGCTGGTAATCATGAGAGCGGGCTTGCTACAAAAGCGAGCTCAGCCCTCTCTCGTTCACGTGCTGTCTCGAGTGCACGCTCTCTCGCCTTCCGCCTTCCATCACAGGACCACCTGGCATGAAGGCACCTTGCTATTGGACTTCCCAGCCTCCAGGTTGTGAGAAATAAACTTCTTTCCTTTTCTTTTCTTTATAAATTACCCAATCTCTTATTCTGTTATAGTAACACAAAATGGACTAAGACTGACTCTCTCCCTCTCTCTCTCTCTCTCTCTCTCTCTCTCTCTCTCAGTAGTCATTTATAAAGTAGGATTCTTTGACCCTAAAACTCATTCTGACTATGGACCTTCTAGATTTTGCCTTGTTGGGGGAGCACAGTGCACCGTAACCATTTGCTAATTCTCCATTCACAGATTACGTAGATTAGCTTTCCGTCAGACAAAGGGACAGCCTTTGTATTCCATCCAACAATTAATAACATTCTTTCTGTCAATGAGGCCTCATAGTTTTCTTGCTGCCTTTGCTGTGGGCTTCAAAGAGCCTCTCTCATTTTCATGTTTTTTCCCCCATCGGCAGTATTTTTTTCTCATCCATGTCTTCATTCCTTAATCCTTCATATGCATGTCTCATTTTCTTTGCGTATAATTCAGCTCTCTTTTCCGCTTCTACCCTAAATTGTTCTTTTACTAAGCTTTGAGCTCTTTTCAAAATTTTTCTAAATATCTGTTTCCTCTTCTTTTCTTTTTCCGTTCCTCATAACATTATTTACTTAAAGCATTTAAAAGTGAAATTTCAAAACTTTTCTCCAGAATTGGCTCTCATCAACTATGTTCCCTAGAGAAGAACAAGGCGCCGCCAAAAATTGGATAGAAAAATCTAGCATTGTTTTTATTTCAGTTCAAAGAACATTTGTCGTGTGCCTCCTACTTAAGTCATGTGCACAGTACTTAGAATTATAGGACTCAAATAAATGTTCAGTACCAGAAACTCTCCTGTGCAGCCTCTGCAGGGTCATTCTCAGATCCTCTCTCTGACCCCTTGCCCTGAGCACATAAACATCCATCTCCCATGAAACACACACACACACACACACACACACACACACACACACACACGCAAATACATCCATAACCACACCCATATACAATTGATGCTTCCAGCTTCACAGCCAAACTTTTAAAAATGATATATTGAGTTTCCTGTCTCCACTCCTTTGACTCCTATTAAATGTTCTAATCCATTGCAGCCTACTCCATCTGTCACCATACCAGCCATACTACTCCTACTTTTTGAAAAATCTAACCTACCGTTAAAAATCCCCTCTAATTACTCACCCTGCACTTGCACATATTTATTTATGAGTCTGTCTTCCTTATCAGACTGATGCCCACAAGGACAAGGATTACATTTAACTTAGGTTAAAATCATGGTAAATTTCTGTTTAAATTGCTATTAACAGTTTTTAGCTCACAAAAGCAGCAATTTTGGTTTGAGTTACTATTTCTGCATCCTTGGCAGCAAATACAGTATGTGGCACAAAGTTTATGTTCAATAAACAATAACTAAATTAATACATAAAATATTCGTAATTTACAGACATTGAATAGCTATTGCTAACTTTTAAACTTACATTTATTTCTCAGAATTTATCTTTCCTTAAATACTTTGTTCTCAAAAGCTTCAAGAACCAAAATATATTTTACTAAAAAGAAAAACTATCTATATAAATATTATTGTGCAAGTGTATATGAAACCATATTATAGATTTTTGAAATAAAGCATATTTAATCTAAGTCATTGTTATATTATAGTCATTAAAGTTGTAGTAAAAATTTGGAGCTCATCTTATTTCTTTATGAAAATTGTTTCACCCTTCATTTGGGTGCATTACTTTAAAATGAAAAGATGGTAACAAGATTGAGAAGCAAATTGCTAAGTCATATTTAGAATAGTAACCTATATATCTTTCTCTTATCACAGGGCAGTGGTTAAGTACCAGGTGACAGCGATTTCTAGCCATTTTCCTGACTTACAGAGTTTAGTTCACCTTAAAATTTGTATCTTTGGAAGCATTTGAGCCACAGGGAGCTTCTCTCTACTCAGAAGTCACATTCAGAAGAAGGCAGAAGGGTATTCTACCTTTCATTCTCTCGCATAAACACATTTTGTTTTTCCTTTGTCTGAATTAATGTGTTTCCAATTCTCTTTTCGATGTTTCAATGGTTTGATCACAATCCTGGGTGTTTTTGTTAGTGCTCTTGTTTTTGTTTTTTTGGTTTTTTTGTCCTGAAAACTGTTGAACTGGGAAAACTGCACCATATTATTCTTTATATTATCAAGTAAAATGTATTTTTTAAGTAAATTGTAAGAGTTGAAGGAAAATGTATGCAAAACAGATTGCTGGAGACACAGGAAACCCTTATGTCAGGCAGGCAAATGAAGGCTCAGACATTCACCGCAGGAGCACGAAAGCCAAAGTCTACTCCCGGGACTGCGCTCCTGCTCACCCAGAAAGCCTGGGAAGCGTAAGGGATGAGCATCGCTACCGTGCGTCCTCACCGGGGAAAGCACACAGTCAGGTGCATTTGTTGGTCCATCTTCTGTGAAAGCCCGAGGGAAGCAGCGTGTACAGCAGTCCAAGCAAAAGGAGAATTCAAATAATAGTGAAACAAATCATTATCGTGCAGACACTGTGTTGTATACGCATTTATACCCTCTTGCATACAGTGTTGGATATAATGACGTAGCCCACAGAAGGGTCAAAGATCTACTTTGCCAAGAAAAGTCCAAATGACAGTGCTAAAGTTGAAAAAATGCTTGTAATTGTGCCAATATCACATCCACATTCACAATAATTCTCTGATTCATTTCAGAGGAAAGGAAGAAAACTTTCTAATGGGGAAAATGCTTATGTAGAATTGTGTGCTGTAAAAATGAAAGAATTTGAAGCCACATGAGGATTAGATTTGAATCCCATGACTTTGGGCAAATTACCTGAGACATGGGTCATGGCTTCCTCAAATCTAAATGGAAATAAGAGTTCATGCTTTCAACAATGGGTAGATCGACCAGACAGAAAGTTAATAAGGAAACACTAGATTTTAATTGCACTTTTGACCAAATGGACCTAATAGACATACACAGAACTGTAATCCAAAAGCAACAGAGTACACATGTTTCTCTAGGTGCATGGAATATTCCAGACTAGACCATATGTTAGGCCACAAAGCAAGTCTTGACAAATTTAAGAAGACTAAAATCATATCTAGTATCCATTCAAACCACAATGATATGAAACTAGAAATCAAAAACAGAAGGAATCTTGGACAATTTACACATATGACGAAACTAAACAACATGCTCCTGAACAAACAATGGGGCAAAGAAGAAATCAAAAGAGAAATTTTTTTAAAAATCTTGAGACAAACAATAATGGAAACATAACATATCAAAACCTATGGGATGCACAAAAACAGTTAAGAGGTACATTAAAAAATGAAAAATATACTAAATAAATAATCTAACATTAATCCTCAAAGAACCAGAAAAAGAACAAACTAAGTAGCAGAAAGAATAAAATAATAAAAATCAAAACAGAAACAAATCAGAGAACAACCATACAATCAATAAAGCTAAGAGTTGGGTTTTTAAAACAAAACAAAACACAGCAAAGCAAAATGAACAAACCCTTAGCTAGTCTAAGGGAAAATATAGATAAAACTTAAATAAATAAAATAAAAAATGAAAGTGGAGAAATTATAACAGACACCTCAGAAATAAAAAGGATGATAACAGATTATTATGAACAATTATATGCCATCGAATTGGGTATTCTAGAAGTAATGGATAAATTTCTTGAAAAATACAGTTTACCAAAATTGAATCAGGCAGAAATAAAAAGCCTGAACAGACCAATAACAAATAAAGAGATTGATAATTAATCAAAAACCTCACATGGATGAGCCTGGAGAACATTGGGCTAAGTGAAATAAGCCAGAAACAGAAAGAAAAATACTGTATATTCTCACTTATATGTGGAATCTTAAAAAAAAGAATTCAAATATATGGAGATAGAGAACGGAACAGTGGTTACCAGGGGGAGGAGATGGGGAGGAAATGGGAGATATGTCAGAGAATACAAAATAGCAGATATGTAGAATGGAAAATTCTGCAGATCTAATGTACAATGTGATGACTACAGCTAATAAAATTGTACTGTATTTGAGATTCATGCTAAATGAGTGGATTTTACTTGCTTTTGCCACACACACACACACACACACACACATACATGTAACTATGTGAGATGATAAATATGTACATTTTCTTCACTATATTGACTTTTTTAACCATCTTTATGTATCCATAACATCATGTTGTACACCTTAAATATATACAATAAAATGTATTTAAAAATTAAATTAAATTAAAAATAAAAATGTTTACATATAGCTATTATATTCAATAGTATTTGATGTTCTACATATAGCCATTGGGACTTTCTAAAGTTTAATTAAATAGTAAACCACTTGGGCCAGGCGCAGTGGCTCACGCCTGTAATCCCAGCACTCTGGGAGGCCGAGGCGGGTGGATCACTCGAGGTCAGGAGTTTGAGACCAGCCTCAGCAAGAGCGAGACCTCGTCTCTACTAAAAATAGAAAGAAATTATCTGGCCAACTAAAATATATATAAAGAAAAAAATTAGCTGGGCATGGTGGCGCATGCCTGTAGTCCCAGCTACTGGGGAGGCTGAGGCAGGAGGATCGCTTAAGCCCAGGAGTTTGAGGTTGCTGTGAGCTAGGCTGACGCCACGGCACTCACTCTAGCCCGGGCCACACAGCGAGACTCTGTTTCAAAAAAAAAAAAAAAAAAAAAAAGTAAACCACTGGAAACATGAAAAAGAAAAAAGAATTTATGCTTTTCAGGGCTATTGTGAGCATTGACAGTATTGAGCATTTGAAATTGTTTTGTAAATGTAAAATGTGGAACAAATGTTGAGGATCTCAGCGTCTACTTCTGGGGAAGAAGTCAGCAATCTATAGCATAGTTGCCTGCCTCTTAGCCCTCTGGAGGCCGCCTTTCATCTTCTCACTGGGCCTTGAAAGAGGGTAAGGGAAAGCGGAAAGAGTGGGCTGGAGTCAGAAAGACTTTACTTTGAATGCTGGCTCCAGTACTGACAAGTTGAGTAACCCTTCTAGAGTTACTTATTGGGAGGCAGTGTGTGTGGTGGCTAATATAGTTGACTATGTGTTTTGAATTTTATCTTTATCACTTAGCAGTCTTGCGACCTTAGGGACATTGTACAACCTCAATGAACCTATCAAATGTGGATGAGAAAGTATATTTCTCATAGCATTGAGAGGAATAATAATAATGAATCCCATTTACTAGTTTGTGTTTTGGAAGGTATGAGACAGAATATGGACAAGTAACTCTGCATTATGGGGAGCTGGCCTGGGAACAATAGCCAACACAGAGAGGAAACTTGGGTGTGCGACTTCACTTTCTTTCCTTCGGTCGGTTATAAATTAGATATTTAAATACTACATCTGATAGAGACTGATAGAAGACAGCTTATTTGTGTTTTTGAAATAAATTAAGTTTGATCCTTAAAACTCGCCAGACAATCTGGTGTGTAGGGAGCTTGGGAGAAGGACTTTTAGCAAATAGACAGACTTCTAAATCTCCCCCATATGTGAGAAAAACAAACTGTCGCATGAAGGGTCAAATGTTTCCACAAAGCTCACCAGACTAATTCCTACGTTACATTTCCACAACACATGGACTGCCTACAAAATGAAGCTAAAAAGGAATAAAGCATTTAAAGATAGTCACCTCTAGACCCTAAATATGTGATGTCTTCAAAGACTAGTGACTACCTTTATAGAGCACATTCACATTGTCGGGACACAAGGCAGAGGTTCCAGCAACTGTAAACCCCACAGATCCTCCTAAAGAGGCAGGAGATGAGGTTTATTTGCATAGAATGGGATAAAAAGACAATTACCATCAGAGAGCTCAACACTGTCATTTGGGGCTGATTTTACATTCATCATGAAGGAAAGATGGCTTCATGCCCCAGTACAGCCAAGGGTCAGTTAGTGACAGGCAGCAACACCAGCCCTGACTGCAAAGGATAGTGCAGGCTAAGAAAGAACATGATTTGGGGCAGGAAGAACTAGACCTCCAAGCCATATCCTACCTGGAGGTTCAATTCTATTTTACTATATTCTATTCGAGATCAAAACCCAAAAGAGATGTTGGATGTGCTGCTAAAACTCATTATGACTAGAAGTGCATCCTAACAGGGTAGCTTTCTCTTCCTTTATCAGAGAGTGCCAGCAATCTCCCAATTGACATATCCCTCTCCTTACAGAATCCTTCTCCTTACAGAAACAAAGGTTATAATAATAATAAAATAAATATTAACCATAGAAGACTTTATAGTTTGAAAAGTTCTCTTCTATATATTAGGTAATCTACTTCTCACAAAAATCCCAGGGAATAAATGTTATACATTATAGAAGAGAAACATTTGGCTGGAATTCCAAAATAAGAAATTCTTGGTTAGCTGTCTACAGTCACCACATATATTGAAGGAGATGATCTCATAGAATTCTACAGGTAAAGGAAGACTCTAATACTATATAAAGCTTGAATTCCAAATCCTTTTACTTTAGTGAAAAGGGCTGGACCAAGAAGAGATTTCTGTCTTTCGCCTTTTAAACCATTTTCCCCTGATTTTATTGTTGTTCCCACTTGATCATGTAAAGATAAAGTGACCTCTACCTAAGTGTGAGGAGGTCACAGATAAATCGTACGTGACCTGCTGCATGGGAGATGAGTCATAAGAGAGGAAAATATTACAAAATAGAAAAAAGGAACTTAAACAAAACCAAGAAAGAAATAGATAATCCAGAGTCAACAGTTTCGCAGAAAACTAACAATTGTGCTCTTTGTCTCAAAGCTCCACCTCTGGTAGCACTGGCCAGTGGTATCATTGGCAGCAATCTATCTCAGCAGTCCTACGCCACAGCAATGAGAAGATGGAGGAGATTTTGCACTCCATCCATAGAGGCTCCTAATGCTGTAATATCCCACCCAAGAAAGAGGATCACCAAGTTATCAGAAAAACATCCCTGTGTCCTTTGAGGCCATATATCCAAACTTGCCTCTGCTTCTTTGTATCCAAGTTGTAACAATTTGATATTGTCCTTCCACACCTTGGAAAGGTGTGCTTCTGGTTAGGATGTGGAAAAAGATGAGAACTTTATTCCTTGGATAAGAAGTAAATCTGGAAAAAATTATAATCATGTTTTCTACAGGGCTAGAAAGAAATGGTGGATGCAAGTGAACCCTGATGCACCAGAAAGAAATAAGCTTTTAACAGATGGGCCAAAAACAGTAGCAGCTTCCATAAATGGGACTAGGTACGTAATGTAGGTATGGTCGGAGAGAAAAGTTGGTTAGCTGTAGATAGAGAGGCATTGTAGAAATGAGGACAATCCAGCTGAGATTTAGATCACAATGTAGGTTAGAAACACTAATAGAAATTTAAAAAATTTTTGATAACAAGTATAGACCCATAGATTCAAGAAGCTAAAATAAATATTCAAGAAGAATATTTACTAAAATGACAGAGAGCAGAGAGAGAGAGAGAGAGAGAGAGAGAGAGCAAGAGAGAGAGAGAAATTACTAAAATACAAAGACAATTTAAAAAACCAAAACCTTTAAAGAACCAAAAGCAAATGACACATTACATAGAGACAATCAACAATAAGAATTATAACTGATTTCTATCAGCAAGAAAAAAAACAACCCCATTAAAAGGTGGGCAAAAGACAGGAACAGAAACTTTTCAAAAGAAGATAGACAAATGGCCAATATACATATAAAAAATGCTCAACATCACTAATCGTCATGGAAATGAGAATTAAAACCACAATGAGACATCACATTGCCCCAGTTAGAATGGCTTTTATTAAAAAGTCCAGAAACAATAAGTGCTGTCCTGGATGCAGAGAGAAAGGAACACTTATACACTATTCGTGGGACTGCAAATTAGTACAGTCTTTATAGAAAATAGTATGGAGATTCCTCAAAGAAGTAGACATAGCATTTGATCCAGCAATCCCACTACTGAGTATTTACCCAAAAGAAAAGAAGTCATTTTGTCAAATAGACACCTGCACTCAAATGTTTATTACAGCACAATCCACAATTGCAAAGATATGGAATCAATCCAAGTGCCCATCAATTCATAAGTGAATTAACAAAATGTAGTATATGTATACCATGGAATACTACTCATCCATGGGGAAGGATGAATTAATTCCTTTTGCAACAATTTGGATGGACCTGTAGGCAATTATCCTAAGTGAAGTATCTAAAGAATGGAAAAACAAACACCACATGTATTTGCTATTAAATTGGAACCAACTGTTGAGCACACATGTGCACAGAGGGAAGTCAAACTCAGTAGAAATTAAGCAGAGGGGAGAGGGGAGGAGGGGATGGGTGAAAACCTACCTAACGGGTACAGTGAACACTAGCTGGATGATGGACATGCTTTATTACCCTGACTCAAGCACTACAAAATCGATTGATGTAACCAAAAACATTTGTACCCCTGTAATATTTTGAAATTAAAAAAAGAATTATAACTCATTTCTAATCATAAGCAATGTAAATCAGAAAATAATGGAATGACATCTTTAAAGTGTTGTAATAAAAAAGTGATTAACAACCCAGAATTCTATTCTATTATTCAGGACTAATATCCTGCAAACATTAAGGTACAATGATGATATATTTAAATAAACAAAAGCTGTGATAAACATTATCAATTACCAATATTATGAATGAAATAGAGTACATAACTCTTGATTATACAAACATAAAAGCACATTGTGAACACCTTATGTCACCAAATTTTACAGATTATGTGAAATGAATAAACTTCTTGAAAGACAAAAGTACCAAAACTGACATATGAAGAAATAGAAAATTTAAATAGCTCTCTATCTGTTAAATCAATTGAATTTATGATTAAAAACCTTCCCATAAAAAGACCCTAAGCCCAAATATTTACCTTGAATAACAGCACTCTGAGACAAACTCCTTTACAAAAGAGGGGAAATGAATGTTTCCATATTTCATCTGCTAAATTTCTTAGAAGAAATGCTTCAGGATCTTGTTCCCACTTATTTAAAATTTCCATGGAAAGCTCTGCTCATGTCTGCAGCTGATCCAGGTGCAATGATTTTGGCACCCATCAAGGGAATGTTTTCTAAACCTTAACTTTTAGTCAGAATTGTGTAAGCTGGACCAATTGAAATGTCTACAGTGTTGGCTATTGTTTCTTCTGCTCATCATCAGTCCTCTTCTATTAGGGCATGAACAAGATGGATTTTTTTTTTCTCACAAATTGATGTGGATGGTCTGCTGCTATGGGCTTCATCTTCAACATAATCCTGTCCCTTCTTACAGTGAGTTATCCATTTTTAAACTGCTGATTTCTTTGGGTCATTGTCCCCAATTACTTTTCATAAAGCATCAGTGATTTTACCATTCTTCCACCCAAGCTTCCCCATAAATTTGGTGTTTGTTCTTGTTTCAATTTTAGCAGAATTCATATTGCTCTGATGGGGCTCTTTTCAAAGTGATGTCTTATTATTTTCAGTGCCTCAAACTAGATCCTGATCAGGCATGTTATAACAAGTTAATACAGTTTATTTTGGTACAAAAAATATTTGAAATCCATGCATAATTTTTATATGCATTTTTCATGAACTTTTTGAAGTCTGTGGGGGGGATGTGTGTGTATGTGTAGAGAGAGATACAGAGAGAGACATCATCTCAATAGATGCAGAAAAAGTACTTGATAAAATGTAATACCCTTTCATGATAAAAACTCTCAATAACTTTAGGATAGGAGGAAACTATCTCAACATAATAAAGACCACATATGACACACAAAAAGCTAACAAGTTACTGAATGGGGAACAGTAGAAAGCTTTTCCTCTAAGAACTGGAGCAAGACAAGGATGCCCAATTTCATCATTCTCATTCAACATAGTAATGGAAGTCCTAGCCAGAGCAATTAGGCAAGAGAAATAAAAGGCATCCAAATTGGAAAAGAGGATGTCAAATTGTGCCTGTTTGCAAACAACATGATCTTATATACAGAGAAACCTAAAGACTGCCAAAAGACTCTTAGAACTGATAAACAAATTCAGTAAGGTGGTAAAATACAAAATCAATACACAAAATCAGTAGCATTTGTACACACAAATAACAAACTAGCTAAAAAAGAAATCAAGAAGGCAATCCCACTTACAATAGCTACAAAAAAAAAAAAGCCCACCTAGAATGAAAACACCTAGAATGAAAGAAATTAAAGAGGATACAAGCAAATTAAAAGACATCTCATTCTCAGAAGCATGGATGATTAGAAGAATTAATATTGTTAAAATGACAATACTATCCAAAGGAATCTCCATATTTAATGCGATCCCTTTCAAAATACCAATGACATTCTTCACAGAAATAGAAAAAAAAATTAAATTTGTGTGGAATTACAAAAGGCCTTAAATATCCAAAGCAATCCTGAGAAAAAGGACAAAGCTGAAGGCATCACACTACCAGACTTCAGAGTATACTACAAAGCTGTAGTAACCAAAACAGCATGATATTGGCATAAAAACAGATACATACACCAATGGAACAGAATTGAGAACCCAGATACTAATACACCTATCTACGGCCAACTAATTTTTGACAAATTTTCCAAGAACACTTCTTGGGGAAAAGATAGTCTCTTCAATAAATGATATTGACAAGACTAGATACCCATATGCAGAAGGATGAACCTAGACTGCCACCTCTCACCCTATACAAAAATCAACTCAAAATGGATCAAAGACCTAAATGGAAGACCAAAACTATAAAACTACTAGAAAAAAACATTGGGGAAATGTTTCAGGACATTGGTCAGGAAAAAGATTTTATGGCTTAGACCTCAAGAGCACAAACAATAAAAGGAAAAACAAACAAATGAGATTATAACAAACTACAAAGCTTCTGCACAGCAAGATAAACAATCGGCAGGTGAAAAGACAACTTATAGAATGAGATAAAATATTTGCAAACTACTCATCTAACAGGGGATTCACATCCAGAATATACAAGGAACTCAAACATCTCAACAGTAAAAACCCAAACAATTCAATTTAAAAATGGGCAAATGATCCAAACAAGTATTTCTCAAAAGAAGACATACAAATGGACAACAAATACATGAAAAAATGCTCAACTTTGCTGATCAGAGAAATGCAAATCAAACCTACATGAAGCACCATGTCACTCCAGTTAAGATAATTATTATAAATAAATGACAAAAAATAACAAATGTTGGCAAGGATGCAGAGAAAAGGGAACTCATCTATATTGTTGGTAGGAATGTAAACTAGTACAGCCACAATGGAGAACATTATATATATATATTTCTGAAAAACCTACAAACAGAACTACTCTAATATTCAGTCATCCCACTACTGGCATTTATCCAAAGGAGAGGAAATCAGTACACCAAAGAGACATCTGCAACTTTATGTTTATTACATCACATTAACAATAGTGAAAATATAGAATCAACCTAAGTATCCAACAACAGATGAATAGATAAAGAAAATGTGGTATTAATATATACACAAAATGGAATACTATTCAGCCTTAAAAAAGGAATGAAATCCTGTCATTTGAGGCAATATAGATGGAACTGGAGGACATTATGTTAAGTGAAATAAGGCAGGAACTGAAAGTTAAACACTGCATGTTCTCACTTAAATTCGGAAGCTAAAAAATGTTGATCTCATAGAAGCAAAAAGTAGAACAGAGGATACAAGAGACTAGGAAGTGTAGGGGGAAAGTGTGGGATAAGGAGAAATTTGTTAAAGGATACAACATTATAGCAAGATAGGAGGAATAAGTTCTAATGTTTTATACCACTGTAGGATGACCAGAGTTAACAATAATATATTATACAGTTTCAATAGTCAGAAAAAAGACATTGAATGTTCCCAACACAAAGACATGATAAATGTTCAAGATGATGGATATGCTAATGATGCTGATCTGATCACTATGCTTTGTATGTATCAAAACATCAGTATTTACCCCATGAATATGTACAATTATTATCTGTCAAATTTAAAAGCTTAAATGACATTAAAAAAATTTTTTAAAGATAAGACTTTATTAAAATTAAAACTTTTGCTCTTCAAATGATACTATAAATTAAAAGGTAAGTGACAGGCCGGAGAAAATATTTGCAATTGTTGTATCTGACAAAGAACTGATATCTACATTATATAAAGAACTTTACATCAAAAAGTACAACAAAATCAATCCAATAAAAAATGGCAAAAGTCTCAAATAGACTTCAGAGATCTCTAAATGGCCAATAAGGATATTGAAAGGTATTCTAAATCATTATTCATGAGAGAAACATAAATTAAAACCACAAGGAGATACCCCTCTGTTCTACTAGAATGACTAATTAAAAAGGCTAACATGACTAAAAGTGGAAGAACTGGAACTCTTAGACATTGCTTGTATGAGGAAGCAATGATACAACCACTTTGGAAAGCAATTTACTAGATCCTTATAAATTAAAACACAGAACACTCCTATGGCAAAGCAGTATCACTTGCCCATGTCTGCAAGAAAGACATGTGTAATAATGTTCATAGCAACATTCTATATAATTTCCTATAACTGAAAACAACACAAATATCCACAATAGTAGAACAGAGAAATATAGTATGATAAATTCATACAATGGAATACTTTCCAGTAATAAAAAGAACCAACAACATGGATGCATCTCAAAGACATCATGCTATCCAAATAAAGAATACATAAAAAGAGTACATGCTGCAGAATTTCATCCATGTGAAGTTTAAGAACAGGTAAACTAATTTACAGTGGTAGAAATCAGAACACCAGTTGCAGGGAGAGTTTTAATGGAGAAAGGAGACAAAATAATTTTCTATATTTCAATCTGGGTGTGGATTACATGGGTACATGCACTTGTCGAAACTCCTAGAACTGTAAAATTAACATTGATGCATTTCATTGCACAGTAAATTGTGCAGAAATTAAGGGAAAAGAAGAAAAATACCCTTTGACCACCTACCAGATCAGAAAACACGATCATCTTCATTAGCATGAGTTATGCTCACCTGCATCAACCACCCAAGTCCAGCAGATGTGGACTGGATTTTAACACTGTCTATAAAATAAAATAACATCAATATAAGTGGCTTAAATCGGCCATCATCTGATAAATGTTTAGTCATATACATTAATTGACTTTTAATCCTTGAATAATTAGTTTAGAAAAGTGAAAGTTACCAGATGTGCACAAAGCTTTTCCCGCTCATAATTTCCTTTTGGTTGACCTTGGCAAAGAGGTCCCATTCTAAAGCCTGATGTGATCTGGGATCTCTGGCTGGCAGCTGAAGTTCAGGTCAGCTTACAGTGGAATTTGTACAGCTCTTCTGATGCCTGGAAAGGGGAAGTAAGTAAGTCAATGCCGATACTAGCATGTCCCCATGATTTCAGTTTCTGGAGCCAAGTGAACATAGTAGTGGATTGCAGCCACCACATCACATCTACAACATGTCAAAAGCACTAAATCCCAGAGCCTGACGGGACCTCTGCAGGAACCAGTACCCACAATGCATAAAAACCTCATATCAAAATGTCTCTTCAGCAAAGGGCTATTCCAGAGCCAACCCATGCCACCATGTAGACCTGTATGTCATCATTAGCTGTGCAGAACAGAGACGGTGACTGTGTCTGTTCTATAGCAAAAGGAAGGAAATATGGAAAAGGAAGGAGATAAAGAGAGAAAGCCTTTTTTTTTCAGTTTCTGATCATACCATTTATAAAGACTCCATCACCAGTGACTTTAAAAATGCTTTTGAGAGAAGTTAACCATAAATAGGTTAACTGCAGAACTGAGATTCCCACAAGTATACAGACCCTCTCTCTCTTCTCTAGAATACAAACAAGCACTGTTTGTCTAACTTTAAAACTTGAAATACTGTAAGCACTAGCCCTCAGGTCTTCCCCGAGGCCTTCTTATTCTCTTTAGTGTCCTTAATACATATTTAAAGAACATTTTGTTAACACTTCTCTTTAGCCTCTGCATTCCTGATACCTTAATCCTGAACTGAA
Source organism: Lemur catta (assembly GCF_020740605.2). NCBI lineage: Eukaryota > Metazoa > Chordata > Mammalia > Primates > Lemuridae > Lemur > Lemur catta. The sequence continues at coordinate 94,985,437 of NC_059136.1, read as the reverse complement.
TAACAGCTCTAGTCTAGGACAATCTTTCTGCCTGGGAGCATTTGTAGCAGAATGTTCTCCAAGTGACACCAATGCCTTCTTGTCTTTGGGGGAAAGAGAAAGGAAGGAAGAGCAACTTTGTTTCATTCATCAGTGTTCAAAAGGCCCAGCCTGAAGCCTCCCCTCAGGATCTCTGCCTCTCCTAGCGGAGGTCTGCTTGCCCCAGAGGGATCCCTCCCTCTTCTAACCAGATGGGATGTGCCAATGCCATGGGCCACTGGGTCTGCTTTTGTGCTTAAGATACCAAAGTGAGGCTGCTCTAACCCCACCTGTGAACCAGTTTCACTCCCAAACCTTTACTCTCTTGAATAAAACTGTGTCCAGGAGTTGTGCAGCTGCTCCAGCTTGGGCTTCTGCACAACCCAGCCTCCAGCCAGCACACTCAACTTCAGTTTAATGAGCAGTGCCAGACATCCATCGTTTTCAAGAAAAGGGACTCAGGCAGAATCCCAAATCCTTGATTGGCTTACAAAGCCACAGCCCAATAAATTCCTGGGATAAATAAATGCACTAGGACACCAACAGCAAAGTACATTCTGCATTACTGAGCCACAGCTTTGGGCTCAAATTTCTCCATGGACTCGTACCCTCGGGAGCTCATAAATAGACCAGCAGGGCAAATTCATGATTGTCATACTCTGGGTCCTTCTGAAACACCCATGGCAGACACTGATGATCCATCATGACCCAGATGTGGCCCCAGAAGCCTTCCGTATGCAGCACTTTTAGGCACATGAGATGAAACCTATTTACAATCTTGCAATAGATTAAGCATAGACCTCAGAAACCTCTGTTTGTTGGCCTCTTGTGCTGGTCTTTGTTCTTTCTTGTCATTCAAAGGAGTGCAGGGTTGGTAATGCAGGAGGCCTCTTCTTTCCAAATGAGAGACATTCTAAGCCTCCTTATAGTCCTAGAGAATTCTTAAAATGTTTTAAAAATTAGGCATATAAAAGGCCTGAGATTCACCAAAGAATCCTCAAAGCAGAAACAAGACTTTTTAATGCTTTACTCCAAACCATGGTCTTCATCTCTGTCGGATCTCTTCTTTGTTGGGTGGAGTTGACAGGAAGGAGTGTGTGTGTGTGTGTGTGTGTGTGTGTGTGTGTGTGTGTGTGGTGGGGGGAGGGGATTAGAGTTTCCACTCGTGTTAGGATGCATAACTAATTATATGAATTTGCATTGCCTTCATTACATCAAAAAGTATTGTTACCATCTTCATTTTATAGATTAGGAAACCAAAGCAGAAAAAGGAAAAATTGCCATCTTGAGGTCACAAAGCCAATGAGGGGCAGAGCTAGTCTGGCAAATGCCCATGACACCAGCCCCTCGCTTCACCCCATTCCTACATTATCCACCTCACCCACCTCAACATCTTGGTGCCCAGAACTCTGCAAAAAAGGAGTCACGGTTTTGCAGCAATCATTATTTCAACTGAGCATTCTTCTTTTATCTTTTCTCCTAAAAAGAATAAGCTCCCTCCATCACTCTTACCTTAGTGTTGTACGAGTCTGACAGAAGGCTTTTCTCTGGCACAAAACTGGCCTTGGCTTTAGGAGGGCACTGGCTACCTGCTCCAAAAGGAAAGCGAGTGTCTCCTGAGAAGGTAGAAGGAAGCTGGGACTTGACAGCTGAGCAGAAGGAGCTCCACCCCCTCAAACCCACGCAGGGTAGCCCCTGCCCTGTTTCACTGTCCTCAGTTTCAGTTACCCACAGTCAACCAAGGTCTGAAAATATGACATACAATAAGACACTTTGGAGGAGGAAGAGAGAGAGAGGGAGAGCAACCCCATATTCACATAACTTTTATTGCAGTATATTGTTATAATTATTCTATTTTATTACCAGCTATTTTTGTGAATCTCTGCTATGGTTTGGTTTATTTGTCCCCCAAACCTCATGTTGAAATTTCATCCTAATGTTGCAGGTGGGTTCTAACAGGAGGTGTTTAGGTCATGGGGGTGAAGACCTCATGAATAGATTAGCACCATCCCTAGGAGGGAGTGAGTTCTTGCTCTGTTCATTTCTATGAGAGCTGGTTGTTAAAAAAGCCTGGCACCTCCCTCTCCTGCCTGTAGCTTCCTCTCTCACCATGTGATCTCTGCACACCAGCTCCCCTTCACCTTCTCCCATGAGTGGAAGCTGCCCGAGGCCGTCACCAGAAGTGGATGCTGGTGCCATGCTTCTTGTTCAGCCTGAAGAACCATGAGCCAAATAAATATTTTTATATAAATTGCCCAGCCTAGGTATTCCTTTACAGCAACACAAATGGACTAAGACAGTTTCTTACTGTGCCTAATTTATAAGTTAAACATACATGTATATAAGAAAAAACATAGTGTACATAGGGTTTGGTATTATCTGCAGTTTCACACATCCCCTGGGGGACTTAGAGTATATCCCCTGTGGATAAGTGGGGACCACTGCACTGAGAGCCTGGCCTTTTCTTGGCTGAACATATATGGGCACAGGACAAGAAGGATGGCTCGTGGGTTCTGCTAAGTCTAGAAGCATAAGTTTGAGCTCTCCTTCCCCATGGTAGGGGTGGGTAGGAATTCCAGAAAAACAAGAGACTCTCAGAAGGCAAACCTCTAAGCTTATTAACTGAGTTTAACCTGTTTTTTTCTTATGATCCCCCACTAAAGTGCTAACAAATCTTATTTTTATATTGATTTACTTGGCAGAAAGTTCATTATGAACACTGATAAGCCTGAAATTCAAGAAAAGAAAATCTCAGCCTCTTCCATTATTGATTAAAAGTTTTTAAAAAATGTTAAGACAGAGCTGATTCTGGTGCTGAAATCATTTTTAATCCCCAGGCAACAAAAGGCCTGGATGCAGTATGACTGTGTGTCAGAGTAACCTGTGTGCAGATGATGCCAAAGGTACCCGCAGCTGTGCTGATGTCCACACGGCTGTTTAAAAAAGAGAGCTCACCTGAGCCTCCGCTACCCCTGTCTCAGGACCACTCAGACCCTGTGGAAGAGGAAAGGTGAGTCTTGAACCAACAGCATGGATGCATCTCAAAGACATCATGCTATTTAATGTTTCATGGAATGCATTAGCACTCCTCTCACAAACACCATCAGTGTCTTCCGTTTCTGATGGAAAGGAAATCTTTATACAGCTTGATATTTGTGTCAGCTACTTTTATCCTTTTTTGGGACTCGGAGTAGCTTGCACTGTTTTCCCTACCTAAGCAGAGACAAAGGAGCAGCCTGGGTAAGAATGGGAAGTTTGACTGTCAAGGCAGGCGACTGTGGTGACGGGTGAGCATTCACTCCTATTTTTTTCTGCTCTTGGCCCACTGTCTGGTTCTGTCAGCAGTTTCTGTGTTGTGGCTGTGATGGGTGCACAAGTCTGGGACAGTTTACTGGAGTTGATTTCTCGGTCTCCGTCTCCCATTTGTTGTTAATCAGTTCCAAAATCCTTCAACATTTTCTTTGCTAACAAGAGATGTTTACCTTGACAACCACATTTGCAGGCTATATCTCCCAAAATAGATTTATGAAGAAGAAAGACAGAGAGGCCAAGGCTAGAGAAGGGTTTCTTACCTTGCTGAAGATATCTTTAAATGTCAAAACTCCCATGGACAAGCTAGTAGAGAAGGAGGCCAGGCAGGAACATAAGGGGGCTCTAGGGGGACTCTGTGGAGGTGGTGGCAGACGTCAGGTGGTGGAGGGCCAGGCCAGGATCTGAAACCCGAAGATGAAACCTGAGCTTCCCATTCTGAAAATCAAGATTAATAATAATCTGCCCCACTTTTGTCAGAGTGCATTATCTTAATTATTATAATTGGTGCAGCCTGTGGAACCATACTTCTTGTTTCTCATCTGTATGTTTATGGTGCTCTAGAAGAAAGAATTTAATTTGAAATTTATTGCCATCTTTTTACTAACTGATGATGAGAAATAACCTCACATTTCAAAACTAAAAAGGAAGATGAGCTTGAGCATCAATGACAAAATCCGAAGCACTTGTTCTGTTTTACCCTTTCCTGGCTCTGGTCATCCTGTGTACAAAGGGCAACAATAATAAAAATTAAACTATCTGAGTAGGTTGGACATTTTCTTAACTTGCAACCCAACCATGCCACTCGCCTGCTCAAAACTCTTCAAACTGAAAGGCACACCCCTTCACACAGGGCTCAGCCTTCCCTTTCAGCGTTTTCTGTGACATCTGAACTGGATGACATTATGGTTTCCCAAGTTTACTCTGCCTCCCCACTCCCAAATCTTTACCTGTCAAAACCCTGCTAATTCTTCAAAGTCCATCTCCAAATCACTTCTTGATTTCTTCTCCTTGGTATAAACTCCCCCTCTTTCTATTCCCTTAGAACAGTTGGGGGTTCGTGTGTGTGTGCCTAATCCACTGTGCCTTCATCACCAATTATCCGTGCACCAGCGATGCCCGTGTCTGAGTGTAGGCACATCCCTAGGGGACAGGTGGGCGTCTTCATTGTTTGGTGTCCTCTGCAGGCCCTGACACCGTAGACTGCACAGCCTTGACAACACTAAATGCATGTTTACTGGGTCTGTTTGTCAAATTATAACTGAGTGGGGACCTCATCCCTCTATATACCCCTTTTTAATGTTAAGAATTGTCAGATTGTAAAAAGGAATTTGAGGAGAAAAAAAAGAATTATCAGTTGATAACTAGGAAAGTACATTTTTCATGTTTGAAGAACTAATAACACAAAACTCTAAACTAATACCCAAAACATCCTGTCATCCATCCATTTGGAACAGTCACAACCCTGACCCCACCAAGATCTCGACTTTTAATACTCTGACTTCTCTATACTTTAATAGCTCCATCTCTTTATATTTTAAAGTCCAAGACATTCCATATTAAAAAAAAAAAATCTGGGACAACTAAAGAGAATTGAATTTAGGCATAATAGAAAAGGACTTGGTAAGTCCTCCTTATGCAAAATTTAACTGAATTGGAGTTATCCCAGATATCTATCAGCGTCTTTTATACTCAAAGAAACTGCCACCGACTCTGTTGCTAAATATGTGCAGGAGGAAGGCTGAAAAGACCAATGTGACCAGCTGTCCTTTCTGCAGTGCATTTGAATGAAGGCTGTTCTTTCCTTAGCAGCTGTAGATGCTGTTTGCTGAGCTTGTTGCTATTTTTGATTCTGCCTTCTTCAAAAAGAAGAAAAAGGAAAGAAAGAAAGGAAAGTCACACCATCTCTGATAGCCCCATGTCCAGCTGCGCTCTGTGCACCTTGCCCAGGCTTGGGACTGTAAGTCAGCAAATACTCCCAGGTTTTCTGTCCCCCGTTTTCAGTTTGCTTTATAGCAATCACTTCTCATGGAATCCACAGTCGTGTGTCAGTCTCACATCTGGATCAGCAGAGACGTTGCAAGCAACATTGCAACAGGGACAGCTCACTGGCTGCAATCCAAGGCTTCGTTTTTCTGTTCCCATCTAGAGGCTTATTAATGGGCATTGGTTCCCGGGTGACGCTGGTTAAAATGCCCAGAGAGATTCGTGTGAAGTCTGAGGTGAATCTAAGTCTCCTGGCCACGTGGTGGCCGGTCCCAGTGAGCCATCATCACGCCGACCTTCCACAGCTGCGCACCTCACCTGACCTGGCAGCTCCTCCGGGCCTGGCCTCCCTCTCGACTGATCTCTCAGCACCGTGTCCCGCTTATTGGACAATTTGCCCCTTGGGAAGCAGAGGACAATGACGGCTTCCAGATCCTTATTAGTGAAGAGCACCTTGGTTTTATGCAGATGAATGTGTACCTTCTCTTCCCCACAGGCTTACTGCCCCTCCTTGTGCTGACTGGCCAACACGTAATAACACAATTGCTTCCGGAATCCTCGTGGCTGTAGACATTTATAATTCTGGCCTACATTAACTGACGTTACAGAACACGCATTCCTGCCCGCCAGGGCCCGCCTGTGGCCATGGGGTACTTTGTTGATCAGAACCTACTACACTTGGTGAGGCAGCTCGAGCATTCCAGCTGTGACCTTCTCAGCCAGCGTCAACAATCCCCTCATCTGTCAAGGACTTCCTATGAGAAAACAAGGACTCTCTGCTATTTCCCTGTAAACAGCACTTAATGAAAAACATCCCGGCATATGGTCCAGCTGAAATAAACACATAAGAGCCTCCAAAGTAAACCTTCACCCTCCTCTTCACAGTGAGGTCACCGCAGTGTAGGGTCACTGGTGTGGCTTTGGAACTTGGAGACCTGAGCTATCGTCAGGTCTGCCCCTCGTGAGCTCACAATACTCAGAAGCTTTTCATCTTCTCTCTCCTTCAGTTAAACTATCTGTACAACGAGAATAATAATAATATCTACATTGTAGGGTTGCTATGAGAAAGAGATGATTTAATATATGTGCAAATTATACAAATAAGTATAAATTAATTAAGCTATGGAAAGTTTTTATTTACATAAACAATTTTGTGTGTAGCATATAAAAATCTACCAACTCCATTGTTACCAGAATTTTTTTTTTTTTTTTTTTTTTGAGACAGAGTCTCGCTCTGTTGCCCGGGCTAGAGTGAGTGCCGTGGCGTCAGCCTAGCTCACAGCAAACTCAAACTCCTGGGCTTAAGTGATCCTCCTGCCTCAGCCTCCCGAGTAGCTGGGACTACAGGCATGCACCACCATGCCGGGCTAATTTTTCTATATGTATATTTTTAGCTGTCCATATAATTTCTTTCTATTTTTAGTAGAGATGGAGTCTCACTCTTGCTCAGGCTGGTACCAGAATGTTTTAACTAGCCAGGATTTTTCCAGCACTGGAGACTTACCAGACGACTTGCCTTGATCAGTTTTTATCATCCATCTCTCTCCCCTTCCTGATTGTGGATTATATTAAAGACTTCTTTGAAATTCTTAGTTTTCCTCAGCAGCTTAAAGGTCAAGGGAAAAATATGTAGAATATTTAGGCATCTTCTTCCCCATGATTTGAAAATATCAGAGGCAGATTGTCTACCTTTGGGAATCAACTTTTGTATATACAATAGCCATTACTAAAATATTAGCATGCAGAAAGCTGTACATTTCAATCAGATTCCAGTGAACGTTTATAAATGCACTTAAATACACTGGAGTCTACCATTTTCCTCATGTGTCTTGCCATAAGTCAAATCAATGAATTACATGTCAGCATTTCTCTTTGGAATAGTGATAGAAAAGTATATTTCTTCAATTTTATGAACACAAATCAACTAGACTGTCATGATCGCTTAGGCCAAGAAAACAACCACTCATGTTTATTAGATGCCAGAAGTATGCTGAAATTTTAACGAAGAATGAGGTGAGTCTGTACAAATGAGAAGAATACACAGCACTATTCTTGGGGATTACTGTTAGTTTTTGTATTAGTAGAAAGTCACAATTTAGTGGGGCATTGTAGATGACTTACCACAATCTTATAATTTTATTAAGGAAGTAACTGAAGCCCAAAGAAGTAAAAGATCACAAAGCCAATTACCTCTTGACCAAGTTCACTGAACTTTCACCTGCACTGCTTGAGTCAGCAAAGTTGTCCTCACATAGAAAATAAAGGTCGTGTGAAGCATTCAGACTGGGAGTCTGGAATCCTTGTTTGGTACTTGCCAAAATTTCAAATACATTAGATGAGAAAATGCAGTGCAAAGCCTGAAGGTGATGAAGTAACTTCTCTTCATTAAGTCCGATCTAATTACAAATCTCTGTTTTTCTCAGAAAAGAAATAAAATCTCTCATGACTGGTTGCCTTACCTGGCCAGGGCATTAAGATCTACATCATTAGGCTCCACCAACACTCTTTAACAGTGTTTTACAGTGGGAGAAACAAAAATTAAAATGTAGAAATTGGCCTTGCATTGCCTCATGTTGTTAATTTGATGTGATTCGCTAGCTGCTGTCTGGACTGTACTTTAAATGAGATCAAAACTCACCTTCAGAGCTTTGAGCTGGGCCTCATAACCACTCCCCCTGCCCCCAAATAACTTTCTAAAAGGATCCAAATGCTTTATGTTCTAGCGTTTCATGTGGAGTATGGGAATAAAAATAAATACTTCTCAGGTGGTATTTCTCCACAAACCTCAGGCTAGTGGTAAGAATAAAAGCACAGGGAATCTTCATCCATTTCTGAATGTGCAGCATATTAAAATATTTTGTCACTTGAGTATTTTTGCCCTACAGCTTGTGGTTGTTCTTTTTTTTTTTTTTTTTAAAGTAGAAATTACAGAAATGTCCAGGGAGAAAACCATTCCTTCTTTGCAATAAATATGTAAGGAAATTTGTGTTTTATCTTGGAATGGAACCATTTTATAATCTGTGTAGTCTTAATCCATTGATATACTTTCGTTTTCTACCTCTGGGCTTTCTAGCTTTCTCCACTATATTAAATCACCTGAATCAAGATTCTTTTGATTGCAAGAGACAGACTCTCAACTCAAGTTAGCTCACCCCAGAAAAGGAAATTTGTTGGTTTGGGTCTATAGGAAGCCCAGAGGTGGACTTTAGCCTCAGGCGAGGCTGGATCTGCGGATCTACAAACTCAGACAACTGATGATCAGCTTCTCTTTCTCTCCCTCTCCTGCTCCCCCCTCCCTCCCTCTTCTCTTTCCCATAATTTCTTCTGTATGTTGGCCTGGTTCTTTCTTCCTGAAGATGGGCTTCCTTTATTTTGGCAGGATAGAGGGAAAGACAGAACCTCAGATTCACAACATCCCAACCAGGCATCATTTGTATAAAGAGACCTTTCTCTTTTCTCTGTCCAAATTTCAGTGCAGGGAATAGGCTTGAATGATGTTCTTAAATCATATCCCCAGTGGATCAATACATATTGCCAACGGGATGAGTTATTATTACATGTCCAGCCTGAGTCCCACGCCCAGCTTCTAGGTACAGGTTGGAGTGGGACACTATAGCTGATAGCTCCATCAGAACCTCAAGGGACAGGGAGGAGCACTTGGCTTTAGCTTTTGCAGCAGGGTTAGCCTAAAGGCAAGACACATTGCTGCTAATGACTAACCCACCATCCAAGGAAACATATTCTTCAGCACGAGAGGTGTTCTTTTCTCATTGTCCTTTATATTATGAGTGTCTCACTTTCCTCTCTGCCAGCAGGAAGGGCAGATGCAGCTGTACTGCTGAAGTGCAGTAAGTAGATCTCTGAGGTGTTGATGGCGGAAGACATAATGGCTGTCAGGAGCCATGTTATGTAGCTGTAAGAGCACAGGCTTTGGTATGAGAGAAGACACAGATTTAAATCCCAGCTTGACAATTCAGTAACTTTGTGACTCTAACTTTTCTGAGCCTCAATTTCTACCTCATCAAGTTATTGTGAGATTTGATTGAAATATTATTTATAAAACATATAGCATAGCACCTGGTGGAAAGTAAGCTCTTAATAAGCAGAAGCCACCATTATTATCAAGGATGATATTATTAGTATTGCCCTCCCTCTGCTTCTCAAGCTGGGGGTGAAGAGTAGCAATTTGGGACAGTGGAACCCTTTTGAATTAAGAGCCGGATAGCACAATGACACATACAACGTGAGACAGGTGCACAAAACTCTTTCGTACAAGAGCTTTGTATTCTCTTATTTAGTCTTCAAAGCTCCCACTGAGTTAGATGTCATTAATCTCCAGTTTTCAGGTGAGGAAGATGACGCCCCATGGGACTGTGATTTTATCAGGTCACATAACCGTTAAGTCACACAGACAGGATTCAAACGTCAGTTTTCTGACTTCAGGTTTTGTTCTCATTTAATTATACCACACTGTAAAGGCCTATTTTTCCGAGAGCCCAGCATGTGCCTGAATATAGCCCTGCTAATCAGATGGCATAATGGCAAGAACAGTGGCCTGAGAGGACCCTGAGAATTCTCATTAGGTCACCAAGGTTCTGAACATTTTTACCAGGGATTGTCACAGAAGGTGATAATAGCTGGCAAGCTGTGACCTGTTGGAGTACAAAAAAAGGAGAGAGAAAAGTTAAGAAGAAGGAAGAAAACTAGAGTGAAAGAAGGAGGTGGAGGAAGGTTTGGGTGGGGGAAATTAAAGTCTGCTTGATTAGAACCAGTAGAAAGCCAATTTTTTAAAAAAAAAATCTTATTGCACTTTTTGATAAAAGAAAATCTTTGCTAAAAGGCAACAGGTATTACTTAGAGAATCTAAGAAAGGAAACAAATGATAGTGCCCATTTTAGAAATAAAGTGAATTGAATTTCTCTGTGAATCTTTTAGATTTTAACCTTTGGAATAGTATATCCCTAGGGATTTCTAGAAAGGCAAACTTATTTTGCTTATTTATTAATAGTTTATTCCTCTTTCCATATAAAATCTCCAAATGTTAACTTATATATCCTGTAATTCAAAGTATCACCCTATAAAACACTAATATTGATACAGGTATTTAATTTTTAATTATTATCACAAACATGATTTCTAACTTCCTCCACTTTTCTGTGATAGTCTCCTTCTTTTTGGAAAGAGTCTTGAAGTTCTCTTGAAGAGAGCAGCAAACACATACAAACGAGACATACACCACACACTTGAGATTTGTATAAGCCAAAAGATGCATCTCTGTGATGAAATCCCAAACCTGCCAATGGGGCTCTTTATTTTTATTTTTTTAATTTTTACCATTTGATTCTCAGCCATTGTCCTCCCTCCATGTGCAGACAAAAGTCCAAGAACATGCATGTATGCACCAAAGAAATGTTTTCTAGATTTCAGCCAGTCATCCCTTCAAGCAAGATTGCACTGGGAAGAGGATGGAAGGTGGATGCGTAGTATCTCTGCAGTGGGTGGGGAGAGGAGACCCTAGCATATGTAATTTTTTTTTCTTTTTTTTTTTGAGACAGAGTATCACTTTGTTGCCCGGGCTAGAGTGAGTGGCATGGCATCAGCCTAGCTCACAGCAACCTCAAACTCCTGGACTTAAGCGATCCTACTGCCTCAGCCTCCCGAGTAGCTGGGACTACAGGCATGCACCACCATGCCCGGCTAATTTTTTCTATATATATTTTTAGTTGTCCAGATAATTTTTATTTCTATTTTTAGTAGAGACGGGGGGCCTCGCTCAGGCTGGTCTCGAACTCCTGACCTCGAGCGATCCACCCGCCTCGGCCTCCCAGAGGGCTAGGATTACAGGCGTGAGCCACCATGCCCGGCCTGTAATTTTAAAGCAAATAGAAACTGAAAAGTGAACTGATTTTTGGTCAAGCAGGTAAGAAGCATGGGAAGTCATTTCTCCTGTCCACACAACAACAGAAAAGCTGAACAAACTGAAAATCAACTACTTTTCTTAGATCCATCAGAAAACTAAGATCACGGGGCAAACCACTGCTCCCCAAATCAGAGAGAGCTGGGCAGATACAGAGAATCGCAACTTAGTCGAGCGGGAGCCCAAGAGCAGAAACCTTCAGGGGAACCAGCGCTGGGTGGGAGTTGACAAATTGCTGTAGGCTCAGCGCAGACAAGTCTGAGGGCTAAAAGCTCCAGGGGGACCACGTCAGGGGGGCTCCCACATTTTTGTGAGCTTTACCTCCCTCTAGGAGCCCTGCCAGGTTCTCACAGTGAAGAGTGGGGAAAAATCCCTTGTGTCTCCAAGGGGAGGGTGTACATTTTGAAAAACTCCAGAGCACTCTGTTCTTCCTAACAAGATCTGCCCTCAGGAGAAACTAGCTCACCAGAGCCTGACCTGCTTGGGTATTATCAGAGCCTAACTGACTCAGGGAAGGGAAATACTTAATCCCAGCTCTGTCTCACTAAAGGGAAAACAAAAAACAAAACAAAACAAAACAAAACAAAACAAACCTGAGAAGCACTTTTGAAGATCATACCTCAAGGACACAGACTCAGTAGAAAAATGAGACCGAATCATAGGCTAATCAAAACTAACACATGCTGTAAAGGAAAATGAAAATCTCAGGACCACCGCCAACTCCTTACGCAGAAGGGAAGGTCAAGCCTGGAGGTGGAGTCATGCAACAGCCCCTTCCAAATGAACGCATTTACTAACATTATGCGTTAGCCAGATCCCTACAAAAGGTAAAAGGCCCCAGGCATCTGCAAGGACGGCCCCCACAGACCATGCATAAGGAAATCCTTTGCTGGCCTCCCATAAACAAGGCCACACCAATAGTAGTTGTAGGTCTTGCAGGCTAAGGCTAGCTCCTAAAACTAAAGTCTGTTAAAGATAAGATTCCAAGCTTATCTTCCAACGTGCAGAACAGAGACAAGACAAGATCATTCTTCCACCTACCCCGGCACACCTACATAATCGATTCTACCTTCATTCCCTGTTTCTCTTCTAACGTTCAACTTACCTTATATAAATATAGATTTTCTGGGCCTCACAAGACTGTAACCATTCTCCTCACTGCCCATCCCCCTCCTTTTTCATTCTATACCCTTGAACACTGAAGTTCCCAAATCTTACTTTGGAAAAAACAGTCACAGATACACCTGTGGTGTGTGCTTTTCCTGGGCACATCCTCAAACTTTGGCTTAATAAACCTCCATTGATTGAGATCTTTGCCTCAGTCACTTACTTGGAGCTGTCAATGCTAAAAGAAATATATGAAACTTTTCAATATAAGTTTCTTTTGTTTTGAGGATTTAAAGTCCATTCAAACTTGCTCAGGTAAAATAAGAAACTCTCCTTTGGAAGGAAGCAGAGAAGTTTTATAAGAATGCAGGAGAAAACCCAAAAACCAATCTCAGGCTAGAGGAAGGCTCTCTTAGACCCCAAATGGTGTGTGCCCACATCTCTCCTCTCTGACTTTCCCTCCCTCCCTCTGTCCCCTGGCTCCCTCCATCTCATCCTCCCTGGCCTCCTTGCTATAATGCCAACATGCTAGGAGCACCCGCTGCTTCAAAGCATGTTCCAGGACTCCCTCTGCCTGGATTGCTCCCCCACCCCAGCTACCAGCATGGCTCACTGCTTCTCCACCCAGGCGTCTGCCCAAAGGCTACTGTCACAGAGGCCACCCTTAGAGAATGGATGATGTTCCTTGTTTCTAGCTCCCTTACCCAGATTTGTCTGTCCTCATAGCGCTTATCAACATGTCTACTTGTACAGTAGGTCCCCTCACCTGTGGGGAATATGTTCCAGGTCCCCCAGAGGATGCCTGAAACCTCAGATAGCACCGAACCATGTATACACTACGTTTTTTCTTCTTATACATACATACCTATGATAAAGTTTAATTTATAAATTAGTCAGAATAAGAGATTAACACAATAACTTATAATAAAATAGAAAAATTGTAGCAGGTTCTCTAATAACATTGTTTCATTACAACGCTGATGAGAAAAAATGCGATTCTGGCTTTTAGGTTGGCTTAGAATGGGAACCCGAAAAGTACATGTAGGATGTAACGCGGTTAACGGAAAACTTAGATAGTGATCTGAAAGCCTGTGAAACAAAAGCCGCAGGAGTCTGGAGAGTCCAGAGGCTGTAAATCTAACTTGGACCACAGGCAGCTGCAGCGATGCTGGCATTCCTGTCCCCCTGCCCATAAGGACAAAGCTACCCCCTCCCCTATCTCTGTTACTCCAGAAAAACCCAAGGCTTTGCCCTCCCTCATGGTGGATGCTTTTTTCGGCCTCCACCCATATGCACCCAGGTAAATGCTCAAAGTAAACAGCATTTTGCTACACATGAGGCTTCATGTGTTTCCCTCTCAGCTCTGGACCTAACACTGGCCAGGGTCACTGTGTGGAGTTTGCAGACTCTACACATGTCTGTGTAGGTTTTCTCTGGGTCCTCTAGTTTCCCTCCATGTCCCAAAGCTGTGCACATTAGGTGAATGGGCATGTCTACATGGTCCCTGTGTGGGTGTGTGTGGGTGTTTGTGAGTGCATCCTATGATGAGATGGTGTCACTTCCAGGGCTGGTCCCTGCCTTGTGCACTGAGCTTCCAGGTTAGGCTCCAGCCACCTGGGCCCCTGAACTGGAATAAGTGGTCTGGGAAATAAATGAATTAATAGATACGAGTGATTGTAAGATAAAAATATATACAATCTACAATAAACCAGTGCCCAACAATAAGCAACGCGGGACAAAAGCGCTCAGTAAGCCTGCCATGTTTATAATTGTTTATTCTTGAACTTGGTGGCGTTGGGGGGTGCTCCTTACAATTTTCACTTTGCAAACATAATATTCCTTTATTTAACCCACCACCATGACAACTGCCATCATGCACTAATTCGCCACAAACTGGGTAAATAATTATTTTATTTGTTTTTATTACTCTTTCTCGAAGGTATACAGAGCTCACACTTATTTCAATGTTTAATATTAGAAATGTTTTGAATATTTACTTAGAAGTTTGGTGATGTTTCTGTGACCAGAAATATGCTGTGAGAACTTAGCTCCCGTTTATAGCAATTAGACTATAGGCTAATTGGTTTTGTTATACCTTGTTTCACTTAAAGTCACAGTTTTCAAGACCTGTGGATGACATTAAGTGAGGACTTACTGTGTAACAATATACAGTACTATAATGAAAGTTATGTGACTATGGTCTCTCTCCTTCTCTCTCTCCTCCTTCGTCTCAAAATGTCGTGTTATACTATACTCACCCTTCTCCTTATGAAGATATGAAGTGGTGACACAATGCCCACATGATGAGATGAAGTGAGGCAAATGTCACAGCCGTTGTAATATAGCGTTAGGCTACTACCAGCCTTCTACTTCGGGTTGTGATGTTGATGATTGGATGGTCAGGACAAGACTATTTCCATGGTTGGGGATCCCTAATATTTGAAGGTATTTTTTTGTTTGTTTTGTTAAAACCTTTTGGAAGAACATTGTAATCTGAAGTTGTTGTCTCTTTTTAACTCATCAAAGTGTTGCTGCAGAGGCTGTAACCATTGCTGATCACACGGGAGACTTCAGTGCTGCACTCCATGTGAGGATAGTATTCCATGATTGTGTCCTTCATTGCCTGTGCAATTCAAAACACTTTGGCAAATTTTGGTAACATCCACATTGCTAGTTCCACTTCAGTTTCTACTTCCTCTTCCTCTTCCTCTGCAGATGACTCAACAAGTCCTTCCAATTCTGCATTTGTTAACACTTCTCCATGGCTTTCAATATGTTCTTCCACTTCATCAACATGTCAGCAAATTCTTCACCAACTTGTCTTGCCGTTGTGAAGGATTTTTCTAACTTCTCTATTTATCCCCAGGAAGGCTTCAAAATCATTCACGATTTTACTCCGTAAGTTCTTCCAGCAAGCATTTACAGTTTCCTGTTTTAATCTGTCCATTGCAGCTTTTTTGTTTGTTTGTTTTTTGAGACAGAGTCTTGCTCTGTTGCCTGGGCTAGAGTGAGTGCCCTGGCATCAGCCTAGCTCACAGCAACCTCAAACTCCTGGGCTTAAGCAATCCTACTGCCTCAGCCTCCCGAGTAGCTGGGACTACAGGCATGTGCCACCATGCCTGGCTAATTTTTTCTATGTATATTTTCAATTGGCCAGATAATTTCTTTCTATTTTTTTTTAGTAGAGACGGGGTCTCACTCTTGCTCAAGCTGGTCTCGAACTCCTGACCTCGAGCGATCCACCTGCCTCGGCCTCCCAGAGTGCTAGGATTATAGGTGTGAGCCACCATGCCCGGCTGTCCATTGCACTTTTGATGAGTGTTATTGTATCAGCAATGGTGAATGATTTCAGCACTGCATTATGGGTCTGCATTAATTGCTGACTGCATAAGACCAAATGTCTGGTAAGTGTATATGATCTTGACAAACTAAATGATGCCCTGGTCCAAAGCAATAGGGTATATTTGGAGGTAAAAATACAACTCAACATTTTAATTTTCATAGCAAACAGATTCAGGATGGCCAAGTGAGTTATTTATTATTAATAGGACTTTAAATTCTGACCCTTCATCTCCAAGTATTTTTTCACTTCTGGAATGGAACATTGGTAGAATTATTCCACAAAGAAGATGGCTGTTTATGACGAACATAATGACTTTCTGATTATGTTGCCAGAACATGGGCAGATAATTTTTTATTTTATGCCATACCTGGCCTTAACATATGCCCTGCAGCACTGCACAACCAGAGTTAATCTGTCCTTTCGTGTGGATGGTATCTGTCAATGGAAAAGAACCCAAACTCTGTAAAATAATTTTAAGAGGTTTATTCTGAGTGAAATACGTGTGACCATGGCCTGGAGAGCCAAACCCAAGAAGCCTCGAGCAAGTGGCCTCACCATACTTGGGTAACAATTGGTTTTATACATTTCTGGGAGACAGAAATTACACTTAAAGTCATAAATCAATACATGGAAGGCATACATTGGTTTGGCCTGAAAAGGCAGGCATCTCAAAGCAGGGGCTTACAGGTTATAGGTGGGTTTAAAGATTCTTCGAGTTGTAATTGGTTAAAGAAATGATGCTTTAGCTAAAGGTTTGAAATGTTTTAAGATAAGGAAATCTTTTAATCAGAGGACGAGTCACCAGACAGACTCAAGTGATCTGATAAGTAAAATGATGACCTGCACGTGTGGTTTAACATTTGTCTTACAGGTGTGTCTGACCTCCCTTCTCATGGGCAGCAACTCAGCTTTAAGGTTTTTCTGTGGTCCCCTTGGCCAAGAGGGGGTCCATTCAGTCAGCTGGGGGACTTAAGATTTTATTTTAATTCACATGCCCTTTCTCCTTAATCAACCTCTTCAACTCTGCTGGAAATGTGGCAGCTTCTGCATCAGCAGACGGCTTCTCCTAAATTTGTGTAACCATCCCTTACCCTCCATAAGTGGCTTGGTGTCACTCGTTTTAGGGATCTCTTGCTAAAGTCATTGTATAGGCTCAATGCTTTCTGGTGCATTATATTTCTGTCAATCAGAACATGTTTCTGTTCATGTCTTCCACCCTCAAATTTAATGCCTTTTCATTCTTAACTAAGCACTTACAATGCGCTGCGGCAATAACTTTTGCAATTTCAGGTGTGAAAAACAAAAGTAGCACAAATTTCTTTTTCCTTGTACATGATTTTTTGGACAGAAGATATGTTCTTACCATAGATCTCAGCAACCTGAGCATATGATCACTTTTCTTTGCTGATTAAGTTGAGAACCCTCACCTTTTCACTTAAAATAAGCACTTTGTGACTTCTCTTTGGCATACTTGAATTGCCACTACTTTTGTGCTTTGCAGTCATTATTAAATAAAATAAGAGCAACTTGGACACAAGCACTGTGATACTGAGACAGTTACTAAGTGACTCACAAGCAGGTAGCACAGACAGTGGGGATATGCTGGACAAAGGGATGATTGACATCCCAGCGGCATGGAACAGGATGGCACTGGATGTTATCACACTACTCAGAATGGTGCACAGTTTAAAACTTATGAATTGTTTATTTCTGGAATTTTCCATTTAATATTTTTGGACCAAAGATGATTGGGGTTAAATAAAACTTTGGAAAGAGTAACCTTGGATAGAGAGGGACTACTGTATATGTCTTTCTGTTTATTTATGTTCTCTAACTCTAGACTGGTTCATGGTAGGCTTTTATTAAATATTTGTGGAATGATTATACATAAACAAATAGTTGAGTGAACAACAGGTACTGAGGGATACCAGAATCTGCCACCCTAAAATATGCCTCTTCAGCATATGAATTATTTTGAGCTAAAGGTCATTGAAAACTAGCAAAGGAAGGAAAAGCTCTTAAAATAGTGTTTTCCTTTTGTAAAAGAAATTTACATTTATAAAATAAATTTACATTTGTGGAGATATCTTCCTCTCTTTACAAGGAAGAGGAGGACTATTAAACCAACTTAAATCTGCATAACAAACCTTACTAAAAACCCTGGTTGGCCAGGTGCAGTGGCTCACAGCTGTATTCCCAGCACTTTGGGAGGCCAAGGCAGGAAAACAGCTTGAGCTCAGGAGTTCAAGAACAGGCTGGGTCAGATAGCAGGACCTTGTCCCTAAAACTAACAACCATACCTTTCTTAGCCACTTTCCCATAACTTGTTTCTTCCCATCCAGAAACTCCAAACCTCTTTTCCTTTAGCCTAAGATAATATGTAAGCATACATTCTTTCTTTTAAAAATTTTTTATTTTTTTTAGTGATAGAATCTTGCTCTGTTGCCCAGGATGGAATGCAGTGGCATGATCACAGCTCATTGCAGCCTCAAACTCCTGGACTCAAACCCTCCTTCTGCTTCAGCCTGCCAAGTAGCTGCAGCTACAGGAACATGCCAACATGCCTGGCTAATTTTTTTTTTTTAATTTTTTTTGTAGAGACAGGGTCTCACTATGTTGCCCAGCCTGGTCTTTAACTCCTGACCTCAAGTGATCCTCCCTCTTTGGCCTACCAAAGTGCTGGGATTACAGGAGTGAGCCACTGTGCTTGACCAAGCCTAAATTTTATACACCCCTTTGAGTTACTCATCCCTGGGTACTTCCATGTACTTCATGCACGATGAATATGTTGCTGTCGCCCAGCCAGGTTCATTTGCCGGGGCCCAAGAAGCAGCCAAGATGTTGAGTCAGCAGGTTTTATGGCCAAGAAAGAGTTTATTCCACATAGTGCAAAGCAGGGAGACGGGAGAAATTTTTCAAATCCACCCGCCCAAGAATTTGGGAGACAAGGTTTTTAAAGACAGTTTGGCACTATTGAGTCTGTTAATTGGCTGGGTTTGGCGCAGAACCATAGGGTTGTATTAACAGAAGTTGTCTTCTTTGCCGACAAGGTTCTTAGGTGGGGGTCTCAAGACCAGTTGAGTTAGTTCCTTGGTGTGGGCCGCCGGCCTCGGTGCATCAACCATTCCACTGGAATGCAGGAGCTCAAAGGTATCTCAAAAAGGTGATATCATCTATGAAGAAAGCTATTAATAAGAATCTTTATGACCACCAGCTGTGTGGCTTTAGAGTGGCAATTTGGAGAAGTAACCAGGGGGACAGTGGCTAATTATTACTATTATTTTTAGCTAGGTCTGTTCCTTATTTTTAGCTAGTCCGTTACCACAGTTCTCGCCTTGCATCCCCTTTTATTAATTTGTGAGGGCAGTTTCAATGTTAATAAACTTGTGGTTGTTTTTCTGTGTTAACCTGTCTTTGGCCAGTGTGATTTACTGGATCCCAGCTGGAGAGCCTAAGGTGGGTAGAAGAAGAGATCTTCCCTCTTCCTTCCCCTGCAGGACCAAGCTGACTCTAGAGATCAGCCTGCATCTCACTGCTGCCTCTCAGCTTCTCTGCATCTCCGTGTGTTTGCTCGTTCCTCTTGTTTTTCCAGCCAGCTTCTGACTCTCTGCTCCCCTGTGACATGGGGGGACACAAAACCTGGTGACCTGTACTCAGCCCCAACTCGCTGATGGAGCCACTCAAGTCTCTATCTCACCTTCTGCTTTCCTCTGTCTCTTAGTTCTGAGTCAGCACTTGTCTAGCACGAATTTTGGTTTTGTTTTTTTTTTTGTGGAGTTGGGAAATTAGGTATCATGGCCTCTGCTATGTACTCCTTGTAGGCTGGGATTCTTCTAGAAAGGAGTATGGGAAGGAGAAGGCAGGCATTTGAAATGTGTTTTGCCAAGATAAGATTCCAATGGAAGAAAGTGAAGAAAGGAATGAATATTTGTTTGTGGAGCTCCTGCTAACTGCCAAGCACTATGCCCAGCATGTGGAAAGCACATCACTCAACCTTTCTATCACCTCTGCAAGCTAGATGTTATCACCACCATTTTTACAGAGAGATTAACGTCTCATCCAAGGATGTCATACTAGAAAAGGTAGAAGCAAGATGTAACCCAGATGGCTGACTCCAAAATTGATGCTCTTTCCTTTCTAACATGTTACCTTTGGGTAGAGCTTAGTTTAGAGTGGAAAAATGAGCAGAAGGGCTTCATGAAGGAGAGCTTGAGAGGAGATAGGCTTGGCATTGCCAGGCACGGGAGAAAGATGCGGCTGGTACAGAGAACAGCATGAGCAAATGGACACACAGCTACACGCCATGATCTGTGGGAAGAGAGAGCAGCTCTCCTTACCTGGAATGCACAGGGGAGGGAGGGAGGAATGGGGCTGAAGAAAGTCATTTGGGATCAGATAACAGAAGGTCTTTGATGTCAGCTAAGGACTTTGGTCTGACAGACGTCAACAGCTGGTGATTATAAATTCCCAAGAAACAGAACAGACCCAAATTTTACAGCATACACTTCAGAAAGTGAGATTTTTCTATTACTATAATGTCTTAAAATACCTAGGCTGTAATTAGTATGCTTAGGCTGCTATAACAAAATACCACAGACTGGGTGGCTGAAACAACGGAAATTTATTTCTCACAGTTCTGGAGGCTGGGAAGTCCAAGACCAAGGTGCCAGCCAATTCAGCTCCTGGTGAGGTCTCTCTTCCTGCCTTGCAGAAGGCTGCCTTCTCGCTGTCCTCACATGGCCTTTCTGTAGTGCGTGCAACGCGGGAGTCAGAGGGGGGCTCTGTGGTTTCTCTTCTTATGAGGGCAGTATCCCAGCAGGCCAGGGCCCACCCTCATGACTTCATCTAGCCCCAATCACCTCCCAAAGGCAGCACCTCCAAATACTGTCACATTGAGGGTTAGGGCTTCAACATGTGAACTTGGTGGGAGATGCATAAACCTTTACTCTGTAACATAGGACTAAATCCAAATAAAATAAGAAATACAGTTAATATAAAGATAGCTTTGGAGTGATCATCTACCTCCTCAGACTCTGTTTCCTGCATGAATCAACATGACTTCTGAGGGGACTGGCACCCGAAAAGGCTGACTTGGGAATTCATACACTGAAGGGGGTCTTATTTATGGTGTTGCTCAGTTTTAATGCCTCCAGTCGTGCTTTCTGCATAGACAAAATGTGAACAGCTGTTCAAACACACAACGTTCCTCCAGGTAATTCAGCTGTTCTCCTTGCTCCAGTGTGGCCCACAAATCCTCATTGACTGTTGTCCAAAAGGTTTATGAGTCAGGAAGAAAGCCTATAGTTTGAGAACCATCTCATTTATAGGAAACATAAAGCAGGGATTTTCTCTTGTCCTGAAATATCCAAATAATCCATCCAAAAAATGAAATAATAAATCTCTCACCTGGGCTCTTCGCCTTGCTTTTATCTTTGGCTTTACTTCTCAGTCGTCTCCTCCAGGCGGGGCTGAAAATCGGAAACTACTCTGTGTATGACTGATACACAGCAGGACGCGGAAGGAGGGAGCGGAGGGAGCCGTTTCCAAACACCTTCTCTGCACCACAGACATTTTATACATATTTCGTTTAAGCACTACTATAGCCCTGCAAAGAGTGTTACTGATGTCTCCACTAGGCACGTGAGGAAACTGGGGCTTTCAGGGAGAGATATTGTTAGCTGTTTGTCTGAACTCACTCCCTGGTTGGAATGCCAGCTGCAAAACCCGGGACGATGTGCTGGCATTTATGTAACTGTAGCGTTTCTCCTAAGACTTGGAACATCGAATTCGGCAGGATTTTAGTCACTCAAAATAGGTTGAAGTCTCTTAACAAGCTTTAGCAAAGCTTTAAAACTCCTTTTAGGTCAGAATGCCAAAACACTGCTTATTAGATCTCCCTCATCTAAAGGGTGAGCGGGATTGTCGCGGGGTCCTCGCCAGCGTCGCTCCTTACAGCGGAGGGACTGCTGCTCCCGCGCAGCGTGGCCCCCCGGGACCCTGCCGTTCTCCCTCCGCATAACGCTCTGCGCGGGCTCTGCCGTCCTGCCGCCTGCAGTTCAAGCCTCTGCTTCTTTTCTCACTGCAGACAGTCCCAACCCAAGGGTGGTTTGTTGGCTTGACTTTACCGTGGTGCGAAAGCCATTCGGCTCTGTGGAAAGTGGTAGGACGCTCTCAGGACGCTGGGCAGCACGGCAGCTCCCAGCCAGCCATGCGCTCACGAGGGTGAGCAAAGGATGTTCTGCAGCGGACAGTGTTGGCAGATGGCTTTGCCCAACTGGAGGCTAATGTAAGTGCCCTGAGCACGTCTAAGTGAGACTAGGCTAAGCTATGATGCTTGGTAGCTTAGCTGCAGGAAATGCATTTTTTCTTTAATGATATTTTCAATTCAGGATGGGTTTCTCTGGATGTGGCCCCATTGTAAGTTGAATAGTATCTGTAGTCTGAACTACACTTTCAAAAGAGGTATAATTCTGGTTCCATACGAAGTGTAAAATTATTTTTTCTATATCTGTGAAAAATAATGTTGATATTTTAAAAGGGATTGCATTGAATCTGTAGATCACTTTGGGTAGTATAGACATTTTAACAATGTTGATTCTGCCGACCCATGAACATGATATGGTTTTCCACCTGTTTACATCCTCTGTTATTTTCTTCCTCAGAGTTTCATAGTTCTCCCTGTAGAGGCCTTTTACCTCCTTAGTTAAATATATTCCTAGGTACTTTATTTTCTTTGTTGCTGTTGTGAAGGGTATTAAGCCTTGATTTGGTTCTCAGATTGACTGTTGTTGGCGTATTGGAATGCTACTGATTTCTGTACATTGATTTTGTAATCTGAGATTTTGCTGAATTTGTTTATTAATTCCAGTTGTCTCATGGCAGAATCTTTGGGGTTTTCTAGGTATAAGATCATATCATCAGAAAAGAGAGATAGTTTGACCTCTTCTGTCCCCATTTGGATGCCCTTGATTTGCTTCTCTTGCCTGATTGCTCTAGCTAGGACTTCCAGCACTATGTTGAATAGAAGCAGTGATAGAGGGCAACCTTGTCTGGTTCCACTTCTAAGCAGGAATGCTTTCAATTTTTCTTTATTCAGTATGATGTTGGCTGTAGGTTTGTCATATATGGCTTGTATCATTTTTAGGCAAGCCCCATCTATGCCTATTTTGTTAAGCATTCTTATCATAAAAGGGTGTTGAATTTTGTCAAATGCTTTTTCTGTGTCTATTGAGAGGATCATATGCTCTTTGTTTTTACACTGCTGGTGGGACTGCAAACTAGTAGAACCTCTGTGGAAAGCAATACGGAGATACCTCAAACAGATACAAGTAGATCTACCATTTGATCCAGCAATCCCATTACTGGGCATCTACCCAAAAGAACAAAAGATATTCTATAAAAAAAGACAACTGCGCTCGAATGTTTACAGCAACGCAATTCACAATTGTAAAGATGTAGAAACAACCCAAGTGCCCATCAATACATGAGTGGATTAATAAAACGTGGTATATGTATACCATGGAGTACTATTTGGCTACAAGAAACAATGGTGATATAGCACTTCTTGTATTATCCTGGATAGAGCTGGAGCCCATTCTACTAAGTGAAGTATCCCAAGAATGGAAAAATAAGCACCACATGTACTCACCGTCAAATTGGTTTTAACTGATCAACACCTACATGCACATATAGGAACAGCATTCATCTGGTGTCAGGCAGGGGGGAGGGGAGAGGAGGGGATGGATATATACATATATAATGAGTGTGGTGAACACTGTCTAGGGGATGGACACGCTTGAAGCTCTGACTCGGGGTGGGGGAAGGGCAATATACGTAACCTAAACATTTGTACCCCCATAATATGCTGAAATAAAAAAAATTAAAAAATAAATATAAATAAATAAATAAATAAAGAGGTATATACCGTCCCTGGAATTTTAACAATGATAATATCTCAGGCCGGATGCAGTGGCTCAAGCTTGTAATCCTAGCACTCTAGGAGGCCAAGGCGGGAGGATCGTTCAAGGTCAGGAGTTTGAGACCAGCCTGAGCAAGAGTGAGACCCCATCTCTACTAAAAAAATAGAAAGAAATTATCTGGACAATTAAAAAAATATATAGAAAAAATTAGCCAGGCATGGTGGCACATGCCTGTAGTCCCAGCTACTCGGGAAGCTGAGGCAGAAGAATTGCTTGAGCCCAGGAGTTTGAGGTTGCCATGAGCTAGGCTGACACCACAGCACTCTAGCCCGGGCAACAGAGTGGGACTCTGTCTCAAAAAAAAAAAAAAAATAATAATAATAATATTTCCATATCGCTCAGTCAGTACCTATCATTCACCTATATAATGAGCCCAACTGATATTTAAAGGAGCCAGGTATTTATTCTTGCTGCAGAACTTTATACTGAACAAATAATATCTATGAAAAATAAAACTAAAATGCTTCCCCATAATCACAGATCTTTCCCATCTGTCCTTTCCAGGCACCTGGTAATACTGGGAGCACAGAGCAGGTTTTCAGTGGGTATCTACTGAGTGTGTGCTTTGGGGTACATCTTAGGGGACAGCCAACTATTTTTCCAGTGTTCAGAATGAATCATAGAAAGAGCAATTAAGTTCATCTTTGAGGCTTGAGCAGGATAATGGGGTTTCTGATGAAGTGAGGATTCGTCCTTACAATTAAGGAACATACTTGCTAACTGGCTCTTGGATTTCTGTTGGGCTGTACCTGTGGCAAGGAAGTTTTTCTTTCTCCCTGACACAGGTAGTTGGTGGAGTGTCATCGCAATGAATTCCTTGTTATGAAGCTTTGCCCATGAATCTGCTTCTGTTTTTTCCAGCATTTATTTTTCATGTACTTCTCCTTTGTTTCAAGTAAATGCTAATTTTATTTTCCAGATTTCTTCACATGAAATTATAAGGGTGCCATAATTATTTATGAAGAATGTCAAAACAATACACTAATAACATTGTAGAGTTTAAAGCTCTGTAATATGTAATCCATTCATGGGCAATACTAAGTAGTTTTTCTAGGATGATGTGTAAATGAAGAAGAAATGAAGACTCATGCTGTGAGTTTGCTGTCTCTGCATATTTCCTATACACTCAAGCTAGCCCACGTTCAACTCTTTGAACTATGATGTTGTCCTTCCACCTAGTAGCTCATTGTCCATATGGCTTTTAATAAGATGATATGAGAGAGCAATGATCAACTGTGGACATAACGCTTTTTCTCAAAGAATTTTTAACTAGGTCTATTTGGGGAAACATAGCAATGCATTAAATTAATAACATTAATAGTTGAACTGGACAGTTTTTGATAGTCTCTCTTTCTCTTTCCATAAATTCCCAGCTGTGCACTTTGTCGGGGGCTGACTTCATTCCCTGCTTAAAGGGTGAGCCTTGGTTTAGCCCAATGTCTCTGTTCCACCCCTCTGAATTTGTCATGTCCATTTGTCATGGACACCCATTGCAATTTGGGCCAATGAGACTAAGATGTTGGATTCTGGAAAAGAAGCTGTCTCTTTCTTCTTTGGAGGCTCTCAAAAGAGAGAGAATTTCTTTCTCTAGATAGCGTGCTACATATTTGAGATCTGAGCTGCTGCAGCTACTAGGAGGGAGTTGCCCTGGAGGTGATGACGACATACACAGGGAACCAGTGCTGAGAGAACCTCGGACAAAGAAAGCCCCAGTTCAACAACCTGGGAACCTCTAGGTTAAGCCTCTCCTGAGTTAGATCTACCATTAGTTACATTAATCAACATATTACCAGTTTTGCTTAAACCATTTTGCATCATACTTTCTTTTCCTGGCAATCAAAACATGATAACAAAGGCAACTTTCCAAATATCCAAACAAGAGTCATATGTCTACTTCATATGGGTGGTAGCTGTCCTAAGGCCTCTCCCGCTCTCTTTGGATTTTTCTATGCCAGAAGGGTCATAACTCATTATTAAAATTTTCAAAACTAACTTAGACAAGATGCTCTGTAGAGTTCCTCACCTGCTTCTTAAAGGAGTTTGAGATTTATTCATTTAATAAATAAGTATGCACTTATTTATTTATGCATTTTCTTGAGATAGAGTCTCTCTCTGTTGCCCAGGTTAAAGTGTGGTGGCAGCATCATAGCTCACAGCAATCTCATATTCCTGGGCTCAAGCCAATCCTCCTGCCTCAGCCTCCTGAGGAGCTGGGACTACAGGCGCATGCTACCACACCTAGTTAATTTTTTTCTTTCTTTATAGAGATGAGGTCTCACTATGGCCCAGGCTGATCTCAAACTCCTGGCTGGAAGTGATCCTCCCACTGCGGCCTCCCAGTGAGCTAGGATCATAGGTGTGATCCACCATGCCCAGCCTCAATTAGTATTTATTGAGGACATGCTATGTGACAAACACCCTTTCTTTGAAAAGAGTTTATCAATTTTTATCACTTGATATCCATATAATATTTATTTTAAAGAAACTATTATATAATTAAATATATGAACTACTGATTTAGTCTAACTTCCTCATCCTAAAGATTACAAAATTTAGCCTAATCAGGAGGTTAAGTGGTTTGTTCAAGGTCTCATGGTAAATTTTAGAATTGGAAAGAAATTCCTGGTTTCTTGATCCATGATCCAATGGCATTTCATTACACTCACTGGCTCCTCACATCCATTGTTACTACATTTGGTAATAATTATGATGTTATTTTTCCCAGGCTTTGATTATCCAACTCCATTTGGTCTACAAAAATTGAATCGGAAAGCTAACAAGAACTGATGAACTGACTTTCCTATGAAATTTCTAGCACTTCCTATTTTCAGACAGGCTAGAAATACCCTGTGAACAGCCTTTCTTATAAGATTTGGCATCTGCCTCTTGCTATGATCAGAAATAAAAAGTGTAGAGGTTGGAGAAAATTAACTAGAAAAATATACCTGAAAAGTCTTAGTTCTACGTACGCATGGGAACTTTAATATCAGACCCAGGCCCTGATATTGCCCAAGCTCTGTTGATTTTTTCCTGTAGACCAAATATTTGTCCTGATGTGTTTTCACAGAGATCATTTGCTTAATTCAAAATACTATATGTTGTGATAACAATAATTTCAGAATTGAGATGAAAATCTGTTTTTGCTTTTAACAATCAGATTCAGAAATGAATATTGATTGATCCTTTCCCATATCTGTGACCTTCCCCCCAATAGAAAACTATAGGGTCCTCTTGGAAGTTGATCTTTGTTTCTCTGTGTAACAATATTAGTAATAATGCAAGTGACTTCTGATAGGATCCAAGTAGACAAATAATGATGTAAAATGAGCCTTTCAGAAATATAATTTCCTTTTGTACTGCCATAGTGCAGACTGGAATAGATTTTAATTCCAACCCCAAGAGTATAGTCTGGTTACTTAGTATCAGTATTCATTATACTAAACCACTTTCTGATCCCCTATGTGTTTTGTTTCATAACAGTGCCTTTCATTAATTGCATGTAATATTAATTCTCGTTGATGCCATATTTGATTTTCATGTGTAGATAAGCCCTGCATAATCTATTTGTTTTCCATTACTGATAAAGAATACTTTTCTTTAAGTATTCTGCATTGTTTGTTGGGGGAGAGAATTTACCTTTCGTTTCACCTGGTCTTTGATTAGTGTGCTCATCCATGATGGCTCAACATGGGACATGTGTTTCAATCTTCAAATGCACTCAAAATATGTTGCTTTTATTGTGGTCAAGTAGTGAGGGTGGTAACTTCCTTCTCTAATATTAGAAATTGTCCTTGGAGACTATAGTTCCAGGCTTTTAGGGAGTAAAGTCCAAGTTGCTTATATAAATGGAGTGTTGGGAAAATTAGCTGAATGAATAACCAGAAAGATTTTATTTGAAAAGGGAACAGAAAGCATAAACTGAAGAATGGGGTATGCTATTTTAGCAAAGTAAAAGGGTCTTTCTCTTTCTGCTTTCTAAACTTTCTAACAGGTTATATGGGTATTTTATATAGGAGAGTCTGGATAGGTAGGCAGATAGATGGATAGGTGGATATATATATATATATATATATATATATATATGTGCATATATTTAATTATGAGGGGATTGTTGGTAAATAAATAACTCTGAAAAGTTCACCTAAGTCAGGAAACAAATAGTAAGGAGATTTTAAACTTCATTAAGGTAAAAAAGGATCTGTAGAAAAATAAAAAATAATTTATACCAACAAATATTTATTAAATTAATCCTAATAAGTTTGATTCTATCTCATTTGTCTGTCATTACTCTACAGAAAAGTTGTTACCCTGTTGTCTTTAACACTTCAGTGATAGGTAGGATACATGATACTGAGTTTTCTTTATTGGAGTCTTTTCCAGCAATACACACTTGAATACATCTACTTTGGATATGTTGGAGTTGTTACCAGTAAAACAAAAAAAAAACTGCTCTGAGTTTCCTCTTAGTGAAATCACGTCAGTAATCTGTTCCCTGATGCGGGCACCTTTAAGGAACACTCACTGTGTGACAACTTAGTAGTGTGGTGAAGTGTTTTGTTTTAAATCCTCAAAATACAAATCATTTTACCCATTGGTTTCACCTGACTAATTTACTTATTTGGAAAGCACAAAGCACAACCAGAACCAAATCCTGCTTTAAGAGTTAACATGTCCTCCCATTGGTGGCCAACAAGGAGGAATTCTGTCCTGATTCTCCAGGGAACTCTGATTAGCAGCCAGCCCAGGGTAAGCGATCCAGTGTTTCTGAGTGAAGATCATCGTCCTCTCTACCCATGATTTCAACACAATTGGACACATGAGAGAGTCAACCAGGAAACATCAAGGCTTCCAACTTATCCTGCTTATCAACAGTGACATTTTCAGGGTTCAAATGCATCACAAAATGGGTCTGGAGTGAACTTAACTCAGGAACCTAGAGCTAATCTCTGTTGATTCTAGACTCTATTGACCGTGGAACCAGAGCAATGGTGGCAAGTCCTGACCCTCCTTCCCTACCCTGGTCTGATTCTCTTCTTTCCCATGAAGTATCTCTTATATTAAACCCCATAACTTACAGAAAAAAGCTGTAGACATCTCCATTCTCTTGATTTGGAGAAGTCATTTTACTTTGTCAAGTTCTGAAGGCAAGAAACCTAATCCTATTTTCAGAAGAACAAAGTGCGACTGTGAGGTACCTTAGTGCCCTTGACATCGATGACACCCACAGTTTAACCAGCGCCAGGCTCTCCGTGAACGAAGCACATGCCAATTTCATTTACAACCTGCCTATTCAAAAACATACTTGTGTTGAATATACGATGTGACATTTGCTCTATAATTAACTCCAGGGATTTTTTAATTCTTGGGGAGGCTAAACTGGGTGGGCTGTTCACACAATATTCATTATGTATCCACAGCATGCTTAAACCAAATTTGTTATTCGAATCTGCCTTCAGAGAGTTATTTCATGGGAGACCACATTTCTCTTTGGTCTTGTTCCTATGTGAAGCAGACAATTACACCTAACCTTTGTAAATTTAGAAAATAGAAACTGCATTTGAGTAGGGTAATTATTTTGGTAGGCTTTTTATGCTATTTAACTTAATTATTCACATTAATCCTCTGTACATTTCTAATGTATTTGCACAATTCTTTAAGATTTTTCCAGCATCCCATTTTAGTGAATGTTTTACTAAATAATGTCTGTTTATTATCACCTTAAAAATTTTGTCAGGATTCAATTTAATGCGATTGAGTTTAAATTGTCCTGAGATTGTTTATGTAAATGATTATCACATCTTTTATCTTTCCTGACAAGTGGTTTATTATATATCCACAATTTGTTGGTAACACACACTAGAGGCTTTTGGAAGCAGCAGGAACATTAAAAGATTAAATACCTGTTATGATTCTGGCTGAGTATTGAGTGTTTCTGTTCATTTGTTTTGGATAGATTTTTGTTTTTTTCTTTTGAAGGTACAGTATAAGCTTGAGCATGAGAAAATTATTCTAGCATTGCTTATTCTAATTTTTATGTTGAGTCATATCTTTATCAGAATAATTAAAAACAATTTTAATCTACATCTAACTTATGAAGAAGAAAAGTTGAACTGTAAAGCCCCTAGGTTTTTCAATTACTTCCAGTTTTATTAAACAAACAATAGGGAGTTTTCATTTCCTCTGCCTCTACACCTTCCTATTTTCTGAGGCATGCATGAATCACTTCAGTTTGTAATAATCTCTTTCTTGAGGTCGCTGAGACCTCACAGGTCTCTTGCCCCCAGGGCGATTCCGGAGGAGATGGGAGGTGAAGGCAGGTGTCTCTGGACACCTCGGCACAGCTCATTCCACTCCCTTTGAACGCGTGGAGCCGACCTCGAGGAGGAGTGAGGGCTGGGGATCCAGTGCCGTGGAGTGGACTCTGCTCACGACAGCGCCAGAAACATTACACCACAGCGACTCAGATGGGCCCATTTTCACCAGCCGCCTTTTCACACCTCGAGTATTTAGATTCATGGTTTAGATTCCATTTAGATTCCATCTGTTTAGATTCATGGTTTTGAAAATTCTCTTATCTCTAGGTGCTTACCTTCCTGTGAAACTATTAGTAATTGTGTATAGTTCCGCACATAACGCCTGCCACCTGAGTCTGTTCTTGATCTAGTGTCTTCTCCCATCATGTCCTTTATGCTGCCCTCCCAGACAGGTGTGAGTACCTGGAATTATGGTTCCTAATGGCCAGAAGAGCCCGGCCTTGTGCCATCCCCTCATCTGGCAGAGGAGCAAAACCCAGGAGCAAAGGGGCAACACTCTTGTGTGAGGCTCCATCCTGTCCGCCCACTAGTCCTGCATTCGCCCTCTAGTCCTGGCTGGCTGCAGCACACGGTGCTCCCTCCCTCCCGTTTGCCTCATTTTGCTCAGTTTTGCAAGTGCATCTCTTTATTAAAACACATTGTGTTCTTTCCATTTTTCCTTCTAAGCCTCTTCCAAATTGCAACTGTCTGCTTCTAAAAATCCAATCTTTCCTCACTCCTTTCTTATTTCCTCTCCCCTGTCTCAGGTGAATTTTATTTGTCAGCCCTTTACATCCCCAAAGCCCTAAAGTTAAAAATGCAAGTGCTATATCTGCATCAAAGAAAAGGAAGACTCTGAGTTTTGATGTAAAAATAGAATAAAAAACCTGTACCATCAGCTTCTAATGCTCTTGGAAGTGGAAGGTTGTCCACTGCATTCCCCAGGGTGAAATAATATTGGAAAGAATTTTTCCAAATTTCTTCCTTCTAAAAAGAGAGTAAAAATTGTTCATCTCATTGTTGAAGATGGAAAAAGTCTCTTCCTGGAGCTGCCTCCCAGTCGCACTCAGTTTCAGGCCCTTCGTTAAGGGGAGTTCGCCAGCAAGAGTTCAGTCTCTACACATCCCCATACAGAGAAGTAGGCCAAAGCCAGAGTTAGAACAGGTTTGGGAAGTGTAGAATGGACACAGATAGAATACACATTATCCATTGCACCTGTGTTTTTTTGTTTGTTTTTTTTTTCTTTTTTTTTAGATTGAAGCTGATATTTTGACCTACATTTATGTGAAACTTGTGTCTGGTGCCCAATTGATTTGGAACTCAGAGGGCTGGAAAAGGGATGTTTGTAATTATTACCCACAAACCATAACAATAGAGATTAGAAAAAGCAATCCCATTGATCTGTAACTTAAAAATCTCAGAATAAAATTATGTGTACCACCATTACAGAGAGCAGGCATCACATGTTCTTTATGAATTTGAACAGGACAGTACTGTCCAATGTGGAGCCACCAAGCACACATGGCTACTGAGCATTTGCTTTGGTGCATGGTATGAACAGAAAGGTGCTGTCAGGTAACACACACACCAGATTACAAAAACTTAGTTAATAAAAAGTAAAATATCTCAAAAATTTTTATGTTGATTACATGCTATTAATAAAATGGCAAGGTTTTGGATATATTGGCTTAAGTAAAATATATTATTAAAATTTTATAAAAGACGTGGGAGGATCTCCATTGATATCTTTATAAAACCCTCCTAGACTTTTTTCTTAAGTTGTTGAATTTATTGGTGGAAAGTTGTTTATAATATTCCCCTATTGTCCGTGTGTGTCCTGACTTCTATGCAACTTAGCACACGGGTAGTTACATGTATCCACCACCGGTCAAGGGGCAGAACGTCCCCATCATCACAGGACCCTTTTATGGTCACCCCCTCCACCCTTAATCTCTGGCAGCCACTAATCTCTATTTCTTTATTTTTGTCATTTGGAGAATGTTATATATGGGAAACCATACAGTATGGAACTTGTTGGGATTGGCTTTTTTTCTCCCAGCAAAACTCTCTGGCAATTTACCCAAGTTGCTGCACGTATCAATAGTTTGTGCCTTTTCATTGCTGAGTAGTAGTCCATGGTGTGGATCCAACACAGTTTGTTTGACTGTTCGTCCACTGAAAGACGTCTGGGTTGTTGTCAGTTATTGGCAATTGTGAATAAAGCTGCCATGAATATTCTTTTACGTGTGGACATCAACTTTAATTTCTCCGAGATAAATGCCCAAGACTGCAACTGCTGGGCCCTGTGGTAGTTCCATGCCTTACTATCTTTTCAATTCCAATAGAATTTGAAGTGATATCCTCTCTTTCACACCTGACAGTGGTAATTTTCTGTTTTCTCTTTTTCTTGACTAATCTTGCTGTTAGCTTTATTGATTTTATTAATCTTTTCAAAGTACCAGTTTTTCCAATTTTTAAATACACTTAATTTTAGAATAATTTTAGATTTACAGAAAAGTTACAAAGATGGTACTGAATCCCTATATACCTCTCACCCAGTTGCCCCATTGTTAATGTCTTACATTGGTTTGGTACATTTGTTACAACTAAGAAATCTACATTGGTACATTACTGTTAACTAAAAACTATAGGCTTTATTCAGATTGCATTGGTTTTTCCACTAATGTCTATTCCAGGAGCCCATCCAGGACACCCCATTACATTTACTTCTGTCTCTTTAGGCTCCTCTCGGCTGTGACAGTGTCCCAGAACTTTCCTTGGGTTTGAGAACTGCTGCAGTTTTGAGGAGTACTGGTCAGGTGTTTAGTAGTGTCTCTCCATCTACGTTTCCCTTTTGTTTTCCTTATGTTTAGATTGGAGTTGTAGGTTTGGGGGAAAGAGACCACAGAAATGAAGTGTCCTCATTCCATATTCTCAGGGATGCCTGCTATCAGGTATCTGTTCTTTGCAGCAGGTCACTAAGTGCACACCACACTCAACTTGGAGAGTGGCGGGAAGAATTAAGCTCCTTCTTGCAAAGGGGCTCATTTATTTTTTAATTCTCTTACTTTTCTCTCAAATATCAGAACCTAATAAAAATAAAAGACTTCCTTATTCTATCCTATAGTATTTTTAAAAAATTGTCTGTGTTAGTATGGAAATGATGTGATTTCTGCTTTTCTATTGCAAATGTTCATTTTAGCTATGCCAGAGTTAAACAGGTTTTTGTTGGCTGACTTGGGGATTTAATCACCATTTATTATTTTGTTCCTATGGGAAAATGCATTTTAAGACCTAAATGACTCACTAACATACTTCAGAAACAAAATGCACTAACCAGTCTGAGGTTATTATGAAGATAGAAAGAGACCCGGGGCTCCCTCTTTCTTTTGATGTCAAATCTAAATCTGTGTTCCCACTTTTAAGACACTTCATTTAGGACCCTAAACTACATCCTATTTTATTTTCCTTCACTTCATTAATATTGCTATGCCAATTTGCAAATTAAATTAAAATATTGGGGCAATTCAACCCTCTAAATTCCTCTACTGACCATTTTTGGTACTTGTATCTCTTAGCACTAAACTGCTTCTTTTTCAATTCATTGGTAAACTGTAAGCTTTTTAGCATTGCTCTAAATTTTGAATTTTGTTTAAAAGCCATCTTTGTTGATTTTTTCTTTTTATTTATTTATTTATTTATTTATTTTGCATTTCAGTAGTCCCTGTGCTTTTGGAACTTTAGCATTTCAAAAGCCACAGTTATAGTTGTAACGGTCCTCAGAAGAGCTGGCGAGTATTTGTCTGGGAAAACCTTTCCCAGAATATTTATCAAATGCCTGTTAATAAGCCAGACACTGTGTTTGGCTCTGAGCACAAAGTACACATGGAGGTTAGTAGAATATCACAAACCAGAAGGGTTATATACAAGGTCCTCTTTAGTTCTCCACTCTGCTACCAGAATGGGTGTTCCAAAACACAAAACCAGCCCTGCCACTCTTTATTTTTAAAATATGTTTCAAGACTCTATAGTTTTTTGGAGGAAAACCTGATATTCTCTTAACTTATCCCTCAAGAATTGTGATACTGAGCAGTCTTCCAAACTCTCAAAGTCTTGTTTGATTGTCTCTCTCTCTCTTTTTAAATAGCAGTAGTAGACCTGTCTGGGTTCTTACATGAATGTGTAATGAGACCTTAATAAGGCAATTGTGTTGAAAAAACATAGGGCATAACATAATTTTATTTCCTCTTGGTTGTAAACTTTTTATTTCATATTTTTACAAGACATTAAAAAGCTATGGGTTATCCTGTTTATTTAAATGGAAACCTGAAGAATGGATAAGAGTTAGTTGCAAAAATGGGTCTTGGAGTGAGGCAAGGGAGAGTGTGGTCCAGATGTCTGGAGAAAGGAGAAAATCTCCCCACATCTGGGATCTCGAAGTAAAAGTTGTCCTGGCACAGAGGAGGGGTCGCTGGCCACTAAACAAGAACAAACAACTCCAACATGATGTATTGCTACCGACTTTTAGAATAGTCCCAGTTGCTAGTTCAGCACTAATTTGAAATGACTGGATACAAAGGTCTATAAACATCTCAGAATTATGGCAAATACTGTAAGTGAAAAATCTGATATTTGGTAGATTTCTGGATGGACTTTAGAGAAAAGATTCTGGGACATTTACCACTGGCTAATTTATTAGGGAAACAGTAGCATTCAGTTACTTCAGCAATATAGGATTAGAGCTTTTTTTCTCCCCAAAAGAAGCTTTTATTAGTGAACAAAACTATAGGAGAGAAGCTATGTTTTTCACTTTTAAAAATTCCATGTATTCCTTCTCTAGACTTTGAGTGTAAGAAAATAGAAATAACATCCTAGGTGGGCCCTAAGAAACCTTGTTTCTCACACTCCAAACTCACCTGGTATGAATCTTCACGGCAAATGCCAGCATCAGTGCATATTCCAATGTGGTGTCCGTGCTGGATCCTACTTGGGTAAACTCAAAGCCCAGTGCGAATGCATTAGCCCTCTGCAGAATGGGGAGGCTATCCTGTTTCCCCAGTTCTTTTCCCCCCAAATGAGTGGAAGGTTGGGTGGGAAATCAGAATTGTAAGGGCCCTATGTAGACAGGCAACAGAGTGAAACTTCCTTCTTGTGGCTTAGAGGTAGGAACCAGTGTCTGAGTAAGGGGAAGAGAAGACCATGTGCTTGCTTCAGCAGCACATATACTTAAATGTTCCACACATCTACTAAAGTTGGAACAATACTGAGAATATTAGCATGGCCCCTGCACAAGGATGACATGCAAACAGCAGCATTTGCAAAGGTCCTGGGGCAGCAGCCTTCCTTGTGCGTTTGAGAACTAGTAGGGAGAACAGTATAGCTGGCATGGAGGGAGGGAGTAGGTGAAGAGTAGGAAGTAGGGTCAGAGGGAAACTGGCTGCCCGGGGGTCAGATTACAAAGAGCCTTGCATGCCATATGAAAACCCTTCTTTTTATGTGGTGCAAGATGTGAAGATATTGGATATGGCTGGTTTCATGAGTATATCACCAATGCAGATATACAGAGCTTTATGTTCAGAAGAGCCTCAGGCTTCAGGGCTCTAGAGTTGCCATCTTTTTATCATTTATTTTGTGTTTTGTAAGCAAAGTCCAGTGGGATGATGGAGCAGTGCCGGGGCTTAGAGCCTCCGCTCACATGCGATCCTGCCAGCCGCGCTGCCTCCCAAAGATGTGCTTTCAGATGCCCACTCACCGCTCTGTCCAGCCACTACCTCTGTGCTTCCACGCCTGACCCATTACTGCTGTTGCCCACTACCCCAGTGGGGGCTTGGACACAGAAGCGGGGAGCATTAGGGTCAAGCATGTGCCCTCTGAAGTTTTGGGGTGAGGCAACCTCCCCTCCTTGGGCTGGCAGCCCCCGGTGCCTTCAGCCAGTGACTCATCAGGGGCCTCTTGCCCACCCAGGATGCAGACGCTGAGCACGTCCCAGCATGAAGGCTGCAATCCCTCAGCGATCGCTTGCCACTGCGAGTTGGGGCAGAGGCCCACGGGAAGGGGGACTGACTTTCCCGCCCCCAGCTAAGGTCCTACATTTTATTTTGCCCGCCTCACAAATTATGTGGCCAGCCCTGATGAGTCTTCAGTGAGTAGCTGAATAACATGATCTGGCTTGCTCTGACTGCCATGTTGATGTAGGAGAGCAAGAATGAAAACAGGAAGACCAGTATGGAGGCAAGGATCCTGGTGGGAGATAATTGTGAACCAAGTCAGAGGGGGACAGGGACGATGTTACAAAATGGTCAAAAACATATTTTGAAGGTAGATCAAAAGCATTTTCTGGCAGATTAGGTGTGGGGAGACCTAAGGATGGATGACTGTTACCCAATCCTGTTTTGGCCTGAGAAACTAAAAGAACAGAGGTGTCATGAAATGAAACAAGGAAGGGGTAGCAGATTTTGGAGGGGAAGATGAGGAGTTCAGTTTTGGACATTTTAGTTTGAGATGTCTATCGGGTAACCAAGCAGAGATGTTGAGAAACTGGTAGGGTACATGCTGGGGTGCAGGGGACGTGTCCGGCCTGGGGACACAAACGCCAGAGTTGCCAGCATATGGGTGAAATTTTAAACATGACAGTTCATGAAATTATCAAGGGAGTGAGAATACGTACAGAAAGGTTCGAGGACTGAGCCTGTAGGAGAAATGAGGAAGAATTAGCAAGGGACCCTGGATTAGCGAAGAAGTAGGCTTTGAGATAGGGAAAAGTCAGAGTGACGTAGTGAAAGCCAAGTGGAGAACAGATTTCCCTGAAAGGGAAAGGCTACTGTGGCAAATGCTGCTGAGGGTTCAAGTGAGGTGAGAACTGAGATGTTTAGCAACGTGGAGATACCACCAGCAACTTGGCAAGAACAGTTCCAGTGGAACCATTGTTGGTTTATTTGAGTGTGTTCAGAGAGGATCAAAGAACAGGAATTGAAGAAAACAAGGTTAGGCAATTCTAGAGGAATTTTGTTGTAAAAGGTTTCAGAGAAATGCAATGATGGCTAGAAAAGGAATTGGAATCAAAAGAAGTTTTGTTTTGCTTTGTTTTTAAACTAGTGTACACATAGCAGCATGTTTGTATGCCGATGGGTGATCCGGCAGAGAGAGACATTGATGACTGTGGAAATGAGTGTGGAATGGTGCTCTTGAGCGGTGAGAGGGGAAGAGGGCTGGCGAACAGGTGGGGGAGTCGGCCTTGCAGAGGCAGGCGGCGGAGTAGGTGGTACAAATGCTGGGAAGTGGGCAGAGAAGGTGCTGAGAGATTGTGTGGGTTCTGTTCTGATTGCTTCACTTTTCTCAGTGAAGTAGGAAGCGGAGTCATCAGCGGAGTGTAAGAATGGGGAAGGAAGTGTTTAAAGTTTGAGAAAGGCAAATAAGAAAAGACACAATAATTTAAAAGAGAAAATACAAAAGGACTAGGAAGATGGGGTGTGATGCTGCCCAGCCTTAGGGCCCACTTTAGGCTGAAGGACAAGGACCTAAGGAGGGCAGTCAGCATGGCCATGCACTTCCACAGCCACGACAGTCACACTGGGTCAGGCCTCAAGGAGGTAGAGAACAGTGTTTAACCAGGGCTGGTGTTTCATCAGGTAAGAGGGACAACAGAGATGAAGATGCGTGCAAGGCATGCTTTTAGTGACAGAACGTGAAATATGCACAGTGGAGGAAGAAGAAAGGTGAGGGCATGAGGGGTTAGGGGACATGAAAGTGAGGTAGAATCCAGGTTCAAGGGTACTTGAGAAAATGAGTGAACCCCGTTTGGAGGAGTTAATCAGACAGTGGGATACTTGAAATTGAGATTATGAAGCTGTTGAGTAATGGTAGGATTTAGGTTATACAATGGGAATAAATCTCTGAGATTGGATAGAAGACAAAATTATTGAAGGAGAGACCAAATTTTTGATAGGCCAAGAATGCGTATTAAATAACTGATTCTGACATGGGTGGTTCGAGGACTGTGTTTTGAGGAACTCTAGTTTTAGGTAGAGTTGACTAGCTAAGCATAAGAGTTTAGAGTGAAGTCAGAAAACATGAGGGAGCTGGAAGAAACAGGATGATTATTTACAGAATGTTGTGTGTTGAGTGTGCTGGACACAGTGTCAAATGGTTTACACACATCTTTTTATTGTTCCTGGCAACAACACTGAATTCTAGAGACCATTATCACCTCTATTTCACAAATGCTGAACATGAAGGGCAGGGAGGTTAAATAGTCTGTCCAAGGACAACTCTGAGTCCAGACTCTGAGCTCTTAGCCATTATGTCCATCTGCCTTGACAGGTGCAATGATTATGCTAGAGCAGGTAATATTAAAATCCACATCCTGAGATGTGATTACCAGATTTATGGGATTAGAGACTCTTGAGAACAATATTGTATACAAAGCCCAGTAATATACATGATCTCATCTAATCCTCATATTAATCCCGTATATTAAGTAATTTGCCGGGATCATGGGGCCAGTAATTAGCAGAGCCAGATGTAAGCATGTCTACTGACCTCCTGCTTACATACTCCTTCCACTAACTAGGCATTACCATTACTTTCCAGAGATGGTTCAGACAGCAACTTTAAAGAGACTCTGAACGGTTTTGAATAAATGTGTTAATAAGGAAAACATTACTAGTTATTTCTTTTTAGAACCTAACAGGAAAAGTCTCATAATTCCTATGTTTCCATGGGAACATTTGTCAGCACAGAATGCAGCATTCTTCCTATCATGGAATGTTCTTTCTATAAATCCATGCATTCACTCAACTAATATTTATTGAGCAAATAGTCTGTGCATGAGCTGTGCTAGGTGCAGAGGACATAACTGAATAAGAAACATCCTGCTCTCATGGAGCCTGCATGCAGTCAGCTACAGGTCTGCAGCACCTCACATACTCTGCAGGGCCTTTCCACGTCTGGTGCAATTTAAGGCATCGTATTTGACCTAGAATACACTCTATCCCTTAGGACCCAGTTACCTAAGAGATCATTCCTCTCCCTAATGGTTTGGCACAGGGTAGATCAGCAGTACTGCCTGGAGATGGAATCTTAAGTTTGAACTCTGGGGAAATAGAACCAAGGTGTTTTCCTAAAAAGGATTTTCCTACTCTAACAGGACCTACTTTTAAAGCTGGATTTAGGGATACACCCTTTTGCCTGGCATTCTCAGTGGCTCAGTGGTATGGTGTTGCCCCTCAGCTATCACTTGGTCAGGTCTTTTGCAAGAAATATTGGATTTGTGCATGCCATATGTCTTAGTCCATTTTGCATTGCTGTAAAGGAATACCTAAGATAGGGTAATTTATAAAGAAAAGAGGTTTATTTGGCTTATGGTTCTTCAGGCTTTCCAAGAAGCACAGTCCCAGCACCTGATTCTGGTAAAGGCTTCAGGGAGCTTCCAATCAAGGTAGAAGGCAAAGAGGGTGTAGGTGTGTCACATGGCAAGAGGAGCAGGAGAGAGAGGAAGGGGCTGCCAGTCTCTTTTAAACAAGCAGCTGTCACCTGAACTAGTAGAGCAGAACTCACTCATTACTGTAGGGAGGGCTCCTAGCCATCCATGAGGAGTCTGCCCCAAGGGCCCAAACACCTCTCACCAGGCCCCACCTCCAACACTGGGGATGAAATTTCAGCATGAGATTTGGAGGGGACAAATATCCAAACTACATCATCATTTGTAGGCTCTGTGACCCAACACCCACTTACCAGAATGTCAGGCAAAGGCCAAGTAAGGCAGGGCCCTGGCACCCGTCTGTGAGAATAAAGGGACAAATTACATTTTGTCCAGCCTGGTGCTGAAAGAGCTCATGAGCTGTATCACAAGATGAGTGCGGTGGCTATTTCCACGTGCAGAGATATTCGTGCACTTCTACTTCATAATGTTGCTGATTAAGAATGGCACCGTACACCAGCTCCAGCTCACCTGGCACCTAGCACAGGAAAGCGGGGCGGTTGGGGGTGTTGTGGTTCGCCTCCAGATTTAGAAGATTCCAACCGGTGCTCTTAGTGGCAGTGTAGTGCTTGTTGCCTCACTTCCCTCTGGTCTTAAACTATATGAGTCACAGTATAATTTAAGAATGACACTCTCTGTCTTACATTTGCAAAAGTTTATGAGACAAATCAAAGCCTAAATTTTCTTATTAAAAACAAAATGAAGATCCTATATTTTATAGGGGATAAAGAATCTTTTAAAACCGCAACATATTTTGTATTCTCCTTGAACCACTCTGATCACAGATTTAATTTATTCCAGTCATTGCTGGAGTTGTGGGACCACACAGCCAGTTTGCAACCCCTACAGCTTTAAGAGAAGCCAATTCTAATTTTGGAGTAGAGGAGGTGGCGCCAGTTCCCCGCTCCGCCGCTCCCCGCCCGCGGGCAGGGGGCGGGGCCGGTACTCAGTTTCCCGCGGCTGCGAGCCGCGCCCCTCCGTCCCCGCGCGCTGCGAGCCACAGCCAGGGATGCCGTGCTGCCCACCTGCCGGGCCGCCGGCGGGCTGTCGCTCCTCCCCGCTCGGTCGCTGCCCGGCCGCCGAGGACGGCGAGGGACACAAGCCGGGGGGCGTGGGCCCGGGCCACCGAGGGCCCGAGCGCCTCCTCCCCTCCCCGAGCCGGGGCGGCCCCGCCCGCCGGAGAACCCCGGAGCCCTCGGGACGCCCGCTGCTTCCCCCGAGGGCGCGGGCTCCGGGCTCCCGACGGCGCCGCACGCCCTGTCCCTCCCGGCTGCAGGCCGGGCACGCCCACTGCCGCTGCCCGCACGCGGCCCCGGTGTCCGAGTTAAACCGCTTCTCTCCACACTCGCTGGCCCCGGCCGCACCCAGCCCCTGTTCAGGTATCCGCGGCGCGAACCGAATACAAAGAGGCCCGCGCCGCTCCGGCCCCCGCCGCCGCCACGCCCGCAGTGCCCACTCTTCTCCGTCCTCCGCGGGGACCGGCCGCGGGGAGCCCTCCTCTCGGCGCGCTCCTGCCCCTCCCCCAGTGTCGCTCAAACCCACCCGCGTTCTCCGAAATCCCGCGAGCGGGGCCTCCACTGCTGCCCGCTAACCCCTCGGCCGCGCCCCCGGACCCGGGGACCCGCCAGGCCACCGCCTCCCGCCCGCCGCTCCCCTCAGTCCCAGCCCCTCCTCCGGGGCCCTCCTCCTCCTCGCCCCTCCCGAGCCGGGGTGGGAGCGGCGGCAGCTGGAAGAGAAGGGATGAGGTCATCCTCTCCCTCGGAGTCAGCTGGTGGAGGAGAGGAAGCGGGAGGAGGGAGCGCGCGCGAGGGGAGGAGAGGAATGTGCAGGTCCGAGGAGCGCCGCGGCGGCCGCTGCTGCTCCTGCTGCTGGCGGCGGCGGCGGCTCGGGCGGCAGCCGCGGGACCGGGGAGACGAGCAGCGCGGGCGGCGGGCAGGGGCGCGCGCGGGCCGCCGCGAGCAGCTTGGCTCCGCGCAGGCAGCCAGGCGGCGCTCCTGCCGGCCCCGGGCGCGCCGCTAGCCCGGCCCAGCGCCCAGCCCGGCGGGCGGCGGCGGCGGCGGGCGGCCGGCGAGGCGCAGCGGCGGGAGCAGGAGGAGGGGAGCCGCGCGGCCGGGAGGAGGCCGGGGCGCGGCGAGGAGGTGGCGGGAGGAGGAGACAGCGGGGAAAGGTGTCAGATAAAGGAGGGCTCTCCTCCGGTTCGGAGGCATCATGGCCGCTAAGTCAGACGGGAGGCTGAAGATGAAGAAGAGCAGCGACGTGGCGTTCACCCCGCTGCAGAACTCGGACCACTCGGGCTCGGTGCAGGGATTGGCTCCGGGCTTGCCGTCGGGGTCGGGAGCCGAGGACGAGGAGGCGGCCGCCGGCGGCTGCTGCCCGGACGGCGGCGGCTGCTCGCGCTGCTGCTGCTGCTGTGCCGGGAGCGGCGGCTCCGGGGGCTCGGGCGGCTCGGGCGGCGGCGCTGGCGGCCCGGGCGGCGGCGGCGGGGCGGGCTCGGCGGCGCTGTGCCTGCGCCTGGGCAGGGAGCAGCGGCGCTACTCGCTGTGGGACTGCCTCTGGATCCTGGCCGCGGTGGCTGTGTACTTCGCGGACGTGGGCACGGACATCTGGCTCGCCGTGGACTACTACCTGCGCGGCCAGCGCTGGTGGTTTGGGCTCACACTCTTCTTCGTGGTGCTCGGCTCGCTCTCGGTGCAGGTGTTCAGCTTCCGCTGGTTTGTGCACGATTTCAGCACCGAGGACAGCGCCACGGCCGCCGCCGCCAGCTGCCCGCAGCCTGGAGCCGATTGCAAGACAGTGGTCAGCGGTGGGTCTGCAGCCGGGGAAGGCGAGGCTCGTCCTTCCACGCCGCAAAGGCAGGCATCCAACGCCAGCAAGACCAACATCACCGCCGCCAACAGCGGCAGCAACAGCAGCGGGGCCACCCGGGCCAGCGGCAAACACAGGTCTGCGTCCTGCTCCTTCTGCATCTGGCTCCTGCAGTCACTCATCCACATCTTGCAGCTCGGGCAAATTTGGAGGTACCGTATCAGGGGTGGTGGAAGAGGGAGATTTGCTGCCGCTACTACATCCTCACTGCTTTGCTTTTGCACGAAAATCGTTCGGAGTTGCTATGGTAGTAACCCTAGCCACACTCAGTTTTTTTTTTTTAATTGGGGCTTGCATTTTTAAAATTTGAAGTCTCAGCCTAGGGTGGGAGGGAAGTGAGAAGCGAGGGAAGGACAGCAAAATGGGTTTGATCACCTCATCCCTCTGTCTTCCCACTCTGCCTCACTAGCTTCTCCCTCTTTCTATGCTACAACCCTCTCCTCCCCATTTTTAGTGATACTGTTTGAGTAGGAGAGGATTCCTGTCACATCTTCTAAAAATCTTTTTTTATTATGTTGAATTTGAGGTGTGTATTGCAATTTGGATGGTTTCTTTTTTTCCCCCTGGGAAAAATTGCTAATTCTAGTTGGGTGGGAGTTTTTGCTGTTCAGAAGTACCCTCATTTTAATGATCACTGCTAGAGAAGTACTATACTCAAAGTAAAGAGCTTAGTAGGCACATGACTTGTTTCATATGTGTATTTCCAAGCATGAGTAAGTACACGTTTTGGGATCCAGACTCACTTTTATAGTGCACATTCTGATTATCTTGCAATATCCCCATATCTAATTTCTCATATAACTAAGAACCTTTGGAAAAGGGGTGGTGTGTCGTATAAACTTTAATCATACTGGGTATCTTCATTGACTGCTTTGCTATTTGTCATCTTATCTACCAATGGTTTTTACACGGATATCACTTCCACTTACAAACAGGGATACAAGACTAAACTTGTTGGGCAGAGGGAAACCGTCACTCCAACAGTCACTGCATGAACTTAGGAATATAATGAAATAGTGTGCTCAGGACTATGTTCTTTTGACTTTTATATGTTTTTAGTAGCTTTTTGAAGCAATATTGTAGGTCTACAAAACCTATTCGTATGGAAGTATATACATTCTAACATATCAGAGCTTTTTTTGGTTTTAAAATGACTTAGTAAATATGCAGAGATAAGTAAAATGACGAAACTTCCTAGAAAGTGCACCAAGATGGGACTACACTCTGCTATACCAGTGTTGTTTATCAATTTCATTTGCAATTATTTTTGTGCTAAAAGACATTGTAAGTCATTGATTATGCTGAAGTGTCCCATGTGGAAACAACTCAGAGAATTTGTGGAATAGAACCATAAAGTTCTTTTCGTTTATGGTGAACAACAGTGTTTTCAACTGAGAAGAGCAAGTATGATGATTTCACAACTTTTCCTAGGTTAGTGCTTTGTAAAGCAGGGTGAGAATTGCTGTAGATAGTAACCTTTCAGGTTGGGAAACTTTTTCTTTTTTTCAAGCAGATACTTTCTGGGAAAGTGATATATGATATGCAGTCAGACAAACTGATGTGGGACACCTCCATATTTTGGACTCAAAGGTTCATTTTGAAATGTCAGTTAAATGTGATAGCTATGTTTTCCATCGATGACTATTGGGAAAACTTACAGGATGATGCTCTTCTTCAAATATGATGAAGAGCTTAAATGCTTGA
Source organism: Lemur catta (assembly GCF_020740605.2). NCBI lineage: Eukaryota > Metazoa > Chordata > Mammalia > Primates > Lemuridae > Lemur > Lemur catta. The sequence goes on along the minus strand of NC_059136.1, from coordinate 94,941,438 downwards.
TTTAATTTCTGGAATACTTTAGTGGCTAGGATGCATATGATTAGCATTTCTAATCTGATAATATAGTCAATGAAACTTAACACTCCATTATTAACTTTTTCAAACTTTATGCAAAATTTGGAAATCACTTACTTTTAATCACCTCTGAAGTTTTTAGATTTATGTAAATAATGCAAACACTTCTCAGTTCTACTAACTGAATAACTATACATGTTTCCTATAGATTGATACTTTTTGAAAAATCTGATATCAAATTCTGTGACCTGAAGAAGTCATTTAATTATAGTTGCATTTCCTAGATCTTCTAAGCCAAATATTTTCCCAAATGAAAAATGATGCTTAATTTTCTCAAGAAATAATATGTAGAAAGTGAGAAATAATTGGGAAAAGATAAAGGCCTGAAGACCACAGCCACTTGGTCAACTGGCCATACAGAAAAGCTCTCAAGGGATAGAATGGGAAGAAGGGGAAGGTTGAATGTAAAAAGAAAACCACAGCTGTCAGAAAAATGCATTAAGTAACCCAACCATTAGAGAAACTGTGGTCACACATGGCTCCTTTTAGTAAAGCATTTCTACAGTACATTCCTTGAGGCTTTGAAGTTTAGTCTGATGACGCATGATTATCTGGAAGTAATGCTGTTGTTTCAGATGGTTGTCAACATTTTCAGAATAATGTGTTTAGTATGTAAGTCTGAATTATCATCTAATCTATTTTTGGATTCCGGATAAATATTTAGAGATGCAGGAAAATCTGGTGGAAGACTAATCAGCCTCATTTTCTCTTTATCAAGTATTTTTTTTAAATCACTTTAGCCTAATGTAGGAAGTTGAGACGGGATAAGAAAACTTATGGAATTTAACAGTCAGATGCAAGCTAATAATGTTCCAGTTTCTCTAAGCATTGAACATTTGAATGGAACTTTGGGGAGTAGATGCGTTTTTGATAATAAGCTAGTGAAGTACAACTCATCTCGGATTATTGTATTAGATCTTTATCCTAGACCACTATGATTCCTTAAATCAGAATCATCCCTCTTCCTCTTCTAGCTTTTCTTTTCAATGCATTGTACACAAATACTGTAGAAACACCAGGGTACTGAGTGGTTCAAAGCCCAGAGGTCATTATTCATGTTTTAACATGCTACTTTCTGGAATCAATAAAATAGATTTTAGCTAGGTTGGTAACTGTTCATTGTATTTCTATGAAATTCTAGTTATTTTAGGAAAGGGCTGGATTCTAAAAGCTTTCAGTGGATAAATCTTTTGAAATAACATCAAAGTATTTACTTGTTCAGAAATAGCCATTTGAAACATTGTGAACAAGATCTGGTGTATTTATACATGTATTACAAATGCAACTGCTAAAAGCAATGATATGTATTCATTTTAATTAAAGTTTACTAATGTGAAATTAATGGCAGCTTTTAAAGTCGCAGGAGGTGATGCTAGAAAAGAGCCATTTGAAGTAATGAAGTGAACCTTTGCTACCATGTGAAAAGAGCAATTATGAGTTTAAAGACACCCTGCCTGTGAATGAATGAGAAAGTACTTTTCTTTCTTATTCTTTTCACATGATTCCAGAAATTACTAAGAGTGAAATTCAGCCAGTGGGAATAGCAAATGCCTAATGAGAACAGTTTTTAGTCCTCATACCCATGATCAGTTACATCTAAATGTCTTTCCTTCAGAATTTATAAGATTTACTCTTAAAATTTTACCTGAAATTCTCCTGTATATGTATGCACATATTTAGTTGTTTTCTGGAAAATATGGATATTGCAAACAATAAGTCAATGGATGGTAGAGTGAGGAGTATTTTCACTATTTTTCTATTTTGGGGTTTTGTTTCTGAGTCTCTATCATGAGAGTGATGTGGGAATGACATGGTGAATATTCAGTTTGTTCTGTATTGTCATGCTCAGTATTTCACGAGATCCTGAGTGTGGTCCATGTTCAAGTAAATTGGGAAAATGATAGGTTAAAGAACATTAAACAGATCTCTCTACAACAGGACTTCTAAGAGCCTTTAATAAACTAATGTACAGTTGCCAATAATTTTTTTGAAGGCACACCTATTAAATATTCTTGTAATGTAATGGCATACAAAGCACTTTTAGAAAACATGCCATTCTTAACCATGACCAAGCAAGAATAATAATGATAATTTTATTAAGCACTTTAAAAATCTATAAATGTTCTTATGCTTTTTATCTCTTCTGAGTTTTACAATAACCAAAGAGAAAATTATTAGTATCTCTATATGTGAGAGAATTAGCTTAGAGAGTTTAAGTAACTGGCACAAGGTCACCCAAATTATGTAGTGTAGCTAGGATTCAAAACCTGACATATCTTACCATAAAGCCTGTGCTTTTTCTGGCTCAATTGGATACCTCCAACTTGGGACAACTTGGGTAATAATGACAACAATGTATAAAAATAACAACTTACTTTCACTGGAGATGGCAAAATGGGAAAGAGAGTGGCAGTAGACAGGTTGGAGATCTTTCCAATGACACACCAGTAGTTAAGTGATGAAAGGGGGACTTGACCTCAGATCATTCAGCTCTCAGTTCAGTGTTCTTCTTGCTACATTATTTAGACATACTGAGGTTGTTGTATAAAATCCCAGCTGAGTAACATAATCATGTAGTAGTTTTAATGATTAAATGTCATAATGTATGTGACTATGCAAAAAGTTATTTGCAAATGATAAGAGGTTCTAGATGTAAAGAATGGGTAGAAAAATAGAGAGGATATAGGTTATACCTTCTACTATTGAAAGAGGTGCTTTATTGATTCTGAGTTGCTCCTGAATTCTAGTATAGGTCAGGCAAGATTGGTGCCATTTAGTCAGTTTGTTGAATAGCCATTTTATGTATATTTATGTTTCCTCTCTATGTGTATTAATTACTTTATTCATTCAACATATATTGAGCACGTACTATACGCAAGGCACTGTGCTAGTTACTAATTATCCCAAGCTGAGTAAAATACACATCTTTTGAAGGAATCTACTGTCTAGTGAAGAAGAAATAAAAGTAAACTATTTCAGTACCAGGAAATAAGCACTATGATAGAAACAGGAAACACAAACCACCTTAGTTCAGGTAAGACTCTCTGAAAGAGGGGATGTCTGAGCAAAGGTTTGAATGACGAAAAAAATTTGCTATTTGAATAAAGTGGAACATTGGCTTTAGAGCCTTGGATACAGTGCATAAAGGCTAGTGGGGCAAGAAAGAACAAGGCAGGTTAAGTGTGTGCTCTAAATACAAAGTGAGTAGGGAAGAGTAGCTGCAGATGAGGATGCAGAATTAGTTGGCCTAGATAATGAATAGAATTCACATTGTATTCTGAAGGCATGGAGGGGCCATTGAAGGATTATAAGGGGTGAGAGTTGTTAACAAAAGTGTTAAAACATTGTTTTATTCAAAGGAATGACAGTTGAAAGTTTCAGAGGATAGGTCATCAATTCATCTCTGACTTAATCATGTCTCTACCATTCATGGAAATTCATGACTTCACAGGCTTTGAGTTTGGGTGTTATTGGGACATATAAATAGACTCAGTATGGTAGGAGAGTCATTTTTCAGATTGGTTGATATTTTTAATTTTATTTATACTAAAGTAAATTATTGATGAAAATTTATTTTGGATTATTTTTTGAAGATTTTCCTTAGGCTATGGTGGTATTTACCTTACTGAAATTTAGATCTTCTGATCCATAGAAGTGTGTTCCTTATATTTCTGTAGCACTTTTAAGTTTCCAGAGAGCTTCCATGTTCTCTTTCCTATTTAATTGTCAGATTTAATAATCTTTGAGGTGGCACTTCTGTTTTGTATATGTGGAAATTGAAACAGAATTTTAAATGTTCTCCTCTTTAGGTCACATAGTTCTGGCCAGATTTTAGGCTAGTATTCAATCTGATATGGGACGGGGGATAGCAACATGAAAAATGGTTGATGGGTCTGAGTATGGGTAGGTAGAAGAGAAGCACGAAAACTTGAGAGCTCTCTGTTGAGTACTGAAGGATGTAACGTGGAAGAGGCATCGGACTTTTGCGTAGGCCCTCTGTGACAAAGTAAATGAGACCTCTAGGAAGAGAGTTTGAATTGATGTAAGATATTTTAAGTAATCAAAGGTATTCACAGATCAACTAAGATTCCTTAGAAGCAATGAGTTTCCCATCATTGGAGTGTCGAAGCATAGTTTGGAAAATGAGAGGTACTTAAACTATCACACAGAGGATTGCACTAGATTATCTTCTAGCCCTGAGATTTTATGATAATTTCCATCATTAAATTCTGCTGCAAACACAAAAGACTAACTTTTGCTTTTTTGTGGATAAAAGAAGTAGAATGCATTTTTTTTCAATACTGTTGTTGTGCCACTTTAAAATCTATTCATTGTTTTATGGGCCCAGTGTCTTCTCTGGAGCCTTACAGATCCATACAATATCCCTGAATGCTGGATTTGGTATTTAAATCTCTGAGTTAGCTGACAGACGTAAGTCCACACACAATCAGACAGCTCTTTATGCATTTACTTCAGCTTCTGTAGGAATTGGAGTAATTTATTCATAAATCTATCTGGTGTATATATATCTATGTGGTATCTTTGCAATAACTAGTGAAAAGTTTGTAAATTGTTTCCATTTACTTGAACTATGAACTGTTTGCTTCACAAGTGTAAAAAATTTTTTATACTTATTACTCCCCATCAGAATTTCAGACAACTTTAACAGAGCATTTGAATGTAGCATCTGTGCAAATGTATACTATCAGTTTTGAATATTGTCTACAAATCCTTGGGGCAATACCTTTGAAAGTCTTTGCTGAGTCACTTACAAAAAATTCCCTAGTGATTGACTATCTAGGCACGCAACTTGCTATTACGTATGTTACAGTTTGAATGAGATAGTCTACCTATGAATTTATTAATAAATAATACCAACACTGTGTAACAAATAGTGGAATGATTCCCTTTACATGGACTCACTGGCTAATCTAGTTAACATGTTTTTTTTGGCTTATTTTAGACATTCGTACGGTACACTAGCTAGACCTATGAAAGAAAGACTAGGAATTAGAACTGGATTATTATTCTGATGCATTATCACATGTAAGATTCACTATGGTGCTAGTCATGAGGGAATGTTAATCAGATGTGATCTTGTAAATAATGTGTTTTTGAATTTTGGGGAAAATCACATTCAGTAATTCTCAGTAGGAAATATTCTCTTAAATGGCATTGCACAATTCTGACCACCATAGCTAGTGATCTCATTCCAACAATGTGATGGTGTCAGTGGCTGGCAAGGAAGGAAAACCATGGACAAGTCCTCATGAAGTTACTCTAATGGTTGTGGAAGTTGCATGTATTAGTGTATATGCTCAGTGGACATCTACTGATTTGTGAATAAAACACAGGCATTATTCTTTCTCTTTTATGAAAGTGTAGCTAAACTTGCTGCTCAGTTTCTAATGGTACGGTGAATCAGAAAAGGTGTAATGTTATCTTGAAATGATAGGACAAATCACCCCAGCTCCTTTTTAGATTCCTAGGGTATTAGGAAAGTAGAGCTAAATTGCATGAAGTACTAGTCACCCTCTGAGAAAAATGTGCCTAGAAGCACAGGTTAGCATTCATGTTATTGCTAATAGAATAGTCAGAGTGGGGAAGCTTTCTGATAGGTATTTTTCATTGAATTCTTACCTACACTTGCATGTCTGAGAATATACTTATATATGGAATGATTTTTGGTATTTTCTGTGCTTCTGTCTACCCAGAGAAAGTTTTCAGCCTCCACCGTCACTATTATCGGTATAATTCTCCACCACCATCATCGGTATAATTCTTACCATCATAGAACATTAATTCCATACCTAGTATATGTACAGAACTAATACAGATTGCTGATTTCAAGAGAAACCAGAGAAGGGTTAAAATGAAAATAAATCAGTCCAGAAAACCCCTTGAGGTGGTCTGGTTGACACCATTAGGTCTTTTCTAATCCTGAAACGGAGAGAGGGGTCAAGTTAGAATATCAGTGATAGAAGGCGTCTGTCTCTTTGGGAAGTGGACTGAATGTGGTGTCAGAAGAGGTGATTTGGTTCCTGATAGCTTCAGATCCCAGGCAGGTACCCTAACTGCTCTGGGTTGTGTGTTACTGTGTGTGTAGATGACACAGCATAGCTCCTGGGCCCCACAAAGTTTAGATCTGCTTTTGGTTTCCTCCTCTGGGCCTTAGTTTTCTGTCTGTATAATGTGATTGGTTAAAAAATAGTTTCCTATGTTTTTTCCAGGTCTAAAATTCTGATCCTACTCTTATTATACATGCTTTTTACTTGCCCAGAACCGAGAGTGTATGCTCCAGAATGTCTGTATGTGTTCTTCTAAGGCCATCATTATAGCCTTTCTCTGTTTGTGTAAGTCAAAGAGGATCTAAAAAGGACTTTCCAGAGTTGATAATATTAGTTTTTAAACCTCCAGGAACTGGTATTATTTGTACCTGAAGAGAGAACCTTAAGCTTATTTATTTAATGCAACTAACTTTATGTCCTTTCCAAATTTTAGTTATAATCAAATAGAACTATTTTCATTAAAACACATATCTAAATATTTGAAAATGATATTAAAAGTGTTCGATATCACTAATTCTAAGATATATACCTTACAGACTTTGGAAGCCAAACTCACTGTCTCCATTTCATGTAGTGAGGTATGCACAGCTGGAGTGCTGTGATTAACAAATAAATAAAGAACAACATTTCACAGGCTTAAAAGGAACTATCCATTATGTCAATGAGAAGATGGTTGTCAGAGCTAGATTTGTTTTCAAATTAAAAGCTTGTCCTGGCTTACACTGTCACTGATTTAATATGCTGAAAATTGAATTTAAACTCTATACAGAGATACTGTATCCAGTATCTTGTTTAAAATATTTTAACAAGTATACTTGTTTAAAATGGGGATACGTTATACTTCACTGGAAGAAGAAAGCACTGCATTAACCTTCCCTGGATGTGAATTCCTGGATTCTAGGATATTGAAAATCTGTTGTGAAGCTGAACAAGTTTTAACCCCATGCCAATATTTCAGATTTTAAATTTAAAAAATTTTAAATATGTATCTTAAAATTATCTGAACTATGTATGTCAAACCATTTTCTCATCTTTATGAATCATAAGTAGGCTGTTTGAATCAGTTCTGCTTCTTTTGTTTAATTTACATACAAGCTGAATTTGCCTGTCAGGGGAATCCTTTTATATAAACAGAGCAGTGGGCATAATGTGGGCTGAGTGAGGATTAGTCAAATAGAAAACCATGTGCACACAGAAGAAGTAGGATCTATGGTGAATAGGACTTGAGGACTTTGGTTGGACTTCTCATCAAGTTCACTCTTTTTAAGGACAAAGGTACCTTTCTGAGGCACCGGTCTGAGAGATTCATCCATGCTTGGATGAAAGGAAGCAATCTGACTTCCTTTTTCTGCAGCTCAGATACTAGTCATGAATAAAGATCTCAGTTCGGGGCTGAATTCTTTACTTTTCATGTCTCTTTTTTTTTTTGTTTTTTGTTTTTCAGGAGCAGAGGGTCAATAGTCAAAGAAAGGTAGTAACTGTCCCAGTAACGGTAACTTAATGATCCCCCATAACTTCTAACATTAGTTCACGGCATGGTCACTGCGTCAGTGTGACAGTGACAATGAGGGAATGATCCTACAGCGAAGCAGGGGAAATGATTTGTAAGGGTTTCTTCCATTTTGATAGACTTTCAGCTAATTAGTTAATTTCCTGTTTTGCAAAAGTAAAATTAATTACAATTATTTTTTAAACGGACTTTTCCAGAAGCCTTTCCCAAACAATTGATAATACTTAAATCTGTTATTATAACAAAAAATGGGAAATATGTCCCATAGGGTTTTATATTTCCAGGGGATATACTACTATTAACAGTACAGTCACAAATATCCTGTGGATCTTTTCCTGGTGGGGTGATGGTCAGGTTTGAAAAACTGAGTTCTAAATAGGTGTGGGTTACCTAACACCATCCTAATGAAAGTATAAATACTAGTTGTATTCTTACTTCTGAAGAGTAATCATCAGTTATAATTATTTAGGATATCATATCTACCTACTTCAAAATAAGGTTGGAATCAAATACATAATGGGGAAGAAGCCTGAAGTTTTTATCAGGCAAGCATGTCCAAATACTCTAGAAAACATCATTGTGCTGTATTCTCTAGTTTGCTCATAGGAGCTTAGAGTGTTGTCCATAAGACATGCATCTGTTAGCTTGAGGAAGAAAAATTTAACCACAAGAGAAATGAACAAAAATAAAGAATGTTATTTCATAACTAGCAAATTTTCAATCCTTGGAAGAAGGAATAGGAAAATTGTACTGACCCCTATTATAAAATGCATCGCAGCAAAGCTGAAACCAAAGCCTCACCAGCCAGGCCAAGCTCCTTTTAGATGAATTTGTTCTAGGGGCAAAGAAAGCAAAACTCAAGTTATGACAATGGTCAGGTTTATAGGGTCAACTCAATATTGAGGGCACCAGTGGGGTCTGCAGTTTGAGTGTGTTTGACTTGAGGGTTTTGTGTTATCAGAAGTAGGCAAGAAGTCAGCATCCAGGGTGTCAAGGCCAAAGCACATCCTCACAAATGGGAAATGTATTAGAAACCTGGGAGTCCAAGTGAGGGCCAGAAATAAACTTAATAATAGTAGAGGTAGGTGAGAATCCAAAATTAAGGGCATCAAGAAAGTAAACCATGATGCCCACGCTTCAAAATGTACAATTGAAGGGAAACTTGATTTATGTCCACCTATATAATATCTGCCTGGCCTGACATTGAGAACCAGGCCCAAGATGAGATGTTGAGTTCTAATCCCACTGAGGGGAAGGCAGAGAGCTGGAACTGCAGGTGGGTTCCCACTCAGTGGCAGGGACCACGTGCACACTCATTAGCAACCCATTGGCTAAATCACCGCCTGGTCACTCTGATCAGTTGCTGAGAATAGAATGACTAAAATAAGTGACCAGTGATAACCCTTTCTTCATGGACTTCACAAGCATCTGCTTAAAATTATGGGAAGGAAAATATATTAAAAGAATGTACTCTCAAACAGTTTACTGACCAGGAGGCAAGTCATGGGTGGAGCCGTGGCCTTGCTACACAGGCTGGGACCTGCAGACCCACAGTGTCGGCATCTCTTGGAAGTTTCTCAGGTGGGCAGAATCTCAGGCCCCCCTACACCTACGGAATCACAGCCTGCATTTTAGATCTCCAGGTGATTAGTAAGCACATTAGAGTTTGGAAAGCATGGACCAACTGCTGTTGCTACAGAGGAGGGACCTTTCAGGTCAAATGGTCAGGAAAGGCTGATCCGAGCTGGATGTTAATGGGAATCAGGGTTGATCCGACATTGTAACTGGCCTTCTCACTGGTTAGCTCACCTAGCATGATAGTGAGGGTTGTTGCTTAGAAACTAACACTAACAGGTACACACGCACAGAGGAATTTCCTTGTAGACAATACTTTAAGGAAAATGTGAATTTTCCATTGGCAAAGGAAGTGAAAGATTCAAACCTTTATTAAAAATCCATTCTTTTATGGGTTTATGTTTTAGAACTAATCTCTAAGAAAATAATTCAGCATGTTGACTGCCTGCCTCTCAGTTTTATGGGTACTTAGGCCTTCTATCATTGGGCCAGGAGGGCTGGAGTCATCAGAGCTGAAGGGAGGTGGGGGGAGAGGGGCGTAGCCTTCACGACAGCGGTAGACGCTGAGGTAACCAGTGGTTTCAGAGTAACCAGACACTGAGAATGCAGAGTAAAGGGCTGTCACCAAGGTGTGATGATTGCCGTCTTTACTCGGAGAAATACAGTGGGCTGGTGTGGCATTCTTATTCATGTGTTTCTGAAAAAGAAGCCGTCTTGAGGGTGGACAAAGGCCTGCACACTGGCTGGGGGGAGGGGATAGTGGAGAGAGAGGGCAGGTTTCTGGGCACCCCTCAAGCTCAGCGTTTAGTCTGATAGACCAAGGAGCCTCTGTGTCGACATGGGGAAAGAAGAACTGAGGTAGGAATAGAAGAAAATGGAACTAGGACTCCAGGCCTGAAAGACTAAACTCTGGCCAGGAGTTAGCTGAATATTCACGTAAAGCAATATGGAGAGATTTCTGATGAACAGCCTGCTGCATGCAATGCCCATACCCACAGTGACCTGTAGGGCCCACATGCACAGATACACTGTGACGAGAGAGAGCATGGTTCAGCTTGACTTCATGCTTTAGCATTTGTCTTCCTAAGTGAGAAATATGACATTCAACAATATGACGAAACATATCACTGTCTACATTTTAGAATAAGGAGATAATGAGAGTGGTGCCTTATAAAATGTATACTTGTGTAAACATGATCGATTTCCTTATTTCATGTTATTCAAGATAGAAAAGATGATCTTCCCAGAAATGCCTCTTTCCAAGGTAATAGTTTTCTAATTTCCCTTTCGTACACAGCTGGTGTTGCTATGCGGTCATTTTTGTTGCTAGGGTTCCCTCCCCCATCTGTGTGCTAGGATGTGATTGTTCGGTGTGATGTTCTTAAATGTTTCCATGGAGAGTTACCAAGTTAATTTTTCTCGGTCTGCTCTATCAGTAGGTGTGATCACCTTCTAGTCTCTGGACCTACGTGGCTTTTCAATATGGTAGCTACCACCCACACATGGCTTTTGGGCACTGGAAATGTGACTAGTCCCTATTGAGATGTGTGCTAAGTGTCAAATACCTGCAGGATTTTGAAGACTAGTATACAAATAAAGATATTAGACATGTCATTAATCATTTTATATTGATTACATATTGAACCAATAATGTTTTGGATATATTGGATTAAGTAAAATATATGATGAAAGTTAATTTCACTTGTTTTTTACTTTTTAAATGTGGCTAAAACTAAAATTACATATGTAGTTTGCATTATTTCATTTTATTGGACATTGCTGAGTTAGATGATGTCAGAGTTTCTTGAGGAGTGAAAAGAGGGAAGCCTAAAGTGAAATGTTTCAAAATACTAAGTAAGGGTTTACTAGAAGTTACCAGGGAAAAGGCAGTGAGTCATTTCGCTGCTGAGGTAGGTTTATTTAATGGATTTTGCAAATAAGATTACCTGCTGGTAAAAACTGACTCTTTAGGAGACAAAACCCCTAATGTGAGCAGAGCTCATTGAATTCCCTGTTTCTTGCCTTGCTTAAGGCCGAGCAACACACTGTGCTTATTTGGCCGTTTAATGAATAGTATGTGGTGATGATAATAAGGACTGAATCTTTGTGAGTGCCATTGTAGCTTGCCATTCCCATTCGTTCATACTCAATCAACCAATCTTCTCATCGGCCTCGCAAGGCAGGTGTTATTGTTGTTCCCATCTGAAGATGAACCAGCTAAGGTTCAGAGAAGGAAGGAGACTTGCCGAGGTGCACACAGCTACTAAGTAGCAAGTATCTGGGCCCATTTTCATGAATTTTGTTCCCAAATCTCATGCTTTTTCTATTATATCTTACTATTTCAAGATTATTCCAAGGAAATCACTTGGAGAAGCATTTCCTGACCTTTCAGACCGTGCTGAAAATGGCAATGAGTTCAATTTTACCATGATAGCAACGGAAACTAGTTAAGAGTAATTATGAGATTTTCCTCTGACCACCAGGGTGGGGAGAGACACAGCTGATGAAAGGAGTCAGATTTGAGTTGTGACTTTGTGCTGTTAACTTCTCAACCATAAAATGGTAGGTGGGAGTTAGATCATTTCTGAGGCCCCTTCCAGCTTTATAGTTCTATGAAAACTAGTACCTAAACTGAGCATTTCAATTCTTTGTATACACCTTATTGAATATCTACTTGGGGAACAATATTCACATTTCATTGACCTGGGCTATATTTCTTATAAACTACTCCTGGGTTGATTTTTCACACCAAACTTCAAGCACAAAGATTACAGATTAATTTTATCTGTAATGTGTCTCATTCATTTGATATCTATTGGTAAAGCACCTGTTATTTCCATTGGAAAATGCATGATACAAAAGAATACTAAGTAGGTTCCATTCTCATGTGAATAGTGTATAATTAACTTGTATTTATATCCTCATTTTGCATGTAGTCATGCTTTGCATATACTAGCATTCTACCGCATGTATGTTCATGAATCAGGAATTTCACTACAAACAGGTAAGGCGAAGCCCCTCTGTCAGTCACATCTCTCTTGCTTTCTCTCTCTGAGACCAGCAGGATTTATATCTATGTGATGTAATTTCAAATTTACCTCCTGAGACTTATCTGCAAGGTCCAACTCTATTAGTCCAGCATGTACAAGTGCTAGGAGATTACTCATTCTCAAATACATGAAATTCAACATTTTCACAATCAAATACAGCTAGTTTTGTATAAGCAATTCCAAAAATTTCTGAAAATCAAAAGAATTCCCTTGTGCCTATTTAAAAGATGCTCCCAAAGTGGATATGCCTTGTATTGGAAGGGCTCACTTAACTGATGAATGAGTGGTCAGTAGCTTAAAAAAAAGCAGGAGGTTACCAGTTATAGTCTGGTCCTTATTTTAATTTATTTTTGGTAGCATTCCATGAAGAATGTACAGTATCATTTTTGTTTTTAGTTAAATGGCATCTTTGAAAAGTCTAGTTTTTCCAGAGAGACTAGGTGATTTCCAAATATGTTTTCAATGTTCATTGCATAAAATGGGTTCTTATTTACTTAGGTTTTTGATCCCAAGATCAAATATACTCTAAGAAACATGCATATCTGTACCATTGGGTTTTTTCTCATTATTTTCTTTTGTGTATACATGTGATCATGTGGTTATATAGGTTAGGATATGTTGGAAAAGCAGACATGATTTAATTAAGCTTAGATACTCTGGAGTGAAAATGCCTTTGCTCATTCATTTGATAAATATTTATTGAGCATTTACTATGTGCATGCCCTGAGTACACACAGATGAATAAAATGTGTTCTGTGATCTCAAAGATTTCACTCTCCTGCAAGAGACTCTCATGTTTTTAAATTTTTATTTATTTATTTTTTATTTCAGGATATTATGAGGGTACAAACATTTTGGTTACATTTTATGACTTTGCTTCACCTAAGCGAGGCATAGAGCCATGCCCTTCCCCTCTGCAACACTCACCATGTCCATTAGTTGTGAGTTTATTCCCCTCAACCCCCTAATCCCTGGAGAATATTACTACCGTGTGAGCATCATAGTGTCGATCGGTTAGTGCCAATTTGATGGCGAATACATGTGGAGCCTATTCTTCCAATCTTGTGATACCTCACTTTGGAGGATGGACTCAAGCTCTATCCAGGAAAATACAAGAGGTGCTAGGTCACTGTCATTTCTTATTATTGAGTAATATTCCATTGTATACATATACCAAATTTTAATAATCCATTCATGAATTGACGAGCACTTGGGTTGTTTCCACATCCTTGCAATAGTGAATTATGCTGCCATAAACATTTGGGTGCAGATGTCTTTATTATAGAATGTCTTTTGCTCTTTTGGGTAGATGCCTAATAATGCTATTGCTGGATTGAATGGTATTTCTATTTTTAGCTCTTTGAGGTATCTCCAAATTCTTTTCCACAGAGGTTGCACTAATTTGCAGTCCCACCAGCAGTGTAAGAATGTTCTTATCTCTCCACATCCTCGCCAGCATTTGTCATTTTTTGATAGAGGCCCATCTCACTGGGGTTAGGTGATATCTCATTGTGGTTTTGATTTGCATTTCCCTAATGATTAGAGATGTTAAGCATTTTTTTATATGCTTGCTGGCCATTATTCTGTCTTCTTTTGAAAAGTTTGTGTTCATGTCCTTTGCCCATTTATTGATGCGGTTGTTTGATTTTTTTCTTGTTGATTTTTTTAAGTTCTAGATAGATTCTTGTTATCAGTCCTTTATCAGATGTGTAGAGAGCAAATATTTTCTCCCATTCTGTAGGCTGTCTATTCGCTCTACATTCAATGGCTAAAAGGTGTCATGTGTTATCAATGAGGGATAGACTTGTCTGGGAGAATAGAGGAGGGACAGGGGGCTTCTGCCTGGAATGTTTTACAGAGAGAGTAACTTAACTTTTGAGCAGGACTTGAGAAAATGCCAAGCAGAAAGGAAAGAATGAGCAAAGACATTTTTGTACCGTGATGTGTAGAGGGCTGAAATGGAAGGAGTGACGGGAAGAATGTCAGCGGACGAGACGGCAGTTTGGAGCCACACTAACCAGGTCCATGGGTGCTTTCCTAAGGCACATGGTCTTGATCCTTCCTGAGTGGGCAGCACTGAGGGTCAGAGGAGGGTCAGGGAACACTCTCAGGCACATGTTTTCAAACAGTAACCACTTCACAGTGGGAGAGATTGAATCTCAGTTTGGAAATACTGGGGGAAGGAAGTCTCCTGCACTCCTCAGAGGCAGGGAAAGGAAATCTGGGTTGGGGGGTAGACTTGAACAATCTTCAGAACTTTAAAATGCTCTATAATGAGTGAGTGAAATGAAGCACTTAAGTGGGCTTGGCCAGGTTCTCATAAAGATTCTGATAGTACTGGTTAAGAACTCTATTTCATGAGTTATTGGAAAAGGCATAAACATAAACAGAGTTGGGAGCATGTTAAATAAAGATGCTCTGTAAATGCAGGCCAGGCAATTAAAAAGATTTACCAGAGTAAAGCTAAATACAGTATAGTGGATAATTAATGAGCCTGTGACAACTCAGTAATAACTACCCTGAACTTTTACAATGGCGCATTAACATATGTGCTCATCAGAAGGAGGGTTTGTTTTCACAGTCAATGCCGGTTTGCTAGGAAATTTCTCACAGAACTTAATTAGAGATTCCTGGTAATTGAGTCTGCTGATTAACTAACCTCCTGAGCCAAAGGTGACTGACATTGCTATTTATTCATGGGTTTCTTGTTGAGCTTAACGGGAGTCTGCTTGTAAATTCGATTCTCCCTTTTTTGGATTTCCTGGGCTCTAGTCCAGATGTTATTTTGGTTTTCAGTATGAGTTATCTTTTTTACTTTATGAAATGAACTTCTGTTTGCTTTGTAAATAGGTGATCTCCAACCTGGGAAAGACCTCTGTAGGTGAGGTATGGATTCAGATTATTAGGTTGTAATGACTTCTCCGTCTTTGAAACTTTTTAGGATTATGGGTTAGAAACAGCTCAGTAAATGTTCTTCAGAGGAAGGTACTTTTGAGACCTGCTGACTCCTTTTATTTCAGTATATTTTCATTTCAGCAGTTTTAGGTTTACAGAAAAATTGAGTGGAAAGTACAGAAAGTTCCCATATACCTTCTTCCCCTCCCCCCACCTGCCACTTCCAGTTTCCCCTATTATTATCTTGCGGTAGTGTGGGACGTTTGTTACAATTGTGGACCAATGTGGATACATTATCATTAACTGAAGTCCACAGTTTACATTAGGGTTCATTCTTTGTTTTGTGCATTATATGGGACTTGACAGATGTGTAATGACATGTATTCATTATTATAGTATTGTACAGAATAGTTTCATTGTCCTAAAATTCCCGGGCTCCTGCCTCCCTCCCCCACCCCCGGCAACCACTGATATTTTTACTGTCTATAGTTTTGCCTATTCCAAAATGTCATAAAGTTGGAATCATATAGTATGTAGCCTTTGCAGATTGGCCTCTTTCATTTAGCAGTATGCGTATAGGATTCCTTCATATCTTTTTGTGGCTTGACAGCTCATATCTTTTTAACGCTGAATAATATTCCGCGTCTGGAGGTATCACAATTTGTTTATGTGTTCACCTACTGAAGGACATCCTGATTGCTTCCAAGTTTTGGCTTATGAGTAAAGCTGCTATAAACATTCATGTGCAGAGTTTTGTGTGGATGTAAGTTTTCAACTTATTTGAGTAAATACCAAGGAGCACAATTGCCAGATTATGCGGGAAGAGTAGGTTTAGTTTTGTGAGAAATTGCCAAATTGTCTTCCATTCGCATTCCCACACTTACCAACTTGTGAGCACCTACTGTGTGCCAAAGGACCCTCTGTTAGGGATACAGAGTAGTGGAACCAGGGCACACAGTGCTATTCTAGAAAGAGTTAAGATACCATGAACTTGTTCAAGTTACAGATGTGCTAAAATCAGGGAGTAGTTTAGTATTTAGGATCTGTGCTTTATAGAATAAATCACATAATTGTTCTTGATGAGACATGGATAAGATAATAAAAATTTATATTACTGTAAATAGTACAGTTATTCTAGTGATGCATTTAGGTAGTTCTATAGAATTGTTCTGCTAGACAGCTGGACATTGAGTTCTGACACCAATTCTCTGGTTTCACATGGGTGAAAGAAAAACTATTGGAACAAAATTTGTCTTTTGTATCTTTGGGATTAGTGATTTTCATGGATTAATAAACTTGCTCTGTAATTATTACTTTAAAAATGTAACCATGAGGTCAATACTTTTTGTTTTTCAGAAAAAAAATGCACAGTACACACACAACACCACACACACACACACACACATATATACTCACACTCACATACACACTCACACACACACACACACACACCCTTTGAAATACTCTGGAGTTCTACCAGAGATTTGGACAATTGCACCGGGGTAGCAGTGGCCCGCCTCACTCACCCCTGCTCAGCTTGGGCTCTGCCTCTAATGGACTTAAATGGAAATTGTACACATATGAATGGCAGAAAATTGGTTTCTTTACCTTTTAAAAGGCCTTGCCAGAATCTATATTTGAATTGTTATAGCATTAGCTATAATTGAGCTGAATTATTTTTGTAATTTTTAAAAGTAGATAATGAATTAAGAATTTTTCCCCATTTGTTTGGCTAAAGCCAACAAATAAATGACCATGTTAATCATTTTTAGCCCAAGTTATCTAATCAGGTAATTTTCTTGTTTATTTTGTACTGTATAGAAACAAATTTGTTATCAAATGTCAATATCAAATATGAAAGCAATATACATGTCTTTGCATCATGTATAAATATTTGTTTCAATCCATGTTCCCAAATTTGTTTCCACATCTCCAACTTTTTTGTGTTTTTTAAAATTGTATACAAATATTTCTGAAACAGAAAATTTTACATGATGTGTTATGACAAATCTAATAAGCCTATCTGGCTGAGAAGGACACTAAAACCTTCGTTAAAGTTCATTAAACAGAATAAGACATTTTATCTGGTTGAGGCCTCAGCTTTGAAAAGGATTGAGACCTCTCTCTCTGTAGTGAATATAAATTATAAGTCTGTTGATTAAAATGGAATAATTTGTGAATGAGAAATATTTGGACACTTTTTTTTTAATTAGCAGAGGCATGCTAAAGAATTACTTTTTTATTTGCTTGAAAGGAAAAACAAAGTTTTACTGATTTAGAGATGAAAGCCCTGAAATTCCACTGAACAAACATAAAATTCAATAGGAATAGAAAAAAAATATCGGTTACATGAACTCTAGTCTAAAAGCTGTGATTTACAACACAGCACTTGTCTTTCTTTTCTTCTGTATAAGAAATGATTAATTAAACTGCTAGTCACCTGAGGATTTCCCTGGGGTCACATGGGGGGCTCTCCTCAGGTAGCTAGAGGAAGCGGAACTAGAAGGATGGTGAAGATGGGAAAGACAGGCTGTGGGTCAGGCTTCATGGGACGTGTCTGCGAATTCCTTTATGAACACACTTGTACCCGATATGCACACGTTGGCTTGCGCTTCTTCAGGATCTCACTTGTTGTGGAATAGAGTTATTGATTCAGATCGACCCTTGGTTTCACCAGCCTCACACTGATTAGTTTCATTTCTAAATTCTGCCACTTTCTTGAATGTGCTCCTTATGGGAGCAGAACTTTGATTTGCTCAGGGCAGTATCCCAGCATGTAGTATGTTATCGGGCACGTGGTTGTCGTTTAATACGTATTTATTGATTAAATGACTGAAATGGGAATCAGCCAATTATTGGAGAACTTTGTTTTCATTTCAATGAAAATTCAGAAAATTCCTAATTTCTCTATGCTCTACTTTACTTTTGAACTTCATCCACAGGAATAAAAAAGCATTTGATGCCGGGGACATCCCCATGTGGCACGCCTGGTGCCTCCCTGCTGTGTTTAGCGGTTGGCGCAGGCTGGTGGGTGGCAGGAGTGGGTTTCCAGAGTCAGGACTCCTTTGAGCTCACGGCACAGGCTCGGGGAACCTCAGAGTCCCCCGGTCTGCGATGACACTGCATTGTCCGGGTTTCCCTGCCCGTTCCCTTTGAGAACTTCTCAGGAGCAGACAACTGAGGACCTTCCCTCCCAGTGCCAGGATGAGCCTGGCTCTTAAAAGTAGAAGCTTTGTTCCCGCTGGTCACACTGCGCCTTTCGGAAACCCACCTTTGCATGACGTGCTGTGAGCTTCCCACAGGGAGGACCCCGGGCCTGCGAGTGACAGCCATGATTTATTACCGCAGCTGGTCCCATTCTTGTTTTCTCCCGTGGACCAAGAGTGAGCAAGCGATGAGATTTGCACCATGTTTTTAGACTCTAAAGCTACATTTTACAGTTAACAATTCCGACTGGACAAAGACCAAGGACAAGAGGAATCCTCGCATCCCATCGCGTCTCCCCGCTCGCGTGTCGCACCATAAAGCGTGTTTAGGTGTGTTAATCCCACGAAGCCTGCTTTCTTCTTGTGCTGCTATCTGTAAAATCAGGTGAATTCCCTTGTTTTCAGTGTGGCCCATCCCCTCCTCCCTTCCTTCTCCCTCCCCCATGCGGGTCACAAGTGCTCGTGGCCTTGTCCCCACCTGGCGGGGAGTGCGCCGCGCTGCCTCACGCTGGCCACGCTGCCCTCTCCGCACGTGGCCCTTCGCTGCGCTCCTCAGTGTTCAACTGCTTGTTCGTGCTGCTCCGCCGTCACCACGCCGTCTTCGCGGCCCTTTCTGGAACATGCCTCAGTAGAGTGCAAACCATGGTTCCTTCTCAGCGCCCTGCGGATGCAGCGTGAAGCGCACTGCTTGCTCCACGGGGAAGACACGGTCGCTTTGGTTGTTTTCATGCTGGGGAAGGGGTCCCTTTCGTTTGTTCCTGAGCACCAGGACTGCTGTGCATGTGAAGCCCATTGTTAACATTATTACTACTAGTAGCATGGTGTCTTTTTGCATTAGTTTGGTGTTGTTTTATCTTTTTCACAAACTTTTAAAACTACACATTTTTTTTTTTTGTTACAGTTTCTTTTATTGCATCACGGTAAGTGTTGAGCTTCAGAAGGGCTTTCAGTATCTGGATAGCAGGGAGATTTGGCCACGGTTTTGCTGTTCTCTGAGACATAACCATTTTCAATATCCTCCTTTTTAACTGTAAGCTAGATTGAGGTTTCCAAGTGTAATACAATGGGACCATCATTTTATTCGATAATAATCTATCCATGCCTGAAATATTACATTTGATAATTTATCAAAGTATTTAATAAAGTCCTACCAAATGGTAGGCAGCCAATTGTAGCAGCACCTAAACTCTGCTAATCCTACAGAAGTATTTTAAACTCATATTAGTTTTCACATGAAGCCATTTTCCTGGAAAATGGTGTTGATGGGAGAAATAAGTTTATCAGATTTTACCTATTTAAAAAAAATCCATTTTAGCAGGTGGTTTTTAGATGGTTATAGATCATAAGTTCTATTTGCCTACCCATTATTAACTTGTTAGTTTTTCATTTCTTTACAAATATTGCCCATTAATATGGTAAAAATCCTTTTGCAAAATAAAAAGAAAAAACCATAAACAATCAAAAAACATGACAAATTAGAAAAATTTCTTTGCAACACACATTATAAAGGGCTATTTTCCTTAACATAAAAATGCTCACCAATAAGAAAAAATGGCAAATAACCCATTAAAAGAGGGCAAATAACATGCATAGATAGTGCATAGGAAAAAAAAATAGATTTTTAACATACAAAAAGATGACAAATTTCACTTATAAGAAATGTGCCCTTATTTTTAAGCTCTGTTTGCATTTGATCGATATATAAATTCTGCCTGTGCCTCTAGAAACCAAATGCAAGGCCCTTCTAAGTGTGGGCCCTGTGTTACTGCACAGGTTGTATGTTGTTAAAGTGGGCCCTGTCTGCAGTTTGGGGAACTCATCATAAGATTATTTACTCAGGGACAGTTTGGGGAACTCATAATAAGATTATTTACTCAGGGACAGGATGTCGCCATGAATCGCAAGACCTCCCACGGCGTTAGTTTGGAAGCCTGTTTATTTTTAAAGTAAACTGCCAAATGTGACCTGTAGGTCATCATTGGAATGAGGACGTGAACAAGTTAATGTGATGGCTGTGTGCCTGAAAATGCTTTGTTCTTCTGGGGAGACTGGGGAGACGGTGATGGAGAGTCTTGCCCCATCCCGTCCCTGTGGCCCTACCATGAGCAGCAGGTGGTAGCTCCAGCAGAGTGGCTGGCAGTGAAGCCTCAGGTGTGGCCAGTCCTTTCCTGGCTGCGTTGTTCCTGGCCACGGAGCATCCAGGCTTGGTTTCATGATCACTGCAGAAATTCTTCAAATCATCTAATGCCTTGTCATACATCTTTCTCTATGTAAACCAGCTAGAGTGGAGTCAACAAATACATTTCAGAAGGAAAACTACGTTTTGGCAATTATAGTGTAGAGGCGGAAGATGGTGGGGAGAACAGGGGTATATCAATAAGCCAATCAAAACCCACAGAAGTTCCATAAAAATTCCCATTAGATTTTCATTTCTAGCTGCTTCACTGCTGAAAAATACTCTTTGTCAATTAAAGCTAAATTTGCTTTTGGGTTTCCCCACTGAAATCCCGTAAGATGTTATTTTCGAGGCATTCACTGATTCAGTTAGTCAAATAGTTCTTTACCATCGATAAAATTCTTTACCAAATTAACCACGATTATAGAATTCAGGCATACTTTAATTTTTGCAGTATACCTTTTCCTTAAAATATGCAAACCCAGAGTAATAACTTGTTATTGTCAAAAAAATCTTACACAGGAATCCTTTTATAAAATAAAGAGAATTCAAAGATAAACAGGATGTGATTTCTTACCCTAAGGGAAATTTCATCCAGTTGGATAAACAGATCAGAAAACCAGTCATAACAAATGTGAAGTGATGAGTCCTACATTAGTGAGTGAGTCGTATGGAGTATTATGGGAAGACAGAGTCATGCAGAACACTGGTTAACAAACTCAGGATTCTCTGTGTTTAACCCATTCTGTTATGAGGCAGCAAAAATGCTCCAAGAAGTGCTAAAACCTGTTGATGGCCATTATTTACATTAGGTGCCTGACCCTCAAGCAGAGCCAGTGTTCCACCAGAGCTTGCGTAGCTTCAGCTCTCATGCACGTAGAAGTGCAAACATCCCACTGATTGACACCGAAAGACACCCAGAGGCTGCCCACCTGCCCTCTCTGGATAAAGGCCTGGGAATGCAGTGATTTTGTCAAGCCTGACTTTGAGGCAAGCCTTTGAAGTCAGTATTGAGTGACTTCGTCTTATAAAAGCATCATGCGTCATGTAATGAAAGAGAAACAGTGATTGAGTCTGTCCTGGATAATTGTATGTTATTTAAACTCATTTAAAAAACTTGTCAAATTAAAAAAAAAGACAAGCCTTAGTGAGATGGGCCTGAAGGTTTCCTTTGGCTGACAATCAAACTGAATATACAGTGGTCCCTGACATTTCAATTCTTTATGTTTGACTTGTGCAATAGATATTCCTGGTTTCTCTGTGTGGAGAAATGTTATGGAAGAATTCTTTCCAAAAAATGAATGACACGGGTAATCAAAGTGCAGATGTCTCCACTTGTCATTCCTGCAGCAGTATGTCATTTAGGATGTTGAAACACAGGTGCTTCATCATGAGGGTGGATTGAGGACTGGAATTTGGGGAAAATGTATACCAACATTTTGTTTATAGGATCATCTCACCAACAGTGGCGATAGGCTCTGAAACCTTCATCAGTATAACCCCAAGAGACCTGGAAGCTTCCACAAATATTCTTGTACCTCTGCTGAATTCAGAAGACTTTTGATTCAGAATAGTGAAATATTAACCTTATAGCAAGAATAATACTTTTCAGCGAAATCCTGAGAAGGCATGAATACCTGTTGAGTGTTGAAAATGGAGAAATAACCCAAAGATCTCAGTTTTAAAGGAAAATATATTTTGTTCTTTCTGGCTACAAGGCTGGTTACCCATACTATATTTTGAATCAAGAAAAGAATTTTCTAAGATGAAGAAGTGAAGCCTTCAAAGGACTTCTCTTCTATAGGCAAATTCCAATGAAAAAATTCTCGCCTCCTCTCTTACTCCTGCAGGGCTGGTGCCAGGAGGTAAAACTGCCTTGCGCCCTATGCTTGTTCCTAGAGCTGGACATCCCTGTGCAGTGAGGTGGGGTTAAAGCAATATTTCAGTTTTACCAACTGTTTTCTTCACTAACCTGCAATAGTTTAACCTCATTTGTGTGGATCTTAACCCATTACTTGACTGCGGAATGTTTAGTGGATTTAATAACTTGGTGAGGGACCCTTGGGTCCATGTTGCTGAACAGTTGGTGGACTCAGAGGGGAGGAAGGTGAGCATGGTCAGCTCTAGCAAAGGTTGCCCTGAGGACTAGAAGAGATGGAGAGAAATGTGGGTCCAGGAAGATAGGAGCCTTCAGTTTTCCTTTTCTTCTTTTCTTCTCTGTTCTTTCCTTTTATGTAGGGCCTTGTTGCTATGTTTTAAATGGGAGAATCTGAAGTACATTTGAATAGAGTTGAAAGTGATGGGGTGGGCAGTAGAGGGATGTTGAGATTGGTGACACTGGAGACTAAGTTTGATTCCACTGGGAAAGGTTTCTGAGAAGCAGAGGAATGGCTCCGCTCAGAGCACAGATGGAAGAAATGGTCTTTCTTGGGTGGAGAACGGAGGAGAGGACTGGAGCTGAGGCAGGGGCTGAAGGCCATCTAGTCACTTCCATTATTTCTTTGAATTAGGAGGCAAGGCCGTCTGCTGGGATGTGGGGTGTGGTTAGAGTAGGATTACAAGTTTGAAGAAATGGTGGTTGAAATCATCACTTAAGGGAATGGGAAAATAAACTGACTAAAGAAATGGGTAGGATTAAGGGTTAAGGGCCCAGCTGAGTTTGATGACCTTTTTTTGGTGACACTACCAATCCACCTGAATTTGCAGTTTTTCTCTGTCATTCAGATTCTTGGATGTATTTATTTAGACATTTTTTTAGCTCTAATCAGCCCTTTTTGTATATCAGGTGTTACTATTCACACCAAAGATACAGCAACTTACACCCCAGAGAGGAAATACAGACATTACTCAAAAAAGCTAATATAAAGTTAGTAATATATAATACATCAGGTGATATCTACTACCAAAAAAAAAAAAAAACTGGGGGAAAAGAGCAGAGATAAGGGCTTTATTTTACAAGGAATGTTTAGGGAGAGGGTTTCTGATAAGGTGACATTTGAGCAGATAACTGAAGGAAGGGGGGAGGCAAGGGAGTCGGCTACATAGATACCTGAGCCAGGAGCACCCCGGGTAGCAGTAACACACCTGGCAAGCTGACAAAAGGAAAAGAGGCCCTGTTCCTGAAGCATAGGGAGCAGGTGGCTGAAGAGAAGGAAGAGGAAGCTGGGAGCCACGCCCTGGGGATCTTAGCCCAGGTGAGGACTTTGGATTTTAATTTGGGTGGGTGGATGTGGGTGGTAAAAGGTCAATAATGAAGTTCACTCTTTGTTGGGGTTTTGCCAGAGGAATAGAGGACAGAAGGGCTCAAGTTGAGGACATTTGCAAGAGAACGATGGATCAAAACTGGTCAGGCAAGGCATTGAAAAGAGGAGGGCATTGATTGGGAGAAGTGGCCCAGGGACTGTCACACCTCATGACCTTGTGGGACAATTGCATTGGTGGTATTTGAGGAAGTCACCTGGAGGGACAGGAGGTTGTGGTCAGTGATTGAGGAAGTAAAGTAGAGGAGATGTGTTCCATCCTTTAGCCCAGTTTGCTGAGTGTTGGCTGCGTGCCAGTGCTCGGCTAGGTTGGGGGAATCAGTGGAGAAGGAGGCAGTTGACAGCCCTGCACCAGGGGCCATGTGGCCGGGAGGGACACTGCGCCACACAGCAGCTGAGTTACCTAGGGTGGCAGAAATGGGAGTGGAGCCTGGGCCAGGGGTCTGCAGTT
Organism: Lemur catta; assembly: GCF_020740605.2. Classification (NCBI taxonomy): domain Eukaryota; kingdom Metazoa; phylum Chordata; class Mammalia; order Primates; family Lemuridae; genus Lemur; species Lemur catta. The sequence continues at coordinate 94,917,172 of NC_059136.1, read as the reverse complement.
TTTCTCCAGTTGCCTCACACCAGCTCCTTAGGATGGAGCCTCAGTTTGCAGTATCTGTGCCCCTTGCTTCTGGCTTTGCCCTGGACAGTGTTCCCAGACTCCAGTCCCCCAGGACTGGTTGACCAGATGACCAGGTCCCTATCCTCTGTGAGAGAGTTCACGACTTGTAGTGTATATGTGCACGTGTGTGTGTGTAGACATGGCACAAGTCTCCTTGGTAAAGGGAAGTGAAAGTTAGCCCTGGCAGTGTGGACGTGACCTATTGACTTACAGTTTCAGGGCCTTGCAGCTCCACGTTTGACTCCTCACCTGCTTGTTAGGAATGCAGGCTCTTGGGCCACACCTCGAATCTATTGGCTCAGAATCAGATTTTGCATTTTAACCAAATCCCTAGGTGATGTGTATGCACTTTAAACTCCAGAAGCCTTGCTTTAGAGATCCTTGAAAAAACCTGGAAGGTTTTCCACCTCTATTTAAGATCATTTTTCTGAGATTCTTCTTGTTCTAAACACATTCTAACAGGCCTTCTCTACTTCCCTTGAACAAAGTGGAAACATTTATTTAATTACTGTGTGGCAAAGTGGAGCATACATCATCTAATGACTCGTGTAGTGGGAAATCATTGCTTTTTCATCTTATCTATTCTTTCAAGATCCAGACCCTTTTGTCTTCCTAGATGAGTCTTCTTCCCTTGAAGTTTGGATCACTTGGGCCACATTAGATCCTTGTTTTAGCATCCCCTCAGCTTAGTGGAATGACATATCTCATACTGCATGGCTGATACGCTCAACCCCAGTCCTTTGGAAAAGATTTTCCAGCATCTTCCTGATACTTGCGACAGTAAGAGTGCTGTTAGCACTTGGCCTGTGCACAGTTATCATGAAAGTCATTCTGGAGATGAAATGATCATGTTTCTGCCCCAGCAGAGCAGTTTCATCTGGCAGGTACAGCATGTACCCCCCAAAGGGCATGGCACCACCAGGTCATGGGTCAGGCCATAGGACATCCTCACAGGTGGGCAGAGCATGATGACACAGACTGATAATGATGGCTTTGATTTATTGAGCTTGTGCCATGCACCAGGCTCATCCTATGCTTTGCATAAATGATCTCCTTTAATTCTCACAACCCCTGCATAGTAGCAAGCCCTGAATATGCTATGATTTTCGTATATATACAGACCTATGATAAAGTTTAATTTATAAATTAGACACAGTGGATTAATAAAAACTAATAATCAAATAGAGCAATTATAGCAATATACTATAATAAAAGTTATGTGAATATGGCCTCTCTCTCTCTTCCTCTTCTCTCCCCCTTCCCTTATCTGTCTCCCCCTCCCCCTTCTCTCTCTCTCAATATCTTATTGTACTGTGCTGCAGGTACCTGAAACCACAGAAAGTGATACTTCAGATAAGGGGAGACTACTGTACCTGACTCTGGGGACATATTGTTAACCTCTGCACTAGAACCATTTGTCAGAAATTGAGCTTATGAGACCATTAACTTGAAGGAGGTGTGGTTGCTGGTCATAGACAGTGACTTGCCTGATGAGGAGTTCTGAGTGGGAAAACTCAGGCGTGAGTGGGGAGTGGGGCATCTGGGATGCTATCAGAAGGGAATTATGCTAAGAGGAATGGGGAGGGGTCTGAGGCCTAGGAACAAGGCAGGTTACCCTAACCAGGGTGCCCATCCATGCCCAGCTCCCTGTGTGATGTGATGGGGGCTGTCGCAGATTGGTGAGGGCAGTCAGCAGCACTTGGTAATCCAGTGAGCTTAGTGCTGGCTGGGGTGGAGTTGAGCCTGTGGGTGAGAAGTGACTGAGTGACCAGGCTGGTCTTTGAAAGATGGTGAAGGTTTGGATACATTTGGGGGGGTAGAAAGAGAAAAATGCATTTTTGCTTGAGCAAAAAAGAGCCTTATCTGTCTTGCTCATTCCATTTCTACAAATACATATTCAGAATAATAGCAACAATTAAGGGAAAATAGCCACAAACTTATAAAAAAGGAGACAGTGGGGTGTGCGAGATTTTTAAAAAGTATACCATGAAGCATAAGTGCAGGTGTGAAAATACAAGTTTTTAAGTTGCTGCAGCTCAAACTGCTGTGCCAAGATCTGGTATCAACAGGTGTACATTTCGTCTTGCACAGGAACATGGCTAAACAAGTTTCAATGCATAAGATATGTGAGTCTGCCCAAGGCACATACATGCAGTTTCTGTCAAATTTAACAAACTCGGTTCTGTTGGGAATGTGCCTGTTATCTGTGTGATTTAGTTCAGTGGTCGGTGTAACAGACTGGGGTGAACTGATGGTTCATGAACAGGAATCGTATCACAAATAGGAGTCAAGTGCTGAGGCATCTCCTGTCTACGATTAGTGGAGAGTGACTGATGCTTGTAGTGGTTGGTGCTGGGGATTATTGGATAACAAGTCAACACTGCAGAGCTCAGGGAACACAGATAGTTTAAATCAACATGGCAACAATGCTTGGCATAGGAAGACTGAGAATGAACTTAACTAGCCAAATTATTAAAGTCTTGAGTTAGGTACTGGGACCCATAAAGGATTGATGTTTGCTCAGTAACTGTCATCAGTTAAGAAGAACAGATGGATAGGGAGAATTATGTGGCACTTAATTTTGTGTGAATATGTAATCACAAATAGCAGAGATGAAAGTTTATAAGAGATTTTGACATTCTGGGAGATACAGTGAAGTTAATATTGCTGGAGGCTCCTCAGCTAAGGATTGCTCAGAAAGTGAGAAAGTCCACACCAGCTACAGAGAACTGAGCTTCACAAAGTCAACCATTTAGGTACTGTGGAAGAGTTTTTCTCCTAGACAGAATTTTTTCCCTAAAATCAATTTAAAAGTTTCTTCAATTACTAAATTTGGGAGGAAAGTAAAACACTATTTATAACAGCTAATTAGAGAAAAATAGTGTCCCCACAATGCTAACATATATTTGTATCTACTGTATGTTAAGATTTGCTCCCGAATAGGAACTGCCCAGATCAGCTGAGCTCACCCAAAATTCTGAATAAGAAGGTAGGTGAAGATCAGAATGCTGGATGCTATTTAGAGTGAGATGTTTCTTTTTTCAAAGTCAGTTGGATTTATAAAAAAATACTTCTGTGATTATGGGAAGCTATTCATGTATGTTCATGTAGATGACAATAGCCTGTATGTACTTTGTGAAGATAAAGAAAGCAAAATTTAAAAGGAAAAGATCTATACATTCATGTGGAAATGCTCCTTTTATGGAAACCTAAGAAAGTATAAAAAGCAAGGCAGAGAAAAGTCAAAATAATGTTACATACGTTTATTCATTCATTGATTCCCTCCATGTTCATCCCTGCCAGTGTGAAAGTGTGCTCCATTTTCATAGGCATCTCTTAAATAGCTGGAAGGGAGGCGTGGGGTGTGGTACAATGTCAGAAGACCCGGTTTCTGGCTCTGACACCACCATGTGCATGACTTTAGGAAGTTACAATCTCTGAACTGTAGTTCCTGCATTTGTAAGTGGGGTAATGGTATCTATAACTCTGCCTTGATGGGCTCTTGTACCAAATGAAGCAAGTTTCATGAAATTAGCTCATACCTTTTGTTAAAATGCATATACATATTGAGTGCTGTTCACCACATTGAGCACATTTGGTGGATTATTTCCTTTAATTTTCACACCCCAAGCCCTGATAAGCAAAAAACATGAGATACAGAGAACTTTGAGAGCACAGAGCCAGTAAATAGAGAAGCTAAGACTTGAACCCTTAGTGGTGGCAATATAGAGTTGTGTTGTGTTTTCTAATTTTTTTTTTTTTTTTTTTGAGACAGTGTCTCACTTTGTTGCCCGGGCTAGAGTGAGTGCCGTGGCATCAGCCTAGCTCACAGCAACCTCAAACTCCTGGGCTTAAGCGATCCTACTGCCTCAGCCTCCCGAGTAGCTGGGACTACAGGCATGTGCCACCATGCCCGGCTAATTTTTTCTATATATATATTTTAGTTGGCCAGATAATTTATTTCTATTTTTTTAGTAGAGACGGGGTCTCGCTCAGGCTGTTCTGGAACTCCTGACCTCGAGCAATCCACCCGCCTCGGCCTCCCAGAGGGCTAGGATTACAAGCGTGAGCCACCGCGCCCGGTCGTGTTTTCTATTTTTTGACAACATACATAGTAAGGAATACATTTTACATTGTGAATCAGTATAAATAGGTATGATAAATATATGCATACATGTGTCTACACATATGTATGTATGAATGTAAAATTAAAACAAAAATTTCATGAAACAATGATCATTCTTTGTGTGATGTAAAGCCACATATATGTGTGCTTATGTGTGTATATACATATACGTGGAATGGAATATATTCTATTCTATACCTTTTTTTATGATAGTAATAATATACTAAAATGATTATACAAATCAATTATGATACACAATTTTTGAAACACTAAAGTCCACACTCTTTAATCACTATGTTACGATGCCTCTGTGCTTGAGAATAGTTCTTTGCACATAGTAGGTATGCAGTAGATATTTGTCGAATGTTGTATGAATAGGGGCAGAAATAATGAAACCTGCAGATCCTCCAAAACTGAATCTGAATCAGGACCTTCATTCTTTGTCTGTCTGTAATGTTAATCTTTTCCCTTGATTGACAACAAGAAGCACAGTCTAGGGTAGTCACTGCTTTCCGCAGGCCACTGTCATCGGAGCAGTGGGCAGAGGAGAAGCCAAGAGTAGATGGCTCCCCTGGATAGGGGAGCTCTCAGAGAACAGGGGAGTAAGGCAAAGCCAGGTTTTGCAGCTTATGCCCATTATGCTCAATAATATCAGCTTTAGATTTTTTTTTTTTTTTGATGACTCCTTTTTTGCTACCCCAAAGTGAAAATACGGGAAATAGGATAGTTGAGCCAGAGAAAGGAGGCCGGTCTCAGATCCCTCCTCTGGATCCCTTCCTGACCCCAGGCCCCCAGGCAGGTGCAGTCATGCCTTTCATTCTCACCTGCCGCAGGATGGGGAACCACTCCTCAAAGAAGGCATTGGTTATAAGTATTTCATTTTATTCTTCTCCTAGATTTTCTTTCAATATGCTCAAGAATTTGCCTTTGCTGCAAACAAGTCACCAAATAGTTACTCACTATTATTTTTATAATTGGGATGTATTATTGGATATGCCTGGGGTGAGTAGGGAGTTGTATTGGGAGCAACAGATGTATCTGTCTTTGTTAGGAGAGAACCATCTATAAACTTTCCAAATATTCACATGCTGATCCCTTGTGGATTGGAGCTGAGTGAATTACCCTGCAGATATTTCCCCAGTTTAACTACTGCTTTGTAGCCGTTTGTGTAAAATATGTATTTTAAACAAAGACCATAGCCTTTAATTTTCTTTCCCACACCAGAAAAGTGTTAGGCATATGAGAGTTTTGAATAAGTAGTAGTAGGTGGGTAATAGTATATTTAATATAATATCAGTGCTCCAAGAATAGTCTAAAAGCCTTTAATGATTGTTATCAGAAAGGTTTGCCAGTAATCAAGCAATAATAGTTGGAATATTTCAAATCTTGATAATATTTGTTCCTTGATAACAAATAAATTGCACATCCTCTTTTTACTGTGGGTAAATCTGATGTGTTCTAACAAATTGGTTGTGCTGCTTTAATTAGCGATGGAGACTTCAAAATGCTAGTTATACAAAGAAATGAGAAAACCCATTAAAGTATTTTTGCTTAAGTTTAAACAACGTTAGCTCCTAAAATAGTTCCCTAAAATACTCTTGGGCTTCCCATATGTATTACAGTGTTAAATTCACAACAATTGGCATATCCAGGGAAGAATATATAAAAAAGAAAGCATTAAAAGGCAACCATCTTTGACGAATGGAGAGCTAATTGCAGTATATAGTATGAATAACTATCTGTTATCTCTGCTGAGGATGGAACTGGAATATGTGACCTTGACCACAGAAGAAATGATAATGCTGGACATTTCTGAGAATGCAGTTTTTAGGTCCTAGAGCTGAACTCATAGTGTAAGCGTTTTATGTGTAGTGATCTTTAAGACTAGACTCTCAAGTCAAGTCCTGGGAAGATAACCAGAGAATCTGCTAGAGAGAAAGTCAGAGGCTTCATATAAAGTCAAGAGACAGTTGGGCGGTGAGTAGGGAGAGGAGGGAGATAAACAAGAAAATTCCTGAGATTGCTTCCAGGCCTCTCAGACTCTGCCTAGCCTAGAGATCTTAAAATTTCCCCTATGGTGATGACTTCAGTTGTCCATTATTATCCACTCAATGATTATATTTTGAGCACCTTCTCTGATCAAGGCATTTACTTAAATTGAAGAGAAATCTGAAAAATAGCAGGTTTTCTCAGGTCCTTTAAGGATTATTACATAATTGGAGAGGAAAATAGAAAAATACCTAAAATTAATAATCCAAATAACTAGCAATTCAAAGTTAAAAATGATAAGAGGCTTAGATACTTCACAGAAAATTATAGAAGAGAGAAAACTCAACCTTGGAATGAAAGAATAATTTGAATAATAACAATAATTTTAATATCTAGTATAGACTAGGGCACACACAATGGTATTATTTGTATTACGAAGTATGTGCTGCCATCCTGAAAGAGTGGCTATTTTTGCATGTCTCATTTTAATCTCACATAGTGACGGGGCCGGTTCATTACCTCTCTCACGCCCACTGTGACTTTGGTGTCCTGCAATGGGTATGAAAGAGGGACGACTAGTTCCAAAGCAGATTTCTGTTCATGGCTTCTCAGTCCAAAGGATGCCTTTTTTGTTCTGAAGCTGTGTCATCAGTTATTCCTTTATTGATCAAGCTCATTTAGGCAAGCTTACCACTGTTCGCAAGTTAATTCAAGAGCTATCATAGGTGAGGAGGAGATTGAATTCAGTGGATGCAAAAAGGCTTTCTGATCATCTTTTGGCTTCAGAACCTCTTTTCTTCGTCCCCTCCAGCAACAGGTGACCAGGGTTGTGTGCCCTGCGAGGAGCAGGAGAGAGAGGAGGCCGGGCAAAGTAGAGGGATGAGAAAAGTTTTTAAAGTCAACTACCAGGAGAATATACAGAGAATCTTATAGAAAGAAGATATAATAGATAAGAATAAAGTCTGCCTTAGATGCTCTTGAAATATATTAAAATAACACTGGTGGCTAAAGAGTACTTAGATATTGATGCTAACCTCCACCGAAGCAAGGAAAGTGTTTCTAATTAAAGGCACCTGTCAATTTGGGTTTCCCTTGTGAAATGAGGCTTATGTGCAGCACATTCATTTATTTCACAAATATCATCGTGAGCCCGCTGTGTGCCAGGCACCATGCTAAGGGAAGATGGCAGGAGAATTTCCAGGCAGGGATGCAGGGTTGAAGGAGGCGATTCTTTTGTTTATTTTGTTTCGCTGAGTTTTGATTTTTTTGGAGATGACAGAAAATTGTTGTTAGCTATGAAGGAGCCGTGCAATAAGATAAGCTGAATATTCAGGAAAGAGCGTAACCACTGAATCAAGTCCCAGAAGAGGGTGGAGGGAAAAAGGTTGAGAACATGCATTAAGTGATCACGCTGCAGTAAGAAACAAGGCAGCTTTTCCACCTGAGATCTCTGAATTTTGTGCTTAATCTCTGCATAGCAGAGAGTGAGCAGGTAGGTGGTGCCCATGCGTGTATTTTATGTGTTGCGTATTGGATTCTGGGAACCCAAATTTGAATCCCCTCACAGCTGTGTGGCTTCAGACTCTGTCCCTCCTCGGTGAAAAGGGGGTAGTAATATTGGTTTCATCTTTGTCCCAGGAGGGTCGGGCATGCCGATGAGAAAGGACTGGTGGTAAGGAAGTAAGGAGTGCTGGCTCAGCACTTCTGAGCCCTAGTTGAAATAGAGTTCTGCTAAATAGATTGCCCAGAGGAGAATATACTTGACATCAATGCTGTATTTCAAAATAAAGATCTTAAAAAAAAGAAATCTAATAAATAGAATTGTCTTTTACCATGATTATCTTCTTTGAGAGAACACTGAACTTCTAAAACATCCAATTTCTCATTTGTAAAATGGGAATAATGATGGTTGCTACCTCAAAAGGTTGATGTGAGCATTTCATGAGCTGATGTGTTTAGAGTGTGCCTGGCAAGGGAGTATTTAGGAATGCTTAGCAACTATAATATTTCTGTCATCCTCATCAATAAAAAACAATGATAAAAACTTTTTACTTAATTGAATATGCAGCCCATCATTAAACACATATCCTTAACTTACCAAATTTTATGTAATTAATATATTTACAAATTGTTGATTCTTTTCTACTTTAATTAGCTAACAGTTGAGTTTTAGGCTACCAAAAATTGAAAATCTTAATGATAAAGTTCACATCCTATTTTATTTATTAAATTAGAAATATATACTTCTTAAGACTTTACAAGGTGAATTTCTTTAAGATTAAAATTGCCCCTCAGTTACTCTGAGTTGGTGCCATCTTGACACAGTATCTTTTCCTCTGTAATTATCTGAAAGGAGAGTTCCACCTGCAAACTCTAATAAATAATTATTAGTTTCAAACCCTAGAGTCCATTTCAACTCTTAGGAAGGGAAGTGTGACCAGGCATGGTGGCTCACACCTGCACTCTCAGCACTTTGGGAGTCCAAGGCAGGAGAAGCACTTGAGACCAGGAGTTCAAGACCAGCCTGTGCAACATAGGGAGACCCCATCTCTACGAAAAAATGAAAAGAAATTAGCCACGCATGGTGGTGCGCACCTGTGGTGGTAGCTGCTCAGGTGGCTGAGGAGGAAGAATTGCTTGAGCCCAGGAATGTGAGGTTGCAGTGAGCTGTGATCAGGCCACGGTACTCCTGCCTGGGAACACAGGTGTGTCTCTAAGAAAAAAAAAAAAAAAAAAAGGAAGAGAAGTGTGACAATTTTGCAATGTGGTATTAGTGTAAGCCTGGTTGTGAAAACTTTGTGTTTGAGTCCATTGTTTTGTCCACAAAGACTTCCGGCTTGTGATACCATGTGTGATGGAGAAACTTCTTCATTTTGCTTGTGACAAGATGTTCCAGTTGCTGGAGCCCCACACATGCCTCAGCACCTGAAGATCTCAGACTGATGAATGGCTCCATCACAAGGAAGCTTGGGGCACAACTCCCCAAGCTTCCCACCAACACCTCCTCTGAGTCATTCTCCTCTCTTTCTTTTCATCAAGTGTGTTGAGGATTATCTGTCTTTATTTTACTTTTTATTTTTTATTTCAGCATATTATGGGGGTACAGATGTTTAGGTTACATATATTGCATTTGCCCCACCTGACTTAGAACTTCAAGCGTGTCCATCCCCCAAATGGTATGTACCCCTCCTCCCCTCTTCCACCTGCCCACCACCCAATGAATGTTACCGCCATATGTGCACTTAAGTGTTGATCAGTTAATACCAATTTGATGGTGAGTACATGTGGTGCTTGTTTTTCATTTCTTGGGATGCTTCACTTAGTAGAATGGGTTCCAGCTCTATCAAGGATAATACAAGAGGTGCTAGATCACCATTGTTTTTTGTGGCTGAGTAGTACTCCATGGTATACATATACCACATGTTATTAATCCACTCATGTATTGATGGACACTTGAGTTGTTTCCACATCTTTGCAATTGTGAATTATTCTGCTTGTAAACATTAGAGTGCAGATGTCTTTTTTATAGAATGTCTTCTTTTCCTTTGGGTAGATGCCCAGTAATGGGATTGCTGGATCAAATGACAGTTCTACTTGTATCTCTTTGAGGTATCTCCATATTACTTTCCACAGAGTTTGTACTACTTTGTAGTCCCACCAGCAGTGTATGAGTGTTCCTATGTCTCTGCATACACACCAACATTTATTGTTTGGGGACTTTTTGATAAAGGCCATTCTCACTGGAGAGCAGTGATATCTCATTGTGGTTTTGATTTGCATTTCCCTGATGATTAGAGATGTTGAGCATTTTTTCATGTTTGTGGCCATTAATCTATCTTCTTTTGAAAAGTTTCTGTTCATGTCCTTTGCCCACTTTTTGATCTGGTTGTTTGATTTTTTTCTTGCTGATTTTCCTGAGTTCTATGTAGATTCTAATTATCAGCCCTTTATTGGATGAGTAGCATGCGAATATTTTCTCCTTTCACCTCTCAAAAAATCAACTCATGGTGCATAACAAACTTAAACCTAAGGCATGAAACTATAAGAATTCTAGAAGAAAATGTTGGAAAAACTGTTATAGACATTGGCCTGGGCAAAGAATTTATGAAGAACACCCCAAAGGCAATCACAGAAACAACAAAAATAAATAAATGGGACCTGATCAAATTTTAAAAAGCTGCACAGCCAAGGAAACTATCACGAGAGCAAACAGAGGATTACCTATCTTACAGCACTATAGGTGGGCTAGAAAATGCATTGTTCTGGGGGTTTTGTACTTTTATTTCTTTAATTCATGTTGGAACGGATGTTTGCCTGTGCACGCAGGGCTGTGTGGCATCTATCAGCTGAGTGCTGCTCCAGGAGCTCCTGTAGCGTGTCTAAGATGGTGCGTGGCCCTTGCCTGGCTCCAGGTCACTGCACCTGCCCTGCATTATACTTGAGGTGGGACCTCAGCTTGGGTGACAATGGGTGCCCTGACTATGGATTGTGGCCTATTTTTATAAGAATAATCTCCATCATCTAGAAAAATAGAACTTTAGGATCATTAAGCCGTCTGAGGGAGACCTTTCAGATGAACTGTAGATGTTCATTTGCCCATTTTCATTCTATGCTATGGCAAACCTTTTTCTATAAATAGCTTTATAGAAATATAATTCACATACCACACAATTCACCCATTTAAAGTGTATAATTCAATATTTTTTAGTATGTCCACAGGGTGTGAAAACATCACCACAATCAATTTTATAACAGTTTTGTACCCCAGAAGGAACTCTGTCTCCATTAGAGATCACTCTCCATTTCCCCCCATCCATCCCCTTTCCCGCCCTGAGCAACCACTAATCTCCTTCCTGTCACTGTAAATTGTGTGGCAAACATTTTATTTTAAACTCTGCAGTGGGCACGCCCTTCTTCCTCCCCTGCCAGCGTGTCCTCTGCTCCCATGCTCTCTGCTGTGGGATGTCTGAGTGCTTTTCTGCCCTCCTCCTCCTCACACTCAGGCTCCATGGGAGCCCCAGATCCCATCTGCCTCATGGACTGTTGGGCACACAATCCAGAACCCTACAGAATGGACGTGATGGAAGGAGAGTAGAGCCTAGGGAGGCTGGGGAAGCCCAGGGTGGGGACTTGGGTAACAGTCCTTGTCACTCTCTGCCTCTGGTGGGCCTGGGCTCTGGCTTCTGCTTTTCTCTCTCTCTCTCATCTCTGTGGACTGGCTTCTTCTGGTCCACTTCCTCCTAGTCCCTCAGTAATGGTCCCTAAAACAGATTTCCACAGATTCAAATTCCTGAATCTCAATTATAAGTTACCTGAATAGAAAGTGGGTTGGACTAAATCCAGTTTGGAGTCAATCAGCTGTGACGGGGCGGGACTGGCTCCCCACCCACTGCACAGCAGCACACCTGGCAGGAGAGGCCCTCACGTGCCTGCAGCTGCAGCACCCCCTGCCGAGAAGACGCTTTCCAGGTGATAAAGCCACACTCCAGGCTGGCTCGGAAGGCAGAGGGCTGGACTCGAGGCCCCCACCCTGCTTTGCAGCCTGCCTGGGGACTCTCCCAGCTGGTGGAGACTCTTAGCAAACTGTTCTCTCCTCCCTAAGGCCTTTCTTCCAATGACAGGGAGCCCAGGGCCTTCACTTTCACACCCCGGAGCACTTTCTCTGCTCCTGTCCATCTGCTGGTTTACTTAGAGAATTTCATGGTATTAAAATTTGCTCTTAGCCCTATTCTTTCTTGCTCTACTTTTCTAGAAATTGCCATTCTCCTGGAAAAGGAAGGGGTGGGGTGCACAATGCTCTGCAGATTTTGGCTGACTGCCCTCTTTCCCACCTCCTTGTCCTTGCTAAGGGTCAGTTCTCCCTGTCTTCCACCCCTCCCTCTTCTGGGTCCCACTTGGTGCTCCGGAAGCTGTCAGTGGCCCAACTGGCCCCCTGGGTCCTCCTTAGAGACAGCCTCAGGGCCTCCGAGTCACATGCAGGCCAAGAAGTTGTTCAAAATGAAGACATTTCTATATTGTAAAATATTGATTTAAAAATTTTTATTCAATTATACTTTAAAACTTTTTATTTCAAATGTTTTATAGGTGGATACTTTTCACAACTTAGATTTAGAAAGTTGACCTCTGGAAATCTAAATACAAAGAAAAAAAATAAATACAAAGAAATAAAAAATTGGGACCTATAAACATATTAATTCTTAGTATTCAATAAACTTTTTCTTTCCTTTATTTTTAAGTTACCAATTTTGGTAAGTAAATCCACCAATCCTCTGAACTTCAAAGGTAGAAGTATTGGGTTCATATTTTCTGTTGTTTTCATTGTTGTTTAGTGAGCTTTTACTGCAATGTATGTTTGAAGTATAACATACATGAAGAAATATATACAATGACATACAGCTCAATGAATAGTCACAGAATGAGCCCACCCATGTATCTAGCATGTGGATGAAGAAGTAGCACCCAGAAACTCCCTTCATGCCCCTGCCAGTCAGCAGTCCCTCAAGGGTGACCACTCATGTGACTTCTAACACTCTGGATTAGTTTTGCCTATTTTTTTTAACTTCACATAAATGGGATTATACAATATTTTTGTTTGACTTCTTTCATTTGACATTAAACATTAAAGGAGATTGATCTCTGTTGTATGTTGTTATGTTTCATTTATTCTCATTGCTGTGTAGTATTCCGTGTTATGAATTTACTAAATCATTCTAGTATTGCTTAATGTTTGGAAATTTATTTTCAACTTGAACCATTATAGAGAGTGGTACTATGATCTTTGAGTATCTTTGGTAAACTTGTGTGCACATTTCTCTTAGGAGTATAATTGGGAGCAAAATTGCTGAGTCCTGAAGTGTGTATATGTTCAGCTTTAGTAGACACTGCCCAATATTCTTCCAAATTTGTTTTGCCTCTGAACAATGATTTAAAAGTGTAAAAAATTTATTTAATATATGATAGAATTTTGATTTTTTTCTAAAAGAGCTAGCATCTTTGTAATGCAATAACTACATTTTTTTTCCACTTCTGGAAGAATGGGAGTCATTATTCAGAGATGAGATTAGAAATTTTCAACTAAAAAGGGACCAAAGAGGTCATCTAGGGCACTTTGAGACACAAAACACATATGTGCGGTGATATGCCCATAGTCACACCATAAAGGAAAATCAGGGCAGGACTTGCCTTCAAGTCTTACGTTTATATGACACATGTTATTTTGTCATATTGTCATTGAGTTCTACAGGCAAGTATGGAGTCCTTCTGTGGGCAGGTCGTACACTCAGCAACATGGGAATTTCTAGTAGAGGTAGAAAAGAGCTTCATGGCAGAGGAGCTTACCCTTAGTGGGGAAGCAAATCCGTACATGGTGTATTTTTGCTGGAGAGATTTTTGACTCTTAGCAGAATTTTATCTCTAATAGCCGGTCTGTCATTTACATCATATTGGCCCTTTTCTTCCCCCTTTTCACTACTTCTCCCCTAATTCAAATCCTCATCACTCCAGGACTGAATTATTGCAGCAGCCTTTGGCAAGTTCCTCAACTGTGTCGTCTCTCATATCTAATGTATCTCAGCATATTTCTGATCAGATTAGTCTTCATGAAACAATGCTTTCAGTTTGCCTCTTTTCTGGTCAGTATTCCTTAACAGGAGTTACATATTTAAATACCTATGGGGCCAGGTAATGAATGGCCTTTGCATATTAAGTATCTAGTAATGTTCTTCAGGTCTACAGAGAATTATGCTTTCTCTATTTTCCTTGAATTCCAGAGACTTTTTGGTCTAGATTTTATTTTCCTGATTTGATACACTGCATTACAACACTTTCATTTTCTTTTAAACTCTACAATAAGAAAACTTACAGAAAATGTGAGATATATATATACACACACACACACACACACCCCATGGGGTACTACTCAGCCATAAAAAGGAATGAAACAATGTCATTAGCAGCAACTTGGATGGAACTGGAGACCATTATCCTAAGTGAATTATCTCAAGAATGGGAAAACAAATGCCACATGTACTCTCTAATACATGGGAGCTACATGATGGGTACACATGGGTACAAAAAGCTGTAAAGGACATTGGAAACTTAAAAGGGGGGAGGCTGGAAGGGGAGTGCGGGATAAAAACTTACCTACTGGGTCCAGTGAACAATGACTGTCCTGGAGGCGGACACACTGAAGGCCCTGGCCTTCACATTATAGAGTGTATCCATGTAACAAAACAAAAACTTCTGTACCCCCTTCATATTTTGAAATAAATAAAAAAAGAAAAGAAAAGAAACAGCATGAACCCACCTGGGAATAGTGACTAATACTCAGGAAATCACCATTTAAAGAGAGCCCTCTGCAGCTGTTCAGCTCCAGTCAGCCATTGCCATAATGGATTTTTTCTTTTTTATATTTCAGAATTTTACATGTTTTAGGGTACACACATTTTGGTTATGTAATTTGCTTTTTTGTATGCTGGGATGAATTTTGGCCTATTGCTTTCAGATCTTCCAATTTTTCAAAGGAAATTGGAAAGCCAAATTTTTCTGTGAAATTTCCTGATACTTAAATTTTGGCATCTGATCCAAATTTTTTGTAGAAAACTTGTAAGTCAAAGACAAAAGAAAACAACATCAAAAAGAGGTTGCGTATGTGAAGTGTGGTCCCCGAGCTGTTTGTGAGTTCTGTCTGGTGTCACATACATTCAGTGCGTTGACATCATCCCAACAGTTAGGGCCCTCGGAAGCTTGGCCATCCTGGCTCTTAGCGATATTTCCCATCTTCCCCAACACAGGAAAATTGTGCCCCCACCCCCGACCCCGTCTACTTCACTCATTCCTGCGGCCATCCCTTTGGTCATTTTCAATTTTAATCTGCTCACACTCTCTGCCACCATCTTACCCCACTTCCTTTCTCCTCTTGAACGCTCCCCTGACATCCTTCTTCATTCTTAAAGCCATTTTTAATACTTCAGGATACATCAACTTCCCCTTTTTCTGAACAAAGTATATTTAAAATCACTGCCACCACAGTTAACATTTTAAATATTTTTCACAGAAAAATAAATTTAATTTCCCTAACAGAATAGTCTGCTCTCACGTTTTAAATCCATTTTCTTGTGCCCCTCCTTCCAGTAATATCTGGCATAATTTGGGGCATTGGAGAAGAGTATCCAATAGTAGACTGATTTATAAATGAAATGTGAGATGTTATCTACAGCTCATCAAAATGGTCCAAATATCTTAGCAAGCAACTATTTGGTTAGTTTCCATGCATACATACGTTAACTCAAGATGTTTTGTTGGCTATTTAAGAACCTAAAACAGATTTAAATAGTCTGGATTTTTAAATAAACCTCTTTAATTATATGTATGCTCATGAAAGTACGTTCCCCTTGTCCTTAAGAACAAGAGCTATCTGTTTATATCTTTCCATCACATAAATCTTGTGTGTAATAGATGCAAAATGAATACATATCAGCTGGCAAGTTCACTCTGGTGTTTCATGAAGAGAGTTGGGTGGTTTTATTATTGGAAACAGCTCTATTTGCAAAGCAAAGACGTATCACTCATTTCAACTTGGAAAAAATGTTTTAGGTTCATGTGGCAATGTAGATATTATCTTAGGTTTATGTGTGTTGATTGGGCAGGCTGTGAAATGAAGCTGATGCTTTGCAAATGTGAACTATGAAATGACATTGTAACCCGAGTTACCATGAGCGTGAAATGTGATCTAAGGCTACATTGTTTTTGCTATACCTTTTATGTTTCATAAAGTGACTAGTAGTGTCCTAAGAGGTCTGGGAGGTACACTCCTTGCCTACTTCAAAAACAAGATTGAAATTCCCAAGGGGAAGCCAAGATATCCTCCGGACCCTTCTTAAACTGCCGCCGTAAACTTGGCAGAGACACCTGACAAGAAGGACTGCTTGGAGCTGGAGATTAGAAATGGGAGCCTGTTTTTCAAGAAGTTAATGAAGGAGATATTCTGAAAGAGTGTGAATACATGCAATAAGTATAGTGAAGTGCAAATTAGTTTTTGATATGAAAAATACCATTCTATACAAAGTATCATATTTTCTAGAATAGTATTTTCCAGTGCAGAACTTTCTGCAATGATGAAAATGTTTTATATCTGTGCTGTCTGACATGTGTCTATTTGCACACTTGAAATGTGGCCAATGAATCAATTGTAACTGAGAAACTGAATTTTTAATTTTAATTAACTTAAAAGTAAATAGCCACATGCAGTGAGTGGCTACCGTGTTCAACAGCACAGTGCTGGAGAAAATGTGTCTCTTTCATGTTTTTTGAAGGGGCTTAAAATAATTTCTGCTCTTCTTTCTGTATCGAGGACCCCAAGTATTTTCAATGAGGGTGTGAGCAAATGCAAGGCAGTGCCAGCCTTAAGCTAGGGGTGTGATGCCTTCTGCCATCCCTCTATACAGCTGCCCTCTGGGCCAGGGTGGGGGCTCTGGGGGTGGAATGGCAGCTCTGCCCATGTTGGAGTGCCCTTTGAAGAAAAGCACATAGCAGCAGTTGTTGCAATTTAGAGATAATCATTCCATAGAAGGGGAAGCCATATGATGTCTAATACAATAACATCCTGTTTTGGAAAATAACTTGGGCACTTTATTAAAGCCAAGGGCCATGTAATTTGATAGGTCACAATATTAAGCATATTCATACTTATTAAAATAGGATCTTGGAATCTTTAAAGTCAAGCATCTTTTTTTATTGATGCATAACATTTTACATATTTATGGGGTATATGCGTTACTTTGTTACATACTAAGTATAGTCATCCTATTCTGCTATGGAACATTAGAACTTATACTTTCTATCTAATTGTATGTTTGTACCCATTGCCCAATCTCTCCTCATCCTTCCCTCCACCCCAACACACACTGTGCCTCTGGTATCTATCATTCTACTCTTTACTTTCATAAGATCAGCTTTTTTAGCTCCCACATATGAGTGAGAACAAAGCATCTGTTTTTCATTGTATGTGGCCCAGTAAATGTGAGGAGCAGGTATGAGAAAATGAAGCTTTAATTAACATCTGCTTTGGTTTAAACAAAAGAGAGTGAAGCTTTACTTGGGAAAAAAATCACTGTTCAGAAAAGAGCAGAATAAAATGAACTATCAAATAACACAATAGCCAACAGCTGTAGGTAAGAAACTGGGAAAGCCCTGGGGCATTCAGCTGAGTTGAGAATGCTGAAATCACACCAACAGAGGAAAATCTCTCTCCTGTTTCTGAAGTCATGTGAGGAAGAGAGCAAATAACCTCCTTCAGTAATTATGTCTTTTAATTATGAGGAGCATCATATTTTGTACTGAAGTTTATGATTCAGATTCTAATTTACATGATTTTCAGATTCTCCAAAGTCTTAAATGACAAACGAAACCGTTTCCAGTGCATCATGCGCAGAATCTGCAACTTCCTCAAGCCCCGGGTGCTGCCTCAGAGCGAGGGCTCTTCCCGCTCACTGCTGCGGGCCCCTGCCCACAGGAGGCAAGGGGCCTGCCCACTGCTTCTTCCTCTCCCCTGCCTCTCACTCTGGACAGCTGGCTTGAAATGCAGTGTTTATTAGAGCACTGACACCTAGATTTTGGGAGAGTCTCTGCTCATCTCTGGGAACAGATGCTTGTGAAGGTTAATAAATTATCAGTGCTGAGCAAGAAGGAAAATCTCCAGTCTCTGACGCTTTGGTACGTTGGTCCTATTTTGTGTATTTTATAATTCCCTGTCATAAATATAAAATTGTGCACAGAGAGAAAAATGTAACCAAATGAATGACATAAATCAGGAAAACTAAGGTCACAACATTTGTGAGCCAGGATGTTTGTCCTTTGTGGAGTCGTGCTGTCCCTGGCTCCAGAGGACAGGACTCAGGGTGGGAAGGGCAGGGGCTGGGTCTTCACTGGCCCTGGTTCCTCATGCCTCATGCCTTTCTAAGCTATTAAGAAATGAGATGGGGTCGAATCACAGGCACACTGGTGCGTGTTAGAGCGTTAATGCATGAACACTCAGTGCTCAAGTGGTTCCATAAATACTACAGTTTTAAGAACGAAACATTTCACAAAGGCATATAGCTTCCCTTTCTTAAGAATTGCCATAGCTTAGGTGGACCAGTGACAGATGACCCCATCTCCCAGGTGAGGAATGTGTCTCCCTTTCCGACGTAGAATGTGATTTGGAGCTTTAAGTCACTCTTAAATCATCAGGTCAAACAATGTAAAATATACAACAAAGCATAAAATATTTACATCCTGGCCTCTTTATTTTCCCCAACAAACCACATTATATTCTATCCAATTTAATTACCTGGAAGATTATAATTTATTATTTGTCTTTGAGATAATTAAACATTTTTTTCTTTTATTTCCTTCCACAATTAACAGCCAAACCTAGACTCATGAAGTGGTCAATTACCTCAACCAGAAATTAAAATTTGGTGCATTTATTTTAAGGTTGGTGGTGGTACATTTCTCAGAGCTGGACTACAGACTTCGTAGGCTCTGTCACAGAAAAAGTCCTTAGCAGAGAATGGGCCTTCCTTCCTAATGATTTGCTTTCCGACTATAAATTATTAAATTCTTGAGAATGAAGTTAGTATTGAAGAAAAAGTACAGATAAGAATAATTCACCCATGTCTTAAGTAGGTGACACTCAAGAAATACTGCTCAGGAAACACAATAACTTCTTTTTTTTTTTTAACCTCTAAGATATAGTCCTACTTCGTTTTGCCTGGAAACAAGTTCATAATGATAATGAATTTATTTGGATAGCGGGGAACATGGTTGGCCCAGGCCTCAGGCAGGCGAAGTTTGCTGGCTGTGTCCACAGTGTTCAGGAGTCTGTGACTTTGTCATAATGTGCTTGATCCATGCAAGTACCCTCATTGCCCACTGAATCATCTAACTAATTATTTCTATCACTTACCTCAATCAACCAGTTCTCTCTTTCAACTGAACTCCCTTTCTCCTGGAGCCAGTGAGAAAGAAGTGGGAGCAGCTGCGGGGAGGTCAGGGCGGGGACAGAAGCAGGAGATGCATTTGAAAGGCTTAACACACACAAGTAGAAAAGCAAGAGAAAGGAAAGAAAAGAAGTGGGCCCGGGTGGGGTGGTGGGGAGCCTTTGGCATTGAGAAAAAGTTTAAATTTAGACATTACGTAATGTTCATCAGGGTTTCTCGGCAACACGGGGATCGGTTTTGATAACGAACAGGATGGTCGTGTTCAGAATGGTTGCAAATGGGAAGAGTGTTTCAGAAGATGCCCCAAGCTCTGCCCTTTGGACTATTTATAGCTTGACTGAGCCCATAGCCAGGCAGCAGCCAGCAGGCTGGAGTTAGGAAGGAACTAGCATTATGTGCGAACCTAGTTCTTTGTTACCTATTGCAGAAGTAGGTGCCGCCTTAAGGTGTATTTCACGAGCACCTTTCTCAGCAGCATGTGTTGCTGGGTCTAAGGAGACTTGGCTATCAAAGCCCACACTGGGGACCTTGGCTGTTTATTGATAATCAGTCCATACAAGGGGAAACCACATGGACCTGTTACTTACGTTGGAGAGGCCTGCCTTTCAAAGGTACACCACAGTCACGGTACAGTGGGAAGAACCTGCTCTTGAAGCTCGAAGATTTAGGTCCCAGCACTGGCCGTTCTACCCCTAGCTGTAGAGTCCTGGACAAGTCAGCAGAAAGCCTCAGTTTCTCATCTGTAAAATATGGGACAATATTACCCTAATTACATGTTACTGCTCTAAGATTATATAAACGCCATTTCACGGGTTATTTACTGAAATTGTCATTGGTCCGCATAACTGGGTCTTGAAATAAATCAGAGCAATAGTTTAAACATTGAGCATTGCTGGATAAATTAGCTGCATTTCTCTGCCATTTCTTTCTCTTCTTGTTTTGGTTCAGTTTACATTCAAATCTGTGCTTATAAGTAAAACACAGCAGATTTATTGCAGGCTGATGCTGGTATGTTTTAGTATACTGTACGGGTTGCTGAATAAGGAAGTAGGAGGGAGAAAGTTGTTAACAGAGGGTTAGATTTAGTTATTTCAGCTATGTAGACGAAATACAGTTTGAGCATTCAACAATTACAGAATGATCTTTGGAAAGATATCACTTATACTTAGCAAGCCATGCATGACCCTTCATACATCTCCCGTTCCTTAACCCACCCCCAACCCCTGTCAGTGCCCCCTGCATCCTCCCGACACCACAGTGCTCACCATTCGACCAACATGCCGCCGAGCCCTATGCTGTCCACCTAGAATGTGCTCTGTCCCTCTTCCCTTTTCCTGCTAAGCAAACTCCTCCTCACTCTGGAAAACCCAATTCAGATGTTACCAGACAATCTACCGTTTTTTCTTCTGGACTTTCATGACCCTTGGTAAATATCTCTCATCGAATATTTATCATGTGTCATAGCCATTTGTGTGTTTTTAGACTCCAGTAAAGTGGGAGCTCCATGGGGAGATGACGATGTCTTTCTCATAGTGGTCTCCACAATGCCAGGTGCACAGTAGGTGCCAAAAATCACAGGAAATAATGAAGGAGCAGATGACAAATGGAGAATCAATGAATGCATTTGTCCATGTTTGTATCAGTAAGTGAGGATAGCTAACATTCTGCCCCACCCCATTCTGTCTTAGCTTGCTAAGAAACAGAGCCTTTAGCCAAGGTATGATTGGTTGGAAATTAATCTCTGACTTTGGCAATTACTAAATTTATACTCAGTATTTAAAGGAAGTTGAATAATAGCAATGTATTAGTACTTTTTGTTAGTGCAAGGTTGTCTTTTGTTTATCATCTTTCAAGCTATAAAAGGTAATACACACCCTAAACCATCTCCAGATGGTTAAAGCAATATTAGCAACATATGAATATTTAATGGACAAGAATAGCACTACTATCTTACCATATCTAGAATTTATACCTTCGTTTCTGGCCTGCAAAATAAACTTCATGAGACATCATTTGACCTTAACAATTATCGATTTAACACCAGATCTGACAGTAAAAGAAGCCAAGGCTGAGGGAAAAACAACAGGAATATGAGGTGAATTTCTATCATCAACTTCGTCTGAAGCAAAAGACATGCTGCCAATCGTACTGCAAACTTCTGTCTCTCCTCATTGTCTCACACATGACATGACTATAAAATGATCAGTGAACAAGCTGCACATAAAAATTCAGGCATTGCGCTGCATGCTGGCACAGATACCTAGCTGTATGACAAAAATAAAGTATTATAATCTATTATAATAGAGTATGCTTAAGAAATGTTTAGATATTGGTTTTATAAGTATAAGAAAATACATATTTCTTATAAACATTTAAAAATTTAGAAAGGCACAAAAAAAAGAAAATTTAAATGGCTGTATGCCCTCCACTTACTATCAGTATTTTTTGTGTATTTTTATTGAAATGCAGACACAGAAAGATCCATAGATTGGGATCAAGCTCTAAACGATTTTTGTACCCCATTATTTTTACCTAACATTTCATTATACCCTTGTACCATTAAATAGTTCTCAAAAACATGATTTCAATGCCTTATTAATAGTCTAATGAGTCAATTTACTATAATTTATTTAGCCAATTTAACCATTTCCCTAATGTCTCCAGTGTTTTTACTGTCAAAATACAATGAAAGGTCTTGTGAGTAATTCTTTGTAGGTATCTTTATTTCTGTAAGCTCAATTCTCAGAAGTGTAATCACTGGGTCAAAATATCAAGATTTCCAAGGGTTATGATTTATGATGGCAAATTGCTCACCTTATCTCATGTCTTCTAATAGCAGCAGTACCTACTTAAATGAAAATAATTTCTACACTTGCAGTAAAGTAGTTTGAAATTAACCTTAGCTAGAAAACTTCTCAAGAAAAGTAAATATTAACAGAGTAAGATGCTTTTAACATGAGCTGTGTTTATTAAAGAGGACCTGGGTCACAGATTGACCTGAGGTCAATGAGGTAGTAGCTTTGATAGTTTTGTTATCTTTACATTTCTGTACTGTTCAAAGTTAGATGATAGATATTTTGTAATTTTAAAAGAGTCTGCAGAGGGTTTTAAGGCCTGATATGAAATCTGATAAAATGTTCAGTGTGTACCATTTATCTTTCCTTTATGAGAAAATGGTGGGTTTTATACAGAGCCTTTAATGAAGTACAAATGAAGAAAATAATACACAGGCTGTGAAAATTCTGTTTTGTCTTCAAGGAATGATAAATGAGTGGTCAGTCATTTAGATTCCTAAATTCTTAATTCTTACAAGGGCAGACCACTTTTTAATTAATTTTTTTCCAACTTTCATGTAATTTAAATTACATACTAAATCTAGTAATGGTACTCATCCAAACCAAAAAAATGAAAAAAGTTATTAATACCAATGATTTATGAAGCTGGAAACCCCAAGATGGTTGATTAAACAGTGAAGGGAAAAAGCCAACTGATTTGTTTAGTTGTAATACAGTTCAGTCAGTTCAGTAATTGGATAATAGGAGATCACATAACATTCTGTTTGTACGGAAACACTGAGATCCAATTCCAACTCATCCCTTAACTAGATTTGACGCTAGGCAAGGTACTTCATTGTTCCTACCTCAATTACTCACTTCTGGAGTGTGAGGATTAAGTGATGCAATGTAACTTAGGGTCTAACTTGAAGTCTGGTACCTGTTCTTAGTATGAATCCAAGTCTTTAGGATTAAAATGATGAAGAATTAGAGGTGATAGCTCCTGTGCCAGGGGAAGTCCTTTGACCAGTATTTTTCTGGAGCTCCATTGGAAGGGTCCAGGCTCGTGCTGAGTTGACCTTAGTGTGCCAAACACATTGCAGCATCAAAGTGGCCTTTTAAGAGTCTCCAATTTTAAAATCAGTTGAGTTATTTGTGTTTACTCAGTTTACACACAATTCTTGGCCCAAGCGAGTTATAGAAAAATTTTTACTGGAACAAACATCAAAGAGTCAACACGTTTAGTGCTTTCACCTTCTAGTTTTTCCTCCGAGGAAAGAGATAAGGTAGAAGGAGCCAGTTATTTCTCAAAGCATTGGACTTTTAATGGGAGAAAATATTCAAAGACTATTTTATGACCTGCGAACCTTCAAAAAGCATATACACCAACACTTCAGCCTGCGAGAGAGAACAGGAGGAAATTAGCATTGCTGTTTCTAAAACTACCTTCACAGATATGTGCCCACTATAATGATAAAAATAAAATCAATGTGGACAAGTTCAATCACTGTTTCTTCATACTTTACTGTACATGATGAAGCCTGAGAACATTCCATTAGAGTTCCTACACAAAAGCAACATGCTTGGATTAAGAATAGTTTCCCCCTCTTTGAAAGGCTTATTTTGATGCCAGATCTTAAATGTTAAGTGCCCAGCTCTGAGTGTTTCTGAGCAAGGTGACAGAGATCAAGTGCTTGGTGCAGACAGATCAAATATTTCCTCTGCCACTAACTGACAGGTTCTGTGCTTTCTCGATTCTATGCAAATCCACTTGGAAAAAGGAAAGCCAGGCTTGTTAATGCCTAAAGATATTAGACATACAGACAAATCAAAGATATTGGGAAATTGACAAAGCATGTTGGCTTAGAGTATACTTTTGATGAGAGCGTATTCCCAGGGAGGGTAAACACATTGATAAACTCATTGCCCTTGATCTTCCAACACAGTTTGTATTGACGTTTCTTTCAGCTCTAGGCACAGATTAGAGAGTATATGGCCCATTGATTGCATTTAGGGCACTTAATGACAGGAAAGAAGATTGAATTCCTCTCCCTATATACATAGGGAAGATTAGTAGCATTCCTGTTGTAGTCTTAACACATTCTCAGATTTGCAAATCTGTTTTCAGATTCCGTTACTAATTCAGTAATTATTTCAAAGTATATTTTTACTGTAAGCCTTAAAGTTTTTAATATTATTCTAAAATGACAGTCCAAGTCATAGTTTTTGAGTTTCTAAATAAATGAAAATTTGAGAAAGTTGTTTGAAAAAGGTTCACATCATTCTTCTATTGTGATGTTTTCCATGTATAATAGCTGTCATATGAATCACAAATTTAAAACCTATAAAAGTTGATATTCCTAAATATTTGAGGAAACTTTTCTATTTAATTTTAATTTTCTATTTAATTTTTTAAAATGAAAGATTCCTGAGAAGAAGGTGGTTAATGTTAGTGACGTCAAATATTAGATTCCACCACGTCCAAGGTTGAATAGGAGATGGTTAGCCTGCTCCCACTTGCCTTGCCTGGCGCTTGAGGACTCAGAATTCTTTGCATATTAGGAAAAATCCTCTGAAAAGCTTTCCAGGGATATATACTGGGGCTAACGTCCTGTTCGTCAGGACACTGACCTTTAATAGAGATAAGAAACTCATTCTGTCATTAGGTTATTAGCAGCTGCAAATAATCTAAACTCACTTAAAATGCATTAATAGAAAGTGGTTATAATTAATTAAAAGCAGCTTGTTTGTTGAGATGGGAAATAGGTCAATTAAATAGAGATTTGAGAGTATGTATTGACTGGCAAGGATCACTACAAAATCCATATTCACACAACCCAGAAAATGTCACTGGTGTATGTAGGACCAAGTGAGAGAAAGTCAGCGTAAACACAGTAGAATGGACATGTGGGTGTTTGCAGCAGTGCAAGGAGCTCCCTCCTCCATCCCATGCAGACAGATGATTTGTCTTCTTCACGCTTCCCACAGACCAGAAGTTGATTCTTTAGAGAAATTGATTCAGAGGCTCTGGACATGGGGCAACAGGTCCAAAGAAGAGGAGGGTTTAAGATGTAAGACTGACAGCGGACATTGGCTATGATGCCGTGTGCTGATGTCTGAGATCCCCGTCCCTTCCAGGCTGCTGCTCCCAGAGAGCTGCAACCAGCTATGTATTCCTTGGTCTTCTTGGAAGAAAGTGAGAATGAAATTACAGATATTCTTAAACGTGAGCAGGCAGCTAAGGACCACCAGACAGTAGAACATACGCAATGTGAAAAAGCTACCGAAACAAATGAGAAAACAAAACAGAATTAGAAGAAAGATTTCAAAATAAATATATATTTTTAAGAGATAAGATATTGCATATGGTACAAATAACAGGATATTGTAAAAACAGGCACATGAGAAAATAATAAAGAGCTCTTGGGAATTTAAAATAAGGTAGAAATATAAAAAAAATCTTGCGAGTTTAGAAAAAGTCGATGAATCTTCTAGAAAGTAGAACAAAAAGTATAAAGACATTCAGAGAAAGAAGATAAGAATCTTAGATGATCCATCCAGAAAGTTTAACCTGACTAACTGAAGTTCAGATAAAAACATATGGGGAGATGATACTATTCAAGAAAGAACACCTAAAATTTTGAAGAATATAAAGTTCTAATCTAAAAAGGACCATCAAATACCCAGTCTAATTAACAAAGGAAAAACACACATATTCACATTAATGATTGTGAAATATTAGAATAACAGGGATAAAGATTAAACCCTAAAAGTGTTAAGAAGGAAAGATTGGTACCCACAGGGAATACCAGTCAACCCTCGCGACAACATTAGATGACAGGAAACGGTGGAGATATTCTCTACAATCCTGAGGGGAATATAATTTTCAATATAAAATTCTATATTCAGCCAATTTATCCATCAAGCGTAAGAGCAGAATGAAGACATTTTCAGACATGCACGTACTCACACACACACAAAATTACCTCTCAAATAACCTATCTGAAGAAGCTACGGGAGAACGTGATTCAGCCAAATGAAGAATTTAGCTGAGAATGAGTAAGACACATGAGATACAAAACACTGGGCTTCAGAGACAGGAGGTGGCCTTTAGGAGGGGACAGTGTAGACAGGAGCTGGGAAGTGTGATTGTGGGAAAGGAGCCTCCACTGGGAAAACAAAGGGTCGACTGTTTGGTATTATTTCTGTGCATTTGGCAAAAAATCTTGACAGGTATTTGGCAGATCTGTTGGAACACTTGGGGAAGAAATTAGCAATAGATATAAAAGGAAACAAACAAATGAAAAAGACAATTTTAGACCCAAATGAACATATATGAGTACCTCGTGGGTGCTGCATACATGGTCACAGGATGCAGTTGGAGGGGAAGGCACGGGCGGATGGGGGGCAGGGGAGGTAGAAGAGTTGGTAACTATAATAGGTAGGTAACCAATAGGTAGTTAACTCCATAACATGTCTAAAATTCATAAGGCAACAAATGGAAACATAAGGAGTTTGGAGATCAATGCTTGAAGAGATGCCCAAGTGGACTGGACAGTGCTAGTCTCTGGGGTGCATGGGGTTGGGCATCCAGGCTAGAAACGAACAGCACATGGGCTTGCTTTTTTTCCCATTATAAATCTCCTAATACTATTTCATTTTAAAAAAATAAGTGTAAACATTATTAAGTTTTAATGTCCTTAAGACATGAAGAGACAGGAAAAGGGATGTATAAGGGCTGTCAGGAAAGTATCCAGCCATGTACTAGTTATATTAACAGCGGCTAGATACTTTCTGGACAGCCCTCGTATACCGTAAGTGTTCAAGGAGCCAAAATCTTGTTACGTCTTCCTTAGCCCAGGATGTGAGGCTCATCCATAGGAAGGCTACACTCACAGCAGGTTTCTATAAATTGCCTGGGTGAACCAGCATCTAAGAAGATTGTTAACAATGGAACCAAACTGAAATCTAGAATTCCAAATGTAGTAGAGGTCCCTAAAACACAAAGCAGACTTTCACAAGGGAACATCACCTCATCTTCTAAAATGATGTTCAGTCAATATTTATACAATCATTTTTCATTGTGTTTTAAGGTTCATGCTGTATGTTAGTGTCTGTTGTTATAGCTTCTACAGCAACTTTCTATGGCCCCATTGTACTATGGAATTCTAGAACAAATCACTACATGCGTTGTGTGACTTTAGGCAAGTCACAAATTTTTACTGTTTTTTTTTATCTGTTGACCAAACATTGATCCATGTCCTACATTATTTATAGAGATATTTATGCATAGGTTTAAAAATAGAAGTAGAGAAGTAGAACTTATTCAGTCATTGTGAAATCGGAATAATATGTATTGAAGGAATCTCTTATAGGAATAAAGAAATCATGATAAAGAGATGCAGCATCAGCTGGATAACAGTAGATAACATGATAAGAGTGAGATATGGTCTGTTTTAGTCACTTAGAACATTATTTCAACTCTTAATGTGTGATTGTCTTCCTCAAGATATGAAGACAGCGTATACACCCCAGAACAGTTTTGGAACAACTTTTAATCCAGAGACATTTAGTGAATGTTGACTATACACACCATGCATTCCAAAGCAGTGGGCGATATATCAATGAACAAAGCAAACATCTGTGCCCTCACAAACCTTAGATTCTAGTGGAAGAGACAAAGACTAAGCAAAATAAATGAGTAAATTACGCATGCACACATTTTATGTTAAAAGGCAATAAATACTATAAAAAGAGAAAGAGGAGGAGTGTGAAGGAGTTTTGAGGAGCGTGAAATTTGAATGCTATGAAAAGGTATCTATCTTTTGAGCAGAGACCTGAGGTCATGTTGCCCTTGCCATGAGAAGGTTAGGGGAAGGCGAGGAGAAAGCGTGAAAGCATGTGAATAAGAGAGGACAGGAGATGAGGAACAACTTGGAAACGTCCGGTACAGGTGACTCTTTAAGACAATTTTGATGCAGAGTTGAACGTCAAAAAAAGGCAAGGTAAGATTCTGTTTGTTTGGTTAAGATGGAGACATAATAGCTGGTGGGAGTGATCCCGAAGGGGGGAAATTGATAGTTAGGAAGGGTGGAAAGGTGGGATCTAGAGCACACACAGATGGGCTGGCTGCGGGCGGGTTCAGGTGGTGATGCAGCGGGAGCGTCCATGCAGCGGTGGACATGGTTCTTCTCTGATCCCTTCTTTCTGTGAGATCACTGGATAAGAGTCAGGATGGGGGAAGTGCTGTGGATTTGAGTGAAGAAGAGTTGCTGTGTGGTAGCCATCTAGGAATGTGGGGAATGAATGCACAGAGAAGCATGCATGCTTGTCTGGTAGCATCACAGGTGTGGTCACAAAGGTAATGGGAGACTGTCAGTGCAGTTGCCTTTCCACTCCAGCCACGTGCAGCTGATGGGCGCTGCCTGAACCAGGTGGAAAGTCAGATGTAATCAGGATGTGATGTTTTCAAGTGAGAAGAATGCAGCAGTGTGTATGAATGAGTGTTTAAATTGGTTGACATGCAGTCTAAGCTGGAAAGGAGGGGAGGGAGGCTGAGGGACAGTGAAGGAGGCATAGGATCAGTGCATTGGAGATTCCAGGAGGGTTGGAGTTGGAACTCTCAGGTATGAACTGGAAAAAAAAGAGGAGGTGGTCAGTTAGTGGGGTTGAGATTTCAGATTGGTTGCTGACTGCAGCTATGGGCAATGACAAGGTGGAGGGTGAGTCCAAAGGCCAGACTGTGCAGGGCATACTAATCTCAAAAAACACAGTCCCTGCCAGGGCCTTCCCTGCCCTCTCAGGGAGGTTCACGTGCCTCATTCTATTTCCATAATTCTGTATGGATATGCCCTACGTTTTATTTTCATTGTCATTATATCAGTTTGAACCACATAAAATTGCCAATATTTGACTGTTTTTGCCTATAAAAA
This sequence comes from Lemur catta, assembly GCF_020740605.2. NCBI lineage: Eukaryota > Metazoa > Chordata > Mammalia > Primates > Lemuridae > Lemur > Lemur catta. Next base: position 94,888,311 of record NC_059136.1, on the reverse strand, counting down.
AGGGCAATTTCAAGTGGTTCAACCTAATATTTGCTCTAGTCTGAGCTTCTTGAGGGTAGAGACTGTGTTATATTTCTCTTTCCGTTTCTAGCACTTATTACAGTGTCTCTCATATAATTGGGATTCATTAACTATTTGCTAAATAAATAAATAGATGTAATTCCATCAATAAAACCCACACACCAAAGTGTGAAGGCAACATCTGGTATATTCTGGTGGCTGGAGGTTTTCAACAGCATATTAGAGATTGAATGGAAAGATGAGGATGCTGTCTGGACGTACCAGTGATTTGTGGGTAGGTGCGATGGCTTCTTTAGTCCAAGCCAGGCTTGTGTTCTGAGCTTCTCCTTAGGTGGTGACTTTTTCCCCCTGGGTCTTTCAAGTGACTGGAATGTTTTCTCAGGGTGGCTACCCAAGTAGAATGGGGGGTTCAGGCTTGAGGACACATGGCCGTGCTTGGGAGCAGCAGCCATCTTTTTACACAGGCAGGAACAATAACAGTGGAAGCTTTTCTTTCTGCTTTTATAGACACGTTTATTTTATTTGCAGACATGTTTCCTGGGGAAAAAAAGATACAGGCTTAGACTTATTAAAAGGTGCTCATGACATTTTTCCAGGTAGAGCTGGTTGGTTCCCTCCTCACTTCCCGGTGCATGTGATAACGCCTGGCTCTCCCTGTGGTCCCCAGGGGAACTGGAGTCTCTGAGCACCTGCTGGGCTGGCCATGATGGGCCCTTTACAGCTACTACCTGGAGAAGCAGGCAAGGGCAGGATCAGCAATGCTTGCAACCGTCCTTCACCTCTGCAAGCTGTCTGCATTTGTTAGGTGTGGATGCATAGTAGTACTCACTTCCCAAGACTGCAGTGAAGGTTGGGTGGGTTAATACCTGGACGGTCTTTGGAAGTTCCTGGCACCTCGCTATGGGTCACTGAGTAAATGCTCTGGGAAGGTGCCAGCCATGGCCACCTATTGCTCATTTAGTCATCACTAAATTGTTTTCTCCATTTTACAGGTGACAAAACTGTGCTTAGCAAGTTAAATATCTGAGGTCTTAAAAACCAATGTGTTTCTGTCAGCCCTTCCTTGAAATCCTGCTGTGCGTCGTATATTTGTAATAAATTCTTTCTTGATATGGCCTCTGCACTCTCTCCGGTCTTACCTTCTCCTCCACTACCCACCAGAGGCCTTTGATCTGCAGAAGAGCCAGTGGTGCCACATTGTGTCAAGGCTTTAGAGAGACGTGTGCATGATCTCCCCCTTACCTACTGGCCATCATATCTAAATAATTCCTTCTTGTCTTTCAAAGCTCACCTTGAGCACCACCTCCTCCAGGAAGCCCTCTTTAACCTAATTGCAAATCCAACCGCAGTGTTTTCCTTTCCACTCTTGGAGACCTTGTTCATCATCCTCTCATGATGCTCATCACAGTCTACTGTGGTCCCAGGAGAATACATTCAAGTGCCTCCTCGAGACTGTAAAGGCTGTAAGGGTACAAAAACCCCACACCTGTTGTCTCTGTATGTGCGGCACCTGGCACTGTCCAGCACTGTGCAGAGAGTGGCAATAAGTGCCTTTTGAAATAAGTGAGTTAATGGTGAAGCCTGTGATCTTCAGCTTAAGATAGACCTAAATGTTAACATCACCTCGATGACTTTGTAACTGAACGACCTACATTTCTTAAGTTCCTAAAACCACAACTTCTTCATCTGCAAAATGAAGATAATAGTATCTTCTTTACAGAAGTGTTGCAAGGATTAAATAAGACAATGTATCTAAATGCTTTATTCAAAGCTTGGTGCACACTAATGTAAAATTAGTAAAACTTTCTTTTTGTCATGATGTACCAAAAGGGCTAGAATTCATGTACATTTCTAGTCCTGGCTTACCTGTCACCAGGCAAGAGCATTTATGTTGTTATTTCAGTGACAGTGAACTATCTCTCACCCTGAAATAAATCCACAGCCCCCATGCATACACATACCTGCTGGAACATCTAAAGCTTAATTCTTTAAACCGAAGGCTCTGATCGCTGCTAACATGAAGATAACCCTGGGAAGAGAAGGCCTTTACTTATTGTTAGCCACTTGCTTTTAAGTGTGAGTGACTTTCACATCCTTCCATTAAAATAGATTGCAGGCAGGTAGGGGCTGCAGGAAGAGACAGTAAAGACATTGTGGGCCTGAGAGAGAAAATACAGGAGCAAGTAAATGGCCAAAGGGGCAGCTCCAATTTTGTAGGTGACGTGTGTGGTTCCAAATAGAATTTCGCTTCAATGTAGACTTCCAAATGTTCCTAATATATCCCTATGGACTCTGTGTCTTTTGCTTCCATAGCTCAGGTAACCATGTTGGATACTTTGCATTATCATAAATAATTATAAATATTAAATAATGTTAAGGATTACAAATAATTTCCACGTATGCTCTTTAAAATAGAGTGAGAAAGCAGACTTATAAGTGCTCATCTCTAATCATCAGGGAAATGCAAATGAAAACCACAAGGAGGTATCACTTAACTCCAGTGAGAATGGCTTTTATCAGAAAGTCCCAAAACAACAATTGTTGGCATGGGTGCAGACAGATAGGAACACTCCTGCACTGCTGGTGGGACTGCAAACTAGTACAACCTCAGTGGAAAGTAATATGGAGATACCTCAAAGAGCTAAAAGTAGAACTACCATTGGATCCAGCAATCCCATTACTGGGCATCTACCCAAAGGAAAAAAAAAAAAAGACATTCTATAATAAAGACATCTGCACTCAAATGTTTATAGCAGCACAATTCACAATTGCAAAGATGTGGAAACAACCCAAGAGCCCGTCAATACATGAGTGGATTAATACAATGTATACATGTACCATGGAGTTCTACTGAGCCACAAAAAAAATAATAGTGAACTAATACCTCTTGTATTCTCTTGGATAGAGCTGGAGCCCATTCTACTAAGTGAAGTATCCCAGGAATGGAAAAACAAGCACCACATGTACTCACCATCAAATACAGCGCTAATTGATCAACACTTATATGCACGTATGGTAGTAACATTCATCAGGTGTCAGGCAAGGGGGAGGGGAGAAGAAGGGGTGGGTAAATTCACACCTAACGGGTCTGGTGCGCACTGTCTGGGAGTTGGGCAGACTTGTAACTCTGCCCTGGGTGGTGCAAAGGCAATATATGTAACCAAAGTGTTTGCACCCCTGTAATATTCTGAATTTTTTTTTTTTAAAAGAAGTGCTCAGCTCACTAACGCCTGCATGCGTGTGGTAGTGCAGATGCTGTTATATATGTGTGTGTGTGTGTGTGTGTGTGTGTATGCACACACACCCCTCCCACATGCTCACAGTTGCTTCAGGAGGCTCGTTTGCCCTCAGCTGCGCCCCATACCAAGACCTGTACCCTCTCTTCCCTGCAGGCCCCAGCTTCAGACCAGCTCCACAGGGGCTTGCCCCAGCCCGCTGGCCTGGCCCTGCACACAGGCATCTGCCTCCCCGCAGCACCCTCCTTTGTTCCACAAGCTTTGGGACCTGCCCCTTTCTCCATCTCTCGTCACCGGCCTCTCCCCCATTCTGGTGGGCAAGATTCTTGTCACCATTGCTGCCTGGTGGGTGAGATGACCCCTGAATAGAAATGACTCCTGTAAGTTCAGAGGTCCAGCCTCTAACAAACTCACATTCTAGTTTTTTTGATGGACCCCCCACAAAAGTAAAATGTCAGCACCTTGTAAACAGGGATGGAAACTTCCTACCTGAATATTCTCCACAGCTGTGAGTACTATGTCCTGAACGTTTAGTGCTCAGAAAACGGTTAGGAGCTCTTTTGACCCTGAGGGTTGACTGGAGCAGCCGCTGGGACTGCTGGGCAGTGAGAGAGAGGAGAGGAGAGTGTGGGTAATTTCCTACACCCATTTTTATGTCAGGTTCACAGAGGGAGGAAGACGAAGAGAAAAAGAGTGAGTCAAATTAGATCCATGTATAAAAAATATCATTACCGATTTTTTCTTATGTTGTGTTTTATTCCAATTCCTTCTAAGAAAAGTTGGTACATATTCCCAGTGCTCTGCTTGAAAATAAGTGCCATTTTTCATACCAAAAAGTGGTGTTTTCAGCTCTCAGGTTCCCCAGAGACAGTTCACCGCCTGCCCTCTCCCTCTCCTGTGTCCTTCAGGCCTGGTGTTCAGGATCAGTCCTTTGAATTCACACGGAGGCAAGGTGGTCATTTCTTGTCAAAAGGTAAAATCTGTGAAATTATGGCACAGCGGTAGAAAGGAAGTAGGACAGCCCTGGAAGGTGGGATAGTCAGGTCCCATAGAAGTTAGGACAATGAAAATTCAGGGTGCTTGTTCTTCCCAATAGTTCCCTTTTGGATGAAGAGACAAAGTTGCTTAACTGGTCTTTATTTGAAATTAGAGTGCTGATTTGTAAGAGCCTCTCAATGTGATACTAATGACATGCTAGAGGTGTATTAATGAATCCATGTAAAGGGAGACAAAAGAGGAATCAGGCTAATCAAAATGCCAGCTATTTTAAGATCTTTCCTTGACCATGTAATGACCTTCATACATATTATGCACCATTAGTATTCATGACAATTATATATTTTTAATTTTCCCAATGTTATAAAACATTAATCATCAGTACTAGCAAATAAGATATTTTTTGCCTGAGTAGTTTATGTAAAATTTTGGAAATACTAGACTTGCAAATACCATGAAATATGTTTTTAAAAAGGCCAAAAACTAAAAATAATCAACAGCTCTCACTAAATTCTAATCATTGACAATTAATTTTGGTGTTATAATCAATGTCAGTGAAGAGACATTTCAAAATCTAAGTACTTCATACCTTCTACTGAAAATTCATAAAATATGGTAGTTGAGAGTCAAAGAAGTTTATGGGAAAATAGGATGTCAGTGTTTATATGTCCTGAGAGTAAGTAACCACTGGACCACAATTAAAACGAGTCCAGAAACTTTGTACCTTTGCTCTTTGTGTGTCTTTCCCACTCAGGGTCAAGTGCTGTGCATTCAGAAGTGACTTTTGGCATCACTTTGAACAAAATGAATGGGAGCAGGCAAGCATATGTGTAGCAAAGTCTGTGGGTTTGGCTGTCTCTGTCATGCAAATGAGTTGGAATAGGGAGGAAACAGTAGTGCTGGGGTTGGCCCAAGAAATGTTATATTGGCAAAAACCAATCAATCAGTCCAGCGGTATCTGTCCTGTTTGGCCACAGACCGTATCTTCTTTCTTTTGCAATGACATGCGGTAACTGTGATAATCCCAAGGGATGATTGGACCCTGAATCCACAGAGAGGTTTCGGCACTGTCATTCTGCTGATAAAGCACTAGGAGATTGGCTGGTGGGAACAGGAACAAGTGTCTCACCTGAGTCTTTAAAGGGAAATATTTCATTTATTCATTTTAAAAATATGTCTTAGTCCTGTGGTCCCCAACCTCTGGGCCACAGACAGGTGCTGGTCCGTGGCCTGTTAGGAACTGGGACACACAGCAGGAGAGACACACAGGAGGAGGTGAGTGATGGGCAAGCCAGCAAAGCTTCGTCTGTGTTTACAGCTGCTCCCCATCACTCGCATCACTGCCTGGGCTCCACCTCCTGTCAGAGCAGCAGTGGCATTAGATTCTCACAGGAGTGTGAACCCTGCTGTAAACTGCGCATGTGAGGGATCTAGGTTGCATGTTCCTTATGAGAATCTAATGCCCGATGATCTGAGTAGAGCTGAGGCAGTGATGCTAGTGCTGGGGAGCGGCTGCAAATACAGATGATCATTAGCAGAGAGGTTTGACTGCACAGAGACCATAATAAATCAGTTGCTTTTAGACTTGTGTCAAAACTCTATCAGAGAGTGGCAAGTGACAATGCAATAATAATATAAATAAAGTGCACAATAAAATGTAATGTGCTTGAATCATCCCCCAAACCATTCCCCACCCCCACCCCTAACCCCACCCTACCCTCGTCTGTGGAAAAATTGTCTTCCATGAAACTGGTCCCTGGTGCCAAAAAGTTTGGGGACTGTTGTCGTAGGCCCTTCCCATGTGCCGTACAGTATGCTAGCACTATGAACACAGCAGCCCAAAGCAAACAGACGTCAGCCAAAGGTCTCTGCCTTCATGGAGCTCACATTCTAATGGAAGGAAACAGAAAATTAGTCATCTTAGTGAGAAAAGCCCATTGTACGTATGATGATAACAAGTGCTTCAGAGAGAAAATAAAGCAGAGAATGGCACAGGGAGTTTGGGGTGGGGTGACGATGGAATGATTTACGTCTCCCTGAGAAGGTGACAGTGCACTATGTGGCAGGCGGGGACATGCAGGCAGAGGGATCTGAGGCAGATCTCGCACCGGGAGTTCAAGGGTGGCGAGGAGGGGTGTGTCTGAGTCAGAGTGAGCAGGGGACGTGGAACAGGAGACGAGGGCGGGACCACACCCAGTGCCACCCCGTGGACCACAGCAAAGACGACCTTTTGCTTTCAGTGAGACATGAAACCACTGGAGGCTTTTGAACAGAGTCACGATCAGATTTACATCTTAAAAGGATCATTTGGGTTAAGTGTTGAGAATAGACTTCAAGAAGACAAGGGTAAAAGTTTAAAACTTTTGCATGATTTCCAGGGAGAGACACTGGAAATTTAGACCAGGATGGAAGTGACAAAGGTGGAAAGTGACCCAATTCGGGATGTATTCTGAAGGTAGGGTCAACAGATTTCTTGAATGACTGGATGTGAAATGTGGGGAAAAGATAAGAATTGGGATGATTCCATGTTTGGCCTGAGCAACTGGAAGAATTGAATTGTCATTTAACGCTAAGGAGAAGACTCTGGAAAGAATGAGTTTTTTGAGGGGGAGTATTAAGAGTTTTGTATTTGAGTGCACTAACATTGAGATATTTATTAGACTTTTTTCTTCCTTCACAGGATTCAGCTAAACTATACTTCCTGCCTCTTTGTAATTAGTCTGAGTTTGTGACGAGTTCTAGCTTGCAGAAAGCGAGCACAAGTGGGGGGCATCACTTCCAGGCAGAGCCTGTGAAACCTCATGAGCGTGGTGCTCCAAGCTCGTTCCCCAGCTTTAGAGGGCTTCTAAAAGAAGAAGTCAGAGCTACAAAATGGAAAGAGCCCAGGTCCCCAAATAACCAGATCCAAGGCCACCTGCCAACTAGGAATGCTCATTATAGACTTGGGGAGCAAGACATAAACTTTTGTTGTGTACAACCGGTGAGATTTGGTGTTTATCTGATACAGAAATTAGCCTTGCACTAATTAGTACAGTATCTAGGTTGGACATACATGTTTGGGGTCACCAGCTTATAGATAGGTGTTAGGGCCAAGAGTGGATATGATCTCCAAAAGTAATGAGCATGGATTGCAAATAGAAGAGCCTCAAGAACTGAGCTGTGGGGATTCTGATATTTAGAGATCAAGGAGATGCAGATGAGCCAGAGTAGAAGCCAGAGATGTGGCCAGGGAAGTAGAAGGACAATCAGACAAATGTAATATCTGGGAAACCACTTAAAGCAAGAATTTCAGGGAGAAGTGACTAACTGTAAAATGAGGCTGGTATATCAAATAAGGTAAGGAGTTCGTCATTTCACTATGAGAAATATAGTTACGTTTGGGGAGAAGACAACTTTATGGTAGAATGTCATGTAGTCATGAAAATTGGGAAACTCTAGAATCTTTAAAAATAACACCTATTGTTTAAGAAGAGAAGAATGACACAGAAAGTCTGTTATTATAAACAATAGCCCAGTGAAATTTTATTTTATCTTTCACTGTCTGAACCTGAAACTCTTCTATTGCCGAAACATTGCTTTTTCTTCATTTCTGAACAAGTGGGACCTTGAGTAAAACAGATGTTTTCATTTCCCTTTCTGTTTTGTTTGTGGTGGTGTTTTTCATCAAGGATGTAGGGGAGAGAATGGATCTTTTAAATTGGGGAGCAGGAGCAGAGTGAATCCGACATAGTATATTGAATCCTTCATCCTATTTTGTTTCATTCTAAATTACATGAGGTGCTGATAGATTATTACTGTATAATAATTTTCAAATGCTTCCTATTTTCCACTTCTGTACACTTTCTTCTGTTCCTGTGTTTTGCTTTACAGTGTCAGGTAAGTTGCTCTGGAAACGTTGCTCTTATTAGAATGAGTGGTCTTTGATCCTCACCTTGGGACAAGTAGATGCCCTGTTGCCTACTCAACCTGCCTCCTTTCATCTGTTTGCTTTAGTATTTTATTCTGTTGTTTTTAATGCTTAAGTCTATCCAGTATGTCCTCTTCTATCAAAATCATGGCAAAATTTCTTTTGGATCATCCTCGTACTTTACAGACTTTTCAAATCTGCTTCTCAGCTTTTCCTTGCCGATCATACTCTCTCCCTTCAAAATGAACAAGAAATTCCACTTTTTGCCATTATTTAACACCAAGGGCATGGAAATTAACTCTGAAGTGCATACGTTGAACCTGAATCTCCCAGTACGTCTGTCTCCTATTAACTGATTAACTGTAGTCCCGGGAATAGTCCTGGCAAACTGCAGGCCTGTGGAAAATCCACTTCACATTTGATAGACCTCTTCTTAATGAGTTTCAGAAGTTTGCTTGTTTTCAAATCACGTTCTTTTAAAAGTGTTTTCTGGTCCAATTTTTATTCTTTCTAGACACATGTAGCATACTAAATTCTGAAAAAGTAATTGGGTTTCTAACATGTGCTCTGTGAAATATGGACACAATTCAAAGTTCTTGTATCATCAGCCACTTGCTAATATCTGCATATATAGCATGAAATATTATGAACCTCATTATGGTATTTCCTGTTACCACTGTGCTGGGGAGGCGTGTGGCTGTCTGAGCCCTCCGCAGTGGCGGTTTCTAACTAGCCGTTTTGTGTGAACACTGTGGGGAGGGGATGGGAAGGGCAGGGAAAACGGTAATAATGTCCATCAGCGGTTTCATCCCTTTTTGAAGATTGAATTTGAACAATAAATGCCAAACCCAATATGAAAGTCATCAATTCAGGGTTACAGAAGAGCATCGATCATTGCTTTCTCAAGGCCCTGTGTGTTTTATGTTCCACTTCCAACATAATACTGGGGGGGACAAGGGTCCAGCATCAGGTTGGCTCTTTCACAAAACCCCCATGACAGGATGGGTGTCTGGATCAGGACAGTCCTTTCTCCTTTGTGGCCAGAAACACACTCGTGCAAAAATACTTCATTTTTTCCTGTGTCCCATCTTACTACACTGTATTGATTTCAGAGAACGTGATATTAAGCTCTTCCTTCAATTAAATAAAAACTGGAAGTTGTAGAGCCACAATGGAAATACCTCCTATTCAGAATTTATGTAGGACCTTGAATAAGGATATTTATATAGCCAAGAAATCCCAAACAAAAGGGAGTCATTGTGTGCAAAGAATTCTTACTCTACTCCTAACCCACATTGATTCTTGTAAGAATAATCAAAGTGAGCTAACATCTCTTGACCATAGTTTAATTTTATTAATCTGCCATTTTATAATATTTCATCTATCTTGAATTATTAAAGTAACTTATTCTTTTATACTCTAGTAAAACAGGCTATAGTTGTCCTTCTCTAAATCCATATTTATATTCATATTATTTATATTCTTGATCCAAAAGTTTGCAGCACATTTTAAACCTACCTCTCTTGGTTTTATGACTAGTCAAGTCTGTAAGATATTGTGGTAGGCAGAATAATGGACCCCCAAAGTTGTCCACATCCTGATTGCTGGAACCTGTGACTGTGTTAGGTTACAAAGCAAAGGGGACTTCATGATGCAGAGGAAATTAAGTTGCGAGACTTTAAAGTAGGGAGACTGTCCTGTATTATCAAGGGGTCCGATATCATCACAGTGGACCTTAAAAGTGGAAGAGGGAGGCCGAAGTGGAGAATCGGAGGGAAGCCACGGAACTGGCTGTGAAGATGGAGGAACAGGGCCAGGTCGAGGACTGTGGTGGCCTCTCGCAGCTGGCAAAGGCAGGGAGGCAGATTGTCCCCTCGAGCCTACAGAAGGAGCACAGTCCTGAGGGCACCTTGATCTTAGCCCCGTGAGACCTGTGTCAGGCTAGCGACCTGCAGAACTGTAAGAACATTAAATCGTAGTGTTTTAAGTTCCTAAGTTTGTGGTAATGTGTCATAGCGGCAGTGGGAAATCAGTACAGGTCCTCATGAAACCTACGCATTCGTCCCCTTCCCTATCTACTGACCACACTCATTTCAGTCTGGAAGGCGTAAAGACCGTGACGACGGCTCTGTAGCTTTCCCGCCAGTGGACAGGAGACAGACACTGGGGTGGCAGCGTTCCCCCACAGCTGGAGTTTCTGAATAAAATCCTCCTCTGACTTTCCGGATCCTGCAGGTGCACGGTCACCAGCTAGGGCCAAAGCCTCTCCACCCGCCCTTCCTTCTTTAACCGTGAACTTCCTGCTCACTGTCAGTATTATGTATTAATAATAATTTTCTGTCAATTCTTCTGGTATCAGATTATTAAGTACCCTCTAGAAGTTAATATTTCCTGAGAATAGCTAATATATTGACTTCATAGATTGTATTGCTTTCTTCGGGTAAGGGCAGAAAATGGATCAAAAAACTTATCCTGTACAATGAAAACAGAACTCAGGAAATAGTAAAGCTGATTTTCAGTAGTTACGATCAAGAAAACAAAAAAAGCACTTCTGAGTAATTACAGCACTGTCTCTGAGGCCATGATGCGGCATTTAACAGTGAAGAGGTCGGTAGGAAATGTCTCCTCGCCCTCAGTGTCGCAGCGTCTGATGGAGGACAGTGGGGAGGAGGTGACACGCGGGGGCTGGGCCTCTGGCCAACACGGGGCTCACTTCATAGGTCTCTGTCATTGGACCTGGTGATCAGCCGGGGTCTCCCTGGCGTTTATTTTGGGCCCTGACTTGTGCCTCTGGGTGTCACCTAATGGGACGTGACTCTTCAGCTGAATGTTCTGCAGGGACCAGAAACACATTCCCAAAGTGAATCTCTTCCCCCCCCCCTCCCTCCCCAAGCTCCCCTCCACCCCCCCTCCCTCCCCAAGCTCCCTTTGTCCCGTTTGCCCTGCCTCTATTTGGCGCCTGCCAGCACCCGGGCAGGAGACCCAGGGGTTGCCCTACGTGCTTCCTTCCCTCACCTGATAGTCTGGCCACAAGTCCGGCCTATGTGGCCGTCCAGTGTCCCTGAACTGCCTTCCGCTCTCCGTCTGTGCCTCCCGAGCGCAGGTCCTCCACCGCCAACCCGCCCAGCTCCTTCCTCACCGTCCACACAGGGCTCCCAATACACACATGTCCTGTCGTTACGATTCCTCCCCCGCCCCTTCACTTACGGGATAGAGGCCTTTCTTTGGAAGCTGCTCACCTTTTCTCTGCCTCAGTTTCCTCATCTCCAAAATGGAGGGCATAATACTTTATTTTTAAGTAGATAACACATTTCCATGGTTCAAAAAGTCAGTCCAGTGTGACAACTCTTGCTCCCACACCTGCCCCACCTATCCAGTTGCTTTCCTGCTCCAAATTGATAACAATTTTTATCTTTTCTTCTTCATCCTTTCAGAGTTTCTTTATACATATAAAATATATACACGCACACACCTATACGTATATAGATCTATATAAGATTTTTGAAAGTTCCTCCCTTTTTACAGTGAGAAACAAAGACACGGAGTCAAAAGCATTTGGAAAAGGAAAAGAGCACTTGTGCAGAAGTACAAGTGGGCTGGCCAGGTTTAAAATAGCAGATATTTAAAACCTCATGCACAGCATCACCAAATTTATCAAGTTTACGGTCTGCATGTTCATAAAGAAAAACAGTTTTCTCACGTGATTATCATAGCCACAAAAGCCATGACACATTTTCAGATATCAGCAATGGAAAAGCCAGGGATAAAATGGTTTTTGTTAGGATATCAGAAATTAATGAGAAATGTTCAAGGTTTCATGTATTTGGGGAATGAGAGCTGGATGGTTGACCCTTTTGGTTTTTGATGGTTGGCTGGTTTGGTTTGGTTTCAGTGTTCAATGTGATCATTTTCTTTTCTCCTCCCCTGACTGTGGAACGTGCTTATTCATCATGGCAGCGGGGGAAGATGTTAGTGTGGCTTCCATACAAATTTTGCAGTTGAAGCAAATACTTTTGTTACTTGGGTTAATATGAGTGTTCACTTCATAACCTCTTCTAGTCCTGGGGCATGGAATTGCTGCCACTGTCACCCCTGGCAGCTGTCCTGTCCCTATTCCCCCATGCACTCAGCTTATAGGTACATTGGCACTTAGATTCCCCTAAGCAGTCTCCCTCTTGGCGCTGTGGTGAAGCTTGGATGGGTACTGCAGGCACACTGAGACCCGCTCCTGGCCTGGCACATGGACTCCACCAGTGTTTGCTGTTGCTGTTGTTAGTGAGACCTTGTTCCTTCTTAGTTCCCTCAGCTGCTGTCTAAATACAATTCTTCCTCCGCTGTCTTGCATTTCATTCACTATCAACGCAAAAATGTGTGTAGCTTTAGAACATGTGGCATTGTTTCATGCTTTATGTTTTTGATTGTGTTGTCCCCTCTTCTCCATTGCTTCTCTAACACTTTTTCTGGTCTCATGGAGGATCTGACTTTTATTCTTACGGTGTTTCCCTCATTTCTGCAACCCCATCGCCTAGCGCAGTACTGGGAACGTTGTAAAAAAATGTTTGTTGAATTCACATAGATCAACTACAAGGCCGAGCACAATACCCTTCCCCAAACATGCTGGAGTTGTAAGGCAATACCCCCAATTAAGAATGCAATTGCCTAATCCAATGACAAGTTTCATTTTTCATGTTAGACAATTTTTTTAACAATGGGGGCACTGAAAAAATTTCTTCTAGATTTCTTGCATAAGCCCATCATCCTAAGATGTTAAGCTACCTGGCTTTTATGGGTCGGTTTTTATTTAGAGTAAAAGCAATTGTGCAAAGGGATCTTGATCCACCTAAAAGAAGAGCAAAGCTGGTTTTTCTGCATCCTGCATTCAGCTCCTTCCAAAGAAGGATGTTGCTTGCATCAGAGAAAAAGTATGGGGACCGCATCTTTCATATCTTGGAGTGTCCAGGACCTCACAAGTGCTTGGCATAAGGCATTCAGCAATGTTTGTGAAAATCTAATTGAACATTTCTTTCAGGAAAAAATAAAGCAACCGTCCTGTGATTTTAGGTTGATTCCTACTACCCTCTGTCAAAAGAAAAGACCTCAAACTCTGTAAAATAATTTAAAGAGGTTTATTCTGAGCTGAGTGTGTGCAACCATGGCCCAGAGAGCCATGCCCAAGAAGCCTTGAGCAAGTAGTGTCACCATGGTTGGGTTACAGTTTGTTTTTATACATTTCAGGGAGAACAGGAATTACACGTAAAGTCTTAAATCAATACATGGAAGATGTACATCAGTTTGGCCCAAAGAAGCCAGACATCTCGAAGGCAGGGGGGATTACAGGTTGTAGGTGGGTTTAAAGATTCTTTGATTAGTAATTGGTTAAAGAAATGAAGCTTTGTCTAAAGGCTTGGAATGTTTTAAGATAAGGAGCTCTGTTAATCAGGGACAAGTTGGACATACCCTCAGACTCAAGTGATCTGTTAAGTACATTGAGGACCTGCAGGTGTGGCTTAAGCTTTGTCTTGCAAAGCCTTAGGCCTGTTAATGAGTTACAAAGGACATCTCCAAGAAGGGAAAGGGGCATGACAGGCATGCTGATCTCCCTTCTCATGGCCAGAAACTCAGTTTTAGGGTATTTCTGGGGTCTGCCTGGCCAAGAGGGGGCCCATTCAGTCAGCTGGGGGGGCTTAAGATTTTATTTCACATCTCCATTCGTGACTCAATGGCTCCTTGTCATAAGGTGTTGTGCAGTACAAAGGTAAGGCGAGGAAGACCTGGGGCTGGGCCTGGGGACCCCTTTCAATCCTATTTATCAGATGATGGAAGTAGTAACTGTCACCAGTCTCTCCTGGTTGGCAGGATAATCCTGCACCAGTTAAAGATAATTGAGGGATGGTTTGTCATTTAAGAGGCTCAAGATGGGACTGATTCAGCAGTACCAGACACACCTCGCAGGGTAGCACACGACACGGCGGGACTGTCTCCACCACGACCCCACGTCATGGCCGGTTCATCTCAGGTGGTTCTCTGGCATCTCATTAGGGATCTCAAGTTCCACCTTGGATGGGAGGACAGTCAAAGAGCGATGTGATTAGGGCAAATGTCTTTTAGTGGTGACCTAGCAGAAAGGAATTTCATTAGTAGACTTCAGAATTTTACACACATACACACACATTAATGTTAAATGGTATAATTCAAAATAGCAGGTAGCAAAATGCTGTTGCATTTGGCTTAGAATACACTCAAAGATAGTATTTTGAACGTCATTATCATTATCACTTACAAGAGATTTGTCAAGATGAGGGGACGGTGATCTACTGTGAATAATTAGAGATTTAAAACCAAATTTTCACCTGATGGTTGAAGAGTTTTTTAAGATATTGTTATGGGAAGCTTATGTTTTATACCTGAAAGTTTTCATAGAAACTGGCTTTGTCAGAAAGAAGTTTTATACTCAATATTTTGGTTGCTATGGAGTCAATTTAGGCAAATTACGAATAATATAAGAATAATATAAGTTCTAGCTTCCAAAGACCTGGTGCCCTGGTTAAGAGATGCAGCTACTTGAAAAATGAATGTTGACTAAATTTTTACATGTCCAGTTTTGTAATTGAAAATTCTTGCTGAATTAATCAAGATTTATGCTTGGTCATTCAGCAACTCAAGAAGCCTCGTTTGGGCACCTTGCTCCACGTCCAGAATTGTGTCAGATGCCAGTTCCCCAAGGAAATTGCATCCTATACAGAATTTCAGCTTTCTTAATGGCTAGGCCAGTGTCGTGTAAGTAGAGACATGAGAGAATATCAGCACCAGTGGAGCAGAAATAAAACATGCTTGATTATGTTCTAGTTTGGGTTTTGTTTATAAAGAAATGACCTGCCTTTGAGTCACTTGCAGATCAGAAAGACCATACCAGTGTGTAAAAATATTTAAAGCAAATAGTAAGTAACTCAAATAATCATACATCCATTCTGTGAGTGGAGCTTAAAGTTCTAGGGAAAGTGCACATTTAGATGTTTGGGGATGGAAGATCCCATTTGACTACTTACTATAATTAGGGAAAATAGGTTAAGTCACCTAATAGTCACTTCGCACTCCACAGAAAGCAGTTCTTAACAGCTATAAAAATGGGAGATTTTTTTCTCTCTGTACTCAGGAGATATGGAGTTGAGACTCCCTTCTAAAGCTTGAGATAAGCACACACGCTCTTTCTAAGTTACCTGATGAAATAAATCATGGATATGCAGGTGGCCGATGACAAAATGCTGATCTATATGGTCAGAACAAAATAGAACAAATTGTGCATAATCACTAATATTTGTCTCTGACATGTGGAGCTTACATTAAATCATTTTTAAGGAGCTGAGCAGTCAGTATTCTATGGATACAGCATCCTGGGTTGGGGTATGTGCACTGCCACACAGACAGATGAGGTTGTCACTGAAAGAGTCTACAACAGAGCTGCTCTGCCAGCCTTTCATCCTGTGCACAGTTCCCAGGTGCTGAGAGGTAGAGTGCGTGCCAGGGAATGGGGTGTGTGTGTGTGTGTGTGTGTGCACGTGTGCACGCGTGTGTGCATATGCAGGAAGCTACCCAGTTAATTCTGATTGTCAGGTGGTGGAAGCACGGAATGAAGCCACTCTTTCTGAAAGAAATCCACTTGATTTATGGTAGGCAACAGACATTCACAAGGGTTGTTCCTACAGACCTTTGTCAATGTCCAAATTCTCATATATGGACAGGATTCTGACTGATCTGACCTTATTTCTCTGTTGAGAATCATGTGTTTCCTGTCCAGAAGCCTCATGTACACCTCGGTATACTTTTCACATTTATTGAAAATTTCTCCCAGAAGATGGCTATTTTTCCCACACATAAATAACGGCCTGGTGATTTCAGGAGACGCAGGAGCCGAGGGTGACGGGTTGGCCGAGCTGTGGCAGCGCAGATCGGTTACCTCCCTCCCTGCCTCATCCACACCGACATCTGTCTCGGGCAAATTACCACAAGGCAAATTTGTGCTCAGCCAAATTACAAAATGCCCAATATAACTGCCTAATAATTTTCAAATAACCACAAGCAGAAACATTAAATCCATAAATGTCAATGGTTTACCCTTCTTAACTGTGAGACAGCTTGGCCCTTCCATTCCTGGGGATGCCAAATAACATAGTGACGCATTGGCTCCCACCCAGGGGCCATCTCAGACAGCCGGTTTCTCCGGCGGAACTCGAGTGTGGCAGCACCTGGGAACATCAGGAGGAGGATCTGTGCCTGCCTGTGGGTCTCCTCACAGAGCTCCCCCACGCAGGGTCCCCACTCGGCCTTGGGGGGGCTCCCCAACTCGAGTTAGCTCTGCATGTCCCAGGGCGGGCGGGGGAGACGTGTTCTCTTTGTCATTCCCTGTAGGCAGTGTTCACTAACACCAACTGAAGAGATGTCGGTGTTTGAGTTATAAATGTCCCATTGCTTCTTTCCCAGAGGATTTGGTTTTATAGCATGGATATTGTGAACTCTGACATGGTTCCAGTTGTTTTGCATTTGCCGTGGTTTTCTTTAGAAAGCTGGCTTTTTAAAAGTGCGATGTCCACGGCTTCCCTGCTCAACTCTCCAGTTTCTTTCCCTCAGATCCCACTGGCCAGAGCAGCGTGGGCAGCCAAGGACCAGTGTCCCACCAGGACCTGCCTTAGCTTACTTAGGGACACTCCCTGCCCTGTGGAGGTGCTCCGGAATTTATATTATCAGGGATTGAAACAAACCCCTTTAATAGCAGTGATTTCTCAGGAAGAGAAACCACTGTCAGCAATTTTTGCATTGCCCTCTGGTTTTTCCAAGGTTGCACACGTTCTTGTGCTTGTGCGCATACAAATCGACAGAGCGGGCAGAGGCATGAGAGGCCTTCTAGGAAAACCGCCACAAAGCAGACAATGTTATTCCTTACATTTATTGCACAAGCGGATGGCTTCTCACAGGTCATATAGGTCAAGCCTCTCATTGTCTTGGCCAAGTAATCACTTAGAGGTGTTAAACAACCTAGTTGGGTCAGTTTCAAAGATCACCTGTACCAGCGATGGTGTGATGGTGGGCTAACAGCTTAAACTCTGTGCCTCAGTCTCCTCACATGTAAAATGGAAATTATTATATCACCTAGTTCATTGAGTTGTTGTGAAGGTTAAAATGAATATTGAGCATCAAGTATGTAGTACGGTGCCTTTCATATTTTAAACAGTGGTTCCTATAATTATTATTGCCATTATTATTATTACAACAGCTCCTGACCCTAGCCAGCAGAACCCTTCTTCTATTGTTCCATCATGTGTTCTCCTGGCAAAATATCCCACCTGAGTTTATTGTACCCTGTGTGGCAGAGGAAAGAGCCCTGAGCTGCCGGTCACATCTAGACCACCTGGCTAACTAGTCACGTGACCTCAGAAAATTAACCCAATTCTTTTGCCCTCTGTTTCCTCATGTGCAACATAAGGACCGGCAGATAGAGAAGCCTTTTGGAACTGTACCATCTCTAATAGTCCCGGGCCTGCATATATGAAAATAGCCACTCACATATGTCCTATCATGCCCCAGGCTATTGGTTGTCACCCTGGCCCCAGCTGCCACGTATTCTCCCAAAGAGAATCCAAGACACTCCTCTCAGTAGCACAGAATTCAGAATGCTCACTTTCTGGGCTCTTGTTAGTGGAGTGTGGTGTAGTTAAGTGGATTTACCTGAGCACGGGGCAAACATGACTGAGAGGGAGAGCCTGTTCATTGTGTACCCTGAAAAGTTAGACTGGTGGAAGTGGGCTTAAATATAGCAGGACGAGCTAGAAATCATGGAATCAGAGACTGACATAGAATAATAGAGTACAGAGTTTGTAAGGAGAAAAAGTCCTGACAATAAAAACTGTGAACTGAATATCCAAACAATATTTGGAATATCTACTTTAGAAACTTTAAAATAAAACAGGTTAATTTTTCTGGGATAGTTTAAGCATTAAACCATCCAATGGCAGGTGCGTTGTGATATTCCACCTATTCATTCACTCGTCCTGCATTGAGTGAGTGCCTGCTGTATGTCAGTGCTGAAATGTAAAACTGCTCAAAATCCCTGTCAGTCCTAAAGTTCTCTGATTTTACCAAGAGGGATATTGTTTTGCCCCCCAAATAGGCCATCTCTCACATTTTCAGACTGACATCCATTTGTGGATTTCTACCAATTAATGGCTTTTGTACAGTGCTGCTGATCATTAGAAAGTAATCTGTAACCTAAAAATGATTGATTTTTTAAAATCTGAAGTATGTTAATCAACTTTTTGAAAAGATTAAGGGAATAAGTTTCAGCTTTGCATTCAGATCTGTGAATGTAAAAAGCCCAGCTAGCTGGAGGTAGGGTATTTATTCTCTACATTTTTACTGAGAAATTGTGCGAGTCTATTTTTGTTGCCTAGGTAATACAGCTTTGCTTTGGTCTCTTGGATGTGCGGCAGTGGTACAGAATGGTTGGTAATAGACAGTGAAGTGTGGCTGGTGTAATGGAATATTGTAGGAAATCACCAGCTTTACCCTTTTTTATTTACCTGCTGTGCTATTTTCATTAATATCATATTATAATAAGATTACATACTTAAATAAGATCATATTTTCTTTTCAATGAAAACTGGAAATTTTCGAAGACTCTTTATGGAAGAGTTCCTCCTTCTAGCAGAAACTAGAATAACCAGTTCTCCTAGAAGACCTTAATTACAGTCATTCTTTTTAAGCAGTGGTGTCTAAACACAATATTATTATAATTATATGCATAATGAGCTACATCTTGATGTCAACACATGGATTATAAACCCTTCTGTTTGAATTAAATACTGATTCAAGCGAACTAAATCATTTTAGATTGGATAGTTGAAAAGATTCATGAATCAGAAGGTGCTTTATAATGACTGTGGATGGCAGCACATTTTCCAGCATTTCTTGACCACTAATCAATCAGAGATTATGTGTATGGGCATGGCTGCTGGAAGGGGTGGGTGAATACTCCTTTATGTGAATGAGCAAGAACTGGATGGATGTGCAGCTGGCATATTCAAGTCTTTGGCAAAGAAAATGGATATGCAGCATTGATGGCTCTGCTGAAGGCTACCTTCCTATTTTGTTGATGAGGTGACTCATTCGCTGTGCATCTCTTGTGCTGCTATAGCTCAGGGGGGTCAGTGTAGCTGGAGGGACTGGGGAGACATTTTTCTAGTATGACTATGTATATTTGTACAGAAATGCCATGTATTTTTGTGTAATTATTTCTATCTCTCCAGGCTTTCTTGTCTACAAAGGAGAGATTCATTTTACTCTCCAGTGTGAAGGAATTACCTGGCACACATCACAACAAACTTGCCAAAGAGTAGTAATGATGAATGATGCCGATGTTTGATGATATCAGTGTAAATTGATTGATGAACCCATTGAATTAAAACCTTAAAGTAAATTTGGACTCAGAGTCCTATTGGCAGGTTCTCTATGAATAGATCCAAGCTCCTCCTTTTTATTCTCTCTTGAGAGCAAAATTTGCAGTTCCAAGAAAATGAACCAAGTCTTACTTATCATCCCTGTTCTGGTTTCCGATGTTGTCCTAGCATAGCTTGATCGTCAAATAAGCATCTGGATTCTCCAGATCATCCTTTGTGAGGATTAATTGCTTGGGCCACACATGGTTGTTTCTTTCTCTCCAAGTGTCTCCTTCTGGCCCTAAACTCCTCAGCAGAGCCGTCTCCTGCACCCGCAGGCGCTCTCCCCGCAGCTGTCTCTGATCACTGTCCGCAAGCCTTTATACTCCTCCCCTCCCGTGTCAACACTTTATACTGCCCCTGCCCTCTCTTTTCTCCTCGCTCCCTTCCCTTCTTTTCTCCCTCTTTCCTGTCATCCATCCAGAAACGTGTACTGAGGATTGTTATTGAAATGTTTTAAGCAAGCCCAGCACCCGCTACCTGACATGCAGCAGGCATTTGAGAAACATCTGTGAAGCAAATGAGCGAGTACTTTGTGTGCATTTTAGAAGGATCATCTGGGCACCTGTGTGAAGGTTGAGGGGCAGGCAATCCTGTTGTGCATCTGCCGAGTCCCTGCAGGCAGGAGAGGATGACAGAGACTTTGGGGAGAGAAGAAAGGAGAGAGTCGAAAGGAGAGGAAGGCGACTGGTAAAAGGAAGAAGACTTAGAGCTTGCCTTGCTGGGCAGGGGAGGTCACGGTGAAGCACTGGGGCACCAAGAACGTGAGCATTGCTGTGCGGGTGACTAAGTCCCAACCAGCTTAAATGTCCTCCCCCCCCCCCCCACCTGCCCCTCTAATCCTACTTGAACTCCCTCAGACTGAATTAATTGCTTCCTTCTTTTAATCTCTGTAACATTATAGGGAATTGAAATTATTTTTGTGGATTTTAAATATCTAAAAGTTATGTTCTCCTCAAGGCTTTACCTGACTCAGTGCTGTATCTTCCTAACGTATTTCCTGGCTCTTTTAGTCATCCGTAATTTTTTGTGGCGGTGAAGTGTCTCCTCAGATTTTTTGCTGTTTATCAAGTTGTTTGTTTTCTTATTTTTCTAGCTTAAGAGATCTTTACCAGATAGGGGATTTGCAAATATCTTCTTCCAGTCTGTGGCTTGTCTTCTCATTCTCTTAACATTCTCTTTCACAGAGCAAAAGTTTTAAAT
Organism: Lemur catta; assembly: GCF_020740605.2. Taxonomy (NCBI): domain Eukaryota; kingdom Metazoa; phylum Chordata; class Mammalia; order Primates; family Lemuridae; genus Lemur; species Lemur catta. The sequence continues at coordinate 94,867,462 of NC_059136.1, read as the reverse complement.
TTTGGTAAAGTCAGTTTTTTCTTTTATGGGGATCATACTTTTGGTGCATTTCTAAAAACTCTTTGCAAAAATAAAGGTCACACATATTTTTCTCCTATATTTTCTTCTAGAAGTTTTATAGTTTTGTGTTCTACATTGTCTATAATTTTTATTGAGCTAGTGTTTGTACCTGAGGTGAGGTAGTATCAAGGTTTATTTTTCACATGTGGATGTCTAATTTTTCCATTTGTTGAAGAGGCTTTCACTTCCTAATGAATTGCTTGTGCACCTTTGTCGACAATCAGTTGACTACATTTGTCTGCAGCTATTTATGCTCTCTCCTCCCGAGGAGCTCCACCAAGGAAGCTTGCTCAGGATTCTCACCAAATTTTCTTGAATGCCGGATGGACTTCGAGGAGAGGAATCCTACCAGAGTGCAAACCCTCCTATTCTGCATCCCCACGTGCTCCACTCCTTTTCTTAGCTCACAGTTAGCCTTCAGCAATATGTTAAAAAAAATTTTAACCGTCTCTTCTTACCACCTTACGTGGAGACCGAAGTGTGCACTCTCGGTAAGCAAATGCCTGTTCTGTTGCTCCCTGCGGATGCCTTTCTCTCCCCAGATTCATATTGGTTCGTTGTTCAGAGGTTCAAGAAAAGTTGTTAATTTGCTACTTGTTGAGCCTTTTCCTTGTTGTAAGGGTGGGGATAATGCTTTCCACGTCTCCAAGCTAAAACCAGATATCTCACAGATATTTTTGAGAGTTGAAAATCTCTACGGTTTTGACGCTGCCGCCATCTCACTGATAGCAACTCGTGCTGTCTTGCCCTTTGGCTTCCCCTGCCGTAGGAACTGGGCTCCCCTGAAGCTCTTTGCTGGCAGAATTTTACTCACATCTTTCTGGACAATTCCAAGCATGGGAATTTTGATGATGGAAATTGTGTATTTTTCTGCTGTTGTCTTCCATGTTAATGCATATCTGTTCTGTGTGTCTGTACAATTATGTTGGCTCTTCTTTGGAAACAAACTAAGTATAAATCTCTGTGCCATACTGGGTTTTACTGTTGAGTTCATGTTAAATAAGGGTGGCGATGATCTCAGTGATAACCGTGCTAAACATTAGTCACTTTTGCAATCTCCAAAGGACTGTTTCTCCAGTGTTAACCTTAACTCTTCTGTCTTCTAATCAAGATGCGTGTTGTGTTTAGGTTATAGAAATTGTTCTTCTCGGGAGTAGATCTATTTTATCTTTTTTAGGGCTAAGTAATTGTTATTCACAGCATAGTAATATGCAACTGAAGTGTTAATTCCAAAAAGGTATGAATATCAACATGTTAATATTCAATAGTGAACATGCTCAGTAATGAATGCCAATCATTAGTTACAGTGTGTCTAACCTTATACTGTTTGAGGTTCAGTTTAAAATTATTAAATAAAAAGTATACACAGCCAAACAGTAGGTTTTGCACATAAGCTGATCTGAGACACATGGTGTTGTTAAGTAGTGACACAATGTAAATTTATTTTTTAATAACTTGGTTTGCTAAAAAGGGATCAGAGAAACATGGGGATTGTGTTTTCACTGCTTGAGGCAATCTCATTTGCAAAATCATTTCAAACAGAAGTCCATCTATCACTATGTAAGGACATGGAGTAATTTTTTCAGTGTTGATATGTTTGAGTTTAGAAATCCCACTACTACCCACTGGCATTAAGGGAATAATTCCTAATGAAAAGCCACCTTCTATTGCTTTATTTATTCCTTATACACCCAGTGTACATGCATTCCCTTTCATGAAGCCATTTTTCTTATCTACTGGGTTTTCTGATGGATGCAAACAGAAAATAACCATAATTTGAATGATCTTTTAATAATTGCTGGACAATTCAGAAGCTAATAAAAGGCCTTCTTGCTAGCATATCCATTAATATAATATTTAGAGTAATAGGAATGGAACTAGCTGAATTTTTAATGAAAAGCCATTGTAAATATTTAAGTATTATTTGGAAATTAGGGCCATCTGGGCTCTTAAAAGAGGGTTTCCTATCACTTTCTGTGGTTAGGTAAAAGGTGCCTGGTTAAATATGTAGTTCTGGGAACAGAACTCTGTGCCACATGGCTGTAGCTGAAATTACAGATTATTCACTTATTAATGGACAGTAGCAATCTCCCAGAAGACAGTATGAAAGAGTTTGACTCCACATAGAGTGGCTAATTGACTCTGAACTTCCCTGCGTCTTTGCTCATCCTGCCAACTGCATGCAGCCAAGCCATCGTTACGTTCCTCTGAACTTCTTAGGCTCAGAAAAGCCAATGGTATTGTCGATAAACCAAAATATAACACTGACCATCAAAAATCACTGGTATTGCCAAACTATTTATAATTTTTTTGGAGGGAAAAATGCTTCTTATTTACATCAAAATAAGGGTTTCTCTAAGATTCTGTATATGCAGTGTACCCCCAAAAAGTGTGATTCAGGCAAACTACAAACACGGCAATACAATTTCCCCACTCTAGCTGACCCTGGACCGATTCCCCCTCAGAATAATGCAAAAGATCAAAGACTTGACCCTCATAACAAAATTGCTAATTTGTGTTTTTCCTAATGGACTGGGAAATAATAGTTTAGATTTAAAAGGTCTTCTCTTTTGATTCCTGCATATACATGGACTCCATTTATGTTAACAAATTGCTTAATTAAGCCAAAATGATGACAATTTCAGTAAGAATTTGTAAGCAATATTTGGCTTTAAAAATCCAAACAGGGATGATTCACCTGCCATAATCAACTATGAATTCTTTTATACAGACTAAATATTTTTCCCACCCTCAATTGTGCTTCATAATATATCCTGCTTTTTTTTTGGAAGGAAAATATGATCCTTAAAATTAGTAATAATAGTAATGAAATAATAGATTGTTATATTTGTAATCAGTAATTATGTAGTCACCAAATAAGTGGCTAGTATCTAGGGAACAAGCAATTATATGATCTATGATTACTAAGGAAGTAATTATGATGGAAGATAAGCCTCTCTTCATTATGCTTTTGTTTTTTTTACTAGCATTTACATAACACAGCTTCTAATCCATAGTGAATGTTTGTTTAGGTCTGAGAGAATGTGTATCTGTCACGCACAGTTTAGAACAGGAACTCTTGGCGTTCATGGATTTGGCATTCTCAATTTCAACTCTTCACTGGCAGTTTGAAGGACAGTGGCTTCCTATAACTCTTCTACGGGATGTATTTGAATCAGGTGCTGCGGTGTTCCTGTGGAGGACTGCAGGTTGCCAGGCACCGCACCCCACTGTGGAGGTCACACATGGTCAGGATCCCTTGTCTAGTGGGAGAACCTCTGCATCCAGGACAGAAAGAAAAGAAAACCAACTGTTGATAGTGATGCAACTAAGGAAATGTACTAAAACACGTGGAAACACTAAGCAGTGGGGGAAAGTATAGACTGAAGTTCTTTTAGCGAATTTAGGGATTCTCAAAATTCTCAGAGCATGAATCTGTGACTATTAAGGGACTATTAATGAATTCATTAGACATGTAAATAATCGAGTTGAATAGTGTTCTCAGGAATCTAACCTAGACTGTCACGATCTGGTTTTAACTGACAGATATGAAAAAAAAAGAACTTTACTGTAGAGATAATGTCATTTTTTAAAAAATTCTATTTATCAAAAAATTCCGTATTTCAGCCAGACCTCAGGTTGTTATTGTTTTCTACCTGTCTCTGTTTTGGGATGTTTTATGTTTTCTTAGCACCTTGACAATTCTGTGTGGTTATTCATTCTGTACACACAGAGCAAGGGCTATGGTAGACATAGCAAAATAGAGATAAATAAGACTGGATCACCAATCATTCAAAATAATATGAGAGATCAAAAGTTGCAAGGAGGTCTCATGTTTGTTTATTTTTTTTGGTAAAAATTTTGTTGCTTTTAAAATTTAAATTAATTATATAAACCATCTCCTTCACAAATATCTAATGATTGAATTCTCTTTATTTACTTGGAAATTTAAGAGCTTTCTTCAGAGTGTACATCCTTTTTTGCCTTTTCCATTGAAGACAAAAATCAAAATAACTTTTACCTAGTTTTGTTATCATTTTTTTAAGTATAGAAATAATCTGTTAAAGTCATGTTGTTAACTTTGTTTTGTAAAGGCAGATTTTTAAGTAGACACGGGTTTGGATTCATAGGAACTCACATGACTGTACACTTGACTTACAACTAGAATTAAATCTATGACACACCTCTTGCAACTAATCTTTTAAAATTGTTTAGTAGTATTTCATGAGAAATAGTCATGTTTTTTGTCTTATTTTTCTAAGCCTGAATCATGAAATCTGTTTGATTTGATTTATTCTTAATTTTCCTTTAGAATGGTAGGAATTGAGCTTATCAAAAAACATAGTTACTCATTTCCCTTAGAGAAAAAAACAAAGCAACTTCACAACTCTAAGACCGTCCTTATAATAGCCCACAATTTGTCCAAAGTAATCCTTAGAGATTAAAAGAAGAATAAGACCCTATTTTGAGAATATACTATTTTCTAAGACAGTCAAGTAGTTTAACAGACCCTGCCTCATGCACCCTCTAAGTTTAAAGATGGGAGCATTTTTTTTTTAAGTATTTCCCTTAAAAACAGAAACACTGAATTTCTGATATTAGCCAAGTGAGTCGGTATCTGTAAAAGAATAGAATGAAGCACTCAAAAATTTTTGGGTCTAGTGTCAAATTGCTAGGGTTTAAATTCCTGTTCTACCACTTTCTAGATAAGTGACAAAATTGTGACAATACTTAATAATTATGAGAGTTGGATATGTTACTTAACTTGAAAAGCCTCAGTTTCCCCATCTATAAAATGACAATAATAATAATAACCTACTGATAGAAATGTTGGGAAGGTTAAATAAGATAATGTAAGTTAAAGTCCTTAATACAGAATCTAGCTCATAGCAAGTGTTCAATTAATGTCAATTATTATTTATTCAGCTAAAGAATATCGAGTGCCTGCTTTGTGCTACGTGACAGGATATACAAATCTCTTCTGTCGTCTTGACTGGGAACTAGGAATATAAACATGCAAGTGTAATTCGAGGCCCAAATTTACATAAACAGGATTGGAATCTTGAACTCTCTGCCCTACTAGGTCTTGGACTCCTAAGTTGAAGAGTTAATTGTGAGTTCAACAAAATTAGGACCTCCGTTAAACTTATTTTAGTTTATTTCAGTTTTCTTCTCTGAGAATGAGCATATATAGGTAAATACCCATTAAAAGAGGCTAGTGTAATCTGTAAAAGGTAGAGCTTTGCCTGTCAACTGACCATCTTTTTTTTTTTTTTTTGAGACAGAGTCTCGCTGTGTTGCCTGGGCTAGAGTGAGTGCCGTGGCGTCAGCCTAGCTCACAGCAACCTCAAACTCCTGGGCTTAAGTGACCCTACTGCCTCAGCCTCCCCAGTAACTGGGACTACAGGCATGCGACACCATACCCGGCTAATTTTTTCTATATATATTTTTAGTTGGCCAGATAATTTCTTTCTATTTTTAGTAGAGACGGGGTCTCGCTCTTGCTGAGGTTGGTCTTGAACTCCTGACCTCGAGCGATCCACCTGCCTCGGCCTCCCAAGTGCTAGGATTACAGGCGTGAGCCACTGCACCCGGCCCATCTTTTTTAAACTTTTTTTCAAAGATGCAGTTGTTCTGAAGCTTCTTAAGAAATGGCTGCTGAGGCACAGCTGACATATGAGTACATGTGTTGCTTAATGACAAGGATACTTTCTGAGAAATGCATCGTAAGGTGATTTTGTTGTGTGATCACTACAGGGTGCACTTACACAAACCTAGAAGGCACAGCCTACTACACACATAGGCCGTATGGTACAGCCTGTTGCCCCTAGGCTACAAACCTGTACAGTATGTTACTGATGGAATACTGTAGGTGGTTGTAACACCATGGTAAGCGTTTGCATATCTAAACATGTCTAAGCCTCTGGGTACAGTGGGTCATGGCTGTAATCCTAGCAATTTGGGAGGCTGAGGTGGGAGGATAACTTGAGACCAGGAGTTTGAGACCAGCCTGGGCAACACAGTGAGACATTATCTCTAAAAAAGAAAAATAAAAATTAGCTGGGCTTGATGGTGCACACCTGTAGTCCCAGCTACTCAGGAGGCTGAGGCAGGAGGATTACTTGTGCCCAGGAGTTGGAAGCTGCAGTGAGCTATAATCACACCACTGCACTACAGCCTGGGCAACAGAGTGAGACCCTGTCTCTAAAAAAAAAGTAAACATGTCTAAACATAGAAAAGATAATGCATTGCATTACACCATTATGGTGGCTAAAATGTCACTATGTGATAGGAATTCTCCAGCTCCACTGTAATCTTACGGGACCACTGTGGAATCCGTGGTCCATCGTGTGCTGAAACATCGTTAGCTGGTATGTGACTGTTTTTGTATTTGTCAGCATTTACGTTTCTTGTTCCTTATAAAGTCTCTTTTCTGCCACTATTTGATTGTGGTATAATCTATGCTGAGTTTGGATTGGTTTGAATCTTATATTAGGAAAAGGAAAGAGAATTAGACATGAGTGTCCACATAGCCTGAAAACACACGAGAGACATTTCTGCCATATTTCAACTAATTAAAAAACAGATTCCTTATCCCTTAGAGAACTTTGGTCTTGTTAGTCAGAAAAATATTCTTGAACCATAGCCAAGATTCCAGCAATGGAAAGAATCACCGACTCACTTGTCCAGAGACAAACCTAAGGGAGTGTATCACTAGACTAAATCTGCCGGGAGTAGATTGGCTTTAATCTGTTATCTATATTTAAAACCTTTTGAGATGACTTTTTATTCGACTGTGTTCACAAATGGAGCCTGTGAATGTTTGTCCTCCACGGCTGTGTGTGCACTCTCCTCTTCCTAAGGACATGGGGGTGGCGGGGGCGGCTGGATGGCTGAGCTGGGAGGAAGAAGTACTATGGAGCACTTTGCTCACCAGCTAGAATTTTCTATGCCCAATGACACAGGAGAAATAATTCCTGGGCTTCACTGACTTACAGGAAGGGAAGGGCAATTGCTTGCCAGTGGCCGTAGCTCTAGGATGAGGAAGAGAAATCTCTCTCCCAAAAATGTATGAGGTAAAGAAAGAGGCCCTCATTTAATTCAACAATTCTTTATCGCAATGTTTCCAAAACTTTTCCTAACTTAACCCAGACACTGTTTACAAATGTAGATTCCTGGGCCCACTACTGAACTGGGGAATCAGATTGTCTTGGAGATGGGCCCCTGAATTTATGTTTTTAAGAACTCAGCCAATTCTATGATCATGTAAGTTTAGGAGACCCTGCTATGTGATGGCTTAGATAAACATAAGAGAACAAAAACGTACGCGAAGAGGAATAATAATTTTTGAAGGATAACATGTGATATGCTGAAGCAGAACGACAGGAGCCTCCACTGTTTTGAAAGTAGGTTGTGTTCCGGGCCGGCAGCAAAAATCGCCAACCGCCAGATCCGGAGCTGCTTATGGAGACACATACATGATGCAAAACTTCACAAGGCTAAAAGCTGTTATTTCTGAACATATTGAAAACAATGCGTTTCTTTGAAACAATATAGTATAGGATTAGCCTTTTCCCTGTCTCTGCCGACACTTAATCTTACGAGGACTCGTCTCGCTGATACCGGCCTTTGGGTCTGCCAGCGAAGGCTTCCACAGAGAACTGGAAGGGGCGGGACGGCTGCTTAGCAGGCTGCCCTGCCTGCCCTGCAGGTCAGTGATGGAGCCTGCCTGAGGCTGCAGCTCTGTGGGATAGCCCGTCTGTGCTTTGGAGCCGGGGTGAACAGGCCCACTTTGGAGGAATCCCGCCAGTGCTGCGGTGAGTTCCAGCCACCCCAGGCCCTCCCCACCCGCAGATCCCAGAGCATCCTGGAACCCGTCTTACAGGTGTCCCAGAGTGGCCTGTACGCTTACAACGTCTTTATACATATGGGTTTAGTCACTTAGATTTTATCTGAAAGCAGATCTGTGTCATTAGGCCCTTAGACCTTCATTTGTGCGTTTTGACCACTAGAGTTCCTTCTTTGTCTAGGACCTGACTTTTACTAAAGACCAGGATCTGCTCTCTAAGGATCGGCCCATGCTTTTCACAGGTGTTCAGTGAAAAGGTCTTATGGGTATGGCTTTAATGTCTAAGTAAACAGTCATTAAAAAGTCATTCAGCCGTTGTGTAAACACACACCAGGACTTAGACTAGGCCGTGCTTCCATTCCCCAGTTCCTTCCTTCCTCCATCCCTCCCTCCTTCCCTTTTTCTCTTTCCCTCTTTTAATACAATTCTTGCAAAGTCCCCTAACTTTGTTGAAATCCTGTGCTGTCCATTCCACAAAGCATTATAGTCAGAAGTGACTTGAAACATAAACACAGTAAGTTAGGAGCATAATGCCCAAAATTTGGGGCAATTTTGAATGATTTGGAGTTTCATCAATTATTGAAAATGAATGTATTTGCTTGGTTAATGCAATTTTTATATACTTTTTATTTTGCCTTTAGGCAGAAAAAAATACAACCTAGTGGATTGAAAAGAAAGTCCAACTTTTTCTACAATGGACCATAATTCATCTGAAATACAGAGCCATGTGGGTTATTGAGGTGCACGTTAGGGGAGAATTCTGGATTTTTCTGTCACCAGTTGTACAGCAACATAATAGCTGGTGCTGTGCAGGTGAATTGCACACGTGTGAAAACGCAGTAATTGCTCCGTTCATCTTTAATTGTGGGGTCTTTATTCTGGTTAGATCTGTGGGGCCAATGGGGGTGAGACAAGTGGAAAACTGGAAGTACAGTGAGGCTTGCAGGGTGAAGAGGCTGTGGGAGCTTCCGTCCTGTGACCAGGGCCAGAACAGTAGGGCTGTCCCTCCACTGCCCTCTAATGGCCTCCTTTAGTCTCCCCCCCCCCCGCCCCCCGTCCCCTTTATAAGATGACCGAATGCAGTGGAGGTGGCAGGCAGTGTTATTGTCCCAGGAGACTTCCTAGAGGTCCTGGGATGAAAACATTCAAGTATGTTGGACTGGTTTAGAGCTGCGCTTCCCCCTTTCCCCATAAGCAGTCAAACTGCTGCCTGAGGCAAATAACTGGACTTCTTTGGAGCCCTCTTGCTCCCTTTTAACTCTAACCCTTACATGAAGATGAATTTTAGGGATGCTTTTTAAGTTTCTACACTCCTCAGTCCCCTTGCAGGTCTTCTATCTGTGGCTCCTTCATTTTCCATTCGCTCCAGGCCTTTTCCCTCCCGGGATCTTCCCCACAACCCCACTGCTGGCATTTCCCCCCTTTCTCCCTGGCACAGCTGCAGGACGTCTGCCACGTGCCCGGCAGCCTCCCTGTGCCCTGACCCCTATCTTCCTGCTGAGGTTTGGCTCTTCTGCCACGGCCCATCTTCAGAGCTGCCGTCCTGGGTGGCCCAGGGCACCCCGTGGGCTACACTCGGGGTCTGTGCTCACCTTCCCACCCAAGAGCCCTTCAGGAGCAAGTTATTTGAGTTCTCCCCGCTGGAGTAACTAACAAATGCTGCCTGTCTGTAGAAATGAGAGTCCTCATGCTAGAAATAATCTTACACAAGGCAGGGCCCAGGCAGCTTGAGGGAAAGATTGGAGCCAGGCTGCATAATTTTCTTAGGACCCCCTAGGCAGGAGGGCCCCTCAGGTCCCCTGAGCCCTGGCCACACTGACCGGTGCTGAGTCGTGCCCCCGCCAGCGTTCGGGGCTCTGGGTGTGAGCTAGCGGAAGGAAGGCCAGAGGCTGTGCTTCTGACCATCTGGCCACTCACCGGGCCACTCTGCATTCCAATTCACACGTTTCGCAGTGGCTCAGAATGTGAGGACTTGTCCCCTCTTCTCCTGGGGCCCTGCCACAGGCTCCTCTAGAATTTAGCCCACATCACGGAGCTGCCCGCCGGGTCCCCCTCCTGTCTCCCTCCCAGTCTGTGCCCTGGAACGTTGCAGTCCTGGCTGGTGGTCCCGGCCTGCTCCATCAGGGGTGCCCTCTTTCTGAGTAAGTGACTAAATGCCAGGTCCGATTTCCCTGATGACTCAGGGGAAGAGTGGTTCCTTAGCCCCCATGGGATGGTCCAGCTGTCCTGCAAATTGAATTTGGTGCCTCCAGCGGCCACTAAAATGACATGTCTTTCAGCCGTGTGGACCTCCCTGGAGTCCTGTTGGCAGCTCCCCGCGAGCCCTGACTGAATGTGCGAAGCCAGTCTTCTCTCTCCGGCTGCTGCAGGGCAATCTCAGGGCTGACCCACTTAGGGGGCTCGCGGGCGAGGCCAGTAAGTCTCCCTGTGTCCCGCCAGGATTCAGGTCCAGGTGCCTTCCACCCACGCACCAGGATTGTCTGACAGCATTCTTTCCTCGGCTGTCTGAGGGCACCAGTCAGTTCTAGAAAGAGACTCAGCACACTTCAAGGCAGTGGTCTCCAAACTGATATGGACATTCCTCTGGGGAAAAGTGATGGCTCTCAAGGGGTGTGTGGGACCCCAGTTTTCGGATCAGTTGCTTCCTATGCATTGTCCTAAAATTAATCTACACAGCTGTCTCTTCCCACTCAGCCTTTCACAGTGAGTCTTTTCTCACTTTATGAAAGACAGACATGCCGTTTGGAGCCATCCCACAACCCCGGGGGAGCAGAAACCTCCCAGGTGTCAAATAGAGGGATGATTCAAAGATTGTTGTTGAAAGAAATTAGTGTTGTTAATGAATGGGTAACAATTTGTGGCTAACAAGTCCTTTTACCAGCTAGCTGGTTTTCAATTCTTTGCTTTTAATAAAATTGAAGAAGGACCTAATCAAGTTGTCAGATGACAGATGAGTAAAATTATATTTCATGACAGGTGACTGTGTGATTTGGGGCATATAATTTGAAAGGAGTACAATGAATTGAGTAGATCACTGCAGAGAAACTCTTTCTACTCCCATCTCTTTATGTGAAGAAGGTTTTTTAGCATTTAATTCTGAAAAATAGGGAGGGGGGAACAGAATTGATACTGACCCTTTTCCTCAGCTGTAAATAATTTTCACACCCAAGTATATGAGCTAATTGAAAAAAAGCGCTGTTCATCTCATAATTAGATGAATTTACCATTAAATCTTACTCTTAATATTAATAGTTATCTTTCAAAACTATAACATATTTATGGCTTTGATCATCTGCACACTAATAATAGTGTTTGATATGTGGTATCTTATAAGAGACAGTTTCCTCCTGCTTCTTTAACTTAGTAAATAGAGCAACTTAGTGAACACGTGGTTGTGCTTTCACTAAGGATTTTGAATCAGGCTCTTAAAAGTTCATAGTTCATCTTTAAAACACTGCATTATATTCTTACAACCTTAAAAAATGCAATCGGATTATGGGTTTTCAAGAGTAAATGTCATATGGGGATCAAGACATGGTTTACTTCAATGATGTAAGTGCTGAAAGCTTTAGGAAACAACTCAATTGGTTGAATAAAAGAAAGAATGAGAAAAAATAGTACTGTTAATATCTAGATTTCTATTCTATTAAAAGAACAAGAAGGAGTTAGAACGAGGAAGAATGAATTAGCATTTTTTAGGACAGCGTCACATGGAAAGAATGAAGGGTAGCCCTTTTTTTCTTTGGTGCTTCCCGGGTGTCTGTCGCTGTGCTTGCCCACGATTGACGTCACGTGCTTGGGCACTAGAAGAAGAGAGCTAGTGTGAGCTCAGCAGACGACTTCTGGGCTGCCGTGTACACAGCCATTCCAGGTACCATTGCTGGTGCAAGGTAAGTACCTAGTAACACAGCCAGTAAGATGTTTGAGACAAGATGTTTGGATGGAAAATAGATTTATATTCCCTCATTATAATCTGTTCATTTTGGGTTTCAGTAGGGAGAACCCCGTACCTGATGGCGTACACAGCAGTGGGAGGAGCTAGGATTATGCCACTGATGCTTTGGGGTAATAAAGTAAAAGATGTGACAAATCTTGGTGATTCCATTCAACCAACACCTCAGCCATATTCATATATTTATAATCTGATTCTCTTTTGCTCTGTGACTCTTTTAGTGGGGTGTATCCACACACCTCCATATTGGGTCATACATTGCTGCTGCATTTACACCTAGTGAGAACCATTGTAGCCACAGCAGCTGTTAATGAGCTGCTTGCAAAAAGTAGGCTTTGCTACTTTGTGGTATTTTTAATGTGATTAAATGAATAGATGAAATAAGCTCCTTATGAGCTTTATGTTTTAAACTTTAAAATGGAATCTGTCTGACACCAAATCACTGGCTTCAGCTAAATTTTAAAAAATGAGGTTTTATGATGAAACTCCTGATTAAAATTATAGTAAAAATATTTTAAATCTCTGCCTAATTCTATAGTGGTTCTGAGAATTCTGATACTTTCAGAAAGAATAAATGAACAACTAAAAGTATCTACACTGGCCAAATAAAGTGTTTTAATGAAAATCAAAGGCCTTGCTTAATTGATAACGTCTGGGCTCTAGTACTCCTAATGTGTTTTTCATGAAATATTGGAGTAGCTCTACTGTGGCTGCCATTGATTCCAATACAGCAGCCAAAAACATGGAGGGTAAAATTCTTGGCCTGTGCATATCAACTAGGTTGGGTTTCCGTGGCTCGAGACCAAGTAATGTAATATCTGCACTACCCTGATTGCATTTTATCAAGGTAATGACTGGTTATGATAATGATGTTAACTCTTATCTACTCTACCTGGACAACTTGTAGTTTGATGCCAAATCTAAAACATTGCTTCATGAACTTCAATAACCTTTTCATAGACTATGGTATAGATGATCAGAAATCAATACAAATAGTAAAAGAACAACTTAAAACTGATAGTGAGGATTACATTATTTAGAGTCTGTCAAGAAAAGTTGTAAATATAACTTTATAAATATATAAATATTTTTGTTTTATGTTATACCTAAAAACATACATATAGGTCCATGTTATATAGGTATTTATGTAAATATAACTCGTATGGATGCCTGCATGTAAATTAAGAAATGAATTCTACTTTTGAATACATTTTACTTGTCATCAATTGGAAAATTTTAGTAAAATGCTGGAAAAATTGTGCTCTTATCTTAGAAAATGTTAGAAAAAATATACTCCTGCCTGCTAGAAATGTGTCTTAATAATTAAATAATCATTACAGTGTGAAAGACACCTATACAGGTATATAGTATACAACCTTATAAATGTAGGTAGTGGCCAGAATCTTTTTGTAACATTAGCACAAACATAACAACCTCTCCCCAACCCTCTCTGTGTTATGGTGAGAGGTGCTCATGTATCTTGATGTCTGGAGAAAATATAATTTGACCTTAATTTTAGCAAATTGACAGTCTGGCCTTTGAACCAAATATAAACACCCCAGCTTCCTGCAGTTCGAAAGGATATGTTAAGCAATTTTTTTTAAGTGAAGAAAGTATTCAGCTCACATATAAAGAAGCTATTAAAAACTTATCTCAATGTAAGCAACAAGATTAAGGCAATAAATGCACTTGTAGTGCCTACAATTTGTATTGTAAGAAGTTTCTTACATACTAATGTAGCATGGTAAAATGGTCCATTACAGAGCTGAAAGTAACGGTACAATGATAGAAGGTCAAAGGCATTTCCCAAAACTACAGTGGACTGGATCAGGCTTTGTTTACCAAAAAAAAAAAAAAAAGAGTAAAGCAAGAGAGGTTAAAATTAGCAATTCAGCTTTTCACAGATTGCAAAACTGCACAATTCCCCTTATATCTGCAGTCCCCAACCCCTGGGCCACTGACTAGTACTGGTCTGTGGCCTGTTAGGAACCAGGCAGCACAGCAGGAGGTGAGTGGCAGGCAAGCAAGCGAGTGCACCTGTGTTTACGGCTGCTCCCCATCACCGGCATCACTGCCCGAGCTCCGCCTCCTGTCAGGTCAGCAGCAGCATTAGATTCTCATAGGACCGTGAAGCCTACTGTAAACTGCACATGTGAGGGATCTAGGTTGTGCACCCCTTGTGCGAATCTAATGCCTAATGATCTGAGGTGGAGCTGAGGCGGTGATACTAGTGCTGGGGAGCAGCTGCAAATGTAATAAACCTAACGTGCTTGAATCGTCCTGAAAATATTCCCCCTCCCCTGACCCTGTCTGTGGAAAAATTATCTTCCATGAAACCGGTCCCTGGTGCCAAAAAGGTTGAGGACTGCTGCTTTATATGATCTCAGATTACACGCAGGGGCAGGAGACATAAGGCATCTGAAGTGCTTAGCGCTGTGTCTGGCTCATAGAAAGCACTCAGTAATGGTTAGTTACCATTATCAGCTCCGTCATGTCCTTTTATTTAAATACCCATTGATAAAAACTTACATCACCTAGGTGCTTTACAGTTTCCAAAGTACTTCTGCATGTGGTTATATTACTTTTTCTTTACCACAGACCTATCTATAGGTTATGCTCCCACTGTGCAGATGAGGGAGCAGAGGCTCAGGGACATTAATGACTTGCACACAGTTTCAGAGTTACTGCACTACTAATTTGACAGTCTCCACTGTAGGCAACTCTCCTGATCATGGTCATGGGACACTAACATTGGAGAAAATGGACAAACCAATAAACAAACAAAAACTCCTCCAGCTAGTTAATAGGCAATTTAGTGTTGCGCTTACAGGATAGCTGCGTAATAATAACAGCTAATGTCTATCGAAGGCTTATTACATGACAGATACTGTACTAAGCACTTTAACTGCATTTTTCCTTAATACTCCCAATATCCTTTGAGGTAGATGCTATTATTTTCTCCATGTTTCAGATGAAGAAACTGAGGCTTAAAAAGTTTAAGTTGCTTGCCTGAGGTCCTGTAGCTGGCAAGTTGTGGAACCTCGTATCAAACATAATGTCTGATTCCAAAGCCCTCAACGCTGAGCCGCTTCACCATGTCAATTCACATCAGTCAGACAATACTGTGTGCATAAGTCCTATTTATAGCTCCAGCAAGAGATGGTGAGGATAAAGGTAGCCAGAAATGTTATTACAAATACAGTTAAATATTCAGAACTTTTTGTGGATAATGGAGGCATTCCTACAGTTTATACTTGATCTATTTCTTAAGAAAGTTAAATGTAAAAATAATATCAGTAAAATGTTTATGGGAATATAAGTGATCATAGCTTTCCCAAGCATTTTGGATGTGTGAATTAAAAATCATTTTATTTATCCAATAAATCAGGTCATTCTCTAATTCGGATTTACAATAATATGTTGACACAGTAGTATGATTTAGCGTGATTTTTACTATTACAAAAAGAAAGTCTTGTTTATGAAAGTTATAAGGGAGAGAGACTGTGGCCTGCTTGTCTATATACTAAAGAATCACCTCCTTGACTTCTGTGGAATGTGGTAGCAGAAACAATAATGTTTTAGTATTTTAATAATGGCTAAACAGGTTACACATATTGTAACAAACAAAGACAGAACTATATGTTTGTAAATAGTTGCTCTAAGTTGTATCAGTATTGAATTATAGTTAACAATAGACCGGTTGACTCTAACTAAAATCTAACTAAAATATCCTTTTAGTTTATATTGACTAATAACGAGGTACTACTTAATTGAGAACCATTTCCTGTCCACGGAAGCATCATATGAATCTCTTGGGGATTTTGTTATTCTTGTTGTTATTTGTTGCTTTTAAGGTTGTATAATATTGGTTCCAGCAGAGATAATAAGACAAATGTGAATTTAAAAGTAAAACAAGTTTATAAAATTGACTTTATGCCTCCTAGTTGAAAGTCTTGAAGAAATCAGGATTAATCAGCATTTCCTCTGTCTTTTCAATATGTATCCGCAGAGCCTAGGACAGGCAGGCAAATGAAGTACTCTAAAATACAGGTGGCTGCAGCTGAATTCAGAAGACAATGTATCTGAAAAATTGTCACGTCATTGGGACATCTCTATGCCAACAATGGGTATGGTGACAGAGCCCACGCTGTGATAATGCAAGCTTAGTTTAACCTGAACAGTCAGGAGAATACTCTGTTATATTTATATCCCTGTCCTCTCGAGACTCCAGAGTAATTTAAAATTTGTCATTTTTCTCATAGCATTTTTGGGAAAATTGAGACCCAGAGAATTTTTGTAATTCCATAGGGAGTGCACAGCTGCTGTGCAGTGGGCAGCCTCCTCCTCGCTCACCTTCACCTCTTACCTGTCTCTAGGAAAGCTGGCTATTTCTATAGGTACTATGTGGGAATTAATTGTAGAGCTTTGTAATCATGAGCTCAGAGAAATGAAGCTTTAGACCTGTTTCTGGAATTTCCCAGTGTGAAATGAGAGATGACTGCATGGCCAAATTGGAAGCCAGTGTTCCGATAGCCCTGGAGAGGTGCTGAAATTGCCTGGGCATGCCGACTGAGTTTGTGCAGCCTCTTGTTACCTACAAAGTCGAGCGTTTATAGGAGAGACAGTTTCCAATCAGTATTTTGTTGTCCATGTAGTATAGAGCCCCTATTTCTGTTGCCTGGGAAATTTGTTATTAAATCAGATGTCCTCTGTTAAAAAGGAACACCTTTTTTGGTTACTAAAACTGAGACATGATTTCTTTATTTACAAAATGGAGGCTTTGATATTAGTTTTGTTCAGTATTATCTTCATTAAAGAATAGTAACTGCTCAAGAATTTCCCAACTTAGGCAAATAGCGTAAAGAGGAAAGAAGGGTGCCAACAGCTATTCAGATTCTAATAAGGACAAAATTCTAACAAGGGAATTGGCTCCAAATTTGAAGAGTACATGATAGCTTGGACTTCGCTTTTAAAAGCTAGTGAATATGTAATCAGTCAGGGGCATGAGGGACCTGAGGTTCGATATGTCATTACAGCCAATTGGCTCGTGGCATTACCAGGAGTGAAATGATTTATAGAAGCAGAGTGGGACCGCTACCCAGGGAGGTTGGGAGTTGCCTCAGGAGGTTTAGGGGAAAGGGCTACACAGCGCAATTTCTAGACTGGAGTAATGCCCTGAAAGGATGCTGTCTCGAAGGGGCCCCTTCATGGATTTTGAATTCATCTTCTGTGCCTTCGAAACAATTCTGGACCAACAATTAACAGTTCAGGGATAGAAGCATTACAATTCTCAGGAGCATTAGTTTACTGCTCAGCATTTTCCTTACTAATAAGGCTCTTTAAGCATGCTTTTCAAAGTGTCGTCATCACGGCTCACCTGGAAGTGACCAGCATTTGTAGCTGGAGTCTCCTGGGCTCTGTGGCCCTGCTGGGGGATCCCAGCATCCTTGTAACCCTGTCAAGGTATTAGAGTACCTCCATCTGGGTAAGATTTAATTCTGCTTTTAAGCAAAGGACAGGCAGGCTAAAATGTATCGTTGTCGATGAAGATTTGAAAAATGAAATGGGACTGTTTCTAAACTCAAATACAAACACTGCTTTTTTCAAGGTTCAATAGAGCAACCCATAGGGATAGAGATTTCCAAGGTCACTGCAAAGTCTGCAGAGCAGCTCTGTCAGCTGATATGCCCTGACCTTTAGGGAGGAGCTAGGGATCCAGTCCCAGCTGGAGAGTTGGCTGCACTTCACTGAATGAAGTCGCAGGCATTTGAAATGACCAAGGAGACCACTTCACTGAGGGCTTGCTCGATGTGTAGCAAAGTTCAAACGACTTCAGGCTTAGCAAAACCTGGGGTAAAGGAGCTTGGCATAGAAGAGTTACCAGGGTGTTGGGTAAAATGATGGGCATGTGGTGTGCACGTGTCAGCTGGCATGCTGTGATTCAGAGTCTGCAATAACAGAGCAGATGTGGACGGCCTGCCTACCGCTGCTCCTGCATCCAGAAGCTGCGACTTGGCTTGGGGTCGTTATACCACACTGTCCTCCCTTCCCTGCTTCCCCTGCTCCCCACCTGCATCTTAGCACACCTCACATCTGCATCCAGCAGGAAAAGGTACCTGAAGGTGGGCATGAAAATAATGTGGCATGAATGAATACGAGTAGTACACCTAACTATTTTCAGGGGAACCATAAGCCATCCTCTGTACTTCCCCAATTTCCTTAGGTTGAAAATTACTGGAGGCGGGTGGCTAGATTTCATATGGGGAGACCCCATCTCAGACCCACTGAGTGAAGGTGATACAGGATAAGCTTTGATTGTCTGTATGGTTAATAAGCTTCTAGGCCATTCTTCTTGGGGAAGTTTGAGGAACAGTACAGCTGGGGCAATGATGCTCAACCTTGGCTGGAGTTAGAACCACTTGGGGAACCAGAAAAATCCTGATGTCCAGGCCATACCCAGGCTGGTTAACTCAGAACCTTTGGTGAAGGGGCCCAGGCACTGGTATCTTTTACACTCCCAGGTAACTCAGAGGTGTAGCCGAGATTGAAAACCACTGAGCTGGAGGGAATGGCTCAGTGAGGAGTTTCTAGTTCTTGGGAAAATGTGTGTCTTAACAGGCAGTCATTTCACTTTTGTGTCCAGAGCACTTCACAAGGCACCACGAGGACATGGGACCTTATTTTAAGTGACAGAAAGATCCCTACCCTCCTGGAGCCTTGTATTCACTGGAAGAGATGGGTACATGAAATGAATCCACAGTTCTTGAGGAACAAGTTACAACATGAAGTGGCATTAAAAACAGAATGCACCAAATTTTGTGTCACCATTTAACATTTAACCACTGAAATAGACATTTACATTATATATAATTTTTTTCTCTTTTAAAAAATATTGTGATAAAAATGTCCACACATACATCTATATGTAATTCTCCAATGTGTTGGGTCAATTCTTAAGCACTAAAGTTCATGATCAAAGAGCATAAATATTTTTAAGAGTGTTGATAACTATCGCCAGATTGTCACCTACAAAAGCTGGGCCAATTTATACCACTGTAGCCCATGTCTGCAACTCTTTTCCACATGAGAGGTTGCCATTAAAAATGAAACAAATGAACGAAAAAACCTGAATAATATATATCTGAGGGCACAGTAGTAGACAGTAGAGAAAGACTGGAATTTGGAGTGGGATAAGGAATGTATAATTCCTTGGAAGACTATTTTGAGATGGAATTTCAACTATATAACTTCTCATCCCTGGGCATACTTTATAAAAATATAAAAGTACATTTTCTATATTTTTCTTAGTTTCTAATAATAAAAAAGGTGACAAAATGGAAGATAATGAGAATGAATCAGCGATACATTTTAATATTTTGAAAGGTAAGTAAAATCCCGGAGGGGCTCCTGGGGCCACTGTTGGGATGGAATGGAAGGTTGGCCGGCCTCTGGCTGCCTGGGGAAGCGTTGATGTGACCGTGTGTGTCAGGTGTAACTCACTGTCCTAATTGCCGCCCTGCCTAGCTGTGAAGACAGTTCCCCACGAGGCTTTCCATAAGTTTCTGGTTAATGCTAGTACAGCTGGAAAGGTTGAAAAAAATCAGATCCTATGCTTTCTTATATTTACTAAAACATAAATAGCAAAAAAGAAAAAAAAAAAATCTTTCTTTTGTCAAGTAAAAGAGATGATCATCAGCCCAGCCGTTTTTGTTGTGTTTTGTTTTTGTAAGGAGCAAAACACTTTCCTGCCTAGCTGATCATGTTTTAAAATTTTCGTGCCATACAACACACACATTGTACTTTCCGATGTTTTATTTTGTTTTGTACTTAAATTATTTGACACGTATTTGTTGTTATATAGTTAGACTCAAATTCAGAAGCAGAGAATGTTCCTTCTACTCTGTTTTTCTGCTGAAAGACTCAATAAAGACTTAGGGAATAAATGAACACATGTACTTAGGCTGACAGCAGACTGGAAGTAGCAAATTCAGAAAAAAAGAAGTGCAGCAAAATTATCCCGTTGGAGATACTGGCCAAAGAATGCTTCCTCTAACTTCTCTTGAAAAATTAAGTATTAGTGGAAAAATTTGACCTAGAGGAATCAACATTGTTTAATTTCCATTTTTCTGCAAACATTTATTAAGTAATTTTAAGGAAGTAGTAAAGCCACAATAAAGTTTCTGTGTTTGATAAAACACCAGATGTGAGCATTCAGGTAAGTCACTTTTCTCTGGAGCATCTCATGATGAGAAAGTGTATGTGGCCTGTCTTCTTGTAGCACTTAAAAATAGTGTATGAAATGTGTAACGTTCCCTTTGTCCCTAGCACACGTGAAACAAAACTTTTTTGGTGTTGCTGTTCACCTACATTTATTGAGTGTCTGTTCTGAGCCAGAGATTAGAGTAGGAGCAAACCTACAATTATGATAGAGAAAATCTCAACCTCTGAAAAAGAGAAACTGCCAGGTAAAGCACAAATATTGTCCCCCCAAAAATTGGCTTGTTCACCTTAGTAGGCATTTGATTTTTGAAATATTTATAATTTTGGAGAAAAGTTCTTAGTAATTTATGGTGAAAAATACAGTTTTGGAGACCATTTGTTTTTCATCGTCAGGAGTAAACATTTAGATTTGAAGTGGTAAAAAAACAATCTCATATAGTAATTGCAGAAAGAAGGTAAATTATACTAAAGACATGGAGGCTTAGAATTACAGATGACTCTTGCAGAAATGGGAATTAGAGACCATGTCATTCAACAGAGTAACTGACACATACTAGAATGCCGTCTGGCCCCACGGGGCAGTCTGCTTCATCAGAGAGAATTCAGCTATCTCAATCCTGTGAACCCTATGACATTTCAACAATCAGTAGAAGTTTAGAAGAAAAATTTCATACTCCCCAAATTCCAAAACCATGATGAAGCATGCCAATCTTTTCTGGAAGTGCACTTGCAGGAGAGGAGACGTCCAGCTACAAATGACTTAGCACTTTGCTGTCTCACATTCTCATCTCCCTCTGTCTCAGTGGTCATGACTGCATTTCCTTGCAGCTTCCAAGTTTGCTGGTTATAATTTAACATCTAGCATGCGTGGGCCCTGGGGGGGATGGGGGGGCAGCAGCTGGCCGGGTGACCCGCTCAGCACCCCTGTTCCTCCCACTGGTGGGCCATTTGTGCCCAGAAACTATATACACATGGAGATGGCAGCCCTCTCCCCTCCCCGACTTGAGCCTGCTCAGTCCCATGGCCTGTCAACCAAGCCTTTCCTCAGGCATCTCTCCAACCCCAATTACCCCACTAATTCTGTTTGCCTGGATTGTATCATATTTTGTGTGAGTACAGGGCTTGCTTTTATGTGTGACGCTCTCATCTGCCCCATTACATTTTGACTCCTGCCATAGCAAGGATCATTAGTATTACATTACCTTGCCATCCGCATCCGCATCCCTACCCCTCCCTCAGTCACTTTGTCCATTCTCCTGCAAAACACAAATTTACCTCCTCCACATACACACACATGCACACACACACACACATGCACACACACCTCTTACCCCTATCGAATGCTTAGTAAACAGAAAATTCATCCCTGCTCATCTTCTCATAAAGTGGACCGGCCACATAAGGAAAATAAAAGTAGATAGAAGAAGAGAAGAAGGAGGGGAAACAGGAACCGATTTCACGGCAGCACTGAGCTTGGCTCTAAGAAGCCAGACACGTTGATCCTGGGCTGGCTCTGGGTCTTTCTTCTCAGCTCCCCTTATCGAAGCTGCCTTGGGAAATGATGTGGTAAATGTACTGAGACGACGTTTGACCCACAGGCTTCCTGTTGCCTTCTCATTTTAGCTGAATAATGGAAGCCTATGGGCTCTAGAGATCCTCTGGTCTAATGCTGGTGTCCTATCATTATTTTTATTGTATATTTTTAAGGTGTACAACATGATGTTTTGATATACAATGTACATAGTTAAGAGATTACTACAGTCAAGTCGATTAACATATCCATCATCTCATGTAGTTACCTGTTTTGTGTGTGCTGAAAGCACCTAAAATCTACTCTGTTAGCAGATTTCCAGTCTATAATACAGTATCATT
The DNA here is from genome assembly GCF_020740605.2 of Lemur catta. Lineage (NCBI taxonomy): Eukaryota > Metazoa > Chordata > Mammalia > Primates > Lemuridae > Lemur > Lemur catta. The sequence continues at coordinate 94,845,509 of NC_059136.1, read as the reverse complement.
AACTACAGACCTCATGCTGGTTTGGGGTTGAAGAAACTCAAGCCCATGGAACCGGATCAGCTTATTCTATGACACGCATAGTTGGAGAGAGATGACAAAAATTCCTCACATTTAGTATTTTTTCCAATATAATTCTCAGTCACTCAAGAAAATACCTTTAAGCTAAAGGAGAGAGTTTCTAATTATGTTGTTTTTGATCCAGCGGTGGAGTGAAGTTTCTCATTGCTGTGGTTTTTCTTTTGTGAAAGGAACCTTGAAACCCGCCCGTGCAGGTACCCGGACCCCCTCCCCTCCAGCCGGGCCTGTGCCCTAGACGTGGGTGGGCAGCGGCGCCCTGAGCAATCCCGTGTGACGGTAAAGAGAGCCTTCCAGGGGATGGACGCGGGTCAGAGGTCAGAGGTAGAGGATGAAGAGGAATTCTGCCTTATCAATGGACTATCATTTGCCACTGTGATTGGTTTTTTTGGTCTTTTTATTTCTTCTCATGTTTCAAATTAATATCTTCCCAAAAGCTCCTCACTTGGCTCCCAGACAACCAGGTTTGTAGTTGAGGACCTGCAGGTACCAGATGAGCAGCCTCCTCGGAAAGTCGATATCCCCCAGTTAGTTCTGTCTCTGATGCTACTCGACTACGAAATGAAAGTGCCTGAAAAGAGAGAGAGGGAGAGCAGTGGGCGTGCGCATGCGTGGGCGTGTGGGCGTGGGCGTGTGTGCGCATGCGTGGGCGTGTGTGCGCATGCGTGGGCGTGTGGGCGTGCGTGCGCCTGCGTGTGCTCTCTCACTCGCTCGCCTCGCACTTGCTGGAAGCAGGCACTGAGCTCAGGGCCTTGCACGTGGGCTCCCACACCTGTCGTTGCCATTCCCATTGTACAGGTGAGGAGACTGAGCCCAGAGATCAGTTAGTCTGCTGGTCACTCTGGGCCTCACGCTGGCTAGTGGCAGGTCTGGCTCCAGAGCCTGCGTGCTTAATTCTACCCTATGCGTCCTTCACCTGATTCTGTTAAAACATCTTTTCTAAGGTAAAGAGTTTCATGGGAAGGGCAGGATGAGGGATAGGGATCGTAACTGCAGAGTTTGCAAAGTTCTTTCACACGCCTGCTGTGGTGTGCTCAGCAGACCTGGGGGTGGGGGAGCCAGCCGTCTTCTCTCAGGAGGTCCACGTGTGGCCCCGGCTCCCACAAGTGCTTGTGAGGGTGACCTGGCTGTGAGGCCAGGTGTGTGTTGCGGGGCATGACTGCTTAGGCCAGGAAGGCCTCTTTTCTTGTTTTTACAGCACAGCACACATCCCAGCCCTTTTCACAGAGAGGCCAGGAGGGGCTTGGGTTCCTGCTATGTCTTCCAAGATTTAAATGGAAGAGCTGGTATGAGAATCCATGTCTTTTTCTGATTTTGAGCCCACGTTTTTTCCCAGACATGAATGCAAAGATTTTGGATGCAAGAGGACACAATCTTTGGGAGTACTTGTTTTTTGCAGACCTAATTATGGAAGGATCCAGTGATTTATTTGCCCAAAGATTGAACAATGAACTTATATTGGAGCCCAGGCCAAGAAACAGATTTCATCTAGTCTAAAGTTCTGTGCTTTCATCCTCTTTGATAATTCTTGTAAGTTTACATTTCTTTAGGTAGTTACCATACCTGAGTGTGACCCAGATTAACAAATGTGGTCAATTTAAATCATTCTTATGATAATTTTCAGAGCTTTTGCATATTTTCATCTCTTTCCCATGAATAAAATGACAAGTTTGTAAGTAATTATAAAAAGAAAAAAGCCAGAAATTTTTTGGGGATTCAAATTGGGTTCTTCAACTATTAATTAGTTAAAGACAATTTAAATAGAAGGTCCTAAAGCATCCAAATATCATTGACAGTATGTCTGCATTTATTATTCTGAAACTGTAAGTATTAAGTACCATTTTATATATGTCTGTTTCAAAGAGAAAAATTTTATTGTCCCTCTCTAACTTGATTTAGGCTTGGAGATTAGTTAACTAGGTTCATTAACCCAAGTACATGGTGAAATGACCATTTCACAGATCAAGATTTAATATACAACCCCTTTGACAGGTGTCTGCTAGAAATATCCTAGGTTAGGAAAAGAGTACTATTAATATTAATACTTCCAACTCCAGTTGGTTCTTTACTATAGAATGTCAGTATATTCACTCCAAATTTTAAAATACTGACAATTTTATTTTATAATTTCATGTGAAAAAATTTGACATCAATTTTCTATCTCTAAAAGAGTTTGTGCTTCCTTTTTCACAGAGGTCACATAAAGTTGTTCATGGTTGTGTTTGAAGTATATCCTACTCAATCAAATATTAACCTATTGGTTACTATTGTAAACAAGAAAAGATGGTTTTCCACAAACATTCCTCATTGCCTTGTTATTTTGGCCTTAATTTAAACAATATATGTGTAATTCAGACAGATGTAAATCTCGTTAGAGCAAGATTCCACAAGGGGTGATGCATTCCTGGTCTTTCTCCATTCTGACCACCAGACTCTCTTGTTTGGTAGTGTTCACCTAGTTTTTATATTAGCTTTTAGCAATAGCTAGAAATTAAAGAATATTGGAATACCCAAAATATAATTTGCACACTGTAGGATAAGAATAATTTATTATTTATTATACATTAAGTATAGACATACATACAGAACAACAAAGAATATTCAGTAGAGTTTGGATAGAAAATTTATAGTTCTTTTTCAGCTGAAATTGATGAAAACTTCTGTTCAAGTTTTGCTGGTTCTTTTCTGTCTTACCCAATTGTTATTCCCAGGGTCTGAGTTGGGATTTATCATTTTCTTATACTGGCGACTTTGTCACTGCTAGGAGATAGTTCTTTATCTTTGCATCTCTTAGGTAGCCACTGTCAAATTGATTTCTGTGGAGATCTGCTCCTTCTATGCTGTCCTGCGCTGCTCACTGCCTGCTTGGTCCATCCAGCTGGAATGCCTGCTGTCTGCCTGCTTGGCCTTGCAGTTCTCACTCATCCAAGCGCTCTTGTGTGCTCCTGTGTGTCCACTGGTTTTATGTATCTTTGATGTATGCTGTGTCTTTGTAACAAACAGTGCATGTTCTATAAGGTGCGGCAACAAAGGGGTGGTTTAAACACCTTTTGAAGGAGTCACTTCCTGATTGAAGGCCAAACTTACAATAGTTTATCCATCCTTTCAACTCCTACCTTTCACTCAATAGCGAAATTAGGTCATGGGAAGACATCGTGTATAACTATGTCAAACATTTTCAGTGGCTACAGGATCTTTTTTTGTGCAGGCTACCATTACACATTTGTTTGCTGAATTGGTAAACAGATTTGAATAAGTAAAAGCTTATTATTAATACTTATCGTTTGCTTTGTCAGCTCAGACGAAGTAAAATAGAAATTTAAATAACTAAAGCATAATAAGGTACATCTAAAAAGTTCTGATACTTGTATGCATATTGTGAATAATAATGCTAGATTGTAAACATGTTGAAGCCAGTATTGTTTCTAAGCTTCTCCAAGGCAATGATGCTGCCTTATTTAACTTCATAATTTTCACAGTGCTTAATATAGTACCTTGTACTTAAGGGTACTCAAAAAATACTTACTTAATGGAATATTTTATTTAGTTTTCCTATATAATACTTATCCTAATACTCTGACCATAGTTAGTATTTTATATATGTTGATGAAGTATGAATAAGTAAATGAGAAGATGAATTTGTCCTGAATGTCCAGCTATCATTGATCATATTCATATGGGCACATGGACATCTCCAATGTATGTGAGGTGTGATGGCTTTTTTATTTTAAAATTATCACAGTATCACTTAGGCAAGTCCCTCGATCTCATTGAACTCGAGGTGTTGTGTTCCTGTAATGACTTTGGTAATCTGGAGTGCAATCAATTCTCAGGCTGGGGGTGGAGTGCTCTGGTTGCCTTGACCCCAAAGGTGCCTCTTTATCTGTGGGTAATTGGGGGCGGAAGGGAGGTGGGAGAGAAACCACCTTCCATTTTACTTTGTGGAGGAGCTTCCTGCTTGTCTCCTGGACCAGTAGTAAAACAAAACAAAGCATCATTTATTGATGTAATCTTTCTTGATGCCTGAGAGAATTTTGATTTATAAAATGCACATGCAAAATAAGAAAATATGCCAAAAATTTGTCCTTCGGCCATGATTCTTTAGCAACATAGGGCAATAAATTGTGATTCTACTGTAACTTAATATTTCCTATATTGTGAATTTTAACATCTTTATCATTTGCTTTATAAACTAACTCAGGCTTAGAGTATGCTGTAAAACAAAGTCCCAAACCCCAAGCCAAGTTTGTTTGGTTTTGGTTTTCTCTTCCCTTTCATTCAACTTGGTTTTCTCTTCCCTTTCATTCAGGATTATCACATGAGATAGATCAGAACTCATTATTCATCTCCTACTACATTAGGGGGAAACCCTGCAGGGCTTGCTATTGAGGTCATCACTTGCCCCAATGCATATATGTCATATGCTTTAGTCTGAGCAATTAAGTTCCTCAGGTGCATACAGCTTATCTTACAGCAGTTAAGAATTATTTCAATCATAAAATATTTTTCCCAAAGAATAGAAAGAAGAGAACACCCTTATGACTGATTATATGATATTGAAACTAGACAAGATCAGTATGGGAAAGAAAAATTACAGACCAATTGCACTCATGAATACAGATGTCAAATTACTATACAAAATACTAGCAAACTGAATCTAACCGTGATGAAACTGGATTCATCTTAAGCATGTAAGAATAATTTAACATTAGAGAATTTACAAATGTAATTCACCATAATAATAGACAAAGCTATTAAATACCTCTGATTTTTGGGTTAAAAATCTTTGTTTAATAGTCATCTTATTGGATGCAGTAAAAAAATTGATAAAATTTAACAACTAATCATGATTTTTAAAAAAACTCTGAGATACTACAGCAAGAACATACTTCCTTAAACTGACAAAGGGCGTCTACCAAAAATCTATAACAGACATTATTCTTAGTAATGAGACATTAGAAATTAAGAAGTTTTGTTCATAAAGATACCATAAAGATAATGGAAAGACAAATCCTGATCTGGAGTAAGATATTTGCAATACGTACAAAAAAGAAAGCATTGGCATTGCAAATGATTAAATATTTCCTTAAAAATTAAGAGAGCAAGACAAAAATGCCCACTCATGCTGATTTTATTTTGAGGTATTGAATAATGCAATGACACAAAACAAATAATTATGAGGATTAAAAAGGAAGAAACCAAACTGTTTTCTTGTAGATGGCTGATTGTCTACATAGGAAACTACCCTCCACACACCAAGAGAAGATACTATTTATAGTAAACTCTAAGACATAAATTGCTAAAGAAAAAATATATAATGAAAATAAACCAGACATTTATGGAAAAATTTTGCAAGTCATTGGAAGTTTCTAAAGGGGAAATAATTCAGTGGAGCTATATACCATGTTCATGGATAGGGAGATTAAAAATTATGCATTATCAATTCTCCACAAATTGATTAAGGAAATCAAATTCAAAGCCAACAAACACTTTCACAGAACTTAACAAAGTGACACCAAAATGTATATGGAAGGACAAGAGACAAAGGAGTAAGCATCACCAAAACTCTCCAGAAAAAGTAAATGAGGTGGCACATGCCCTGCCAACTATCAAGATCAAGTGACCAAAGAAGTGCAGTATTGGATCAGGGACAAATAAACTAATGGAACAGAACTGAGAGCCCAGAACATATTTGTGGTCACTTCATTATGATACAGGTGGCATTATAGATAGCTGGAAGGAATTAACTATTCAGTAAATGATGCTAGGTCAATTATTTACCAACATGGAAAAACTGAAATTGGATCCTACTTTATACTATACACAAAAATAAATTTAACATGGATTTAAAGGCTTAAATATTAAGAGTAAAACTTTTATATGTCTATATAGAGTAAAATTTTTATAAATTCAGTAAAGAGAAAGATTTTTAAGGCAATGAAAATATTAGCCATAAAAGGTTGATGAGTTCAACAATATTAAAATTAAGAAGTTCTGTTCATAAAAATACCATAACGATAATGGAAGCCTGAGCAAGAATGAGACCCTATCTCTACAGAAAAATAAAAATTAGCCAGGTATGGTGGTGTGCACCTGTAGTCTCAGCTACTAGGGAAGCTGAGGCAGGAGGATTGCTTGAGCCCATGAGTTTGGGGTTGCAGTGAGCAGTGATGATGCCACTCACTACACTCTAGCCTGGATGACAGAGTGAGACCCCACTTCCAAAAAAAAAAAAGATAGTGGATAAACGAGTCCTAAAGTCCAGATCTGGAGTAAGATATGTTCCGTAAATGTAAAAAATAATGCATTAGAATTGCAAATAAATAAATATCTTTGACAAAAAAATTCAAAAGAAATATGCCCAAAAGACATAGACAGTCCTTTCACAGAAAAGGTAAATGAATGGCTAATAAACTTATGAAGTAACTTATATGCTAAACTACATTAGTAATCTGAGAAAAATCCAAATTTAAACTATAAAGTGATACTATTTTGTATCATCTGGGTTGGCAAAAATTAAGAAGTCTGGTAATACTGAGCGCTGGAGGAGATTTGAAGCCATAAGATCTCCTGCATAGTGCCAGTGGGAGTTTAAATTGTTACCAGCATATTAAAATACGGTTTGGCGTTATCTCATAATTGACATTGGACGCTCTGACATAGCCATTCCATTTCTGATTGAGCATGTAACAAAGAGATACTCTTGCACTTTTGTGGTATATTCAAATGATGAAATAGTACTCAAAAGTAAAAATGAATAATAGACAACTATAAGCAAAGGAGTTGTAGTTACACACCAGTTTTGGAAGTCCATATGATACTCTTTTTACAGAGATCAGAAGTACATAGGAAGATGAGAGAGAGAGATATGATATACAGACATAGGTAAATATATTCTCATAAGACTGCTTTGCAAAGACAATGAAGTCATAAACACAAATCTTAGGGTAGTAGTTACCTCTGTGGGGGGAAAGTAATGGGAGCAAAGATAAACATACAAGAAGACTTTGTACTATTCAGTACTTGAATGACAAAAACAAACAAAAGTTATGATAGGTGATCTCTTCCAGTTCTTCCTTGCTTCTCTCCGTTCCTTTTTCACTGGGTGTTTTCAAAGCTTTTTCTCTCAAAAAAATAACAGGAGATGGAGAAAGGGGACTGAGGGTCAGCTCTCAAGAAGCGTTATCTCATTTACTCCTCACAAGAACAAGTAAGCCACATGTTACTTTACTTATTCCAAAGATAAACCAAAGCCAGAGAAGTGTAATTATATGCACAATGTCTCATAGCTCTAAAATGGTGGAGCTGAGGTTTGAATTCACATCTGTCTTATGAAAGCCCATTTTTATAACAAGTGATACAATTATGTCATGTGATATGTAGTTATTATCCTTTAAAACCAAAGGACATTTCTCCCTGGGAAAAGGAGGCATTTCAATTTGCATTATCAAGAAACTAAATTCTTTATGAAACCTGGTAAAAAATAAAATGCTCTAAAATTTAAGTGGGAGTTATTCACGTATCAGAAGGGATCAAGACACTATCTAATCCACCTTTGTTCTGCACAGATTTTGGGTGATAAAAATAAACAAAACTTACAGCCAGAATTGAATTCAAAGGCTAAATAAAACCTGATACTGAAACCATTGCAACCTATCTCCTTTAAGTTATAAGAAATAAGAAGATTTTTTACATCTCTTTTGAAAACTGATTTTAAAATAGTTCCAATGTTTGTGGGGCCATAGATCTTGTATTTCCTCATGATTTAAACCTTCATGTGGAACATTGCAGTTTTCAGTCACAAGGCACCTTTATAATATACGTTATCATGTTCTTTGACGTAGGAATAAATTTGAACAAACGGTAGGTAATGATTCTACAATTTTGGAGATTGTTACACATCTGCAAAACGGAGCATCTCTCATCTGCTCAGCATTGTTACCTCGCTGCTTGATGAACTGCTAGTGTTCTGTAGGAATCGTTTCCATACCTGAGACTCACACAGGAATAGGCATTCCAAACACCTCCAGGTTCAGAAAGAGATTTAATAGTCTTAAAGATCCAGCTAGCAAAATTTTAAATCTTCACATCAAATACTAGAAGCAGTATTTTTCTTTTTTAAAAAAGCGAGGCCTTTATTCTGGCATGAACCCTAGAAGAAAGAGAGTCATGAATGCCTTGTTAGGGTCTGGGCTTCTGTGAGCCACTCCTCAAGCAGTCGGGGTCCCTGTCTTCTCTAAGTAATTACAGGAAATGGCGGTGGTGTCGAAGGTAGCTGTCAAAAGCATTGTTGTTTGCAGGGCTCTTAAATAGTAAATGATAGCTGATTCATTCACGGCCCTGCCACGGATCTTTGTTCCTTCCCCATTCAGAATGTGCTCTTCCCACTTCACTCTGGTGTTTGCAGTTCACGCTGAGAGTAGCAATTCATTCTTGGCAAAGGCTCTCCAGCGGCTAGGATTACACAGCGCCTGTGTAACTGAGCTCTGCAAGGGAGCTCAGCAGGCTGGGGTGGGGCGGAGGGAGTGGGTCTTACTAGTTTTCAGTCTATCCAAGCTCTCTCAAAATTGATCTGCTTACCAAGAGGCTCTGGAAACTAAAATATCTCAGTTATTTTGTCTGGACCCTGAAAAGGATGTGTGTGTCTCTGCATAATGAATGACACCCTCTCTTCAGTCAGTTTCTGAAGAATCAGAGAAATACCTGGACCCTAAGCCTTGCAAACTAACAACTTCTCCCCACCTCTTCTCAGAGCCAATCAATATTGATTCCCACTAAAATAAATATTTTTTTAAGAAGCCAAATCTGAGGCTCATAGGTATAAAAGCTATTCTATAGACATTTTCATTTTTTTATAACTTTCATTAATTCCTTCGCTTTGGTGACAAGGAAAGAGAAATAAAGTTAAACTTTTTGTATGTCTTCTGTTTTATGGGAGCTTTAAGGAAAGAGAAAAATTGGAGGTTTTCTTTTTCTTTCTTCTGTGTATTTTCTTCACATGCCTATACCTCAAAAATTTTCTGTTTAGCAATGGATTTGCTATGGGCACATATTCTAGCATTTTATAGGAAGGAAATTTAGTTATTTATTTCACTGCATGGTGACCACAATTAATAATAATGTACTGTACACTTTTAAATTGCTAAAAGAGTAAATTTTTAGTATTTTCATAACAAAAAAATGGTAAGTTGGTGAAGGATATTTTAATTAGCTCGATTGAGTCTTTCTAGAGTGTATGCATAGATCAAGACATCAAATTGTACGCCATAAACATACACAATTATTTGTTAATTTAAAATAAGTAAATTTTTTTAAATGTGTGATAGCATTGAAACTACAGATTTCAAATGTTGGCTTTTGTAATCAAATGAATAGAATACACAGGTGATTTAGTGTAGCAAATGTAAGTACTCCAACAGTGTTCAGTTACATTCAACAAGGGAAAGGAAGCAAGTAAGTCTTTTTGGACATTAAGCCTCCTATACAAATACTGCAATGTCAATGAAAGTGAACATAAATATTTAATTTTCTTGGGATAGAAAACAAATGAAAACATGATTAAAAAGCTATAGCAGTATCTATTTGCTCCAGCACTGGCTACTTTCATGTACTAAAATCTGCAGTTCCTGAGCCAGTAGTCACCAAGCCTGGCTCCAAGGGGAACTAAGGAAGGTCCCAGTGTGACTTGGATGGGCTCCATGGCCCCACGAGGCCACCACACTGGGCCTTCCTACTGACCTCCACCCCTAATTAAACCCTAGCCAGTGTGGTCTGGGCTCCGACCACCTTATAGGTCTTGCCATCTCTTTTCGCTGGGGGTTGAGACCTCCATTTCTCTACTCCCAGCGTTACCACTCACTAACTAGGTGATCCTGAGCTAGTTACTTAATCTCAGTTGTAATCTTTAATCATAATCTTTTAAATGAGGACATTAATTTATAGGGTTGTGATAAGGCTTAAATGTAAAGGACTTAATACAGTGCCCAGCATATAGTAAGTCCATGGTAGATACTATGCTAATAGTCCAATGTGAGCAGACCTCTCCTTACCTACAATCTATGTCCAATTATCACCTCTGCCAAGAGATACCTAGTGTTCCTCCCATACCCTCATTGGCTCAGAGGTTTTGGGTATCATTGCCAGCCAAGATTAGATTTGAGTTGACCTTTGAACATTATGATTTGTAACACTGGTCAGCCAACGTGGAGCCCAGCCCTGTTGGTTCAGTAGTCCCTCTGGAAGAATCTTCCAGGTTTTTTCTTACTTTTCTTGCCTGTCAACCCATGGATAAAACACCACCAAAATTATGGCAGATAAACAAATAATGTTTTATGAACCTGGGTCACAGATGAATTATGTCAACCTAATCTCCATACAAGTGTGGTAAAATACAAAGAGATAAAGTGACAATAAGGAGTCTTTGTCACTCTAGGAAAGTCTATGAGACACTCTTTCCTCTTACCCTTAAGGTCCCAACAGGACTCATTCGCTCTCCTTGGCAGCCTCTCCCAGTCCCTCCCGTGCCCTGAGGTTCTGGTTTGCTGCTCTGATGCTCTTGGTGGTCAAAGTAGAAGTGGGTATCACCTCAGGATTCATAGTTCCTTGGGGAAGTTGCTGTATCTCAGTGGTGACACTACTCCTTGGTGACCTTCTTTCCATCGTCACTCACATTCTTTGGCTGAGCTCAGGAAGTTCCCTCTCCCACAGCCGTCACTCTTCACTCAACTCCCCCTGCACGGTGGGGAGGAGACGCATGCTCTTCCAGAATGCTCTGGTGCCACAGTTCTTCTGTGGGACTCACTCGCTGTCTTATGTCTCCTTCTCCAGAGAGTCTCAGAGGGACAAGTTCTCTGTCGACCTGAGTTTGGGGGGTGACACCGATGGTCAGAAGCTGGCCCACTCTGGTCACCAACCCCAGCCTGCAGCTCAGGAGGGAAGAGGGTGTTGAGTCCACCTCTGTCTTATCAGACACAGAGGACCAGACACAGAGCAGATTTTCTGCTCCATATTTGTTGAGTGAGGAATGAGTGAATTCTTCTCACCAACAATTAATCTGTCAGAAGACTGAGTCTAAGGACCCTGCATTTCTCCTCTCCCAGGGAGCCTTGCTTGCCCACCTCAGGAACTCTGAGATGCTGGTGCACCCTCCGCTCCGCCAGCCCATCCTTGCTGAAGATTTTTGTCCCAGGACTGTTAGCTGTGGCATGTGTGATCACTGTCCTCTCAGGACTTTTTGTTAGATCCTGCTTTTCAAACTCCTTTGAACCATGACCCGTAGAAATAAAAGCTTAATTAAATATCTGCCTTGACTATGTGTGACACCCTCTGATATTCCCTATTCTGCTCTGCTCTAGTCTGTTCTACTCTTCCTATTGCATCTTTTAAAAAGGCTGGCCACACCCACTAAACTGATATTTTAACCCATAAGGTCACAGTCCACAGCTTGAAAAAACACCATGTGACAACCTTACCTCATATGAAGCCATTGACATTCTGTCATGACATGGTCTCTTTAGTGAGGAAACTCTTGTCCACCTCACACAATCTTCTCCATCACTGAATATAAAGTATATCATTAATATTCCTTTTTGCCATAGAACTTTGTTAATGTTCTTCATAATATTAATAGCAATCTATATGTAGTCTATGCATTTACTTCCTTATTTCTGTCTCCTCAAAATGAAAGCTCCACAAAGATAGGCCATTGACCTAGTCACCATTGTATTCCCTGCGCAAAGTCCCCGGTACATCTTGGCTAACTTACGGAATGAGTTAATGAAACCCTCAATACATAGGTATGTACAAGGAAGTTTGGTTCTCTTGGGCATTTTGATTCTTTGTCAATTTCATTTAACTGATTCTAGCTCATTTTTTCAAAGTAGGTTTTTTTTTTTTTTTTTTTTTTGAGAATGTGCAGTCATTTATGCCACAGAAAGGGCAGGGGCCAGGCAGCTTGAGGGATCAAGGCAGCGGATATAGGGAACTGTGTCTTTAGGGCAACATCGCAAGGTTGAATTTTCTCCATTCACTGTTCAGATTCCCAGAAAGGAGCATCTGATTGGCTGAACTTACTTCTCACGACCCTCTCTTGCTCAGGAGAGATAGGGCCCCTCACTGGGCTTAAGCCTGCATGCAATGGGGAGACACAGTCAGTTCCTCAGTGAGAAACTGTGACGCTGTTGCCACAGGAAAGGCTGTGCAGACAAAACCACTATCTGTCATTCTTACAAAAGTTAACAATGACAGCGTGAGATATTGGCTAAGTAACCAAGATAAGATTTCTTAGTCCTCTAACCTTCACTTACCCAAATCCGCAGATACCCAAGGTCTTCTGTAGAGGACCTTGTACCCCGGTTATATATTAGAATTATTATTAATCCATTTATCCAAAAAGTATTAAAAGTGCCATTTTGTATTCAGCAATATATGAAGCACTGTGGGAATTTATAAGATAGAAATGAGACACAGCACTCCCCTCCAGCTTCCAGTCCAAATGGGAGTCAAGACATTTGACACTTTAAGAAAGTGAATAATATAGGATTGTATCAAAATTTGTGAAGTAAATAATTGTACTTCTTTCATTCTGCATTTCTAGAAAATCGCTAAAATTCTTCCAATACATTGCTAGAAAGTATCTGAAATTCCTCTGAGTTTTTAGAGTAGTTAGAATGAAAAATATGGTTGTTAACCTTCACTCCGAACATCCTTAACCAATTGCTTGAGTTACTATTAATACTTGGTTTAATATGGGGATAAGGGAGAGAAGGATGTTTAGGATGAAGGCTGGATTTTTTTCCTGAGCATTGGGAAGATATTGTTACCTGTCACTGGAAGTCTACAGATTTTAGGTCCAAGGGGAGATAGTTGGGCTCTGGACATGGAAAAGTTAAGCTCCTTGATTCTCCACTAAGCTTCTCTTTACTCCTTTTGCAATATATACTTGTTCTCTAGCAGAAAAGGAAGGGAATCAGAAGTGAGAGAGAGAAATGTAAAAGACATTAATGAATTTGCAGAAAAAGTATTTAAACCTGTTTACATTTAGCAAGATGGAAAAACATCACGTCACTAAATTTGCATAAATTCATACTTCTGTTCTTTCCAAATTTTCTTTCTCTCTCCTCTCTCTCTTCCTCTTCATTTTTACCTCCTTTTTCTACAAGTCCTATTCTCTTGTTCTGTCAGGTTCTAAGTATCCTATTTATTTTCATTTCACACTAGTCCTCATTTACCAAGATGTCAAATTTCTACCTCTTAAAGTTAGTTTCCATTAACTGAGTCCAGTTTAGCAAATCTTAGAATTAAGACTATGGATAATTCTCAAATAAAGAGTATGAATAATAATAGTCATATCTGGAAAGGCAGTTTACCTTTCATAGTATCAATTCTATAATTTACAAGCTAATATACTGAGATAGAAAATTAAATGATGTTTGGCTCTTGTGTAAGTCTACAGAAAAGACTCAATGATTTTGTCATATGACTTGGTTCAGTCTTAACTTTGTCATTTACTTTTAGTTATTCTTTACTCTCCACAGGAGATTTGGGCTATAAAATCCTTTAAAAATACCACTTCCCAAAGGGTGCTATATAGAACTTTAGTTTCATGAGAATTTAATGTCCAATATTGGAAGATAAAAGAATGGCCTAGGAAAGTACTGAGTGAAACAAATTTGGCAAATTTCATTTCTCAAGTGCATTGAGAGTCACTGAGTTAGGATGTAGCATGTTAAACTTCCTAAACTTATTTAACTTCACATCCTTTTATTTCCTATGGAGAATCCTAAAGGCTTATTATTCCATGGTAAACATTCTAGAAAATGCTAGGTTATATTATCTGAATATTGCTTTATGGCATTTCTCATTCTATAGAACCATTGGTTTGAAATAATGGCATTTATCATATATGATATCAGAAACACTGAAGGGGCTGAAATGCACTTTTTAAAAAAAATAAGAATTAGGTGCTTTCTTATACTAATTAGCTATCATTTACAGTATTAAGATCAATACATATATTGATTTTGGCATATGGTATTGTACTAGTGAATTAAAATAATTTTAAATTAAAATTATTAAGTTTTAGATTAAAATTTTGAATTAAAATAATTAGTACATTGTAAATATTTAGAATAAAACAGTATAAAACTTACTGTATCCTTTACCCTCATTGTTGAGCATTCTCTGTGCTTCCTTAATTTATTCAAGTGACTATATCTGTCTCATTTAGTATTTATGCAACATAAAGTCACACTGTGTGACTACACATATGCCAGTTTTCATAAGCTTGAATGACTCTTACTTCTTCATTGGCTATTTTTAATTCTCATGAGATAGAAGGTTTCAATTCACAACATATATTTTTAAAAGATGATGAATAACTCTACAAGTTATGTACTTACAGATAAACATATGCATTGTATAGCACAATTGTAATAATTTAGAAATTGTACTTCAGGTGGGATAGATGATATAATGAACTATGTTATGTGTTTTTGCCTGTTAGCCATTTCACATTGCCTACATCCTGAATGGGCTGTAGAGTAGGATCATTGCTATCATTGATGCCATCATGGTGCTCTGCAACAAATGGGCCCATTAAGGATATTCTATGTCTAGAAGAGTTTATGGAACTCTTCTCTTCCTATGGAAACAGATGGTGGGTTTAGCAGTGACCCATAAGTCTAGCTCCTAGTCATGTTTTCATTTCCATCATAATTCTTCCAGAGCAAAATGCTGAACTACACATGAAACCATCACCTTCTTAGCAAATGCCCACGTAAATATATATATATCAAGTTTGTTTCAATGCAATGACTGGTTGTTTTGAATAAATGTTGTTGCCCTGCATGGTGCTGACAATTGTTGTTTTCTAAAGAATATTAAAAACAGGCAGCAACTGGTAAGTAAAACTAGACAGTCCATATCAAATATATTGTTATAATGTCTCGAGTGTTTTAGTTTGTTGACTTTTTAAAAGTAGGAAAATTTGTTTTGTTTGTAAGAGGTGAAGCAGCATAGGAGGCATTTAGTGACAAGGATTGGCCAAAATGGTGAAGACAAGCGTTTTAGGACCCATGCATCCATATGAACCAGATGATGCTGTCTTCCACCACACCTATCCACAGCACATCGCAGGGACTGTGGACCACACAGTTGCCTGGGCCAAAACATTCAGTGAGTCAGCATAAAAGAAATCCTTCAAAATATTAATATAACCAAGAACCTCAAAGCCCATAGTATATGAGGCTAGGTCAACAATATATTTATGTAGAAAGATTAGCAAAATAGAATTTATTCAGTGATTCATGAAAGGTGACAAGGAAAGTAGGCAATGTGGTTTAATGAACTTCAAAATTAAGGCAAGAGTATAAATCTGTTCTCTATAAGATCTATGAGAATTGTGTGCATTAATTTACGGAAGAGAGAAAATGCACACGGAGTAAGGTGATTGAACATACATATTAGGCTGAAGGAGAAACTTTCCTAAGTGTGCAATTAAAAGCATGATAAATGAGGGCTTTCACACAGCCTGTGACCTGTGACATGAGCAAAGCTTTTCTGCTCTGGACTCAGGGAGAGTGGCAGTGGTGCTGCAGGCAGCGATGGGAGGGGTGCATCCTATTGCGTGAAGAAGGTCCTCCCAACGCATTTTTTAAAGATCCCTCCTCGATTCCTCCTTCTTCCCTAGAACTCCTGATGTCCAATAAATCACCCAGTGTGACCTGTCCTACTTCACAAACATTGCCCGATTCAACCTTTCCTCTCTGTCCCCACTGTCACTGCATTAGTTCATGCCCTCGTCATTCTTGCCTGGACTGCCAAAATCACCTTCCAACAGATCTTACCCTCCCACTTTCCTTTAAGACCTCTTGTTAGAATCCTACTACTGATAGAGCGATCCTCCTCCAACACGAATCTGAGCACATCGTCCTGTTACTGAGAGTCCTTGCTGGCTCTCCATCACCTATAAGATGAAAATCAAGATGTGAGAGAACCTGTATTGCCTCATCTCTCCTATCTGACTGCGTCCTAAAATTCACCCTGTACACCTGGCTCACTCTTACCTTTGGGAACTCCTAGGTATCGTTTCACTCAAGAAGCCCTTCTGGAACACCCCAACGCCATCTGCATGCCCCCAGTGTGGGGTAGGAGGCCCCGATCTTCTGCCTGCACCCTGTGTGCAACATTCTCGTGACACTTAGCACATGCTGTCATGACTGTCCATTTTCTCATCTGTGTCTTTCTCTAGCCCATGAGCAATTCTGTCATTTAGCAGACCTCAACTAGTTATAGATTTCATTAATATTATGATACATGAATGATATAACAATCCCACCACACCATGCACAGGGACTTGTGAATTTTCACTTGGTCAACAGATAAAACACCCAGAACATGGTTTCATTCCATGAAGAACCACTGAGGGACCAAGGCAGGCCCAGGACTGACAAATATTTGCCCAGTACCCTCTGGACAACAGTGCATGGTAAGAATGACTGTTCCTTTCTCAGACGAGGAAGAGGAGGTTCTCATCCAGCCTGAGGTGAGAGTCAGTGTGCCACCCAGCTGTGTCTGAGTCCAATCCTAGGCTCTCCCCACTTCTGATCAAGGATAATCAATGTCTCTTCCTGAGGATGTGGGAGTCTCTTGAAAGGGCCGTGGCTGAGCTGCCTGACTCATGGTTATGGTGGGACAGTTTGGTGGCATTGCAGAAATAGCCTGAGGCCCCACAGATACAGATGGAAGAAGAGAGGGCAAGTGCTGAGAGCACAGCATCCGCCACGGCCACCTCAACATAGGTGGGGCTGACGCAGTCCAGTGGTCTTCCCTCCTGTGCATGAATGTGACCAGGAATGACTGTTCTGTAGAGTCATGACTTTTGCTGGTTCTGTGTAAGCCATGTAATGTCATTACTGTTTTTAGCATAGCTGCCATGTGGGAACCCAGATAGTCAGAAACAGAGACAGAATGCAAATATAGCTTTGAATATGGCAAATTCTACAATACAATCCTTCAGTACAATGTGCTGCAAATATTAGATATCAAAAAGAACCACTTAATAAAAAAATAACTACTCTTTATCTAAAGAGGATGAACCTACAAGAAACAACTTTTAAGGAAAGTCAAATTTTGAGCTAAAGTCATTTGAGGATGTCTTATATTTATTATGTATTATTTATTTGATTTATTACAAAATCTTATTTTTTTCAGAAGCCTTAGACCTATGTGAAATATCAATGGAATAATTAAATCCAATAGTTAAAATCCTCACAAAGGCAGAAAAAATGTAATGTTATTGCTTATAATTTAATTGAAAAAAATCACCTAAAACATGTAACAACTTAAAGAATTTAATAAGGTCTTCACTCAGCTACAAAACGAGGTTGACTCTAATGCAGGCCTCCTCCTGTATTCTTTACATAGTAGCCCTGTCTACATTCTTCACAGTTCACCAAAGTGGTAATTATCTTATTTGTTTTTATTTGGTGAGATTCATTAAATATTTATTAAACTGTATGAATATGTATAATATACATGTGTGTATGTGTCCATGTGTATACGTGTGCACAAACACACACACACACATTTCTATGTCAGTCTCTAAAATGTGCCTCTGGATTGGGGGATTTATTGACAGAAACGCCTCTGAACATCCCTGGCCACGAGGCTCTCATTCAGCTGACAGTGGGTTAAAGAGGAATCACCTCACTTAGGTCAGAAATTTCTTTACCTTGCAACTAAGTGTTCAATAAGTAATTGAATGGACGGAAGATGAATGAATGGGTGCACGGAGAGATGAAGGAAGAAAGGGAGCAAGGAAAGGAGGAAGGAAGGAAGGGAGGGAGGGAGGAATTGCACATTATTTCTTTCAATATAAGAACTTTTTCTTTTCTTCCTGAGTTTCTCCTCTTTCTTGTACTGCTCCTGTCTCCTTCACTCTCCATGATGTATGACCCTCCGCAGTCCCTGGTTCCCTGTGTGTCTCTGTTCTCTCCCTTCTCATGTCTACCGCATGTGTGTGGGTTTTCCCACAGGATCACCTTGACCTCCCTAAAGCAGCTTAGTCCTGGACATTCTCACTTATGCCTCTACCACATCCGCAGACCAAGTGCAGCAATTGCCAAATTAATCAGCTTTCCCCCCCCAACTCCTTCTCCAGGTTTTCCTGGTCCTTATGTAAATCATGATCCTTTGGGCACCTCTGCTTGAGACCTCAGGGTCACCTTTGCCTCCCGCTCCTGCTCTGCATCGGTTCCTGCGTTTCTGAGCTTGCTGCCGCCTGCAAGCTCATTCCTCTCACTCTGTGTGGCTTGTCTTGCAACAGCTTTCTAAGCAGCTTCCTGACTCCATTTTATTCCCACTAAAGTTGATACTATCCACTACAGAACAATTAATTTTCCCAAATTACTTCTCTGTTCATGTTACTCCCTGATTTAAAAATCTCCAGTGACTCGTTATGGCTTAAGGCAGTGGTTTGCCAGAATGTTAGATATGATAGAGCAGTAAATAAAACAATTAGAAAAAAAATCAAAGCTAGAAAAAACTAGGGAGGTAAATCAATATTTTTTTCATTTCTCCTACTGAAGACATTTTAAAAATTGCCATCTATGATAGCCATTATTACACGTAGGAAAAGACATTTTAATCCTAAAAACTAGGAATGACAATCTCAGAATAGAAGACAGCCTGGAAATAGTGGAATAATAACTGAAAATAATACTTTTATGGAAAGCTCAAACTATTGGTCTCTTTATCTTATTGTTCCTCAGACCAGTGACAATGTCCCTGTGCTGCACCAAGGTCCCTGTCAAGCCACTGGTGCCTTAGTAGGCGTGAGCCTCAGCAACCACCCACAGTCCGTCCTTCCGTCCATCCTTCCACACTCCCCTCTTCTCCGGCCTTCAGCTGCTCTGTCTGATCACGTCTGAGTCTGGGGAGTTTGCTTAAGAGGCTTATGACATGTCGCCTGGTCTCCTTAGGCCATGGCTTCCTGCCTTTTCAAATGAAGAGTTCGAAATTGATGGTAATGAGGTTTCTTCCCATGCTACAGTCTGCATTGTTGACTGATTGGTTTACCTAATCAAAGGTAGTAGCTATCTGTGCACTTAAATCTGGCTTTTATCTCATAAACTCAAATTAAAATATTGAGGATCATAGGCAAGCATTTTACCAGCAGAGGATGAGAAACACATTGAAGTATGCAATTGAAATCTTTCTTTATTCACACGTGGTTAGCTTGACATCTGCAGGAAACATCGTGAGTGAAGGGGACAAGATGAGGGAAATATTTGATACACATTACGTTAGTGTGGGGGGGGGAACATATTATAGAATATCTGCCCTTCCATTTCATTTCCCTATGAAGGAACTGTGGATTTAACTTTTACCGTTGTTTTTGACCCCTTTGGTTTATGCATTATTTATCTCTAGCCTGCCCTATCCTTTCCACCCCAATCGAGACAGAGGTAGCCTGGACAAAAAAAGGGGCAGGCGATGATCAACATATAAGGTCCTCTTTTTTTTTTTCCCAAAAACTTTACCAGGCTTGGGAACCTTAATCTTGGCAGATGGATGCAATCTCATGAGTCTATTTTGCAGACTTCCAGTGCTATGTGAAAAGAGCCAATGAAAACTGCAGAGAAACAAGGACTCAGGGTCTGGAGTGGGGAATCCCACCTGCAGAGCGGAAGTACTTACAGGCCTATAAATTCCACCACATTTCTCAAAGTTGAGAGACTCCCTACCACCCAGTGTGTGTGAGGAGCGGAGAGCTGAGAGAGCTGGAGATGCTTGACTGTAACATATTCACAGGCACATTTCCCACCCCAGGGACAATTCCCGTTTCAGATCCCTGTCGTTGTAACTGAGAGTTACACAAATACTTCTTTGGTATTGGCATCCCTATCAAACTGATAGATGGGCTCCTAAAAGAAAGACGTTTTGTCCTTTCCGGTTTTATGTCTCCCTGACAAGGCATTGTTGGTTCAAAATCGAATCCCCTCTCAATCTTGTCATTCTGACCACAGATCACATCTTGCCTCTCAGAAGTCATTTCCTGTAGCGTTGTGCATCCAAGTCCCCTGGCCTTTGTGGCCAAGGGGAGGGACCTCTGGAGAGCTCTCCTCAAATCAGGAAAGAGGAATTCTCACTTTTGGGGTGGGCAGGCAACTTGCTGGTCATTAGTGATGCTTGACCAAGTGCCAGGAAGAGGCCATTAGCTGGGCGCACTGCTGGGAAGAGCCCATTAGCACCCAGCTGCCAGGCCATGGTTTGGAATGTGGAGCAGGCTGTATATTCACAGCCTAGAAATTGTGCTTCTCGCAGTCCCCTGCAGATGGCTTGGAAGGCATGCAAAGATGAATCACACGGTGGGACCGTTTCAGTAATCCCCAAGACATCAAAAAGACAGAAGAAAAACGAGAATTGTGGTGAGTCCCCCAGATATGTTGGTATACACGGGGCTTCTTTGGAAACATCAGAATTTTTAATCTTTATGAACATACAAAGAATCATGTCGAAGCAAAGTGGAAGTTGCCTGAATTTTTCCCGTAATAGAATTCTGTTAAATGCAAAATCCATACTTCAAAAATTGCTCATGAGCTAAAGAAAAAAATAACAAAAACAATGTATGAAACTCTTAGGATGACTGCTGTCCTCCTTCCTAAGAGACCATCTGTGTTGTCCTCCAAGTCTCTGGTCTCACCTGCCCAGGCCTTGGCAGCAGGAGACCGGGCGCACCGGTGTGGGCAGCCCGCCCCGCCTTACCCGCCGTCTCTCCGCTGCCCACCCCGGGCTCCCCGCGCTCCCTGTTCCGGTTCTGTGTGACCCTGGGCCTCTCGCAGCCGTCCCTGTTCCTACGTCATTTTCAGGCTGTGCTAGTGTTTGTCTTCGCTGCCCACCGGGGGTGAGCGTGGACAGGAAGGGGGGGGGCTGTCTGTGCGGGAGGGGTGGGGCTGTGGAGGGCTGCGCGACTGGTTTGAGGTCACTTTACGCTCGGTGTTTTGATCCAGGCAATTGATTGAGAATTAAAGTCGCTCGGTTGAAAAGGGGAATTCATTATAAGAGCCCAGAGAGGCCTCACAGAAATCCAAGGAATGCGACCACACCTGGCGTCAGAAAGGGCAGGAACTGGAGCCTGTGTGTTGCTCTCTGCAGAAATAGTTCACAGAGCCTCACGATGAATGAAATTTATCTGTATTCCTCTTGCCTTCCGGTTTTTGTCCTGCTCTTTAGTCTCTTATCCCCTTCCAAACTCCCGCTGGGGGAATCTGACCCAGCCCCACTTCCCCAGCCCCCCAGGCCAAAGTTATGGCCGGGCCTTGGGTGGCCCTTTCAGGTCTGGGGACGCACTCACCCCTCACCTGTGCGGGGGAGGAGAAGGGCGTGGCCTCATACCTGGACTCACCGCCAGGCTCGCGCAGGAAGCGGATTCTTTGCGACGGTGTGGGCCTGCCACCCACGCAGGCCGCGCCTCAGGGCTTGGCCAGGAGCCCTGCCACCTGCCGCCCTGCGGTGGACCTGATTCTCCAGTCCCAGAGCTATTTGTCTGCCTCGGTGGGACGGCTGGGGCGGTGTCCCCAATATGTGCAGATGCCTGAACTGTGACTTTAAGAGAAACCTTCAAAATCGTGAAGTCTGGCATTTTCCTGGGTGTTTCTCACATTTGCTTTAGCCCTTCTCCTTAACCCCACTGAAACACCCTCCTTTAGAATTGGGTTAAGAAAATGCACAAGCATGTACCTGTTGCAAACACACTGAATAAACTATATATTAAAAAAAGGAACAAAAGATAGTATTTCTGAGGTTGTGATTAGTACGTTTGTGGACTTAAAAGATGAAACATAAAAATCGGATAATAAAAATTGTCTTAAACGGGAAACCCAGAAAATGTGTGTCAGAGCCAAAAGGATCTTATGTGAGACTACGAAAGTCAATACTGTTATTGATCCCCTGAAGTCCGAATTAATAGCACACAGGATTTAGGAAACTGTGGTCAAGATAGATATTAGCAAAATGTGTCCTGTGGACCAGGGAGAGAGAAGCCTTTATTACCCACAGAGATGCAGCTTTCAATTTCACACTGGTGTAATTTTAACAGCCTGGAGCTGCTCAGAACTGAAAATGCTGTCAGGTTTACACCCAGCCTATAGATTTGGATATTCTTCTCCAAAAAGAAATTGTTCATATTGTATGTAAAGTAATGCAAAGTCAGATTTCGGGGGAAAAAATACTTTGTTTTCAATCCTTGTCTATTTATAGCTATCCTGAAAATACGTTTCATTAGAAGTAAATGTGAATTTTGAACTAAAATGGTTAATAAAAACTGAAAATGCATAGCTCTTTAGATCATTCCAAATTCAGTACCTTTGGGGGCCAAGTCTGAAGACTGCCTCTGAACTGAAATGTCTTCAGTCTGAATCAGACACTACTAAATGCCTTATACCGAATCGCTCTATATTACATCTCTCACAAAACCTTATTACTTCCAAATTCGAACTCTTGTTAAAATTTGTATCACTCCAGTAGTTTTATATCAGTAGGAACACTGGCATTGTTGAGTGATTTTAAGGTAATTGAAGCATATTTATTTTAACAGGCATTGTAATCTGGCAGCCAGTGAAGCAAACAGGAATATTGTAGCGAATGGGGATACGGAATGGCTTCTCACCAAGAGTATAATAATCAGGTGCATTAAAGACACGCAGTGAGAAGCAGGTGTGACGGCTTTAGGGCAGCCTCTCAGGACACAGAGCAGAAGCCTTTGATGATAGAGGCGGCATAGTGGAGTGATCAGGGAAAGGGACTCCAGGTCCAGACTCCTTGGCACTGTATTTAATACTTGTCTGTCCCTAGGGCCTCTGTCACTGCACGAGTTTTCTGTGGCTGCCATAACAAATTATATAAACTGAGTAGCTTAAAACAATAAAAATGTATTCTTTTGCAATTCAGGAGGCCAGAAGTCCAAAATCAAGGATTGGCGGGGCTGGTTGTTGGAGGCTCTGAGGGAGAGTTTGTTCCATGCTTTTCTCCTGCCTTTGGTGGTTGCTGGCCACCCCTGACATTCCTTAGTTTGCAGATGCATCACCCCAATCTCCGCCCCATCTTCACATGACCTTCTCCTCTGTGTCGCTGTGTGTCCTCTCTTCTTATAATGATACCAGTCGTTGGATTTAGGGCCCACCCTAATCTAGTACACTCCCATCTTCGTTCTTGCATTAATTACATCTGCAAATCCCTATTTAGGTTCCTGGTGGGCATGAATTTTGAGGAGACCATGATTAAAATCACTGTAGTTGCTGCAACTGTAAAATATGGATGCTGAGAATATCTGCCTCGTAGGTTGTCATAATATATCAATCAATAAAAATAAAATGCTTAGAATGGTACTTGGTATGTAGTAAGCAGTGTATATGTTTTAGCTGTCAATTGTAGTAGTAAGTTAAAAGATCACACATAGTAAGCATGTTTTGTTTTATTTGTCACAGAATCATTTGCAGGTACATTTATAAGAACATCACCTTTCCCCACACCACCAACTATCTCCCTACCTCCCTCTCTTTGACCTACAAACTGTCCATGTTTTTAAAAAGGGAGAACCTGATGGCAAACCTTGGCATGAAATGATGCTGCAGCCGTAGGAAGGGAAAAGTATTATAAGCCAAACCCATACCCAGCCTGATCCTGGATGACAGGGGACAAAGAATCTGTCAAAAAGTACATGGCTGCCGGTTGCCAAGTTACAAATTGGCGAGCCTTGTTGGGCCTAGATAAGCAACTCACTTTAATGAAATTGCCTCTGATTGAGCTTTGGGCTGTGACTTTTCATAGTGAGTTTGGCTGTATGGTGAGCCAGCTCGGGCCTCTGCATTAGATTGTTCAGAGGTGTGTTTATCTGACCACGTTTCAAACCCCAGAGCTTGTCTTGTTCCAGGCCCACTTGGCCTGTGCAGTCACTGCACCTGGTTTGCACTGATCCTAAAGTTCAGCATGGTCCAGCCTACAGGCCCAGGGTGGCCTTCCCAGGACACAGTGAGTCCCGGCACAGGGAGATGTAGAACTAACAGGGTGCAGGTGGGAACCAAAGAGGAGCAGATCCCAGCTAAAGAGAAAGAGGTGAGCACGATGGGAGGTGTGCTCCTCCTTCTTACCTTTGCGTGGGAAATGCTGCTGAAGTACGGCCCTGGGGAGCTGCGCACAGTGCCCCACTGGCCTGGGTTCCCAGTGGCTTCTGGCCTTGCAAATCCCAACCCCCGTGAATAAGCACCTCACTCCTCAGCCACGACCAGTCCCACCCAACTCCAGCGCGGGTCAGGTCAGGCTGGAGACCTTCCCAAGTGCAGATGCACTGGGAATCTCCTGAGCCTGCCGTCCAGAGAAAAGATAGCCAAGAGGCTGGCGTGGGGAGCTGTCCTCAGCTGGACTCCCTGTCACCTGCAGGTGACCAGCACTGAATGGCCAAACTCCCTGCAGTACCCTGGGTGGACCTGTGTCCTCACACCTGCCCCAATCTTCCCTTCTCCCTTCCTCACCCCACGTCCCAGCTGCTCCCCCTGCCCTGAAGAGCAGGCCCTTTCCTCCTGTTTATCTTTGCATCTGTCCTCCCCAAGTCTCACCGGGAGGACTGCTACTTGTCTTCAAAGCAGAAGCCCTGCTGGGTTTTCATGATCTGGAGAGGAAGCCAGAGAGAGGGCTGGGGGGAAACCAAGCCTCCTCGACCTGCCCTGTCTGCAGTCTGTCGTTCTTTCCGGCAATGTTGTCAATCACTGTTCCTACTGGCTCATTTAATGAGGATGGTCTTCAAAACCTCCTGGCAACCCATTATCTAGTTATTGCCAAAAAGTAGGGAATGAAATTTCTCCTTGTGTCCCCTCTATTTACACTCCTGCACCAAGGTCTAGCTCAGTTCTCACTGATTTGAAGTCTGCTTCAACTCATCAAGGCAGAGGTAGTTTTGTTTCCTCCTTGGAGCCCACACGACTTTATAGAAAACATTGTGACCATTTTGCTCTTCTTCACGGAGCTGAATTCCTTGGGGAGGCAGGAAGGGTGTACAACAGAGAATACACTTGACCCTTGAACAACTCAGGGGCAAGGGGCACTGACCCCGCAGCCCCATGCAGCTGAAAATATGTATATAACTATTCACGCTCCCAAAACTTAACCACATAGCCTTCTTGACCAGAAGCCTTACTGATAACATGAACAATTGATTAACACACGTGTTGTATATTATATCCATTATTTACTATATTATTACAATAAAGTAAGCTAGGTAAAAGAAAATATTATTAAGAAAATCATAAGGAAGAGATAATATATTTACTATTCATTAAGTGGAAGTGGTTTATCATAAAGCTCTTCATCCTCATTGTTTCCACGTTGGTATGAAGTGGAGGGGTTGGTCTTGCTGTCTCAGGGGGCAGAGGAGGAGGAAAATCTGAGCAGACGTGCAGCTGGGCAGTTCAAACCATGTTGTTCCAGGGTCAACTGTATATCTCAACCACTTTCACATTTAATCATGAGCAGAGGGTCTAGCGTATAGTAGAAGATCAACACAGGATCGAAGCGAACTGTGTGATGCATGTTATATTTGTTAATTTACTTTCTCCTGGTGTAGTATTTCAAAATCTTAGCCCAATTTAAGTTTAAAAGAAATAATTACTTCCTTTATTTTCTGTAACTTAATGTGATTTATGGCACTGACCCCCTCATGCTCTGGACTGGTGGAGCATTAACCACACTGTGTTCCCTCTCCTGCACCCCCAGGAGAAGGCCTTGGTGGAGATCTCAGGGGGCACCAGGCCACTGGGGTGGGGTGGGCTGGGCTGGGCCTCTGATCCTGGCTGATTGGTTGATGCAGGAATTGGCTGGTTGAAGTGTCCACTGTCTGAAGTGTCCCTCCAGGGCCAGCAGACTCCACTGCTAGTGGCGCACTCAGATGCTGGAATCTTCTCTCAGCAGTGGGGGCTCCGTCTGCCTCTTGTACTATGGGAGCCTGTTTCCTCTCCAGAGGGCTACTGCAAACGTGGACCCTTGTGCTGTGGGCTTGGCTTCTAGAAGTCTCCTTCTCCTCCAAGCCCAGGAGAAATATTTTTCTTAGTCTTGGCTGAAGGCAGGGAGAGGGAGTCAAGAACCTCACTTTCCTGATGCTTTTTTCATGACACTTTTTTCTACCAAAGAACCCCGTTCTTATTTTTTCTTCCTTCAAGCATCCTCCAAGTTCTAACGAATTAAGCTTTTGGTAATTAAAAAAAAGAAGAAAGAGAAAAAGAAAGAAAGCAGAAAGTCTTGGTCTCATATTTTCTCTGAGACAGTGATATAAAGAACTAGCATGATGTGAAGGGACCAGGAATGAAAATGAGAATTAACCAGGAGGCAAAGCAACCCCCAAATACAGTGGCTTAAATAAATAGAAATTTCTCTCTCTCTCATAAAACAATCCAGCCACATGATAGCCATGCACCAAGAGGTCTGCAGCACCATTGTCAACATGCAGCTTCCATCCCTGGGCCCACGGCTGCTGGCTTAGCCACACCATCCTCTAGCAGCAGAGAGAAAAGCAGGATCCGGGGCAAGCATGGCCAAGTTAGGTGATGACCTGGAGTCGCACATCACAGACACCACTTCTGCTCACTTCCCCGGGCCTCGATCTAAATATGGCCACACTTAGCTGCAAGAGAGGCTGGGATGTAGGGCAGGAGCCGGCCACCATGATCCCAGCTGAACCCAGGAGGAAGGGTGGTTCTATTATTAAAGGAGGAGAGAATTAAAACTAGGCCCAGTCAGCAATCTGCCACATACAGGGAGAAATTGAAGCCACGTAATTAAAACCTCAAATATCATCCAGCCATATAGGCAACAAGGCTATTCTGATTCCATTTTAAGGATGAATAAATGAGGTTCCAAAACATGAATAGTTTATCTAGGTTCATATAGGTAGTACATAGTAAATGGTAGAGTTACAACTTCATTCTCAATCTGTCTGACTTCAGACAGATTGCCCCTAAACCCCACTAATTATTGATACATTTGAGTGATTAAAGTTTAAGATCATCTTTCTGTTTCTGTGGTTAACTAGCAGGTTTTATTTTTTCATATTAACCTATATAAAATGTAATAATTTGGGCTCCATTTTAATGTCAGTTGGTCTCTATAATGATATAATTTATTGTTAAAATGTTATTTGAAATATCAATACATTCTTAGGATATTGGAGTTCGAAAAACACTGTTAGCTTTACTGCTCCATGTTAGGTAGAGATGCCATGAATTTGTGTCACTTTATACATGAAGTATCTTGTTGTTTGGTCATGGGTGATGGCTCAAATTGTGTTCAGGTAGAAAAGGACGGCAACAGATCAATACCAATAAACTCAGTGCTCTACCATATGGTGCTTTTTTATATGCAGGAGACATACCCTGCAGCCAGGAGCAATTTAGAAATGCCTTTTTCTCGTTGAAAACCAAGTGTCATAGCCTCTTTGCGCTGACTTCTAGCTCTGGAGAGTGAGAACGTGTCTTTGTCCACATAACCCACTGCACTGTTCCTGGTCTCTGTGCTGCCCTCTCCCTGCTTTCCTGCCGGGCTTCTGTTGAATTGATTGTGCTCCTGTTCCCCCCTTGGCCTTTCTGTGTAGACACTCTTCTGGAACTCTGCATGCTGGGTGTTCCCATCTACTCCCACTTCTTCCATAATTTGGAAAGATGACCAAATGTATACATCTGGCCGTGTCTTCTCCTGGCATAGTCATCTCTTGATATCCCCTCTCCAATTTTCCCACCCAAATTCCCATTCCATCCTGCAGCTTTCAAAAGTGGCCTTCTACACACTGGTTGCATGGCAGTTGGTACTTTGACACAGCTGTCAAGAAGGAGAACTCTTGCAAACCATTTCCCCAAAGTGCTTTCTATTCACACTTGACCTAATGCTCTCTCCCTAGATATCAGCCCCCTCTGCCAACACCAGGCTGAATTAAGTACCCTGCTTCTGTGAGTGCATGTGTTTTGTCCATACCTCCACTACTGAACTTCTGTATACTCATAGAGTGTACACATGTTGCTGTCTACCCTCTAAGCTGTAAGGTCCTTAAGACAGGAGTCATGTTCCTGTCCTCAGCATCTGGCATGGTGTCTGGAATATAGTTGATGTGCAGACAGTTTTGAACGGAATCAAGGAGATCCTTTTCTTCCAGTGACTCCTCACAAGTCGGCCAATAAGATCACATTCATTAACTGCCCCTAACAGTAAAAATCATGAGGGTTTAAAAAATAAATGTAAACACACAGCTCAAACCCATAAGAAGCCAAATGAAAGATATTAGACACTAAAGATACCATTTAAATACTAAACAAACTACATGTTCTAAGATACATGATCTATACCTTTTTAAAAAACATATATTTACAGACATAGTACTGAAAGGCTTTGTCACTTATATGGATGCATCTTGGGACAGTTCGACTAGCATCTGAAGGAGTATCTAAATCTGACATGGCAAAGAGATAAGAAAGGCCTAAGTGTAAGAGATAAGTAATCTTCTAAGTGGAATAGAAGATTAAAACTTTAGGTGTCCAAGGATCATTGGAGTCTCATCATACTAAAAATGGCAACAGAAGGAAAATAAACCCTCATTTTCCTCACAAGGAAAGTGAACCTATGAGAAAGATTAGTAGATTCCAGGGTATCTAGGCAGGGAATAGCCTCAAATCTCTGGAAGCCCATTGTTAAAGACACACACACACACACACACACACACACACACACACGGTGGGGAGAGAGAGACCTTTTTCCAAATAAATTGTCATTTACAAGATAACACACTAACTTTCATTTGTGACCATGACATTTCCCAAGACTCACATAGCTCAAAAATAAAGAAATGAATGCAGAAATGATTGATTTGCACATGGTGAGGAAAGCAATTCCAATTTCAGAGGATTTCCTTATTTCCAATGTCATATTCTCATTTATAGGAAAGGTAAAGCCATTCTAGAAATCACCTGGAGAGGACTACTTGGCCCTCTCGTATGACAGTTGACTTTATATGCTAATCAGACTGAGTCTTCAGCCAGTCTATTTTAAGGATAAAAACTTCTAATTTTCTGTGCTTTCTGTTCCACTTAAAGAAAATAAATTTATTTAAAACTAGTGTATTTGACTTTGCTTAACCTCAGACATTTGATTGGACAATGGATTTTGGCTCGTAGCCCATCTTGTTTTTGTTATTATAACTCCCAACGCATGTATTCCTTTACTCAATCATTCATTCTTTCAGCAAGAATTTATTGCCCCATTTGTGTATTCCGATTTCTGTTCCCTCGTGTCCCTGTCTCTAGTGCCTATATCCCAGGCTCTTCTCCCAGAGGCCGGTGAGTCCTGACACTCGCACCTGGGCTGTCTTCTCTGCCCTGCAGCAGGCTTCGTTGTGCTTGCCTCGAAGGTGCAGGAGCATTTTATTCATAGGGTGAATAAGAGTTCTTTCTTTTAAGCTTCTCTGTTTATGCTCCAGTTGCTGAGCCCAGGAATGTGACCAGGTCCCTGGGGGACTGGCCTAGAGGCTACTTGTGGGACAGCTGTGGAGGCACAACCTTTGTCTCTGATAACCTGGGTATCTGCATTGCTTCCTTCCCAAAGGGGAATTTCTGGCCCTCTCAGAAGCCAACTTTGGCTTCATATCCTTTTCTTTCAAAAATCTTAATAACAGAATTCCAGGGTTGTGATCATAGCCCTAGGTCTCCTTCATTATTTCTCACATATGGATTAAGGAACTTAATACCATCCCTTCCTGCCTACCTTGATATTCCAGAGTTCCAGAGCTGGATTTTAATCAAAGGAGATAGTGTTTATAAAATGCTTAACATCTGACATGTCGTAGATATTCAATTAATGATAATCTATTAGAGCAAATATGTAATCATTGTGACTGGTATATACGTAAAACTCTGCACATGATCCTAGCTATGTGTAGCAACAGCAACAATGACAATAATAATAATAAGTTACGGCTATAGCTGTGTTTACAAATCTATAAATCCTAAACTTTTAGTTCTTATTTCCTCTTCAAACAAATAGTTTTTAAAAATAAACTTTTATATTCTGAATGATGTATTAAGTGCCAGAAGAATTTAGCTATGAATGCAGCTTATGTTCATTTATTCACTATTAAATATTTACTTTGTTCTGTTATCTCTATACTCAATTCCATCTGAGTCTTTTTCAGTGCCCAGTAGAGTTCCAGAAGTTTTGCTCTTGTCCTGACTGGCATGTGCTTTTGCAGAGTGGAGTGGAGGTCCACGCCAGCGCCTCCGGGGGTCACGCGTACAGTGTGATTTAAGGTTATGAGCACAAAGCGTCTGGTGAGGACCAGTCCACAGCAACCTTATCTCAGTTCCATTCCTGCCACAGCACACCAGGCGTCTTGCTCAGTCTCTGAGGGAGACAGGCTGGACCTCAGGACTTGGGTCACTTGTGAGAAGGGAAATGAGAGGGAGAAGGAAGGCAGCATGAGAAGGGAAAGGTGCAGACAAGATTCTGAGTCACTTCACTCAAAAAGGAACTGAATTTAGAGTGAATAAAAAGGTTTTAAAATATTCACTAATAATCAAGGAAATATAAAGAGAATAATTGGTGAGATGCCATTATCACTTTCAAAATTGTAACGATTAAAAAAATGAGAACTCAGAATGCTGGTGACTGTGCAGGAGAAGGGGCACACACGCAAGGGACTGAGTGACCCCACGGTTCCAGGGGACAGCAGGCGGAGAGCCGCAGGGGAGCACAAGGGCAGCGTTAACTCTAAGAATTCTACAGACGTTATCAGAAATGTGCCCCAAAATTTCTTTATAGGGGTGTCCCTTACAACATGAGGAAAATCATAATGAGAAATTCAAAAAAGTCCAAAACTAAAAAGTAGATTAAATAAATAATGGCACATCCAAGTCAGATAAGCTATGAAATCACCAAAATCATCCAAAGCCATTTAATGTCTGGGGGATAAGCAACTTACAAAACAAATGTACTTTTTTGTTGTATTCTTTTTTCCCCCACCATATTTTTTTAGAATAGTTTTAGGTTCACAGCAAAATTGAGCAGAAAATACAGAGAATTCCCACACACCCTGTGCCCACACCTGCCTAGCATCCGCCCCCAGGTCTGCATTCCCCCCCCCAGAGTAGTATGTTTGTTAGAATTGATGAACCTACACTGACACATCATTGTCACCCAAAGTCCATAGTTTGCATTAGGCTCACTCTTGGTGTCGGACATCCCATGGGTTTGGACAAATGTGTAATGACACGTATCCACTATTGTCATAGCATGCAGAGTAGTTGTACTACCCTGAAATACCCTTCGTGCTCCACCTATTCATCCCTCTCTCCCTACAAACTCTTGACAGCCACTAATCTCTTTACAACCTCTATAGTTTTGTCTTTTTCAGAATGTCATATTGTTAAAATTATATAGTATGTAGGCTTTTCGGATCGGCTTCTTTCAACTAGTAATCCACATCTAAGTGTTGGCGATTATGGACAGAGCTGCTATAAACATCCATGTGCAGGGTTTTGTGTGCACATAAGTTTTCAACTCATTTGAGTAAATTACCAGGGAGCTTGGTTACTGGGTTGTTTGGTAAAAATATACTTAGCTTTGTAAGAAAGCATTAAACTGTCTTCCAAAGTGGCTGTACCATTTTGCATTCCCACCCGCAATGAGTGAGAGTTCCTGTTGCTCAATTCATGTATTTTAATTGCAATTCTTTAAAACTCTAGAGTGGATTAGGCAAAGTCCAGGCTCTGGAATCAGAAAACCTGAACTTCTGTCACAGTCCTGCCAAGGGGACAAGTGTAAGAGGAAGGTGACTGTAGGATCTCCCGCACGATGGTGGTGAGGAATAAGTGAGACGGTGTGTGCACGGAGCCTGCCACATGTAATAAATACTCAGTGAACGTAACAGTAGTTATTCCATGTGCCTCTGCATGCTCATGTAGGAAAAACAGAACCAAATATTAAATATTCTGGTTCTTATTTTTCTTCTTTGAGTATTTTACATTTTTCAAAAAATTCACTTACATTCTTTTTGTAGTAGGGAAAGACATATTAATATATATATATATATATATATATATACATATATATTAAAATAACCTTACATTGTGGTACAGCAGCTTAAATAAAGGGGCCTCGTGCTTCCCTGCTAACCAGCCCTGGCTCTTGCATGTCCTTAGCTTGCTGATGGCTCCTTTCGGTTTTCTTGCTGTCCCTGTTTCCTGGGCCTTCGTGCCTCTGTGCATCTCTACTTGGATGTTGAGCAGACATATCAAACTTACCAAGTTCAAAGCAGAATTCTTGAATTTCCCACAGAAACCTGCTGCTCCAAGAGTCTCCCTGTCTCGGTGAGAGAAAGAAGACCCCTGCTAGGGTCAATCAAGAGTTCCAATGTCCACCCTGACCCCCTCTCCCACTCCACATCCCACCTGTCATGGGCTCCAGCTGCTCTGAGAAAGGCCTGTTGACCCACCCACCTCTCACCGTCTTCAAACACCGAGTCCTGGTTACTGGCATCTCTCGCCTGCACTGTTTGCATTATGACTATTCTCCCCGTCCAACGAGCCTCTTCTCCACTCTGGAGTTAAAGCATTCCCAGTCAAGCCAGATCAGGACTCCTCAGCTCAAGATCTTCCACTATGGGAAACAGCAATAACCGCCTCCCAGTGGCTTCCCATCTGAGACTTGAATTTCCTAAATGAATTTCGAAGTCTTTACTACAGCTTATCAGGCCTTACATGGTCTGCTTAGTCCTCCACACAACCTTCCCTCCCTCTTCCCCAGCCCGATGCCACTGCTTGTCACTCAGTGGCATCAGTGTGCTGGGACTCTGGGAGTTTTACACTCGCTTCTCCCTCTGCCTAGAACACGCCTGCTCCAACTGTCCACACAGCCTGCTCTTTCCCTTCCCCGGGGTGTCTACTCAGATCTCATCTCTGACCACCCTGTCTAAAATAGTGCACATGCACACACACATACACACACATGCAGATGCAGGCATGCGTGCACACACATGCACATGTGCACACACGTGCACACACATGCACATGTGCATGCACACACATGCACAGACACACACATGCACATGTGCATGCACACACATGCACAGACACACACATGCACATGTGCACACACACACACACACAGAGAGACCCACGTGCACATGTGCACATACATGCATGCACACACATGCACACACACGCACATGTGCACACACACACACCCCAGATCCTCAAGCCCCATTCCCTTTCTCCTCTTTCATGGCCTCTACCTTTTCTATATTTGGGGACCGTGTCTACTTTGTTCCTTGCTGTTTGTCCAGCACCTGGCACCGTAGCTGTTGCTCCACGTCCCAGGACAGTGGACACGAGGCAGGTCACCAGGTGATGGAGGCAAGGAGGGATAGCAGAGTTTATTATAAGAGAGTATGATGTGATTTCGCCAGTATGGGAGCAGTCAGAACAGAACTTGGGGAAAGAAATTGAAGACTATCCTGGTCACATCTGTTTGTGGTCATTTGTACCCACAGACAAATCGAGTGGGCTGATCTGCTGTGTTGACCGAGTAACTTATAGAACAGAAAGTTTCCTTGTCCTAAGCTCTTGAAAGGGTTTCTTCTACCTGCCGAGTATGTAATTAATATTAAGGATGTAAATTTTCCTGGGTTCCTCAATCTGGGATGGATAAAGCAGATTCCTCTGAAAACTGTTGAGAATAATGAGCATTCTGCAAGGAGTCTGGACCTGAAGAAGGAAGACCTCATTAAAGTCCTCTTTTGAGTTTACACTGAAGATATTTGGATTCCATTTTTCAGCTTCATTAATGACTCAGAGTGGCTCTTTGAATCAATCACGCAACCTTTTAGCCGCAAACCTTCCTCATTTGTAACACGGAGAGTAATGAGCGCCGCTGCAGCCGGCTCCGGAGCGTCCTGGAGGTTCCTCTGTGTTCGCTGCGCTCCGGATTCCTGGGAGGAAAATCCCCGGGGGCGGGCTGAGTGCGGACCTGCAGAAGCAGAGAAACGATGTCTTAGTGTCTGGAGGAAAGTCATGTAAAACCCAACCCAGTAGGGTTAGGGTTTCCCTCCGGCAAGGGTATTCCCTCCGAGACCAGGGCTGGGGAAACCATCCTGAGTATCGTTCAGTTTCTTCTTCCTCCCCGCACACCAACCTTTTGAAACCAAAGAGGAGAAATTGGGTTAATATGAATAGCAGGGGGAGTTCTGAAAGTTGGCAAATGAAGCCTGAGGTCCCCGTGGTGAGTGTGGGCGGGAAGACGGAGGTGCTGTGAGCTCGAAGCTCTCCTGACATCACCTGGGAGAGTGACCCATTTTCCTGCCACTTAAACTACTTTCCAGACTGCCTGACCCCAACTTTAGCACTTCTCAAAGGAATGTTTTTTTCAATGATGGATTTTATATGACACTAATTTGAAAGTACTTTCCTAAGAATTAGCTGTTTTTGATTTTTACAACTCCTTACTTAGGGCAAAAGCCACTAGCATCATTTTACTGATGAAAAAAGTGAGTCTCAGATTAAATGACTCACTTGAGCCCATATGGTCATATGGCCAACAAGTGACATAGCCAATGCCAAGCTGGGTCTTCCAACTTGAGTCCTGTATTCTCATGACAAAAAATGTTACTAAACACTTGGGAAGATGGTGCTGAAACTCCCTAGGAAACTTTATGCCTTCATTCCCTTTCTTTGCATTTTCTGCCAGACCAGAGATTTGGTCTCTTCTGCAGTTCACAGTTACAATCACAGTGTTTTATCCTTTCTCCTAAGATTCCCAGAGCTCTCCTGGGCTACTCTTTGAGTAACCAGTATGGAACTACTTACGTTGTTTTTTTCTTATTCACTACTACCAAAGATCCAACAGAAAGAGCCTGGGAACATCTTCCTAGGGCATTCATCATCCTTCACATGAAGCCCAAATTCTAATAATATTTTTAATCTTTCCTTTTCAAAGGCATACAGTATTATATAGGCTTTCTACATAGCTGATTCATCCCCACCGAAGAGCATTCATCCTTGGTTCTGTAATTTGATCTCTGTCATTTGACATCCATGCATACGTGTAATCGCTGCTGCTAGCATTGTAGCTCAGCATTAGACATGTCAGCCGAGTGTGAAAATCAGATGGCATTACACACCGCTTTCCCCCCATATCCCTCGTTTTGATGAATATTTTATTGTGTATCAACATAATACACAACAATGATAGTGCCTTGTGTTTATAGAGGGCCTCTCTGCTTCTCAGAGTACTCACACATTCACTCTGCCTCATTTGTCTTCAGAGGTTTTTTGCATGTTTCATGGGAGTGCCTGAATGTAAATAATTTAAATGTCCTTATACAAGTAGACACATATGTGTGTATGTATATATATCAGCATATTTGCAAACTTAATATTCTTTCACATAAGTTATACTTTTTATTTCCATGTGTCTAGGCATTTCCCAGATGCCCTGCGGCCTCCTGCTCACAGGCTGGAGCCTCAGAGTGGCCCAGAGCACTGTGAGCTCACACTGACTTGTGAGCTATTTTTTCCCTAATTCCACGTCACTGTCAAGTCTCATGGAGACATAAAGACAGGCCTCTGGAACGCAGAGTTGGCAAAGGAAGGTGGAATCCTCATCATCTGTCCTTCCCAGGTTCCTTTGGCAGAATTTGTGTCTCTCTGCAGTCAGTGCTTTTGACACCCTTTGTCGATTGCTAACTATCGTTCTTAAGTCATGGTCAAAACAGGCAATGTCCCTGCTTTCATGAAGCTCATATTCTGGTCAGGAATTATTTGGTTGTAACAAAATGTAACCAGCTCAAGCTAACTTAAGCAAAACAAGATCATTGTTGAAAGGGTATGTCATGCAATTCAAGAACATGATTACAGTCGCTATTCATAAAGAACTGAAATTGAGAAGTCATTGGAGAGAAAGTGATGACTCTCTCCCCTTCTGCCCTTTTTGCTGGGATTCATGGGCTTTTTGTCTTCTTTTCCGGGGTGCATGGCAGCATCATCCTCCTCTCTGTAGGCTGGCCTCATCTGCTAGAGTCATACACGGTCAAATGGCTGTCTGGGCTTTTCCAGTGACCTGAGCCTCCAATGGAACATCTGCATTCCCAGTTCTCATGACTGACCCTGGCCACCCAACAGGCTGACCCCTTTCTCATCAGGAGCCCACCCCTGGGCCAAGTGCACAGTGCCACTCACGTGGTTTATGGATTGACAACTGCAAATTGCCAATGAAGTTTTGAGGACTTCTGTAATAATAGGCTGTGTTCTTTTTCATTGGCAACTGCATCATACTAAGCATCAGTTGAAGATGCACCAAAAAATATCCAGAAAGACCTATACAAAGATCAAATAGAAAGATTTTGTTTACAGTCAGCCAGTGAGGTATCCATAATCAAATTTAGCACTGTTAAGTATTTTATAAGATTAATGTGTTAGCTCTTATAGTTCCTACTTTATAACTTATTGACTACTTTCATCTGTGTATAGAATTACACATTATTAAATAGCATTATTTGATTTGACGTATTCTAATGTATAAGAATGTGGTGAAAAACTAAAAACTTCAGCAAAAAAAAAGAACTACTTAATTATGCTTTTTAAAATGCCCTCTGAAGCAGAGAAATTACCTGAAAAAAATTACGTCTAAGTCTTTTTTCTCTAGCATTAGCAAGTTGCATGAGCCTTTTCTTACCCACGAAAATCTTAATGAAATTTAAGCTAACACACATTTTCAAGGTCATTTTAAAATTTCATAATTCTTTCATAGAAAGTGTCTTAGGTTTCTGATGGTTTCACTAGAAAATTATTATGGATATAGAAGTATGAACTTTAGAGACAGTTAAAGGATAGCTGCATATGAATCAAAGAACACATTTTCTTTTCAGAAAGGATGCAGCAGGTCAGTTTCCAAACATAAAATCTCTCTTCCAACAATAACATGACAGAATGACATACATTTAAAGAAATCCATAGATCCTCAGGAATATCTAAAAAAAGCAGGTCACATAATTCTCCTATTTATTTATTTCCTTATTTTTACATTCTAGCTCTGGGTGCCCTGATTCTGTACCTTTGAACATCAAATTTAGGGCTTCATAAGAGACTTTCTCTAAGAGACCTGGATGAGTCCCTGACTCCTCCAAGGACATTTAAAATAGCCTGTCAGGGGCCCGACCCACCCTTCCCATTTCAGTTAATTTTGTACATCCTACCTGGCCAGGCCAGCTATGATCTCTCCTACATTAAAAAGATTTTTAATAGATATAATTCTGCCATTTTCATTTTATAATATCTAAGACAGTCTTTGGTTAATAATCATCTCATTCGCAGTGGAAAAAATGTAGTATTGGCAGATGCCAATTTTAGAATGTCCAATTAAAATAAGAGTAAAGACAGCACTTAGTATATACTAGATGATTCATTCCTACTTTTTAAGTAATTCAAATAATAAATGATTCTTTACCTTAAAATCATGCAAATATTGTTTTAGGCACTTTGACAGCAAATTGGTATTAGGCCACTTTCAATGGTCATCATAATTCATCCTTGTTTCTGAGAGAACCATGTATTCATAGGTTCCACAAAAGTTATGAAACACACTGTGACAGTGTTAGGGACCCAATATGGACCAGGTACACCCTCAAGAAGCTACAGCAAAATATATAGGTGTAGGTGTAGGTGTAGGTGTAGGTATAGGTGTGGGTGTAGGTATAAGTATAGGCATAAGCATAAGTGTTGGCATAGGTCTTTTTCTGTTACCTGTTCCCATCTATGTTATTATTACTTTTCAGGTGTCATCCAGACCTCTAAAAATAACCCATGTCCATTTGAGGTCAGGATAAATGGAGTAAGAGACAGCTTTGAGCTGTTGAATCCCGGAAGGAACATTGAATTTCAAATTGTATACAAGTGGCAGCTGGCTCTTCTGCAGGGTTCATGTGGAGTTTTGTGCTGCCACTGTCTCCCTGTTAACTTTCCTTGAACATAAATACCACTGGGTGAGATCATTAGTGATGGGGCTGGGATAGGATGGGTCCTATGGTCCCTTGTAGCTTGGGGAAATAATAAGTAGCTATTTCTTATAAATGATTTGGAAGCTTGGTAAATAAAAAAAAATTACAAAATTTTTAAAAAGTCAGGATTCTAGATCTCTAAACCATGAAGGAGGCCCATTATTCTTCATTTGATTTTAACACAGTAGGCTTGGAGGATCAGAATGAGCATGAAGTCATGGTTATAATACTTCTATCCTTTATACCAATTTCCAAATACAATGCTCATTTTGCTTTAGTGACTACACAGATCTTTGGCTTGTGCCACCAGGAAAATAATATGCCAACACAGTTTATCGGTGTCTGAAACAAATATATTAACCTTCTCATTCCCAAGCCTGCCGTGCTCCAAAATCTGGCCAATTTTTATATAATGTGCTTATTCTGTTTGTCATTGCTGGTTGAGATAGTAATTTTTCACAGCGTACTATATCAACTGGCAATCCCATGGGTATTTCTATGGAAGTATCAATTTCCTCTCAGATGGGAATCCATACTTGTCTCATACTTTAGGATGGATAAAACTGTGTAAAAACTGTGTAAAATCGTGCCCATTTGTAGCTCCAGCAGGTTCAGTATGTCCCAGTGGTTTAAGAGAGGTTTTCAAGGTGGCAGCAACCTCACGCTAAGCATAAGAAAAGCAAATTCATCCATGATGTCTTTGCTTTGGTTAGATTCTTGACACCAAGTTAGGGAAGTCTGTTGAAACTTTCTATTAAAAAAAAAAGTAGATGTAAAACCATGTAAATTATATGCCTTTTATTTTCCTGTATTTCCTGAAACTGAAGGATCTCAAACATGCACCCTGAGAGGCAGGGACTATTTTTGTTTTATCATTGTATTTTGACTGCCCAGTCTTGCAACAAAACAGACATTTAAATGTCTGCTGAGTGCATGAGTAGCTGGCTGGGGAGGAGGCCTGCAAGCAGAGAGACTGCACGACATGGACTCATTTGCTATAGATGGGAAATTAGGAGTTGCTGCAAATAATAATCTGAAATCAGTAACATTTGTTAGTCTACATTCTTATGCATAAACTGCCCAGGTTTTATCTTGACAAAACTGGGTCTCCTTTTCAGGATTAGCTGCCTCAGTAGCTATATATAAGTGAGGACATGTATTGTTTATGCCAGGAAGTATGTACTTCACTGATGTGTCTGTGCAAAAGCCTTCGCAGGAGGAAAAGACCCCTATCAAAGTCTGTGAGGAACTGGGATTGAGCTTGTTCATGTGTCAAGCTGAGGGTCTTGTCAAAACCACAGGGGGGTTTTGGTCAAGGTCTAGTTGCTCATCGCGCAAAGATCCAATTATGGAGGCAACAAGGATCACCAAGGAAGAAAGGAATTTTTCATATGGACAGACATTTTGTTAGAAGAACAAGAGAAGTTGCCTCAGATCCATCTCTCTGACTAATGGCGATCATGGGATTTTTTTTTTTTTTTTTTTTTTTTTGAGACAGAGTCATGCTCTGTCACCATGGGTAGAGTGCAGTGGTGTCATTGTAGCTCACTGTGGCCTCAAACTTCTAGGCTCAAGTGATCTCTTGCCTCAGCCTCCTGAGTAGCTGGGACTACAGGTATGCACCACCACATCCAGCTAATTTTTCTATAATTTTCTATTTTTGGTAGAGATGGGGTCTCACTCTTGCTCAGGCTGGTCTTGAACTCCTGAGCTCAGGTGATCCTCCCCCCTTGCCCTCCCAGAGTGCTAGGATTACAGGCATGAGCCACTGCACCCCAGCTGATCTCATGGGATTTTAAAGAAGGGGCAGGTTGTGGAGATTATGAATCTTATCAGGAAGGCTGCCCAGGGGCCTTCAGAATCTCAGCTCCTTTGTCTTGCAGAAAATCTACCATTTCTGGGAAACAACTCAAAAAGTCAAGTAGTTAAGGGAGAGGATTATGTAGGGGTCACTGAAATTTGTTCAATGGGACACCACCACCCCACCCCCGCCCACCACAGTCTGAGACAGAAAAGATGGTAGAAAACGAATGTTGATCAAAATCAGAAAGAGCAGAGACCAAATGATACAAGCACAAGCTACTTCCGGAACTCACTGCCTCTGGCTTGTGCTGCCTTATACTATGTTCAGGGAGGGGATGGAAAATAGGGAGTAAACGTCATCCTGGCCTCCAGCTTTCCTAAAACCA
Organism: Lemur catta; assembly: GCF_020740605.2. NCBI lineage: Eukaryota > Metazoa > Chordata > Mammalia > Primates > Lemuridae > Lemur > Lemur catta. The sequence goes on along the minus strand of NC_059136.1, from coordinate 94,805,171 downwards.
GAGAGAGCAGAGTAAGATACCAGAAAGCATAGGGGAGTGGAAGCACAATCAGTAAAAACACAAATCAGATGAATCTGCTTGTTTTTAACAACTTTGTGGAAGAGTTTTGTGTGCAGAAACAGAAACTGATTGCAGAAAATGAAGTATTTGGATGATCTCAAAATTTTAGCTGCTGTGCCATGCTTTTTGCTCCCTATGTAATTATTCTCTTCCTTTCTCAGCTCTGTGGTAGTAAAAAATCATGACTGAAACTTTTCTCCACCATGAACGCCAAATGCAAATCAATGGCAGTGTGCCACCATGCTGTTTTCCTGAGGTGCTTCTTTGCAAAGATGGATTTAATACCATTCATCATGTAGATGGCGGGGAAACCACAGTTTTTTGGTAATTTTCATCTAAAATTTTAACTGGGTTTATTTTTATAGCTACAATGAAAGTATCAATAGAATAATATCCAACCCCATAATTTTTCAGACTAGTCATTATGAAAAATAAAAGGCCAGCGCAGTTCTGTAATGTTTGTTTTCCAGCACTGCATAGATCGCGCCTTGTTCCAAGATTCTTACCTTAAGGATTTATGATGAACTTCAGTGCAGGCAGCAAGTCACTTTTTATTCAGAGAAGATCAAAGCCAAGGAGGGGAGAGGGGTTATTGTCTCTGCCACAGTGTTGTGTTTGGTGAGAATCTCTCAGAGATTATCTCATATTTCACTGTCCACCCTGTCTCGCTGCTACACTTCTGCTCAGTCTTATCCTTCTCTTCAACACGTGATAGCGCTTCCTGTGATGAAAGTGTTACGTTGATATAGATTAAATTTTTCAGTCCAGTCTTCCTTTTTTCCTGTTTTGTGCCAAAAAGAACAAAAGAGAGAGGAAGAGAGAGAGAGAGCTGAGGTGTGCTCTTTCTGTTCTCACAGCCCTTCTCTTCTTTTCCAAATATGAGAAATTATTATTCACTCATACGATGTCTGTGAGAATGGACCTGAACGAATTTTAAACATACTGGAACTGCTTGTTCCAGCCAAATAATCACTGTACGCGGTTCTGTCACAATCGGTACGCTCGTATCCTTTGTCCACAGTTGTCATGGATTAGGTGTGTAGCAGTTCAAAGAGTACAGGATAAAGTACAAACTTCAAGTGTTTTTCTTTTTCCAGGCAAAATCTATAAGTGGCCCTTTTTCAATACCTTGTGAAACAATGTCACGGTACTTGTGATTCTTTTTTAAAATAGAATAAAATGTTAATGCTTTGATAAAGCATCATCCCAGAACTTCCCCTAGCTAACCTCATCCCTGGCACCGGGAAGTACTGAGGAAGGACTCAGGTTGTGCCTGGAGGCTGGGGAGGGATGTGCCCATAGTGAGCTCTGAGGATCACACACTCTCTGCCTAGTGTCAGGCAGGGGCCCCAGCCCCAAGGGACGTAGCCCAGACTCAAGCTACTTCCCACACTTTTCAATTATCTTATTTGCTAATTACAAACTCACTGACTGCCAGAGGCTCCCCACCGGCCCCCAATTTTGAAAGATCTTCTCTACCAACAGATGGTATTTCTGAAGTCATGGTACGCTTTCTCTATTAGCCGATGTCACGCGTGACAGCCAGGTCAGGCTTCTGGGTCCCACGAAAGAATCAGCATCGCCACACCCAGTTTTCAGAATTTAAGCTAAATATAAACAAAAAGAATAGGCTTTTAATTATTCTGCTCAACTTTTCTAAGTATAAATGCAAAATTTTCATGAGGTACCTTCATGTCTCCGCTATTATATTCATGGGCTTGTTAGAGAAAACTCTGGTCTGTGCACACGTCTCCTGGCTCTGGCTGGTGCAGGGCCCGGGTTTTGAAATCCAACAGACCTGCCTGTAAATTATACTGGCTGTGTGACCTTGGGCAAGTTATTTTTACTTCTCAGAGCCTGTTGTAAGAATTGAAGAGAAAATATATAAAGTGCCTACAACAGTACATAATGTGCATTCAATGAATGTAGCATTTCTACAATCAGATACTTACAGTTTATTAGCTACTGTCATCACTTCCCACACAATTTCCAACATATAGACCAACAGTTGTTTATTTTCATGGTTACAGAATTAATATAATAAATAATTTATTGCAAACTTCATGAGGGCAAAGACTAAGTCTTTTGTCTTTGGATTATCAGTGCTCAGAGCTTAAGTGTAAAGGAAGTCATCAGGGGTGTGCTTAGTGAATGAATGGATGACCAAATTTAAAGGGTGATGTTAAATAATAATAATTATGATTATATATATGTGCATACATATACATGTACAAGATTCATAACTGAACATAGAAGTAAATCCCTTGACAAATAGGAGATCCTTGACCTTTAAGGTTGATGTTTTTATGTTTATGAAGCCATGAATTACATGAGCTGTGATAGACAAATCACCTGTAGTCAGAGCTGGGGAGATAGAAGTGAGTTTCCATTACACATCAGGTAAAGCTCTGGGTGCTGAAGACAGTGCACAAAGAGTGTTTTCTGTCCCTAATGAGCTTGTAGGGGGAAGGTACAAGAGACACAGTCAGATCCTTCCAACAGAGAGAGATTCACTCAATGACAGGTGTGTCCAGCATGCCATGGGGTCGTGGAGCTTCGCAGTGGAGAAGGGGTGTGTTTTCCTGGAGCGGGTGTGTCTACGTGGAGAGGTCAGGGAAGTTGTAGAGTGACCTGAGGATAGGCAAGGGCAGAGTGAAGGTATTCCAGCAAAAGGCTACTTCTCAAAATTAGGTGTAGACTTCATAGGGCCTGATGTTGCTAAAGGGTAAATCATGAGGCCGGGAGTGAGGGAAATTGAAACTGAAGACTTGGGTCTTAAGGATGTTATTAAAGAGCTTGAACTTTATTCTGTAGATAGTTGATGGCCTGAACAATTTTAAGCCAAGGAGTGGCATGGCCAGATTGCATTTTATATGAATCCTCCTGGTAGCTCTGTGGGGAATGGATTTGAGGAAGACAGGACTGGGTTCTGGGCAATCATTCAGGGACTGAGTTTGCCATTAGTTCAGGAAACTGGGCACAGGCCCTTAGAGGTTGAGATGGAAAGGAGGTTAGTAATTTGAGAAACACTTAGAAAATAATCTCGGCAGAAATTGGTAATGATGCGATGCTGGAGTTACGCTGAGGGAGGAGCCTACGACAATTCAAGGATTTTAGTTTGCATGAGTAGATGAGATGTAAGGTGCTTTTATCCATGGAGAGAGAGAATGCAGAAGGAGGCAGGGTGACGAGGCAGGGCTGAGATGCCCGTTGGATGCTAAAGGTGGTGGAGCTTAAACGTCAGAGGAGAGATTTAGACTAGAGAGGTGAGGTCACTTGCACCTAGAAGAACAGAAGTTTTACTGCTGAGATGGTTCTGTGGCACAGACCATAACTGGTGTCTTAGTCCATTGGTTGCTGAAACAAAATACCTTAAACTAGGTGATGCATAAGCAACAGAAATGTATCGCTCATACTCCTGGGGGCTGGGAAGTTCACAATCAAGGCACCAGCAGATTCAGTGTCATTCTTCATAGACGGTGACTTCTTTCTGCACCCTCACATGGTGAAAGGGGTACAAATCCTGTTCAGGAGGGTGGAGCCTGCGTAACTTAATCATTTTCCAAAGGCCTCACCCCTTAGTACTGTCACATTGGGTATTAGGTTGTAGCGTGGGAATTTTGCAGGGGATACCAGCATTGAGACCATAGTTACACAATGTGACTAGGAACCTGATCCACTGGGGTGGGGGGAGCAGATTAAAGCCTACATGCAGCCTTTTTAGATTTTCTAGTGCTGCCTTAAGAATTAGAGGAAACAGTCAGTTTGCAAATTTTAAAATAAAGAACAGGGCATCAAAAGAGTTCATACAATAATTATATATTCACAGTTTAACATGTAAACAATAAGATATTTCTACAGAGAAAGAGAGGGGTGGCATTAAACAAAGGAAGAGAGAAGAGGATAAAAAGAATAAAGAGCAATGCAGAGGGACGGAGAGAGGAAGGGAGAAAACAAGAGAAAATGGAGAAGAGAGAGAGAAACTTATGGGAGGAGAAAGAATCCCTGTTCATGGGGATTTGAAGGTGACACTGGCCACTCGTCTGCAGACTAGATTAGAAACCCTGTAGCAGTCCCTTTCCATTCTGCAAGTGGGAAAATTTAAACATTTATGCAAATATATACAGAATCAATATTATATGTGTGCACTAAATACTCATGGGTTTCCACTTTGAACTTTTAAGGATGTGTTTAGTTATGTGACACTTTATTAATATTGAATTGATACTGTAACTAGTCACTTTCCAATGCAGGGAAAACATTTTCTGGGTTTGAAAAGAGGGAAATGATTGATTTTTGCATTCTAGTATGTTCTTTGTGAGCCTCTCTGACATTCAAAATGTATCTCAGTTCACACTTGTTCTGTTCTCTCCTCTGAGGTGGCCTTTCCACTGGTCACTAGACTTCTTCCTGCCACCAGTGGGCACCTGGCAGGAGCTGTCCAAGGTGAATCCACCACCGATGAAATGGTTCAGGCCACAAGCTCTGAACTAGACAGGCCTGGTTCAAATCCCGGTGCTGGGTCCTGAACTGGTGACCCTTGGCAAGTCACCTGATGGCTAGGATGGTATCACCATCTACCTCACAGGGCTGTGGTAGGTGGAATGAGAAAAATTCCACAAAAAGCATCTACTCCAGTATCTGGTAATGAGTAAACACTCCATATTGAGCAATCATTGTCATTATTTAAACAAGTTCTGTTATTTATTTAATTAAAAACATCATAATTTAATTATTAGTAATAACTTATATTTTTACTGTTATTTTAGTGATCAGATCTGCACTCCTATGGGGCATAGGCTTCGAGAGTTGTTCTCACTTCCCTGCTGTCCTATATACACCCCAAACTCAAAAGCTCAGGGACTGCAGTGGCTGGTAAAGTGACCGTGCAGCCACCAGGGGGTGGGGCTGGGGGGTAAAACACAGATTGGCTTTAGGGCCTGCTGGTTTAAGAATGCTGCTTTCTCTTGGCCAGCTGGTGAACTGAATGTCTTCATCCCAACGAGACTGAATTTCAGGATACAGATGAAAGACAGTCATAGGCGGGAGGAAGCCAGGGGTTATCTGGTTACAGGGCTGACCAGGGACCTCGACTCCCCCAGGTGTCCTGGTGCCGGCATCACCCCTGAGGTGGGCTGGGCCGCTCAGGCTGCCTGGCTACAGCTGAAGCACAGAGATTGATGTTCTGACCCTTCTGGTGACTTTTCCTGGGGCAAGAAGGTCCTTTCATGCCAAAATTCAATTACGGTTTTTGCCCATGAAGAAATCCCCTTGTAAGAAAATGATTTCCCTGAGGGGCCTGGGGTTTGGGCAGGAGCATGCATGATGCAGCTCAACACCCCAAGCCCCGTCTTCTCTGTTCTTCAGTCTCTGTCAGTGTCTCTGCACCCCTCTCTTCCCTCTTCTTCCCCTTTCCTGCCTTTCTCCACAGTAGTATACTGGAGCACCTTACATGGTGTTTCTCTTGTCAGAGTGTTTGCCTTTAGCTGAATTTTAGGGGATTTCAGAAAACCCAAAAATTCACCTGACCTTTTTCACTCTGAGTTTAACAAGCAAGTTGGAGTCACTTCAGACCTTTCTGGTCTTTATTTAATCTTCATTATTTTTCTAAATTACAGAGAGAACTGTCACAAACATTGCACAAATACAAAATTGATTATATAGCTAAACCCAAACATTTTTTTATTGGCATCAGCTACACGTATGCCAATAGAAGGGTCTTACCTCGGGTCAGTGGCTCAGCTAGTCACTTCTTAGTTACAGGCACTCGCTGACCTCTGGGAAGGGTTTAAGTTCAGTGAGGACATTGTGGTCTGCTGACAGGGACACTGTCAGATTTGGAAAACGCCTGAGCATCTCTATGCTACCCTGTTCTAAATGCAGTGCACGAGGTGGGAGGGGGTGAAGTCAGTGCTGGCCAAGCACCTTCAGAGCTGCAGACCCCTTGAGGGCGCCTGCCTGCCTAGCTAGACCGTCTGGGTGGGGCCCCAGCCTGGCGGTGAACCTCGGGGCTTCAGAGCCGTCCTTCTGGGTTCAGGCCTTTCTTCAGAAAATAACCCATGGCTTCCGTGTTTGTGAAATGGTGATGAAAATACGTAGTTTAATCGTGAAGATTAAGTTAGATAATGTATGGCAAGGACTTAACATGGTATCTGGTATTAATAAACACGACATAAGTGGTAGCTACTAACATTCTATTAATTGATCTAGTCCTAACACCCTGCAGCGGATGAATCTCTGAGGCACAGAGAATGAAGGAGGCTGGCTGAGGCTGCAGAGCTGTCACAGCAGTGGTGAGGCTGGGGTTTGCCCTCCAGGGGCTCTGGCTCCAAAGCCCCTGTCCACAGCTCTGAGGAGGCACAGCCAGCTGAGGGTGCGGGGACCCTGGCTGGGTGTGAAAAAGGATGACGCACGTTCAGAGAGTTGAGGGGAGTGATTTGTCTCTTCCATGGTAATGATGGAAATTATTAGCCCTATTGATCCACCTATCTGGTCATTTTTATGACACTTTTTAGTGTAGACCTAGAAGGCTTATACTAATTGATAGCTCTAAATTCTAACAGACTGTATTACACTTAGAAATGGGAAATTCCAATTAAAATTAATTAAGCCTAATTCCCTCTGGCCTTTATTAAAATTCACTAAGACCTGCCCTAGCCATCCTATCTAAAATTTCACACACACACACACACACACACACACACACACGTATAACTTCCTGTCGCTATTCCCTGTTGTGTGTCCTTTTTAGTACTTATCGCTGTCCAGGATTCTCTGTAATTACTATTTATCTTGCTTGCTATCTGTCTCCCCTACTAGAGCGTAAGCCCCATGAGGGCTTGCATTTTGCATTTTTTCACTGGCTGTATCATCAACACCTACAGAAGTGCCAGACGCAGTTGGTGCTCAGAGAATACTTGCTGAATGAATGGACAGATGAATCCCTATTGTTTCCCCTTTAGCTGTTCACTCTTTGGCCTGATTCTTCCAGAGAACCAAAATTCTCCAGCTAATTGAGCTACCTCCTCCATTTTATAATTTGCTCCTAAAATTCTTCATGGTGTTTCATTTCTATTCTATCACCTATTATGACCCCAATTAAACTAGTAAATAAACACTGTGGATCTGTTTGTCTTAGAGGTATTGAATTTATTTCTCTGAAAGTTATAGAGAAGGCTATTTACTATTTCTACCATCCTGCCTGGAAGGCAAGATATTAGGAAAACCATATTATATTAAAAAGAAAAAAGGAGAGGAAAGAAAAGACACAGAGGAAAGAGCAGTGAACAAGGAATCAGGTAGCCGGGTTCTAATGCCAGTAATTACGAATCATGCGACCTTGAGAAAGCATTGAACTTTCCTAGAACTAAATTTCCTCTTCTGGAAAAGGAATGGGTTGGACCCATTGCTCTCAAAGTTCTCCAAAGGTCTAACACTCTGGTTTCTAGCCATATATAAGTCTAACCAGTTCTAACCTTCTATGACTCAAGGTAACTTAAAATATGTTTTCTAACATCAGAAACACTTTTCAGGTCTTACTTCTTTCTATGATGTTAAAAGAATTGTTTTCTTTTCACAATTGATCCAATGAGGTTTAGCTTAAAGATCTTTTATTTTGAGTTCCTTTGCACATATGCCAACCCTTCAGTTTCTGAAGAGTAATAGAAACAAAACTGTCAGGATTTCCAAAATTGATGGAAGGTGAGCTTTGGCAGCCTTTTAAATGTGTTCTCTAGGCTCATGCAAAACATGCAAAATAAAGAAGCTTCAAGCTTTCTTTGAAAATAAAATTGGTTTGAAACTGATGGGGATTTGGAAACAGGCAACTGAGCAGATTTTCCTTCAGTAAATACTGCATGAACTCTCCATGGGGCATGAGAAATACAAGGATTTTAAAAATAGACTTTGGTCATTAATAGACCAAAGTGTCACTCTTCTGGAATATCAGAAGGTGATATTAAGTTCTCTTCACAGGAAAAAAGAAAAGAAAAGACTTGGCTTTTTTAAAAAGCATATTCATACAAAGCATCTCTTTTTGGATTGTAAGCAATATTTTTACCCATGTCCTAGGAGAGGGAGAATTGTTAGTCTTCATAAAATGAGAGGTCATGACAACAATAAGTTAGGAAACTTCGGTGAACAAGGTCCAGACCAACATTTCCCAGATATCATCTGAAAACTGCCTTAGATAAATTTTAAAATGAATTTAACTTTGCATAATATTAATGGAGAATGTGTATATAAATATTTTATGGACATTAACAAGTAGGCAGGATGTTGATAAATACATTAATCCATTAATAAAACATGTTAAGTGTAATGGCCCTGACATTTATTAAGCACCTTCTCTGAACTAGCTTTTTTTAAACTTACTTCACAAAATTTTATTTTTTAAGGTTTTATATATATATTTTTTATTTCAAAATATTGTGGGGATACAAATGATTTGGTTACATAAATTGCTTTTGTATCATGTCCATCCCCCAGATAGTGTGCATTGTACCTGTTAGGTGTGATTTTACCCGTCCCCTCCTCCCCCTTCCCACCTGCTTGATTTCCAATGAACGTTATTTCCATATGTGCATAGACAGGTTTTGATCGATTAGTTCCAATTTAATAGTGAGTACATGTGGTGTTCATTTTTCCATTCTTCCATTCTTCACTTAGGAGAATGGGCTCCAGCTCCATTCAGGTTAATATAAGAGGTAGTTCACCATTTTTTATGGCTGAGTAGTACTCCATGAAATACATATGCCACATTTTATTAATCTACTCATGCATTAATGGGCACTTGGGTTGTTTCCACATCTTTGCAATTGTGAATTGTGCTGTTGTACATTCGAGTGCAGATGTCTTTTTTATAGAATGTCGTTTTTTCCTTTGGGTAAATTCCCAGTATTGGGATTGTTGGATCAAATGGTAGTTCTACTTTTAGTTCTTGGAGGTATCTCCAGACTGCTTTCCACAGAGGTTGCACTAGTTTGCAGTCCCACCAGCAGTGTATGAGAGTTCATATCTCTCCACATCGACACCAACATTTGTTGTTTTGAAACTTTTTGATAAAAGCCATTCTCACTAGAGTTAAGTGATACCTCATCGTGGTTTTGATTTGTATTTCCCTGGTGATTCGAGATGTTGAAAATTTTTTCGTATGAACTAGTTCTTTATATAAATTGCCAAAATTAATGCACACAATGAACATGTGAGGGAGTTCTTATTCTCCCGTTAAACTCATGAGGAAGCAGGCTTAGTGGGTTTGGTAATTTAAGCTTAAGACCAAATAGCTGGTTGTTATGGACTAAATGTTTGTGTCCCCCCATAAATTCACATGTTGAAGCCCTAACCCCTAATGTGATGTGACTGGAAGGTGGAGCCTTTGGGAGGTGGAGAGAGTTAGATGAGGGCATGAGGGTGGAACCCCCCTGATGGGATTAGCGTTCTTATAAGAAGAGGAAGAGACACCAGAGCTTGCTGTCACACACACTGAGGAAAGGCCCCCTAAAGACACAGACAGAAGACGGCCGTCTACAAGCCAGGAAGAGGCATCACCTGGAACCGACTCTGCTGGCACTTTGGTCTTGGACTTACCAGTCTCCAGAGCTGTGAGAGATTAAAAAAAAAAAAAAAAAAAGTCTGTTGTTCAAGCTGCATAGTCTGTGGCACTACTATAGCAGTGGTAGAGCTGGCATTAGGACCCCACTCTCAGGTCTCAGAGTCCATGCTGACAGGGCTAGGGGTCAAGAAAGCTGTCACAGCTAGAGACACGGGGTAGCTGGATGCACCAAAGGATGGTGAACCACTGCCGTCCTAGGGGCAGGGCTGTCATGCAAGTGAGCTCCCCCAGAACTCAGGGAGATGCCTCCCTGGGGCTGTCACTTCCCCACGTGCCTGCACAGCATCCGTCTCTGCATCCTGCAGCCTCTCCTCTGTCCCGCTGACCTGACCGCCACTGCTGCTCGTCCTGCCTCAGGTCCGCACCCTCTTTCCCCACTGGGCTTCCTGCCTTCAGTCTTTCCCCTTCAGTCCATCCTAACCCAGCAGTGGTCTTCTTAAAACTAGAAGTTACCTATGTTACTTTCCTGTTTAAATCCTTCAGTGCTCCAAAGCGTGGGGACAAATGTGTGTTACCACCCAATGTGGGGAGTGTTGGTGTCCCCTCCTGGGTGAACATGTGAATGGGTGGCACTGCTGTGGCCGTTGTTGGCAACAGAAGGCAGTGCCAAAGACTGTGCTCTGTGCCCTGCCCCTGGCCCATGCAGTGAGGTGCCGAGTGTACCCCATCCTGTCTCCTTCGTGGGACGTGATGCCATTCTTCTTCCCTTCCCTGTGTTCCTTAGGATCAGCTAGGTCTGGTCAGGAGGTATGCTTTTCTAGGGATAAAGGCAGAAATAAATACAAAAATAGATCATTTAAGATTTTGAAGGTGAAATTGTATGCAAATGTAAATAATGCATATTTAAAGTAATCACTGTAATGCTATTTATAGCACACCTTTTCTCCCAAAGTTGGCAAAGCAGTTTACAAATACTCTCTTCCTAATCCTCACCATTCTCCATTAAATTGTGCTATAAATGCTATTTTGAATTATAAATTAACTTTTCTTTCCTCTTTCCCTTCCCCTTCCCCTCTTCCCCTTCCCCTTCCCTTCCCCCTTCCCGTTTTCTTTCTCTTTTTCCCTTTCCCTTTCCTTTTCCCTTTCCCTTTCGTTCCCCTTCCCTTCCTTCTCTCTCTCTCTCTCTCTCTCTCTCTCTCTCTCTCTCTCTCTCTCTCTCTCTCTCTCCCTCTCTCTCCTTTCTTTCTTTCACCTTCCAAACCACCTCTGGGTAATCTGTCCAGTCACTTAAGGTAGGGACCACACTTGCGAATTGATGCCTTTTCTAATGCAGACTACAGTGCTGTGCTCAGGTGAAACAAACATCTGAGCAACCGCAGCCATTAACTCACAGTGAAGTTTGCAGAAATGCATTGAGGGCCCTTTTGGGTCACTTCTCATTTTCTTGATTGAAATTAGGAAAATGATCATTCCAAGTGTGTTGAAGGCTAGAGGAGCCTCCATATGTGACTTGTTTGTAAAGGCACGTTCCTCACCATCCAGAACAGGGCCTGTGTCTGAGGCCCGATACTCCAGGGCTCTGCATCATCTGTCTCCCAAACTTCCTTTGTCATCTTAATCCTGCTACTAAACATACTGGGTGTGTTCTGCACTCAGGGCCTCTGCGCCTGCTCTGCTCACTGGCTGGAGGCTCTTCCCCCCTGGCAGCCCAGCTCCCTGCCTCACTTCCCCGGGTCTACAGCAGCGTCCCTCATCATCCTCAGCTCCTTGCCCTGCATCATATCTTCCCTTTGCCTTTATCAGCGTGTGGCAGGTTGTATATTTATTGTTTTTTTTCTTTCTTTTCCATAAGACATGCTCCACGAGAGCAGGGATTTCATCTGCTGTATTCACTGTTGTGCCTAGAACAGTGCCTGAAACATAGGGGTCCTTAAGAAACAGTTGATGAATGAATAAACAAATGGATGAACAAATTGTTTCTGGCTAATATCTGTGGGGTAATTAGAACAATCGGAATGGTTATTTACAGCTGTGTTGAGCTGGCTGTTCTCAAGATAAAGTGGTAAAGTCAACGTTTCTGACACATTTAGTACCTTAGTATATGAAACTATGTTTGAATTTTCATGAGGTTTGTCATTTTACTAAGATATCATGTAAAGGGACGATATGTTCATGTTTGCAACTCGTCGTTAAGGCAGAAACTCTTACATGAGCAATTAATTGGTGTGCAGAGTAGACTACAAACCTGAATTGTGAATTGCAGGATGGATGCGATATGATCGTTATTCATCACTCCTTTTCCGTGTATGATTGTTTCTGTCTGTACAGAATACAAACAGAATGTATTCATAGATATATAGTACATGCGGTTTGTATTTTCTTCTGAAGACACCTTTTAAGACCTGGTGATATATGTGAAGAAGCCCAAAGTCTTTCCAAAAAAAAAAAAAAATTTCTTCTAACTGCTAGATGCCAGATGGTTCTATCGGCTGCAGCTGTTTCCCAGAATTCCACAAACTGTCTGCATCATCTTAAATTATGGCTTTGAAGCATTTCTTTCGGCCACTCTGTTCGCAGTCACCACAGGACATCTGCATCATGTTCTGCTGTCAGCCATTTTCCACCCTTGTCCATCAAGCAGAGGCTATCGCAGCTCGTGGGGCCTCACGCTGGCAGATGGATTATCTTCCAGAATTTCATTCCTGGTGGGCCTGTCAGTTCTATCACCCATATAGGAAAAACTAAACTGAACTAAACTAAAATAAAATCTCAACGTGAAGATCTATGATACCGTCACCAGGACCACTGGCAGATCGTCCTCTCTGCTGTTTGCCAACTTGTCAGGAAGCAAGGACTAGCACATACGTGTTACCTGAGGTCTACAATCGCCTCGAAACGTGCATTAGACATGTGCCTGTTTCAGGGCCCGGCTCACTTTAGCCCACGTGCTAGTTGAAGGCAATTATGAATTATTCCAAGAGGTCCCATCTCCCCGAGTGGCTCCAAGGCTGGCCTGAAAGCACATCCTCTGAGCCGCTGGGCCCTCGGCAGTGGGATCCGGAAGGCCAGGGCTGAGACTGAAGGATGGGGTAGGTTTCCCCAGGAGGGACAAAGGGAAAATCATTTGAGAGGGCGTCAAAACCACGTTAAAGCTCAGAGTAAGAAACGGAAAATGACAGGTCTGATAGCCCAGCAGGGTTGGGGACCCACGGCAGCAGACACCCGGGCGAAGCCGACGAGGAGCGAGGTGAGCGTGGGCAGGGGGTGGCCGCAGGGCAGGGCCGGGGCAGCCCGTGTTCCCGGGGCCTGTTCTCCAGCCGCCTCTGTCTCGTGCGTCACGGGCACCGGGCCCACCTGACTTAAAGGGCCACAGTCAGGGCGGACGCGGATTTCATCCCGAGGTGGAATGCGGAGCAGAAAGAATGCCCACGGCGTTTGCCAGTGACAGCACACAGAGAAGGGAGAGGCCTTCAGCCCTTTGAAAAGAAGATAGAAACTCAATACACCCTTGAGAAAGCTGTAGACAAGGGTCAGTTTCAACTAGTATCCAACACAAGATGTATATGGAGAGAGAGGGAAACGCAATCTGCTCGACTAGGAGAGCAGGAAGGAAAGGTTTCGTGACTTTCTGGATGGTGCGGCTGTGTCTCGCTGTTAAAGGATCAGGAAGCTGATTTTCTCTCTCCGGGCAATGACCTGAACAGCCCTCCGTGCCTCCCCCTGGCGTCCTGGCAGATTTGATGAAGAGACACGGCCACTTCCTCTGAGTTTTTCTAACTCAGATCAGGTAGAAAGCACAGACAAAAAGTGCATATCATGTATGAATACCATTAGTGTCACACGTCTGTGGGATAAATTACATGTTATGTGGCAGTAGTGATTGGGAGAGAAATTATAGGACTTGTGCGCACTAACCTCGATTGTCAAAATGAGTTCGCTACCTCTTCTCCCATCATGCAGAAAAAATATCGAAGACCAGGTAATATTTTAATAATTGCTGGAACAAATAAAGATGGAGAACTCTGCTGGGGCTGGGGCAGGAAGCATTTTGGAGGTTTGAGGATACCCAGAACATGAGGATGGTGAGGATATGAAATGTGTGTGGGAGGAGAAGGAGCGATAGCTGAAGATCAGCAGGGCTAATATGGAGGCTCAGAATAAAATAAAGTGTAATTGGGATTATTCAAATTAGACAACAAAACCTTGTGAGTTACTAAATAACAGGTATTTGGTATCTATCTGATGTTACAAATAAATAAAATTCCAGCACACAAGATGACTAAAGTTAGTAAGTAACATTTATGTGGCACTCTACAGGTTATAGAGAATATCTATATATAATATAAATTGTGCTTTTCCCAACAACCCCATGGAATGAGTGTGGTATCATTATCTTCACTTTATGGGTGAAGAAATAAGACCTAGAAAAACTTAAATGACTGTCTCAAGGGCACAGAACCAGTATAGCTGCTGAAACTGTCACCAAAGCAAAGAGGCTTAATAAACAGAAGTATATGTCTTACAATCTGTCAATCGGTCAATAAAATTAACTACAGCATAACAAAGAGGTTTCAGGCATTATATTGTAACCAGTACGTTAACAAGAGTTGTGATTGGTGAGTTCATGGGTTTTATTCCTTTTATGGTTTTTTTTTCATTTTTGCAATATAATTCCATTATTATTATAATGACCATAATAATTTTACAATTGGCAAAAGATTTATAATCTGATAGAAGATCCTTTGATCGCTTTCTGAATGTAAGAAGGTAGACTACTCTAAGGACCTCTTCCATCCTGTGCCTCACATGGAATTATTTTGGAATTATTTCTCACACAGTAAAAGTGCTCTGCAGTCAGGAGAGGGGTCTCGTGATGTTTGTTGACCTGCTGAATGGTTTGTAGTGATGGGTAAATTGAGACATTTCTCTTTTAAATGGTGTTAGTTTAGGGGGAAAGAAAAGAAGTCCTGGGTAAGGGATGAAAGAAGAGGTAAGGAAATGAATGGAAATGAAAGATTGAGAGATTAATTGAGGGGAAAAAACAATGCAGTTGGACTCTGTCCTATATTGGATGTTCGTTACACTAGCTAATGGGTAATATATAATTATGAAAAGACATTGTCGGAACAGCATACAATCTATTGATTTTGCCATCATGACTACATTATACTCATACTTTCATGAGATTAAAATAAATGGAGGGAGTAACAAGATTCTCCATGAATTAGAGTCATTCATTTTCATTTTGAGGAAGGAAAGTGTGCCATATTTTCAGCATTTTAATTGGAGATCCAGCAGATGAGAACTTTACAAGGTAATAATTTCAGAAAGGAATTTATTTCTATCTTAACAGTAAAATGATATAATGATAGCAATGCTAGCCTCAAGGTAAAATATTGAAGAGATTTAGCGTCATAAAGGAAAGACAGTTTGCGAGGGATGTTGATACTGCTAATTGTGCCAGCACAGAGACTTTAATACACAGTGGGTAAAACTGCTGTACTATGTAATCAGGTTTTTTAATTTAATACCTACCTACCAAAAGCAAGGCCCTGTTCTAAGCAGTATAGGAAACAAAAAGAATTTTAGCATGTGGTCCTTTCCTTCAAAAAAAGATGGTCAGGGAGACAATAAGAAGAACAGTAACAGCATCAACATTTGTTGGGTACTTACAATATGCCCGGTCTTGTGCCAATTGTTTGCACTGGCATTCATCACTTAATCCCCACAGTGTCCCCCGTAAGTGTGTCGTGTTTCTATTCCTGTTTTATTAGCTGAGAAAATGGAGGCTTAGAGTGTTGTCCCATATCTGTCAGAGAATACGTCGTCCTGTATAAATACATTTCAGGATAACTGAAGAAACATTCAATGACCCTACATCTATGTTCTAGGTGTGCTTCTACATGTTTTAGTCATTTTTCATGAACTTGTGCTGAAGTGTGTGGACAGTTCCACTTAGACAGAATTCTGGAACTCTTTCCTTAATGACCTAAGATGCTCATGGTGTAGTTCAGATGTTTTGTTTTGTTTTGTTTTACTTTGATGATCTAGGCTAAGTGGTGCCAGACTGACAGGAACCAAAATAGTTCGAATTACATGTAAAGTAAGAGTGAATTATCTCTGAATGAAGCCCAGATGAATTTGCTTCAAACAAAGTAATACATTTTTTAAATAAACTTTATGTATTTTGGCTGCTCTGGGGCTTTTAGTCATTTGTTTGCTAGTTTTTTGGTCGTTTTCACTGCCTTTTTTTTAGTTCTAAGCTGTGTTTTGAATACTTAGGTTTTGGCATAAAAGACATGACACAATTGCATATGTTGCAAGAAGAAAACATAAATAATGCTTTGTTTTCTATAATTTGTTTAGGATCACTATATCCACAGCATAATTTATAAATTGTTTAATCTGAAATCGTAAATATGGTTCAGAAAGCTTTCAATTTTAGCTTCCATGACAAAAATTTACATTGCTAAGCATAAGATACTACCTGTTGAAGTTGTATAATTCTCCTCTTCCAGAATACTTCATAGTTTGGTGGATGGAGAAAGAATGAGGAGAGAAGGGCTTAGGACAGGAATTGTCACTCAAACTTTAGGTCACGGTGAATTACAGCCGGGCTCAGGGAAAGGTGTGGAGAAGCTGGGCTTCCTCATAAAGGCTGCACCTGCCCAGAGCTGTGTTAGCCTTCCAGAATCAACTCCGCCTTCACTCCCTTCCCGCTGCCCAAAAGTACAGACCGAGTTGACCAAACCTCAAAGGAATCCTCAGATGTGGAGCCTGGATTTTTGCATCTTTTCCTGCCGCTGATGGTGCTAAGGGAGCCTATGTGAGTTGGTAAATGAGTAAACCTGTAGATCTCGATTCTAAGTAGAGAAGTTCTGAACAAAGAGACTGGGAAGAGGTCACCCGTGGTAAGCTGGTGATGCGATTGTGCTGTGTCGTTTCGGAGTCATTGACGTTGCTGTCAGAATCTCTACCTGTTGCTTATGACAGCAGGCCAGATGTGAACCAAGCTTGCTCACCGTGCCGTGGCCCTGCTTTAACTCAGCGTCCGTGCGGATGTCCCTGCACTGAGGCGTGCTCTACGGTGACAGAGCCTTTCTTGCGGCAGTGAGTCCTTGCGCTCTGGTCATTCCTGTAGAAGGATGGACGCCTCATGCCAGGAGGCTGTGGAGGGGGGTTGTGCATCAGGTAAATGTTGGAGCCGGTCACTTCTGAGGTCCCCCTTGCTCTGTGCAGGTGCTTGCTCCGTGCCTCGCCCTGCTGTGGCTCACTGTCCTTTACCTCAGTCCCCACCTCCATCTTTGCCTCTGCTGAGGTCTTGGCCACTTGGCAACCCTCTAGTCATCCTTCAAGGGGCATCTCAAATGCTTCCAGTCTTGGTGCCCTCCCTGCTCTCTGGGAAGAGTGAGATGTGTCCCCTGTGAACTGCCTCAGTGCCTGAGACCCACTCTGCTCAGTGCCGCTCGTGCCGTGTTGCCGCTCATGCTGTGTTGCCACTCATGTCATGTTGCCGCTCATGCCGTGTTGCTGCCTGTGTGATGAGTCCCACTGCGAGGCTCTCGCAAATGGCACCTGTGTTATCAGGTTTATATTCCTGGGGTCTAGCATGTGTCTGGAATGTTACAAGTACTCGTGTAATATTGTTTGAATTTGATTATACTCCTCTAAGAACATGATTCAAACTTACCTGCATTAAATAATGTAGGCTAAACTGCTTTAACAAGCAGCTCCCAAATTATCCAGTGTTGAAGATCATGGAATTTTAACCTCACGGGTAGCAGAGCAGAATAGGTGGTCCACTTCGCTAATGGCTGTCTTCACAAAGTCATTCATTCCTCTTCAACACACAGCTCCCAGGCCACTGTGCACACGGCCATCCCGGCCAGGAGAAGGGGTGAAGAGCGTGGGGACCTCCCGCTGTAAGCGTTCTGGCCCACAGTGGCCCATACCATGTTGATTCAATCCCAGTGGCCAGGACGTCGTCCTCTGACTGTACCTGACAGCTGGGGTGGGGGGCGTGGGTTCTATTTGTGTGCTCGGGAAGAACGGGGAGCACCCATTTTGGGGGACAGCTGGCATCTTCTGCTCCAGGCCCTTCCTCCAGTCTCCCACTTTTTACTTTTAAAAGCTTGACCACATTCTCCATGGTTTGGCTTCAAAATATCACAGTCGCCTTTGCCTTCTACCTCTTCTTTCTGACCTCCCTCGTAGAAAGTCAGCAGGTCCCATTCTTGACCTGTGAACTCTCCTTTCCTCTTCCACTGCCCCCTTCCTAGTCCCACAGAGCATAATACCTGAAAGTTAATCATGAATTAATCTAAGCAGATAGAGTTGCCGCCTGGGTTGCTCATTGTTGCTAAAGAGTTGGTTTCCTGGGCAAGATGCTGCAGGTTATGGGTCAAAACTCCATTTTTCTATATGGTCTGGCCATTGTCCATTTATATAATATATTCATTCTCTCAAGACAGAGACGTGCTGTTTTGTGTGTCAGTGTGGTGGCGGCAGTGGACAGGGGAGACTTGGGTACGCAGGTGTTAAGGGAGAGGTAGACCCTAAGAGAAGCAATGTTAAAAGAACAAGGAATAAGAAAAGATGTCACTCTATATATGGCAAGCGGCTGCTAAAGTGGCCAGGGCTTCTTCACACAGGAATAGATCAAGCACTACCACTATCAGAGCAAGAACAGAACTGAAAACTTTTGATCTTAAAAAAAAAAAGGATCCAGAGTAAGTTGGGAACCAATATTAACAAGCAATGGACAGTAAGTGAATCTGAGAACCGTGTGAGCAGTGCCTTAAAGATGTTGCTGGGTGAAGCCTCTGCGAAATGGGATAAAAACAGCCGTGGCAAAGGCAGGGCGTTCAGCCTAATCTATGGGCCCTCCATTTGTTACAGAGCAAATGACAATCCCCATTTTAGATCTAAGCCTGCTTTCTAGGCTGCAGCTTTGGAACGTCTTTGACGGGGCCTCAGCACTTCATTCGGATTTCTGTTTACTGCCTGCCTGCCAGCCCTTAAGGGCCGACCACGTCTGCCTTTGGTGCCCGCACGATCCAGCGCCAGTGTGCCTGTCCTTGGTTTCTGCCTCTGCAAACCCCAAATTGTGCTAAATCAGCAAACACAGTGCTACTTTCTACATAATATTCCCCTACCCTTAAAATTTGCTACTGAGGACATCTCTGTTCGGCTGCCATTACGGCAAATAGTTAATCCAGTCTGTCCTTTAAAGAAGAGCTCCAAGAATTGTGTTTTAGAGTAAATTTTAATTAACTGTAGAATGACTTACTTTATTATTTATTCACATCTAGAGATATTTAAACTAGTGGATATAAGCTTCTCTGACAAACACCACTGCCCACTTTGGGGCAATTAAGTGACTTTTCAACAGAAATGCCTAGAATGCCTCAGCCCGTCTCTAAGGGTGTGACGTAGTGATGTAATCCCATTCAGTGGGATTACCCACAGGTGTAATAGAAATATCACAGAATGAAGGCAGTGTAGTCTTGGGGAAAGAGACGTGTGTGTATGTGCGTGCGTGTGTGTGCGTGTGTGTGCACACGTGTGCCATGTCCGTGTCTCTGCGACCTCACTGACTACAGGTGTCTTGGTTAGATCTGTCCTGAGTCAGTACCATCTAGTGGGGCTAAAGGGAGATGGCAGACGTGAAGCCCTCTAATTCCGAAGGCTTGTTCGCCCAGAGTCGGTTCTCTGGCCATGTTCATGGGCAAGACTTTAAGCCAACAGAAATGAGGGCATTGAACAAGTTCAGGACCTGGAGCAAGATAAGGGTGATTATGGGAATGATGAATCCAGAAAAGTGAAAAACAAAATAATATCAGTGTCTTTATCACTAATGATTATGTCTAGAGCTATATTATTTACCAGGGCAATCATCGTAACAAATGCCACGAGGCTGGGAGACTCAAACAACTGGCATTTCTTTCTCACGGTTCTGGAGGCTAGCAGTCCCAGATCAAGGTGTCAGTGGGTTTGGTTTCCTCTGAGGCCTGGTCATGTCTTGCAGATGGCTGTCTCCTCCCTGTGTCCTCGCATGGTCGTCTCTGTGTGTGCATGTGTTCATTGTATCTCTCTGTGCTCAAATTTCCTCCTTTTCTAAGGAATCCTCCAGTCGTATTGGATTAGGGCCCACCCTAAAGACCTCATTTTAACTTAATTACCTCTTTACAGACCTTATCTACAAATACAGTCACATTCTGAGGTCCTGACGGTTAGGACTTCAACACATGATTTGGGGGAGCCTGGTTCAGCCGGTAACAGTGCCAATTGCAGTAAAAGCAGGCTCCTTTATTGTATGCGTGGGGTAAAATATGAAACTCCTCTATGGAAACTAACCTGGAATTACATCTTGTTTTCTAGAGAAATACTAGAAAACTGGAATTTCAAAATCTTGTTTTAAATTTAATGAAGTCTATGTATTTTGCAGAAAATCATTCCTAAAATATGAAGCGTCTGTATAAAATATTTGGAAAATAGATATGGTGTTTTAATTTTAAAGAAAATCATTTCAATTTCACAAGAAAACTAGTCATCATTTTAAATTTCTATTTTAATGGATAATTAATAGCAATAAAATATGTAATGGTTTTTAAAACATGTGATTTGAAAATATAATATTGTTATAAGGCTATCTTACATGCTATTATTATAGAAGAAAGTATGAATAGATTTTATAGTAATAAATGAAAAGAATAATTTAGCTTAAATACTTGAAGCAAAAGAGAATATGATAATGAAATCTTATTTTCAATTTTACATATGGGAAAAATATTTAAATCACATGGGTATCTTTGACTCCTCTAAGATATTTTACAATAAATATATTCATTTTAGGCTAAGCAACATTGTTGGTTTGGGTGTAATTAAGCTAGAGAATGTCAGGGAAGGGTCTTAGTAATGTTTGACTTCATGCTCTTTCTTCATAACTGGATCACCCTAAGAAGAAATGGAATTCCCCCAACGTGGAATCTAGATTTCCAGCATTGATATTTCATCATAAATACCTTTTGATATTTCAACCAGATACTACCTATACATGAATTTCTTCTTGAGCAATTTGCTCATCCAAGAAAATTTCCAAAGGGTTCACCAGTTTCCTAAGTTCATACCAAGTTTATCTAGTTTATGCTAATTAGTCCAAATCAGCTGGCATATAGGGTTGATCCTAAATAAAATCATGAAATGCTTTTCCTTTGCCAAATTCCCCTCAGAACACCATGTTATCCCTGGAGGACCATTGGAGCCATCCCACTTGACCAACCTTTCGAAGATCTCCTTCTCCAGATAGAACTTCTGCTTGCCATCTTCATCGTGTTAAACTGCTACAGGTTGTTCAAGTTAACAGTTTGATGGCTTCTTTACTTATTAACTCTTCCAAATCTCCCTTAACAGTGCTTCTAATGGTGGGATTTTTAAAGCCTCCAGCAAATTGGTAAAAATAATTTTCTCCATGCAAACTACAATCAACAACAGAGAGGGCAACCCCATAGCTCAACACAGTGCCTTCCATCTCAAACTATTGGAGGGCAGCAGAGACACAGACAAGAGGGATTCACCACCTGGGCACTTAAACAAGGGGACCAAACTAACTAATCTCCTTTGGCAAGAGGTGAAGACAACAGGTCAGAGGTAACACAACTGGCTAAAACACCTGTAAGGCAATAGAGGACCAGTGCACTTCTCACCAGCACTGTCAAGGAACGTCCCTTTGGGGTCTTGGAGATAGGGTCATAAACCAGCCCCAGCACCCCCAGTTCTCAACGAAGTAGCCTGATGAGAAAGAATCAGCTAAAGAACGCAGGAAACATGAAAGATCAGAGAGAAAAGTCACCCCCAAAAGAAAATATTCAAACTCCATCAATGTATACCAACTTACATGATATAATTAAACTGACAGAGGAAGAATTCTGAATGTGGATTGTAAGAAAACTCAATGGAATTGAAGAGAAAATAGAAACCCAACGCAAAGGAGCCACAAGAACAATACAGGAAATGAAAGAAAAATTATCTAAAGAAATTGAAATACTACGAAAAAAAAACAAACAGAAATTCTGGAGATGAAAGACACATTTAAGGAACTACAAAACATAGTGGAAAGCCTCAAGAATAGAATGGATGATGCAAAGGAAAGAATCTCACAGCTTGAAGATAATGCCTATGTGCTAAACAAATCAGATGAAGAAAAAGAACACTGAAACAAGAGATAAGACCAAAACATACAAGAAATGTGGGATGATGTAAAGAAACCAAATATAAGAATCATAGGCATCCCAGAGAGAGAAGAAGAAAATACACAAGGGCTGGAAAATTTATTTCATGGAATACTGGAGGAAAATATGCCTGGCCTGGCTAGAAATCTTGATATCCGGATACAAGAAGCAAGCAGAACTCCTGGGAGACTCAATGTGAAAAGGCAATCACCACGTCACGTAGTTATTAGGCTGACCAAAGTAAACACGAAAGAAGCAATTCTACTAGAAAGATCAAAATCACCCCACACTGTGAGTCCCTAGTAATAGAACTACACTTCACATAGCATTTAAAATGCTATTATTTTCCTGAGTCTCTAAGATTGTATTTAACAGAATACCCTTAATGCTTACTTTCTTTGAAGACATTGGTTTGGTGACAAAGAGTGGAAAGTCAAAGATGCTGTTACCTGGAGAAACCAAACTTCTCAGCAATAGACTCTACTCTCTCCAAAACAGCAGATTTGGGACAAAACTATTCCAGTAATCTGACAAATGCACAAGAAGGTTGCATGCCTTTCTAATTCCCTTTGCTCAGGTAGTTATTGCATATATAGTAAATATTACAATATTCATAACCACTGAAGGAATGAGAACTTCATGTAGAAATCAATAATCACTCCCCATCTTCTACTTTTCTCAGAAGGTAGCTTCAATACTTAGCTTGAACACTAGGAAACTGTACTGCAACTCTTCACATTAATTTGTGAAGAGTTTCAAGGATAAAATCTAAAGTAATTTGTATTTTCTATTCATTTCTTAGAACCCCACAATTTCTGAGAATCCTGCTATGAAATGACACCCATTTTTCTTATTGTTTTCTAAATTTGATTTATACTATTTCAGTGAATATTGAACACATTAATAGCTGTTTTTGAAATGTCAAGACAGAAACAAGTCATTGATTATTACCCTATTTTGCAATAATTCAAAACAGGGACAATTTTATTTTTCTTGCAAATTTCAGAGAGTCATTAACATCTGAAGTGGAAAGGGAAAAAACAAATCCAGTCAGACAATAGAAAAAACAAATTATATTTTAGTCAAAGTCATGTAAACTACAGTTTTGCCTTGGAGTGCTTGTTTTTTGGAGCTATTTATGGAGGGAGTAAACCTAGAAGAACTAGACCTCATAAGCTGCCTTTGCATATAGCTGAGGCTGACAGCACTTAGGAGAAGCCAAAGAAAAGCCATGTTGGACTATTGTGCAGCACTTGAGGAATGACTGCCTCCCAGGATTTATGTGCTGGATCTTGCCTGTAAGAACACTCACTGGGTTCCCATTGGGGTCAATATGAGCTATTGACATACTGTCCTCTAAATGGGCATTGTTCAATTATGTGCATCTCTCAGATAATTTATTTACTATATGTGATTTATGAATCCATGATACTAAGGTGCTACTAATAAAGGTGCTGGGTAAATAATTGATGGACTAGAATAGTATATTCACTGATACACTATTTGATAACAGACAAAGCTATTTTGTAAGTGTATATTCATACAGGTTGAGTATTCCTTATCAAAAATGGTTGAGACCAGAAGTGTTTCAGATTTCAGATTTTTTTTCAGATTTTGGAATATTTGCATATACAGAATATGATATATATCTTGGATGGGACCCAAATCTAAGCACAAGATTCATTTATGTTTCATAGACCGCTCATTTACATATACTGATGGTAATTTTATACAATATTTTTAATAATTTTGTGTATGAAACAAAATTTGGACTGTAACACATCACATGAGGTCAGATGTGGAATTTTCCACTTGTGACCCCAATCAGATTTTTGTATTAGAGATGATCAACCTATACTTATGTACACATATCTCCTCAAGCATTTCTGAGTTATGGGCTAAGAGTATGGATTGGGCTGTGGATCAGTAGCACATGCTAAATAATAAAATAAAGCATACATAATTCATGAATTATTAGGTATTCTAAAATCTTATTTTTCTTTATTTTAACAAAATCACTAAATACGTTGCTATAATCAATATCTTCACACAATTTTTGTCCTAAAGATAGTAATGTAAAATTAGTAAGTTTTCTTGGGTATCATTGTAATTTTCAGATTGTTTTTCATTAATTTCAACTTGTAGAAACTTCACTCTACTAAGAAACTACTGACTGAAATTGTCAGTGAAATTTTTTAAGCAATACTTTGATCCAGAACTCATGTTCATATTCAAATATTATAATGGGTCATATTTAATAAATTGTCACTATTTTATAAAATACAAAATATTTTGATATCATTATATAATTCACCATCACAAAGTATAATTTTCACCACCTCTAGACACAATTGCTGGATCTACATAGTTATGTAAAGAATTGGCCTGCACTTCTCTCTTGCTGTAGCTACATCTACATGTGTACAAATTTAATTGTGTAATGAGCCGTTCAATATTTCAAAATGTTCTTCAGCTTACATGGGCAGCTCTAAAGATACTATGCTAACTCCTGAGTACCTCGGGGAACCACAAATTGGAACATAAAGAGAAGCAAGGGAAGAAAAAGAACCAAACTCTCAGTAGTTATTGGGAAATAATTATTTTTCAAAAACCAATTATGTCCATGAAGATTAATTCATTTTTCTTTTCTCTTACCAAAGTGATTGCCCATACACCAAAGAACCTCCAACTCTGATAACAAAGTATCACAAGACTTCAAAGCATTCATCTGTGGTCTCCTTCTATCTGGAGAACATAGGCAAGTGATGTAGGGAGGGAAGCGTCTCCCCCTGAAGTTTGAGAAGTGTTAACCACGAGTGTGTTTGCGACCTGCAGGGCCCAGCACGGGCTTCTCTTGTCCATGCCTAGGATGCGCGAAGATCCTGACTCTACACCGGTGGTGTCTGCCCATCACGTGTCTATAAGTTCCCAAGTGATGCTGAGGTGGGACCTTTTTTGGTGGCTCTACTCTCGGCTTGGCAGAACGCACTTGAATTGTTGAAATTGTGATGTGTCTTTTCCTCACTTTTTAAATTGCCAGCTGTTGTTAAGGTGAACCTGTGATCCTCTCTCCTAGGTTTAGATCCATCAGAAGTATTAAGGGTAGCAAATTACATAGTTTAGTGAGTCAAATGTAGTTTCAACCCAACTGTCATGTTGTGCTGGTTTGAAAGCTGCCTCTGTCTGAAAAGAGCCTTTACTGTCTGTCTGCGATGCCTCTTCAAATGTTAATGGGGCAAGCCAGTGTGGGGTTCTGGGGACAGCTGCTCCTCTCAGCTCATCAGCCAGGGTACACAAGTCTTCATCATGAAGTGAGGCTCACTTCCTCCAGACTGGTGCAGATGCTTGGGGCATTGTTCCCAGAGAGACTTGTTATTTGGAGCCTAATAGAGCAGTGACTAGATATGAGTGCAATTGATGAGAGCAGTTGTCCTTTTTTTTGCAGAATAAAGCCATGCATTTGATCTTCTCTCGAATGTGAGCCGATAGTCACGTGAGCGTAAGGTAAAAAAGAGTTGGCAAAGCTTTCTAAATTGTTTTTGGAGAGATACACTAAAAATTTCTAAAGGTAATAGTATCATTGATGATGACCAAATAATTTCTCTTTGGCCTTGTAATGTGTTTGTGTTTCATTCAAATTCAAGCTACCTGATATTACAGGATTGCCCACTTTTGAAATTAAAATATAAAGCCGTTTTATGAACGTCTGTGTCCGGAGAGCATAGAAACATCCCAATATCCCTGATCAAGTGTTGCGGTGCAAGCCTGAGTACGAATGAGCCAAAGCATTTTGTGTTTGTCGGAGCCATTGTCTCTCTTCCCAGCTGGCCAAAAAGGGAGCTTGCTCCCTGCCTAACTGAGTCATCAGACATGCCACTGAGAATGCTGTCAGGACTCAGTAAATGTGCAAATGGGAAAACTCACCAGGTAAGCTGTTGTCAGCTCTGGTTGTCCCATTACTTAAGCACAAACATTTGGTAGTAAATGTGCTGCTGTTAATCAGCTTGTAAACAAGCACACCCTTACAAGAGGAGGCAGCATACTTCCTGCAGCCTGTAGCCCTGCGTGCGTGGATCCCCTCGTGTTTCCGTGACAATGAGACCATATAAAAAAGAAGTACAGCTGAAGCCTACAGTTGGCTTAATCATTTTAATTTTTTAAAAGGAGTGTATGTATTTTATCAATAACACTTTACTTTGGCATGAACCATTTATATTCCCTGAGGATTTTATACAATCACGTTGAACTAATAGGGTATTTGGATTTTTAAGAAAATACTTGATTTTGGATGTAAAAATAAAAATTATTCAGAGGCCATTTAATGAGAATATGAAGTAGCAGTGGCTTTATTGAAATTAATAAAAGTTTAGGAAACAGGACTAAATATTCATTCTATAAGTTAAAATATCATAATATATATAGACTTGAAGATTCTAAAAATTTGTCCTAAGAATCCATATACTACCTGTTGAACAAAGCCAAATCTTCCAATTAACAGTTCTAGGTTGGCCTAAGAATATTGTATTCTGAATTTGAACTAACAGTTTTGTTAAAATGTACTGTACAAAGAACCACTTGTTCTACCACCTTCTGGTTTGTCTCCAGGAAAAAAGACAGGTCTTTCACAGTGGTTCAGGTTTCAAATGACAATACATACTAATGGAAAACTAAAATCCTGACTTGCCTTTAGAAAAAAAAATGAAACTTTTTTGGGTTTTAGTTTTTCCTTCTGTAGGAGCTGGGCATTGATCTTCCTAGGAGACTTTTGAATATTAATTATTCATAATTTTGAAAAAAAATTACTAGGTTCATAGTGATCTTGGTATACCCTAAATAAGGCTCCTCTGATCTCAGCTGAGTTGGGTTGTCAAAATCAAGTGGTTCATGAAATAGGCACACATACCACAACTGCTGGTTGCCTGGCAGCGTGGGCATCATTTATCTTCTCCTGAGGAACTCATGCGTGTGTCGAGAGGGAAGAGGAGGGACTCTCGGTCTAAGATGGGAAATGGGAAATCCCTAAAGTTAAAACTGGAATGGGAAAAAAATATTGATTTCAGATGAAAAACTTAGAAACACACATGCCACTCACATTGACCTGTGAGCCTCACAGTCAAAGTCAAGCTCATTAGGTAAGAAAGGGGGGGAAATACAGGCTGCATGAGGAAAACTTCTTGACATGACTCATTCTTGATTTGAGGGGGGTGGGGGACAATGACAGGGGTGTTTTTTAAAATCATGAAATGTTTTAAGTCACCTCTATCACTGTTTATATTCTGGGGCCTTGAAACATTCTGTCAAAAAAAAAATCCCCAAATGAACTCCTCAGTGTGATTTTTCCCCAGAAGTGCTGGGAAAGACGCTTTACAATTTTGCATCCCAACCACCGAGCACCACGCGCAGGCTGTGTGTTGACAAGCAATTCGAAATCGCATCGCTCTTTCTTGGCTCAACCTGTATTATTTCCAAAACAAGTTGGCAAAGTAATCGTAGGACTCACTTAATACCTTTCTTGGCTGTGTGCTTCCTGCCAGGGCTTGGTCAGTGGCAGCCACACCCTGACTTCAGCTCTGTGAGGCAGCCAGGCACCCCAGTGGGCGTCCGATGGGATGCAGTCAGAGAGATCCTAACCAGAAGCTCACTCCAGGGAAAGAACTCTCACCATAGTTCTTTCGTAGAGCAGGGTATCATTTTGGTTCCTTCAGTGATAATGCAGTCACGTGCTGCATGTACGACAGTGGTCCCATAAGATTATATTGGAGCCGAAAAATTCCTGTTGCCTAGGAGCATTGTCGTCATCATAAGGCTGGCACAACACACTACTTACGTTTGTGCTGAGGCTGGTGTAAGCAAACCTCCTGCGCTGCCAGTCATGTAAAAGTGTGCGGTAGTGTCCGGGGCCTTCACATGCACTCACCACTCACTCCCTGACTCACCCAGAGCAACTTCCAGTCCTGTAAACTCCTTTCATGGTAAGTGTCCCATACAGATGTATCATTTTTTTATCTTTTATATCATATTTTTACTATGTTTAGATATGTTCAGATATACAAATGCCGTTGTGTTCCAGTTGCCTACAGTGTTCACTACAGTAACATGCTGCACAGGTTTGCAGCCTGGGAGCGGGGGGCCGTACCATCCAGCCCGGGTGCGTAGCAGGCTGTGCCATGTAGGTCCGTGTAAGTGCACTCTGTGATGTTCACAAAGCGATGAAACGACGCCTCTCTCAGAACACCTCACTGTCATTAAGCAACGTCAACGCGTGACTGTAGTAATTTATTGTGCTGTTATTATATGCCTGGCATAGTACTAGTGCTTTATTTTTAATGACATCTGGATGATTTGGAGAAGTGGCTAAGGAACAGTGGACACAGAGTTGGAAGGCCCATGTTTAAACACCAGCTGCTCTGTGGCTCACAGCAGTTCCAGACTTCTGAGACTCAGGATCCTGTCTGTCAACTTTGTATGTCAACCCTTCCCTTAGATTGCGATGGGGATGACAAATCCCTTAGTGTGTGTGAAAGTGATTTATAAACTGTAAAGTGGTAGCCGAATGTCAGCAGTGACTGATTAAAATTATGCAGCAAACGAGCACTGGAATAGAAACTACCGTCCTGACAGCCAGGGCTATTTTTGTGCAGGAGAAGGTTGGTGATCTTTTCCTCAAGCTGAAAAAGCGTTTTAGAACTTTCTTCTTAAGAAATAAGCTCCCACATCTTTGCGATTGTGAATTGTGCTGCTATAAACATTTGGGTGCACATGTCTTTCACCTAAGTGCACATTTGGGAATAACACCAATTGGGTGTCGGGCAGATGTGGAGGGGGGAGGGGATGGGTGCATACCTACATAATGAGTGCAATGCGCACTGTCTGGGGAATGGACAGGCTTGAGGCTCTGACTGGGGGGTGGGGGGGTGGGGGCATGGGCAATATACGTAACCTAAACTTTTGTACCCCCATAATATGCTGAAATAAGAAAAATAAAAGTAAAATAAAAAAAATAAGCTCCCATACAATTATAATTAACAAAGTATTTGTTTTTGCACATGCAAATGCACATATATTTCTTCATTCATAATAAAGAAAGTGTAGCTTCATCGGATGCTCTCCTGGAAGTCTGCGAATAGCGCCCAGCCACCTTCCTCCAGTCTGCGGTGAGGCCGGCTCATTTCGCAGCTGAGGCGAATGGGACGTTACCAGGAAGGAGAAGGCAGAAAAATCAGGGAATTGCCTTTTGGCATTTCTTTTTTTTTTTCCTGAATGACGAATCTATCAGAGACCCTTTGGTAATTTTAAGACTAGATGACCAAATGGTAGTTCTATCAGGCTACCCTCCACCCTCCCAGCTGTCAGGACACCTGAGCGAAGGCTGGATCACAGCAGAAGGCGGATAGAATTAACCTGGGGGTGCAGAACGCCCTCTCCCCTCCTCTCTGGGACTGATGCCTAGAAGCCTATTTTTCATTTATTTGTCTAATAAAGAGAGATACAGAGGCTTGATTTATGACAGGATGATGGCCAAGGTGTTGGGTTTCTTAGTAGGTAATATTGTCTCATTTCTTATGTGAGAAAATACAGGAATTATATCAATAAATTTGCTAGATTATATGATATGAACCCTCATTAATATTTGTAAATGTTATTTTATTAAATTTTAATAATTTATTAGTTTGTTGTCTAAACAACACATATTTATTTTCTCACAACGTCGACGGGTCAGGAACTCGGGAATGGCTTACGGGGGTGGTTCTGGTCCAGTCTCTTGCGAGCTTGCCAAAGAGCCCGGATGCGGAGCAGAGAGGATGACCCCGGAGCCTCCTACCCTAAGAAGGCACCTGCGAATGAGTGGTTCTGAAAATACAAGGTACAGAGAAAGACAAAGGCATCACCGCCCAGTGACATTGTCTGGGAAGGTCAGAGGATGGTGAGACCACACTTAGGCTGTGCAGGGAAACGTGAAGTTTATGAAAATGGGAAGAGAGAAGAGGCAACCTGGAGAACGCACTTAGCCTTCAGGGCTGCTGTGGGACGTCACACAGCGTCCACTGTCCCATTTCCCCACTGAGCGCCAAGAACAGACATCCCTCAGAAGTGTGGTAGCCAGGAGCACCTCTTTGGTCTGGGAGCACTAGGTAGGAGGACACGTGCTCCGGCTTCCAGGGACGTGGGGCTGTACGGGGGCCCGCAGTGGGCCGCAGTGAGCTCCTTGCAGCAGGGCTGGCGAGGTCCCGGGGCGTGTGGCTGACGGCCAGTGTGGACCCCGAAGCAGGTCCGCACGCCTTTCTGCCTGTGCCTTCAGCAGAAAGCTGCTGACATGGGGCGGCTGGGCCCCTTTCCTCTTTCCATGGGCTCGCACAGCCTTGAAGTTCATCCCTCCAGCGTACGTACACTACTGGGAAATCCCTTAGATGTCATCGGCACCCACCTCCCGTTAAATGGGAAACCCTTCTTCAAAATGCCAAGATTTTAAGATATGTAGAGCCAAATGTTATAGGGTCTACTTTCTAATGAAAGATACATGAATTGATCAGATATAGATTTTTGCTCAGGATCAAATGAATGCCTTTTTAAGCAAATTGTTATTTTTATAGATTTGGGGGTACAAGGGCAGTTTTGTTACCCGGATATACTTCACAGTGGTAAAGTCTTGGCTTTTAGCACGACCAGCACCCAAACAGTGAACATTGTACCCATCAGGTAATTTCTCATCCTTCACCCTCCTCCCACCTCCCAACCATTCTGAGTCTCCAGTGCCTGTTACTCCATTCTCTATGTCCATATTTATTTAGCTCCCACTTGTAAATGAGAACACACTCTATTTGACTTTGTTTCTGAGTTATTTCACTTAGGATAATGGCCTCCAGTTCTATCCATGTTGCTGAAAAAGACATGATTTCATTCTTTTTGTGGCTGAGTAGTACTCCATGATGTGTGTGTGTATATGTATGTATGTATGTGTGTATACATTTATCTCTCACACTTTCTTCATCCAGTCATCTGTTAGTGGACACTAGGTTGGTTCCATTTCTTTGATATTGAGACTAGTGTTGAATAAACATATAAGTGCAGATATCTTTTTGACATAATGATTTCTTTCCTTTGGGTAGATAGCCAGTAGTAGGACTGCTGGACTGAATGGTAGTTCTATTTTTTGTTCTTTGAGAAATCTCCATATTGTTTTCCATAGAGGTTGTACTAATTTACACTCCCACCAACAGTGTATAAGTCTTCCATTTTCTCTGCATTCTTGACAACCTCTGTTATTTTTTTCCTTTTTAATAATAACCATTCTGACAGGTGTAAGATGGTATCTCATTATAATTTTAATTTGCATTTCTCTGAAGATTAGTGATGTTGAGTATTTTTTCATATGCTTGCTGTAATGCCTTTTAAAAAGTAAATTAATTCCAGTCATCCTATGTTTTTAAAATGTGAAAACCACACAAACTAAATCTCATTGGTTAGAGGATCTCACTTTTTGGTTTTCTGCAGACCGCTAAAACTATAGAAGAGAAGTATACTTTGAGGTTGGAAATTTAAGTGTCAAATGAGTTAAATAGTTCTTGGAAAAAAACCCTTCAATAACCAAGGAAACATTTTAAATTTAAAGAAAATAATCAGATTTAAAGCGCCAGAAGTTGGGACACAATCTGTATAGTTAGTAATCAGATAGTGGTTGCTAGAGAATTTGAAAAGGCCAAACTTGTATGGGACTGTTATGCTCAAGGTCATAGTTAGAAAGTCAGTTTCAATCTAAGCACATTTGCAGAGTAGAGGCTTCGGGTTCATCTACTAAGACCAGCGTGCCGGTGAGTGTAGGCATGAGGAATCCCCATATCCAAGATGCCTCAACTTTTCCTAAAAGGGCTTAGGATTCCAGAGGGAACCTGGAACACAAGAAAATCTTGAGCCTAATGAGAAAGGGGAATCTGGGAAACGATGCTGAACTGTGCTGTCTGCTCACCAGTCCCCGCTGTCCTGACAGAGCCAGCCCAGTCTCTCACCAGAGGGTTTCTTTGCAGACTTGCAGGTAGCTGGCCCTTTGGGGCAAGGGGAACAGCCTCTCAGCCCTCCTTTTCTTTCTTCCCTTCCCCATCTCCTTTCTCCCTGAGGGCCTTATACAAAACACCATTCCTTTGGGGCTTTGCTTGAGGGAATTAGATGCACTGCTGGAGAGAAGTATGTTGTTTGCTTTTTACCTGCTATGAGAAAAATTTAAAAACATGTTTCTCTGAGCAGGAAACCAAAGTTAGCACGCAAAAAGGAACTCTGACTTACTATTAAAACCTGAACTGAATTTACTTTGCACAAGACACACCCCTCTTTCTTTTCCTCCTCTGTATCTAAGAAGATTATGGGGCATTCTATCAGTTTTCGGAGGCAATGTGTCCCCACTGCAGGGACATTCAGTATTCAGTCACACACAAAGATTGCAATTCAGTTTTCAAGGACTTGGGAAAAGAGCTCTGTTGTTTGTGAACACAACAATGCCTAGTGACTTAATTTTAGGCCTTGCTATTTTGCAGTGATTAAAAAATAATAGCTAAAGATGTTGCCAAGAAATGTAAGGGATGTAAAATTCATTTAATTCAGTTAAGAACTTTATGCTTAAAAATTTCAAAGTAGTAGCTTCTACAGTGGATCCTGAAGGTACTTTATGGAGTGAAACCAGATATTTTAATTCACTTGTAAATGTAATTTCAGGATCATCCTTCTAGTGTGCCAAATAATAATGAATTTTATACTAAGGGAATATTTAAGCTCAGTGTAGAGCAAATTGTTTTTAAAGCAAAGGCTCATTGGTTCCTACAACTGCCATTTTTTTCTATTGTATTTTTAATGCAATTTTTTTATTTGGAAAAATCGTAGATTGACATGCAGTTGTTGTAACAAATAATACAGAGAAATCCTTGTATCCTTTACCCTGTCTCCCTTGA
Source organism: Lemur catta (assembly GCF_020740605.2). Lineage (NCBI taxonomy): Eukaryota > Metazoa > Chordata > Mammalia > Primates > Lemuridae > Lemur > Lemur catta. Next base: position 94,772,391 of record NC_059136.1, on the reverse strand, counting down.
TGCTGACATCATCAAAGCTTGAGGACAATGCCCCAATACAAGGATATTCCCTCACGGTGCCCTCTTACAACCGTACTCAATTCCTTCCACTCTCTCCCCATGTTTAGACCCTGGCAACAACTAATCTGTTCTCTGTAAGAATATTGTGTAAATGGAATTACACAGCATGCAACTTGGAGGAATTGGCTTTTTTCTTTCATCGAGCATAGTTGTCTGGAGATCCACGGTTTATAGCAGGCGTCAGCAGTTTGCTCTGTTATTGCCGAGTAGTATGCCGTGGTGTGGATGGACCACAGTGCGTTGGCCATTAATTAACCTGTTGAAAGACACCAGGGTGGTTTCCGGTTTTTTACTATCATGAATAAAGCTGCTATGAACATTTATGTACATTAGTATCAACATAAGTTTTCATTCTCCTGGGATGACTTCCAAGAGTGTAATTGCTAGGTTGTATGGAAGTTGCAAGTTTAGTTTTATAAGAAATTACCAAATTATTTTTCAGAATAACTGTGCCATTTTATATTCCCACCTATAATGTATGAGTGATTCAGGGTTTTTTTGCATCCTCACCAGTATTTGGTATTGTCACTACTTTTTATTTTAGCCATTCTGATAGGTGACATCTCATTGTGGTTTTAGTTTGCCTTTCCCTAAGAACCAACGATGTTTAATGTCTTTTCATGTGCATATTTGCCACCTGTGTATCCTCCTTGATGAAAAGTCTCTTCATGTTTTTGTCCAGTTTCTAATTGTATGGTTTATTTATTTATTTGTTTATTTTTATTTTTGGGTTTGGAAAGTTGTTTATATATTCTAGGTGCTAGTCTTTTGTTAGATAGGTGGTCTGTTTTCTCCCAGACCGTGGCTTGTATTCATCCCCTTAACAGGTCTTTTGGGTCTTTTGTAGAGAAAAAGTTTTAATTTTGATGTAATCTAATTTATTAGTCTTCCTTTATGGATCATGCTTTTGGTGTCAAATCTAAGAACCCTTTGTCTAGGCTTGGATCCTGAAAGTTTTCTCCTATGTTTTTTACTGCAAGTTTAATAATTTTATGTTTTACATTTAAGACTGGTATTCATTTTGGATTTGTTTGTATATAAAATGTGAGGTTTAGGTTGAGGTTCATTTTTTGCTTGCAGGTGTGTCCAGTTAGTTTTCTAGGCACCATGTGTTGAAAGGCTCTTTCCTCCATTGAGTTTCTTTGTACCTTTGTCAAAAATCAATGGAACATATTTGCATGAGTCTATTTCCAGGTGCTATATTCTGTTTCATTGATCTATGTGTCTACCCCTTACCAATACCACACAGTCTCGATTATTATGTATATAATAACTCTTAAAGTTGTGCAGTGAGTCCTCTCACTTTATTTTTCATTATCAAATCTGCTTTAGCTATTCTAGTTCCTTTGTCTTTCTATATAAAAATTTAGAATGATCTTTATATCTACAAGCCATCTCACTGAGATTTTTATAGAAATTTTGTTAAAACTGTATGTCAACTTGAAAGAATTGACATCTGTACTACACGGAGTCTCCCAATTCACCAACATAGTGTATGTTTCAATTTATTTAGATCTTCGATTTCTTTCACTAGCATCTTGTAGTTTTTAGCATACAATTTTATATGTTCCATTAGAATTACATGTATTTTATTTTTTGAGTGATTATAAAAGGTAATAATGTTAATTTTAGTGTCTGGATGTTCATTGCTAGTATGCAGAAAATACAATTGAGTTTTGTGTGTTATCTCATATCTTGCAACTTTGCTGAATTGCCTTCTTAGTTCCGGGAGGGTGGTGGTGGTTGTTATTGTTTGTGGATTCTCTGGGATTTGCTGTGTAGATGATTATGTTATCTGCAAATAGGGACTAATAGATTTTTTGTAGATACTTCTTATCAAGCTGAGGAAGGACTTCTTTAGTCCTATTTTTCTGAGGTAGATTTTTTTTTAATCGTGAATGGGTGTTGAATTTTGTCAAATGCTTTTTGTGCATCATTTGATATGATCATGTGATTCTTTCTTAGCCTATAAAGGTGGATTACATTGATTGATTTTCAAATATTGAAACAATCTTACATCTGTGAAATAAACCCCATTTATCATGTATATAATTTTTACATATATTGCTTAATTCTATTTGCTAATATTTTGTTAAGCATTTTTGAGTCCATATTCATGAGAGATATTGACCTATCTTTTTTATGTGTGCCTTTTCTATCTAGTTTTGGTATCAGGATAATACTAGCTTTATAAAATAAATTTGGAAGTGTTCTCTTCTATATTTTAAAAGAGATTGTGTAGAAATGATGCTAGTTCTTTAGACCAGCCAATAAAACCATCTGGGCCTGGAGATTTCTTTTGGAGAGTCTTTAAATTATGAATTCAATTTCTTTCATAGTTATAGGGGTCTTAAAATAACCTATTTCATAGGAGTTATAGTAGTTTATGTTTTTTAAAGAAATGGTCCATTTCATATCAGTTGTCAGATTTATGTATATAGTATTGTTTGAACCATTCCCTTTTGTTGATTTGATGTCTATAGGGTCTGTAGTCATGTCACCTATTTCATTCCTGATATTGGTATTTTGTGTTTTCTCTTTTTTGATTTATCAGTTTTGATAGAGGTTGGTCAGTTTTATTGATCCTTTCAAAAAACCAACTCCATTTTATTGATTTGCTCTAATCTTTTTCTGTTTGCAATTTCATTGCATTCTGCTCTAATTTTTATTATTTTCTTCTTTCAGCTTGCTCTGGGTTCATTTTGCTTTTCCTTTTCTAGGTTCTTAAGGTAGGAGCACAAATTATTGATTTGAGACTCTTCTTTCCTAATGTGAACTTTTAGTGCTATCAATTTCTATCTCAGCATCATTTTAACTGTGTCCTATAAATTTTGAAATACAGTATTTTCATTTTCATTCAGTTCTATATATTTTTTTATTTCTCTTGAAACTTTCTTTTTGATCCATGGATTATTTAGGAGTGTATGTTGCTTAGTTTCTTTATTTCTGGACATTTCTCTATCTTCCTGTTTCTGATTTCAAGTCTATTCCATTGCAGTTGGAGAACATACTCATTAGTGTTAAAAACTATCATTTTTACGTTTTATTTTAAAATCCATAGAGTCTAATACAAGCCCTTTTATAAGAAGGAACAAAAGTGAAATTATAAATGTTCAGTTGTAGTAATTTTTTCAATAGTTCTTGTAAGATAAAACTAATATAAGAAATTCTCTTTTTTTGGATATTATTAACTGGCTACATTCTGGGGGGAAAACTCTAAATGAAGTCACGTAAATTTTATCCTTTATAAATGTTTACAAATCAGAAGAACACTTTATATATCATTAAAATAAATGCTTTAGATGATTTATTTATTAAAATTATAGTATTTTAGTAAAGCTACAGATATTTGTTCTGCCTTAGGAGGAAAGTAGAAAAGCTTTACCCATTTTTTTAGGATTAAATCCTATTTTAAGCCATTGTCCTAAAGAAATCTTTTATATCCTAAATGTGTACTAATTGTGTTTGTTTCTCTGTGTAGATGAGCATGTATAGAGTTCAGTGACACATTTGAGCTTAAGGTGTTGATTTGACTCCTTCGGTCATAACCAACTTGGTATGGCAAATCTGGACCAATAGTTAGGAAACAAAATACTCAGGAAAGATATCAACTCAATTTTGATTTGTTTATATCTGAATTTAAGCTGTTCATTCCAATCATTGTCAGATTAACTTCTTAAATGTCCCATCAACATCTAAGTTTTGATATCTTGAAACATGGACTCACTGAAATACTTCACACCCAGGATACTGGAAAACAGAAATATAAACATTTAGATTCATTAGAATCTTTTGAAAGTCTTCATCAACTTCCCCTAGCATATCTTCAACTTTATTTCTTCTTATCCACCATTAGCACAATTTTACAACACTAATGGTCTCCTGCCTCGTGATTGGCTCTTTCCTCTAGTTTGCTCTCCATTCTTAGAACTCCCTCCCAAGCCTTCTCTATCATCCTCATAGAGACTTAAATTAAAAGTTATCTTCTTTAAGAACTTGTTGAACAGGGATACATGTTCCCTAGAATGCCACCTAAATGGGTAAATTCCACACCAACTGCTCTCTTCTTGATCAAGTGCTATGCTTTTCCTTCATGCCATCATCAGTCCTCAGAGTATCCCTGTCCTTGCCACCTTCCCACCTTGCAGCAGACACACTGATCTCTTCCATCTTGCCTTATGAATGATGATCATTTTCCCTGGACTGGCTGAATGGGCTTGAGGTGGGGAATACTGGGAAAGCTTTGGAGCACAGGATGAGCATCTCTCCAACTGGAAAATAGATGGACAGCATCTGGTGATTGGCAAGCCTCAGCAGATGGCATCAGGAGAGGTAATTAATGGCTGACTCTGGGTCCCCACAACATTCTGATGTGCTTTATGCTGGCTTCCCTGCTCCTTCCCTATCTCCAGACTTGTTCACTCATTTTACCCAGTATCAAGATTTGGCAACTTTATTCTTATAATATTTCTTAACATGCTTCTATCATTTGGACGCCTGCTCTGGTTGCTTAATAGCTGAGTATTTACAGCCTTTGTTTCTGGGTCTGCAGTCGGTGACACAAGTCTGTCTTAATGCCATGGGGGAAAGATTTAGCCCTCAAGATCCAAGTAGGGAAATTCATCCAAAACCCAACCACATTTCCATAGTGAACCTTGTATACTCCAGTATCCCTTTGCACCTTAAGAAGTCAATAAAAAAGGGTTGAACTAATATATTTCTCTTTTTGTTTATTGTCTCTTCATGACTAATAAATAAAACCACTTGAGATTATTCATGATAAAAATATATCTACAAATTATATGTATTTCATATTATGTATTAAGGTATGTGTCAATACTGCCAATACTAAGTATAAGATACTGTGCTGGCCACACAAGGAAGAAATAGAGAGATGGTTTCTCTTCCTCCATTGCTTTCAAGCTGCACTAGGGAGAAAGAGGAGACAAATATGAATTTCTGTAATAGAATGTAGACATGAGAGAGACAGGAAAGTATTATGGAAAGTCATAGGAAGAGGAGGTCTTTTCCAGCTGAGGGCATCAGAGAATATTTCTTGGAGGTGATGGATTCTGAGGCTTGTACTTTAGTATTAGTAATACTGAGACATTTAGAGATGGGGAAGAGATATACCACAGTGAAGAAATGTTGAATTATTCACCTCATACAGATTGAGCACCTACTCTGTACTAATAACAGGGACGAAGAAACAACAACACTATATTAAATGATTCTTGCATCAAACTGTTAATGATTCAGTTTAGATGGAGCAATGGGTCGTGTGAAGACATGGTGGGAAATAAGGGACAAAAGTTATGTATGTACAAAATAAGATCATTGAGATAAGAATAAGACACTTGTGGATTTAACCATTGGCAAGGTGTGTTTTTTTTGTTTTTTTTTTTTGTTTTTGTTTTTGTTTTGGCATTTACTGAATTTCAAGCTTCTTTTTGCTTAGGACTTTGTCTTCTAAGCATATTTCCAAAACAAGATAATAAAATTGCTCAATAGAGCATAAATACTAATTATCTGTCTACTCTTGACTAGCTTATAAATGAGGTAGATTTATTGATCATATGTATTCACTTTATGTTCGAGTGTTTTAGTTAATGTTTTATTCCATTTTTATTATTTTGTATTCCCCAAATCTATTAAGACTTTGATTGAATAGCATTAAATGAAGATTGTATTTCATAGACTATCAGTTTGCCTGTTGTAACAGAAAAATTCAAAATAATGGTGACATAGATAAATAGAAGTTTGTTTCTCTCTCATACAGAAGTCGGGATAAGTGGTCCAGAGCTGGTATAGGGCTGGACCATCCTCAAGGATTCAGGCTCCTCGTATCTCGCTGCTATGACATCCTTGTCACACATCTACCATTTCACGTTGAAGGTGACTGTTCTGTCCTGCAGCAACATATCAGGATTACAGCCAGCATGAGGGGAAAGAGAGAAAAGTGGAAGCATATTCTTTCTTTTTAAAAATGATATTGCAGATATTGGTTCCATTTTCTTTCCATGGTTTAGAAGTTAGTCGTATAGCCACCCTCAGCCACTGCTGCTTAGGACAGCTGCAAAGTGGAGTCTTTGCTGAACCTTCACGTGACCAGCTAAAATGGGGCATTCTATTATTAAAAGTGTGGGCTGGATATTAGGAAGAAGCTAATGATTTCTGTCATAATTTCCTGCTATGGTTATGAAGAAGTCATTTCATTGATGAAGGCCTTTTGCACCTTCTTCCATCCCTGAATTTGCCATCACTATTCTTTTTCCTTGTAAAGAAAACAAATGCAGATACCACACAGAAACCCATCATTGGAATCCAATTCCAGTGAAAATTTAGAGAATTAATGAACAAGGAACCAATCATGCATAAGTAAAGAGGTCATAGTTGAGCTCCTGCTGAGATCAGAAGATGGAAAAAACAGTTTTAGGTGGAAAGAAACTGCCTAAGATGATGTAGGATCAGAGGAGACCCTGAGATTGCGGAAATCAAGTGGGACAGCTGAGATAAAGTCAGCAGTTCTCACACTCACTACTGCTGTTGTCTTGGACCAAACATTTCTGTGCTTATGAATGTAGGTATATGTTCGAAACAAAGAACAGAATTATATTATAAAAGAAAGAACAGCCACCAATTAAGAAGTCTGGGTTCTTATGTCTGTCTTTGGATATTTAGTTGTGTGACCCTGAACAAGATGTTTAACCATCGACGGTCTCTATTTCTTCATCTGTAAAATAAGGATGTTGAATTAGATTTATTAACAAGAGGAAACACCTTTTGAAAGTCTGTTCTGTGCAAGACTACATTACAGAAACATAGGTAAATGATTCAAGGGGCTAATGGTGTCTTGGGCTGGAGCTAGGAGATTGGTGCCAGCTAGTGAATAGGCCATTGCAACATTCTGATCAACACAGTAACAGGAAGAGGTATCAGGTGCCTGGGAATGGAAGGGACTTCAGACCAGAAACATCAAATTTGATGAATGAGCAATACTGAATTATGATTTTATTACTAAACCCAAGGTCCAATACTACATTAAAGTTGACAGTCAAATTAAAAGAGGTATAAAATGTTCCACTGAGGCAAGATGGGTTAGAGTGGTGCTATTTCTGCATAAAATATTTGTTAAAATTCAATATATGTCAGGTACTCAATAGAGATTGAAAGAGGTAGGATTCTTGCCCTCAAAAAACCTACAACATACACTCCAGAATTTAGGGTTTTTGAGATTTGGCATAGGGTCATATAATGTGGTCATGATCTGAGATACAAGAGAATGTCCTTACTGGGCAAAAGCCACAATTGCTGTTTTATTGGGAAAGTGATAGAAATACGGAAAACAGACTTGGAAAATTGTCAAAATTTTTGTGAATATTTCTTTTTCTACAGAAGACATAATCACACTACTTAGGTACATGGACAACCAAGTAATCTAAGACACTCCCAAAGAGGGCCCTGTCTAAACACACTCCACTCCCACATCAATCAGCTGAAGCTATAGGGGGATGGGCCTGTGGGCTCTCTTTTCTTTATCTTTTCAATGTTAAAGTACCTAAAACTTATTTTCAGTTTTATTAATCAACTTGTACACATTTACAATAGTAAATTAGAAAAAAAACTAATAATAATAAAGAAAATTAAATCATGTAAAAGTCCTTCAACGGTTTCATCATCCAATTTTTTTTTTATTTCAGCTTATTATGGGGGTACAAAAGCTCGTTATATATATTGCCCATGTCCCGCCCATCCCCCGAGTCAGAGCCTCAAGCATGTCCATTCCCCAGACAGTGCGCCTGGCACTCACCATGTAGTCATACCCCATTAATATAACTTTTTATATACCCAGATTTTTTCTAAAAATTGCGTATGATTAGTTACATTTACAGTCTATTTTTCTGACTTTCACCCAGCAGTTTTTTAAATAAATTTTTCATATTGGAACTTCTATGATACCTTTTAATTTTAGCTCTCGTGCCAAAAATAATGATGAGAACAGAATACCTCACATTTGCTCAACAACAATCACAAAATTGGAGATCAGAGAATCCTAGAACTTCCTTTTTAACTTTTTTTGGTAAAATAATTACAGAAAAGTCACAAGAATAATGCACAGATCTCCTATAACCTTTACCTAAAATTCACCAAATTTAATCTATTACCACATTTGCTCCATCATTTTCTCCTTTCTCTGTCTCTGTGTGTGCATGTGCACATACACTACTGTATATATGCATGTGTACACACACGTATATACCCTTATATAAATAAATACATATAAACATGTAATAATATGTATGTATCACATTTTTTTCTGAGCAATTTAAGAATAGGTTGGCTATATCATGCTCCTTTACCCTTTAATACTTCAGTGTGTATTTCCAAAAAACAAAGATATTCTCTATTGGAACAGTAGTATAGTTATCAAAAACAGGAAATTAACATTGATGCAAAACCTTTATCTGATCTGCAGTGCATGTTCTTCTGTCTTTAATTGCCCAGGCCTTCCTCATGACATCTTCTCCCCTTTAAGACAGGGGCCCGCCCAGGACCTCATGCTGCATTTAGTCCTCATGTCTCTTTAGTTCTCTTCAATCTAGAACAGGTTTATTTCTCTTTCATTATATTGACATTTTGGAGAACACTGGCCCAGTTCTCTTATAGAATCACTCTCAAAATGTATTTGTCTGGCCCCGTGAATTTTTGTAAGTAGATGGCAATAAGCACCCACCAGGAAAAAAATAGAAAGTAAAGATATTTCTGGGGACATGAGCAGCATAAGGGAGAAAGATCCAGAGAAAGCATGTCACAGACAGGAAAGGAACGAGGCTCAGCATGGCCCACTTATCACTTGTAGAGTTAAAGGACTGAGGGAGAAGCACACAGTGGGGCCAGAGAGGCAAGCCCGAGTAGGGTGCTGAAGGTTTAGGACGTTAACTTGGTTCCAAAGACAGTGAGGATCATTGGGGAATTTCAGTTAAGGATGTAATAATTTCTGTTTCTGAGAAAGACAATGTCTTAAAAAAAAATTGCCTGGGTCTGACTGAGAGCACAGCAGAAGGGGAGAGAGTTCTGTTCAAATTATTGTGATCTGGACTGTTGGGGTGAAAAGATGGAACATTTTGAGAGAAATGCCATGGAAAATCTAAAGGACTTGGTGACTTGATGTGAAGAGTGAGGACCAGGGAGGGCTGGAATAATGACTGGAACTCTGTTGTGTGCGCTGATGGTCAGGCACCTGATCCGCCAGGACTGGGGATGCAGGGGAAGCAGCTCTGGGGCAGAGGAGGCTGGATACCCTTTGGACACGGTGTTTGTCCTTAGGAGGGAGATTTGTGGGCGAGACACAGATTTGGGCCTCATCAGTTCTCAGTCACTAAAACCACAGGCTGGAGGAGTGCCCCAGGAGAGTGGGGACCCCCAGGACAGGCATGTGGGGTGACCAGGAGCATAGTTGGGCTGCCTAGCAGGATTGCTGGCCCTGCTGAAGTTGGAGAATCACCACTTCATGGACACCATCAGCTGATAGGGTGACTTTTCCAGCAGCAGTTATAGTGCAGGTAGGTGACAGTTAAAGCAGGCAGTTCAGGTGAACCAGGCTCACCAGGTGAGTTTGGTCAGAGCAGCGCAGGAAGAGTGTTGAGGTTATTGGCAAGTGAGTAACTGAAATGGTAGATGACAGACTCTAAGCTGCCCAGTGGAGGAGATGAAGCTAGATGGAGCCTGAAGATGAGTGTCAGGGCCTGGAAGTCTCCATGGGTTAAACAATAGATGCAGGAGCTGAATCTGAGTGAAAATGAAGGTATTATGTATAGGTGGTGAAAATCAGAGGTTGCAATGTTTGCAGTTTCAGAATTTCTTAAGTGTACTTTTGAGTGACAACCAGCTTGTTGGGGACAGCTGACAGATGGTAGCTGAGCTGGAGTGACGGTGGGAATCCTCGAAGTAGAGGGGATGGACAGGGTAAGGCAGTCGAGCCTCAGATGTGTCATCCTCATGAGTATTGAGGGCATGTGGTTGGGGATGGGCCTTGGGACAGAAAGTAAGTCTGTGGACAAGGCACAGAGACGTGAGTGAATGATGGGATGAGAGGAGACAGAGCACTGTTCTAGAAGGAGGAGGGGTGAGTGTGTGGAAATAGACCTAAAGAGGTGACTTTACTAAACCTGCAGTAATAGGTGTTTCCACCTGAGGGGACACAAGGCAGTATTCAGGTTCGTCAAGGCAGGACGTGGCCCCAACAAAGCTGATGCCACCGTTGGAGAAGAACATCCTGGGGAGTAGGGTTTTCAGAGGCAAGTGTTGGTGTGGGAAGGAGGGAACAATGAAAGGCTGAACATCAGGAACCTGAGAGTAAAGGAAAATTGTATTTTAATTTGAAAATAATATCAATGAAATGGGGTCCAAAAGAACGCTTCTCACTTTTCCCATCTGGCGCTTTATCACCAGAGGCAGAAATAATAAGCTTCATAATGTCAGAAAAGGGAAATAATAACAATGAGATTATTAAACACTTCAATAAAATAATTAAATTTAAAAATATTTAATTATATTAATGTAAGACTAGGGAAGAGGTTATGATGAGAAATGGTGAAAAAAGAAGAGGCACCCAAATTGTGCTGATGAGGATGGTAAGACAGGGGAAGATCTAGAACACGATGCTCTCTACAGTAGCCACTGGCCATATGTAGGTATTCAAACTGAAATTTTAATTCATTGTCATTAAAATTCAATTCCTCTGCAGCACCACATTTCGAGTATTCAATAGCCACATGTAGCTATGGCTACCATATTGGGCAGAAAGTGCTATTGAACAGTGTAAGGAAAGTTCTGAGTAGGGTGGGCCCAGTGTTCCCAGAGTGAGGATTCCTGGAAAGTTCATCTTTCTAGGGAATCCAGAGGAAGGAGGAAGAGGCAAGGAGGCTACAGACAGAGTTTTTGATCTCTTACGTCCAAATTAGCCTAACACGTCAGGCCTTTTTGCTTGTTAGAGTGAAGCGAATATTAGATCTGAAGGCAGAAGACTTCAGTTGAGTTCATCTGAGCCTTGAGATGAAAATTAGCATCTCCAGTTTTTGGACTTTATCTACCTAAATTGGGTAAAATAATACCTCATGATGGCCATGAGGGTTATATTTTAATATTGTACAAAATTGCTAATAAACTTAACAAATGCAGCACTAAATAAATGTTAAGACTAATATTAAGGGTGTCAGGGAAATAAGCCTGATGGGGTCCTAGCAATTCTCCTTCCAACCCACCATGCCCAATGCCCCTCAGATCACTGAAGGAAAAAAATATGACTGTTTATTGATTCATGAAATGACTTTACCACTGCCCCTCACCAAAAATAAAATGCTTTAAAGTATAAATGTAATGGTATACATACCATTTATGTATAAGTGAGTATCAATGTATTCAATCAAGAAATGTAGATAAGTGGTTTAGCTCTTCCCCTTCTGACCACAAGGCTCTAACAAAAGAGCTGAAGGGATTGGGTGAAGGGAAGGCGAGAAAGATAAGATCAAGAGGGCACTTGGGGAAGGCAAATTTTACAAGCCACAATTTTGTTCAAAGTAGAGTATATTTACCTACTCCTAAACAGAGATGAATAAAAACTGTGCATTTTTGTCAGAAAGCTGTGCCTGTGGGCAGATAAATTGTACATGGTTTATAAACATTAAAAAGGATACTAGGCTGATTTCATTTAAGGAAATGCTTATTGAAGCATTGTTATACTTTGCAACTCAGCATCTTCTGCAGGTAGCTATTTCTACTTTCAAGTATAGAGACACAGCAAGGAAGATCGAATACAACTAAGACTAAGAAAATCAGCTTCTAAAACAGTAAAAAATGAATGTATAAGGAACCATGACATGGTGTAAAAGATTGTGGATCCACACAAATATACTCAACTGATCTTTGGCAAAGGTACAAAGGCAATTCAATGGACAAAAGATAGCCTTGACTGGAGTAGTTGGTGCTAAGGCAACTGGATTTCCATGTGCAAAGTACAAATTCTCTTAAATTATTATTTAAGATGTGCAAGACATCCATATACTAAAAAAAAAAGGGGAACCTCAACCTAAACTTCATACCTTATACACAAATTAAATCAACATGGATCACAGACTTAAATGCACAACTTAAACCTCTAAAACTTTTAGAAAAAAGTAGGAAGAAATATTGGAGATCTAGGACTAGGCAACAGGTTCTTAGATTTGATACCAAAAGCATGATTCATAAAAGGAAAATTGATAAATTTTCCACATTAAAATTAAAAACTTCTGCTCTATGAAAGACTCTGTTAAGGGGATAGAAAGACTATACAGACTGGGAGAAAATATTTGAAAAACCACATAGCCAACAAAGAACTTGTTCGTTAGAAGATATGAAGAACTCCAAATTCAACAATTGAAAAACAAGCAATCCAATTAGAAATTGAGCAAGAGATATGAAGAGACATTTTACTAAAGAGGATATAAAAATGGCAAATAAGCACATGAAAAGATATGCAACATCAGCAGTGATTAGGGAAATACAAATTAAAACCACATTGAGATATCAAGACACACCTATCAAAATGACTAAAATTAAAAATAATGATCAGCATATGGTCATGCTGATTGATCATTTCTTAGGCCACAAAACAAGTCTCAGCAAATTCAAAAAACGTCAAAATTATATCATGTATCTTCTCAGACCATAGTAGAATAAAACTAGAAATCAAGTCCAAGAGAAACAATTCTATACAAAGTCATAGAAATTAAACAACCTGCTGCTGAATGACCTTTGGGCCAATGATGAAATTAAGATGAAAATCAAGATGCCTCAAACTGGATGACAAAGGGGACACAAGCTATCAAAATCTATGGAATACAGCAAAGGCAGTCCTAAGGGGAAAATTCACGGCCCTAAAGGCCTACCTGAAACAGAAAGATAACGAATTAACAACATAATGTCACATCTCAAAAAACTAGAAAAAGAAGATCAAACCAAACTCAAAGCCAGCAGAAGAAAAGGAATACTAAAGCTCAAAGAAGAACTAAACAAAATGGAAAGCAAAAAATCAATACAAAGGATCAATGAAACAAAAAGTTGGTTCTTTGAAAACATATACAAAATTGATAAGCCACTAGCCAGATTAACCAGAAATAGAAGAGAAAGAATGCAAATAAGCTCAATGAGAAATGAAAAAGGAGACATTACAACTAATACCACAGAAATATAAAAAAATCGTCCATGAATACTATGACAACCTCTACACACACAAACTAGAAAACCTGGAGAAAATGGACAAATTCCTGGAAACACACAACCTCCGAAGACTGTATCAGGAAGAAATAGAAATCCTGAACAGATCAATAACAAGCAGTGAGATTGAAGCAGTAACAAAAATATCTCCCAAAAACAACAACAAAAACGCCCCAGACCAGATGAGTTCACAGCCAAATTCTAACCAGACCTACAAAAACAAAAACAAAATAAAACAAAACAAAACAAAAAAACCACTGGTGCCTACCCTACAGAAATTATTCCATAACATCCAGAAGGAGGGAATCCTCCCTAATTCATTCAATGAAACCAGTATCACCTTGATACCATTGTGTAAAGGACACAATAAAAAAAGAAACTGCAGACCAACATCCCTTATGAACATAGATGCAAAACTCCTCATCAAAATAGTAGCAAACTGAATTCAACAGCACATCAAAAAGATAATTCACCATGATCAAATGTGTTTCATCCCAGGGATTCAAAGGATGGTTTAACATATGCAAATCAATAAATGTATTATAATTCACCACATAAACAGAAGCAAAAACAAACCCAAATGATTATCTCAATAGATACAGAAAAAGCATTTGGTAAAATCCAACATCCTCTCATGATAAAAACCCTCAACAAACTAGGCATAGAAGGAACATAGCTAAAAATAATAAAAGCTATGTATTCCAAACCCACAACCAACATCATACTGAACAGGGAAAAGTTGAAAGCATTACGCCTAAGAACTGGAACAAGACAAGGGTACCCACTGTCACCTCTTCTATGCAACATAGTATTGGAAGTCCTAGCCAGAGCAATCAGGCAAGAGAAAGAAATAAAGGGTATACAGACTGGGAAAGAGAAGGTCAAACTATCTCTATTCACTAATGATATGATTTTGTATCTAGACCTGATAAATAAATTCAACCAAGTCTAAGGTTAAAATAATCAATGCATGCAACTCAGTAACATTTCTATATGCCAATAACAGTCAAACTTGGAGTCAAATTAAGGACTCAATATCATTTACAATAGCTACAAAGAAAATAAAATACCTAGGAATATACTTAAATAAGGACTTGAAAGATCTCTACAAGGAGAACTACAAAACACTGATGAAAGAAATCACAGAAATGGAAAAACATCCCTTGCTTATCCCTTCACTCAGAGGCAAATTAAGGTTGCCTGGGATTAAGATTACCAATTAGCTGACCTGGAGATGGGGAGATTATACTGAATTTTCTGAGTGGTCCCAATGTAATCTGAAGTGTTCATAGAAATGGAAGTGGGAAGCAGAAGAGGAGGTTGGAGTGTTGCAATGTGAGAAAGACTTAACCTGCTGTTCCTGGGCTTTAAAGATGGAGGAAGGGACCACAAACCAAGGAATGCAGGTAGCCTCTAGAAGCTGGAAAAGGCAAAGGGACAGATTTTCCCCTACATTTTTCCAGAGAGGAACACAGCCCTGACAACACCTTAATTTTTACCCACTGACACCCACACAAAATGGTTTTTTTTTAAGTCAATAAGTTTGTGGAAATTTGTTACAGCGGTGATAGAAAACTAATACACATCCCATGGCATGTTACTTAGCAATACAAGAAGTATTGGTACTTGCAACAATTTGGATGAATCTCCAGAGAATTATACTGAGTGAAGAAAACCAGCCCTGAATGGTTATATACTATTTGATGCCACTTGGATAGAATTTTTGATGTGACAACATTTTAGAAAAAGACAAATGATTTGGTGGTTGCAAAGAGTTTAGAAAGGGAGTGGAAAGGGAAGCATGGGTGGGGATGGATGTCATTATGAGAGAGCAACATGATGGACATTTGTAGTGATGAGAATGTTCTTGACAGTGGTGGTGGATATATTAACCTAAACAGGTGATAAAGTTGTATAGAAATTAATACACACACAAATACACAAATAAGTACAAGTGAAACAGGGGAAATCTAAATAAGATTGTGGATTGTATCATGTTGATACTCTCATTGAGATATTATACTACAGTTTTGCAAAATGTTACCATTGGAAAAAACAAAGCAAAGAGTACAAGAGAGCTCTGTATTTTTTCTTACAACTGCATATAAGTCAACAAAATATTATAGAAAATTGTTATCCTTGCTGCTTGGTATAGCCATGACTGTCAACTGCCTTAGTTAAAACCTAGAAGGTAGGGGCAGGTTTATCTAATTACCTTTGTACAGGAACTCCCTCTGCATCGTCTGCCATTAATCACTGAGAGGCTTTTCATTAATGGTGCTATGTCTGAATGTACTTTACAGTTGGGAATGTTAACCTATTTATGTGAATTCAGGAGGGGTCCTGGATTCACCTAGAAACTATATTCAATATGGTGTGTGTGTGCGTGTGTGTGCATCTTTCTGAAGAAAGAATCTGTGACTTTCAAAAGAGCTTCATTACCCCCTCTTAAAAAAAAAAAAGAAAAGAAAAGATGAAGAACCAAACAAGGTCCTTAGAAACACACTAAGTATGAACTTAAAAATATATTTCTTTGAAGTAATTTAAAATAATGCTATGAACAATTGCATCAAGATTTTTTTTTAATTTTGTTTTATTTATTTATTTATTTTAAATTTTGTTTTATTTCAGCATATTATGGGGGTACAAATGTTTAGGTTATGTATATTGCCTTTGCCCCACCCAAGTCAGAGCTTCAAGCTTGTCCATCCCCCAGACAGTAGGCACCACACCCATTAGGTGTGAATATACTCATCCCCTCCTCCCCCCTCCCATCTGCACGACCCCCAATGAATGTTATTACTATATGTGCACTTAAGTTTGATCAGTTAGTACCAATTTGATGATGAGTACATGTGGTGCTTGTTTTCCCATTCTTGTGATACTTCCTTAGAAGAATGGGCTCCAGATCCATCCAGGATAATACAAGAGGTGCTATATCACCATTGGTTTTTGTGGCTGAGTAGTACTCCATGGTATACATATACCACATTTTATTAATCTACTCGTGTGTTGACAGGCACTTGGATTGTTTCCATGTCTTTGCAATTGTGAATTGTGCTGCTATAAACATTTGAGTACAGATGTCTTTTTTATATAATGTCTTTTGTTCTTTTGGGTAGATGCCCAGTAATGGGATTGCTGGATCAAATGGTAGTTCTACTTATAGCTCTTTGAGGTATCTCCATATTACTTTCCACATAGGTTGTACTAGTTAGCAGTCCCACCAGCAGTGTAGAAGTGTTCTTATCTCTCTGCATCCATGCCAACATTTATTGTTATGGGACTTTTTAATAAAGACCATTCTCACTGGAGTTAAGTGATATCTCCTTATGGTTTTCATTTGCATTTCCCTGATGATTAGAGATGTTGAGCACTTTTTCAAATGTTTGTTAGCCATTAGTCTATCTTCTTTTGAAAAGTTTCTGTTCATGTCCTTTGCCCACTTTTTGATAGGGTTCTTTGATTTTTTTCTTGCTGATTTTTCTGATTCTATATAGATTCTAGTTATCAGCCCTTTATCAGATGTGTAGCATGTGAATATGTTCTCCCATTCTGTAGGTTTTCTGTTTGCTCTCATGAGAGTTTCCTTGGCTATGCAGAAGCTTTTTAATTTGATCAGGTCCCATTTATTTATTTTTGTTGTTGCTGTGATTGCCTTTGGGGTCTTCTTCATAAATTCTTTGCCTAGGCCAATGTCTACAAAGGTTTTCCAACATTTTCTTCTAGAATTCTTATATTTTCATGCCTTCAAGATGTTTTAATGGGCAAAAGCATGCATGATGTTTAGTAGAATGGGCTCTGGATCAGATGTCCAAGTTTCAAACCCCAGATTTGTCATACATTAAGTCTGTGACCGTCAGCATGGTACTCATCTTTTTCTAAGCCTCAATTTTCTCATCGTAAAATGGGAAAAATAATACTTCCTATGTCATAGGTTACTGTGATTGTAAAATGAAATAATATATATAAGTCATTTAACATAGTGCCTGACACATGGTAAGCTCTCCATAAATATTAGCTCTTATTTGTGTTATTACTACTGTGCTTAAAATGGAATGAACAGAAGGTTCTAATTATTCTTTTCAAAGTAACCTTTTAGAATAATGGAGTAAAGGCACATGATTTAGTAGAAGGAGCATTGGTGTTAGTAGACTTGTTCTGCTGTTGACTCCCTGAGTAACCTTGGGCAAGTCATACTCTGAGCCTCCACCTGTAACATAAGGGGGCTAAAAGTTTGTGATTCGGTGTGATTCTGTGCCTGCTCCTGAAACAAGAAGATGCATGAATTCACTCAACAAGCACTATGGAAGTCCTTTATATGGCTCTTAGATTGTGTTCCTCAGAAGCAGACCCTGAGTGGGAAATTTGTAAGATTCATTGTGACTAATCAGGAAAAACTTGAGTGAATTCTCATTCATGGGATGGGAAAGGGAATAAAGTGAAGACCCATGGAGGGTGGCTTAGGGCCAGTCCTGTGTAGAGCTGCAGAGACAGACCATGCAAATCACCCATAGCATCATATGCACCTGGGAACTGGGCTGTTTACACCCTCACACCAGTTGGTCATTAGTTAAGGGCAGTCTATGCTCAGGTAAATTCCCCAGCACAAGCTAGCTGAGCAAATTCTGGCTGCTTGAGGGCAGACCTCTGGCAAAGAGCTGCAAGTGTTGGCTTTTGAGAAGTGAAAGCTCATGGGGAGCTGAGTGCCTGGAATTGGAGAAAGGATCCAAGGGGACCCAGCAGAGCACTGACAGCATCTGCAAGGTCTCATAGCTTTCCTCTGCCTTAGTGGATGGGACTTATAGGGTAGTGGGGAAACACACAAGTAGCCACACAATCAAAAAGGGCTTTCTAGGTCTTTAAGTGCAGTCTTTTGGCTGAATCCAAATTTTACAGAACAAGTCCTTTTATTTTTATTATTTCATTTTTGTTAATCTTTTATATTTTATTTTTAAAATGAACATATTTAAAATTTCAAAGAATAAAATAAGTTTCAATGAAATAATCTTCCTGGACTGACGGGCACAATTAGAACATCAGTAGCCAGAAGGGCTAAATTTATGGCTGCTATGCTGGATTTAGTTCCAACTTCCCCCGCCTGACTAGTGCCACCTCCACGTGAGGCTGGTTGGTGAGAGTTTATGGGGGTCGAGTACACCAGTGTGTTATCAGCTTTTGACAATGGTTGGTGCACTGTGTTTCTGTTTGAAGTGGAATTTGTGAATAGTTGCACAGTGTGACAGTATTTTTTCATTATGTTCATCACGTGAAAGAAGACCAAGAAAATGCTGAAGGAAGAAAAGAGGATTGGGAATTGCAATATTATCTTGTTTCGGCTAAAGATAAGATGATTTGCTTCCTTTGTGATACTGGAACATCAACATCAAAGAAATTCAATGCTCATTGGCCTTATAACACTCATAGGAACCACAAATATTTTAAATTAGAGGGAGAGGCACAAAAGGTTGTATTGCAGAAATTAAAAGATGAAAAACAAAAGCAAAGACAATTCTTTCAGGCAGCAATAAGACCTGGAAATAATGCCACTGAAGCCACTTAGAAAGTAGCTTACATACTCAGGACAAAGGGAAGCCATTCAGTGATGTAGAAATTGTGAAAGAATGCATTGTCAAGGTTGCAGGATGCTTAGATGCTGATAACGTTTCAAAGTACAAACAAGTGCCCCTTTCAAGGAGAACTGTAACTGATCAGTAGCATGAATTAGCCTTCAACTCAACAGAACAACTTCATGCAATACTCTAAAGGAAAACATATATTATTCAATTGTTTTGAATGAATCAACTGATACTACTGACTCGGCACAGGTTTTAACAGATTTTCTTTGCTACGAAGAGTTACTTGCTTTGGGCATTCTTGTGAACAGAACACAGGGAATAAATATCTTCAACAACTTTCAAGATAAATGTCATGAAGTTGGACTGAATTTGGTAAATTTAGTGACTATATGTATAAATGGTGCATTTTCCATGACAGGAAAACAGAAGTGTTTATTGCACAGATTTAAAAAAAAGTATTAACGGATTCAGATGCTCTCATTTCTTTTCTTTATATCTTGCATCAGCAAAATCTCTGTGCTAAAGCTACTATTTTAAGTGAAACTTTGCAACAAGTTATAAGTATTGTTAACTACATTCATGCAAATG
Organism: Lemur catta; assembly: GCF_020740605.2. Lineage (NCBI taxonomy): Eukaryota > Metazoa > Chordata > Mammalia > Primates > Lemuridae > Lemur > Lemur catta. The sequence goes on along the minus strand of NC_059136.1, from coordinate 94,752,907 downwards.
CAACATGGCATCATCAGTTTCATAACATGCTAAAGTTGAAGGATGAGGTATTCAGTGTGGATTTGCTGTATCATTCTAAAGTGCATTAGCTATTACAGGGACAGGTGTTAGCCAAAATTTTATCTCTGCAAGAACAGATAAATTTTATAAACAACAGAATCAGCAATGTGAACTATTGAAAGAAGATTTCTATAGGAATGCAGCATATCTGTGTGACATAATGTCAAATCAAAAAGACCTGAATATTTCTTTTCAAGGTAAAACTAAGTCTATATATGATAGGTGACAAAAAATCCAAACATTTCAAGAAAATATATCTTTTTTCAAAAGACTTCTTCAAAAGGAAATTTTAGATGAACATTTTCCCCAGTTAGCAAAGGTCATTGATGAGCAGGATGATATATGAGAATCATTTGAAGAATACGCAGCTGTTATAGACCTATTAATTGGAGAATACAATGAAAGGTTCACTGACTTTGAGAATCATGACATCACACTCAAATTAGCATTTCAGCCTCACCTAGTTGATATCAGCAAGGCAACTAAAGAACTACAGATGGAATTGATTGAGCTCTCACTAAATTACATTTTCAAGTCATTGTTTGATGCTAAGAAAGATCTAAATGAAATATGGAAAAATGCAGTAGAATACCCACACCTTTGGCAACATGCCCCCCCAAATTCTTTCTTGCTTTTCAATCACTTATTGCTGCAAATCTACGTTCTCCTACCTGACCCAAATCAGGACACCCTTAAGGTAACAAATGACTGATGCCCATCTAGAGGATCAGCTGCAACTGCGGACATCCGTGCTGCAACCAAATATTCAAATACTTTCCAACAAAAAACAGACACAACAAAGTCATTAAAAGATTAGTTAACTTTAAAATTAACAAATAATTTTCATTTTTTGAAATTATTAAGTACTTAGTAGTTAGATTTTTACAAAATAATGTGCATTTTTAAGTATATCTAATTGAAGTTTCTCAAATGTGGCCTTATTTGATTACAGCTAAAGTAATGCAGCCTTCCAACAGGAAAAGGTTCCCACCCTGGGGTAGATAAAGAGTGCTAGGGAACATGTAGGAGAGGACTTGGATTCAGCCTGGAGTGGTAGGGAGGTGCTTACAGAGGGCTTTCAGGAGCAAAAGAAGGAAGAATAGGAATTAGCCAAGCAAAATAGAAAGGCGGAGAGAGGTGAGACTAGTCTGATCAGCTAAAGAGAACATGATATTCAAGGAATTAAAATAAGCCCAGTATAACTGGATCAGAGAAGGGGTTATGGCTGGCAATGAGGCTGGAAAGTAGGAAGAAGCTGGATCATAAAATGAATCATGTAAGTTAATTTGTAGGGTCTTAGAGTCTAACGCCGTTTGGGTAGAGACAAGTATCACAGCTAAGAGGACCCAAATTTCTTAACCTATAATAGGATGATAACCTAGTTTCCCATTAACATCCCCAGGTTATAGAGAAAGAAGTCACTGGGGACATACAATCATTTTTAAAGAATTGAAGTTAGGTAGGTTTAAAATTATTTTTATTTCGCTTGCATGCTGGAAGGTAAAAGAAAATTTATATAGATCCTGGAATAACCAAAAGTCTCTCTGTAATTTAGCTAAAAAAAAAGAAAAGAAAGAAAGAAAAGAAAAAACCTAAACACTAGAAGAGCTTCCATAGTTGATTATGTTAATGCTATGGATTTTCCTCATTTTGAGGTCCAGAGTAGTCTACCATCTACTGAATTAAATCTGTAGATTTTGGTTTAGATTTGCTCTGAAACAGCCTGTCCTAGCACAATTTAATTTCATGGTCAAATGAGGATAATTATTCCAAAAAGGTTTCAGCCATGAGACTCTTGTGATTTTTTTTAGTTTAAAATGTACCCCCTTCTAAACCTGTTCTGTGGTTTTTAGGTGTGTATACAATAAAGTTGTTGTCTGTGTTTACTCTGACTCAGTGTTTTTTCAAGGGAGAAAATTAGAGATTTCCCTGTGAAAATAAGAGACTAGCCCAGAATATTTCTCTTGATATAGGTTACTAAATCATTTCCTCAAGGTAGTTAAACATAGTATCAATAATTCATACTTTGACAGCCTATAATAAAACCTTTGTCTGGTTTTTTGTTTGTTTGTTTGTTGTAGTTGTTGTTTTTTGAGACAGGGTCTTGCTCTGTCTCCCAGGCTACAGTACAGTGGCAGGATCATAACTCACTACATCCTCAAGCTCCTGAGCTCCAGTGATCCTCCCGCCTTAGCCTCCTGAGGAGCTGGGACTGCAGACATGCACTACCATGCTTGGCTAATTTTTTTTTAACTTATTTTTGTAGAGATGGGGTCTCACTATGTTGCCTAGGCTGGTCTCAAACTCCTGACCTCAAGCAATCCTCCCACATCAGCTTCCCAAAGTTCTGGGAATACAGGTATGAGCCACCACACCCAGCCACCTTTGTCTTTTTTAAGGTTCATGACATGAGACCTTTAAGTAATAAATTTGATTTTTTTTTCATTTAATTATATGGTAAATTTTAATCTCATTAGAATTGCTTTGCATATTTAACAAATAAATATAAACTCTCAAACTACAGTTATTTCTGCCACCTCAGAGATACCTATCCTAGCATCACAATTTAGCATTTGTGGTGCAATTTGAATAATGGGTCTGTAAATAGTCAGAACTGCAGGCACTTGATGGTGTGATTGTTGGAATTTAATGTGGGCACTGACATTCTTTATGCTGGAATATGGGTAGAACAACAGCGCATCATGGATGTAATTTATGCCCATCAAGAGCTTATTTAGAAAAATTCTCTTTTCATGAATTTCATGACTATCTGTTTTTTATAATGAAGGTAATTTTTTTTCCTCTTTTGGATTTAATTTAAATCTAACTGCTAAAGCTCTAATCACAAGAATCCAAAAGCCAGCTCTAGCCTAAGACCTTTCCTGTCATCTTCTGCTCATAGGTGGTGTCAAAGCAGGAGAGACTAGCCCCAGACCGCTGTGGTTCTCAGATGTGGAATCTTTTTGTCTCCTCCCTTAGGGTAGTTCTACCTTTAGATTCTTTAAACAAGACAGAGCAATTTGATTAGTGTTTTCTTAAAGAAAACGCGGTCGTTTGGTTACATTATTCTGCTTCCTTTCTCTGGGTTTATAGTATTTTAATTGCTATTTTAATCCTGTGTTTTATATAAAGCATCCATAATTCCCTTGGTGGATAGAACCCATAGAAGTAAAAAGTGTTGTTATTATTATGTATTTCCCAGTCTGTTAGTGCTTTGATAGATTCCTTAATTCACTCTTCAAAATAAAATTGCTGTATACATTGTGTTCTCTTTACAACATTACTATTGTGAGTAGGAGGAATATTTTAGGGCAGGATAAACAGTAATTGGCAAGGAGCTGTAACATTGATTTGTACAAGCTTCGTGTCCAGCCCTTTCCGAGGATGCTATTAGAGTAATGGGTGAGATGAAGGGAGCGCTGATTTGCTAAAATTTACTTCCAGAAAATATCATCATGGCATTAAGGCTTTGAAAGCAGTAGCCTGGGCAGTTTCTCTGGCTCCTGTGGAAGCACGAGCCGCGGAGCAGCGGGGTATTTGGGCAAAAGAGGCCCAAGATGCTGAGAGAGGGAGAGCAGGGTACTCACGAAGCCACTAGATGGGGGTGTCTACTTAACCCGCCTGGACAAATACCCCACAGACCAGCTGGCATGTAAAAAATAAAGGTTAAAATGAGGGTAAATTCCATACCCCTCAGTGCCATTTTCTACAGAAAAGGAAATGTCATGAATATCAAAAGCAACTCAGGGTCACCACAGCCACCTGCTGCCTCCAGTGATTTAACCAGGGGAGGGTCACCACTGACATCCTGTCACACCAAGGTCTTTGGGGCTCTTGTCTGAGAGTAGCACTCCTCTGGGAAACCAAGCAATGAAAATGGCAAATTAGAATGGAAGTGAAGCATTTTGCTCAGTTTTTCTGCAAAGTTATGGGTGATTCTGACCTGGTCATTTAAACCCTGGACACACGTGGTTTCTACCTTTTTGAGGAACAGACTAATCCTTGTCAGTTACGGCTGCCAATGATGATGATAACTTATGATTTATAAGCAACCTCTAAATGTGGTCAGTCCGAAAATAAATGTATCCAAGGAGGAGCAGCAGCAGTAGCAGCCACAATTTTAGGAGTCATCCAACACCAGATGGAAATTCTGTCCTTTGGTTAAAAATTCTTCTAAGACCTTGGCTGACTGGTGAACTTGGCAGACCCAATTATTATAGCAATTAAGATTTTAAAATGTGAGTCGAATTATGAGCCAGCCTGTGCCAAATGCTGGCAGACAGATATCCTGAATTTAGGTCAGGGAAGTTGTTCCCTGTACCAGCGGTAATTCAATTACACCCCAGCCCCAGGCGTGCAGGTTCTGACCCCAGGAGACCTGGTAGTCATAATAGGTCTTCTCTGGGCTGCAGAAACCCTGAGACACCCATACTGCCCAAAGCCCCCCATCTCTGGGGCACTGACCTCGAGGCACAGCAAGAGGAGCCACCATTTGTTCTGACAGTCAACTCTGTGGGAAGCTGCCATGCTGAGACAAACACCTGTGAGGGCCAAATTTGCCTTTGCTGCGTTTATTGCTAAAAGATTCCTGGAGGGTCTGTTGGTATTCTGGTAGGATCTGAAAGTAGAAATGCTTTTCTTCAAGGAGTAGAATTTTTTGACCCCATATTTGATTTTTATCATTAAGTATTCTGACTTTTAAAGTACTGCTACTAATTATTATTTAGATACTATGTCCATGGTAAAAATTCACATATAGTCACATCAATGCGTTGAAGAAAAGTTATTTTTATATGACAGCAAGTATGCAGCCAGAATGGTCTTTATGAAGTGACAGTAAGGGACAGTTAAAAATAAACAATTTCAAGCTTACATATTTTATTAAGAATTTCAAAGTAAACCTGTCCCCATTTTGCTCATGATTATAGAAGAAAATAAATAAGAAAGTATATATGTCAATAGTTTATCTTTTTGTTTAATCCTTCTGTTCCTACTCTTTTCCTCAAAACAGTAACAATCAAAAAAAGAAGTTTGAGTAATCTGAATTGAGATGAGGGGAGACAGAGAGAGAGGGAGAAGGAGAGATCCCGTCAAAGTCTAGGAGCTAATCCCATCTCCCTCACCTAACTGTTGGGAGAGTCATTTAAAACTTTGAATCTCAATTTTCCCATCCACAAAATGATGAGGATAAACTAAATCAAGAATGGAAGGCAGTTTCTTCTAAAGTGCCAGCTCAGTGCAGAGCAGGCTCTGTGGTCCGAGAGGTCCGCAGGAAAGGAAAATCCTGAGGGACCAGCCGTGTCCACTGCAAGGATGGGAGCAGAGAGAGAGAGAGAGTAAAAATGCTGCGCTCTTACTATTCCTAATCTAGGTGATTTCATTGTGTCATTTTCACTACAAACAATCTTTAAGACTGTAAATGCATTTTTTGAGTGTTCTAGTGAAAGAGCAATTGCAGGTTAGCACAGCGTGTCAACTTTATACCTGAGTGGAAAGGGACAGGGAGACCAATGTCAAATGACAGGTGCTAATCTCGTTAGCAGTGAGCTTTAGCGCTCGTCCATGGACAGCTGTTGCATTGATAGCTAGCACTGTGCTGGGCTCCAGGGACACGTAAGTAAGCCAAGCACCAAATGTTGAGAGTTTACAATCCAAGGGTGCCAGTGGAATTTTTGGAAGTGCAATAAATGTTTGGGTTTTCTCTCCAGCCTTGGTCAGTGTCAGTGAGGAGCATGTTCTGGGCCAGGTTGCAGAATAAATAAACAAAGCTTTGCAATGACACCTGGCCTTCTGGAGAGGGCTGCTTCTTGTGACCACACTCTTGGGCTGTGCCATTCCCAGGAGGGACCCAGCGCCCACTCACATGGGCAGAACTTTTTATTCTACAAAACCACTTCATTATGCCTATGTCTTGTCAGTCCAGAAAACCCCCAGTACTCTGTGAAGAGGGGAAGGTGGCTGTCCATTCAAGAAACACTGGAGTTTTTAATGCACTTTCCATATTTTCAATGCTCTTCACCAAGTAGAAACCTTTACACAGGAACATGATAGCGTCTCTCTGTAAATCCTAAAAATTGGATGGACCCTCATGGGTTAGTGTGATGTGAGGCAAAAGCAAGAAGGCTCACTGCTGAGCCTCGCCAAGTCCCTGCTATTCTGGTATCTTAGATCGTAGCTGGTGGCTACTTGATGCCAAAGTGATCAACTGGAAAGTAAAAAAGTCATTCAAACATGAATTTAAAATTCAAATGAATGGAGTCTCGGCAATATTGAGGAGTTGCCTGATTTTAGATGAATCCATTTAATGAAGACCACCCCCTAAAAATACGGTGACATCTCATGTTGATATTTTACAATTTCTAAAGCATAATCACATCCATTTTCTCTTATTGGATCTTGAAGATCCGTTGAGGGCAATTCCCCACCCAACACCGCATCTTCCCAGCTCTTGTTACCAACAGCACCAACGGTCAGGCTGTGAAGAAGGGGACGGTCCCCTGGCACTCCAGCCTCTCTGCGGGCACTTGCTGAGGTCCACCCACACTCCTCACCTCCAGTTCCTGATACCTGACAGCCAGGGCACAGCAGAGAGCTTTGATCTTGGATTAAAGTCATGTCTAGATAAATCCCCTTTTCTAAGTTGATTGTAACACAGATCTATTTAAAACAGAAGCTCTATTAAGGAGATTTATCATTTATACACAGCATTGGAGGAAAGTCACATGCATTTTGGTGTAGAAAGGTTTGCAGAACTTGGTGGGGTTCTGAGGCTGCATGTCTGAGCTGACCCACTGGAATGCCCAGTTCCTCCCTCTTCCTCTGTTGCTTCCAGGCCTGCCCCCGCATCCCTGAATTGCAGATAACACATCCAAATCCCCAGTTCCTCCTTATCCTGGCCCCTTCCTGGGCTCTGCTTCCCTACACCCTTTCTCTACTCAACCCCAGGCATATTTGGTATGACTCTGGGGCATAGTGATTTAGGCTGAATTAAAAGAATGGAAAAGTAGAGGAATTCTTGTACTCTTTGTAGCTAATGAATTTCCCTGGTGCAAATTCAATATTAAATGCAGACTGAAGCTAAAATGGTTCTTAAGGGAATAGTAGAGGATATCGGATCTTAAAGGAGACTGCTAATTGAAAGGAACTGCCGGCTGGGAAGCTTTTAATAAATATTTACTTTCGATGGCTTAAAACAATAAGTCTGCCAGAGGGGGATACCTACCACCTCCATTACCCTCTAAAATAACAGAAATCTCTTTTTATGCCAGAGTATACATAAACATCTGTTCTGGGAAGTTATAGACCAGGGAAAAAAAAATTGCAATAATCTTTAGCTTGCTCATTTCTGAAAGATTTCATAGTTGCTCATTTGAAATATTTACCTTAATTACTGAGCATTCTATTACAGATGATGAGTGGCCAAAACAATTGCTTATATATAAAGTAGCATTGAATTAGTCTGAGTTTTGCGTCCAGATGTCTCTGAAATGGTTGGTGCCAGGTAAACAAAGTCCTTTCTCCCACTAGTCTCATTTTTCTAACCTCAGATTTATTGAGTCTGGGGTGTTAGTCCGAGTTCTTTGAGCAAGGCTTTGGTAAATTAAAATATACCCCCACATTTCATCTTTGTTAGAAAAAAAATAATTCATACCACATCTGGGAAAGCAGGATTCATAAAATACGGAGTTTTCATGTAAAATATTAACATTGGCTCTGATCTCTTTACGGGTACGCAGTGGAACTGTGGCATTTTCAGCTCAGAGATGGTTGAGAGTCAGCGCCAGCCTTCTGGCCATTTATGTTAGACCTTGACCTCAGTCTGTGCCAGGCCCAGGGAGCCAGGGAGTCTGGAGGTCACTCCACTACTGCAGGTGACAGAGAAACTGCCGTGGTCAACCTGAGCAGCACGAGGTTAGGAAAAGCGTGATTCCAAGAAGATATTTGAAAACTACCCAGAACTAGACAGTTGATTGACAGCAAAGAGGTCCTTAGGACATAGCAGGTCCTGACCACAAGGGTAGAGCTTCAAGAGCAGAACTCTGAGCCCAGGGAAGATGGCTATAATCTAGATGTAGCTGGAGAATCCAGAAGCAAGCAAAAAAAGAAATGGAAGCCAGTTTATGAACATGCAGCACCAGGCTATAATTCATTCACAGGGACCAAGTATAATCCAGTTTCTTAGAACCAACCTTAAAGGTCAGACTAAAACCTGTGGAAAGTTGGCTTCATGCTAAGTTGTCTCAATTATTGGCTTGAATTTATGTCTCTGCTGACTCTAGATCAGTTTAAAAGACAGGTAGGTGATCATCTATTTTGCAAATATCTTCCTAAAAAAATTACCCTGACTAGCCTGAATCCTTAGCCCACCTCTTCGATTTTATTTGAATCATCACAAATTGGTACCAAAAGAGCAGGTAATCCTGAGACTGGTGAAGCCAAAAGTAACATTATAAGTATCTTGAATATCAATACATGGTTTTTATCAAGTTTTATAAAAATATAATGAAATTTTTCTATTCATGTCCAAAGAGTTTTTTGAACACTATCTGTCAACTGGAAAACATGCAGGAGACTTGAATTGATGACATAAACAAGACCATTTTGACCTCAGTGCCTGGGTTGAAATAGCCAACAGTCCAAAGAGGGGGACACACACACAGAATATTAGAAATGAGCACATCTGCTCCCAGCAACATGTAACCTCTGCAGCAGCATTCATACAATACAGTGCTTTCAACTTTGCAGGAATAGAGTCGTAAGAAGTTTGTCCATTATCAGATGTGACAAATTAACAAGTAGAGCAATATAGCTCCATAACAAGAAAGAGCATTTGGGAGATGAAAAAATTTTGGTTTCAATATTAAAGTTTAATATCACAGGATAGGAACGTTCTAATACAGTACATATTGTCAAAGCCAAGGAGCAGTGCCTCCCATGAAATTTTAGTTGTCTGACTTTTATTCTTTTTTTTCTTTTTGTGGCAGCTTGTTCTTTCTGCAACTAATTTTTTTCATAAAAAACTATTAAGATCATTGTGACATCCTGTGCTACCAAGTGAGGAAGAAAGGGAGAAATACATTGGGAAAAATTGATAATCAAGTCAGATCAAAGGAACTCTTACTTTTTTTGGTGATATTTTTCTAAGAAAAATTCAAAAGAAAAGTAAAACTTAGACTTACAAGTTATAACTTGATACTGAGAAATAAGGTATATTTTGCAATCTGTGATTCATTGGTGACTTTTAAATGGTTTACTATAGAAAAGCAAAAGCATCATTCTTTGACCAATAACATAACATATCATGAAATATAAGTATAATATCTAAATTCATTTCACATATCAAATATGTCACTCTTTTGGTGCAGGTACCATTGCACTCCAAAAGGTTAGTGCACTGAAGTCATTTGCCATGTTCCTAAAGGCCATTCTGTTGTAATAATAAAAATATGAAGTAATTATATTCTAATTTACATTGATTTATGGGCAAGAAACTGTAATAGATACTGCTGGCCTCCAGAGATGAATAAATTGTGATCCTGTCCCTTAAGAAGCTTACAGTCTACTGGAAAAGATAACATGAACACATGTAACTGAAATTCAAGGCATGTCATAAGTGCTATAAAATATAATTCACATAATATTATATAACAAAGTGTTAAGGACCTTCGTTAGGTGAAATTTATTTTCATCTCCTTTAATCTTTGCAATCCTAGGAAGTAAGTTATATTATCTTTAAATATATTATAAAAAGAAACTACTTGGCAAGATGGAATAATTTTCCCTAGTTTCCGCAGTCATGCAGTGGTAAAAATGAAATTCATGTCTATCTGATTGCACAATCAATAATCTATACCTTTCAGCAAAGCGGAGTGGTCAAGAAGAGGTAGCATTAATTGAAGTCATAGAATAAATGTGAGCCTCAGCAGTAGCCATTATGATTTTTTTTCTCCCAATTTCTTGCTGGAAAGATGAAAATAACTTCTCCCCTGCCCTTTCTCATTTCAGCACTTAATCTTGTGTCATCTCCTGCAGCACAGAAGGGCTTAATAATCCAGCAGCCAATGTGTTCAATGTGTCATATTATGCTAGGCAGGCTGCCAAGCCTTATTATGTATTGATCTGAAAAATAGTCTTTGAAAAGCAGTGGTTTAATGGTGCAAAACAACAGATCTGACAGTTGGTTCAAACAATGAGTACTTTTTAGTGAGAATAAAAAAAGAGTCAGACCACTTACCTGACTTTCTATAAAACCTCAGGACCTCACCTCTTGGGCTCAGAAGTTGCCTTGAATATGCAGGAGTTAAGCACTTACCTAGCCATTAACTTCCTGTCTGAATAATGAAAGAGATTTAAGTCCAATGTAAATTAGCTCACTCGTTATTATATCACAATATAGCTAACCGGTACTGAACCAACATGCAAATTTGGGGTCAGCAGCTCTGAGTAGTAGAAGCTGGTTGTTTTCGAAAAGGGAAAAGGGACATTGTGCTATTTGCACAAATACTATGAAAAGTCGCAGTGGTTGTGTATTTTTTCACAAATGTAGAAGTGTTTTACCCAGATGTTAAATTAGGAGCATTACATTAGGTCTTCCTCAAATTCTAACGTGATATTTTGGAAGCATATCCTTTTCTTCCGTGTCCACTGAATCCTGCCTGATTCTGGTAGTCTGCACGTGTAACAGGTGCTGAATCGTTTACCAAAGCCTAACTCCTGGTAACCCTTTCTATAGAGTCAGACTTGCTTCCTCACCAGCACGAGTCTCGGCTTCTTTGTGCCTTTCAGACCGGGCTTCTCACACAAGAAGAGACATCCTTCTGGCGTGAGGGAGACACACAAATAAGCAAATAAATATTTTGATTTGTTCATGTGTCTCCCTCTGAATTTAAGGTAGCCACAAACTCCTCGAATGAGAGGACCGTCAGTCAATCTTCTCCTTTCTTCACTTCAAAATAACACCCTTACAAGGATCCTAAGCTCACAAGATCTTCTCTCTCTGTCACATTCCTCTGGCAAAATCCCGACCCTGGATGAACGCAGCTCCTGGTCTGAACCAGAGCAGCTGAGACCGCTGAGCGCTGCCAGAATGTCTCCAACACCAAGGTAGGGCAGTTTAGAAATTCACAGCCCCCCACCTCATGCAGTCCCCAATACTGCTTGATAACCCTATGGTGTAGCTTTGATCACTTCACTCTCTGTATGTACGAGGATCATTTCAGACTCTCTCCACATCCTTCCAATCTTAGACATCCACCTCCTTACCTTCCCTAAACATCCTTCTTTGCAGAGAAAGGGAGAGTAGGATTGGAACCCTCAGCTCCCCACCGCCAAACCTCCCGGAGGCTCACCTCCACTTGCCTCCCTTGTCCCCTGATAGAAGTGAGGATGTCCAGATTTCTAGCAAGACCTGGGAAATTAAGGGAAAAAGGACACTTTATAAAAAAAGACACCTGCACCCAAATGTTTATAGCAGCAGAATTCACAAATGCAAAGATGTGGAAACAACCCACGTGTCCATCAATAGTATGTGAGTGGATTAATAAACTGTGCTATATGCATGCCATGGAGTACTACTCAGCCATAAAAAATGGTGAACTAATAATACCTCTTGTATTAGCTTGGATGGAACTGGAGCCCATACTTCTAAGTGAAATATAATAAGAATGGAAAAACAAACACCACGTGTACTCACCATTAAATTGGAACTAAGGGAACAATGGTTATGTGCACAAATAGCAATTAAACTCATCGGAAATTAAGCAGGTGGGGGGGAAGGGTATGAGTAAATTCACACCTAAGAGGTAGATGCACACTCTCTGGGGGATGGGAACACTTTACAGCTTTGACTCAAACTGTACAAAAGTAATTGATATAACCAAAATGTTTGTACCACCGTAATACTCTGAAATCAAATCAAATCAAATCAAATCAAATGTAAAATAAAAAAAATAATACAGGAAACATTAAAAATTAAAAAGTGAGGAGGAGGAGATAACCTTCCTTCTACCTAGGTCCAAACCTTCCAGCTGGATTTATTTTTGAACATTCCTTCCTCCAGCCTTCATATTATGAAAAGCTAAGCCACTGACTGTCCTTCCTCTATCTTATAGATTCAAGTTTTCTCTTTCAGTGGATTCTTCCTCATTCATTTCAACCCTGTTCATCTCTCTCATTGAGCAAAACAAAATCTTCCCAACCTATTTAATCTCCAGCTCCTCAACTCCTTGCCTGTCTTCTCCATGACATAACTTCTTGACGGCATTTTCGGTACTCATTGGTTCCATTTCTAACCTTGACTTTCTACTCCACCCAATGTCTGCTGCATTGAATCTGTTCTCAGGGAGCCCCACTGAGTTCCGCAAGTCTCAGCAGCAGGTAAGACCGTAGACCACGGCCTGGGCTTCTGGACACCCCAATCTGTGTTTTCCTTTCGATAGTCTCTGTCTTCTTCGTAGGCTCATCTTTCCCTACTTACCCATTTTACCTTAAATGTTGAAGACATTTTTTAAAAAATTTATAAAGCATATAAATCATAAACCATAATGATTCAGCATATATTTGTCACTCCACCATCTATTAAAAATATATTTCTATAATCTTTGAAATCCTTCTTGACTTTCTCCAGCACCACCTTGCTTCTCTCCTCAGTGATAACCACTATTCTAAATGTTGTGTTCTTTATTCTGACACCATTCTTTATAGTTTTGTCACACACTTTTATCCCTAAGTAATTAATTGCTTAATTTAGCATGGTTTTTAAATTTTGTATAAATGGAATCACATTGCAAGTATTCTTTCTTAGCCTGTTTTTTTCACTCAATACTATGCTTCTAAGTCTCATCCATGTTCTTGTTTATAGCTGTAACTCCTTCATCTTCACTTGCATATAGTAATACATGCTATTTATGCACAAATGTATGTGGTATATCAGCATCATTTATTCATTCTGCTGTTGATAGAAATTTTGCTGTTTCATTTGCTAGTTAAAACAGACCAACTATGAACATTCTGGTATGTATAATATTTTACAAATGTGCAAAAGTTTCTCTAGGATATACTTTTGCTTGAAATCGCAAGGCCATAGAGTAGGAGCATTTCTAAATTTGCCCAATGTAAACAAACTATTTTCCAAAGGATTATAACAATAAAAAAAATGTATATTCCTACCACTAGAGAGTAAGAGCTCCCTTTGCTCTATAAACTTACCAAACATGATAAGGCCAGATTTTTCTTTTCTTTTCTTTTCTTTTTTTTTTTTCTGCATTTTGCCAATCAGATGAGTGTAGAATAGTATCTCACTGAAATTCTAATTTGTACTTTCCTGCTACAGTACATGTTATGTTTTAAAATTATATGTGCATTTGATTTGATTTTTGTTCATTGCAATGATTTTTGTACAATGCAAACTTGCTAACACTATCATTTATCTTAGATTCTTTTTTCGTATAATACAGGAACTATCATATCATCTCTCAAAAATAGCAACTTGGTTTTTATTGCCAATGTTTATATGTATGTGTGTATACATATATATATACACATATATATATAATTTTTTTTTTTAGACAGAGTCTCCCTCTGTTGCCCCTGGTAGAGTGCAGTGTGTCATCAAAGCTTACAACAACCCCAAACTCCTGGGCTCGGGAGATCATCCTGCCTCAGCCTCTCTAGTAGCTGGGACTACAGGCATGTGCCACCACACCTGGTGAATTTTTTCTAGTTTTAGTAGAGATGGGGTCTCACTCTTGCTCAGGCTCGTCTTGAACTCCTGACCTCAAGAGATCCTCCCGCCTCAGCCTCTCAGAATGCTAGGATTACAGGTGTGAGCCACCACACCCAGCTCTGTATCTGATTCCTTTGTCTTGCATTTTTCCTGCTAGGACCTCTCATGTAATGTTGAATAAAAGTTGAGAAAATAGTCATCCTTGCTAATTCTAGAGGAAATATTTTAATGTTTCACCACTTAGTATGATGTTTTTGATAAAGATTTTGCACATACCATATATTAGGGTAAGAAATTTCTTTTACTGTTCTACCTTGCTAAAATAGTTTAAATTAAATCATAAATGAATGTTGCATTATAACAAATTATTTTTCTGTATTTGGTGAAATGATCATATAATTTTGCTTCTTGAATTTATTAATATGGTAAATATTTATTGCCACTATTATTATTATTCCTTTACTGGCATATGGTAAACTTACTTTTTTGTTATACAGTTCTATGAGTTTAGACAAATGCATGCATCCCTGTACTCACCATTGCAATCAAGGTATAGAACAGTTCCATCTCCCAAATATTCAGGAATGCTACCCCTTTGTAGTTAACTCTAACCCCAATTCTTCCCCTTGGCAATAACTGATCTATATTTTTGTCTCTATAATTTTACCTTTTCCAGAATGTCATATAAATGTATTCATACTGTATCTAGCTTTGAAACAGGTTTCTTTCACTTGAAATTTGAGATTCTGTTATTTAAGATTTAACCATGTTGTTAGGTTTACGGTGCTTTGTTCCTTTTTGTTGCTAAATCATTTTCTATGGTGTGGATGTACTCTTTGTCTATCCATTCATCGGTAGAAGAATATTTTGGTTGTTTCCAGATTTTAGTGATTTTGGATCAAACCACTGTCAACGTTTGCATAAGGGTTTTTGTGTAAACAAGTTTTCATTTCTCCTGTGGAAATACCTAGCAGTGGGATTGCTAGGTCAGAGTGTTAGACTATCCACATCCCTGCCACTTTGTTCATTTGCCCCCCAAATTTTTTGTCTTTGTTATTCAAATTGGATCATTTCTATTGATCTGTCTTCATTCTTTCTTCTGTCATCACTGTTCCACTATTAAGTCTAGGCAATGATTTTTTAAAATTTCAGATACTATGTTTTTAATTTCTAATATTTCCACTTAATTCCTTTTTATATCTCTAATTTCTCAGCTAAAAGTTTCTACTTTTTTATTTATTAAATGTGCTTAGCTTTATCTTATAGAGCACAGCTACAATAGCTGCTTTAATGTTTTTGCTGATTCTAACATATGAATCATCTTAGGGTTGGCTTTTTTTATTGTCTTTGCCCTTAAGAATCGGTCAGATTTTCCTAGTTCATGAATGTCATGTAATTTTGGGTCATGTCCTGGATACTTTGAATATTATATTGTGTACGGGGTCCTGTTGTTATGCTCTGAAGTAGGCGTATGCTCGTGATTATACAAAGGTACCATTTTCCTCTGATGGTGACGCTTTGCTCTGTGCTCTGCTCACCCCCAGTACCTTTCCCTGCATCCCTTCCTCTCTACTTCTGCCTGAACTCACTGTGGGGGAAAGCTATCATTTATGGAATTCCCGATATGCATTAGACATTGTGGTGTTAGAATACAATGTCCCGATTAAGTGGATATGTTATGTCTGACTCACACAGGAGAAGGCTGAAGCTAGGAGACAGGAACTAACTTTTCCAAGATCACGTAAATAGTAAAAGTCAGCACTAGGATTCACACCAATAGGCTGTAATATAAAAGCCTTCCTTTACCATCACCTCCCACTGCCTCAGAAAACTTTCTCTGACCATGTCGACCTTCAGAAGCTTTTACCTTGGCTTCCTGGACAAATATTTTACCATCTTTCTCATCACATAATCCTGTAGAGTCATTGACTATTTAATGTGTGTCTCATTTCTTCAATGAGAATTAAAGATTCTTGAGAGTCAAACTGTATCTTCCATTTCTTTTACATGCCTCTCCAATATGTAGCACATATTTCATGTGCCACAAAATTTATGTACCACAAATAGATGCTAATTAAATGCATATTAAAGAAATTTGAAAAAAATAAAAGCTTAGTCAAGGAAAAAAATAGGCACAATTTTAGGACAAAGAATAGTTTATTTGGAAGATGTTAGTATCACTGTACTATAATCAGAAAACAAAAACGAAGAAGAAAATGTTTCAATTAACTCTCCTGTACATTTGCCTATATGTGCACTTTGAGTTTAATGGATGAGGCTTAATTATACAAGTGAACTCACCTTTGAATTGGCTGCCAGGGCTTTCTTACCTCGGTAATTCGCTCCATTAATCTCTCTGTCTTGACAATCCAGACAGTGAGGGAGAAAGAGCTGAATTTTGATCCCAAATCTTCCATTGATTTACTATATATCAGCATAAGTAAAAAATTTACTCTGTGGGGACTTCAGTTTGTTTTAGGACTAAAAAGAGAAAAATTACTCTTAAATTTCTCCTTTTAATTTGAATATAAATAAAATGTGTTAAAACCTAAAGAGCTTTGAAGACTTTGTTAAAATATTTTATGTAAACTGCCTTTGCCAACTTTAAATATTAGTTTTTCCTTCCTAATTAATTTTAAAAAGATTCAGTAAGAAGTGACAGGATACAAAAGCACTGGTTGCCAAGCACGGTTCCTCGCTCCCATCACTGTGATACACTTTGCCTGTCTTCCTGGCCCACAATCTTATCACTGTCAGGAACAATTTTTTAGACATTTTCTCTGTAAGAGACACTATACAAACAGATTCTATGGAGAAATTTTTACAAAAGAATAAGACATGATAATTCCTTTCTAAGAAATTTGTTTACAGTTAAGGAGATAAGTCTTTTTCATAGAGAAAAAAATTTTTATACAAGGTGGAATATGATAAATTTCAAATCAATAACATAAATGTGCCAAGGTTGATAGAGTAGAGATAAGGATGAAGTGTGGATTAAGCCAGTTGTGTAGCCTGTGATTTTGAAGGCCAAACCAAACATGTTGGCTTGATCCTAAAAACAACAGCAACCACTGAAGACTTTGAATTGCAGAATGACCTAATGTGAGCTGTATTTAGGAAGGTACATACAGAGAGAAAACTGGAGGCTAACAGACCTGTTAGTGAAGTGCAGTTGCACAGGCAGGAAACTACACACACCTGGATGGGGATGTTGGCAATAGAAATGACCATTTGTTTCACACCTGCTATGCCAGGCCCTGTCATGGGTGCTTGACATAAATTCCAGTTCTCACAACATCCAAACGAGGTCTGTATCGTTTTCATCTTGCAGATGAAGAGTGTCACAGTGCTTATGTGACTTGTTTAATGCAATTATAAATCAAGTCTGTCTGGATCATAAGATGTATACACAATATTCCCCTCAACTGGTTTTGAAAGTTGCGAAAGTTCCGTGGACTGAGGTTATGGGCACAGGCTGCAAGATTATATTGGAGCTTCTACACCTAATTGATTAGCATTTTCGAGGACAAGAAGGACAAAGGAGGCCAGAAAATGAATCTGGCCAACGAGACGATTTCCAGGAACAATGAGGACGGTTACCTCCTTTGCTTCTTTATGCTTGAAATCACTTTACAAGAGAAAACACGTGGGCAGCCAGTAGCCTCACAGGAAACAGAGTTACTTAAGATCACTGCAAGGCACATATGAAACATGTCAGGGCATTTCTGGCCAAAAGCTCTCAGTAGCTGGTCCAGAAATCAAAGCATAATGTCCATGAGCACCTAAGTGAGGGGAGCAGGGAGCCCTTTAGATGCATAATCACTGTAAATGGTTCATAATCATTAGAATTACTTCACATTTAGCCAGCAGTGACCTTCATGTCAGGGCACTTTTATTGAAGTTGTTAGGTTTTCCGCCCCTATTTAGAAAAATAAAAAGTTTATAATACATGCTCAAAATCCACTTCTTGCTTTGGAGAAAGCAAAAAAAAGAAGAAATCCATTTCTTGTTTTGATGACCTCTTTTACACTGTCCTCAAATCAAGAGTATGAAGGAAAGAAAGTAGGTGCCCTGAAGTACCCAGACTACCCAAGGGCTATGTTTAAGGCGGTTTCCCTTCAGTTTCCAGCAAACAAGATCATTCATTCATGCTGGAGATGGCACAGAGGTCAAACTGGAGTTAAAATAAGCCTCTATAAGTTAAATAAGGCATAATAATTAAAAGCATTACAGTTCTAAATTGCTTCAAGGTTGTATTTTACTGAAGCCATTTTGAAGGAGACCTTGTAATCAAATAGTATTTACCCTTTAATAAATATAAATGTAGCATAATATTTTTTCAATGATTGTCTTAATCTTAATTAATATTCTTTAGTCATAAAGAACCATATTTCACATAGCAATGTAGCAAAATATCTGGATAAAAACAAACGTTCCCTGTAATAACTTTGACTTTTTTGACATTTTAAATGGATAAAAATAAGTCTGCCTGACCTTTCGGCCAGAACAAATAAAATACTAATTGCCAAATTCACACGGTTAACCCGAGGAGCAGAAAATGAGACACAGCTTTGCAGTCAAAATGCTAGTATATAGTGGTGATGATGTCCAACAAATCTTAGAAAAGTTTACATAAATTTTATCCATTGAATTTTTCATATGTAGGGCTCAAGTTAAAAGCCCACAATATTACTGAAACAGGGTATGGTGAGTAAGGAAGGGTAGTTCCTGTCTCCAGGAACATTTGCCAGAACATAATATTGTCTCCAAGAATGTCACCAGTAATTAAACAGCATTTGCCTGGTGTCTCA
This sequence comes from Lemur catta, assembly GCF_020740605.2. Lineage (NCBI taxonomy): Eukaryota > Metazoa > Chordata > Mammalia > Primates > Lemuridae > Lemur > Lemur catta. The sequence continues at coordinate 94,734,313 of NC_059136.1, read as the reverse complement.
GGTTTGCTAAACTGCCTTGTGATGCATCTCCTCTCTCCCCACTTTCCTTTGGAAACTGCCAGCACCTTCACCTCCAGGGCTCCACCCATCTAATTCCTTTCAGCTCCACGGCATCATCTCTCACTTGAAGAGCACAATGGCCTGTGCTGGGTTCCCTGGGTTCTCCACGCAGCAGTGCTCCGGTGGGCTCACGCCGCACAGAGAGCAAGAGCCAGCCGCCTCCTGAGGCTGCCCTGCCTGGCATGGCGCAGCCTCTGGCTCCTACTCTCATCTCCTGTCACTTGCTGCGATGCCACTACCTGGCCTTCTTTCTCCTCTGAACGTGCCACACTCCCCCTACCGTAGGGCCTTGCACTTGCACCACCTACACTCCCTCCTCTGAGTCGTCACAGGGCTGACAGTGCCATTTCATGCAGATCTCAGCCACAATGCCCCGTCCTCAGAGAACCCTTCCCTAACTACTCAGTCTAATTTATCTGCCATCCTCAACACACGCACACACACACACGCACACACACACACACGCACACACACATGCACACACACACACACACACACACACATACTCTCACTCTTTCTTTTCTGCATAGAAATTATTCCTATATGAAATTATCTTGTCCATGTATTTGTTCATGGTCTCTCCTCCACTCCCTTGCAGACACCCTGGATGAGGGTCCCTGCCTCTCTTATCCACCGCCCTGTCTCCAGTGCCTAGATCAGTGCCTGGGACAAGGTAGGCCCCCAGGGAATATGTGCTGAATCTTCTTAATAGTCCTGACTTTAATAGCATTGTATTTTCTCTTCAGCCATGAAAATTGGGTTCCTAAACCTCCTCATGCTTCTGCCTGTGCTCCAGGATAGTAGAACTCATAGTTAATATATTTAAAATCTACAGAGAAAAATAGAATGGGGAAAGCATTGAGGAAAAGGGTCTACAGTCCCAGATTAGCCTAGAGAGTCTACATAAATATTCTACATAGACTAAATTTCAGCAATGAAAGTAGTACACTAAATAACAAGGAACACAATCACATTTGACATGTCCTAATCTCATAATTAGAGAGTCTAAACATTTAGTTTGTGTTTACTGGCCCGTGCTTCCTGGGCAATTTGTGGAATCTCCTTTCCTCACTCTTTCTCTAAGATGCATTAAGTTTTCCCAAAGTTCAATACATGATAAGATTTTCTTTAATCCACTCACAAAAATAACTCCTATTGTTTTATCATCAAAAGTCATATAAGAATATCGCTTTGTTTTTCCCAGTCTGGGCCCATTTTTGACTACCAACAGCACAATCACCCCAGTAGATGAAGCAGCATGTTATACTGGAAGATACTAGACATAGGGGTTTAGTATAAATATGAGTCTACCACATTCTGGTTTTCATTTAATTTCTCCAAGCCTCAGGCTCCATCTGGAAAATAGGAATAATAACCAATTCACAAGGTTAATTCTAGAATCAAATGAAAGGGTACATGAAAAAGAGATTTATGAATTGGATGTGTTTATACATAGAAGGAATACTACTGTCGTCACCATCATCATCATCATTGCCATTATCACCATCATTACTATCATCTGTGAGCCAGATCAGACATTATTGGTGATGTTTTTAATTGGCATATTATATTTCTCTTCCACCAGAACCAGTCACAGAAATCAATGAAGCAGTTTGAGTAAGCAGCTAAGAATGTGGGCATTGGAATCAGACTTGAGTCTAAACTCCAGCTGTGCCACTTAGTAGTTAGGGGACTTCTCTCCAGTCACCCATCTCCTGATGATGCAGTTTCCTCACCTGAAAATTGAGGAAGATAACTGTCTCTACCTCAGAGGCAGGAAATGAGAATTAAATGAGAAAATGCCCAGAAGAGCTTAATATGATATCTGACACATGATAAGCAGGCAATTATTATTCAGTTAGTGCTGAATTCTCTCAGAGTAAAATATTGGGAAGGATAAGCTCTTTTAGGAAAAAAAAATATTGTCCAGAGTAAATTAATTGTCTTTAAAACCTCGAAATGTAATGCATTTGAAGGGTTGCTTCTTCTACCCAAAGTAACTGAATTCAGCAGCAAGGAAGTTATGCTCACTCTAAGCTTTCTACTGAGATTCTCAGCTTCCTGAAATCTTCACCTCCATATCCCCAAGCTGTCCATATCCAAGCATCTTCCTCGAGTTTGCATGGTAGGGCTCATGATCCTCCTCCACAGGGGACTTGAGGGTCCTTATCATGAAATGCTCCTTCCTTCAACCACTCATCAATATTGCTGACCAGGAGAAGACAGCAGGGTGGAAAAGGACTGCAGTGTTGACTCGTTTCTGGTTTCTAAATCCATTCTACCAGTCTATGTCTTTTGACTGAGAGAGTTTAATCTATTTGTATTTAAAGTAATTACTAATAAGAAAGGACTTACTATTACCATTTTGTTATTTATTTTCTGTATGTTTTGCCGTTGTGTCCCTCATTTCCTCCATTACTGCCTTCCTTTGTTTTTAGTTTGGTTTTTCTTTTTTTTTTTTTTTTTTGCAGTGACATCTTTTGATTACCTTCTCATTTTCTTGTGTGTATATTCTATAGATATTTTCTTTATGGTTACTATGGGGATTACACATAACATCCTAAAGTTATAACAAGGTTGATACCAACTTAACTTCAATCACACACAAAAACTACTCTTTTACAACTGTACCACCCCACACTTTATGCTCTTGGTGTCACAAATTATATATTTATATACTGTGTGCCCACTAACATATATTAATATTTATTTCTGTGGTTTTATCATTTAAATCTAATAGGAGAATAAAAAGTAGACTATAAACCAAATTATAATAATACTGGTGTTTATATTTATCCATGTATTCACCTTTACTGTAAACATTTATATTTTCATATGACTTCAAGTTACTATCTTGCATCCTTTCACTTCAATTTGAAGGACTCCCTTAGAATTTCTTGTATGACAGGGCTAGTGACAAGGAATTCTTTCAGCTTTTGTTTACCTGGTAATGTTTTAATTTCTCTCTTATTTTTAAAGAACAGTATTTCCGGATATAGTATTCTCAGTTAACAGGTTTTTTTTTTTTTTTTTTTCCTTTCAGTTCTTTAAATATGTTGTCCCACTGCCTTCTGTCTATAAGGTTTCTGCTGAGAAATCTGCTGATTATCTTGTTGAGGATAATGTGTCTTGGTGTGGGTCTCTTTAGGTTTATCATACTTGTAGTTCATTGAGCTGCTTGTATTTGTATACACTTTTCCTAAAATTGGGGACATTTTTGGTCATTATGTCTGCAATCCATCTATTCCTTTCTCTTTCTCTTCTCCTTCTGGAATTTTTATAATATATACGTTAGCCAACTTGTTGATGTCCCAATAGTCCCTCAGGCTCAGGCTCTATTCATTTTTCTTTAATTTTTTTTTCTTTTTGCTTCTCAGACTTGACGATTTCAAATAATTTGACTTCAAGTTTGCTGATTATATTTTCTAACTGTTTAAGTCTGCTGTTAACCCCTTTAGTGAGTTTTTTAATTCAGTTGTCATATTTTACAGCTTCAGACTTTCTCTTTGGCTCTTTTTTTAAATTTCTATCTCTTTCTTGATGTTCCAATTTTATTCATATATTGTTTTCCTGGGTATTTTTAGTTCTTTGTTTATGTTTTCTTTTACCTCTTTGAGCATATATAAGACAGTTATCTTAAAGTCTTTTTCTAGTAAATCTAATATCTGTGTTGCTTCAGGGATGGTTCCTGGAGATTTATTTTGTGTCTTTGAATGGGCCGTGTTTGTCCGTTTATTTGTATGCCTTGTGATTTTTTGTTGTTGTTGAAAACTGGGAATTTGAAAAAAATAGCAACCTCTCCATCCTTGCAGACTGGCTCTATATAAGGGAAGATCTTCACTAATTAGTGCAACATGAAGGCTCAAATTCTTCTCAGGATTTTTCCAGGCATATATCTTCCCAAGACGCATGGGTGTGCTTTATTCTGATTCCCCTACATACCCAGCTACTGTTAAATGTCTTAATTTCCACAGGATTTTCACCTCAGCTGTCCTTTTGTATTCTTCAATCAGTAATCAGGCATCTGTTAGTCTGTAGTACCCTTGCAATTTTCTTGAGATATGCCCACAGCCTCCCTAGCCTGAAATCCAAGTTTTGCCCACTTTGGGCTGTCTGAGCTCTGGGTTAGGTGACACAGAGACCATTCCTTTAGGAAGCCTCCAGACAAGTTAAGACATTGCAAGTTTGGTTTGCACTGTTCTGTCAGTTTGTGGAAGGGAACTGGGGACTGTGGCACTGCTTACTCCAAACTATACTGCACTACACTGAGGAGGGAGTGGAGCAAGGGTGAGTAAAAATGTTATGAAATTCTGTAGCAATTTGAATGTGGCTTTCTCTTGATAAGGAGATTGTTTGGCTGCCGTACATTTCTGACCGATTTCCAGAGCTCCTATAAAGTTATTTTAGCCAGTCTCTAGTTGTTTATTTAATATTCCCCTGAGAGAACAAGGACCTGAAGTTTCCTAGTTTGCCATTTTGCTTACATCACTCACTGTGCAATTTTAATAAAGAAAAAGGAAAGAAGGAAAAGAAAACAGCTCCTTCTGGAACAAATCTAAGATATAAATACAGAGAGGATTACTTAATAAGAGATGGCTGAGAGGAGCGAGTATCTTGGAATGGTGAAGCTCAAGTGTTTGTTAATCACTCTGAAGTGATTACATAGAGAAATAGAAGTGTCTACCGCCAGAAGCTAAATATGGGGTAAATGACTTCACAAATACATTTATGGAAGTCCTTAGTGAGTTTGGAGGATATAAATTAAATCAGGAGGACTGGCACAAGTACACATATTAATCAGGCATAATTGGAGCTTAGGGCTGGGTCCTGATACAGCTCCATCCACAGCAGAGGTTCTCAATGTGTGGCCCCCAGACCAGCAGCATCAGCAAATTCTTGATTCTTGTCTACTGTGTCAGAAATCTGGGGGAAGGCCTCAGCACTTGGCATTTCAACCAGCTCTTCAGTGACTTTTATGAATACTCAAGATTGATTTGGGCAAACTCGTAACAATATTTCTTGACCCTTCTTTCTACTCCCAACGCCATGCTATCACCATACACACTAGTCTCATATCCCTTTGCCTACAGAATTTTTAAGTATTTTTAATAAAGCCACTGGTGACCTGATGGCCTGAGATGTATGTGGATGCAGGTGTACATATATAGATAGCTTGTGGGCCTTGCAAGAATTACTCCCCTCCATATGAGAAAACCACACTAAAAAATGAAATTTCCCTCAATCATATGTCCGAAGGACTGAGGTTATGTTACTTCTAGTTCTGTGTGAAAATCATGTACTTTGAGCTAATTTTTCTGGGTCCTTTGCTAAGAGAGATACTTCTGGTTTACTTCATGCCATTTCTGGGTCCTTGATCCCTAGCGTTGGGGATCAGCTGTATTGAGATTGACAGCAATTTACGGGAAGAGCCTGGGTCTCTGAACTACTCCATGCATGGTGGGCTCAGCCCTGCTGCTATTAACTCTGGAGAATTCTTAGACAACATAAGGACTCTACTGTAGGCATGACCTGGGGCTAAACTCAGACAGCTGTTTTCCATACCTGATAATGTTTTCATCAATATACGAAACCATGAAGCACACCCAGAGGCGATAAAAATACACAATATATTTTAAAAAACCCTATAAATAGAAACATAAATTCACTAAACAAGTTATTTGTGGGGTGTATACATTTCCAAAGATTCATTTTCTTCATAAAATGACTTATAGGATGATTTGAAGTAGAGAGCTTCTTTGCAGTACTATGCAACAGTTAAAAGAAACAACTTTTATGTGAGTTAGACGTACACATGGAAATGTGAAAAAATACATGGCACTGGGTGGAAAAATAAAGAAAAATATTTTTAACAAAATGTCATTTAATAAACAAATACATCCAAACAGAGCAAATGCAAGAAAAAATGCCAGTGTCTTGGAGTGTTACACATACAATGACCATGTGAACCAGCCCAGCAATCCCACTTATAGTTATTTATTCTAAAGAAAGGAAGACTTATGTTCACTCAAAATCCTGTATTTGAACATTTGTAGTAGATACATTCATGATTGCCAGAACCTGGAGACAATCTAAATATCCTTCAAAGGGCGAATGGATAACCAAACTGTGGTACATCTATATAATAAACTGCTACTCAGCAAAATAAAAATGAATGATTGATACATGCAGTACCTTGGATGGCTCTCAAAGGCATTCTGCTGAGTGGAAAAAAATCTAATCTCAAAATGTTACACACTGTATGATTCCATTTATATAACATTCTCAAAATGTCAAAGTATAGTGACAGAGAACAGATCGGCGGTTGTTACGTTAGCGTTGGTGGTAGGTATAACTATAAATGGGTAACACAAGGGAGTTTATTTGGGGTTATCTGTGTTCTGATTGTGATGGTAGCTATATGAATCCACATATGTGATAAAATTGTATAATACTATGACCCAAAATGAGAAAAATAGAATGCTTATAAAAACTGGTGAAAGCAAGATAAGACCTATAGCTTAAATAATAGTATTGTACCAATGTCAATGTCAATATCCTAGTTTTGATAATTGTGCTATGGTTATGTAAGATATTATCATCAGAAAAATTTGAGTCATATGGGAACTCTACGTACTATTTTTTCAATTTCTATATGAGTCTAAAACTATTTATAAATGAAAAGTTTTTTAAAGAACAAATACCATGAGTTGATTTTTGTGAGAGGTGAAAGGTGTGGATCCTGTTTCAGTCTTCTACATGTGGCTATCCAGTTTTCCCAGAACGATTTATTGAATAAGGATTCTTTTCCCCAGTGTATGTTTTTGTCTGCTTTGTCAAAGATTAGATGGCTATATGAGGATGGTTTTAGATCTGGGTTCTCAGTTCTGTTCCATTGGTCTATGTCTCTGTCTTTGTGCCAGTGCCATGCTGTTTTAGTTACTATGGATTTGTAGTATAGCTTGAAGTCTGGTAAATTGATGTGTCCCAATTTATTCTTTTTGCTTAAGATTGCTTTTGCTATACAGGGTCTTCTCTGGCTCCATACAAAGCGTAGAATTAATTTTTCTAGATCTGTGAAAAGTGATGTTGGTATTTTAATAGGGATTGCATTGAATCTATAGATCACTTTGGGTAGTAAAGACATTTTAACGATGTTGATTCTGCTGACCCATGAGCATGGTATTGTTTTCTACTTGTTTACATCCTCTGCTATTTCCTTCCTCAGTGTTTCGTAGTTCTCCCTGTAGAGATCTTTTACCTCCTTAGTTAAATATGTATACCATGAAGTTATATATACTCAGCCACAAAAACAATGGTGATATAGCACCTCTTGTATTATCCTGTATAGAGTTGGAACCCATTCTACTAAGTGAAGTATCACAAGAATGGAAAAACAAGCATCACATGTATTCACCATCAAATTGGTATTAACTGATCAACACTTAAGTGCACATATAGTAACAACATTCATTGGCTGTTGGGCAGATGGGACTGGGAGAGGAGGGGATGACTATATTCACACCTAATAGGTGCGCTGTGCACCATCTGGGGGTGGACATGCTGGAAGCTCTGATTCAGGTAGGGCAAGGGCAATACACATAACCTCAATATTTGTGCCCCTGTAATATGCTGAAATAAAAAAAAGAACAAATACCAACTAAAATAATGCATATTAAACACATTTTAATAGTTGCCTGTGGGGTGGAGGGGAATGCAGATTAGAGGGGGAAGGAGAAAGTTATTCTAGAGTATACTTAAATATTCAATTTATAATTTGGGGTGGCACACTACAGTTCTCTATTACTAGAGTATACACACCATGAAGTCAAGAACTGTTTATTAGTCATTTCTGGATCTCACAGCAACTAGCATAGTGGTATGTATGTACTGAGCTCACAATGAACATTTATTCTATTGTTAAACAAATATGCTAGTGAGCATGTATCTGTTTCATAGCTGAACTCCATACAGCTAACAATCCTAAACTTGCAAGGGGTTGTTTTTGGTGCAAATCTTGACACTTTCTGAATGCTTACTTTAAGCAGAGTGGTTTATATTTAGGTCTGAAACATTGGTGTGTGCTGCGGTTATGTCACAGTCAGCCCTGACCCCACAGTGGCTGTGACTGCCATCAGTACATTCAGGGGTTCAATGGGGAACAGCAGATGGGGAGCCAATTTGGTCTCATCACTGAGGAGGGCCTTGGTGCTTCCTGCCACCAAAATTTGCCTTTTATCAGAAATTTTAGTCCTTAAAATGTCAACCTGAGGATTTCTGGAACCCAAGTTGGAATCCTGAATTAAAGTGCCCCGTTAATCAAATCATGTTTTTTCTCACCAGTTTTTACTTTTTCCTCATCCTCCTCTTCCATCTTCAGAGGCCCTGAATGCAATTGAGTATTTCTCTATGATACTTTATGATTCTAGGTCCTGTTTCTCAGCTAGCGATCGCAGTCCTTAAATGTATAGTGTAGGCTACGCAGAAATGCACCAGTCTGTATTTTCTACTCCTTGTTGCCTGTTGCCTAGGAAGAGTGAAAACAGTTAGGAGGGCATATCATATTAAAAACTGAAGTGAAGGAAAGACAGAGGCCAGTGAAAGGGAGAAAAGGAAGAAGGGAGAGGATGAGAGAGAGGATTTGTATGTGGTGGGCAGGGCAATGGTAGAATACACAGGTACTTTAAAATATTGGTAGGTAGAATTGGTGGCTGCAAAAAGTTTACGTGGTCTGAAAACATCACTGAAATACCCTGGATGAAGGTTTTCTAAAGGGAGACCCTTCATTAGCTGTTCCTGGCTCTGAATCCTGTGGTCCTTCTGAGAAGAGGACAAGCAGTTTTCTTACTCTTGACAGCAAAGGCAGGATGTTTTCCTCACTATGTTAGAAGAAAGTCAAACATGCGATGTTTGATTCCCTTGCTGCCATGTTCGATATGAAACGTCTTCCTTTTGCTATGAACAGCGTGTCTCCTGCATTGTCTCTTGCCTGAGCTGACTGGAAGCAAAAACTGATTACAGAAATAGGCTGATTTGGCATGCCATGTATGACAAAGTTAATTGAGCAATAAGTAAAAAATGTAAAAATTTTTCAGGCGTTGTGAAAAGGGAAAGTCATAGGGATATGAGAGAGATCTGCTCTTAAACATAACAAAGGATCTGTTTTTAAAAATGCTAATCGCTCTCCCAAATTTTTTTTGTATTTGCATCTTTAACTTGGGTTGCAACTGCTGTTTTCCTTCCTCCCCCTCCCACACGATCTTGGTGAGAAAAATAAAGTTCTAGATTTACTTATGGTAAACATCTTAGCCTGGGTCCCCCCCAAAGCCCAGCCTGGGACAAGAACTAGTGTGCGTGTAGTTTATTTTGGGCAGTGGTCCCATGGAGCAGGGGTGGGAGCCAAGAAAGGAGGGGTGGCCAGCCCAGGATGCATTGGCCAGCTGGTCACTGCAGTGGGCAACTGCGGCTGGACACACCAAGAGAGGGAAGAGGGGAGCATCTGTCCAATGACTCCTCTCATCCCTGCCAGACAAGGGATGCCCCATTGTGTATTGACACCCTTGCATTTCTCCATTGTTTCTGAGAAGTCCTGATGCAAAAAGCGGGAGAAAAGACTGCACTCAGCAAGATGCTGCCAGGTTACACCGGTGCAAGCCAGTGACCCCGGCAGTGGCTGGAACGCAGCTGGGCCGACAGGCTGAGCACAACACAGTGAGGGGAGCCAGCCAGACTCAGTCATCAGCACTAGACATCCGGGGTTCCTCAACCAGGTCAAGTCCTAGGGTTTGTATTCGGTATTTTTGGATTTATGTAGACAATAAAAAAATGCTCAAGAAAAATAGTGATTGACCGATGGGGTTCCAGACAAAGTTAACATTGCTCGGACGATTAAGACTTCTCCAGATAATGGTGAGCAGTAACTGAGGTGAACTGTTCCATGCAGCTGTTGACCCACACAGCTTGGTGTTCGGACCCGTAACGGGACCCCAACCCGCCTTCTAGAAACCAGTGCTTGAAAGGCCGCTCTGACCCGCACGGTGTATCAGGTTCAATTCCATGTTAAGGGAATTGGATGGTTCTGACCCAAATGATATTTTAATGTAAGAAGACCAAGTGGCAATTTAGGCATGGGTAACGGACACGTTCTTCTGCACTGGAAACCTGAGGTGTTTGATGACTTAGGATGCCGTGGCTGTGGCTGTGGCTGTGCCTAGGTGGCGTGAACTTCTGAAGCCAAGACAAATGGCCTCTGTGGTCAGCTCCACCGCCCACCGGCTGTGTGACCTCTGTATGTGACCTAACCCTCCTGCCATGTGGATTCCTCATGGGTCAAAGGGAGCTTGTGAGAAGGCAAAAAATATATATATATATATAAAGCATTTTACCCAGCACTCACATATTTTAGGCAGAAAGTCATTGTGCACGCCCTTTGCCTGATCACGTGTGCGCATTCCTGAAAGCCGAGGGGCAGAGGCAAACCTGGGGTGCTCAGGCCTGCAGTCGCGCCTCTGTCCAGCAGCTTCCCGGGACGGCCCCTCGGCCGCCGTGCGAAACCAAGTCGGGAGCTTGAGTCTGCGTGGCGTCGTGACTTCTTTCTCTTTAATGTCAGCAAGTTTAATTTTAATACCAGGCTTTGGTGAGACAGAGGGTGTAGGCAGTCTTTTGTTGTCTACGCAGCGTGCTAAAAATTATGTGCTAGACAGCAAATTCAGAAAAGCTGCCCTATAAATTTCAATTAATCTTACTATGGTTTTAATATTTAATACATCGTCATGAATCACATTTCCACAAACCACAACAGAAGTTCAGAAAAATGATATAGAAATGTATTAGATTTTTACTGTTATGATTTTTCCTCAGCTAAAGACATCCTCTACATAAAGTATGAAATCAGTTGGATTTTCCTCTATGATCTAAAAACTAAAATCAAGTCTTATTGACTACTGATATGGCCAAATTAAGTCCAAAGCACACTGTACAACTTCAGTTCATAAATGACAAAAATGATTCAAATTCTGTCCTGAAAGAATATGTGTACATTCCCATTCTGTCTTAATTTATTTTGTGATTTTAAAGAAAACTGGTTAGAAGGCAGTGGTTAATAATAAAATAATGATATGGCACAATATCAAGGTCTGTATAGCAGAATGCTCAAAGACAAGAGGAAAAAAATGGTGTAAAATCCTGTATTCAAATGCATACATAATTAGCTGCAAGCTGACAGCTGACAGAGATGCACTTTTAGCTGAGGCTGTGTGCTGTAGAGTGGTGGTGTTTTTTCTTGACACGTGTGTGTATGTGTGTGTGTGTATGTGAAAGTTTGAACCTCATAATTCAGCTTTAAGTTTAGATTAATGAATCTATGTTTAGAATGATGAATTGGATAGACCCAAAGGAGAAAGAAACAAAGTACCACCGGATCACCGCTTTGAGGAGTTTATAATATAGGGAGAGAGTTAAACTAAATAGCAAATGAAGTAATTGAAGCGAATACCTGTCGCATTGACGACTGCTCATCAAATAGCAGATGCCACTGACTGATAAAAGGGAGCTCAAAGGCTGGCTCAGAATCCTTCCCAACACAGTTACTGCCAATGGATCAGAGTGAGCATGCGCCACAAAACCTTTTTTTCATTCATGAATTAGGAATAATTGGGTATCCATACTTTTCATGCTGTGGATAGAATCCCAGGGGCTAAGAATCACTGTGGTAGGGACAGCCGTTAGGGAAAGCATGAGCTAAGCCCGAAAGAATGGTGCTTGGGTTTGGTTGGGTCTTTTGTGTGGGGAGCAGTCTCTACCAGGAAAGGAAGGGGTAGTGGCCTGCAGGGCCAGGGTGGAGCGGTCTCACCGGTCACACACACGTCACCGTGCAGCGAGGTGACCTGTGAAGCTGCACCTGATAAAAGACAATTTGAGAGCTCAGCAGAAGAATCAAGACATAGTCAAAATCACCATTTGGGATTTTTGAACATGGCACTGATGTAATGTCAATGGTATTTTTGGAGGATTTATGTCCAGAGGAAGACAGCTCCTGCGACTTAGCTAAGATTAGGATTTGAGTGCAAGAGGTTTATTTAAAGGTAGCCCCAGGGTAGGGGGAAGGGGACCAGGGAAGGGAAGGCAGACGAAACAGTGTTAATGAGCAGGTCACCTCTGTGGGCTGCTGGGGCCCCAGCCCGCTGGGGGCTCCTCTAGGAGGCAACGCACTTCAGAGAGCGTCACCTGGCGGGTGGGGCAGCCGTGGTATTGATCCGCCCGTTCCCACTTGTCATTTGCAGAGGGCTGTTCCCAGGGCATGAACTCTGCAGTCCTGCCAGGCGGCCCCGCATATGTGCTGAGACAGAACCCGCAGCATGTACCAGAGCTGCGTGCCAGGGGCCGTGAGCAGGGCGTCAACCTCTCGGCGCTCACTTGCCCTGGATTCTGTTTCCTTTCATCCCTTTCCAGGTAAAGGGCAGCCTGACCCTTTCTGGCTTCTCTACAGGAAAGAACTTTCTGAACATAGCAGTGTCATTGTCACCAGCATACCCACTGATAAAAAGTAAACAAAATGGCATAGGTTTAGACATTAATTTGATAAGGGAAACCTTATCAAATTAATTTCAAACCAATACTATTCAGCTTCCTCCTAAGAGTTTGAAATAACCCTGGTGCCCACATGACCAGGCCCTTTCCCCACTCCTGGCCTGGGGAAGGGAGAGACCTCCTGAGCGTTCACACTTCCCTGGGAGAAGCTGGATCCTCTGAACTTGCACACTTGATCGTGCACTTGTTTAGCCGGTTTATCGCCTGTCTTCCCTCACTAAAACGCAGTGCACATTCTGTTTGCTGCTGTATTCCCAGAGGTGAGAAGAGTGTTGATCTCCAAATAGGTGCTCAATAAATATTCGTTAAAGAAAAGAATAAATGAATGAGTAGAATGAATAAGTTATTTTAATCAAAGGAGACTTTCCTTTTGGAAATACTGAACTTTGGTTTGTAAGCACAATTCCTAGGGAAAAATCTTTATAGTAACCAGTTTGGAAGGTGATCACAGAAGCTTTGACTGAAGTTCCCCCAAGAAGGACTCTGAGCGCTGCTAAACGGTCTGGATAGAGGATCACCTGCCCCCCTGCCATGTTTTTAAGAGCCAGTTTACCAAATTCTTACACCCAATTGTGGTTGGTGATTTTCCCTGGGGTGTTAAAAACGGTTGAGAACACAGATCGTTGAACAAATAAGATAAGAAAATAATTATGTTTCTGATGATGGAGAAAAGTTTCCCCCTTTTCTGGACTCACCTCTGTGTGCTGCGCTGTGCCACGTTCCGTGGGAGCCATTCCCGGGCACACCCCCGTCTTGGGCAAGGGCAGGCCGACCGCAGGAGCCCGTGTGCTTTCCTCCCGCTGAATCCACATCACACCTCGAGAGACTCGAGCCCGTGGAGCCTCCCAGTGCTCCGCTCTCAGAAATTAGGTGCCCAGGGTGAAACTGATAAACTGTAGACTAAACCGGCCAATGTAAGCTTGGAGCAGAGGCACATTTCTGTTCTCCTCTTAGAATCTTGCTGCACAGGGCCCATCAATGGCCCTGTGGAAAGTGAAGTCTTCAAGGCTTGTGCAGGGCGAGGGAGCGGGCACTACTGCTCGCAAGGAAGCCCCCTCTTCACACTCGCTGAATGTCTCAGACCCAATCCAGCCGGACCCTGGGTTCTTTTGTTCCACCTCTTTCCACAGCACTGTGGTTTTTATTTTCTAATTCTGCCAAGATTCTGGAGAGACAGCTTGAATTTATCCTTCGCCTGGAATAGATGAATGAATGAATGAATAATAAAATTATGAGACAATAATATGAACAGTAATAAACTGTCTTAAAAGGAACACAAAGTGATTGCATTTGGACCCAGCAGCTCACCTCAAAGCATTCAGACGAGATGGGGTGCTTTCAGAGTGGTATGGCCATAGATGCTCAAAGCATTCAAAACTCTGGGAAGTTTGGCACTTTGCTGGCAAAATCGATCTGTGTAATGCACATTGCTTGTGGAAACTTCAGACAGAACCTCGGGCCCACCAGGAATGTAGAGCACCCAGAGCTGTTATGCCCACTCCCGCTCTGCCACACTCCCCTTGGCCACCCCATGGGTGTGATGGGTCAGACACCCCAGGCTTATGGGGTTTTCAGGTATGTTTTAAAACCATATATGTCTGTAAGTCACTAAAGTCAAGCATTAAAAAGCTGCAAGGCAATATCTTGACTTTTAAAAAGAATGAAACACTATACAAACACTCACACACAAACGCACACACGTAAACACTTGGCACTTTCCTTGTTTATAAGAAAATCAGTGGAACAAGGCATAGGATGAAGGTTCTAATTCTATCACAGTCACTATTCCCTGATTAATAAAAACAAATACTGTTAGCCCTGTTTTTGTTTTGTTTTTTTTATATAACGTGGTTAATAATTTCTGCCGGTAGCATTTTCATCATTTGAAGGCTTGGATCACAGTGATCATGTCGATATCATATCAAATAGTTGTCACTGCTATATTTGCTCTGAGCCACTTTCTCCATTTTAATACACATTTTACTACCAAAATATGTATATGTAGGAGCTCTACAGAAAAGAATGATTTAAGGAGAAATGCTTCTTCTGTTTCTTCTGAGGGCCGGGCACCAGTGGCTTTGAGGTGTTAGGAGCACAGAGAACTTTCCTTCCAAGTCCAGGAAGTTCCTCCTCTGCCTCAGCCAAACTCACCCCCTTGCCCAGGAGGCCCTGGCCACACAGCCCCTTACAGGGAAATTACTTAGTAGAGGAAAAACTATTATTTCTCCTCTAGGTCTGAGGAAATGCCAGAAGAACTACTTATGTAGTAAATATCTTTATGAGAGATATGTATAAAAATTAAACAAAACAAAAATAACCATATCGCATAGATAAATCATATTTTCACAGAATAATAAAAATGAAATCATCAAAAAGAGTCCTTTATAAAACATAAAACACCCACTAAGTATGATTTTACTTTGTATAAGCTTACAGTGTCGTATGCCATGATGTGCAGTTACTAGAGTACTGTCCTTCTCTGAGGACCCAAATTAATTCTAATTATTTTCTGTCTGAGCAGGAGACAGAGGCAATCAAAATACAGTTCACGGGTCAAGGGGATGCTGAGAAACCCACAGCCTTGCTAGTCTGAGAGGCAGTGTTGTCCTTGGGGGGAAAAAGAATTACAGTGTGTTAGAGAATGAAAGGGTGGCCAGGCTCTAGAATTTCTTGGAAGATCCTGAGTGCATTCTCCTCTCTTCCTATTGTGAAGGTCTGTAACGTAAGCATGAGAGGGACACTGCAAACACACTCATTGTTTTGGAACAGGTTTTGTGGTGCGCCCAGGGTGCTGCGACAACAGCATTGAGAAGTGGAGTGGTGTGGGGGTGGTGCTGGGGTTTGGGGTGACAGCCCACTCCGGTCCTCTTGGGGACGGGTCAGCCTCGACTGTCCCCTAATGCTCGTGTCAAGTGGAAGGTCATCTGATTCTTTCTTCCCCCCTCAATATACCTATTTTTTTCCTTCCTTTGGATGATTAATGTGAAGTAGAATCTAATCTTAAAACAATAGGAAAATTTTCTACCATAGACATATAGGCCAGAATTCTAAGTCTTTGTCGTTTTGATTCAGCATAGAATGGAGATGGCAGAAGCCCAATATTCTGGTATTAAAACAAGGTGGTGTTGCAGTTGTCTTTGTGGCTTAACAAACCCAATAAAGAACTTCTGAAGATGACAAATTGTACAGTTTTATTACTTAGTACCTACTGCTGAGGTTTCATATATATACGTGTGTGTGTGTGTGTGTGTGTGTGCAGTGTAAAGTTTTGTAGCCAGGAAACAGAAGAAATACCACTTGTGGGAATCACTGTTTATTAATGTTGTTTATTTAAAGCTCTTCTGTGCAGATTTTACTCTGTATTTTTCAGACAGTAAAAATAACAGCTGCTAACAGCTAAATTGTTTAATGTGCAAAAGAAAATTCCGCATTGGAATACATATGCATTGTATCTTCATAGCTATTAATGATTTCTTAATCAGCCATAGATACATCAGCAGTTAATGTAACACTTGGTCAAATATTATTTAAGGACTGAAGTATCTGTCATATCTATGGACTATCTGAAACACGAGTTATACACATCCCATTTCCCCACAAGTAATGTAAAGATAATCTCGATCACATTAAATCTTAGATTAAATACATACTAGCTATGTAAGCCTCTGTGTAATATTTGACATACCAAATGTTTGGGATTCCACAACTCCCTACCTGCCTGCACCCCCTCCCTCAGGGGCTTGTCACATTTGTCATGTTACGTTTCAGTCTGAAGTTAGTGACACAGGAGACTGTGACTTGAATCGTGGCTGGTTTTTGCACTTGGAAAATATTGATGAAGAAGAGCTGAGAATTAAAATGGAATTTACATCTTACAAATCTTACTGGACTTGATTTTGTGTTTGTGCTGGGAGGGGCTGGGTTACGTGGGGGTGGGGGTGCCTGGCACGGTGATGTGATATGAGTGTGTTTGCACGCACGTCTTCAAAAATGCTGAAGAAATTACAGAATCAAGATGTTGTTGAACTGAGATCATGTTGATAAAGTCAATGTAGAATTCCTGGTGACATTTTGGATGTAGGGAAAACCGTACCTTCCCTTTGCTGCTTCCCAAGGCAATAAATAACGAGAATGACCCTATGAGAAAATGCATCAGTCATAAGTCAAGGAAGGCAAATGACTTGTGAGTGTGTTTATCTCTGAGGAGGAGGCAGAACACACTGACATTTCAGAGAGGGCTTTTATCGGGAACATCTCCCATTAGTGCTAATGAGGGCTGTGTGTTTAATCCATCGCTCTAGTGCTCAGGGCGTATTTCATCCTTGATGGCAGAGCTTTGAAACTTCTTTTCCTCCTTAAATGATACTCTTTGGAAGTTATGTTAAATTTTTAACTGTAAATATAGCCTTCTGTGACTCCTCCATGCCATCTGTATAAATACCTAAAAAGAACTGGATTTTTTCATTGCTATGAACTTCCCTGGCCACCAGTGCTCTCTGCAGAGATATTTTCTTTAACCAACACAGAAATGCAGAATTCTAAGAAGTAAAATTTCAGTGAGCACCCCATCTTTACCCTACCTGGACCCCAGCCAGGATTCCCTGGTACTCAGGAAGTCTAGAGACCATCTTGTTTCTCAGCAGGGTGTGACCATCTTTGTCCTCCCCTCTGGGAGATCAGTTGAAGGCCAGCCCCTGACCCACAGACTGTCTCACTCAACGTCATCGATGAAACACTACCCAGAATACAATGCCTAAAGTAAATGACGAGAACTGAAGACACAAAATCACCTTCAGCTGTTAGGGTTAAAAAGGTGAGCTTTAGAGACGAACCCAGAACATCAGTAACCAAGGCACACAGCGACATCCTATCGTGAGTGGGGCACGTGTGCGAGCCACATCCTCTCAGCTGATCCTCACAGCAGCCACGACAGAGGTACGGGCAGCCCTGCCTTCACCTGGGGAAACTCTGGCTCGGAGGGTAGTGGCTACAAGGATCAGAAGGGAGAAATACTTTTCCAGTGAGATAAAATTAGGACCATTGCCAAGGAGACAAGATTGCCTGGCCTTTGTCTTCAAGTGTACAAAGGGTCAGCTTCCAGGAAGTGGCCATCGGCATCCTCCCGTCTCCCAGCTTCAGAAGTAGATGTGGTTATGATGCAGGAGGAAGGATCTGGATGGACTGGATGGATAGATAGATGATACACAGACAGACAGAGATAGGAAAAGAGAGAGAGGTAGGGAGAGAGAGGAGGGAGAGATACAGATAGATGAGATAGATAAATAGATAGATAGGTAAGAGAGAGAGAGAAAGCTTGTCCACAGACTTTGCATTCTCTGAGATAAAATGACCTGTCTCAAATCCTTGAGTCTCAAGATGACTTGGGTCCTAGGCAACCAAAATGAAAATCCAAAAATTAGGATATCATTGCTACTCTTCCATTTTATTCCTGAAAAAGAGAAACTAACGTATTTTTAATGACACCTAACATTTACTGACTGCTTACTGGGTAATTTATGTACATCATCTCATCTTATTTTTAATTACTTCATCATCTTTTCTTTTTAACAGAATGGACACCTAAGGCTTAGAAAATATAAATAATTTCCCAGAGCCCTGGAGCTGACAAAGCCCTGTCACCTGGCAGACAACTGAGTGAACTGTCTGTGTGTGCTTTTTGCCCATGGTTCTTTGCAAAGGGCCAGACCCCGAGCGGGACACCAGCCTGACACTCCACACGTGCCACTTGCCCCTGCTTCCTAGCGGCGGGACTTTCAGGCTGGCAGATAGAGACTTACTCTTGAATATTTTCCTGTTTCAGCTTTGTAAGCTGGACCCGTCAAGGAGTTGCTGTCTTGTATAGAGGTCTTTCCTCCTTAAGTAAAGATTCAGGCATTTTAAAACTCCCCATCCACAAGGAAATTCTGACACAAGCTACAACTTGGATGAACCTTGAGGACATTAGGCTAAACGTAATCAGCCAGTCACAAAAAGACAAATACTGTATAATTCCACTTATATGAGGTACCCAGAATAGTCAAATTCAGAGAGAGAAAGAGTAGAATAGTGGTTGCCGAGGCTAGGGAAAGAGGGAAATGGAAAACCTGTGGAATGGGTGCGGAGTCTCAGTTCTGCCAGGGGGAAGGACATCTGGAGATGGAGGGTGGGGATGGTGCACAGCAGTGTGACTGCACTTGCCACTGCACTGTGCACTTACCGTGACTGAGATGGTAGATCTTGCTATCTGTATTTTACCATAATTAAGAAAAAAATTTCCCCATCCAGGACCTGGAAATAGATTTGCTTGCCATCTTGGGTTTATAGATGTTTGAACTCTATTATTGGAAGGCTTGATTTTGTGTCTCATTATGTGAAACTCCATGAAGCCTGATATGTGTTGTGTTATTCTATGGGAAGAAACCTGTCAGCAGCATCAGGTTAACTATGCGCTCAAGTTGCTATAAAAACAAATGTCTCATTGTACCAGAAGAGTTCAAGTCCCTGTGGCCACAGACCTGGGAGCAGATTTGTAGCTTTTTAGCCTGTTGCAGCAAAGAGCAGGGAGTATGAGTAATCTCCTGCCCAGGTGAAAGCTAGAAACAAAATAGTTCAGGAAGGCGTTTGTAGGAGTTCTAATGCCATGGCAGTCCTGGATTTAAATTCTATGATGACTGCAAGGAAGTTAAACATGCATTCATTAATTTTTTTCACTCAACATGCAAATGCTCCCTGTGCTCTCTTTACAATATATCCAGCTCTGGCACCTTCCCACCACTATACCACTGGCCTCCTAATCAAAGTTAGTGTCTCCTCTCTGCCCCTACTCCCCTGGCCCTGCTGTTTTCTATTTTCCACACAATAAGCCATTCGCTAAAATGCCAGTCAGATTCCCTGCTCTTCTGTTTAAAACTCTCCAGTGACTTTCCATTTCCCCTGGGAAAAAAAATACAAAATTGCAACTATTGAATGTGTTCAATACACACTCATTGAATGCATAAGAGGATGTGTATTAATCTAGTGCCTATTACTCATGAGAAACTGAGCTAGATGTGTCTTTGTAGGGCTACAAAGACAAATCACATTCTTTTCTTCCTGGGAGTTTATATTCTGGGATATGAGATGAACTCACAGATGAATAAATCAAAAAATAATGTCGTTTTTCCCTGGTCAAAGTCTGAATAAAAATAAATTGAGCATAATCAATGGAACAGCAGTTCTACCTCGGTGGTAAGAGAGGGTAGGGGGAAGGTGACACTCGAGTCATACAACACTGCAGGACAATGAGGAGTGTAGAGAAGCATCGGGCGAGAGAACCACGGGAGCAAAGGTGTTGAGCTGTGGACTTACCGCCAAGGAGCAGGGAGGGCTTATGCATGACGGGAACGTAGGATATGGATCAGGGAATAGAGGCCAAAAGTCAGATTAGAAAGGTTAAACTAAAAGCCTTACATGCCTTTACTTGCATTGTTTGAGTTTACTGTTTATCATCTAGGCAATGGGGAGTCATTGAGGTTTTCAAGATGGTAGAGATTGGATTCCATTTATGTTACAGACAGGTCACTCTGGAAGCAATGGAAAGAATCTGCTACAGGGTTCAAAGTCAATTAATAAATAGCAAGAACTAGCATTTACTGGATGCCTAGTATCCACCAAGTTTTGTGCTGAGTCCTTCACTTTTGTTACATTAAATTCTCAGATCCACCTATGTGATTAGTACTATTATCTTCCCACTTTAGCAATGGAAGTATTAAGACAGAGAGATGTTAAGACCAAGGTCATACTGTTAGTGATTACAGAACCAACACAGAAACTGAGAGAATCAGACTTTAGAAAAGAGAGGGAAATAGAAATATATTAAAGAGATAAAAGTTCTAGAATATACTGTGTTACCAACGATAAGTGGTGAGGGAGAATGGTAATGTCCCAGAATGCCCCCGGGGCTTATCTTGGAAGACCTGATGAATGGCAGTATGTATTCTCAGTATAGAAGATGGGACAAATTTAGAAGGAAAACTAACAAGATGGTTCAAATATGTTTGTTTTATGTGCTTGTGGGAAATCTGGGGAGCAGATAGACACACAGGTTTGGATCTCAAGTGAGGGTTGGACTGCAAGATGCAGACCTGGAAGTCCTTAAACGGGAGGAGGAGTCATGAGGCAAATCAGATCAAACATTGATAGCGAAGTATTGGGGGTTGAATTGTGTGTCCCCTAAAAGATACTGAAGTCCTAACACTTTGTACCTGTGAATGTGATCTTATTTTGGAACTAGAAGGAACTTTGCAGATGATCAAGTTACGATGAGATGACTGGGGTGTCTGCTATCCAATACGACTCAGTGGCTATATAAAGAAGTTTAGATGCAGAAATAGGTGCACAGGGAGAAAGCCACGTGAAGATGAAGGCAAAGATTGGGCTGATGCACGTACCAGCCCAGGAATGTCAAAGATCGCAGGCAAAGCACCCAGCTAGAGGAGGGAGGCACAGAACAGATTCTTCCTCTCGGGCTTCAGAAGGAACCAACCCTGCTGGCACCTTGATCTCAGACTTCCTGCCTTCAGACCTGGGAGAAATTAAGTCTCTGTTGGTTGGGGCACAGTCCACGGTCCTTTGTTAAAGCAGCCCTAGGAAACAAGCACAAACAGGTAGAGGGGTACCTGTGTGCAGCATGCTGAGGGATGACTGGTGATGACCAAATGGAGACTGTTCATTCAAAAGTGAGTTTGTCAGTCAAAGAAGCAGGAAAGGCTATTTAGAGGCTATTCCAAGAGAACCGTGGGCTTGCGAACAGGCATGGCGGTGTGAGAAAGGAAACCCCAGCAGTTTGCAGTGACCTCATCACAAACTGCAGCCGCGGAGTGGTCGGAGAACACAGACAGCTGCACGTGAAGGCCCCTGTGCACTGCACCGTGGCGAACTTCACCTTAGAGTTGGCACAGAGCAGTCACAGGCCCAAGGGAATGATTAATCCGTTCTGTGTTTTAAAATGTTAGTGTTCTGCAAATATCGTGGCCGTGGCAACACAGTTTTTTAATCTATCAAAATTATCCCATTAAAATAGGCAGAGCAACAAGGTCAGCAAAGCTGAAGAATCATGGACAATTATGGGGGTTGAAATATCCTTGTAATTAACTGGGGACAAATTAGTGACAGCTTATAAGTTCCACGTGATACCAATAATCATGCAGGAAGAAGTAGACGGAAGCCCTTGAGAGCAGGAAACCCCAAATGCCCGACAGGCACTCGCTGGAAGTGCAGTGGACCACGCCAGGAGCGAGAGAGTCTGGGAGGGGGCTTGTTCTCAGTGATCCAAGGCAAGGCAGGTCCCAGGAGGCTAAAATGCAGCAAAGTCTAACACTATTGGCACAATCTGGGCCCTTTAACCTTATTAACTAACAAACTGAAGCCCCTTCACAAACAAGGTTCCACACCTACTGGGAATAGATTCCAAAACTTATCAGGGCAGGAGCAACCACAAGAAATGAACAAGTAGGTCCAAATAAAAGGGAAGGGGAAGGGGAAGCAGCTGATACCAGAAAGTAACAAGTGATGCTGTTTTTTCCACTTGACGGGAACAACAGAAGAATGTGCTCTCAAACTGTGACAGCAGCCCAGCTGTCCTAGCCCACTCATCCTGCCTAAAAGTCCGTGAAAACTAAGTTAATTTTAAAACTCAGCAGCAAGAAAAGGATCCATTTATTATAAGGAAAAGAGAATAAGAAAACTAATGATATTGCTCCAGACAACAAAAACATACAGAAAAACACATGCACAAAACAGATGGAAACCAAAAGCAAATATTTCAAAATGAGCTAAAATTGTGAAAATTATAAAAGCTATGAAAAAAATATATAAATCATAATTAGAAAAAAATGAGAAAAGTGAGTAAAAAAAGTAATATTTGACAAGAAGGATGATAGAACTCAATATAGAATTCTAGTTAAAAGAAAAAAACAGGTCAGAAATAAAAACTCAACTAAAAGCAATGTGACCCTGTTCAAACACCATATTTAGAAGATAAATAGAAGACAGAAAAGAGGAAAAATGTTTCAATCAAACAGAAATTTGAGGGTCAGGCATGTGGCTTACATCTATAATCCCAGCTTTCTCAAAGGCTGAGGCAGGAGGATCACTTGAGGCCAGGAGTCCAAGATCTGCCTGGGTGACATAGTGTGACTCCATCTCTACAAAAAACAAAAGAAAAACTAGCAGGATGCGGTGGCGCATGCCTGTAGTCCCAGCTACTGGGGAAGCAGGAGGATCACTTGAGCCCAGCAATGTGAGGCTGCAGTGAACTATGATGACGCCACTGCACTTTAGCCTGGCAGAGTGACAGAGTGAGAGCCTGTCTCAAAAAACAAATAAATGAATAAATTTGAGATTAAAGGGCTCAAGAGAAACTGATAGACAAGAAGATAAAGAAGATACAACATCTATAATAAATAAGTCCTTGAAGAAGAAAACCAAAGCAATGGATTAGAAAGAAAATACTAAACACTATCATTTAAGAAAACTTAAAACCACATATTGAAACTTGAAGCTATCTAGTGAAGAGGCATACCACATTCCTCAAATAAATGATACAGAACAGCTGATATCAAGATGCTGCTTTTTAATAAAACTATAGGTCTTTAAAAGAAACAAAATATTCTTTGGTCACCCAGGCAAAATGATTAAGTATCTTATAAGAGAAAGAATATTAGATTTCTATCAGACTTTTCCATAACAGCACTTTATGCCAGTCAACAATGAAGTGACAGATTTAAAATGCTCAAAAAAGTAAATTACAGATTTGGATATTGCATGGAATATATAACACAATATTCTATATCCATCCAACCTGACCTTTCAGTGAAAAAGTTGCCTGGGCTTTTCTGCTCTTGCATTTCCTTGCTGTATGTAAAATCTTTGCATTGGGTAAACGCAGTTAATTCACGGACTTTCGAAGTGGGAACCAACTTCCAACTAAAAACTGTGAAACTTTATGGTCTGTGTAACCAAAGGAACCTTATCCCCACCCAGTGCACTGATAAGCACACACTGTTACCAGTATGTAAGGACTCAGGGAATATTGTCCCTTTCTCAAGGGATCTACTAGAGCACAAGCTTCAAACAACCGAATATTGTAGAGACCTTGACTAAGGAGCTGGAGAAATATTCCAGCCAGTAAATACAGAAGGATGATCGACTCAGAATACCACCATTTTGCAACTCTGATCGCAATATCATCAACAAAGGATAACATCATAAAAGAGAACAACAAACCTTGATGTACCTTCTGATGAGAGTACACATGACCCACCCAAAATGATCAAACTTGAATCTGATCAAAATTCTGATACTAACTACCCATCTATCTTTTGCAGAAAACACAAAGGATAGATACCTTGACCACAC
Source organism: Lemur catta (assembly GCF_020740605.2). Classification (NCBI taxonomy): domain Eukaryota; kingdom Metazoa; phylum Chordata; class Mammalia; order Primates; family Lemuridae; genus Lemur; species Lemur catta. Next base: position 94,710,271 of record NC_059136.1, on the reverse strand, counting down.
CAGGCAAGTACAATCATTAGAATCAAGACAATGAAAAGTATGCAAGAAATAAAAAACAAATGGAAGGAGGATCCATAGTGTAAAAGAGACTTAAGATATATATTAAATAGTCACCATGTGTGGACGCTGTTTGAACTGCATTTCAAGCAAACTACTAAAAAATTACAATAAGCAGGAAAATATGAACATTGAGTATTTAGTAATATTAAGAGATTATTGTCATTATGGTATTGGTTTTAAAATTATTTTTAATAAAATATTTACTGATGAAATAATGTGATGCCTGCAGTTTGCTTCAAAATAACCTGGTGATGGGGAGTAGGCGGAGGTATAAATGAAAAAGGTTGGCAATAGACTGGTAATTGCAGGTGACCCTTGAACAACACAAGTCTGAACTGCAGGAATCCACGTACTCCGCCTCTTCCCCCTGACCAGAGACAAAGACCAAACCCTCCTCTTCCTCTTCCTCCTCCTCGGCCAACTCATGAAGACAAGGATGAAGACCTTTATGATGATCCATTTCCACTTAAGGAATAGTAAAAATATACTATTTTCTCTTCCTTATGATTTTCTTAATAATACTTTCTTTTCTCTAGCTTAATTTACTGTAAGAATACAGTATATAATACACATAAAATACAGTTAATTGATTGATTATATTGATGATGTTATTAGTAAGCCTTCCACTCAATAATAGGCTATTAGTAGCAGTTAAGTTTTTATGGAGTCAAAGTTATACACAGATTTTTGACTGCGTAGGGGGTCGGCTCCCCTAACTCCCGTGTTATCCAGGGGTCAACGGTACTTAATCTGGGTGAATTGTATAATGGATTCATTATTCTATTTTTTCTCCTTTTGTATGTGTTTGACATTTTCAATCACAAAAAGTGCTTTTTTTTAAGACACAATGCAGGTTTACATGCACATACATTTTGCTACTTCACACTTGCATTGTGTCCTAGGAGAAATCCACCTCGTGAATACTGTTGAGCACATAGAGGAAATGACAAGAACGGATATATATAGGTTTTTAAAGTAACAAATCCCTTCTCCACCTGAGTTGCCACCACTTTTCACCTTATGTTTCTTCACATTGCGACTCAATGGAATGTCTTTGATGAAGACTAAAATGCAGTGACTTCTCAAAGTGCTCATTTGAGCACGAGGGTACTCTTAAACAGTTAGCTTTGGGCTTTAAACCAGGGTAATTATTCCACGTGTGCGGTTGCATAGGGTGGCTCGCAGAAAAAAAAAAAAAACAACCCTGGAGCTTGAATTATAAACTATCACTCATCTCTTTCTTCTTCTCTATGTTTTCTTTCTAGATATTTCCACACAATATACTTAGGCATTCGAAGCCGACAGAGCGGGGAGAATGACAGGTGGAGGTTTTACTGGAAGATGGTGTATGAGTATGCCGATGTGAGTATGCTGCACTTGCTAGCCACCTTTCTGGAAAGTGCTCCGCAGCTGGTCCTGCAGCTCTGCATTATCGTACAGACGCATAGCTTGCAGGCCCTCCAAGGTAAGGCTTGCAATTTGCTTTCTGAATTTGGGGAAAGATTGACTGGCTGTTCTTGTCACAATCCAAGACATTGCTCTAATGCACTTTGTTGACACAGGCCTGTTAGATATCTGCTGTTTTACATGTGATTTGCGAATGATGCATATTTTCTTCGCCATCACTTGTTTTAGTAGGAAAAAAATCTTTATGATTTTATACTTGGTCAATATGTGAATAGTGTCAGTTATCTGAGGCTTTCTGGTTTTCACGATAAAGAAATTCCCAATGGTTACAAAGAGAACAGTAGCTATCTCTCTAATATAGGTACCCTAGGATATATATACATTTTATATTTTTATCTATATGTAATCCCTGTCATTTCCTTTAAACATTAAGAAATGGAGGGAGAGAGAGAGAAAGAGAGAGAGAGACTAAACGGAAATGATAGGGATTACCTCAATATTTAAAGAAAGAAGGTCATATGGGAAAAATATTGTTCAATATTTAATACATACTTATATACTTTGAAGTTTTATAAAATGAATATTATTATCAGATTAATATTTTTGTATTTTCTGTTGTTGGATGATCTCATCAGTAAGAGAATTCCATTTATAACAGAGCTGCCCAGATGTTTCCTTAGGGCCTGCTGCTCAAACCCTTTCTAGAACAAGGTGGCAAGAAGATGAGACAGACTGGCTGGTAGAGAGGTGAATAAACAGGGCTGGGTGTTGGATAAGAGGCCACAGTCTACATAAAGCGTTTCCTTATGTTAACTAGTTACCGTACCGTAATGTGCTGGTTTTGTTTAAATCTCAGCCGAGCCCTCTGTGAGTCCCTCTGTGTACACACACTGCTGCCATGTTCTGAGTCATGCTCCAACCTGAGACAGGGTTGGTCTGGGGAATCTCCTCAGCGTCCTTACAACTTTTTGTAGCAAGGAGCACTGTAGCTTAGGCTGAGTGCTTTAATTTAAGGGAAAGGGGCAGGGTGCATGTTACCTGTATAGGAAAAGAGAGAGAGAAGGTGTCCTAGTAGCCAGTAGCCCATTTATTCATATGTTCCTGGCCCAACCCTGGCTTCATACTAGAATAGCTTTGGTCCAAGAAGTTCGAGAAGAGGGCAAAAGAGATCCCTGGGGTGCACTTCTCAAATGCTAGGGAAACAATTGTAAGAAAGGGAAAGTGGTATCTTTGCAAAGAAAGAGAAGAGAAAAGCACGGAGAAGGAGGGAGGCAGTGTAAGTTAGTTGGGGATGACCGTGGTTAGTGGGGGTTAGCGGTTACAGACCGGGTATGTGGAGGTTCTGGCTCTGGTGATCTCACCACCTCACTGTACAACCTTGTACGAGCCACTTAATCTCTCAGGCTCCAGTTTTCTCAAATGCAAAGATTGCAAATTAAACTGCATGATGTCCAAACTCCTTGACAGCTCCACTCTATCCTTGAATCAATGTATGCCCAATAGGCATGCAGTGCCAGCTTTACGCTTTAGGAAATGGTCTGTAAACAAAAATACAAATGAAATTAAAAGGCAACATCAAACTGAATCTCTGTCAAAGTGTCTGGTGCTCATCTCCAGAGCAACGTGGCAATTCCTGGGAACAGTCATGCGATTGGGAACTCTCCAGGCCAAGAAGCCCCAAGAGCAGATGTGGAGACCTGCAAGTCGCCTTCCTGTGGCCCAAGGTTACTGAGTAGCTCTACTAGTTCTCTAAAAGATTCAGAAAATTATAGAGAAGTTTTTCTTCCAAAAATAATGGAGATAGAGGAGAAAAAGTAAGAGAGGGTCTAAGAAAATGAGAACACCGTTCCAGTTTGAGAGCTTTATGTAAAATTGTGCAGAAAAATAAAGAAGAAAGGGCAATCTTTGGTCTTCGTCAGATTATTCATCCTAAACATAGGAACCAACATTTTTGGTTTTTTTAAGTTGTGGCTCTTCCCTGACACCTGATGTCCACGTGTCCACTAAGCTTGACACGTTTACATCAGGTGTGCTACAGGCTGTGCGTGCCGGACCTCGTCCCCGGCCAAGGCAAGCCTTGCTGTCAATTCCAGAACACTGTAGAAAGACTATGTTCTATGTTACTCCAAAGGTGGTCAAAAGACAAGCGGATCCAAAGATCACTTGAATCAATGCAAGGCATTGAGCACAAGATGAAGAATAAGCCCACTAGGTTGATCTTATTGATGCTATTTTTTTTAAACAAGGGAGATGGGTAGAAGGTTGTGTTATAAGACCAAAGAGTGAAAAAAACACCTGATAGCAAATGAGACCAGCTCAGGCAACATGATTTGATTTTTTTTTTTTTTTTTTGAAGAGAAACTTATCTTCAGGTTAAGAGCTTCTAAATATCCCTCTGCTGCTAGATAATCCCACTTACAAATGAACTGGCTTATAAATTAAATTGAAGTGAGTTATAAGAACAGAGCTTTTTCCCTCTAGGAAAAGGAAAATAAATGTGATAAAAGAACCTAGTCTGACATATATTTTCATACATCTTTAGTGGTAAAAAATCCTTGGGATTTAAATGTAAAAACACAACTTTCTGCTATGAATGCAAATAATCAGTAGGCATGAAACCCATGAAGTATTTGCAAACAGCTTTGATTTAAAATCCCTAAAACGTTCTTATTTAGCAGGTAGAGAATGGTCCTAAGTCTGCAAGTCATTCTGTATGTGACTGTATAAAATTACTATTTTTTAGGATAGAAATAAAATTGCTTTTTTAACCCAATTTCAACCATTTTACCCCCTCTGAAGGACACTATTTTTAAAACAATAAGAAAATCAAACAAGAAATAAGATATTTTAAAACTGATGCTAAAAACCATTATCCTCCCTATGGAAGTTGGCTAGCCCTAAAACACTGTTAGCTGTGAACATCCTTTCTCAGCTCTCCTTCCTTATCGAGTCATTAAGCCAGACATGCCGCCTTGTGCTGGAGGTGACAGGCTTAGGGGAGAACTGTTGGAGCATAATTCTTCCTCAGTTTGTAATGGCCCAGGCAGGACAGTTTGGCTTCTGTTCCAAGACCAGGAATCAGGGCAGAGCTGTGCCTTGATCCTAATCATCCAGTTCTTTTCTCTCCATATTGTCACCTTGGACATATCGTAGGGCACTACCTGCTCTTCACTGGACCTGGGATTTCCCCAGGACCCACCATGTCTGGAGTATAAGATGCACATGGGGAGGTCCAATTGCACCCACAGGTGCAGCAGCAAAGGGTGGGAGTGTGCCCTGGGCAGCCAGAGAGTCTCCAGTTCACACGTTTTCCAATCCCATTTTCCTCCAGGAGAGAGGGAGAGAGCAAGGGGAGGAGAGGTTGAGAAAGAGGAAGGAAGGCAGGAAATAAGGAGATATGGAAGGAGAGATAGAAGGAGGAATGGAAGGAGTGATGAAAGGGATGATGGGAGGAGGGATGGAGGGAGGGAGAAAGACTCTGCTAGACAAGCAGAGATGGACCATGGCACTCATTAGTCTCCATGTAGTAGACACTGCTCTTGGTGGCCAAGATTCTTAACATGTGGCCCAAGGTCTGTCAGTTCTATTTCCAAGCAAAATTGCAAACCATTTCACCTCATTTCTACTGCGTTCCCTGGTCAAACCACCCCCACTCCCAGCCAGGCCCCCGTGGCCATCCTCCTGCTTCATCTTGTCCTGCTGTCTTCACGCCGTTCTCCTTGTAGTGGTCTGAGAGGCCATTTGGACTCTATTTACTTCCCAAACATACTTAAAGCCCTCAGTGTTCCCCTTGGCACTCACTGAAATTTAAAGCAAGATTTCTGAGCAAGTTACAAAGGCCTTTATATCACTGCGTTCTCCTCTTTGGTCCCACTCTACATCCACACTGCCCCCCTCTCTCTTCTGGAAATATTCCCATTTCTTCCATACCTCAGGGCATTTGCACAGGCTGTTAACCTCTCCAGAATATTCCCATCCCCTTTCCTTTAGCCTGGCTCATTCCTAGTCATCCTCTGGATTTCAGCTTAACTTCCCTGGTGACCTTGCTGACCGCCATTCATGTTTTTATTCTCCCATCAGTATTTCCTCGTAGTGTCTTGAACTTCAGCCCGCGACTTCAGGCAACATTCCTACTGCGGCTCAGCCTCAACTTGCCCATGTGCACTGGAGGATAACGATAGTGTCTGATTCACAGGATTGCAATGCTGAGATGATATAACACATACACAGTATTTGGAAAGACCCGTAGCACGTAGCATAAGGCTTCTCAGACTTCAATGTGCGTAACATCTACCGGAAATCTTACCAAACGTGGATTCTGACTGAGTAGATCTCAGATGGGACCTGATCTTTAGAGCAGGGAAATAGCAGGTGAGAATTTGATGGCATGTGAAAACAGAAAGAATAGTCCAAATTTGAGGTCATAAAACCTGAATTAAGGGCTCTGTGCTGGAAAGGAAGTGCAGAAACACTGTGAAGGGAGAATGGTCAGGTTGTTTGACAAATAGGGCGTGGAGCAGGAGAAAGAAACCTCAGGCTCGAGCCTACGTGACTGAGAAAGGACCTGGGGAAAATGAAAATAGGCGGGTCAGGAGGAGAGGCCACTCGGGTGGCACAGAACAGACATTTGAAGTCTGAAATGGTAGGGGGCAGACAAGTTAAAAAGTCTTGTGACTGTGAAAAACAGGGCTTGGGACAAGCCACTCAGTTTCAGCCCTTTGATTGTATGTAAGCGGCACAAGGAAAGGGAGAGGGTTAATGGTCAGAGTTTTCCACCTGGCCTTTGAATGACCTGAGATCCTGTACAATGAGCAGACCGGGCTGGAGGGTGTCTGAAGTCACTTTTGGTTTTGTAATTGTGATTCTCTGAATGCTCTGTTTTGGGTGCGTAGGCCCAACCTATGGGATAGTTGGCAGAGAAGACGCTGACTCTCGTTCAACTGCGCACAGGCCTTTCCTGGCAACACACGTGGCTCGGTGCTCCCTGAGGTCCAAGCAGCGCTGGGACACGTGCAGGGTGGCAGCGATGTTGACATGAGTGCGCGTAAACCGCAGCCCAGGCTGCGTGCACCACAGTCACCTGGCTGCACAGGGGAGCCCTCGTGCAGAAATGATGCTTCCTTGTAGAGGAACCATCTAGGTACAGCAAACAAGCAAAAATCAGGCCTTCTCCGGATCGATCGAGTGGGGGCCAATCTACACACCCAGAAGTGTCCACTTTTCCCAGAAGGCTTTAGTTCTTGGTTTCCCATTTCCACCTTTACCTGTTGCTACTGGAAAATCTCTTTTTATACTCTCAGTGGATTCAGCTGGAGTGTGCCGAGTGCGTTACCAACAAGTGCCTTCCCGCGGGCCGTGTGCCCAGGCAGGCTTTGCCGAGCAGGAAGGAAACACCTACACCTCCTTCTCCTTTCTTCATAGTCCCAATCCGGCATGTGCTGCCCCTTTTGTCAACAGTTTTTCCTGAATACATTGTGAAAGGAAGAGAGGAAACGCAGGCTGGAAGAAGGTTCTAATTATTCTTCTCCGGTCTTGCATCCTGTGAGGCTCCGGGGGAAGCGCGGAGTGAAGGGGCCGTCCTCACACACCCGGCAAGCGCTGTCCCCTGCCAGCTGGGGCAGCTAAGAAATCCCTGAACTGCGGAAACCACCTCATCTGCCATACCCTGGTGAGCATGCTCGGAACATAGTCACCGGGTTTCGTCGTCAGGCAGGTAGACACAGGCCCAGCCACCTTTACTTGGGTCGGCTTAGAGGAGAGCCCAGCCGCCCCATGCCTAAGTCCCTCCTCTGCCACTTGCCACCGTCTTCCGAACGTGCCCGGCCCCACCTCTGGATTCTGCCGAGGAGGAAGGCGCAGGCGAGAGTGCCAGTCTGTGAGTGGGACTGTGCTCCCAGTCCCTCGAGATCCGTCTGCTTTGCAGTTGCTATTTTAGTTAGTTAATTAACACATTTATTGAAAGTCTATTGTGTGCATGATGGTGTGTGAAGCTCTGAGCAAAATTTGTCCTAAAAAAGTTCACATTTTACTAAAAGTTTATAAAGCGACATTATAAACAACATGACAAAACATATTTAAAAACAGCTCATTTATCTGGGTGAATTCCAGACTGAGCAATTCCATTTTCTAGATGGAATAATACAAAGTGAGAGGAGCCCTCAAAGCGTGTCCATCTAGCGCACCTTCTCCCAGTTAGGGGCCACACAGCCTCTGCCGGAGCAGTTCTGACGCACTGAAGCAGACGGTTCTGGTCGGACAGGTGGCTCATCTCCCTGCGTGACATGCAGTCTCTGCCCACAGCCACCTGTGCTCGCCGCAGCCTCCACAGCGTCCCCCCTCCCAGGAAGGCTGCGCGGTAGCGTGAGACTCACAGTAAGAGCTCCTCTCCCCAGCTCTGGTTACCCAGCACCCTCTTCCCTCTCTGGAATGTTCTTCCCCATGCCCTTAGTACATTGAATATTCACGCCAAGTGGGTTACTTTTAGTCCACCAGCAGCACAACCTCCAGTTGAGCTGAACACTCAACAAGAGTCAACTGGAGATTCTGAAATTGTTTATTTTAATGTCCTTTTCATTGTAAACTTAGTTTTGCATTACTTAGTTTAATTAGCAAGTTATTTAATTTAGTTTGTTTAATTAGCATATAAACTGATGAAATATGTGTGTGAAAAGAGAGTTGTTTCTATGAAATCTACATTGACAGCTTTGGGAAAATTGAGTAGGACCAGGGCAAGGTGGTGTGTTTCTAATCATGTCAATGTAGCGTCAAAGCCATCAGGACCCCTGGGAGGAGGTTGGCTGCCCTAGAATGGCTTGGACCACGAGGGCTGCCCCTGCCCCTGCCCTGCCACGGGGCACCGTGTGCTGCCGGCCCCTGGTGCTCCCTCGCACGGTGCTCACAGGAGCTGCCTGCACGGTCCTCCAGCAGGCTCTGCCGTTGTATCTCCGATCATTAGCTGCTGGGTTTTGCTTTTAGTGATGATGTGTCAAGTAGACCAGGAAAGCGGAACATGTGAGGTATTTCAAAAAGAAGGGATTTAGATCAAAGAAAGGACTGAATAGGCGCTGGGAGGCTGAGAGGATGAAAAGCAGATGCTCGTGAAATCAAAAGATTTGTAACTGAAGGAAGACGCTCCTACCCTCAGGGCCAGAGGAACGAAGGAAGAGGGGCTTAGGGGCCCAGCCTCGCACCTGCCAGGACTACCATGAAGAGAGCCCGGCTGCAAGGGATCAAGGCACACCTGGAACATTCCGGCTGTCAAGGGCGCGGGGCCCACCCGCTGCTGCCTGCCCCAGGCCACGGCCAGCTGGTGCCAGGAGCGTCAAAGCAGCCTCAGCTGGAGGCAGGAGCTTTGCAGGCCCAGTAATGATAGGATGCTGGTCTGAGCCAGAAGCCAGGAAAAGTCTCTTCTCTCCTCCCACCTTCCAAGCTCCTGCCAGTGCCACCTACTGGCAGCACCTACCGGGCAGCCAGCCCTCAGCGGTCCGGGAAACGTGGTCTGCAGAGCCCCCGCCAGCCCCACCTCGCAGGGTGGCGGGAACCGGCACGTGCTCCCCACTCTCTTTTGCTACTTTCACCTGCTTCCAGCTGAGAAACTTGGTAATCAAGCTTGTTAAAGCTATTTCCAAGTAACAGCTGGAGGTGAAAGCCTGAAAGACTATGGTACCAAACAAACGCACCAGCTCTAGATCATGGAGGTTGTGTCATGAAATGTCCAAGCAGCGAATCTGGCAACCACATGTCTTTCCTTACGTGTATGACCACAGACCTCAAGCAGTGACTCATCGCCCCTCAACGTGCCTCCCTCTTCCCCCTTGACATCCACTTTCCCGATCCAAGATGGGCTGCTTCCTCCTTTCTCCTGTGTGCTCATACTTCAAAGGTCTGCCTCCATTATGTTTAGCTGTTGGCCTCACTCTTATTCCAGTGAGAAAATAGAAGCAATAAAACAAGAGCTACTTTATTTCTCCACCACTGTATCTGCCGGCATCCCTGTTTCTGCACCTACGCATCCTGCCTCTCCTCAGCGCACCTGCTCCCACCTAAGATCCATCTCTCCTCCTTCGCACTGGCGGACACCCCTCCTCACCTGCTCCAGCACCTTGTTCATGAAGTTATCCTCTCTCTCCCTGTTCTGCATTATCAATTTCTGCTTGCTACCGGATTGCCGCCCTCATCACACGAGCAAACATGCTGTAGTAAGGAAAAGTAATAGACCCACATCACCTACTGCCATGTCACTTTCTTGCTCTTTGCAGACAAACTCCTTGAAAGATTTGTCTTATCCTCTGTCTCCCCTTCCTCACTTCCCACTCTCTATATCTGTTTCTGTTTTATAATTTTGAAATGTTAGTTTTACAGTCTAGCACACATGCATGTACCCAGTTATAAGAAAATACCACCACGGCAGCATCACAGAAGCTCTGCTCTTACCCGTCTTACCAGTGTGTTCTACGTTCTTCCCAAGTGAGATCACTATTGTGAAAAAAATTAGTTTTGCAGGTTGTTGAGCTTTACATAAAAGAGATCATACATTACTTTGTGTGTATGTGTGTGCATGTTTCGGGATTCTTTTGTTCAGCATTATGCTTATGAGACAAAATTCCACGTAGCTGCAACACATTCATTTTCATTGCTCTACAATAATTTATTGTAAGAATAAACCTCACTTCATTCATCCATTCTCTGGTTATTGATGGACACGTGGTTTGTTTTCAGTTTGGGAATATTATGACTAATGTTACTGTGGATGTTTTTTCTTACATCTTTTGTACACAGGTACACTTATCCCTGGTGGGTTAATACCTAGGAGTGAAATTGCTGAGTCACAGTGCACAGATAGGCACGTTGAACTGTAGTAGCTGATGCCAAAGTGTTTTCCAAAGTGGTGGTTCCAATTTATATTCCCACCCACAGTGTGTGAGTATTGAGATTGCTCCAAATCCCCTCCAAAATTGGGCATCATGAGTCCTCTTAATTTTAGCCTTCGGTAGTGTCTCGATAGGATTTTAATTTGCATCTCTTGATAATGATCAAGCTATTAATTATAAAAGGTGTCCTTGACTCTTCTTTTTCCTCATCCCCTGACCCAGTCCATCAGCAAGTCCTGTCTGCTCCACCTCCGAAACATCCCGGATCTGACCACCCTTCCCCACCTCCGTTGATAACGCCCTGGTCCACACCACAGCCCGGCTCGCCTTCTCCGGGGACTGGTGGCTCTTCGTCCCTGCCTCCGTACAGTCCACTGGCCACACAACAGCCACAGTCACCTTCCTGTCACTCTACTTCTCTCTTTAAACCTCTGTGATGACTCCTCATTGCCATTAAATGAAGTACAAACTTTGAGGAAGGACGAGTCCCAAGCCCCCCTGGTCTGGCACCTGCACATGCCTCCACCCTCCCCCTGGCTTGTCCTGGTCGGGCAGCACCGGCCATCCTCTGTTTCCTAGACACGCCGTGTTTGCCTCCGCATCGAGGACTTTGCGTTTGCTGGTCCTTTGTCCTGCTGTCCCCTCAGACCTTTACGTAGCTTATCTCCCTTCATTCAGGGCTGAGATCAAACATCGCTTCTAAAACACACGGCCCTTCCCCCACCTGCAGATTCTGCCTACTTCCTTACCTGGCATTTTCTCCTTGGTCGTTTTAACTCTTGTTCATTCATATGTAGTAGTATTTTTTTTCCTGACACCTCTGCTAGAGGATAAGCTACATGAATGCAAGGAGTGTAGAAAAGAGCTTATAATACAGAAGGACCCAAAAGTATTTGATTAAAGGATACTGACATATACTTACCATGCTCAGAAGCTATTTTATTTTTTATTGGTGTCTCAGTTGGAGTAGACCGTATAGACTGCTGACAAGTTTTTCTGTGCAAAATTACAGTGTTATTCTATAACGATGAAAAGACATAAGTTTTCATCCTCCAAATATTGGATTTATAAAACTTCTACATATTTGGAATTATTAAAATATCAGCTTTTTATTCCCTATTACACATGCTATTGAAGACAAAATAGAAAATAGAAATATGCATAAAGGAGAAAATATAAATCACCTTCCTGTCACTCAGAAATCAAAATTCTGCCACTAATAAATAGTTAGGAATTATATTTTGTTGCTTGTCTTTATGGACTTCTTCCATGCTTTAATGTATATTACATTAAAATAGAATCAATATGTGGATACTATTTGTAATCTCCTTAATAATATGTTATAAACATATGTCCATGAAAATATATATAATTTGACATCATTTTAATAACTGCATAATATAGCAACACATGTATTCTTTTCTTTTCAAGTAATTTCCTATTTTTGAAATCATAAGTTACCATCTGTATTTGCTGTAATATAAGATGCTACGGTAAACACATTATGAGCTAAATCTTTGCCTTAATTATTTCTCAAAGATAAATACCTAAAAGTGAAATTGCTGGATTCAAGGGCAAGCACGGTTTGAAGGTTTTTGATTATAATGTCAAATTGATCATTTTAATGTACATTTCCTAAGAATAATTCCACAACGTCTCCAGTTCCTGATCCAAATGCACAGGAAGTCAGTGAGGGCAATTAATGGGACAGAGACTGAGAATGGGGCAGATCTCTGGAGATTTAGGGAAGAGCTCTTAATAATGCCCCACCTGAATATAAAGGGCATAATTCTAAGAAGTCCTAATTTCTTCCCTTGTTACTTTATTGCATCCACCTTTATAAACTTTATTAAATCTATTCTATTAAGTAGCAGTAGTTCATTATTGATGAAACAAAATTTTCAGAGCAGCTCCCTTAGAGACTCGATTTGGACCAAAATTGTAAGCAAAGCAAACATAAGTTCCTCAAAACACTTGACCACTTGACAAAAGTCTGACCAAAGAGAAATTGTGAAGAGCCAAACCTTACAAAAATTTTAAACAGCAGCCTCTACCCTCAAACGGTTGCGATTTTTTTTTTTTTTTTGCTTTCTAAATATATTAAATTCATCCAATAACACTTAGTGCTAAGCCCTAAGGGGATAAAAGAAAGACGGCATGCCCACCCTTCCCGGTGCTGGCAAGTTCAGCAGACGCTGCAAAGACAAGGTGGTGCCAGTGACGATGCCAGCACACAAGGCTACCACGCGTAGCCCTCCTGGCAGTGGACAGTCCTGGGTATTTGTTGAACAGAAGAAAGAATGGATGCCTGGTATGTGACAAAGCCCTACGTTAGGGAAGACTGGTACGAAAACAAATGGTAGAGCCCCTGTTCTCGAGGAATTCAATCTAAAGGAAAAGAAAGACCACAAAAGTATTATAAGGCAATGTGCTGTGTCCTAGTGGTGGTAGTTCTGAGGTCCTTTGGTGACTGAGAGTAATCTGTCATCTCTTAAGGAAGATGACACAGGGCAAGTGGAAGTGCCATGCTATGGTGTTCAAAGGGGAACATCAGGGAATGCGGAATCAGGGAAGTTTTGTGAAAAGAGTGGCCTTTAAGCTGGGTCATGAACGATGCCTGACACCTTGTCATGATGAAGTGACAGGAAAAAGGATGTTCTGTAAGGAAAAGACAGCAACACAAACAAAACCGGCGTGGGGCTGCTGGCGATAATAGCCTCCCAGAGCAGTGGAATTGTGGCTGCTATTTCCAGCAGGGGTCCCCAGCCTTTTTGGTCCCAGGGACCAGTTTCATGGAAGACAATTTTTCCACAGACCAGGGGGAAGGGGGACAATGGTTTCAGGATGATTCAAGTGCAGTACATTTATTGTGCATTTTATTTGTATTATTATTGCATTGCAGTATATAATGAAATAATCATACAACTCACCGTAATGCAGAATCTAATACCGCCACTGATCTGGCAGGAGGCGGAGCTCAGCAGTGATGTGAGCAGTGGCCGTGGCTGTAAATACAGATGAAGCTCACGCACTGCCGCTCACCTCCTGCTGCGTGGCCTGGTCCCTAACAGACCACGGACTGGTACCTGTCCACGGCCTGGGGCTTGGGGACTGCAGGTTTACAGCACATGGTTAGATGTATTCTTAACACTTGAAAGAGCTCTCCAGTCGTAGCAGGGCAAATCCTTGCTTATATACTTTTAAATATACCACAACCTATTTTCCTATATTTCTTACTTTTGAGTCCGTGTTTTGAGGACACTTGGAGATCAGTAAATAGATCAATAAAATAGTAAACCATTAGTCTGCTTAATCAATACTTATATGGAGTTTAGTTTCAAAGACTCATCACCAACAACTTTGTAAGGAGAAAAATCACAAAACTCACCTGACATGCTGGCCATGTAGCTCCACTTTATTTAAAAGTATTGGCAGAATAAATAAGGAGTGTCATGGGGGTGGTGGTGTTATTGACCTCTTTACTTCACATGCAACAGTCTCTGAGTCATGGTACCACCCCAAGTTAGAAGAACAGAAAGATGCTTCATCTGCTTATCATTGATTTAAGTGCTTGAAATCAACTCTGTATGTATACCAGCCCCCAGCACAGCTGTGAATAGCTCTGAATTTGAATCATTTTGAACATAATATGAAATAAGGGGCCTGACTATTTTTAGGTTCTACTTAATTATCTCCAATAATCAAGCACAAATCTTTGTATTTTTCCACTCAGTATTCCTTCTCTCTCTGGTCTCTGCGCCCCTCTGAGGTACAAGTGAGCACACATGTGTGTCCAGGCGCAGGGTGATGAATGGGGTCACGTATGTGGTGGACAGACAGTGTGATTAATTGCATGTGCAATGGCAATGGAGAGAAGAGAAAGGTCCAGAGTGGTTGGTTCAACCCAGTTTGGAACGGAGCGAGGTATGAAAAAGGTCTGTCTGCAATGAACAGCGCCCCAGGCACTTGCTGCTCCTTGCCTTTCTCATGGCTTCTTTGTTTGCCAACCTCTCACCTCCCCAAATTTCAGTGGTGTTTTAGCACTTCATACTTTAAAGGAAACAGAAACCCATGTTTCTTTTCCATTTACTCGACCTTTAATCAGTGGCCAAACTTAGAGCCGATGTTTGCTTTGACTATCAATAGACTGTGCTTGTTATTTCTAAACACTGAAAATAACCACTGTGAATGGCAATCAAAATGCTCGCTGAGCAGGGCAAAAGGGAAGTAGGGTGAGGTCAATTTAATAAGAAATTCCGAAGTGGCTTACTAGGGTATTTTCCCAAATAGCTTTTTTTTGCCCTATGAAGCCACAGACAGTTAGTTATACGGTCAATTCTGATTGGATGAGTGGGTGGGTGGATGAGGGAAGCTCCTACAACCTCTTAAATAGTTTTCACATCACACAGTGTACATTCCCGTATAGAAATGTATTTTGCATTTATTCAGCAGATTGGAGTCAGGCTGAGTTTAAAGCATTCCTCAGACATTTAAGGTAATATTTTCTTGGTGACTCAGCAGGACGGAAGAACCAGGATATCATTTTCTGTTGAATGATTTAAGAAAGGGTTTTTGTTGTTGTTGTTGTTGTTCAGTGTGGTGCCCATACCTAGGCGGGTGCACATGTGGGAGAGAGAGAGAGCCCTGCACACTGTCAGAGCCAGATGCCAGCGGGCTGGGAGGGAGCCACTGACTCAGTTGGTATGTGAACGTTTGTTAGTACAAAATCACATGGAGATTCACTCTTCACAGCTCACAATGAGCTGCTGATTGCAGAGGGCCAGGCCCGCTGAGCTCTGCCTGGCTGAGGTTTTGTCAGCACTTTCATTGTGATCTTAAATTTCTGCAGCTTATAACTCAGCTGTAGAAAAAGTCTGAGAGTCCACAAGACCAAAGAGACTCCAAAACTCCAAAACTTTTTAAACCTCCACAATATTATCAATTCAAATGCTTGGACAATTTTATGTGGCATGAAGTTTTCCACTGTGGGGATGAAAAGTGGGAGTTTCCAGCATGTAGCCTTCAAAGAAGGCAGGCACTTCCAGATTTTTTTTAGCTAAAACACTGAGTCAAAATTCAAGTTAAAAAAAAATCTAAAATATCCTCTATGATGTAAATAGGAAACAAATATTAACAAAGACCTTTAGAATAAAGGATTGAATAAGTAACTGCAAAACACTATTTCACATATTCTTTTTAAAAATCAACCTAGAAAAGCTGTTACAAAAACTATTTGAAATAACTTTTATTTTTTAAATATATTGGGAACACGCAAGGATATTTTTATTTCAAATTCAAAAAGGCCAGAGCGTTTGATGGCAGAGGGAGTACTGGACCTTGAAGAATGAGTGAAATGATTTCAAAGGTAGAAATGCGCAGGAGGGATATGATAAGAGAATTCAGGAAGTGAGAGAAGTGAAGGGTCTTCCCAGGCAGGTACAGTCGCACTTCCAGCCCCAGGACAGGAGGGGCTCATGTGACCTTGATCCTGAAGCTCAAGGGTTCTGAAAATCATTCTTTGTTCTCTGGGTCCTACAACACATCCCCAAGACAGTCTGCAGTGTCTTAATTAGGACCCGAAGGAAATCTTCATTAATTATTGCATTCATTTATTCAATAAACATGTATTGAGTACCTGTCCATGGCAGGCACGGACTTGGATACTAGAAAACGAACATGACTAAGACCGTTGACCTCTGAAGGGCTTACAGCCTCCCAATGGCAAGCAGCATGTGAAGGAGCAAGTGCAAAGGTCGTGGGTAGACCCAGGGGACAGTGGATACCTGAAGAGAGAAGTGACTGATTCCACCTGGACAGAATGGGAAGGGCTTCACACACACTGTTGCTTAAGCTAAGTTGGTAGTTGGAGCAGTAAAAACAGAAGAGCCCCCCTAGGGAGATCTTATCGGAGGAGACGAAGGCCACACGGAGGGACTCCGGAGGGCACCACCATTTAGGGGTCTGGAGTAGAAGAAGAGCCAGAGAAGGAGAAGGAAATGAGAGTGAGGTGGGCATGTCAGGAGGGCACGGTGATGTGGTCCCCAAGACAGGGGAGTTTCAAAAGAAATGCCAGCGACAGACCAGTCGAGATGAAACCTGAAAAGAGCCTGCTGGATTTGACCATCCGGAGACCATAAAGGCACACAACAGAACACATCCGCGCACAGTCTGGGAAAGAAATAAAGAATGCAAATTAGAGAAGAAATCGTGGTAGCAAGGGTAGAATTCCTAGACTACGAAGAAAAGAATAAAATGAGCGATGTGGCCAAGAGCACAAGTTTTGGGACAGAGATGTAAACAAGCATGGGTGTGATGACAGGGCGTGAAGAGGGGCTTGGGAAACACAGCAAGAGTCAGTCTCTCTCTAATCAGTCCCTGCCCCACCCGGCGTGCAATGTGGTGACCAGAGGTGACACCGCTGGCACCAGGCGGAGCCGTGACCAGAGCCCAGGGCCCTGGCTCCCTCTCGCTGGGGCGAGGACCTCACTGTGGAGAATGTCCGTCGTGAGCAGTTTTTATGTGTTCACTCCCCATGTGGCCTTGAGTGTGTGACTTAACAACATGAGCCTTAGCTTTTCTCACTGGCGCATCATTTCAGTGATTTAAATTGCAGTGCTGAGTTAGAACAAAGTAACATAAATGACGTAAAGCACCGAAAACCTCCGAGGCATGGAGGGTGCTCGGTCCCCCGCCGTCTCCCGCTTCCTTCCTTCCCGTGCCGCACGGTGGAGAGCAGCGGCCTCGCCCGTTTCTAAATTTCATAAGAAATGAGTCTCCTCTTCACATGCCATTTCTCTTTTAAACAGATGTCGATCAGTTTGAACACCTAACCTTGAAGTTGAACCCGCGCTCGCCTCCCCCGGGCTCCGTCTGGGCCGCGCACGCCCGAGCCGGCCCCGCTGACCGCGTCTGGGGTGCTCTCAGCCCTCAGCCCCGATCGTCCCACAAAATTTTGGAACCTCAGGAATCTTCAGCAAATGGCCTTTAGGCTTTGTTCTGTCCATTGACCGATATTTTTAATACAAAATGTTTTTTTGCCTTAATGTGTTGTGAGAGTGTATACATTTATGAGAAAATAATAGTTGTGCATTTGCACATCACCTTCACTCCATTGGATGTGGCAACTGATCTTTTCCTCTCAAGCTCATTAGCATGTACATCACATGTGTTGAGAGATTTCCTGCAGTTCTAGGAAAGTATAGGATTCCTAAACCTGGTAGCCATATCTTCCTGATGTGAGAAGCAGTCTGGGCTGAGCGCATAGCATTAATTCAATAAATGCGTCTTCAAAAATGATTATATATCTTTCTGTTTTCTCATCTCGCTCTCTCTCTCTTTCCCCGCCCCTACCTGCCCCTGCCCATCACTCACACACACAGGGCACAGATATACCTGGGATAACAGCCACAGACTACTTCTCAGGCTGTAATGCAACCTTTGCAAGTCATAATGCCTGGTGACATTGGCTCTTGCTCCCGCCTCCACCACCACCTGGAGAGTAAAAGATGTATACAGGCTGCTTCCATAAGTTTCGAGTTTTGTAATGGGAAGTTCAGAGTCAGAAAGATCTCCTTGGGAATCTCGGCCGTACCACCTAATAACTTTGACCTGGGGTGCATTCCTCTGCCCCTCTGCGTCTGCTTCCTCATCAGAGGAGCCGGGAGAGTAAACTGGTCCTCACAGGGCAGGCATCTGGGAGACAATCTGAGGGCGGTTCCATGTATCATTCCTGGCATATGGCGGGTATTCAAGAAGCATCCTCTTCCTCCTTGTCACACGGAGAATATTTAGCTCTGATGCGTCAGTATGGATGACAAAGAAACAGACCATTTAAGCCGAGGTCTCAGCCTTACAGCCAAGGCTGTGGTGTCAAACTCAGGAAATGAGTGAGGGGTATATCACTGCTTTTCCCTTGAGGAAGGACAGAAGAAAGAGGAAAGAAAGGAAGGAAAGAAGGGAGGGAGGACAAAACAAAAAGGAAGGGCAGGAGGGAAGGAGAAAGAGAGGGAGGAAGGAGAAAAAACTAAATAACCTGCAATATGAAAAGTAGGAGGAAAACCCCCAAATGCCGTGAGTTGATCTTGCCTGCGTGCCCGGCGCTGCCTCGATGCTCCCCTTACCCACCACCCGTCCACACACCCACGTGCTGCGCCTGCACCTCATGGAGACAGGGAAATATGAAACAGTAGTCTGGTATTATCAGACCCCGGAAAGGCACTTCTGGAAACACTGATTAGATTTTCTTCAACCTTTTTTAATTTAGTGAGTTCTAGGAGAAGATCACACCTCTCCTAACACTTATAAAGAGAATTTGTGAGCAAGATTGCGTGCGAGTAATACCTATTCGATGCTCGAGGCAACCTGTTGCCATGGTACCAATCAGATTTTTGTCCTCATCAGGGAATAGAAATTAAAACTGACAATGCTTGAGTACAAATGTTTGTGTTTGTCCCTGTGAGCAGTGTGAATGAATGCTTGGAGGAGGTCTGGGTTTGCTGTTATTGTTTTCTGGTTTTAAAACAATAGTACAATTAAAACGTACAGACTCCAAAATAGTGCAGTGAGTTTAGAGAAACAAAAAAATCCCCAAAGGAGTGAATTATTCTTATACATTTACATTATCAAAGGGTGTGGAGACGCCAAAAAACAAGTTCTTAATGGTCAGAAGCAGCAGCGTCATCTCAGAGCCAAAGAGCGATGTCGGTGACTAACGGGTGCAAGTGCGAGGCTGCTGTGGAAGCCTAACTGGCTATTTTTATGGCTTTAGAATTCTGATCTTATATTAGAGCTATAAAACATCCATTGTGCTTTGGAGAACATCTGTGCATTTGGCTCATAATAAAAGAAACATTGAAAATCAAGAGAGGTAGCCTGCTATGGAGAAAAACAAGAGCATGATTAACATGAAACTCAGGAAAGTGGCTGCCTGCGAGGAGGAGACGGAGGGAGGAAGGGGCTTCACAGACATCGCTAATGTTCAGTTTCTTAAGTTGAAGAGCATTTCATTATTCCTCTTGGAACTCCACATAGACATTGCCTACACTCAAAATAGGAATTTACATAAAAAGCTAGAGGGAGAAAAAAGTAGAATCTGTCTGTAAATGGGCTGGAGGCAGCAGATTCGAGTCTTGACTCTACCACTAACCAGCTAGGGATTGTGGGCCTGCCCCGTACCTTAACAGAGATTCAGTCTTCTCATCTGTAATAAGGACACGCTAACTGGCCACTGTACTCTCTTCTCACCTGAAAACTATCCAACTCGGTCTCTATCATGTGGAATACAGTATTGCTAAATGAATCATGTTGGGGAAATACTGTCTTTGCTCCTTGTAAAAACAAAGAATCCTGCAGCTACCACTCAATCATCCTTCCCAGTTCAACAAGCAGTGCGAGGCACTCTGCTATTCTGGGTGGACCCCTGTGAGCAACGCTGCTATTCATTGAGCAGAATTGGGAGATTCTTTTTAAAGCAAGACAGTATGAAGTCAGCGACAGGGCTCATGGCCTGGGAGTCAGAGATCCTGTCCGAGGCCAACACTCTATGCTTCTCCATCAATTGTTTTGTCAGCTTCTCTGAACGCAAAATAGCAACATAATGAACTCAAGAGCCATCTAATTACTTCGCTTTCATTAATTGCACATCAGATGCTGTCAGGTGCTTCATATTTTCCCCCCAAATTACCAAAAACTTACCAAACTTACAGGGCTGGGTTAATCACCATGCTCATCAGAAATGTTTCAAGGAAATGCTGGTTTGCAGCATCAAGAAGACAGAAACAGACTCTTTCCTCCTTCGTTCAATGCTTGTTCATAAAGCCTGCTGTGGGCAAGTCCTGTGCTGCTTGCTGGATCCCACTTAATTTCTCCGAGCACAGACATGAGATGTGGTTATTGCAGACGTGCTCTGGGACGTTGCAGCAGTTTCCCAGGCACCGTCATCATCGTCCACTCGCGCTCCTGTGTCCACTGAGAACAGGTGGATCTGGGCTGCTGTCTTCCACCTCTGGCTTAGTTGCAGGCTCTGGTGTCAGGGGAGGCAGGATGCACTGTGGTTGGCCAGACCAGCTCCTGGCTCCATCCTGAGTGAAGTGCCCATGGGCATCCCGTGGTGGGGCCCCCAGCAGTCCCTTTCCCCTCCTGAGGCTGCAGCATGACCCACCATCCAGCCTCTCAAATCCAGTGCACCAAGCTCTGAAAACTGCGGCAAATTGCTCAGCCTTTTGGAAGCCCATTTATTCCCACTGAAATACAGAACCACCTCAAGTGTCATTATGACACTATGGACAATTATTAGCTCTTATGATGTCATGAACATAAGGCACTGAGCCCAAGACCTGGAACTTAATATTGACTCAAAAAAAACATTAGCCGTGCTCCTTCTTGCTGTTCTGACGTAATGAAGTACTCAGTCCTGCTGCGAAGGGAAAGCATTTATCCTCGGAGGAACTCTCTGCTGCCTCAGAGCTCTGTGGGTTCTGATGAGAGACTGAAGACTCTGGTGGCATCCGTTTTTCTCAGATACACCCAGGCATCCTTGGGGGACAATCAAATTTGGGCACACCCTCAAATGAAGGGGAACAATGTTGGGCACCAAATGAGTCATGGCATCTGAGAAAACAAAATCAGTAGGCAGAAGTCATCAAGAGGCTAATTTGAAAATGATTCAGCCACACTCCTTACCCCAGCCCCCTTCAATAAGAGTGGAGTGCAAGGATGATAAGAAAAGTTTGCAAAGGTCTGCGATAACCCGTGAAAGAGTACAAGCTGTTCTTATAATAATCAAAATTATCCAGAAAAGACCTGTTCATTCTAAATGTTGAAAGAGAAAGGAAACCCCTCAGGAAATTAAGTCTGAGTTCTGGGACTCCTGCGAACATCCAGATAGCAACAAGAACATGCAATTTATTGGAACTTTTGGTTGCTGTATTGTTCTCATTTCGTTGACTCTCGGTTATTTTTAGTGTTTTCAATTTATTCAGAGAACTAGTAAGTGATTTCTTATGGGACATTAAGTGGGGTTTAAACCCATATACAAA
This sequence comes from Lemur catta, assembly GCF_020740605.2. Lineage (NCBI taxonomy): Eukaryota > Metazoa > Chordata > Mammalia > Primates > Lemuridae > Lemur > Lemur catta. Next base: position 94,688,898 of record NC_059136.1, on the reverse strand, counting down.
CAGAGAAACTAAACTCTACCCACTAAATCACCAAGAGGAGAGCCCAGGTCTCTAACGACTCACCCTGCCTGCCCTCAGGACTTCCCGCCATTGATGTCACAGATGTATCTTTGTTACCTCTAGCAACTGCTCTGCGCTTAGCGCCTACTGTTAATTCACACAGTAGACCCCAACAGAATACGGAAGAGGTGAAGTATGCATTTGATAAAAGAATCAAACTAGGTCATCTCTAAATCTAACATTCAAAATAAGTAAAACCATGTTTATTCCAGTCTATAAAATGTTTTACTGATACTTTGTTCATCTTCTTTGGAGGATCTAATATTTAAGTAATAATTATTCTTTAAAACAATTTCACATTTAAAAATAAATGCTGACTCATTGAAGATCCAATACAAGAGACTTGAAAATGCATATAAATAGTCAACAATAAAGTCAGGTATTAAAAAATCCAAATTTATTAGACATGATGAAAAGTAAGTGGTTTTTTTCATTTCAAGGAGAAAAAATTAAAATTACTCTGAAGATGATGTATTTCAGATCTCAGCTTTTATATTTTACCATTTTATTATTGATTCCAAATTATTTTCCTTTGCCTCTTTCTATTAACTGAGAAATGTTTTTATTTTTATTGTCAAGGCAAAGGAAAATAATTCTGAATCAATAATGAGGTGTTTTAGTTCCTAAATATGATTTCTTTTGTGGGTGTTTAATAGGTTTTCAAATTAAGTAGACATTCCTGAAATAAACATTTAGTAATGGTTCTTGAGAGAGATAGAACCAATAGGAAATATATACATATATAAATACACACACATGCACGTACATATATATATGGAGAGAGAAAGAGAGATGTGTGGGAGAGAATGTATGATGAATTAGCTCCTGTGATATTAGAGGCTGAGAAGTCCCTCAGTAGGCTGTCTGCAAGCTGGAGAACCAGGGAAGTTGATGGCGTAGCTCTCAGTCCAAGGCCAAAGGCCTGAGAACCTGAGGGGGCCACTGGTACACGTCCCAAAATCCAAAGCCCAGAGCACTTGGAGTTTCGATGTCCAAGGGCAGGAGAAGAAGGGTACCCCAGCTTCAGAAGAGGTAGTGAATTCACCTTTCCTCCAACTTTTTGTTCTCTCTGGGCCCCCAGCCGATGGGATGGTGCCCACCCACACTGAGGGTGGATCTTACCCACTCCATCCACAGACTCACATGCCAATCTCCTCCAGAACACCTTTGCAGCCACACCTGAAATAATGCTTTGCCAGCCATCTAGGTATCCCTCAATCCAGTCAAGTTGACACCTAAAATTATGACATCACAGTATGGCATCAATTCATCAAAGCACTTTCCCCTGAATCACATCTCTTCCTAGCCCCACATGTGGAATATGTATTCTTACTCCCATTTTCCAAAGGGGAGCTGAGATCCAGAAGGTTAATGCCACGTCCAAGGTCAAATCAGGTCAGAAAGCAACCTTGTGTTTTCTCTTCCAGTTACGTTGTGTTTCTATTATAAAGCTTCTCCAAAAAATTAAATATTATGCAAATTCTAAATACTACATCAGAGGAAAGAATTATTCTTTAGATCTTTATAACATTATAATTGGAGATGGCTTTGTCAACTTCTCTTATTTTAAACAGCCAGGAAAGGCAGTGAATTATTTTTCTGATGCTGAGGTTTGGTATTTTAGTAGAAGAACTCAAGCTATGACTTATATTTAACTTTATTGCAACAGGAATATGAGTTAATGAATGGAAGTAGTCATTGACCTGGAACAAGATCACTTTGAACATGACACTATTACAGAAAGTGGTAGCATTTATTTTCAAATAACCACATTTTAAAAGCAGTTGTGAATATATTCCAAAGAATAAAATGCTAGCTACTAGATTTTGAGAAGCAGAATAAAATATGATACTGAGTTACTGAAGGGTGATAGATTTTAACGGATATGGCTGAGGTGGTTTGTTTTAGAGTTTATAGCAATAAAGATAATCAGGTAGTTCTTAATGTTGCCAAGAGTGCTGCAGTGGAGCCATTAAAGGAAGGAGAAAGGGAGGGCATTGGAAAGGTCAGAACTTCGATTCTGGGAGATTTAAATTTGGTATTGATACCATTGACACTTATAGCATCCTAAAGGTGGAAAATTAGTTTGTAAAAAAATGTTTTGTTACAGAAGATTGGGTGGATGCCCAACTAATACTAGGCTCTATCAGCTTGTATTCTGGGGGGAAGTTGCATTTATTAAGTCTTGATTTTTTTTTAGCATCTGTTTTTTTAATCACTAAGGATTTTAGGTAAATGGTCTCATCAATTTCCAAAATATTCTCATGGGTAGGTGAATTGCAGGAAGAGACAGTTGTGTAGATGTATATACACCACAGACCAGGGCAAATGTTGAGTGAGTAAATGAATGAGCAAATGTTCAAACTATAACGGACTGAAAGAGCAATTGCACTGACCCAGCCTTTGATCTACCTGATACAACACTGACCTGAAGAGGCTCTTTACATATCTCAAGTCTCTGGCACAAGTTTGATCCTCAGTACATACAGCCAAGAGCTACAGGAAAACAATGCTAGGTGCCCAGCAGAGGGACATAGAGTAGGAGAGTAAAGGGAACCACTGAGATACTCTTAGTTTAGACATTCTGAGTATTTGGAAGAGCAGGAATTTTTGGTTTTGTTTTTTAACTTTTTGGGATAACATTTTTATTTTAGGCAAATTGGAACTATAATTTGAAATTTTCTAAGATGACTGATATTAAATGGTTAACATTTCTGAAATGATCCCATTTTTCTAATAATTAGGACAATGTATTAATTTCATTTAATCCTCCCAACGGCCTTTAAAGTTCTATTATTATCCCAGTTTTATATAGGAGTCTTATGAGAAGATTGGGTAAGTACTTTATTATGCCAATGTCACTTATAAGAAAAAAGAAATACAGAAATATAACTTGTCTTATGTCACAGGAAGAAAAAAGGGCAGAATTAGGATTCATATTCAGACAATCCGACTCCAAAGACAGCACGTGTACCCTACTACATGATACTACAAACCACATTGACTCATAAATTGTCTCATAATCTGACTTATATTTTAATATGTTATTTGTGAGGGGAGACATCAAGTAAGAATTTGGCATCCTGATATGGAAGTCTCCCTTGCAAATTGTCCTCAGTATCATCGCATCAATTTTGGACATGCAGAATGTGACCGCAGAAGGGAAATGCAGAGAGGAGGACTTTTCAAAAGGAGAAAACAATACATGTCACAGCACAGGGCTTGTTTCAGGAATAGCAATTTATTCTACGTGCCTGGGGGTGATGAGTGAGGCTTGAGACAGGAAGTTGTAGGCTAAGTTTGGAAGAACATGCTGGAATTAGGTCTTCCTTCAGGCAGAAAAAGTCATGAGCAAAACCATTCGGGGAAAATAATTCCCACTTTCTGGTGAAAAGGCAAGTGTGCATTGGGAAAATGTATAAGACGGCAAGTGTGCCGTTTATTTTATATTATTTTATTGACTGTGTTCAACTTGTCAGATCGTGGTTAGAGTAAGAATGCCCACAGGGTTGGAACAAAAAAATTCTAGAAACAGTAGCCTTGTGACTTACCATTTGAACTGCTGAAATATTTCTACCAGGGGAGAGAAGAATGGCCAAAAGATAGGATGAGAGATGGCCATTCCAGGGGAGGGGGGTCTGTGGTTTTTGCTTTGTTTGTTTTTAACTGATCCATTGGATAGAGTTATGTTTTATTCTGGCTAGGAGGAGAAAGTTCCCTGAAGATAGGGAGGTAGGCAAACCCCTAGGAGAGATTTACCTACAAGTTAGTAAACAGGGAATTGGGCATAATGACAGTAAATATAGGCTGTCAAGAAAACCCATCAAAGCCAGTGGCAGAGAGTGACTACAGTGTGCCTCTAAAGCATCAATCAGCCCTCGCAACTGTGTTTATAAGGCAATAAATCCGATTCTTTAGCAAATACAACCAACTTACAAATTTCAAATAATTCTTGTTACCTCCAAAATAGACTCCATGGGTGAGCTCAGTGAGTTATTCTCATGGCGAAAAATACACCAGGGACTCCTCTTTGAGAATTGCTTACCTGACTGGTGACCGTTCTTTTGAATGACCTCAATACAGCAATATTACATCTTTTTTTCTTTGAAAGTAGGTGTGATTTTTGGAAAATGTCAAAGAAAATTTACAGATTTAAGTCTGGTAAAGAAAGATGCTCAAAACTGGTAATATGCTGTAGGCTCAACTAAAAATTGTGATTACAAAGAAAGAGCTGGGTGCCATTGACCACATCTTACGCTGGCTCTGAAGGCCCCTCCATCCCACTGACACACTGCCTATACTCTGGCCGCCTCAGTCCTGGATTTCCACTCACATCCAGCTTGGCAAACACAGCCTTCTGGAAGGAGGCAGACAGGCCTCAATACTCCAGCGTGTAGGGGTTTTCGCATAGTGTTCACTGGGCCTTACCCCCCCCACCTCCGTTTCAATGTGGAGCATCCTTCCCACTAAGAGTTTGTTCAGTTATCGCCTCCTTGCTGTGAAGCTATCTCTGACCCTTGGAGTGTGCTTTACTCTGCCCTTAAAGTCAAGAATCCTGTTTTATTTATCTTTGTGTCTGTAGCTTCTACAGAGTACCCAGCGTGGTAAGCACCCAATAAATATCTGCTGAATAAGTGAATGAAGTAAACCAATTCCAGAGACTGTGAAGCAAAGTAGCATCACAGAAGAGAATAGATAGAACAGCCTTCCAAGAAAATTGCTTTGAATAATCAATCACTCTAGCTCTGACATGTACACTTTGGTATATTTGACTCTTTGGAGTCTCACCTTTTCAAAAGTACATAACCACACTCAGATGTGCTTAGCCTGTTAGAGAGAACCAAGAGGAGAGACATTCCATTTTACCAACAAAAAAGAATCTGAAACAAGAAGAACTGGCAATTAGTATGATAGAAACAAAAATGTATTTTGTGCCTCCAAATTCTTTGTGTTGCCTTCATGTTTTTTCTATTAATTGCTTAGATATTGCACATGTATAATTTTTAAATTCTTTTAAAATTGTTTCATCCCAGGCATATTTAAAGTGAGTCTGAAAGCACAGTAGCCACTGTGCGAAATGGAATGCACCCCTGCCTGGTGACATGTCAAGACATCAAAATGCTTATCCATTTTATAGGACTAGGAAAGAGCAAATAATCACCAATGAGAGCTGAAATGTCCATGATGTCAAATTTAGGAATATTCAAATCCTCAGGGACCCCTCGCTGGTATCGGGGGAGCGTATCGCATCACCACCTTGCTTTGAGTCCCCTGAGCCGTCCTGAGCCTGTCCCAGAGCACACCCACTCACACATGACGCGGGAAGCCCATGGTCCCTGCAAAGGGAGTTCGGGCCCTAAACTTTCACTGGGGCTGCTTGTCTCCAGTAGCTAATTAGCACATTTCACAAAGCACTGATGAAAGCCTTTTTTATAAAAAAAAAAAAAAAAAAAGAAAAGAAAAAGAAAAAGAAAATCCTACCTAATGGTCTGGATATGGCAAGCCAGAAAGGTTCAAAAGACAACTATGCAGGTTGACACCTTTTGCAAATCTGTGTTCCAGGACCCTAACTGCCGATTCAGTAAGAAGTTTCTGTACTATTAAGTCCTACCCGTTATTGCCAAGGTGGAAATTTGAAAGTTACTACCACGTCTGTTGCTGGTGTGGCAATTTTGTTGTAATATATCATGGGATGTAGCATCAAAGAGGAGATATGTATGCAACCGGATAAATGGGAAAACTTCTGGCCCCCTGCATGGCCCAATGGGAGGTGGAAGTGCAAACTAGTAGAATTAACGCACTTTGTTTTAAATTGATCAGATTAGCATTTCTAACGTTTATTTTCTTTTGTTTTTAAACAAATTTTCTTTTTTTATCTAGGAAGAAACTTCATTATAACATGTATTATATATGGTAATCTCTCACTTTTAAAAAATCCAGATCTAATCCGTTGCATCATATAGCAAATATCTATAGCTCCTGCCGTTGTTAACAATATTACATGTTGCTAAAATACCATATGAAGTCACAGAGACTTTATATATCTTGGTCTTAATTTGACAGTTTCCTAGTGCTTTTAGCTGGACTGTCTGTCTCTTTCCCTGGTCTCCCAGTTAAGCTTCTGGGGGGGGTCTCCCTCTGTGGTATCACACCTGGCTGGTAGCCTCTACTAATTACTAGGTGATTGCCTCTATTGTTTCTGACTAACCGTGTGGCATAAATTGCCAGTGGTCTGATGTGATTACTCTGTAGGAGAAGGGCACTGCAGGTCTTCAGTGCTGCTTTCACCCCAGGAGGGCTCTTCTCAGCCACCTATGCCGTCCTTGGTTCTCCCCATTAAACTTCCTGCTTGTCTTTTCATTCTTGCCATAAGGATCATGGATCACCTTTACTGCTCACCACCAAGATCGCCATTGTTTCTGACAATGCCCCTAGGCATGAATTTCCACATGCTCTGCTCTAAATAAAGGTCGTCCTCTTTGGCAGAGATGCTGGAGTTCTCTATTCTTGTGCCTTGCCTCTTCCCCCAGGCAGAGCCTCTGTGCAGCTGCCGTGCTGGGCTCCAGGCAGCAACCTGCTCCTCCCAGAATAACACCCCTGCTCTGTCCCTGGGGGACTGGGTGGGGATGGTAAACTCTAGTCTTCTCAGCTTGCCCCTCCCTGCATGGAATTTCTGCCCTCTGAGTGAGCCGGGGCTCAGGAGACCAGGGCCCGGTACTCTCAGCCCGCTGTGTCTGGATTAGAGCTTCGCTGCTACAAGTGGGAGGTTGATGGGAGAAGGCAGCCACATCCTCTTGGCTGTGTCTGCCTGGAATAGAGCTTCTGCAACACAAAACTGAGGGCAATGAGATAGGCCAACAGCCTGTCCCTCTCAGGGTGAAGCTGTCGCTCTAGACTGAGAAAGAAGAGGAAGGGGGCCCCATCTTCTGGGCTGTACCTCTCCAGAATGGAACTTCTGTCCCACTGAGCTGGGAGAGGCGAGGGGTGAATGTGAGCTGGCCGTGGCATAAGTGTCACAGTGTCTCGTTGTTCCTAGAGAGATTTAATAGATTTTCTTGAATAAATGTTTCTCCATTTGCTATAGTTCCGTAGGACAATTTTCACACTTTATTTAAATGGTAATTTTTTAAATAATTTTCAGCAGTTAAAATGGTTGTTTCACTAGGGGAAGTGTCTGTCAAGCTCCTAACTCGGCCATACAGGAAGTCGATCCCTACCTTAAATGTTTGTGATCTTGGCAACCTAAACACTTAACCTTCTTTTCATTGTAGGTTCAGAAGACTGTCATTTAGTATTAACCAATATATTGCTTTCTAAATTCTAATACATGTGTTTCAGCATTTCAACAACATAATTTACCTTTAAGGTCAAGAATATCCTATTCTTGATGGTATACTCTCTAAAGACTTCTTCTGGAATAAAAAAAAGAAAGCAATCTCTTACTCTTAAATTTTTCATATTGACAGATGTCTTAATCCATTCAGGCTACTATAACAAAATACCATAGACTGGCTAGCTAATAAACAGCAGAAATTTATTTTTCTCAGTTCTGGAGGCCGAGAAGTCCAAGTTCAAGGCACTGGCAGTTTCAGTGTGTGGTGAGGGCCCGCTTCCTGGTTCATAAATGGTGCATCTTGCTGCGTCCTCACGTGGCAGAGAGCAGAAAGAGAGGAAGCAAGTCCTCTCCCATCTTATTTAAGGGCATTAATACCATTTATGAGGGCTTTACCCCCAAAGGGCCCGGCAAAGGCCCCCCCTTCCTAATACCATGACCTTAGAGGTTAGGATTTCAACATACGAATTTTGAGAAGTCACAAACTTTAGACCATAGCAACAGACGTCCTCAGCCACGTCCACCTCACAGGATAATGAGAGGACAGTAGACTCTACTAATCCCATATTAGGATCTCTCATCCTAGGACTGCACTCAAGCATTTAATTGCCATTAACTCATTTCCATTGATGACCTCACCGCTAAAACTTCTTTGGTAGGTTAAATTGTGATACCCAAAAATATGTTGGATTCCTAACACCTAGCACCTCAGAATGTGACCTGATTTGCAAATAGGGTTTTTGCAGATGTAATTAGCTAAGAAGAGGTCATTAGGGTGGGCCCTGATCCAAAATGACAGGTGTCCTTTTAAAATGCAGGAATTTGGGCACAGACACACACACACAGGGAGGGTGCCGTGTGACAACTGGAGTTACACTGTCACAAGCTAAGGAGCTGCCAGAGCCGGAGAGAGGCCTGCAAGGGGTCCTTCCCTGGCCCCGTCAAAGGGTGCGTGGCCCTGCCAGCACCTGGATCATGGACTTCCAGCCTCTGGAACTGTGAGACCATGAACTCCTGTTGGTGAAGCCACCCAGGTGCTTTGTTACAGCAGCCCCAGAGAGCCGTGCACACTCCATACTCACAGCCAGTGGTTCCCTGCTAGCTGGTGTCACCCCAAGTTATCTGTCAACTACTCAGAATCTATATAATGTTCCGAAGACCCCAGATTATTGTAAAGCTGATCCTTTAAAATAAAGAGCAATAGAAGGTGAAGTTAACATAGTGGCTAATCGATTGTAGGCCTCATGGAATCCATCAGAAACATACTGGAGGCAGTGCATTTTAATATGAAATTTCAAGGGAAGATGAAATAAATCAACTGGCAAATAGTAAAGAAGGAATGTAGCTCTACCATTCATATGAGAAAAATAAAGCCAGTGCTAGATTTTATCTCCTGTAGCATCGCGCTAGGGTCTCCCAGTCATTTACTCATTTAACAAATATTGATTGAGTGCCTCTGGTTTGCCAGGCTCTTCTAGTCTCAGTGCTTATTAAATATCTGTGGAAAATAAAGTGGAATCGTAAGCCTGTCTTTAAGTCCCTGGCAACACGCTCTCATTTCTGCTTGGTTGCTGCTGTCTGCAGTTCCTCGGAAACACACCCGTGTCCTCACGTTCCTGGTGCCTGCTGGAACCCACACGTCTAACATTTCTTTCTCCAACCCAAGGCTTCACGGTCAAAGTCCCTGCCAAAGGCTGATTTTTATGTTCTAATTGTTACGTGCACGTTGTACAGAGGCCTCTGAAATGACCCTGGATCCAGGGGAAATGCTAAGGGAGAGAACCAAGCTTTGACGAATGGAAACTGGCCTGTGGTTACCTCGATTTCCAGCAAGGCCGTCCATAGGCCGGCAGATCAATTTAACAATTCATTTGTGAACATGTGGAGGCTTCTGGCTGAGATATGTTTAAAAACAAAAAGAAAACCCATTTTTTTCTCTAGTTAACTTCTTGGCCTTAGGCTTCTAGGGATGTTTTGTGTGAATCACACTGAAAAACCGAAGAAGCAAGGTTAATGGTATAATTTGTCGATTTCAATTTAATGTTTATGATTAGCAATAGAAAACCTAATAATAGATATAATGTTAGTATCAAAAAGAAACGACAGGCTTTGTCCTGTATATTTGTTCTTGAATTAGAAGACTCTGAGAAGGATTTTTTTTAAGTAAGCACTGCATTTTTACTCCATCAACGTACATTATAGGGTACATCAATTGATTTTTTTCCCCAACATACAGAAGACCCTGATGTTGTAAACACCTGTAAAGTTAACTCTTTATAATTTTCTCCCTCCATTAGAACCCATGTTTGCATAAGTTTGGACTGTGGGTAAGGGACTCCCATTCACAAAAAATGTAGTACTGTGTGCCTAGGCCCTTGAATCCCTTTCTCACACATTGATTTTAAAATGTTTTGCTTTCTCCCTGCTGTTGTTCTCCTTGCACCAACTTCTGGCCCTGAACCATCAGGAGCTGGTTGCTTCTTCTGCACCACAGTGGTGGCCATGACAGTGAGTGAGCTCATTGTGCATTGCCAGGTACACTGAGAGGCTAACTTACTGGAGGGATACCCCACCCCCGATAGAATTATAGCAAATAAAACAAACTTGAAAGCCATTCTCAACTTTTTCTTTTCCTGCTACCAAATTGTTAAACTTAAAAATAAATTTGAAAAATAAATAAATAAATACATTTGAGTTTCCAAATTGGCAGGGATTACATGGTAAGTTAGATTAAATGCTTTACTCTAAAAGATCTGAAGAACTTGACAACCTTCTTTTTTGGCATATGAAACACAAACAAAAAATGCTTTGCCTCCCTCATAAGAAGAGAAACCAAATCAAAAAAACACAGAGATATTATTTCTGTCTTAGAATGTGGACAAAAGTTAAAATGTTTGAGTATGTATTTCGTATTCTCATTCAGGAGGGCTGTGGAGAAGAAGGAGCTCTCAGGCTTTGCTGATGGGTTGCCAGGGACATCTCTATGGATCAGGACTTCACATTGTCTAGCAACGGTGCAGGTGCACTTATCCTTGACCTAGCAACCCCACTTCTTAGGCTGTACCCTGAAGATACACCTCTAAAATAGGAAGCAATATTTACACAAATTTATTCCTTGCAGCATTATTTATAATAACAAAAATTCAAATCAGCCCAAATGTCCATTACTAAGGAACTAATTGAATAAATTATCATATAGCTACACAGTGGACCATCATGCAAGTTTAAAAAGAAAAGAAGAAAACTAAATCTAAGTTCTAATTGGAGCTACTTCTAGGATATGCTGTTAAAAACTGTAAATTAAAAGAAAAAATTATGTATGGTATATGCCCTTTGTGTAAGTAAAAAATATACACACACATAAACATCCTTATATTTGTAACAGGAAACACTACAAGAAAATCAAAATTAATGAAAATGGGAAAGAATGAAGGGCCAGGAATGGAAGGATACTTCTCTAAATATGCCTGGTTATATAGATTTGACTTAAAAACATGTTTTCCATATTCAAAATATAAAAACAAATAAAATATAAATATATTTTTAAAATAAAAATAGGCATATGAATAAATCTACTATGGGCCAAGTTAATGACATAGCTACAAAGAAAAAGTCTATTTCAAATGTTTCAAATCAGTATTTTGGCTACACTAACTTAGTGAAACATAGTCTAAAGAAAAATAGAGCTGCAAAGAAATACTAAACTCCAGTAGTCAAATTTGTCATTGTAATATTACTAACCATCATTTTGAAACTCTCCCAATAAGGTAAAGAATGGTGAAAATAAGCAATTATGTTAATATTGCTAGGAACCAAGGCTACCAGTTATAAGTATAAAATGAAAGAATATAAGTAAACAGTTTACTATTTATAGTTGAAATTTATCTCGTCAGTATGAGCTCATGATTTTTTTCAAAGCTATATATTTCATACGTATGTCCACTAAAAAGAAATAGAAAAAAAGGACAACCCAACTGCAGTAGACACACCAAGAGCCCTGGCTGCCAAATCATTCACTACGTGTCAGTCACTACTAAAAGAAGTCTCCTCAGGGGAATGGCTGATTCCCACTCCAGGGGAGGAAACGTAACAGGATGATCCTGGCACATCTTATTGTCCCAGAAAGCAAAGAAGCTGTCAATGACTCTTAGGTCATATTAAAAGAAAACCAAAGCCAACATGAAGAGACTTCCATTGGCCAGAGATGAGACTATTTTAATTAGAAGAATAATGAATGCAATTGATTGAAAAACATGAAACATATAAGAAATAATATGTTTTGATTACTACTAAAAAATAAAAGAGGAAAAGTCCAAAGATGGGGGAGCAGGGACCTTACTAAACATTTTGGAAATAACTAGGATGTCAACTTTTTACTCCAAAAGCTGGCAATTAACAATAAAGAACTAAGCATTTATCTTGCCTTTCCTATAAGGACTGAATTTCAGGGTAAACACATTCCCCAGTTGACGAGGGGAAGTTCTCGTTAAAAAAGAATTTTGGCTAATAAATCTGGAACGAATAATAGAATTAGAAACTTCATCATTTTGAAACTCCAAAGGAAATAATAGATTTAGCAAGTATCATTAAATGAATGAAGCCATTTGATGAAAGAGTGATGGGAAACTTCATAATGTAGAGATCAGACTGTCTTAGCACCACGAAAAGTGGGACAAGATGTTGCGTGTCTCCTAAAATAATGCACTATGAAAAAGACATCACCATCTCCTCTCCAGGAAATAACAAAAATATAACCAAGATAAATTATGCTACCATCAAGCAGGAAATTCTGAAATATGAGATTTCTAAAAAATAACTGATCTTGTTTCTCTTCAGAAGTATATAAAGATGAAATGACACGATTGGAATATACTTCTCAAGGAACAAGGAAGGAAGGAAGAGCAATAGGTGAAGCAATTGTGGCAAAGTATTAATAACAATTGAAGCTGTATGATGGATATATGGAAGCTTATTAACTAGGCTTTCCACTTTTGTTTTGTTTGAAATATTTCTTAGTAAAAAGTTAAAAAAATGTTTTGTTCTATGGCATGTAGAAACCTTGGAGCAATTTGGCCTGCTCTGCTATCCACAGTACAGTTGTAGGTAATGCTATGATTGGAAAAGAAGTCAAAGTTGGAAGTTGGCAAGCTGGCTGCTAGTTTCAGCTGAGTATTCTCAGCGTAGAAGTTGGATTTAAAAGCATTCCTCTTAAAAAGATTGAACCATCTTAAAGCACTACCCATAAAATATGAATGCCTCCCTTTTCCAGGTAAATAAATGAAATTTATTTCAATAAATTTTCTCTTTTTTCAAAAACTTGAGATTGTGCCTACGAGCCTATCTAAGTAATTCCCGTCTGCCCAAGCAAGTTAGTCACCACCAACTGGAGCTCCAGCATGATGCCTTTATGGGCACAGTGAAGATTAAAAAAGGAAGCAGCCCCTGACCATGAGAAGTTTAACTGGGAACATAGAACAAATGCAAGAAATAGATGGAAGGAAAGGACAAAAATAACCTCTTAATTTGGTAGCCAAGATTACAAAACTAAACTGGTTTTCTAAAACCCAAGAGAATCTCATTCTCAGCACCCTTCTGAGTAAAAAAACCAATTCTTACATTCACTATTAATTTTAATTAGCTTCATTCAGTCTCCCTTGAATACTAATCACGTACTGTGGAGATAAGAATGACGATGTGCTTTATGTCTGCAAGGAGCTTACTGACTGGTAAGGTATTTTGACATCTGAGTAACTAACTACAGGAGATTTCACTATTTGAAGAAAATCGATACCAGAAAAGGACAAGTTAAATTAGCTCTCAAAAAAATTATCTTTATCTTGAAAAATAAAGCTAAACGTCATGAAAATAGATTTGTTTTATTACATTTAATAAGACATAGTTTAGACTTAGCTCCATGCACTAATTCATAGAACAAAGAATTACACATGTTGACGGAGAGTGTGGGCATAATCTCACCAACAGGTTATATAATAGCATGATATAATACCACTTCCTGAGTGAGTTTCACAGCCTGATCATACAGAGAGTTATTTAAAAACACATACAAGTTTCTCTAGCTTTTCCAAAAGTATCTCTTACTCAGTTCTCTTCAAATCGTTCTCCCCAAGAGCACCTATCAAGATGTTAATTAACATTTTGAGTTTTCTCTTCTTCAATCATCTGGTCTTCGTATACCAATATCCATTTTTCTTGCTTGCAATTTAGAGTTTCCCAGTATCAGTTTCATCAACTTCATGAAATTCTCCATGTTTTCATCATCATTCTGTAATCACTTTGCTCCGAATTGCCATCCAGAAATCAGCAAGGCTGACCAAGAGGTACCACCAAGATAGATGCTAGCGTCAGTCAGGAAGGCATGATTGAGAGAGCTAATTGTACAAGTTTATTGGTAACATTTTACTTCTCTCTGGAGTGGTATAATTATGGCTCAGATGATGAGCCCTCCAGAATAAATCAGAGCAATAGTGTGCAACCTCCTCACCTTGGGGAGGGATCGAATCACCTGAGAAGCTTCATGAAGTGATTTTGGGGTGGGGAGGGAGGTTGGGGATCATTAAGAAAGCTCCTCAAGTAATTACAACAAGCACCTCTTTCCTCGAGAACTGCTGAGGAAGAGTGGGGAACGCGCTACGGGGGCTCGAGCTGAGGGACAGGGGCTCGTGCCGATTCCAGTGGAGAAAGGAGCACACGAATTGGTAGTTTGCAAGCGGTTAATGGAGGGAGAGACCATCAGGCCGAGGAAAGGGCCTGAGCATGAAGCAGAAAAGTGAGGAGCTGTTTGAGAAATCCTCCGTCGTGGGATGTCCTGAGAGCACAGGATGTGTACCAGGTGCACTCAAACAGGAGGCAAGGGAGCTGGGCAGACCCAACCCACAGGACATCGAGGACAGGACAAAGACTTTGGAATTCATCTGGCAGATAACAGGAAACCAGTGAAAGCTTTCGGGAGGAGAGGGCACTGGCCTTCACTCTGCTGGACGATGGTCACCAAGCACAATGCATGGGATGAATGAGACGATGAAGTAGCAAGGGATAAGGACAAAGACCAAGTTGGGAGGGGTCTGTCCTGCCTACCCGAGGTCTAGGTAGAAAGCAGGAAGCAGAGTGATCATCCAGAGGCTATGGTTTAAGGAACAGTGCAGAAAAACTGCCTAAATCTTAGTCTGTTTTGGCTGCTGGAACAAACCACCACAGACCAGATGGCTTAAACAACAAACATTTATTTCTCACAGTTCTGAAGCTAGAAAGTCCAAGATCAAGGCACTGCCAGATTTGGTGTCTAGTGAGGACTCGCTTTCTGGTTTACAGATGGCAGCCTTGTCACTGAGTCCTCACGTGGAGGAGAGCATAGAGAGGGAACAAGCTCTCTCCTGTCCCTGTTATCAGGACACTAATCCCATCTGGAGGGCTCCACTCTCATGACCTAACCACCTCCCAAAGGCCCCACCTCCTAATACCATCACCTTGGGGCTTTCAACATAGGAATTTGGGAAGGATGCAAACATTGAATCCATAGCATGCTTTTCCACAAAATATTTTCCCACTGACCCTGATATAGTGCTAATAATTTTTATATTACTCAATCCTTCCAGGACTCAAGGCCTCCTTTGAAATGCATGTGCAGTCTGGCTGGGAAGAGCCACATCAGGAAAGCTCTACCTTATTGTCACTGGTTTCTCACTTGAGCGAGGTAGTGCAAGCATTTCTCACTTGCCCTGCAAACATTGTATTGGGACACAGGGCCAGGGGAGGTCTGTTGCAAAGGATGAAATCAATGTTGCAGAAATTCAGAAGTCAGGGTCAGTTTGAGAGCTTCAGCTGGCTAAAGGGAAGAGAGTGTAAGAGAGGATGAGACCAGTCCAGGACAAGCAGCCTGAAGACAGGTTTCACCTATTCCATTGTTGTGCTTGGGGCCAGCATCTCCACCTCGTGTTTCCTTTCCTTCCTGGCTCCTCGACATGCCCTTGGGATAGGGAGGTAAAGCAGAACTGCAAATGTTTTGCTGTGATTTCTTCAGAGAAGAATGTGTCGTGAATGCAAGTATTTGTGTTCGTATCCCCCATCCAGCCTTGTTTGGTTTTTTTAAAATAAATTAATGAGGTTTAACGGTACTTTAATAACTACAACTATGCTTTAAAGAATATATGTCTTTACTTTTGGATGTTCCGACTGTTGTATTGGGCTGAATTGTATTCAGTCTAAAATAAAGCATAAAATCTACCGAGAAATCTCTTTGAATGTATTTTCCAACATCTGACAATAACCATTGTCACCCTCCAGGGCAGTAGTCTGCATATTGTCACCCATGAAACAGTATAAAATAAAGAAAATTTAAGCTAATTTTCAAAATCTGTTTTTTTATTCAAGGACTGGTATTTCTTGATGATTGACTGACCTAATTCTATGACTGCACATACAAAGCAAGAAACAAGGCAATATTCTAGATAACTCAGAACAAAATTAACTTTTGCTTCAATTAGTCTCTTCATTTCAAGAGAAAAACTTTTAAGAGGTAAATTATGTGGACATACTTCACTTCTTCACCAGACACTGCATAGGTGCCGGGATGCGAATCTTACTTAAACTTCCTCTTGCTGTGGGAATTCTTGCCTCTACTGTGCAACCTCGATGGGAAGATTTTCAGGGAACAACTCGGGAAAGCCGTCTCATGGTTATATGCAAAAGCCTGGCAACTCCCAGCGGCAACCAGCACACCCAGAGCAAAACAAGTGTCTGTCTGCTGCGGGTTAGGTTGGGGTTCAAAAGCTTGTGGCCAGAAAGCAACAGGTGGTGAAGTGGCGCAGTAGGGAAGAATCGAGATTACCACTGTGCAGTTAGTGGGGTGTGCCCTGGCCTCCATCAGAGCTGTGCCACTAATGACGTGCAAGAGTTGTTTTTTCCCTGCTGGGAACTCCTTCTGCCATTGCACCCACCACACACACACAGACACACACAGACACGTGTGCACCACTCCCAAGCCCAGGGGTACATTCTAAGTCCCATTGTCACAGTCAGCTGGTTTTCAACTAAGCCCCTGATCAATGGTCTTCCAGCTTCACTGCAAGTCCTTAAAAACCTTGAGGCCTTGGTCCCGCTTCAACCTCAGCCACTCTGCGTCCTCAGCCGATGGAGATGTTAGCTGATACTATGTAATACTGTCAGGCCAGCGGCAGGAGCCCTGCTGCCACTCATCCCTGAGGGCGGGACCCCCTGAGGGGCTCTTCCCCGCAAGCCGCTCGGGGCTGATCTCCTCTTTGAGGACCCCCATGGGTGTGCTGCAGCATTATCTGAAATCAGCCCAACCCAAACTATCCCCCAATTTTAGTGACAACCCGTCTAGTCTTTTTCAAGTAATGTGGAAACAGAGAGAAAATCAGTTTTTATATATAGAAAAGACCCCTATTATCTCCACCAGGAATATGTGCACTTTCAGAGGAAGGAAGGGATAGAACTTTCCTCCCCCTCCTCGAAACCCCCCTCTGTCTCCAAACGGGCTTCCTTAAGAGCAAAAAGTTTCCCAAGAGTAACCCTGACCCCACACCCGCTCACCCAGAGCAGCTTCAGAAAGCGAGGTGAGGTCTTCCATGGGCCACCATACACCCTCACCCTGTCCCTACCCACCCAAATTCGGGAGTAAATGGCAGCTAATCAGGGGTCCTTGCTTAGTTGTTTAGGTATTGGTCCAGCATCGTCATTCTGCAAATACCATTTTATGTCTTTATGAATTTCCACATCAGTCTAAAATCATGTTATTTAAAAATACATCAGAATAGATTTGTCCTTTGTTGGTAGATTTTAAAAAACTAAGAAGCAACAGCATCACGTGGTGAAAGACACAGTGCAAGGGAGGTGTTAATCTCTGCTTGGGCATTAATCAGCTCTGCGGCTTTAGGTAAATCACTTCACTTCTCTGGACCTTGGTCTTTAAAATGAAGACACTGAGCAGAGATCTAGCACCAGATTCATAACCTGCAGGAAGAAACAAAAAGGAACTGAGAATGAGTGAAACCAGACAGGGTTGTAAGGAAATAGGGCTTGATAGCAAAACTGAAGACATTTATATTTAAAATTTTAAGGCCAAATAAAACAGGTTGACAAATTCATTGCAAGGGCCACCAAGGTGACCTTTTCACCCTTTCTTGTTGCCGTCAGCTATTCTCATCTGAAAAAATAATGCTTTGCTGCATTTGGGACTTTACAGAAACCATCATGGTTTTCTTCAAAAGTTCCTATGCCTGTTGAATTTTGTAATATTTCAACTTCAAACTTTTCTTATTTGTCATTACAATATTTTAGTACACAAAAGCACTGTATTTCTCATTCCTCTGAATACCACCAACAAAGAATTTCTAGAAATAGTAAGGTATAGTGTTGTCCTCTAGGTTTACGCCAAGGAAAGATATTTATGTCTAGTGGGATTGGAGTCTGTCTAGACGGCGGGGAGTTTGGACTTTCCACAACATTTGACCTGACAGGACGTTTGGCATAGCCACCGCACACTCTCCAGAACCCCCTTCGAAAATCAACCCTGACAACGCCTAGCACCTTCTACACCCATTATTGTCCATGTGTACAGAAAATAAATGTCTGGCGTGGAGGAAGGCAGAAAGAACCAAAGGAAGAAAGATATAATTCAATCTGAAGTACACGTGGCATTTATGACCTCTTTTTCTGGAACAAGCCAGTAGCTAAACAATAGGTTTGTGAGTTAACTTCTTTCCAATGGCAGCTCATAGGCTACAGATTTGCTTTGTGAACAGAATAGTCCCTGTGATCTAGATTTCTACCTTAATTTTATTAAACCTCTCTTGCTATTCCTGTCATTCAAAATGCACGTTCCTATTCCCATCTGCACCTACAAAATATGTAGAGATGCACTAGAGACCTTGAAATCTTAGAATAAGGGCACTGACAGGCACCCAAATATGTAACCCCAGTTGTCCTTGGGAGGGAAACTGCTCACAGCTCTCTGACATGGCTGCTCAGTGCAGCCACTGGGGAGCGTGGAGCTCTGCTGGTTGGCCAAGGGGACCAGACAGAAAGGTCTGTCTGTCTTTCTCCTAGGTAGGAGGGCTGGGTGAGCAGAGGAAACACAAGAACAGAAAAGGAGGAGAGAGCCATCAAAGGTGGCCCCAGGAGTCCAACACAGAGACTCACTGAGGCTGGGAGGACACAGGGCACAAAACCTCCCAGACTGGAGCAGCCCAGCACGCCGGGCTCTGGGAGGGAGCACCGAGGAGCTTCAGTGTCCCAGTTTGTTCCCAGCCTCTTGGGTTTTTCCTCAACATGTTAAGTGTATGCTAATCTTCATAAAAACTTCCACTCAAGGACAGCTAAGAGCCATCCGTATCTTTGTCTTTCTCAGCACAGTTCAGAGGGACTGCAGTTCTCAAAGCATCCGTGAACACTAAGAGACAATGAAGAGAAAATCATGTCAGGGAATACAGCCAACATGTAATTCAGCTTTCCACATGACAGGTGTCAGGTCCTGCGGAAACCAGCAGGAGTAGCAAAGAACTCTACTAGACTCAAAATTCTACAGTTTGTGACAAGTGCCACTCCTTTGATTCATGGGATACACCCACACCAGCTTACTTCCCATCCATAGATGTGATCTGCCTAAATATCGTCTCTAAGAAATGCCAAAAAAAAAAAAAAAAAAAGATCTAGCTCAGACCTAGATTCCCAGACCTCCCCAATTCCAGTTTCCAATGTCGTGTCCACAGCTGAGTTCCAGCTCACCGCGCCCCCACACCGTGAATTCCATCCTAGTCCCGGTCATCGGCTATACACGCCTCTGGAAGTTTCTATGAAAAACTCAAAGACCTGACCCATAAGGATCAGGAAACTTCCTCTAAATCAAGATCACAATATGAAAATATGTAATGACCATTATGTAGCTATTTTTAAATTTGGGTTACACAAGAACCATCTTGGGACTTCATAAATACAACCCCCTGAAACTCCCCACCCCGATCGTTCCAGTGCAACACGTCTGAGGTGGACCCTAAGGGGCAAGAGACCACCAGACCATGCTTGGAGAAACGCCTCAACAGTACAGCAACCCAAGTCCCTCTGGGGTCATTTTCTCTGTGAGGTTGAGGCAAGGTAAGGGGAAGAGGGAGGCAGTGGCTTGAGGCAGAGGATGGCAGTAAGGCAGTGTGGGAATTCCCAGCCTCGCAAGATTCTCCCTGTGCTTCCAAATCCATGGCCTAATGTAAATCCCAAAAGGTTTCCATCCCAGCAGTGAATGAAAAGACCCAGGGGTCTGCAAGCTGGGTGGGCAGTGGTCAGCTGGATAACACAGACCCGGTCATATTTCTGCATGGCTTTCAAAATCTGGAGCAGCCGCTTTGCATTTCCTCGTCCGCGTTGTGCTCTGGAGCTTGCCTGCTTGGCCGCTGCACTGTTCTGTGAGTCTTGTGAGACCCTCTCTCCAAGGCGACCGCTGAAGGTCTGATATCACAAGGAAATACCCAGAGAAATTTGAGGTCACGACCTTAAAGGCAGACACAGTGGGAGAAGCAGCAAGCAGACGAGGCATCGATGCATTGACTGGGCCACACACACCTAGCCCTGGACTCACGGGCCCCCAGCTGCTCAGCCTTCCCGGAGGGCTGCTCACCTGATTAGGTCAATTCCAGGTGCCGCCCCAGGGAAAGCAGGTGTGTGATGGAGACGCACGGGAGTGTGCACTTGCACGCTGACTCCGCACTTCAGGGTGGTAGATACTGCTCCGATACTTTGCGCTCTACTTGCTCCACCTGCAACCTGAGTGGGTAGAGCGGCTGTCCTGAGGATGGCTCCCTTGTGAGCGAAATGGTCCATTTCCTGCCATCTGGTATCCCAGAGCACAGAGTGAGTGGGAGGCACTGTGCTGCATCTTCAGGAGAGGTTAGGGGAAGAGGGAAGGAGAACAAGCCTACATGAGTGAGGTTCACTAAACGCAGCCTCCTTGCCCTGGCTGAGGGCTGAGGACCAAGGGGCAGACGCGGGCACTCAGCTTTCCAGCCGGTGGCTGTAGGACCGTGGGAGGGCTGTGCTCCCACTCCTGGAGTGCCTGCCCACCCCCTCTGTTCTCCTGCCTCACCCCATCTGCAGGACCTCCCGGGGGACTAGCATGGTCCTCACTCCAACATGAGCAAACTGAAGCGCAGAAGTGGGCAATTTGCCAGACTGCTTGCTGCTAAGCGGGTAAGTCAGAGTCCCAGCCTGGGTCCGTGGGACTCCAAAGTCCATAGGTCTCCTACTGGGACAGCCGTCCACAGGCTTTCTGTGATCAGGATCCCTTTTCACTCTCAAAGATTACTGAGAACCCAAAAGGCCTTTGTTTGTGTGTGTGTGTGTGTGTGTGTGTGTGTGTGTGTGTATATATACATATATATGTATATACATATATATTTTTACCATATTAGAAATTAAAACATAAAAATTTTAAATACACATTTGTTAATCCATTTAAAATTAACAATAATAAAATTAGCCTTACGTGTTAACAAAAGTAACCTATCTTATGAAAAATAATTTGACTGTTCAAAACAAAGGGAATAATGAGTATGACATTGTTTTGTATTTTTATAAATCTTTTTCGCGTCTGGCTAATAACAGAAGATTCTTGTATCTATTTCTGTATTCAATCTGTTGCGATAGCATCTCATAGCCTCTAAAAATCTCCAGTGGATAAGTCATGAGAAAAAAATGTCTTAGAATTATTATGGAAACACTTTCTACCTCCAAGACCCCTTGGAAGGGAGTCTGGGACCCCGGAGGTCCCCTGACCGCACTGCGGGAATCGCTGCGCCGCGGCGAGCTCCGTGCGTGGGAGCGGAGGCTGGGGCTGCGCGCGCCGTGTGCAGGCCCCGGCCGGGCTCGCTCCGGACGCTCCTTCGCTGCCGCAGCCCAGGCACCTGGGACCGAACCACCGCGCCAGTGGGTCCTGGTAACGTCGCTTTACGGAACTCAGGGTTGAGGTTTCCTCTAAGGACAGGACAGCCTCTCCTTTGCCAATGTGAGACCAAGAGGGTGACTCTGCCACTCTTGTGGTGCCCACAAGGCTGCATTTCTTAGAAATTGGGGTTGCCACACCCTGGGAGGCCACACACGGGGTCCTTCCCTACCAGACCTGACCCCGCCACAAGCTCCGTCTTCTGAGTACCAGTCTTTGCAGCCCGTGTTCAAAATGATTAGAGGCTTTTACTGTGATTCACAGTGCTGCTTTTAATTTTCACTGTGAAAATATAGACCTTTATGTATCAACAATGGGCATCCCCTACCTTTGTTCTTCCGTGGGGTTGAGCAGAGTCAGGGTAACATTCGGGGTAATGACCGTCAAAGTGAATATTCCAGCAAGAGAAGCAGACGGGGGCAAGGGCCAGGTGCACAAGCTGGAGCCAGATGGATGGAGATGAGAACCTGGCAGGACACGCACAGGACATGGGAAGGGGGGCCAGAGCCACAGGACTGAGTCGGGCTGCTGAACCCCAGTCATGAAAAAAGACCCCTGCCACCTCCGCCCAAGGTCAGGAGCATCAGGAACCAGAATCACAAGGAGCAGGCAGCCTTGGTTCCGTCCTAAAACCCCACTGCCAGCCTCTCTGACCGCAGCGGGGTCCTGGTTGCTGGTTACTCCACCTAGACATCGTGCTGTCCCTGCAGAATATATCTAACACCATTTCTATGATAGAGTATTTGTACTTACTTAACTTTATCAGTAGTTGACTTTTTAAAATGATACATCAGCTTCAAGCATCTATGGAATGTACATCTTTTTTGAACTGCAGTTTTCATTAACTTTGCAAATTTTGTCCTCAGAGTCAAAAATGATCTCTCACCAATTGACTGCTTGGGTTTTAAAATATTAATAGTTTTTCTAACTTCTTTTTTACATTGTCTCACGTTACAGGTAGACTACTTTTGTGGGAAGGGTCTATAATTTAAGTAAGATAAGTAAATTAGAAGTAATTTGTTCAAACTCTGCCTTTTGGGCAACTGTCAGTGAAGGGCAAATAAAAAATAACTAGGCTTACCTTTAGAAACATGTCATCTGATGGCAGACAAGCATTAGCCTTTTGGCAGTCAGCCATAATTTTACAGCCAGTGATTAAACAACGGAAAGGTTGCGGTTCCATTTGTCTCATCCCTGTGTTAATCAGTCAGGGCTTACGGAGCATCCGCTGTCCGCCAGGGAAGGAAGGCCGGCCTGTGGAGAAGGCCTGGCAAGTATCACATCTCAGAAGATCATACGACGCCCTGGCTTCACCCCCTCCAGCTTGACCCCAACCTCAGTCCTTTATGGCTCATTTCTGAGACCCCTGTATGCCCTTGGCCTGCATGCTGCAGCCCTGGGGAGAGAGGAAAGCGGAGAAGAGGCCCAGGAGTCGTTTCCCAAAGAGTGTACATGAATAAGAACATATATATTTTTATTACCTCAAACTGTTTTACAGTGTCCTCATATTACCTCAAAATACTTATACTGTTTCTCTTGGTACCTGTTAACATTGGGAAGGTTACATTGTGTGTGTGTATAGATAGATAGAGATAACAGATAAGGTAGACATGATTGATAGTTATGGTAGATAATATACAATAGATAGTAAATAGAGAAGATAGCTAGATAACCCCATGACATGTAGAATCACTACATTTTATAACAAGAATTCTTAGAGTACAACCCCTTTGTCCCTCGATTAGGGACCAGAGAACTAACCTGAAGTCTTATTTAGCAACCGTGATCGGCAGCAAACCTGGTCAAACACGCCTGTATGTTTAACTCCACTCGTGCCTTGTGTATTTGGGGGCAGCGGTAGCATCATTTCCCCAGGAACTTCCAGTCTGCAAATAGAACAAGTAAACAAACATCTATCTTCACGCTAACTACAGAAATGCCCTTCTGTCCATTTATCTTCCTAATCCACTTGTTATTTTAATTTCTGTGATCTGTACATATTAAGTGCAACAGTTCAAATGCCTGAACCTGCTCAGTCTAAGCACACACCATTCCTCAATGGGAGGGCTTTGACCAAAGCTGTTGCTATATTCAGCTCTGGATTCCTGCCTGCCTTGCTGGCTGCTTTCTGTAGAGGAGAAAAAGAAAATAGCTACCTAGGGGCCGAGAGAAGCACAGTAATTCTTGCCGAGGCATTCACCTGTCCATCACGGTGGAGGTACACACGGTGTTTGGATTCCACTTCACTCACCGGGTATATTAATGGTAACTCCTGCCTGACAATGCGACAGGCACAGATTACGTCTTTGATGCTGCGTTGTGCCGAGGCCTTATGTGATTTGACATCTTTGCAAAATGCCTGTCTTGCCACAACGAAAAAAACGTCTGGTACAATTTGTGCAAGAATTTGATGCCTTAATACACCTGATGATTTAGACATTCTTTTGAAGTGTTTCTCTGCTTGTGAGAACAAGGCGCAGTTTGCCCGAGACACCAGTGCTTTCCCGGCTCTCTCCACACCCGGCGGGCCGAGGGGAAGTCAAACTGTCGGTACTGTCAGGGTCGCATGGGACACGTGTAGCAAAGAATCAGGCCTGACATTCGGGATGGGCACGCTGAGTGAGGGGCCAGAGGATGGACAGGGAGACCTAACAGCAGTAGACAGGGAAGCCATTACCCACACTGGGACTTGCTCCTGAAAATGTTTACATTATAGTGATGATGGCAACCGTCAGCATAGCTAGCTGCCTTTCATGGTTTGCTTCCTCAAATCATAAATAATCCCGTCACCTTTTTTATGGTGAGGAGAGCCAAGGGATGCCAGCGTGAGACGCTGTCGGTGTACAGCGACAGGTTAGGAGGGGGCAGCATTCTAACTCACGACGTGTGTGGTCTGTGACCCGAGCAGGCCTCGGTGGGCCCCGATTGCCTGGTGCGGAGTCCGCAGACAGGTGGTTGCCATTCTTGCTGCTCTTCAGGCCCCACGTTCCTTTACTATTCCCGACTCCAGGTAGTCAGCAGAAGGAGGTGGGTGTAGAACACACTCTTAGTCCAAAAAGAGTCTGATTTACCCAAAATGGAGTTGTTTTACAATCAGTTTCACTGTTGCCACTTCGGTGGCCTGTTCAGAGGTCTCTGTTAAAGGAGAATGTGCTCGAGGGAAAGACCTTCATGGCGTCCCAGCTGACTTCCTTCCTTCTAAGCCAGCCCTTCCCTTTGCACGCAGAGCTGACCAGCTTGTGGGCCACGCAGCAATGCGTATCCTCAGAGCCTGTGATTCTGAGTCGTCAGTAAAACAAATGTGGCTTTTACACTTTTAACCAGTTTTCAATTGATCCGTTGACCCTTGGCCCAGCGGTGAGATGTCTGTGTTCCTTCAGCCTCTGAGTATGTAACATCTGATCCAAGCCATGGCTTTGGATAAGAGTGATTTGACAGTAATAAAACTTGTATGATTTATTTAACTATTAATAATATGACAATGAAGGAAATCCAGAAATTAATGCAAAGTTTAACTCCAATTTACCAATACAGCTGCAGTTATCAAAACCTGAGTGCCTCCCTAATTGCGTATTTTCTTCCAGCCTCTCAATTCAGTATCAGAAATAATGATTAAAAATAATAGTCCCTGCCACCTCTCAGCCTTGCCCGTACAGACACCATGCTCAGAGCTGCTCTATGAGGCATGTGCTGTTCCCATTTCATTGCACAGATGAGACTGGGCCCCTGCCCACTGCCCACCATCCCACAGATCATATATATAAATATATACACCCACCTGATAGGAAGGCCTGGGTCTGCCTGGCCCCAGGTCTTACCAAGGTCTTACCTACTTTTTGCTCTCCTGCCATGGAGCCTTCACACAGAATTCAGTGTTTGGGCCAATAAGCACTTGACCCCAGCTCTATCTTTTGTGAGCTCTGCAATTTAGGGCAAATTATTTAATGCTTCTGACCCTCGTTTGCCCCAGCTGTAAATTAGGAACAATCACACCTACCCATTGTTGTAAAGGTCAGTGGGGAGCACAGGTATCTAACATGTTACCTGGTAAGTGATACTCCGTGTCTATTACAGGAATGAAGGAGAGAATGAGTGAAAAAGTGAGACCCTGATTCATTTTACTTCTTTATTAGAGGCAGTAAATATAGAAGGCAGGGAGGAAGACAGGGAATCATCATTAACTCAAATATTCAATAGGTACATTGTTGGAAATATCCAATAGTTTATAGTGATTCTTAGTAGAAAAGGATTCACTTGTTTTTGTCCTTGTCCATGTCTAAAATCCTGAAGCCAGGAAACCAGAAAGATGACAAAGGACATTTATTCTTCTCTTGGCTGCTCTGGCCAGCAAACACCTTCATCATCACTCACCAAGGGATTCTGCGAGGTCCTGAGGCGGCTGCAGAACTCCAGCAGAACAGCTTCCATACCACAGGGCACCAGGGATGCGGGCAAGCACTCGGAGGGAGGCACCCACCCCACACTGACCATGGTCAGAAAGGACCACAGGAGGCCAGTCTCATGGGGAGAACTTGGGTTTTTAAAATGTGTTCACGTTCTGATCAGGGGACAGAGGAGTCTCCAGTGGAAGGAGAAAATTGTCAGGACTCGAGCTGAGCTTTTGATACTCATCCCCATAAATTATCACCCTGTGGAGGGAGGGGAAGGAAACCCAGGCATCTTGGGCCAGGCATGGTGGCTCACACCTGTAATCCTAGCACTTTGGGAGGCTGAGGCAGGAGGATCGCTTAAGGCCAGAAGTTTGAAACTAGCATGAGCAAGATTGAGACCCTATCTCTATAAAAAATAGAAAAATTAGCTAGGCATGGTGGCGTGCACCTGTAAGCCCAGCTATTCAGAAGGCTGAGGGAGGCAGATTGCTTGAGCCCAGGAGTTTGAGATTGCAGTGAGCTATGATGAGGCCACTTCACTCCAGCCTGGGTTACAGAGCGAGTTTCTGTCTGGAAAAAAAAAAAAATATCCAGGCCTTTGATTATAGAGTTACAGTGGTCACTAAAGCAATTTTCAATACCCGCCCTAAGAATTACGGACTTAGAAGAGCTTCAGTGTCTCCTATAGGCCCCATTATCCACAGCTGTCACCCCTAGTGTGAGGGACCCTGCCATGCGTTCATGGGTCTGATAAACTAAGAGGCAGCTACTCACAGAGTGGAGCAGGGTGGGGCTTCAGGTCAAAAGTACTGGGCTCAACACCCGACACCACCACACACCTGCTTCCTGTGTCACCCAGGGGAGTTTCTGAGCCTCTCTTTTCTGAGCCTCAGTTTCCCTTTTTGCAATATGTTTTAAAATGCCCACCTCCAGGGTTCTTATGAGGACTGAGTAAGATGACATTCATGGAAATCTGGGTACCAGTAGACGCTCAAGAAATAGACTGTCCCTAAGGAGATCAAGCACTGCAAAGGCTGCTTTCTTCTTGTTAAATATTTCAGTTAAAGGTCTCTTTGAATTTTGTTCCATATGGAGATTTTTGCTTTTATTTTTGCTTTTACACTTTCAAACAGGGGTATCATTGTGTCCGTTCTTTCATGAGAGACAAAACACAGGCCAAGAGAGGCCTCGGTGGGACCTTGAAACTAGGGCAGCTGACCCCATTTCGTGATGTATTTATTCGTGCTGCCCATGTGTCACTAACCTGAAGACACAATACCTCCTTTAAAAGCATCCCCACTGCTTACCCAGATTGGTGGCTTAGAAAGTGAAGGTATGAATGAGGAGTTGCTTCAGTAGCAAGCCAAGGTAGAGCTCAGTCATATTTCTGGTCCCTATTACATCAGCACAGGGAGAGAGCAGGTAATTAGCAGAAAAAAGATGAGAGGTACAAAACAAGAGCCTTCAGGTAAGATGAAGGAAACATTTTTTGAGAGCCAGGTATGTATCACAAACTCTTTTATCCCATTACTCCTCTCAGCAACCCTTGGAAGTTAATATCATCATACTGATTTGTCTTCCAATCAGAATGTTGCCCAGAGAAGTAGAAGAATTTGCCCAAACTTATACTTCTAGGAAATGGCAGACCCAGGCCACACAGGAAGAGAAAGCATGATGCTATGAAAAAATGTTGGCTCAGAATTTAGGAGCCCTGGCTTTGCCACTCACTAATTTGGCATCATCTCTCAAGATATGGCCCAGGGAACCAAAGCAGGATAAGGAAGAATAGGTGTGGGCACAGGACCCAAGAACAGCCCCCTCCCAACGGGGTGGTGCAGACTTGGAAGGAGCAAACACAACCACAAGAGGGGCCAGAAGTCCAGGGTGTCAGGTGGAAGAGCTTCTGGACTACAAGGACACAGTGGTCCTGGAAGGGCCCCGAGTTCTCCAGATAGGTGGGCAAAGGTAGGCAGCAGGGAACAGCAAGCCAAGCTCGTAGAAAGAAGGCGGCAGGGCCGCAGGCACTGGCTAGAGCTCAAAGACAGAGTCACAGAAACAAGGCAGATACTCAGTGACCAAATCTAGGAGCACAGGGGACCAGTACTCAGGAACCAGGCTGGATCTGTGTGTAAAACCTGTGTCAGAAAAACACTGGCAGGCAGCAAGAGTGACCTTCCTGCTTGAGTTCTGCATTAGAGTTTCTTAATTCCCTCCTGCCTGAGTCCTATGTCCCCCAAGGGAGTGGGACTGAGCCCGTGGGTGGGTGGGGCGAGAAGAAACTTCAACTGTGGGAGCTGCAGGCTTTACAGAGGACATCTTGACATTTCTGACCCCAGGACTTTAGGTGAATCATTTAGCCAGAATGAGCTTTAGTCAGTAAAAAGAAGAGGTGGAACATGGTGATTTCAACAATAGTTTGTTGTAATAATTTCTAAGAGGCACATCAACAAGAACAGATATTAAAATGGAATTTCTTTGGAGAAGTCAATGAAACATGAAACAAAAAACTTTTTTGAAGCTGCCTAACCTACGTTATTTAGTTTTAGGAAAACCTTTAACTTTGACTTGCTCATTTATAAATTGGGGATAAAGAAATGAGTTTAGACATGCTAAGTTTAAAGTAAATAAAGCACTCCTGTGCTTAGATGGCATATATAATAAACACAGAAAATAATAAAAATCTAGAGCCCTAGGAGCACTTTTTAAAAAAATCTGTAGAAGAAGAAATAGCTTCTGTTCAATTCCAAAACAGCCAGAAAGAACAGGGGTAAGGAAATTCTGATTGCTGCGAAGTAGAGAAAGCACAGCTGCAGAAGAAACTAAAACTTAAATACTTTTGCTGCAGCAGCTTTTCTGTCTTTAATCTCTCTGATTGACTGCTCCCAGCGATGCTGAAACATCTTCATCTGTTTGAAATAAATTGTGTTGAACAGTCTGACTGGAGCTGGAGATGATGGAGAATTGTTTTATTTCTGTTTGCCATGGCTACTGATTTCTCTCTGTCATTTGCCTTTAAAAAAAAGGGGGTGGGGGCTTTTTGAAATGGAGATGGTAAATCTTCTACCTCTTTCTTGAAAAACGTCCACTCTCTTTACCCTCCCTCGCTCCTGCTGCCTCCCTCAGGCACCCCTTCCCGAAGCCCCTCCGCGGCTCACGGGGGCAGGGGCTTGGATCTGCCCACGTCCTCGTCTCCTCCTCCTCCTCTGCCTCCCATGTCCGTCCACCCCCTCTGGCGACTCTCCAGAGGTCTCTGCACCGGTGACTGCACCCAGATCTCTCCCTGGGCTACAAGCCCCCATCGGGCAACCCGGGACATTTCCAAACAGTTGACCTGCAGGAGTCTCACACGTGTGCAAGATCTGAGTCTATAACTGGGCTATCCTCAGCTCTTAGGCAGCTCCCAGTCTCTCCTTCTCTAGGCTGCCCTTTCTTGACCGCAGGCTCCACCAGCCTCTCCGCCACCCGTGCTGGCAGCCAGGGCTCTCTGTGAACTCGCCGCTCTTCCCCCGTGCGTGTGAGCTGTCACCCACCTTGAATCACCATGTCTCCTCCATTCCCCGCACACCCATCCCCACCTGCCCCTGCCTGCCTCTCACCTGGACCCTGACTCTGAATTCCCTGGCCTGAATCCTCCTCCTGACATCCAGGTTTCCTCCCTGAAACGCAGGTGGCTCACGGCACTCTTCTCTAAAATTTAAAATTCCTGTCTAGAGTCTGCAGAATGAAATCCACACACCTTGGTTTGGATTCCAAACCATTCATGACTTGGCTGCAAACTGTATTCAAGGCTGTTCTTCCAGCGTGGGCCTCCAGGGGGCGCACGCTGCGGGCATGCGCACCAGCCCTTCGCCAGACAGCGTGTCCCCAGGTCCTTGGGTCTTTGCGTGGGACCTGCTCGGGCCCCAGCCAGGAAGTCCTGTCACCTTCTCACATGCCCCGACCTAGAACAAACTTCGTCTCCCTTGAGCTTCTGCATGCCATTGCTTTTACGGCTATTTAATAATTATATAACTTTGTAGCGACGTTAGCACAAGGAGGCTGGAAGTCCCTTGAGTGCTGGGTGGCGGTTAAGGGAGCTGGCCCCGCGGAAGGACCCCAGGACTCAGACCCTGAGTCCGCCAACGAGCTCGGGGTTCCTGGGCAAGGGACTGAATCCCTCCGGCTGCACTCTCCTACCGTGGAGATGAGGATCATGACTGGCCCCACCTCACCAAATCCCCTTGGGGATTGAATATCGTAGTATTAACACATGCAAAGTGCTTAGCACACAACCCGGCCCGTAGTACATGCTCAGTAAGTCCGAGCTTTGAGTTTTGAAAATTATTATTCCTCAATGGTCAACAAGCACTCAGTGAGTTTTCGGAATTAAATTCTTCTGAGAAAATGTTAAATCCGGGGACTCGGGATCACAGGCAGAAAATCTAAGAATGATTTGAGGTTGGAATGTTTCTGCCTACCTCGCATCGATGCCCAAAGAGCAAAATGGAAAAGGGGCCAGAGACCAAAGGCCCACGCCCGCTGGCTCTGTGGGAATGAGGTCAGCCTCCCGAAGGGGGTTGCATTCTCGTCCCCTTTCCTGACCATCAGTGTCTGTCGTCAAGCTGAGTGGAGTGGAATCTGACAGAGTGCCTTCGCCCCATCGCCGAGGTAGTGAAATGGCCCAGGTGCAGCAATAATCGGTCGCAGTGGGCGCCCAGTCCCTCAGGCCCAGAACCTGCTGGCAGGGCTCGGGCTGCAGTCGTCCATGAAGGACGGTGAGAGACATCCTGTCAGCTAATGGACACCTAAGTGCTTTCCTGAAAAGCCCGCTTCCCTTGAAGATGCTCATGTCAGGAGATTCACATTTAGTCTCCCAAAAGCCAGGTCTGGAGACTATTCAGGGAAGCATCGTATCACATTTTAACCTCTTTAGGACAGTCAAAAATTTCAGAGGGCAGCATACTGTAGGAAATTTCTCATGTTCGTGGCTGGCAACGGGAAACGGGCAGCAGAGAGGATGCTAATTCCCGTGGAGCTGTGTACAGGTCCCTGGACCAGTCACTGAGGGCAAGAAGAAAAGAAACAGAAGTGAGTGTGGGTGGTTTGTGGACTGAGCCCTGAGCCAGCTTTCTGTCAAGCCCTGGCACTCACGGATCAGCCTTGAAAATGTGAACTCACCTATCTGTAAAATTGAGGTGGAAAGGGGAAGCAACATGACTCCTAAAGTTCTTTCAGCCACAAAGTTGTGATTTCTATAAGCCATGATACCGGTTCATAGTTCTCAGATAAGTAAAGGAGAAAATACAGCTTCTCTTATTTAAAGAATAAATAAATAATAAATAATAAATGAAACCTGCAAAACCCTTGAAATTATCATGACAGAGTCAAGACTTACATCCAGGGTCCTGACTCCCGGTCCAGTGCGCATTGATTTACCACATTTGGAGCAGGTGCCATAGCTTGCTCAATGCACACCACCCCTTCCTGCAACCTCATGAAACCAAATGACACAGGCAAAATCCAAACATCTTAAAGCCCTCAAAAAATTTATTTATAAAAAGATATTTGAAACAATTGAAACAAAGAGTCATTGAATGCCTTCTCGCCAGTCAGCCTGATTTGAATCAGAGACTCTCTGCTCCAGCAGCACCAAGCGTGTTAAAAACAGGACAAGACAGGGAGCTGCCCTTGCACTTCTGTTCCCACCACGCATATGCAGTTCCTGAGACCCTGCCTGAAGTTGGCAAAACAAATGGTTTCCTGCCACTTCTGATGAACTACTGAGGAAGGAGAATCATTTGTCCTTTAAGTGCCCTACGAGGCAAAGAAGAAATTTCTGAAACTGTCCAATGTGGCTTCCATGAGAAAGTAATTAAAGTCACCGGCAGAACGATCCTCATGTTTGAGACAGATAACAATGTCATCGACAGCAACTTTCCTTGCTGAAGGGTGAAGGCCGGGGCTCAGAAGACAAATGAAACCTCATTTACCCTGACTACTTTTTTATTGACAACTCCCATTTGTTCAGTTAGTAATGTTTAGTCCAAAATTATACATATATGACGATGTTTTACCGATTGTTTTCTCTTTTCTGTGAGACAAAATGAAGACAAAGAAATCAGTTGCTATTTTGATCCTATGACAATGACATATCTTCCTTTCCCTGTGACAATCTTTACTCAAAATTTCTTTCTCTTATTACTTCCTTGTTGATGGCAGAAAAGAGCATCCTTTAAACGTCCCTTAATATAAACAAATTTCTTTTGAATCTTTGGTTCTGTTTAATTCCTTTAAAACCCAGTCTGATTTTCTCAATGTAAACAATAACCAGAGAGACACGCTATGCTGTACAGTGTATCTCAGGCTCACAGGTCCCACTTAACTGAGTCTCCCAGTCTTCCTCTCCTTCCTATACCATTTATATTTTATATTAAAAGATAGCAATAACAAACTATATGGGACAAGAGTATAGGAGTATAATTCTAAGTAAAAATAGCGCTTTGCTGCTCATTAGTAAACGTCTATGCATTGCTGATGAAGACAATCTTATTTTCTATAGACTTTCAAATGATTATGTACTTATTTTTACATAAACTGTATCCTTTTGATAGTAGAAATAGAGATTATGCTTTGATTTATGATCACATTATAACTTTCCTTCACTGTAAAGAAGTCATGAAGCCAAGTCATTTATTCGAGGTTTAGTTGTATCTTCTACAGTAAGAAAGAGAAACCTCAAGCAGAGATTATGCTTGAAAGTAAGTTATCAGTATATTAAAATGTCTGAAGAATCAAGGGAAATGATTAGCAGATCAAATAGAGGCCTTGTCTAACTAACATCAAGTTAGCCAGCTGTCCCTTGGCCCTTAAAGGACCTTATTCACATATTTACTAACCAGATATTTAATCAGCATTTGCTACTTGCAAGGCTCATTTCAGGAACCTAGAGCAATTCAAAAATTAATAGCAGTGAGTTTCTATTCTCCAGAGTTTACAGACTAGCAGAAGAAATGACAAAAATCTGTAATATAGGTTAAAAAGTGGTGAATACCATGAGAAAATGTGTTGACATTTTATTGCAAAGGACAAGGGACAGGGAATGCAATTAGAGTTTAGCAGAGGGAAAGCTTTTGCATCTTGAATATTATATAAATTATCTATTGCTGATTAACAAAATTATTCCAAAACCTGGTGGCTTAAAACAACAAATATTTATTAGCTCACAGTTTCTGTTGCACAGGAATCCGGGCATGGCTGAGCTGGGTTCCTCTTTCTCAAGGCCCCTCACACGGTCTCAGTCAAGCTGTCAGCTGTGGCCGCAGTCCTCATCTGAAATTTCAAGTGGTGGGGAGGGGAGCATCTGCTTCCAAACTTGCTAATGTGGTTATTGGCCAATTTCAGTCCCTTGTCCCATGGGCTTCTACATAGGGCTGCCACATGGTATGATAGCTGGCTTCCTCCATGGCAAGTGGTCTAAGAGAGAGCACCCAATAAGATGGAAGCCACAGATATATATATATATATATATGTGTGTGTGTGTGTGTGTGTGTGTATATATATATATGAATATATATATATATATATATGATCTCAGCTGCACCATATTCTCTGTAAGTCCAGCCCACACTGAAGGAAAGCGCATTATGCAAGTACATAAAGACCAAGAGGCAAGGATCACTGGAGACCATTTAAAAAGCTGCTGACCACAAATACATTATTTTTCCTATTTAAATGCTAAGACAGGACAAGATTCACTGTTGTTCCTAGAGTTGTCTATGCAATTTTCCAAACTCATCATGAACCAAAAGTCTAATACGAATGGTGGGAAGAAGACAAAAGTGCTGTGTGTCTCTTCCTCTGCCTTCTATATTTGATTAAGGAATAATAATCTTCCCAGCCATCTCAAAGTAGGTGCTAGAAAGTGGTGTGATGTTGAAGTGGCTCCAGGACAGAGGCCTAAGTGTGCAGGAGAGCTGTGCATGTCTACTGTCCTTGTTGCTTGTTCAGAACATTTAGTCCCGTCAGAACAGGCAGAGTACATCTCACATCACTGACAATAGTCTGTGATCACGCAGAGGAAAGAACGGAAATCTTAAAGACAGCCTGACAAAGAAATGTCAGACAATATGTACCGCCTTTTCAAAGTCATGATCTTCTCTGAGATTATTTAGATCAGGAGTCAGGGGAAAGTTTTACTCCTCAGAGTTTCTGATTATCCTGGGAAGTTTCTGTGAGGCAGGGAGGGCAAAGCCACCACACTTGGACAGGGGAGTGTCAGGACTTGACATTGGCAGAGGCTAGAAAAAAGAATATATTAATCGGTCACAAAAAGCCCACAGCTGTAAAAAGGAATGATTACGTCAGAAACTAAATGCATAACAGATGAGTTATCTTCATGTAATGTAGGGAAAGAGATAAATCCCTTAAACCTTACCTTGCATTCAGCAAGCGTTTACTGAGTTCCTGTTGTGGGCTGGATGCCGAGTTCATGGATAAAGAAGAAGAAAAATAATCTGGATATATGACCGTAAATTATTGCCACAGGAAACCAGTGTCCTATTTTGATTTTGCAAACCATTAGTCTCCTTTAAAGGCTACTATTGCAGAAGAATTCATGTTCTACATTATTTTTATTTTCTATTTTTCAACAATTAGAACCTGATTAGAAAATGATTTTAAGGACAGGGTGATTATACAGTGAAAAATGCATAGATTGTGCAGTCAGAGAAACGTGGATCATAGTCTTGCAAGTTAAAAACTGTGAACTTGAGTATAAGGCTTAAATTCATAGAGTTATAAGAATTGAATGATATATCTCTTGAAAATCCTCTATTGCAGTACCGGGCATAGAATAGCCATAAGTGAATGGAAGCCATCATTATTAATAATGGTCACACTGATAAAAACCACAATAACCTGTTAGCTTAGAGTAATGGCAGAACTGAAGCTACTGTAGTAGAAACAAAGTGATTTTGTCTTTAAGAGCAAGCATAGCACTAAGCAGTATGAGGCTGTTATGTTTCCACTCCCACCAATTTCTCATTAAAGGCCTGGTCTGCAGCCCTGCAAGTTAAATGAACATGTCGAACTAGGAGAGCTCTCTAAAGGGAGACACCAGAAGTGATTAAAAGGCTGGAAAATGGGGCAATGAGAAAAGCCCACAAGAAATGAAGCTGTAGAGTGTGGAAGAAAGAAAACTATGAAGGTTTCTAACTTGGGCTATATAAGGGATAGTTGTCATTCATTTTATTTAGGTGATATTGCAGAAGAAACGTCTGGATTAGCATAGGAAGTTTCAGGATCTCTTGCAAACATTTTACCTGTGAGTTTGAATTATGTGCCCACCGCTTACTTTACCAATTTCTTATCCTGTATGAACCACAGCTTCACAATCTCATTTGCTGGAATAATAGTGACTGCAGGGTGCTCAGGGATCTAGCCGGATATTATTTGGCTGAGATCAATTTTGTTTATAGAAAGTCAGTCGACATCAATATGCTGGAGGTGATCTGCGGCAGATTGTTCCAGGCAGCAGGAAGAGCTTGGCATACTGCGGGAGGCCGGCATGGCTGGAGGACTCATGAGCAAGGAGTGACAAGAAGAGGATGGCCAGGGCCTGTCAGGCAACTTGCTTCCATCCATTGCTTTTAGCAATATTATATCTGGCCAAATGTTTTCCATCCCATTGTTTATAGCCAAAAACTTTATAGAGCAGCGATGCTCAACCTGGTCTGCACATTGGAATCACCTGTGCGGGGTGGGTTACATATCCCCAGACCGATCACATCGGAACCTCTGGGGGTGGGATCCAGGCAGAGTCTTTAAAGCTCCCCAGAGGTTCGGTGAGCAGCCAAGGCTGAGAACCACTGCTGTCCAGGTTAATGGTGAGGCTTCCATGAAAGAACCCCACAAATGAACTTGAGTTTCCCTTTCCCCTAAATACAGCTTTTAGGAGTCATGTGGACTTTCCCAAGTGGGCAGTTTGAGGATGGACAAGATGATGCTTTGCAGTCCATTCTGCACCCAGCACACGGGTTTATGGCAGATGCTTTTCTTTTATTTTCTTCACAGGCTACCTAAATGGCCGAACGTTTCATAATTTGGTTAATTCAGTTCACAGATCAATCTGTTCAAAAGGATACTGTCAAATCTGATCTTCTCTGGTACAATGTAAACAAAAGCAATTGTTTATAGGCTTATAGTTGCTTAGATTTTTCTGTTTTTGAATTTTGGATAGCATGCAGGTCCACACATAGATTAGAGGCCAGGGGAGAAAACCAATTCATTGCAAACTGGTCATCACACTAATAGACTGATAGCACCCAAAATTTCTAGAAAGCAGTAGCTAGAGGGTATTATGATTTTGTTTGACAAAGGTAAACAGACACACCTGAATTCAATTTAAAAGTGTTGTTTTTCATCTTTAATTTCTTGTTTTTAGTTTCTGTCCCGAGGCATTACTGTTAGCTGTTAACCATATCACAAATATTCATTGAATGTCTTGTAAGAGCAGACTATAGAAGAAGTGTAGCCCTGTGTGGGACCTAGTTGACCTAGCTGGGGAGGTGACCATCATGGTTATCTGCAAGGTGGACACTGGATGGAATGGGTGGTATTAGCTACACCAAGAAACAAGATATTATTTCATTTTGGGAGCCCACGGAAGGTGTCAAGGTGCATCCCCTGAGAAAGAGACTGGGATTTGGGTGCAGGTTTATTGGGGTGTGCTCTCAGGAATGACACTGTGGCGTGGGGCCCCTCACTAAGGCCAGGGACTGAGGCGTAGCCACTGGTCTGGGTACAGGCTGCCCTCGCGAGCAAGGCAGCAGGCCACAGAGGACAATGCCTGGAGATGATTCAGCCAAGAGCTGTCAGCATTTCAAACCTGACATGAGCTCCTGATAGCTCCCTCCAAGCCTGTTAGTTTTCACACTTTCCCATCTCAGTTAATGGCAAATCCATTCGTCCAGTTGTTCAGACTAAAAGCCTTTCTGCAGTTCTCGACGACTCTGTAATTTTTACATGCACATCTCTTCCATCAGCAAATCCTGTTGGTTTTAACTTAAAAATAGATCCAGAATTCAACAGCATCTCACTGCCTCCACTGCCCTTATCCTGATGCCGTAGCTCTGCCCAGGTCCCGGCCGCAGCCTGAGACGCAGGTCTCACCATCTCCCTTCTGTTCTTGTCTCCTAGTCTGTTGTCAAGCGCAGCCACCAAACTGGCCCTGTGACAGTGGAGAGGCAGTGTGGCTACTCTTCTGTCCAAAAAACTTCAATGTCTTCCCAGGTCTTCTCAGACCTCCATGATCCACCCTTAGTCATCATTCCAACCTCAGCAAGGCCCACGCTCGGTGACAGCAGCCATCCCTCTGCCTGGAAGTCCCCTCCGGACATGTGCTCAGCTCCTGCACTTTCTCAGGCAGTTGCTCAAAAGTCGCCTTCTCAGCAAGACCTTCCTGGCCGTCCTTCCCTCTGATGCCCCTGCTCTCCAGGCCTTGCCCTACTTCTGTCTTTCATTAGTCGTTACTTGCATCCATATCTCACATAATTCTGGTGCTGAGCTGTGATTATTGGCTGTCTTTCCCAGTAGAATATCAGCTCCATTAGGACAGGTAGGGGTTCCTCCTACTGTGGTTACTGGATGTCTCCAAGCCCTGGAGCGGTGTCTGGCACATGGTCCAGGCTCAATTAACGAGTATGAAATCCATGAAGAGGACACTGAAGTGCAAAACTCAGGGGTCTTCTGTGACACGAAACCTTCTTGGTGTTCTAATGCACTGGATCCATGTTTTGCAACTGACTGTTCTAGACTCCATGATCTTACATGTACTGCTAGTCTTAATAATTTGAACTTTAGGGTTTTGTTATTACCATTGTAATTGTATTCAAATCTTTTTAATGAATGATGTAATGGAACTAGCTCCCTGAGGCTTTCAAAGGAAGTGATGCATTCTTAAGTAGGTAATGAATCAATAAAATGATCTCCTGAGACCTACTTAGGGTCCTGCTACTTAGCAAATTAATAATAGATCAATTTGTTCTTTAGTAGTGTCCAAATTCTCAACCTCCGCAATAGCTGACCATTCTTTTCATCACACAAAGCTTCAGGAAAGTTCTTTGTTTGGCTTTGGTTTGGTTTGGTTGCCATTTTTTACTCGGGATACTTGAGAGAACTGAGTGGGTAGAAGGAGAAGATTTTTGAACTACTCCTTTCTACTCTTATTAGCTGCTGCTTCCAATTTCTCTCTCCTATATCCAGCTCTTAAAATACTACAAAGATAACAACACGGTCTTTTTGAAGTTACAGTGAAATTCTTACTACTTGACTTTTGAAATTAGGGTCACTTCAATAAGCTTAATAAAAAGACTTTGCCCTTGTTTTGTTTTGTTTTTGGTGAGGTTTGGGTTTTTGTTTTGAGTTTGTTGTTACTGTTGTTTTGTAGATTAAATCTTTCTATCTAAGAAAGCAAAATAGCAAAAGGATGAGTCAACCTCTCTGAATTTTAAAAGACTGTGCATAAAAGGAAATCATCCCCTCTTTCTAGTCTAGAGCAAGAAAAGTCCAGAAAGATGTCTACAAGGATCTTTGGGCTGTGGTTTTTCAGAGAGTATGCTAAACTACATTTTCTTTTCCATATGATTATCCTTATAGATTGTGAAGGTTGCTACTCATTCCCTGTGATTTAATCACTAAATCTGATTAATAAAGTTGAAAAATAAAGCATTTGTACATAGTTCTTCAGAATACCCTAGCAAACTCTATGCTATGTTGGCATTATAAAATGCCTCCCAAAATAATGAGTATGTAAGTCAATTAGACTTTAATTCAGGTATTTTTACAGAATTGAATTCAAACCTTTGTTTTATTTCCTTCTTCTCATAATAATATTTCTAATAAGTGCTTTGAAGTTTATTAAGTGATTTCTCATATATTATTCTATCTGATTCTCAGAAAACTTTGTTTAGAAATTAGATATTCAAACCTCTGGTAGCTTAAGCAATTTGCCCAGGGTCACCAAGTAATTAATGATGGAGCTAGAGGAAAGATGAAAACTTATCTTTGAAATTTAAGTCCAGGAATCTTCCTACCTTACCATACAGCTTACTTGCTGGAGGCAAGTCCATGAAAAAAAAAATAAGAAACTTTGGATCCAACCAATGGGTCACAGTGGTGACCTGCAAACAGCAGCGCTTTTGATCCCACCTCACTGAAGCCTATTGTAACAACAGCAAAGAATCCTGACACTGAGAGGAAACATCCAGGCCATCTGCATATCTGTGTGTGTGTGTGTATGTGTGTGTGTGTGTGTATGTGTGTGTGTGTGTGTGTGTGTGTGTGTGTGTGTGTCTTCCCAGACACATGTTAAGAGGCAGCAGCAGGTCTGTAGGCGACAACACTCAGATTAGCCAATGGTAGTTACTTAACAAATTTAAGGTTTAAGGGTAGACACTGGTGAATAATTTGGGCCACACACCCAGGTTTAGACTAGCACTTGACTACCTACACAGGCTAAAGTGCAATTCTTCCTCTCAATCTGTTACAGTAACTATGTTTGATCTTAACTGAGAAAATACTGATTTCAGTAACAGCATTTACATTCAACTGGATCTTTGGACAAAAGAATGAGACACTAGGGAATCAGTTGCAGGTGACAGATGGCAGGGCCCAGAACAAAAGGTTCTTGGTGTCAGTCCTACCTTTGTCCTTGCTAACTCAGTGAGCTCCCAGGAGCCATTCTGCCTTTTCACCTTCCTGTGTGCACCAAGAGCTGTTGGTATGAGCTGTATCCGTGCTGTACTGATGTATGTATTCATGTCCTGTGAGACTTAAGGCATAAAATAAAAGAGTAAACATGGTATTGTTTATGACCTGTATGCACTGAACATACATGAGATTTAAAAAATTAGTGGTTCCATGAATGGAGATGATACTAAATATGATTACATAAGATTAGGGTTTTTTCAATTATAAATAAAGTTGGCAGTGAAAAAAAGTTACTAGCTAGTAGCATTGGTGGACTTCAACACATAGTCATCACCTACAATGTGAAGTAGCCTGTGCTAAAAGATATAAAAATACAAAGTCGAAGAATACACAGCCTTTATCTCCAGTACTTCAGAATATGCATATGCATTACACAAATAAAGGCATGATTTTACAAGTGCAATACAAAAGACACGCTATATGGGTACAGCACTGGGGGTTTAAAGGAAAGAGAGAACACAACTGCAGGAGCGGGAAGGCTGAGGGAGGACTTCACAAACAATGGTGGGTTTGAGTTGGTCCATGGGATATTCAACATGTTCTGGCTGGAGACGCGCATTTGAGATTGAAGGATGTTCTAAACAAAAGCTAGTGAAGCAGGAAAGCAGAAGAACAGCAAGTAGTCTCCATCGACTCCCAGGAAACACAGCAGTGCAAGAGCAGCTGACAAAGGAAGGCAGGAATCACGTGAAAGGCATTGAACGCCAGGCAGGATGGTTTATTATTAACATCTCAGATTGCAGAGACAACATGAGAAACGTCAAGCACAAGAATGGTAGATTAGAGTTAAGAGTTGCACTTCAGGAAATGTAATTTTGCAGCAAAGCATAAAATTGGAGTAGAAAAAAAAACTTGAGGTAAGGAAATCAGTGAAGATGATATTGCATTAACTTAATAGGAAGTAACAAGATCTAAATGAGAGAGGCAACAATGGGAGAAGGAGAGATAAATGGGCAATAGATTACCTGTCTCTGTAACATCAATGCAGATATGAATATCTTTGAGCTGCATGGAATTGTCAGGTAATATGCTCATTTAAAAATGGCATGAAGTCCAAGACAATGCTCCAAGTCAATGTGTACTTTAATAATATGCATGGTCTATTAAATCAACAACACCACACATCTTGAAAATTATCCTAAGACCAAATCTTGCCACATAATTAAGAAACGGTGGCCAGCTGAGTCAAAAGATGCTTCATTTGACTCTGTTACGCAGTGAACCCTTGCTCCTGCCTGTCCTGGAGCTTCCGTCACCTTTCCTGGTCTGGCTCACTCTGTCACTGGACCTTAGGTGTCAGTTTTCCCATCACATCCTTCGCTGGCCCTCAGATCAAGGGCTCCTTCTATGTGCTATAGTAGAGCTTCCACTTATGTTATTTCTTGCTTAATAGACTGATTTTTTTCATTAGACTATAAACTCCATGAAGGCTGGGAATTTGCTCAGTTTGTTCTCAAACCCAGCACTGGCTCAGCCCTCAGCACGTAGGAAATGCTTAATTAAGGTTCATGAACAAGTGCTTTATATTGCAAGGCAGACCTTTGATATGCGTAATTCTTACCAGACCCAATCAAACTCGCAGGTTCTGGCTCGTAAGATCGGCTGGACAACATCACCACAGAGGGGCAGGAATAGATTTTCCATGAAGCAGTTCACCTGAAAGAAAAGTGTTGGTTTGCTCTTATGGGAGCAGAACTTTCCCTGAGCAACTCCATTGTCAAGAGCATCCCCACGATACCCACAGGGTCCAAACACACATCTGTGCCCTCCCAGGAGCACAGCTCGGGGGATTTTATTTGTATGAGCACGCACAACTGATTGGCAATTAATTTGATTTTGCACCTGCTTCAGATCTCCTCGGGGCATTGCCCTGTACCCTAGGAATCCATTTCTTTAAAGTATAGCTTTCAAAGCTGTAGGCCTCCCTCTGAAAAGGCTACTCACACTTCCATGACCCAAAGTCACATTTATATTCTCTAAGTATTGTAAAAGTATTTGTTTTAGACACATAGGCAAGGTGCCAAGTAGGCCGTCACCATAAATTATAGCTAACATTTTCCATATTTAATAAGAGCCAGAATATGGGTTTCACACTTTACAGACATCATCTCATTTTCTTCTCACAGTAACACTATCAGTTGGTATTATCATTATGTGCCTTTTACAGGCAAGAAGACAGAAGTGCAGGGAATTTAAGAACCTTTCCAGGATCTGTTTCTGATAGTTGCAGAGCTAACTGTGTGGCATCTAATACATGGCAGAGCTAAATACGAACCTGTCGGATACCAGCGACTGACCGCTGGCTGGTTCTCCCTCCACAAACACTGAGGTTTGTTTCATCCACATGTCAATGTCACAAAGAGAATAACACAGGGGAAAACAGTCTCTTGTATACCATTCATTTGGGGGGATTTTTGGTTCTTGCATTTTCCACTAAATCCCTTGAACCGGGCCCATGTTAGGGACGAAGTAAGCATGCACTGACGCGTGGCACACAGTCCTGGGAGGGCCCACCACTTCCCACCCTCAAC
The DNA here is from genome assembly GCF_020740605.2 of Lemur catta. Classification (NCBI taxonomy): domain Eukaryota; kingdom Metazoa; phylum Chordata; class Mammalia; order Primates; family Lemuridae; genus Lemur; species Lemur catta. Next base: position 94,646,871 of record NC_059136.1, on the reverse strand, counting down.
ATCACCATCAGTCACTCTGCCCCAGCCGCCTGCTGCAGAGGGCACCAAGTGGTAGACCACAGGCATTTTTATTTTCCCCTTCGCTCCTGGCGTAGAGTTTTAAATTTTAATTAGCTACCAACTTTGAAAAAATGGGATACATCACATAAGAATCTGGGTTTCCTAATCCCCGTAAAAAACTGGAAGGTCTGGCAGCCTCTGCCTGTGTTCTGTCACAGCGTCACCTGAAGTGAGCTGTGGCAGCCCTCTTTGGATGGGCACACACTCTTCAGTTGGCCTCAAATTTCACCAAGCCCTGTGGTCTTTGAATCTGCATAGAGGTCCTCAATATCATGGCCATATATTATCTTACAACCTGGTAGCATCGGTGAACGGTGTTCTCGCCTGATCCCTGAAGGCACACAGGGAGCTCCGAGCTCGAGTAGCTAAGATTCCAGCCTAGAGTTAGCTCTTCCATGATTTCAAAGAGCCACAAAAAGTAGCATCAATGGCAATTCTGGAATTCTCACGTTCACAGAGAGGTTGACCATTGGGGAATGTAGTCTTTCCCGGCATCTGTGCTTGCCCAGTCGTTTGTTTCATTCTGCTCACTCTCTCCTGGCCTCTCTCGCTATCCTGATTGTAACTACTACCCTGCAGCTGGGAGTTATTAGAACAAGACCTCCAGTCCTGGCCCTTCTGAGGGTCAGGCCATGACATGCTGCTTCCTTTAACCTCTTCACCCGTGAGTCTCGGAGACACCTCCAGCGGAGCGTGTCCACAACTGAAAGTACATGTTCTTGCCTAATCTGCCCCCCTGTCCTCTCTGTCACCCACACCAGAAACCTGGGCGGTCCTATGATTTGCCCCTCTCAACGCACCACATTCAAGCCCTGAGACCTGACAACTGTTTCTCTTAAATACTGATACTTCCCCAGCCCATCACCTCTTCTCCACTTGCCCTGCCACTTCCTGGTGTGGGCCTTGTACTCCCAGCCAACAGTCTGCGACAGCTGTGCCCTCGGTCCAAGTCTTCTTCAAGGCCACCCTGCACGGAAACATCAGGGCCGGCAAGCTAAAACTTCAATGTGATTGGGTAGCTCCAGCTACTCCAACCCCGTGGCGGCCTTGGCCTTTCGTTTCCCCTCGATCTGGCACCCAGGCCCTCGGTGCAGCCCCCGCCCATCTCGGGACTGGAGTCCCACCACGTGTCACTTCCCTCTGGGCGCCTCGGCAGAACCAAACTGCTTTGAGCTCCCTGGTAAATAACAGGCGAATGACTGGAGCTGTCTCTGGGGTGATATCAACATTAAATAGGTAGAGAATTTTGTGAGAGAGACATTTGTTCACAAAACACAGAAATGGAAGTCTATTTAGTGGGACACAAAAACTTGACTTTTCAAAGTTAGACATGGACACTGCACAGAGTTTATGGTGCTTCAGTAATGCGAACTCAATTCTTTTCCTCCTCTCCGTCTTTGCCTGGCTAATACTGCTCAGTATTTGAGACTCTGCTTAGGTCTCATCTTCTCTTGGAAGCCTTTCCTAAAACGCATGGCTTCCCCACTCCTCTCTCTCTCTCTCTCTCTCTCTCTCTCTCTCTTTCTCTCTCTCTCACACACACACACACACACACACACACACACACACACACGCACAGGCTGGGATTGGTGCCCTCAGTGCATCGTCCCCTAAGGTTCTGTCTGTACGTTTATCATGGAACTCAGTAAGTCATATTTTAATTATCTTTTGCTTCCTAATAAATTCTTCTTTTTTTTATTTTATCATTATTTTTTTTTATTTCAGCATATTACGGGGGTATAAATGTTTAGGTTACGTATATTGCCTTTGACTCACCAGAGTCAGAGCTTCAAGCGTGTCCATCCCCTGGACAGTGGGCGCTGCACCCATTAGGTGTGAATAAACCCATCCCCTCCCCCCCCCCCCCCCCCGCCACCTGCGTTACATTTGTATCTTCCTTACTAAGCCTGTACATGCTTAAGACCAAAGACTCTATATTATTCTTCTTTGAACCCCGCAACCAAGCACAGAGTAGTTCAAAATTACTAAATGAATGAATAAATAGATCAGCAAGCAAATGATGATACCAGAAAACTTACATGTGAATCAAGCGTTAAAATAGAGCCTGATATTTAGGATAAATTGAGCTGGAAGCAACTTCACCACCAGTTTGAAATCAGAGGATACTTTTGTTACTATCAATTGTGAAACCAACCCAAACTATGCCAAAAAGTTGAGTGGTTGAATTCATCTTATATTTGTCTAAATGTCTTAGTATTTGTAGACAAAGAAATAATGCTCCTCTATCATAGAGACAAATTGATTTTTAAATGTTGACTGACTTTCTGTAAATTCATAGATGATGTAATAACATTTGTGGAATAATGATTTCCTACCACTGCCTACAGTTGCTATTCACAGCAAATTATTTACCAGAATTTCAGGTAGTTAAAAGCAAATCACGTCAGTGCTACGTATAAAATATGGTAATTGTTAGTAACAGTCTTTTAGATTATTACTGTAATACTACATTTTGCATTATACAAACATGCATTTGAATAAAAGCAGCATTATTAAATTTGATGTTCAGCAGTTATCTTAAAATGCTTACAAACAATGCTCCGCTATACATAGACTAGACACCCAGTAACAGGAAGAGGTATTCTCAGAGTAAATTAGATGATTTTTACCAGAAAGGTTAAAAAGTAAAAGGATATGTTAACTCTAAAGTATCTATGTTTAGAGTTGGACAAACATAGCAAAGTTGATATATTCTTATAGTATTAATTAGAACCAATTCTTAATTAAAATTTTGGTTACAGGCATATATATAACACAAGGGGAACAAATTGTCACCGTTTCTGTATAAAATTAAAATGAGAGCAAGAACTATATGAAATACACACTCTGGTTAACAAGCTCTGTGCAATTGTCCATACTTAATTTTAGAAAGAGGAGTTCTCCCAAACTAAATAATGGACTCTGTTATTTCAAGAACAAATGTTCTTAAATAAATGTCTTACTTCCAAAAAAGTCTCCAGCTACTTAATGGTTGTATCATCCCAGACATGTCATTTGTTTATTCATCCAGCAAATGTTTATTAATCCCTTGGTATGTGTTCCCAGTCTGTGATGGTGGAAAAAAGGCAGGATTCCACTCTCTGATAGCTTTATCGCCATCATCACCCCAATCTGCAGATGAGCTAATTGAGTGACTGATACTTGGGTTCTCAGGATGGGGCTACTCCAGGCAATCTCTAAGAACAGATTGCAATTTGCGTGAACTAACTGAGACAAATAGAATGTTATATAACTTTTTTCAGTCTATGGAAACTGGATGTGGTGTATACAAATTTACCATGCCTTAAAAAAAAATTGTAGAAGTTCTGTTTCCAAGAATATGAAGTATACATACATATTCCTATCCCTTCCACTGAGTAAAACTGAAAACTGTGGACATTACATATGAAACGAGCATAATAAGACTCTGAAAGGTACAGAGATAAACCAGACCAGATAGGAACCTTTAGTACCCAATGAGCAGCATGGCAGTGAGTTTCCTAAGTTTTCTTTTCACCTCATATATCCCAGATTTGGAGCTAAAGTCTGGCAACCCGGTAATGCCAAGAGGCACACAAAGAATGCCCTCCAAAAGCTTGCTCTCTCTAGTCAAAGGACCAGGAAAGGGACATCTTAGCAAGACAGAAAACTTTTAGATGATAACCGCTCTACTCCAGCCAGACACCACAAAAAAAGCTGTGGTTCCACCTCCCCTCACACCAGCAAGGTTAAGTGAAGAGCCCGGACTTCCACCCTAGTCGGGCTGTAACAAGGCATCCCAAACCCCACCACGGTGGCGTTGAGGAGTTGGACCTTCATCCCCACCAGACCATGAGTTCCCTTTTCTCAGCTCCTCTCTGTGTCAGCAGAGACTTTAGCGGGAGCCCAGATGGCTACCCCCATTCAGTAGTAGTGAGGCACCATCCTCCTTCACTGTGAATTCAGGAATTTATGCCAAAATTACAAAGCACTGATGAAAGAAATCAATATGGGTTTAATGCAATTCTCATCAAAATCCCAGCAATAAATGTTTCTAGATATAGACAAAATTATTCTAACATTTATAAGGAAAAGCAAGGGAACTAGAATACCTCAAACAATTTTGGAAGACAAAAACAAAGTGGAAGGACTCAGTCTTCCCAATTTCAAGACTTATTATTACCTAGCTGTAGTGATCAAGACTGTGTGGTGGTGCTGGAGGCCCAGCCGCACAGGTCAATAGAACTAACACAGAATGGACAGCTAGACCTACCCAACTTATGTTTGCAAAGATGCGAGAGAAATTCAATAGAATAAAGATAGTCTTTCCAGCAAATGGTGCTGGAGAAAGTGGACATTCATAGGCAAACAAACAAAACATCAACCTAAATCTCATATTTTATATAAAAAATTAATTCAAAATGGATCACAGACTTTAATGTACAATGTAAAACTATGAAACTTTTAGAAGATAACACAGATGAAAATCCTGGGGGTCTAGAGCTAGGCTTGCTTTTGGAGGATTTCTGTTTCTCGTTGGGGGGTGGCAGTATTTTGGTTTTTTCTGAGACAATGCCTAGCTCTGTGGCCCCTGCTAGACTACAGTGATGTCACTGAAGCTCACTGCAACCTCAAACTCCTGGGCTCAAGCAATCCTCCTGCCTCAGTTTCCTGAGTAGCTGGGACTACAGGCACACGCTACCACACTTGACTAGTTTTTGTATTTTTTGTAGAGATGGAGTCTTGCTATGTTGCTCAGGCTGATTGCAAACTCCTGGCCTCAAGTGATCCTCCTGCCTCATTCTCCCAAAGTGCTAGGATTACAGGTGGGAGCCACCATGGATTTTTAGACTTAATACCAATAGCAAGATCCATGAAAAATAAAAATACATTAATAAGACCTTTAAAAATTTAAAACTTTTGGGCTGGGTGTGTTGGCTCATGCCAATAATTCTAGAAATTTGGGAGGCTGAGGTGGGAATATCCCTTGAGGCCAGGAGTTCAAGACCAGCCTGAGCAAGAGTGAGACCCTGTCTCTACAAAAAAATAGAAAAAATTAGCCGGGCATGGTGGCACATCCGTGTAGTCCCAGCTACTTGGGAGGCTGAGGCAGGAGGATCACTTGAGGCCAGGAGTTTGAGATTGTAGTGAACTATGATCATGCCACTGCCCTCTAGCCCAGGTGACAAAGCGAAACCCTGTCTCAAAATTTAAAAAAAAAAAAAAAATTAAAACTTTTGTTCTGCAGTAAACAATGTTAAGGGGATGAAAAGATAAGACAGATGGGGAGAAAATATTTACAAATTACATAGCTGGCAAATGATGAGTATCTAGAAAATACAAAGAATTCTCAAAACTCAACAGTATAAAAGACCTTTCTCCTCGGCTTGTAGATGTCTATCTTCTGGTGTCTTCACATGGTCTTCCTTCTGTACCAGTCATGTGAGATTAGAGATCATCCTAATGGCCTAATTGTAACTTAATTACCTCTTTAAAGACCCAATCTTCAAATAGGGTCACGTTCTGGGGTACAGGACTGCAGCATATGAATTTGGAGGGAGGAAGGGAACATAGCTCAGCTCAACGCAGCCCGTAAGTTATCACGGGGGGCGGAGCAAAGGGCATATGTGATCCCTCTGTATTATTTCTTACGACTGCATGTGAACCTACAATTATCTCAAAATGAAAAGCTTAATTACAAAAATATTTGTAAAAGAGTTTGATTAGTGATAAGTCAAATGTAGTGGAAGTGGCTCGACCTTGATTAAGTGGAGAAGCAGTTAGAATGTGCTCATATTGACGTTTAATCTTTTCCATGAGATAAAGCAAAACGTTATTAGAAGAGAGAAAAACATCCAAGTGCCTCTGTTTGCTTTATATAGAGAGAAGCTTTTTAGTGATTTTAACGGACAGAATTTCTTTAATCCTCACAACATCATTAGGCCATGTAACTCCATGTGTACATTGAATGCAAATGGACTTCAAGTTAAAAGGAATTCAGAATCAAAGTTCAAAATGCTTTTAAATGCTAAGTATTTAATAATATCAGCAACTAAAACTAAAGATCAATTACCTTGGCCTGCTGAGATTTCAGGAATGTAGATTCTTTTTTAGCTTGAGAACTCATGTTGTTCCTGGTATTTTGCACATGAAGTGTGTACACCTGTGTCTTTGCTGTCAAAATGAAATCTTTGTTAGCATTTATCAAAAATATCTGATACATAGATTGTGCATGCAACTTCTCAGCTTCTCAGTGTGTGTGATTACTATCACTACATGCAGTTATCTGAAATCATACATTTCAGTTCCTGGCACACATACTTCTTGTATTCATTTTTTTTGTTATCATCTACTACCCCCCGTAGTTTTTTCTCAACTGTCTTTGTGTAGAAGCTAACAACCTACCCAACCACTATTATCAGATGAGATGCATTTCTTGGGGTTATTCAGCTGAACTATTCTGGCATTTGATTCTTTCTTCATGGACTGGAAGAGCAAACCCATTTACGGTTAATCCAATCACGCCCACATAAGATTATGGGTTGTAACATTTAGCTCTTTCTATAATTTAAATTGCCATCTCTGTATGGTTGTAAGGGCTAAATTTTATCCAAGAGGAGGCTCACTGCAATCTAAACATTGGCTTGTGTGTGTGGTGGGTGGCTGGGGCAGGGAGAGGGTATTTGTCATTGCAAAGTATATTGTTTAAGAGCATGGACTTAGAAGCCAGCCCGTGTGGGTTGGAATCCTAGCTCCACCATTTATTAGCTGTGTGACTTTGAGCAACTATTTGACCTCTCTGTGTCTGTTTCCTCATCTGTAAAATGAGGACGGTTATGGCACCTATCTCCTAGGGATTTTATGAAGATTAAATATTTGTAAAGTTCTTAAAATGGCACGTAGCACAAAGCAAACGCTGTGTAACCGCATGCTTTTCCCTGCCCCTGTGCTGTTGTAAACCACCTACCTCTGGTATAATCCCGGTGTCACCAGTTTGACTTTGTGTCCAGTTAGAAAGGTGGATAGTGGGGAGTGGGAGGGTTCGTTGGTACTGGTGGTGATCTTTACCATGGCTGCGTGGTGGGTAAACACATTCTATATTGTTTTGTGAATATGCAAACATTCTGCGGTGGGAAATTTGAGGTTCTCAGAAAATACCGTTTGTCAGAGGAATTATGTTAGTTATATCCTGATGGTTCCCATTTCTTCCAGAAAGCCTTCTAGTGTAACTGCCTCCCTTGACCTTGTATTCATTAACTTTCCACAGAGAAGTCCATACTTGGCCCTCCAAAATCCAGGCTCTTTCTCTTCTTGACCTTCTCTCTCTCCTGATACCAGAAAAAGGCAAAGAAAAGGAAGATCATGGAATGCATGTTTCAATGTGGGGCTTTCTGTGGCCACCAGAGCCTCTTTGAGCCAGTCTGGACAGGGTGGAAACAGGTGGGGCCCGCGCCTGTCCTGCCCTCCTGACCGTGGCCTGCCCTCTGCGTCCAACCTGCAAGGCAGCAAAGTGGCTCTTAAAGAAGTGTCACTTTTGTTTAGTTTGCTTTAAATATTTTAAAATTTAAATACAAAATTTAAATTCATTTTTATGTATATATGGTACTTTTTATAGTAGCAGTGTTTTTTTCCCCAGCCCAACAATTATTTCTTTCCACTCAAAATATTGAGACAAAAATGTATCACGGAGGAAAAGAGCTAAATATCTAAACGCAATTGGTTTATAATTTCTTAAGTACTAGTTAACAAACAAGCTTTGCCTTGGAATTATAACACACCAAAGAGGGAATTTTTTTACATTTATAGCATAATGTCGAATCTATACAGAAGTCACTAAATGATGGCATTACACATAGAATCCAATTCCCTTTGTTATAATTTTGACTGAACAAAGGTTAATATAGGAACAGAAAATAACAGCAAGTCATTAGCTTGGGCTTTATTTACTTGTTCATACTCTCCATCTTCAAGACTACTGATTTAAGTGAAGTCCTCCCTTTTTATGGGTCTACCGATAGTCATTTGCCAATGAGGAGACGTCTGGCTTTCTGTGAGGCTGTATCTGACCCCAGAGAAAAAGGTATTGTCATCTCTCCAAAGGGAGAAATATTCCTTGAACAAATAAAACTCTTGGATAGGCAAGTATAATAAAAATTTGGAGAAGAGAGAAGAGTGCTAATTGTCGATATAACGTAGACACAGTAAATGTTAAATGAGGAATGGGAGGAAGGGACAGAGAGCAAGAATCTGGTTCTCTAAACAATTAGCTATCACCAGAGAAAAATCAAGTTCAAGAGAATGTGCTTCACTTCTTATCTTTAAAGTTTACTTACTAAAAATATACACATGTATAAAAGTGAAATATGACCAACTCATATATACCTTAGATAAATTTAACAGTGACCCATAATGCAAATCTACAGCTGTTTTTCTCTCTTCGCTAAAACGTGTAACCTAATTGAATCAACTTTGAAGGGAGGCTTTTTAATTTAACCTTTTTTTTTATAGATTTGAATACTCTTACCAATGAAAAGAATTAATGGCGGCAGTGAAAATATTTCCTGAAAAAACTTAATATGAGTTTGAAAACTTTCATTTTGGTTGTTCCTGCTTGACACTAAACTTTTGTTTTTGCTTGATACCAAACATATATATATATGTACGAAAGACAATCAAGACTGTTTAGATATTAGTTAGTTGGATGAAATCCAATCATAGCATACAAGCCAGATTGGAAATGAGATTGCATCATGGGATTGGTGATGTGGAGACAAAAGCTACACCTCATTGACATGCACAGAATAAACAATCCTAAGATTTTAGTTTTATCATTATTATTCATCAGACAATGTTTGCAAACAGAGTCTCCTGTGGATATGTTGGACTTATGTGTGTCAATCTGTTAATGGTAATGGGATTTCCACCCACTCAGTGTGGTGAAGATTAATACCACTGTGTTTCTACTTTGCTGCTTTTTTATTTGCTCAGTGGATGAGCAATTTAATTCAAAACTTCTTTGCACAGTTACACTGTGCCCGTGGATTGCCCTAGAGCTGTCCTTGCCTGTCTGCAAAGACTATCTGTGGGCACACATGGCCAGCTCTCCCTTCCTGGCTGTGCAAAGTGGGGTTCACCCTGCAGCTCATCATACAAAACTTCTTACCCCACAAAAATGAGCAATACTTGGGTGTGGGTTGACTTCAGTCACTTCTGAAAGTCTAAGGAAGGTTCATGCTTTTGAAAACAGGCCACTCACACACACACACACACAGTGGAAACAGAAGTCTCAGCTGGTCAAAACAGGCTCCATCCCTTTACCGGAGTGTGCACCAACCGCAGCACCAGTGTCAGCTGCTCAGGGCTTTCAGAATTTGCATGCATTTTATGTGGGTTAAAACATTCAGTCTGCTTATAGAACTAATATGTTAATTTGATGACACATTAACTAGCATTAGTTTGAATTGTTGCTCGTTGTTACCCATCGTGCCCTAGACAGAGGGAGGGCCTCCTTCCTTAGAACCGAGTGCGGTGGAGGGAAGCATCCATGAGGGGGAAGAAAGGAGACAAGTGTGAATCTGAGGGCATTTCTCAGACCCTGTGAGGACCCTAAGGGCGCGGCACAGAGCAGCATAAAGGCCCCAGCACATGCCTGCAGTGGAAGGAAAAGAACTTCAAGGCACATTTTGCCTGCTTCATAGTTTTGCCTATAGCAAGACCTAAGAGGCAGCCTAACTTTTCAATCTATGGAAAATATATACTTGGAGATAAGTTAGCTATTTGCAAAATCTTCCAGCTGGTCCTTCGAGGACCACTAGTATTCTGCATGAGGACAGAAAGATGCATGCGCTGCAAAATTGTCGGCACGTTCAACTACCCTAAACAAGTTGCCTCGTTGCAAATCACTTTTCACTACAACATATTTTTCTTAAATGCTCCGTATTTATCAAGCACACCATTTTCCCTGCAAATCTATTCTCTCTCTATGCTAATCTTTAATATTACAAGCCATTTTATGGATTGAGATTTAAAATGAACCATATAGTACATTTAATAAGAAATATTTTCCTTATTAAGACAAATTAACAGGCTCTTGATGCCCACACAATGCCTAGGTGCTTTACTTTACAGTGATTCTATTTGTACTGACACTATTTTGCCAACTACAGTTTAACCCTTGAGAGTCCTTCGTTGCCACAGTCAATTAAGAAGTGAGTCACTGATGTTACAGCTCTGCTAAGAATAGTCCACAGATGTGATTTTAAGGAAAGAAGGTTTTAAAAATAAATGTATTTGACAAGTTGCTGATCAGAAGCCTATATTTACCACAACCAAATTAGAATGGTGTTGCACAGAAGTTGAAGTTTATCCTGGAAAATTCCTGAGATGTGCTCAGGTTTGACCTCAGAAGTTTTTTTCTGTTACTTTGGAAAGACATTTTGGCTTCCTTGGCCCACGCTTTTTCTTATAACTCAAAGAGGGCTTTTCTCCCTATGGTCTTTCGACCTCCAACCTCACATACTGACCATTTATTGCCAAGCGCATGTCATCAGAAATGGCCCAGCCTGGCATCTCCGTGAAAGGAGGGCCTCCCCGGCACCAGGCACAGGGCTCAGCGGGACCAACCTGCAAGTCCCTTCTATTCCTGGAGCCTCCACTCTCCTTCCCTTCTGCAAAGTTAAGGTGTTGGACTTAATTATCTTTATGGGCCTTTCAGGCTTCAAGAGTTGATTGGTCCAGACACCACACACCTGAGCCCAGGGTCTGCGCACACGGGGAGGGCTCTCAGACACACATGTCTATGTGCAGCATGTTTTATTACTTCTACTGTTAGTTATGCTCTATCTAGTTTTTTTAAACAAGGAAAACTATGTTATAAATGTTATTGGACTGGCTGTTCCTACTCGGAATTCAACCCAGAAATTGAATATGTGCTCTTCATAGTAAAAATAAATTTTTAATGTTTTTGTTAAGGAAGTAAGTTGTATGTAAAGGTATTGATATTCTGATACTCAAAATGAATCAACAGATGATTTTAGCAGCAGCTTATTTGATTTGCTATATTAAAGGGGGAGGTTTCTAGCCCAAATCAGATTTAGAAGTTTACGTATGGTTTTTAAATCACGGTTAAGCAGTAACAGAGCTGATGGTCTAGGGATTCCGATCTGCTCTCAAGCAATTATAGCATGAGTTCGAAGCTTCCCTTAGTTAATTATGTTCCTAGCTACCTACATGGTCAATTTTAGAGCCTTGTGGTTAAAAATCCTACCAGTTCCCCAAAATCCTGTGGATCTGAGAATGCGAATGATACTAGGAGAAGGAACAAACACCTGCTGAGTGCCCTGTGTAACCCAGACAATGCTGGTTACTTTACATACGTGGTCTTGTTCACTGGGAGGCAGTTTCTCACTGGTGAAGAGATGGGCTCTGAAATCAGGCTGTCCAGGTCAAATCCAGGTACACGCTTGCTAAAATTCACAATTGAATAAGAATTGTTTTTCATGTGGTTTACAGACAGGCCTGACAGAAGTGATTTAGATGTGTGAACAACGGGAATGAGAAATTTTTAAAAGGAAATGTTAAGTGACTTGCAAAAAGAAAAGCAGCAGCAATGTGAAAAATTATGGGACTTCCTTTAAAGAAACTAAGAACAGACAAAAGCAAGACGAATGGGTTAAAACTGAAGAAGTCCAGGGTACAATCTTGAAAGAAGATAGAATAGCAAGAGCGGCTGCAAGAGAGGGTGGATCCAGAATGACTCAGTGAGTGGGACACGAGGGACACATTACCAGTAAAAAAAAGTTAACTTAGTCTGAATTCAATCCAAGGGGGAACACCTAGAGCGATGCTCCGAAATAGCCCTGCACGCTCAGCGAGCAGTGACTCACCACAGGCTCCTTCCTGGCCTGGAGGTGACTACAATATGGAAATAAGCCAAACACAAAGAGAGGATAAAAGAAGAGAGACTTTATAAAAGTAGATGCCAAGAAATGCCTAAATCAATTTAAAGAAGAAATCAGTGGTCTTCTATGTCTGACAATATGGCTTATGATATAAATAGAGAAAATGCTCTGGTACAAAAACTCGTAAAATGTTGGATAAAATATATTTTTAAATATTGAGACATAGCTGAGTTGGCAGGAATCTAAGGACAAGAGAGGCTGTAAACAACAGGAAGGCATTATCCAGAGCAGCAAGTATGAAGCTAGCTTTTACTCTGAGAGCATCTGCTCATTTCTATTGACAGAGAACATGAGTTTTAATGAGCTCAAGTAGTGGAGAGAGAGAATCAGAAATTTTCACATAAAACCAGAATCTCAAAGTGTGAAAAAACAGGACAAGGAGGGGGAAGGAAATGGAGGAAATAATCTTGCATTGGGAACCTGTGCGGCTCAGCCTAGACTCTGAGCAAAGAAGGAAACAAGATTCAAATGCCTTCTGTGAGGATTCCAACTACCTGCTTCCTCTGACATGGACAAGTGTCTACATTCACATTAATTTTCTGACCTTAGAATCTTCAAGCTAAAAATTTAATTGAATGTACCATGAATTTATTTTTATCCCCAAGCATCTGTCAGTAGCAAACAAATGCTCTCTGGAGAAATGCATGTTAAATCTATGCCTCAAATAATGCCCATATATAAAGTCCCAAGGAATATGAGCTCTCTCCTAATCAAAATCTTCTGGACACATAAGGAAAGCCACAGTGAGTGAGAGGTAGAAGATCTCAGAAATAGATCTGCAAAGTCAGCAGATATTGGAATTACCAGACTGAAAATATAAAATAAGTATTTAGAATATTTTCAAAGCATGAAAGTATGGTACAGGAATAAGAGACAATCAGATAGAGTAGGACCAAATAGAACTTATGGAAGTAAAACATTGAAAAACTAAAATTAAAATTTCAATGAATAGATTGAACAGCAGATTAGATATAGCCAAAGAAATAATTGGTAAAGTGGAGGGGAAATCTAAAGAAGTGCAGCACAAAGAGACAAAGACATAGAAAATATCTTTTAAATGTTAAAATATGCAGAGGATAGAGCAAAAGAGTTAATATATATTTAATTGTGCTTCCAGAAAAATCAAATAAGGAAAATAGGGATAAGCAATTTTTGAAGACATAATTGCTGAGAATTTTTTAGAGTTGATTAAATATGTATATTTTCATTTTTAAGAAATCTAATTAATTTTAAGCAGAATAAATAAAAGTGAATCCTCAACTAGACACGACAGAGTAAAGCCACAGAACACAAAAGCAGCAAAGACAAACAGAGGAATATCAGGAGCTGTGAGGTGGGGCAAAGGAGAACAAAGCCAGATTTTTATAAGAAATGAGTTTTGGACTAACAGCTGGGCTCTCCAGGACAGAAATGGAAGTCAGATAATGTCAGAATAGTATCTTCACAGTGTGGAGAGAGAAAAAAAATTATCAACCTAGAAATGTGTATCCAGAAAAAAATATGTTTAAGTTACAAGAGTGAAATAATACATTTTCATAAAAGTAAAACTTGTGATTATTTGAAATTTGTTTTATAAACTTTTGTTTATAAAAAATTTAATATCAACAGACCTTTACTAAAGAAACTTATAAAATAGGTTGAACTCCGGGTAAAATAAGAATGATTCCATAAAGAAAGTATAAGATGCAAGAAGGAATGGTTGGGGGGAAAGCAGGATTACTGTGTAGGTAACTCTAAGCAAACAGTTATGGTATTGAACAATAAAAAACAACATCTAATTTGGGGGATGTAAAAATTTAAGCTAGAATTAAAATCCTAGAAAAATAATAACATGTAAATCTGGACGGGGTCACCAGACTTTAAAGAAGTTATGATCTGGGAATTATTTGAGAGGAGGGTAAAGATTCTCATTTAGATTTTAGAGTAAATATGCACATAAAGATTTCTAAAACAACCTCTAGAAGAATACAAAGAGTGTATAACTTCCAAACTAGCAGCAAGAAAAATGGAATGGGGAAGGAGATATTAATCAATAAAAAGGATGACATAATAGCAGAGGATAAAAGAAACCAAAAGAGTAGGGCAAATATTAAGCATGAATTATATAGTAGAGGTAAATATAAATATATTGAAAATAACAATGATTATAAATGGACTATAATAGCAGTTAAAACATAAGAACTATCAGACTCTTTCTACAAATAACAATAATAATAATAAATACTTCTAAAACCTAAGGGCTCAAAAAGATTAAAGGGTAAAAGTATTATTTTTTAAAAAGATAGCTGGTGAAATTATTCAATTATCAGAAAAAAATAGAAGCTTTAAATTTAAACACATTGCCAGTGATAAAAGGTAATTACAATTAAAAATAAATAAATCACCAGAAAAATATAATAGTTCTAAATTTATAAACATCTAAAAATACATCAACAAAATAGTAAAAGCAAAGATTTTCAGAAACATAAGTAGAAATTGACAAATCCAGCATCAAAGCAGATCTTAACACAGCTTTCTGTAAATAATGGATTAAGTAGACAAAATGAGAAAGTATATAGAATATTTGAAAAACACAAATTTTAAGTTTGATCTAATAATGGACATATAGGAAATATTGCACTCAACTCAGCAATGCATATTCTTTTAGAGGAATGTGTGGGTCATGGGTCATTTACAACAATGGACCAAATTCTAGACCATAAAGCAAATCTCAGTATATTTTAAGAGTTGGTTTCACACAGATAACATTTTTCTGACTACAACACTATGAAGTTATAAATCAATAAGAAATATAATGCAATAAGTGTTTGTCAGTTAAAAGATACAATTCTCAAAACAAACAAAAACCATGAATCAAAATATAAAGCATGATGTAAATTGAAAAATAATTTGAATGTAATAATAATAATAACGTTGTATAGTATTATTTATGAGATATAGCAAAAACAGTATTTAGAAGGGAATATTAAGATTAAAAGAGTATGTTAGAAAAAGAAGAAAGGTTCAAAGTTAATGAACTAAGTATCAAATTAGGAAGTTAAAGAACAGAGTAAGTCCAAAGAAAAATGAAAAAAAAGTTATAATTAGAAAAACAGAAATAAGTAAGATGGAAAGATACAATAGAGATTAACAAAGAAAAATGTTTTTTAAAAATAATAAATTAACAAATATCTAGCAATGTTGATCAAAAGTTTAAGAGGAAGACACAAATTTTAAAAGGAATATAAAGGGTCATTAATATATTTGCTGAAGAAAAGGACATGAACAACTTTATGCTTAAAAATTTGAAAACCTGATTGAAAGGGACAAAGTTCTGGAAAAATATAAATTATAAAAGCTGATTCAAAAGAAATAGATGCCACTTCACACTCACTAGGATGGCTAAAACCAAAAAGACAGACAATAACAAGTGTTGACAAGGATGTGGATAAATTGGAACCATCAAATATTGGTGATGGAAATGTTAAATGGTGCAACCATTTTGGAAAACTTGACAGTTCCTTAAAAAGTTAAACATTAGAGGCATCACATGAACTAGAAATCTCATTCTAAGGGATATAACCAAGAGATTTGAACATACATGTTCTACAAAAACTTGTACATTAAAGTTCATTATTCATAATAGCCAAAAGAAAGAAAAAAACCAAGTGCCTGTGGATTGATGAGCAGATAAATCAGATGTGTTATTTCCATACAATGGAATTTTATTCAACCGTAGAAAGGAATGAAGGACTAATAAATGCTACAGGGATGAACCTTGAAAACACTATGTTAAGTGAAAGAAACTAGGTGCAAAATGTCACACATTACATGATTCCATTTATATGAATTGTCCAAAATAGGAAAATCCATAACCATAGAAAGTAGATTAGTAGTGCAATGGGCTGGAGATAAAAGGGAATGGGTAGTGGCTGCTAATGGAAATGTTCTGGAATTAGATAGTGGGGATGGTTGCACAACACTGAATTGTACACTTTAAGAGGATGAATTGTATGGCATGTAAAATATATATCAATAAAAAGGGGGAATTGAAAGTCTGAATGTCCTATAACCACAAGAGCTAATCAGTAGATTCAAATCATTTTGTAAAGACAGCATCAGACTCATTGGTTTTACAAGTGAATTCTATCATCTTTAACAAACTGTTTGGTGGTGAGAAAGTGAAAGCTACACAACTCAATTTATCATGTGGTATAATATCGATATATAAAACAGCAAAGAAATTCAGAGAAAGAAAAATTATTGGACACTTTTCTTATGAACATGGACATAGAAATCATACCCATATATTAGTAAACTGAATTCAGCAATGTATAGAATAACTTACCAGAGCCAAAAGCCAGTAGCAGATTAATGCATTAGAAAATATATTAACTATATTGTTACATATTGTTGTTTTATAATATACCACATTAACAGATTAAAGGAGGAAAAACATTGCAACAGATACAGAAAAACTTCTGATAAAATTCAATAACCAGAACTGATAAAATGAAAAAAAAATCCCACAGAAAAGATCATGCTCAATGATTGAATGCTTTTTAAAATTCCATAAGAACAAGAGACATCAGGGTTAGGAAGAAAAAAATAACACCGTCCATTTGCAGCTTTAGATCAGTTACATTAAAAAAAAAATCAAAAAAGTTTATGGAAAAATAATTAGATATTCAGAGTTCAGTAAAATTGATGAATACAAGTACGATATGAAAATTCAATTATACTTCCCTCCAGCAACAATAGTTAGAAAATGAAGTTCTCAAAAAACTAATATATTCAAAGTAGCAAAAAATATATCATACCTCAAAACAGATCTAAAACATCTTTAAGAATTTAATTTTAATATTAAGAATTTAATCAGAAACATGAAAAGATTTAATAAAGGGGGAGAAATGTGGAAAGACTTGGTATTGTATAGATGTTAGCTATCTCCATATTGCTATATAGCTATAACATAATTATAATCAAACTTCCTACTGAGTTTTCCATTAATATATATAACTAGCTACCTAGGAAATTTATACAAAAGAACAAAGGCTCAAGAATAGTCAATACATGGCCAGACATGAAGACTGACATAAAACTCCAGTAACTAAAACTATGGAGCAATGCAGCACGTATAAATGAAGGGATTAATGAAACAAAATAGATAGCCAAGAAATAGACCCATGCATATGTGCATACTTGACATATGACAGAACCGATACTTCATATCAGTGGGAAAGGAAGGATCCTTTCTGATTTGGGGATTAAATATGTGTATATCAAAAATAAAAATGGACTCCTAACTCCTAACAAAATAAAAGCAATTCCAGATTGACGAAATAAAATATGAACGGCAAAATTTTTAAATTATTAGGAGAAAGTTTGGGAAGAAAACCTTTATGAACTCAGGACAAGGATCAACTTCTTTTAAAGTTACAGAAAATTATTAATAAATACAACTACATTAAAGTGAATAATTTTTCTTCCATCAAAAGACTTCACAAAAACAATAAGAAAAATAGATAAACAGTAGATACTTGCAAGACATATAATTGCCAAAGGATTAGTGTCCAGAATATATAAAGAACTCTTATAAATCAATAAAAAAGGCAAACTATTTGAGCACTTCACAGAAAAGGAAATACAAATTACTAATAAACTTTGCAAAATATGTTCAAGAATTTTAGAAATCATGGAATACACATTAAAAGTCATTTTCAGCAAATTGATAAGAATTTCAAAGTTACACAATGCCAAGTGTTGGTGGAGTGATGGGAATACTTATGGGAATGTACATTGTATCACTTTCGAAGATAATTTGGCATTACCTGTTAAAGTTTAATATAAACACAGCCTTACAATTCAGCGATTCCACTTCTATGCAAATGCACTACAGAAATTCTTGCACACATATCAGTAGATAAGTATAAGATTATTCATAGCAGCATTATCTGTAATTATGGCAAAACAACTTAATTGTCCATGGATTGTAAAAAGGAAAAATAAAAATTGTGATATAGTCATATAAAATCCTATACGGCCATGAAAATTAATAAACCACAGCTATATTAACATGGATGGATTTTTAAAACATAATGTTGAGTAAGATGGGAGAGGCAAATCACACAAGGGAACTATATTCTGATTCTTTTATATACATTTAATTTTACATAAAGTGATGAATATTTCTGCCCTAGTAATATGAGCACTTCATTGAGCTCTAAGGAAGTTTGCTGAACTAAGGAAGACTTTCTAAATATTTCTTCCCTAAGAGTAAAGGGCACGAAAACCATGGATTCAACTGTATGGCCTGAAATTACAGCATCTGGGATACATTTTTGGACCATGGACAGAAAACAAGGGATTCCTCAGAGCATGTGCTGACTAGGAAGGAATGTTCAGATTGGGATGCTAAGTGTCTGCTGATTGGGCACGATTGTCCCTAACCTGTCCCTCTACCAACATACACCAAAAGCCTTTGAGAGAACAAGAAAAACAATTGTAAGAGTAACTGCTACCAAAGTAAGAGTAGCAACAATGCTATTCCAGGTATGCTTATTCCTGAGCACAGGTGTTTGATACGAAGCCTTGCTACACAGGCTGTCATGCTGTCAGCAATGCCAGCTGCATAAGCCCAAATCTCCTAACAGAAAAAGCCTCCAACTGGATGCTTGTGAAAATCTTCCACTAGTCTCCTTGTGCTGTCTGGGGCTCTGAACCATTTCTGTCAGAAGGGCTGACAGACCAGGAAGCCAGTGGGAGATTGCTGTCCTCCACCTGCAGCCTCTGTGTTGCTGGACTTTGTCCTCCTGCCTTCCTCAGCCCCAATAACTGGCTCAGGCCCCAGCCTGCATCTACAGCTTTATTCCTAGGAGGACAGAGGTAAGGTATGTGAAGGTCCAAATCATCCATCACATGGAGATATCTGGCCCAGTGCAAACTAATCTTGCAGCTTATATCCACATGTTACAATGGATCCATGGGGCTCAACCTTGGCAGCCTCAGCCATTCTGCCAGAGTTTTGGCACTGGAAGATTATCCAAAACTAGATTGCAACAAAACTTCTTTAACTGGCCGATTTCAAGAAAGGAATCAGTAGTAATTCCATGATGATGAGCTTGCCCAATAAAGCTTTGGGGATAGTGGCTTCATGTTTCTACCATCCGCCTACTCAGTGACAACCAAACCTTTTGCCAGGCAGTGCCTTGTGGAAGAGACTCCTGCAACTATCCAAGGAAATGGCCACCTGCTTGGGTCAAGGACATCTACAGAGTCCTCAGGGAGCAGCCCTTACAAAAAAGCATGCTGCACTCCCCAATCATATGTTCACTGTCAAAAAACCTCAATCCCTTTTTTGAGAAAAATTAGGTAGAGAAAAATTCATTAACCCCAGGGAAGAAACTTAGAACTATCTCTCAGCCAATTTTTTGAAACGATGATATGGCTTATCTGGTTGAAAGAAATACAGCAGGAGTTAGGAGTGGGGAATAAACCAGCTAACAATAAAAATGCATAGATCTAGAACTGCATGGACCATTTCTCCGGACAGGGCCCATATGATCTGCCAGTTACAAAACAACCAAAGCTAAATCTAGGAAAGTGCTGATAGCAAAAGGTCAGAGAGCACAAGAGAATATTAGAAACCATTTTATGTGGTGAGAGTGGAAAGAGGACGTGACTTAAATCAGAAAGTGAGAGCAGAATCCATGCATCGTTTCAACGCTGAAATCACAGAAGACAGATGGACTCATACCCCAGTGCTCTCATTATGTTCTGAAGGGGGAGGAAGGAAAGATAGAAAATACAGACTAGTCTTCCGAGAAGGTTGGCCAAGAAAGAAGGGAAAGACCCAGAGTAATAACAGGACTGTAATTAAAGTCTCCACTCAACAAGTCCTTCGATTCTTTGAGACTGCTTTTCACTGCTGTGCTAGTATCACTATCTACCATTATCATTATTATTTCCTTAAAAGTTTGTGGAGTGCCATTAAATTCTATCTGTCCCCTACTATCTAAGAGGCAGTCCTGTAGGCCTCCCTCACAGAAAAGAAACCACCATTTACAAGCAGTCATGTTTTAACTTACAATAAAATTCAGGCAAGACATTGTTTTCTTGAGACTTCCATCTCTAGGCCACTGTATTTTCTAACCTGTAGAAATTTAAGGAACAGTCAATAAACTCCTTAGATTTCCATCTGTGTTTTCTCTCTAGCTGAAGAATTGGGAGTCTGAGACTGGGAATTTGAAACTTCTTTAAGTTGGTTTTGATGCTTGGTTTATTAAACTATTCGTTTTAAGGAAGGATAACATTAACCTCTCACAGTAAATTGTGCCTATCGGTCAAATACTCTTAGTAGGGTATCAGCCAGTGAGTGAATGACACTGAGATTAAGTCAGCCCCAGTTACACAGCTCCCTGGAAGGCAAACTGCCTGTCAAGTTTGCTAAAAAGAACAGCAAAAGTAGAAACAGCCAAGCTTACACAATTTTGCAGTTTCTTTCCTTCTTCAGTGTATTTTTAGGTTGCCAGGAATTGATTTCCTCTTCTGTGCTTTATACATTTCTATTCATAAGGCTGGCATTACCTGGCAATTTATTAAACTTAATTTTATTCATATGAAATAGAAGCTGCTCTGGAAAACAGTGACTCAATAAAGTGCTCATCTAACCATACACCTGGACTTCTACCCCGAGAACAAGATGCAGTGTGCACAATGACCAATCAATGAAATTAAAAACATTTTGTCCAAAACAAAACTTGGTCTTGAAAATCTAAAAATTTTTTCTAGAAGTGACTGATTGAAGGGATCTTTGCAATCAAAATAAATCCAGGGAAATCCAAGCTACTGGATTTCGATTAATTAAGCCAAAATCTGCACATCTGTGTAATGTCAAACTCATAAGTGAGATGGTTTTAATCAGTGGGAGTATGTGGTTTGGGGAAGAGGCTCCAGGTGGGGTTTGCTAACTAGCACATATTATTTATTTTTCTCTTTTTGGGCTTCTGCTCTTCAATAATATTATGATAATCCTTGGTTTTCTGGGGTTTTGCCCACTATTTATCTCCATCATTAAAGGTCTCTCACATGGCCTACACAACAATAATCAATTGAAATGCAAGTGGTCAAGCTAGTTGGCTGGGGCTTTGCTTCATAGAACAGGGCTGAAGCTATAGACCAAACATTTGTACATTATGTCTTACTCCTATACAAAGAACAGTGGTGAACCAGAAAATACAGCCATGTATACAAATAAAGGGAATCAGAGAGTGTCAGTAGAAGAATATGCAACTGCTTGCAGCTCTGTGATCAAGGCCTTACAGACCTGAAACAGTGCTTTGCACTGGACTCTTCCTGTAGCCCTAAAATTCCGTGTTACGGTTCTTTATTAAATAAACGATAGATGACTTGGACCTTTAGCCATGGTGGTGTTACAAAATCAGCAAGCCCTTGCAGGTTAAAAAAAGGGATAAAATTAGACAAAATTGTCAAACATTGACCAAAGATAGACAATAAATTGAGATGCATTTATTCTTAAAAATTGTATAGAGCTTCAGGTAAGGACAGTAAGGAATCTGTAGCCTTCTTCACAAGGACCACTCCCATCCCTCCTCCCAGCTCAGTCAGTGAGAACAGTGGTTTTACCAGACTGACGTTGGACATGGAAATCATCAGCTTTGGTGCCAGGGGGAGCCAACTCTATTGGGAAATGGGTCAAAATACCATGACTTTGTCCATTAAGAGTGGCAAACTCAGTAGGAAACAAGAGAAAAATGACATGTAGCTTGCCTAGCCTGAGGCTGCAGCAGCTTTGTCATCCCAAGGTTCAGTCTCTGTTGGGACAAGTGGCAGACCAATGAAAAATTGAGCAGAGAGATCCGGAATATGAAAGATCCATAGAGGGGTGAAATAAGCTCTCCACACATTTCTGGCCTGCAGGGAACCTATGCATTTCTGCAGGGAAAACTCAACAAAGCCTAGCAAAAGTTAAAGCCAAGGCAGACTTGAGGAGGGTAGAACTCTGAATGTGCTTCCTGACTCACACAAAGATCAGCCATCAGCAGGTACAAGCTTTATGCACTCAAGGTGTTTGAGAAAAATCTGCTCAAATCCTGATTAACTACTAACTATGCAGACAAAGGGACAATCTCAATAGCTACATGTCAGGGAAAAGAAAGATTATACAGTTTAAGTCCATGGAAGTTACTTAATCAACAACAACAAAAGCCCCCCAAAATCAAACAGAATTCAGAGTTGCCACAACATATTGTCAAAAATTTCCATTTTCAAGAAAAACAATTAAACATGCAAAGAATCAGGAAAGTATGACCCTACTCAGGATAAAAGTTAATAGAAATTGATTCTGAGTAGACCCAGATAGTATATTTGGCAAATAAAGAATTAAAGAAAAATATGATATCTATGACTTAACAAATATGGAATCTTGACATAGAAATAGAACTAAAATATTAAAAATGAAAATAACGAAATGGAAATTCTAGAGTTGAAAAGTATGATAATCAATATGAAAAATTAACTTGTTATGTTCAACAGAAGATTTGAGATAAGAGGAGAAAGAAACAGTAAATTGAAAGATCAATAGAAATATTTTAGTCTGAAAAATATACACATTCACAAAAATTTTTTTAATTTATGTTAATTTCTTTTTTTTTTTTTTATTTGAGACAGAGTCTTGCTCTGTTGCCCAGGTTAGAGTGCCGTGGTGTCAGCCTAGCTCACAGCAATCTCAAACTCCTGGGCTCAAGCAGTCCTCCTGCCTCAGCCTCTCAAGTAGCTGGGACTACAAGCATGTGCCACCATGCCCGGCTAATTTTTTTCTATATCTATTTTTAGCTGTCCAGATCATTTCTTTCTATCTTTAGTAGAGATGGGGTCACGCTCTTGCTCAGGGTGGTCTCAAACTCCTGACCTCTAGTGATCCTCCTGCCTCGGCCTCCCAGAGTGCTAGGATTACAGGCATGAGCCACTGCACCTAGCCACAAATTTTCAAAATAAACATAGCCTCAGAGATATGTGGGACAATGTTAAGCATCCTAACATATGTGAAATGGGAGTCCCAGAAGTAAAAAAGAAAAAGGAAAGGAAGCACATATATGTGAAGAAATAATAGCTATAATAATCCTAAATCTGATGAAAAACTATCTATAAATCTTTTGAAACTCCACAAAACCAAAATAAACACAACAGAATCCATACCTAGATGCATCATAATCAAACCACAGAAATACAAAGATAAAGACAAAATCTTGAAAACAGTAAGAGAAAATTGACTCATCATGCACAAGGAAACAACCATATGATTAATGGCTAACTTATCACTATAAACAATGGAGGCCAGAAGGCAGTAGAATGACATAGTCAGGTGCTAAATTTTTTAACTATCAACCAAAAATTCTGTATCTATCAAAACTATCCCTCAAAAAAAGAAAAATAAACATTCCCAGGTAAATAAAAACTGACAAAATGCATTACTAGCAGATCTGACCTACCAGCAGTGCTAAAGGAAACACTTCAGGCTTAATAAAATATTGCCAGACACAAACTAAAATCCATAGGGATAAATGAAGAGCACTGGAAGTGGTAAAATATAAGTAAACTAAAAGACTACTTTTTCTATTAAATTCCTTTTAAAATAGACATTTTAAATAATTATTATAAAACTTTACTGTTGAGTATATGTATATATATGTGTATGTGTACATGTGCGTATATATATGTCTTATATATACACACACTATCAGGTATATGAGTGCGTATTTATATATGACAGTAATAGCTCAGAGAGGAGCAGAGGAATGACACTATATTCTAGTAAAGTTACTATATTTTACTGGAATTAAGTTACCACTGACCTGAGATAGCTCTATATATTGAAAGCTATAAAATTGCTGTGAGAAATTTAGAGAAGACTTAAATGAAAAAAGATATATACCATGTTCGTGGATTAGGAAACATTATTGTTAATATGACAGTTCTTCCCGGATTGATCTACAGCTTAAACTTAATTCCTATGAAAATTCTAGTAGGCTATTTTCATAGACATTGACAATCTAATCCTAAAAATTTATATGGAAATGCAAAAGACTTAGAATAGCATAAACAATTTTGAATAAGAAATACAAATTTGGTGAGTGTATATTGACTAATTTCAAAACTAACCATAAAGCCACAGTAAGCAAGAGACTGAAATGATATTGGAGTAAGGACAAACAAATAGATCAACAGAAGAGAATATAGAGTCCAGAAATAAACTCTCACCTTTATGGCCAATTGAGTTTTGAAAAGGGGCCAGATAATTCAACAGAAAAGGAAAGTCATTTCAACAAATGATGCTGAAACAATTGACTATTCCTGGGGGGAGGGGAATTGAACTTAGACTGTTAGCTCATATCAAACACAAAAACTACTCCAAAATAGAACATAGATCTAAAATATAAGAGCTAAAACTATAAAACTTCTAAAAGAAAATATAGGACAAACTCTTTCCGACCTTCAAGTAGGCAAAAATTTATTTGATGTGACACTGAAAGCCTGATCCATGAAAGATTATAATTGGAAGTTGAGCTTCATAAAAATTTAAAAATTTTTCTCTCCAAGAGACATGTTAGGAAAGTAAAAAGAGAACCATAGACTGAAATAAAATATTTGAAAACCATATATCTGGGTAAGGATTTGTATCCAGAATATATAAATCACTCTTACAACTCAATAATATACAATAACAATATATATAATAACAAACAATTCAATTAAAAATAGGCAAAATATTTGAACAGACATTTCACCAAAAAAAATACATGAATTGCAAATAAGCTCATGAAAAGATACTCAACATCTTTAGTAATTAGGGAAATGTAAATTAAAACACACCTACTGTAATGGCTGCAACAAAAAAGACAGTACCAGGTACTGGCACAAATGTGAAGAAACCAGAACCCTTCTCCATTGCTAGTGGTGAAGTAAATGGTACAGTCACTTTGGAAAACAGTTTGGTGGTTTTTCAAGTTAACTATACACAATATTTGACCCAGCAATTCCATTCCCAGGTATCTTCCCAAGAGAAATAAAAACATATGTCGACACAAAGTTTTCTCCACAAATGGTTGTGCAGAATTATTCATATAAGATAGACACTGGGGAAAAAACAAATGTCTATCAACTGGTGAATGCATAAACAAAATGTACATTCATACAAGTGAATATTATTCAGCAATACAAAGGAATAACCATTGATAGATGCAACAATAGAATGAACCTCAAAAATACGGTGAGTAAAAGAAGCCATACACAAAGACTATATTTTGTATAATTCGAATTACATGAAAATTCTAGAAAAGGCAAAGGCAAAACCACAGAAACAGAAAATAGAACAGTGGCTGCCTGAAACTGGGGGTGGGAGTGAAAATTAACTGCAAACAAGCCTGAGGGAATTTTTTGGGTGATAGAGCATCCTCAAGTTGGATTATGATGTTGGTTGCACAACTGAATAAATTTACTAGAAATCATTGAACTGTATGCTTAAAATGAGTGGGTATTATGGCATTAAATTACACATCAATAAGGATATTTAAAAATAATCTTTATCAAAGGAAATAAAAACAGAAAATACAGAAAACAAATTTCTTCACCCATAATCTTGTCATCCATATATGTTATACCAGAATGTGTCTAATCAACCCACTGTGGTTAGATTTCTAGGTTGTTTCTAGTCTTTCATTGGTAAACTATGCTAAAATAAATATCCTTATACATATGTTTTTGTTTGAGTGTCTAATTCATACCTCAGGATAAATTTTCAAGATTAGGCTGTTATTTAATCAAAGAATGTATTAATTTTCTATTTCTGCAAATTACCACAGACTTGGCAGCACGTTTATGACCTCACGGTTTCTGCGGGTCACGGGTCTGGATGGGCTCGGCTGGGTTCTCTGTTCTGTGTCTCACAAGGCTGCATTCAAAGTGTCAGTCAGGGCTACAATCTTACCTGGCCACAGAGTCCTTTCCAAGCTCACTGTCAATGGCAGAACTCAGTCCCTTGTGGTTGTAGAACTGTCAGCTCCAAGAGGTCATTGGCTATTCTCTGCCATGTGGCCACCTTTACGATAGAATAGTTTGCTTCCCCAAGGCCAACAGGAAAGCATCTGCTGCTGCTTCCTGACCTCCAGACCCTTCTTAAAGGGCTCTTTTGATTAGGTCAGATAATCTCCCCTTTGGTTAACTCTAAGTCAACTGATTTGGGGCCAGTATGTGACCCCTTTCCATCTATTCCTACCATAAAGAGTCCTCTGCTTCCCGTAGACTTAAAGGAGAATTATCAAGAAGATGTCAAGACACCTGGTGGCAAACACTTCTGGATAGAGTTGCTCCCAAGTTTATGCAAATAAAGATATAGTAAGAAATTTATCAACCACCTTAGAACAAATTACTAAAGAGACTAAAAAAAATTGAGGTACAACAAGTCTCTTAATTTCTTAGTTTAAATGGTTTTAACACAATGCTTACGTTTTATATAGCAAATTGCTGTAGTTCTGCTACTAAAACCAAGACTACAGAAGCTTAATGCTTATAGACAGGTTAATTTTGTAACCTTGCTTTTGGCATTTGGGTTTTTCTCTTATGTTGCTTAAAAGGTATGAAAGTGTTGGTAAGAGCCTGCCCTCCTCCATTCTTGTCTGGCCTATAATGTTTCATTGGCTGTCAGTCTTTTGGCCCCTAGTCCCTTGGCCACAGTGGTCCCACCGAGGGCCTGGATAGACCTGGGGCAGGTAGCCACACCACTCCAACAACAATGGGGCAAAATAAAAGTTTGGCCATCAATGCTGCCTCTGGCAAATCTTGGCCAAAACGGGAGAATTATGAACCAAAATAAAATCCTAAGGTCATCCCCACCCCTGTCAACTGAACAGAACCCCTCTTGGCCCCAGAAAAACATTAAAACTGAGTTCTTGGCCATGAAGGGAAGGGAGACTGGACAATATGATACTAAATTATTAACAGGACATAAAGCCATGCAGGGCAAAGATTAAATCACCTGCAGGCCATCAATTTGCTTAACAGATCACTTGGGTACATGGTGGCTTGTCTCTGATTAAGACTTCCTTATTTTAACTTAAAACATTGCAAGCCTTTAGACAAAACTTTATTTCTTTAGCCAACTACAAATCAAAGAATCTTTGAACCCACTTATAACCTATTATACTCTCTCCCACCTCTTCACAATGTCCCACCCCTTTGGGCCAAATCAATGTACACCTTTAATGTATTGATTTATGATTTTACCTGCAATTCCTGTGTCCATGAATATATAAAATCAAACTGTAACACAGCTGTTTCGGGCACAATTTCCCAGGACCTCTTGAGACTATGTTCTCTGGGCCCTGGTTGTACATATTCAACACAAAATAAACCTCCTTAAATTAAAAAAGAAAAAAAGTCAACTGATTAAGTACCTTCCTTACATTTGCAAAGTCTCTTCACCTTTGCCATACACTGGAATTGAATCACAGGAGTGCAATTTCATCATATTCACAAATCCTACCTTCGCTCAGGGGGAGTAGATTGTATAGGTGTGTGTATACCAGAGGGTGGCAAAATTTAGGACCATCTTAGAAATGGTCCAGCACAAAGAATTTGCATATTTGTTAAGATTATGACTTAAATTGCCAAACTTTATGAAGGACATTTATATTCCCACCAGTAGAGTGCTAATTTCCCCAGCACTGGCTATTATCATGATATTTAATCTTTGTCAGAGACAAGCAAATATTGTTGGCTTGGGTCCACTGGGCAGAGATCGTAGCAATGGGAGAACAAGTATTGAATTCTTTGATTAATAGTATGATTATCATGGTCTTTGGAAAGTTTTATTTTCTTTTGCAAATTACCCATCTGTTTATTTGACTATTTTTCTCTAGGGAAAACTCTTTGTTACCAATTTTTTCATAATCTCACTTTGAATATATTAAGAATATTAATTATTTATGGTTCATATAGCAAATATTTTCTCTTGATTTTTTAAAATTTGGCTACAGAGCCTTATGCCCTATAAAAATTTTTAAATTTCATAATCAGGCCTATTAACTTTTATGAGCTTTGTTGATTTATTTAAAACTTTAACATGTTTTTCTGAGCTTTTTTTTAAATTTCAGAATATTGTGGGGGTACAAATGTTTTGGTTTACATGGATTGCTTTTGTACTGCTCGAGTCAAAGTTATAAGTGTGCCCATCACCCCGATAGTGGACATTGTACCCATTAGGTATGATTTCACCTATTCCTTCCTTCCTCCTCCCACCTGTACAATTTCCCTTGAGTTTTACTTCCATCTGTGCACATGAGTGCTCATCAGTTAGTTCGTACGTGTGGTGTTTGTTTTTCCATTCTTTAGATATTTCACTTAGGAGAATGGTCTACAATTCCATCCAGATTGTTGCAAAAGGTATTTATTCATTTTTATGGCTAAGTAGTACTCCATGGTGTACCTATACCACATTTTATTAATCCACTCATGAATTGATGGGGACTTGGGTTGATTCCACATCTTTGAGATTGTGAATTGTACTGCAATAAACATTCTAGTGCAGGTGTCTTTTTGATAAAATGACTTTTTTTCCTTTGGGTAGATACCCAGTAGTGAGATTGCTGGGTCACAATTTCTAAAAGGAGAAAAGTAAAGAAATCAAATGAGATTTCCAGTTTCCATCTCAGAAGACAGTTTGGAACTATAGAGTGAGAAATCATGAACAAAGATGTTTCTAGCAACACAGTGCCCATCAGTCTTCTAATTGTCGTGTAAACCAATTTTCAACCTAAGATATCTAACAGAGAACGGAATGCATCATTCCTTCAAATGGCTTGGTTGTGGGAAACATACCACATTGTTCTGTTAACATTTCAGGACCCAGGGTGTCAGCTTCAATTGTATTTTTCATTTCTTGTCTTTAGACTATCAAATTACAGCTCTGAGTATTTGAAAACAAACAGAAATATGAAGCCAGCTTTTTCTAAAGCATTTAGTATGGGTCTTGAGTTTTATCCCCATCTCTGAGCATTATTTCCATATTATATCTAATATTTTCATTTTAATCTGGGACCTAAAACACATTGTATTAAAAAAAATACTTTGGAAAACCAGGAAAGTATGCCTTTCAGGCAAGATCACTTCTCCCTGCTGTATTAAAAAATAGTGATAAAATATTTCCTTGACAGAAGCAAAATCACCTTATGATTTATCTATTAAAAAGTTGGCTCAAATCTCTCCTTCATATATAGATGAATAAATCATAATATAAGGATATAAGTAAGTTCCTTAAACCTTCCTTGAAATCTCGGGCATTAAATGTTCTCAGCTATAAAATAAGAAAGTGAAACTAGCTGATCTGTAAGGTTGTACTCAATCTAACACTCTGATGCTACTTGATGTTTGACTCAGGTTTTCTGCTTATATTCTTTCTTTGCTCCTTTCAAACTCCTGGTCCAAAAATCTTGCCTGCAAGTTTCTTCCTCTTTTAATGTTCAGATTATAACTGTACAATCTTGTCAAACTCTCCTTTATCATTTCCAAGTCAAATATCCAAAACCAAACTCACTATCCCTCTCAAACTTTTTGGTTTCCATATTCCTTGGATTTGTACCCCTGTCCTTCTCAGTACACAGGCATGAAATAAGGAATCATCTTTCACCATCTTTCTCTCACCCCATATTTAATCAGTACCTAAGGACAGAATATTTGTCCACTGCAATCTCTCTCTCCTCATCCTTCTTTCAATTCTTCCCAGAACATGAATTCAGACCTCCAGTATGTCTCTCTAGGACTCAGTGTTGAAAATTCTTTTATCTACTTTGTCTTTCCTGATGTGATGACTCCAAAACACCAGAGCCAGGTTGACATTCCTATGGTTTCCTGTTTTTGGTTGAATTAAGAACAAACTATGCAGACTGGCAATGAAGTTCCTCTACAGTATGTCACAGCCTGGCTTTTCAAACTCTCTTGTTTTCCTTCCATTTATGTCCAGTGTCTTAGCCACCCAGGATCCTTGCTATTTCCTGAACACACCCTATATTTTGTCATTTCTTTGCCCTTTAGGGTTTATTTTTAATTCTTATTTTCAGTGCTTAAGGTTTCTAAGTTTCTGTAAATGACTGGGATATCAACTTCAGATAAAACAAGAAAAAATAGCAGGTAATAATTTTAAATCTTTATCCTACTTCCAAAAAAACTCTATATGTCTTTTTATTGGATCCAAAACAATATACTCCATGTTAGTGAAACACAGCAGAACTTTAAAAAATCAGGAAAATCTCTCTGGAGAACACAATGAGGATTGAGTGTATTAGTGCTATACTGAAGCCTGAATGTGGGTGCCTGCAGTCCACCCTCCCCCCAGAAGGGCCAGGGAAGCCAGTCAGCTGACCCAAGGTCACACAGCTTATCAGAAACAAATCTTGGACCAAAGATTTGAATGGTTTTCTGTGGCTCAGGAAACTACCAAAATGTGCCTTTTAATAGGACCTGGTCAATCATTCACTCAACAAACAGGTTTCTAGTGCCTGCAATCTGTGATATGTTGGGACCTGGGAATTCAAAAATTAAAAATGGCCCTGCTTTCTAGGGACACAGGCTGGGAGGAGGAAATACACATGGACAACTAGGTGCAATAAAAGATGATAGGTAGCATGATGGAAATGGTCTGTTGCAGACACAAAGGAGGATGTAGTCAGTCTTACCAGATGTGACGGGAAAGTAGAAGGATTTCATAGATAAAGTCACCCCTTGGGATTAATATTAAAAAGTTGGTTCACCAGAGTGGACCAAGAAGGAACCAACACAACTAAAGGCACAGAAGCATGAATTAGATGGACTTATTTGGGGGAAATGCAAACAATTTAGAGAGTCTCAAAGTTAAGGTACAAGACAAAGCACATCAAAATTAAAGTTGAAAAGCAAAGCAAGTCCCTGATTGTGAAAGGGCTTATATATTTACAAAAAAGTTTGAAACAATAATTATAATTATTAATAATTATCAGCTTCTTACTATAACTGGTGAGTTCTACCTACTGATCACTTTCTATGATCACCATGATAAGTGATTTACATTGACAGACAACGAAACTGAGGAGTGAAGATTAACTCACTTGCCTAAAGCAAAATGGCTATTAAGAATTGGAGCCAAGATCTGAACTCCGGTCCACCTGATTTCAAAGCTGAACATAGAACACACTATATTCCATCTTTAGTCTGTAGACAAAGTGGAGGCATCAGAAATATTTCAATACAGAAGAAATGTGAATAGACTTGTCCTGGAAGACCCTGGCAACAGTAGAGAGTTGTGCTGTCCAATACAGTAGCCACTAGCCACAGTGAAATTTAAATGCAATTTAATCATTGAGAGTTCAGTTCCTCAAGTGCAGTAGCCACATTCCAGGTGCTCAATACCCACATGTGGCCGGTGGCTACTGTACCGGTCAGTGCAGAATGAGCACTTCCGTCATCACGGAAAGTTCTACTGGGTAGTACTGGTGCTGAGTTTTATGAGGTGGGGCAGGGAGAATATAAACGTTATCACCTAGGACAAGTCAGAAGCGATTATAGAAAAAATTAAAGCACTAACAGTAGACAGTTCAGCCAGCAGCATCAGCATCCCTTCTCCCAGCAGGATCAGCATCAGGTGGGAACTTGTTAGAAATGCAAATTCACAGTGAATCAGAAACTCTGGGCGGGGGCCCAGCCATCTGTGTTGTAACAAGCACTCCCGAGCGCTTTGCTGTTCACTAAAGTGCAAAGACTGCTGATTTAGAGGAAGGGACAGATTTGTAAAGTATGGTGCAGAAATATAGGCAACTTTGAGGTCATATATGAGGTAGAACGGGGAAGAATAAATCTAGAATAACTACAGGTGTGTTGGTGAACAGAGAAGGAGAAACATAATCAGAGGGAATTTGAGTCTGAATTCCCAAGGGACATTCAAGTATCGTAATCCTGTTGGAAGTGTCAGCCTAGAAATCAGGAGAAAATTCTGGGATGGCTTTAAGGTCACCAGGATTTAGATGGTACAGATTAGCCAGGAATGGATGGTATAAGTAGCTCTCAATTTTTTTCCTACAAAAATGATATTATCTGTGTGTCCATAAAGGCAGAGAGGTGTGTCTAGATTTAGGCACAATTCTCCACACACTAGTTCCTTTTTTCTCCAATTCAAGAAGGCATCTCAAAATGCAAATTCAGTCAGATATTAATAGATTTGAATATGTTCTATTTTTAAAAATAAGTAATTAACATGCATTGTTATTCCATTATTAGTATGTATAACTTGTCAAACAGGATACCCACAATCCTGAAGTGTATGGAGTGAAAAGAGAACAGTTATGAGGGCTGACTCCAGTTCTCCCCAGTATTGGAGTGTGGGCTGCAGCAAGAGGGAGGAGAAGAAATGGTCAGAGATCCAGGACAGTGTCCTGCAAGTCCAGAGGGGATCATTTCATGGAGGAAATGATGAACACGGTCATATCCCAGAGAGACTGGTAAGATGAGACCTTGGGCTTTGCTATTAAGAGGTCATCATTGAACTTTTTTCAGAGTCTTTTCTGGAGAGTATCTAGGGACAATTTGGCTGATGAACTCAAGAAGATTGGGATGGTTTGAAGAATAAATAGGGCTGAGGAAATGGAGACAGCAGGGTAGATTTATGCTTTGCACTGTTACTTGGTTAACGAAGAGTTGCCTTATGTTCTCAGCATCTTACAGAGATTTTAGTAAAATAGCTCTTTGAATTTTTATACTTTCTCTCCCCAGGACGCCAGTATAAGTATGGCATAAAGGGGCTAGTATACTATAAATAAAATTACTCCACCCACTCATTTTGATCCATTGGTCCCAGACAATGAGCTCACCTCCGTCCTCCCTTCACCTAGGATGGGTTCCTTTCTAGGAGTCTTCCCTGCCCTTCAGTCTTGCCTGGGCTGCCCCCCACACCCTGGTGACCACTCTGGATCTTCAAAGTAAATATAGCTTGAGCTTTAAAGCCAGGACCTTCTCTACAAAAATCCCATTCGTATAGTTCCCTACAATTGACTTGGCCTAAATTAATTCTTACACCCACCCTGCAAAGTAGGTAGGAATGTGTTACTGTGCTTGTTTCACAGGTGAAAATCTGAGGTTCTGTAACATCCAATATCCCCACCTCTCCTAAGTCACAAAGCAATAAGCTGATCTTATTTATTTTATTAATGTATTCATTCCACATCTTTCCATGAAGGATTTCAGGTAGAGGGCATCTGAAAAATAATAAGAGACAAGACTAGATGACACAAGGACATAGATATGCAGCTGTTAAATCTCTACATAATTGGCATAGCTGAGCTTTAAATTAGCTCTAAGATTTTTGGCAGCCAAACAAAAAGGCAGACACTGTCTATCGTGTAGTTCCTGTTTTCAAAAAGGATTGAGTGTACCAGTTTCTCAGAGGAACCAGAGTACTTCCTTGCCTGCGTTCTGAAAGGAACTTCAGATGCACATCTTTGCATAGAGGGCATTTCTATAAGCAAATGCAGTGAAGCCTTTCTTATGGTGGCTGTAATGGCTTCCTTTGGTAAAATTTCATTTAAACTCTTAAGTTAAAACAGATTTTTCAACCCAAGCACACCTAGTAACTTACTGATCGCTGAAGGGCAGTTACCACAAAATATAAAACCTGACGTCTTGGGCTGGATCTCAATTTTCATAGTTGTGGCTAAATTCCATGCACTGATTAGCACATACTCGCGGGGTTAAAAATCAGGTACTTTCCTGAGTGTCTGCACACTTGTAGACACCCCATACACACAAACACCCACACAGACACCCACACAGAGTCTCATAATGGAAAAAAAGATTATAAAGTTCTTTTGTAGAAAAAGAAACCAAAATGTTCTTGAGTTTTTAGGAAATGCTCACTGGTGCAGTGAATGTCATCTATTGTTCCGAGGTGCTCCTGGAATAAGTGTAAGTTGAAGTGCCTGGACTGTAGGAAAAACTGGGGGAGCATTTATTATAATTAGAGCAGATGTTGAACAACCATCTCCCCTGGCTGTCAAGCACTGATGATCACTAACAGTTTTAATTAATCACAAATCCCTACGGATGCTAATCAGGTTACCAAAATGGTCCCGTCCCTCGCATGAAGTGCCAAATGAGCCATGCATCCAGAGCTCTATCAATGTATCTCATCAGGTAATCTCCACATGGATATCCAGTCACTGCATTACCGTAGTGTTCTTCCAAAACCAAATATGTGTACGTGGAACCAGCCTGTTGAAGTGCATTTGAGGAACACCTGCTGGCCTCAGAATCCTGAGCAAGGCACTGGTCCAGAACGTTAAGGAAACAAGTCGTTCTCTCTGCTCAAGGAGTTTAAATCTGGTTGGAGAAACAAAATATATACACAAGTTACACAACTAAAAACAATAACCTAAGAACCCATAAACAGGCCGGGCGCGGTGGCTCACACCTGTAATCCTAGCACTCTGGGAGGCTGAGGCAGGAGGATCACTTGAGGTCAGTTCAAGACCAGCCTGAGCAAGAGTGAGACCCCGTCTCTACCCGTCTACTCTCCCTCTGTCCCCACCAGCTGATATAGACATAATAGAAATGGCACCCAGATGCAGACAGCAATATTAACTAGAATAATAGCCCAGTGGCATGGACAGGTGAGCCAAATTATGCTGCATACAGAGGAATTCCATGCCCAAAAATATAGATTGTCTTTTTTCAGACCAGTGATTCATAAATGTTAATGAGCTCTCACTTAGGGTGCTTGAAAAATGTGCAGCTTTTGGGAGCACTTACAGATATTCCAATTCTGTGGCTAGAAGGTAGAGCCTTGGAATCTACACTTTCCCAATTCTCCCAAGGACAGAGTTAGTGCAAAGACCCCAGGGTGAGGCCTGCTGCCTAGGGCACTACCAAGACCAGCCCATGTATGGAGTGAGGGGAAAGCCAGTAGCGGGGCTCACGGTGTTCCCTGGAGCACCTAGGAAGGGACAGGAATGCTATTAATAGAATGATCCCACAAAAGGTCAAAATGCCACTCATGGCAGGAAATGGATACCATTTGAACTGGTGAAATTTCATGTTAGAAATTATAAACACATATACAAAGCTGCATAAGAAAAGTATTGTTCTATGATTCATTTACTACTTAGTAGATTTTACTGGATGATTATATGTTGGGTTTTGTAAAAAATAATTTAATTAAACTCTTTAAACTTAGAAAGGAGTTCAATATAAATTCAAAGGGTTATAATAAAAAAGAATTGTTTGCATGAAATTTACTACCTGATAATTCTCATTGTGTGTATTTTAGATTTCCAAAAGAGAATTTTTATTCTTCATTATTCAGCAGGCCTCAATTAGATGTATTTATTCTCTCAGATTAAAGACTATAATCATGCTCTGTCAAATCTCATACCACACTATTATTATGTTTTTAAAAAAAAAAACTTTGCCGATACAAGATCTTCTTACCCCGGCATTTTGCAAATGAATCATTATTAGCCCTATTCACAATAAAATCAGAAAACATGAGAAATTTACTCAAATTCTCAGAACAAATGAATAGGAGTGCAAATTGACTAGAGTCATTCATTCAGATGGTGGTAGATACTCATCATACATCCTCAGGACTCAGTGTCCGTATTGTTTGGGAACAAATTGCTTACAGGGTTAGGAACCCAAACTCTGGACACTAATCTGACCATTCTTTTCAAACCATTTCTTTCCCCGAGAATCATCACTCCACATTATATTTCTATGGCAACTACAAATTTGTTCTAAAATAAAAATCTTAGTATGCGTTTTCTTAGTATAGCCTTAAAGTAACTTTGCACTGTTATTCAGAACATACAAAGAAAACTTGATCATCAAAGAATTTTAAATATAAGCAAAAATGCAAAGCCAGGAAGGCCCAAGGTAATATTTAGAGAGTGGCATGAAACATTAAATTTAGCTGGAAATAGGGTTTCTGATGCAGGCAGGAATGGGACATGGGGCTGTAAAATAGATCGGGCTAAATCATGAAGGATGTAAAAGCCAGTCCGATTGCCTCACTCTTAGTTGATCAGCACAGGCCAGGTGGAAACACTGGAAAACTGAACAGCACACTTCAAAGTAATGCATAGGTCAAAAATAAAGTCTCGAGGGAAACTTAAAAATTTATTGAACTGAACAAAAATGAAAATACAGCATATAAAAATTCATGGGACACAGCTATAGCAGTGCTGAGAGGGAAGTTTATAGCACTAACTGCATCCATGAGAAAAGGGAAAAAGCCTCCCACCTTTAAAAAAAAAAAAAAACCTAATAAAGGTAAGAGGAGAAAGCAATATAATTGAAAACAATAGAGAAAATCAATAAAATAAAAAGCTGGTTCTTTGAAAAGATCAGTAAAATCAGCAAACCTCTCTCAAGACTGACACAGAAAAAAGAGAGAAGACAAAATACACATATCAAGAATGAAGCAGGAACCTCATTACAGACCCTGCAATACCCAAAGGATAACAAGAGAATAGTAAAAAATATACTATAATCATAAATTTGACCACTTAGGGAAATGAACCAATTCCTCAAAAAGCATAAACTACCCCAACTCGGCCAATGCAATATAGATGGTTTGAAT
This sequence comes from Lemur catta, assembly GCF_020740605.2. Taxonomy (NCBI): domain Eukaryota; kingdom Metazoa; phylum Chordata; class Mammalia; order Primates; family Lemuridae; genus Lemur; species Lemur catta. The sequence continues at coordinate 94,610,223 of NC_059136.1, read as the reverse complement.
AGCCCTATATCTATGAAGAATATTGAATTAGTAATTTTAAAATGCCAAAAAAGAACTCTCTAGGTCGAGATGGCTTTTAAAATTCTATCAAATGTTTAAAGAATTAACACCAAATCAGTGTAATTATCCACAGTCCAGATGAGGAAGAAATATTACCCAGTTCATTTTAGGAAACTAATATTTGTTTCGTAAATATTCCTCAAACTCTGCCATATATTAATGGTGTTTTGAGCAACTCTATACTTAAAATAATGTTCATGATAACCCAATCTAGAGAAATATGTTTTAACACATAGAGTCTTTAGTCATAGTAAATAAAAATCTGTATTTTGTTGTATAGAAGTCAAATAGAGGGATGGACAAATTACATTAACCATAAAATACATACACTAGGATAAAATTTGGGGAAGCAGAATGGCATAGAAGCTCAAAAAGTGAAAGGAATAATGTCAAATCTCTGCCTGCTTAAAAAAAAGCCTTAGTGTGTTTTTTTAAATGGATAATGCCAGGAGTCAAATTACCACGGTATTTCTATAATATTACATTGGATTCATTTAAAGGAGCGATGCAACACTTTTATTTTAAAATGTCAATATTGCGATATTTCAGAAAATACATGTTTTTAAACTGTTGAAACTTCTGCTAAAAAACTTTTATATGTCAACTTAAAAATGTATGAGGGTATATATCAATTTTCCAAATTATTTCAGGGTACATACCAGTTTAGAAGATCACTGTCGGTCTTCTAAAGACACAAAAAGACATGAATAATGGGACTGATGAACAGAAAGGTAATGTGAATGTGTAGTAGATCATGTCGGCAAAGTTCCAGCATTTTCTCTGGCAATAATCCGTGGCCCAGGGGCAGAAATGAAGAGTGAATACAGCAATGACACAGGCACGGGCGCGGCGGGATGTGGCCTTGAGTGTTAATGAAGACACGTTAGAACAGCTGGTCGTGGTATCGAAATTAGACAGGGCAACAAGTGAGATCAGAAGCAAGTTCCTGAACAGCATCAGCTGGTAGGATCCCGACAGCTGAAGCCTGAATCTGGGTTGCAGAAACGGAAAAATAGAAAAGGCATGCCCATTGCAGGCTTTTGAAGGGAGAGCAGCATAGCCTAATAATAATTATGTTAAACAACAATTACTGCTTTGAGGCTGCTGTAGAGAGAAGATGGAATTTTTCGTTACAAGGAAGTCAAGGGATCATGTGCTAAGAGCGGTAGTAAAAGGCCAAGGTGGACACGGGACCACACGGGACGGCAACAGTCCCCTCCGGGAGTGACGTAAAGAGGAGAAACATGAGCAGGTGCTTCACGCTTTGGGCCTGGGATTGGACGAGCCGTCCAGTAGCAAAGTTGGGGAAAGGCTGCTTCGATTGGACAGTGTGGACTTTAAAAGCAAAAAAAAAAAAAAATTAGTTTCATGTTCCAGAAGTGACTTGGGAACTTGCATAAAAGATGCAAAATCTCACACTCTAGATCAGCTGTCCAGAAAGGGAACTTTATTTTTCTTATCTTGACTTGCCCAAGAGCTCTCATTTATGTTGGGAAAGAGGAAACAAACATCTTAACCTCGCCCCTTCACTGCGACTGAGTTCCTTCTGCCTTATAACTTGGTCCATTTGGGACCAAATTCTGGAGATTTATGAGGCCAAATTCAGGATCCTCCCAGGAGGTGATCTAAGTTTCTAGGATTAATAATAGCCAGCATTGCCCAGGTACCAGGGAAGACAGTTAATTACAGTGTCTCCTCCCACTTCAACTCCAAGCATGTGCTACTGAGTGATCCAAGACAGGAACCTGGCCCGCTCCTGCTGGCTTCTGAAATCAGCCACACCCCATGCAGAGGCTGAAGAACTGACAAGAAACACTGGGATCTTGCCACCGCGCGCGACCATGCCCACTCCCCTGTGGCCAGACTGCAAGGCAGTCTTTTCCCTAGTGTTAGACAGAAAGCAAAGCAGTAAACATTTCTGGAATTCCTTGCGGGGGGGTCTCTCCTCCCAGCTGCTGCCTTGTCAGTGCTGTATTTTCCTTCTTTGTGGTTTAAATTCTATGGTCATCTTTTTTCAAAAGTGAAGGGGAAAAAGGTAAACTTCACCTGTAGTGAGTCCTACAGGTATCGGCAAAGGATCACCTGAGCCAAAGCCCCTTTGGAATCCAAATTAAACAATTCATCTCTCATGTGCCAAGACCTTGACAACTGGAAATCTGATTTTCCAGACTGTATTTGGAAATCCAAAGCCAAGAATTATTTAATGTAAAACCAAGCCTCTCTTCTGAGGGCAGTGCACACAGAAAGCTGTTGCTTCCTGGCTGGCGGACAGCAGGAGATTGTCCTGGAATGCCAAGGAAACCGCTGCTGTCCTGTCTCTGAAGGCCATCTTGCTGCTTTGGAAGAGGAGGACATTCATGACCGCTGTGGAGGCCGCCAAGGGAGACAGCAACGTGGACCGCAGTGTGTTGAGGGGGAACTAAGCTTCCACCAAGGCCTACGAGAGCTGGGGGAGAAGGCGGGGAGAGGACAGACACTGATGAACAAGGCAAAACCCTCCTTCTGCGGGAGCTTGTGTCTGCACGAAGATGGGGGCAGATGAGCACCCTTTGTACATCCCGCTCAATTTTGCTGTGAACCTAAAACTGCTCTAAAATATAAACTTTATGAATTTTTTAAAAACTGTATCTTCCTCAGCTATCACCAACCTAGGTGACTGCACCATCATCTGCTCAGTTGCTCAGGCTAAAAATACAGGCAATGTGGTTACTTCCCCTCTCTCCTAACAGACTAATCACCTGGGTACCAATCCTTTCTTCAGTGTATCTGCAATCACCTTCTCTCCATCCTGCTTTTACTCTAGTTTGCACTTCTTCTCTTCCCTGGATTACTGAATCATCTCCTTAAATGTCCTTCTTTTCATTTTAATCCACTCTCTGCCGTAAGTCTTTCCAACATGAGCACAGTCTCTCATCATAGCCCTACCTCCAGCTCTCGATGGCTCCCTGTCACTCTCAAGGTAAAGGCCAAGCAGCAGTTTGCTGAACCCAGAGCCTCGGTCCCACACTCCTCTGGCCTCAGGACTCTCTTCTACAACCTACAGTGTGGCCACACTGAACCTCTTTTGGGTCCTTAAACATGCTTGTACTTAGGCTTTCCCACAAGCCATTCTCCTTTCCTGATATACTGTCCCAGGACTTGTCACTTCACCTGTCTATCCATCTTCATCTCTGGGGTATAAACTTAGCCATCTTTCTCTCTAGGAGACTTCCCTCAGTCATGCCCAGCTCTGGGTCGGAACTCCATGCAAGGCATCACCCCCGCACCCTCAAGGCACCAATTCTGCCCCCAGAAGCAGCTACCACTTTGCATTACCATTGTTCGTTTGCCCCTTGGTCTTCCGCACTAGCTGGCCAGCCCCGCGAGGGCAAGAACTGGCACCAGTCTCGTGTACTGTTAGCACCGGACACACATCCTTGATTAAAGCAGAAGTCCAATAAATACTTGTTAAATAAATGAGTAAACGAACAAATGAAGGGAAATGCTTAATGAAGGTAATGAACAAGGACTTTGAGCACCTTGGTGGGGAGGGGAGGGGAGGAGAGGTGAGGAGAATGCATCCAGATAAAGGAATGGATAGTCAGAAAAGTACCAGTAAGGTGCAGAGGCAGGAATTTATACACTGAAGCAAGAGCAGAAGAATCTGGCAATAGCTGCATACCGTGAGAAATGGAACAGGACACTGCAAAGGAAGGATACTTGTCTACTTTGTTAAACACAAATAATAATGCACACACAAATATTAGCATAAGCAAACAAATGGTTATTTAGGGTTAAGAAAATGGGAAGGATCGCCAGACAGAGCAGAAAGAGTATTCAGGAGGAAAGAAACCAAAAGTCTCTGGAGTCTTTTGAACCCAGGGAAGTCCCTAAGAAACCCCCAAGCCCCCAAAGGCTCCCTCTGCTCCATGCAGCCTCGTTTACATCCTTCCGGTTGTGCGGACAGAGTGGCGCTTACCCGCCAACAGGGGAGGCCAAACACAGCTGAGAAGCTGTAATGGATAACAGGATTAGAGAGCAGATCTACACCCGTTCAACTTATTTATACCTGGGGATGACTCCCTTTGTGGGGCTAAAAATGGGAGCCTGGATGTTTGCAATTTTAGTTAGAGCTGGGAACTACATCTCTTTTACCATTGATTACAGAACTGGCCACTGTATTCCCTATGGTTTCTCTCCATTTGGGCAGGCGCTTGCCCATCAGGGCACAGGGAAGGGACTGGCTGCCACTTTGGGCCCCAGGAGCCAAGCATAAGGATATGCTGGGATGGGAAAAACTGGTGCCAATTATAATCCCAAAAAACACAATCTCAAATGCCATAATCCCAAAAATATAATTCTGGAAAAAATTATTTTAAAATTTTCTTTAAAAGATATTTATTAACATTTTTAAAATGGGATTTATTTGAGAAACATAAAAACACAATAGAGCATTTCATAGGCCACTTTATACAAAAATAGGCAATAATAACATACATATTTTTCCAAGCATAAGCACACTCAGGTATACTAACAACAGTGGCACAGGTACAACAGTTATGAGCAGATGAACCATATTCATAAAGAAATAGGTCAAAAAGTGAAATGTGTGAACACATATCACTAAAGTTGCTAATTACGTGCACCCCACTTTGTAACTTGGCCATCTGAAATACCTTGACAAACTAAGTCTTTTAACAAGATTGATCAAAAACTTCTAGGGGTCACTATCACATATGTAATTGCCCAAAGAGCTGAGGTCTCCAGAAATTGTATCTTTTCCAAATGCAGATATACAAAAAGGACATCTCTTCATTTATTTGAGAAAGTTTTTATGTACATGCACAATGCTTACACACAAAGTCAACATTGTGATAATATACTTTCATGGAGCCAAATTTGCAAAAAAAAAAAAAATGCATACAAATAATTAGAACTCTCTAAAATTCTTTACACAATTTATACCTTCAGTATTGGAATTGATATTGAAATACATAGTACAGCCAATTGGTGCTTATGTGTAAAGGGGCAGAGGTGATACATGATTGAATAATTTGGCAGGGGAGATTCCTCGCATTTTTGCCTGCATTTTCACGTTTTCTATAATCTTTGAAACACTTGCTGCACTTAGATTTGGAGGGTGGCTGTGGTCTATAGAGTTTGTAAGTACATGCTGTCCATTTGAAAGTCTGATTATTGCTCAGCAATTAAGTGATATTCTGCTTTCAGAGCTCCAATAATAATTAGCTTTTTAAACTTTTTATCTTTCACCGTAAGTAGCCTTGTATACTTATCACAGGTTTTTTGTGAGGGAACAGTTTCACAGATCTCTTCCATTGTGTTGCAAGGAATACAGTAAGCAGGAATGATATTTGGCTTCCCCAATATCAACCTGGTATTTGTCGGGGTTCTTCAGAAAGACAGAGCCAACAGAATATGGGTATAGATATATGAGAGGGGGTTTATCAGGGGAACTGGCTCACTCAACCATGGTAACTGAGAAGTTTTATGTCACGCCACCTGCAAGCTGTAGACCCTGAAGTACTGGTAGTATGGCTAAGTCTGAAGTCTAAGTCTCAAGCCCTCAGGACCAAGGAAGCCAATGTCTGAGGCTAAAAGGCCCGGGACACTGGGGGGGGAGGGGTTGCAGGAGGAGCAGTAGGTGGGGCCACTGGCGTAAGTCCTGCAATCCAAAGGCCAGCGAACCTGGTGTTCTGATGTCCAAGGCAGTGGAAGAAAAGTCGGTCCCAGCTCTCAGAGACCATTTCACCTTCTGTATTTGTTCTCTTCGGGCCCTTGGCTGATTGCATGGTGTTCACCAACACTGAGGGCAGATCTTCCCCACCCTGTCCACTCAGACTCACCCACTAATCTCCTCTGGAAATATCCTCATAGATACACCCAAAGTAATGCTTTACCAGGTTTCTATATTGTATATTCCTTAATGCAGTCAACTTGACACCTAAAATTAAGTCCACCGTTTCATCCCTTGTCAACTTGGCATCCATATATATCTCTGTAAACCATATTTAATTTCCAAAGAAAGATAATAATCATATCATAATCATGTCATATCAACAATCTGCCTAACATGATGCAACTAACAGGATGCCACTATCCTGTGTACAACAAAAAACACACTAATCCCCTCCCTAGAATTCAGCTTTCAGGATTTCAACATTTGGGATTTTAGCGTTTCAGAATTGTGATTTTAGAAAACTTAGAAGTTAAAGATTTTCAACTTCAGAATGTTGATCTTTTGGGATTTCAATATTCAGGATTATGCCACTGGGGATTGTGTCTTTTGGGATTATAATCAGCCCCAGGTTGTAATATGTAAGGAAATAACACTTCAGAAGTCATGGATTATGAGTTACTGCTACATCCCTATTAGAATGGTGACAATCCAAAATACTGACACCACCAAATGCTGATGAGGATGTTGGAGCAACAAGAACTCTCATTCACTGCTGAGGGGAATGCAAAATGGTAGAACCACTTTGGAGGATAATTTGGCAGGTTCTCACAAAACTAAACATACTCTTACCATATAATCCAGCTATCATGCTCCTAGCTATTTACCCAACGTAACTGAAAATTTATGTCCACACAAAAATATGCACATGAATGTTTATGGCAACTTTATTCATAATTGCCAAAACTTGGAAGCAACCAGGATGTCCTTCAATAAGTGAATTGACAAAAAACTGTGATATATCCAGATAATGGAATATTGTTCAGCACTAAAAAGATGAGCTATCAGGCCACAGAAAGACTTGGATGAATTTTAAATGTGTAGAGCTAAGTGAAAGAAGCCAATCTGAAAGACTTCATACTATATGATTCCAACTACAAGGCATTTTCGAAAAGAATGGAGACAATAAAAGGATCAGTGGTTGCCAGAGGTTGGGGTGTTGAGGGGTAGGGTGGATGACTAGGTGGGGCACAAAGATGTCTCAGGGCAGTGAAACTACCATGTATGATACCACAGGTAGATACATGTCATTATATGTTTGTCCAAACTCATAGAATTTACAATACAAAGAGAGAACCCTAATGTAAACTATGGGCTTTAGTTAATAGTAATGTCTCAACATTGGCTCATCAATTATAATAAATGTACCACCATAATTAATGCAAGATTACACTGGTGGGGGAAGATTATAGAAACTCCCTGTACTTTCCACTCTAATTTTTCTATAAACCTAAAACTGCTCTAAAAAATAGTCTATTGATTTTTTAAAAGATAGAACTTAACAGTAACAGTAAATCAGAAACTATTTATTGATTTTCCCACAAAAGAGGGTTTCAAGTATTTATCTGTTAATAACATTTATAATAAAGACATAGAAATATTTTTGCAAATTAAAAACACTATGGAGAGCTATGTTTGGAAATAAAACTAGGACTGAAAAGATGAAGTCCTAGCTCTTCATATTGTTTTACTTTAGTTAAATCAGTTAACCCCTATAGATCTCAATCTAACACTTTTGTAAAAAAAAAAAAAGAAAGATAATTATGATGCATCAAATATTTTAAACTAGATCTATGTATCTAATATATTTAATTTATTTTAAGTATTTTAGTAAACTGACATTTAGAATTTTTCAAATGCTACATAATTCCTAGATATATATCACTTATAAATATAATAATGTTATTTTATTTTAAATTATGTGAATTTAGTAAGTTTTTAACATGATAATGAAGCCAAAATCAATTACATATTAAATTGGTTACAGTATTTATCTTTAACTTATCACCATCTACCTTAAAATCTCTTTATACCATTTATGTATAAAAACTTTACAATAGTATACTTCCATTTGCCCTCCCAGCCTTTGTGCTATTGTCATCATGCATTTACTTCTACGTGTGTAATAAACCTCACAATATATATAATGATTCTTACCTAAACAGTTAATATATCTTTTGCATAAATTGAAAGTGAGGAAAAACATTTTATATTTACCCACATAGTTACCATTTCTGGCACTTACTTTGCATAGATCCAAGTTTTCCTCTAATATCACTTCCCTATAATCTAAACTATATATAACACTGCTTTTAGTGCCAATCTACTGGTGACAAATTCTCTCAGCTTTTATTTGTGTGAAATGCCTTCATTTTGCTGTCACTTTGAAAGAATATTTTCTCTAGAGATAGAATTTTAGTTTGACAAGTACTTTCTTTCCCAGCATTTTGAAGATGTGGTTCCATTGTCTTCTGGCTTGCGTGTTTCCAATGTCAGCAGTCATTCTTATCTTTGTTCCTGTGCACCTAAGATGTTTTTGTCTCTGCTTTTAAGATTTTTTTCTCTGTTGCAGCTTTTTTAACATTTTAACTGTGGAGTGCTTTGGGGTGCATGTGTGTATGTGTGTTTATCCTGCTTGTCGTTTGTTGAGATTATTGGTTTACAATTTCATCAAATTTGGAGATATTTCAGCCACTATTTCTCCTAATATTTTTTCTGCCCCCCTTTTCTGTGGAACTCTGTAATTCCAATCACACATATAATAGACAGTTTGCTATTGTTCCATAGCTCACTGGGCTTAGGTGGTTTTGTTTTCAGCCATTTTCCTTCTGTGCTTCAGTCTAGATGGTTTCTATCACTATGTATTCAAGTTCACTAATTTTATCATACGAGGTCTAATATTGTGTTAATCCTATCAAGCATATTTTGTATTGCCAATAATGTAGTTTTTCATCTCTAACGTTTTATTTGGGTCTATTTTATATCTTCCATTTCCTTCCTCATCATGTCCCTGTTTTCTTTTACATTCATGAGCATTGTTGTAATAGCAGTTTTAAAGTTCTCATCTACTAATTGCATCATCTTTGCTATTTCAGATTCTATTTCTATTGACTTATTTTCTCCTGGTCATTGGTCACATTTTTCTGCATCTTTACATCTCCTGGTCAATGATGTTTGATTGGATACTGGGTATTATAAACCTGAATTTTGTTATCTTCCTTAAAAAAATATTGAATTTTGTCCTGGCAGGAAATTAACTTACTGTGAATGAGTTTGATGTTTTCAGTGCTGTTTTTGAGCATTTTTAGGGCCAATCTGGAGTATCCTTTACTCTAGGGCTAGGTTAACTCTACTTTTTAAGGCGTAGCCTTCTGGGGTCTTTTCTGAATGAAATGCCTCCAGGCATTTCATGGGGTCTTTTATTTCTTCTGGTCAAACTTACAATCTCCCGGCCCTATATAAGCTCTGGGAATTGCTCAATTTACAGTTCCCCAGGAGTGTATTTTTGTCTGGCTGATGCATGTGTAACTTAGCATTCAGCAGAAACTCAAGAAGATGCCTGCGCAGCTTTCTGGAGTTCTTTCTCTGCATCACTCCCTGCTCCCCAGTATTCTTCCCCACAAATTGCAGCCATCTCAGCTTCCCTGAACACTGACATCCATCTCTTTCAGAAAAATGCTCTACTTGAGTTCTCCTTCCTACACCATAGTTTAAAGAGTGCCTCCAGGCAAAAAGCCAGGACAATTGCTGGTCTCACCTAATTTGTTTTCTTTCTATCTAGGATACAGGCATGTCCTGTTGTCCAGTATCTGAAACAGTTGTCCGTTATATTTATGTTTTTCCAAGTTTCTAGTTATTTATGGCAAGAGAGAAAATCCAGAACCAAGTAGTCTGTCCATGCTTTATAAATTTAGTAAGAGTTACAAGACTGTCAAATAGGCTGTATTTTCCTAAAATGTACAAGTACATTAAACACTATATGTGCATATAATTTCTTCTTAACCCCAAAATACTAATGTCTTGATTTTACTTCTCTTAATTATTGTCATAGTTTATTCTGAATTTTACCGGGGTTGAAATATTCTCATCCATTACAGAAGACAATTGCCATCCCGATTAACTGAACACATGTTACCCACAACACTGCGTTCTTCTTGGCAGTCCTGAGGGACTCACTGAGTAGTATTTATAATTATCACATCAATGATGCCATAGTTTAAAAGAAGTGTCACTTGGCCCACATTCCTGGATTCGAGATGAACATATTGCCTGATTCTTCAGTCTACTTACAGCAGTCCACAACTCCCGCTCAGGTTGATCGATTGATCAGATTCTGCATTATTTTGGTTCCTAAGATATAGACATGTCTTTCTTCACGTCATAAAAGACCTTTAAATTCTATAGAATTCTGCATTTCTTCAGTCTCAAGATTTACAGGTGATATATTAGTACACAATTAGATTTTAGATATCTCACATGGCTTTGTCAAACTTGCAGCCATAACATCTGAGGCCATTCTCTTGGCCTAGGGGCCCTAAGACTCTGTAAGCACTGTGCCAGCACAACCTGACAAAGCTGTGACACAGGTAGGGCAGAGGGGATCCTTGGTGACAGGGCAATGGTGACTACACCAAAAAGAGCTCTTTGAGTCTAGGAAAAGGTACTTTCTATCTATTGTGGACTCAGTGCAAGCTGAATCGATATGATTCTGGTTCATACAGGACAACACAAACTCCTCTAGGTGTCTCAGATAGAAAGGTATTTAAATTAAGGAATTAACAGACAAAATTTGGTGGCTGAAAGAGGAAAAATGGGAAGGTTGGGGGTATGCAGAGATGAGAAACTACAGAAAGCCATACCACCCTTGCAGGAGTAATGCTCATCTGAGCCCACACTCCTCTGCCCTGACGCAGCATGTGAGCTCCAGAAGGCCTGGGTTTTGCTAGCTATTGCCTCTGCGGGTGTCGATGCTCCTCTCCAGAGGTACTAGAACTGCTGGCACTCCTGCAGTAGTTTGCAGTCACCTGCCACTGCCAACAATGGGTAGCTTCTATTTTCTTCCCACATTTAATTTGTTATGAGTGCCTCCCATTGCCAGCAACAAACCCCCACTGAGCAGGGAATCTGGAAAATGCAGTTTGCAGGTTTCCAGCCACAGTGGCTTAGGGAAGAGTATGAAAGGCCAAGCATGGGGCTGTGTCAACAGACAACACTTGGGCAGTTTATAAGCCAAGTGACTCCACCCACTAAGATTCAGTTTTCTTGTCCATAAAATAGCAGTGATAATGGTACCTACCTCATAGGGTTATTGTAAGAATTGAAGGAGCTATAGCTTTAAACTTCATTAAAATGTCTGGCACATAGAACACTCTCAATAAATCACTGTGCTTTCTGTTATTTTTAGTTAATAAGCAGCAGAATGAAAAATCAACCTATATCTGGGCTGACCATACAGGAACAGACTGTAAATATGACCATGCCCTTTGCCCAGTAGTGCCACCTGTCCACACAGTGCCCATTTTTCCATTTCAAGGAGGAATAAAGCAAAGATCATATTGATTTCCTGCTCACCATGATATTAATTGCCTGTGGTCTCCAAACACCGTGTAAGTTAATAACCTTTGTATCCATCCATTCACAGCAAAAGAAGTTTTTTACTAAATGCATATATTCACACACCTCGAAAGCATAATATAAGAATTTTTTTAGAAAAATTGCCTCAGGCATAACATTGAGGTCAAATTAACTTGAGAATATGAACTCAGAAATGTTTGCTTAAAAATTAATTCAGTCACTCAATCAAGGGTCCCCTGCTGGCCTTCTGGAAGTGTGGCTGGAGCTGAGAGAGCTTTGCTGGTGTGTCAGTAAGGAACCCAGGGCACGGCAGGCATTTGATACGTGTTAGGTGATAGTAATGAGGGCAGTGAGGACTTGGTGTGCTGAGAGGATGGAGATGTTCAGGTTAAGGAGAACCCTTCTAAGCTCTAATGCTTAATGGATGAATATTAAGACTCTGTAAACCTCTCCACATCCAACAGAATCTCTCTTATTCAACAGCTCAGCCAATTTTTGGACCAGGGACTGATAATATGAATCTCTCTTTAAACAGTGGTTCAAAAAAAACTCATATTGTGCTTTTTAAAAAAAATCAGCGTTTTAGGCAGCCAGAGACCCAAGTTTGAATTCTGACTCTATTCCTTACAAAGCGTGAGATCTTAAAACAGTCAACCTCTCTGAGCCTCAGTTTATTCATCTAAAAATTAAGGACATTGATAATAATGTTTCAGGATTGCAGAGTACTTCTCACATAAGTAATCGGTATTCTTATTATGAAACCAGCCTGCATTTACAGGCAACTCTGCACCAATTATCTTCCTTTAGAAACTACAACAGAAAGCTGGACTCAAAAAAAGAAAACCTATTTAGCTTTTGAACGCAACTTTGTATTTGACTCTCTCTGTGTCATATGTACTACTAATGCACCTCAAACAAACTCTAAATATCTAATTCTATATGAAGTGAGAAATTCATTTTCCTAGTGTAACATTTCTCAAATATTTGAAGTATTTTCATAAATTATAATCCCATCATCATAAGGTAGTACTTGATATATCAGCATTTATTCCATAGATCAGAATAGCTGTAGGGGACCCAAAATATTCCTGTCAGTCTGCCCAGTCAGTTCTTCCTTCAGTAGTGATATCCACCAGAAAAATGAAACTTGTAAGAGTTTGCGCCGGAGCCGCCAGCCCCACACCCAAATGTCGGGTAGCCCAAGTTCATCCTACCCGCGTCAAGACCAGGAGACCGACTGACCGCCTCAGCTTCCTCCATGGAAATGTCTCCTTTCTCTTCACTGATCTGTGAAAAATGTTTTTGAGCTCTAAAATCAAAATTCTGAGCAGTATTTCTACAATGCCCATTTATCAAATTGCCATTTCCCTATCATTTTTAGTACTTAATCTGAATGCTAAAAGTCAAATAAGAGAGTGACTATAAACTTGCATGTGCTAATTAAAATATAGTTATGAAAAAGGCTTTTATAAGAACTCTACAAAACTGTTGTAGAAGGATTTGTTTGTTTGTTGTTTGTTTTTAATATGTTTTTAAATGGACCATAGTAGCAGACAGGCAGCTTATTTATTCTACTGAGTTTTTTTAATATGTTGTAGCCTCTGGAAAATAACAACAAACATCTATTAAATGTTTATAACATGTCTCCGTTCTAACCTTTTGCTTTGTTGACTTTTCACCCTCAAAACAATCCGATGGAGTGGGTCACATTGTTGTCCCTATTGTCTTCCCAAGAAGACCCGGCCTCAGGAAATACAACTTCATTCTTCTAGTTGTTCAGGCCAAAAATCTGGCATCACCCTTGAGTCTTCTTATTCACAACCACTCCACATCTGATACAAATCCAAATCAGCAAACCACAAATTTCAAATGAAAATTTGAAATGTGTACATTTCTGTTGCTTTCTTCTACTCCAACCTCCCTGGGTTACTCCAAGGGCCTCCTGACTGGCCTCCACCCTTGTCCCTGTAGTCTAGTGACCCTGGGATCCCTATTGTGTCACCTCTCTGCTCAAGACCCTCCAATACCTTGCTGCCCTCCCCCAACCTCCACCAGTCCTCCTGCTGGCCTTCAAGACCCTACACCCCCAGCCCAGGATTGCCCGGACTCAGCTCCCTGCTGTCCCCTCACTCATTCCTCTGGTCACACCCCTCTCTAGGGCCGGCACATGGTGGGGGCACTCAGTGCAGGGACGCAGGGCCCAGCTTGAGGTTTAACGCTCTGTGTCGCCGTCTTGATATCCCTAATGAAGCATCTCTGAATATGTGTTTGGCAAGACAAGACCAAAGGAGCCTGCGCCGGGGACTGGCCGCCTCAGCTTCGCCTCTGGAGATGGGCTCAGCGCCCCAAGACCCGCCTACTCCACTGGGCCAACAGGGTCCCACTGCCAGGGAAGACTGAGCTCCACGGTCGCCCTCCGCTCCTGGCGTGGGCCTGGGCAGGGCCTGCAGAGCATCGGGGTCACATGCAGGGACGGTCAGAGTCACCTGTGCCTCCAGCACCGGTCCATGTGATGGGCCCTGTCACCAGCCCCGGTCCAGGTGCTGAGTGTGTCCTAGCACAGAGGCGGCAGTCTCCAGGGTCTCCCGTCTGCTGTAAAGTGGGGTGTTCCTCCTGGTCTCCCAGCGAGTACTCCCCACTCCTTTCCTTTTGCGCTGGGTCCGGGTTACACATCCGGCCCTGCTGGGCGCCTTGTGGCTTCTCTAACACGCTGCCCAGGGGGGACTCAGCAATGGCCACCTGCTCTGCCTGGACGGTAGCTCCCCAGATTCCACAGGGCTCACCCTGGACTCTGTCAAATGCCATCCCCCCTGGGACTTCCTGCCGCCCTAGAGAACTAGCACACCCCACCCATTGTTCTCTAACTGCCTTCAAAATACGTTCACCCTCATGGCCGTTTGTTTCTTTATGTTTCCTCCCCGGCCACAATGTAAGTCGCAGAGAGCAAGGACGTTTGGGGTTTTGCTCCCTGCTTTAATGCTACATCCCTAGCATTGGATATTTGCAGTGGGAATTCATCAAAATGTGCTGAAACACTGAGTCCCATTTTGTAAATGAGGAAACTGTGCAGTGACTTGCCTGACTAGGATTCACTCCTATGCAGTCTGCCTCAGGGGCCTGCTTTGACCAGAGCCCTCCTAAGGTGGCCGAGCTGGGAGCGGGAAGGTTCTCCACTGGCCATAAATAAAGCCAGTTTATCTACTGACACTTGAATCAAGCATGAGATGAAACGCTACCTTTTTTTTTTTTTAATTTGGTCATCTTCTTCTGGTTAGATGAGGAGCGTTTAACAAATATCTTCAGAATCCATACAAGGTATTGACTTCTAGACAGTAATCTTATAGAAGCTATAGGCACTGAAGGTAAACATTAAACATGAAAAATATCAAACCCACAGTCTATACTAAGATAATGTATGAAGAAACACTTTGAAATTTGAGATTAAGCTGTCATTATTTTAAATGCCTGCAGCCTAGAGGTCCATTAAAGAAAAGGGTTACTCACGTGTTCTTTAAATCCATGCAACTTTTTTCTCAATACAGTTCTTCCCACCATTTGAAGTGCATTTCCTACCTATCATGTGACACGCATGGGTTAGTCTTTGGGACCTCGGGAACAGTCATTCAGCTGCAGAGGGCTTCATCCCTGGAAAAAGAATAACTGTAAAATATCTTTTCCTGTAGTATTTTTGCAAATTTACAAGTTAGGGACCTGAAAAATGTTCCAAAAGTATGGTCTGAGAACTTGTTCTCCTCACATCTGCAGTGACCTATTGTGAGACAGCCCCTGGGACAGATCAGACCACTGAACTGAAACTGGCAAAGAGGATGGGAAGAATTCAAAGCTACTGATTGCAGCAGCCTGGCAGGGAGAGCCATCACACACTGATACTACTAATTTGGTCTTTAATTATGTGTGTACACAGTGGTCGGCTAAATATCCAGCTGTTGCTCTGTCTTTCACTCACAGTTACCCTTTTTGATTCTCTTTTGTTTTGTTTTGTTTGGGCTGTAGGTGGAATTCAGGATGGAGCCTAGAGATTTTCCTCTGGTTTATGAATTTATCAATTCCTAGGTGTGCATGCATGTCCCTTCAAAGAGGAAAGAATATAATAGCCAGTGTCAAAAATCTGGGAACATTCATTCTCTTCTCTCATTTCTTCCATCCTCCTTCTCTAGGACTTGAGAGTAAAAGTGAGAGGAAACATTTTTCCTGCCCAAAAGGTTTCCCTGGAATGCTCTGTGCTGCAGGGAGGAAGGGCAGGCTAAGGAGCAAGTTAGTCAGAAGTTCTGGGGAAAGCATCTGCTCCTTCAAATTGGGCCAAAACCAAAAACTTAACAAGAATATTGCAGCAAGAAGAAAAAAATAATCATAATCTCTGAGATCCCCTTATTAATTTTTCTCCACATTTCTTCACCAGTATCGAAAGCCATAGTCTATTCTCAAAAGTCCAGATGACCTATTTTATCTCCCTGAGATTGTCATCAAAGATAAGTGAATGCCATTTTGAAGCTTATTTTACCACGTTGACCAAATCCACACATTATTCTCTAAGCACTTACTAAGCAGCATGTTAGACCTATAGCTAAAAGACAAAGTAGACACAGTTCTTGTTTAGGATCTTAAAGTCTAGCTCACCACAGGAGACCCTTATGTAAATTACTAAACCACCCTCCTCTGTCCTCTCCCACCACTAATCTATAAAAATTGCATGACACAGTCACTGTTCCCTCTCTCAGGAAGACTGATCACTTATAGGGACAAAAAGAAAAAGGAAACCAACATTTACTAAGCCCACTGGTGTCTGGCAGGGACATGCTAGATGCTTTTGTATTTATAATCTCATTTAACCCTCCTAAAACCCTGAAAAATTAATGTAGTTATCTCTATTTTACAAGTGAGAAAACTAAAGCTCCACATGCCATAGAGCTATATAATGGCAGAGCCAGCATTCAAATCTAGATTTAAACTCAGGTCCAAAGTCCAACCTCTTGCCATTATAGCACATACTCCTACAAGTAAGTAAGAATGCTATTCACCCAGCAGATATGTGCTGCAAGCTAATAGAAATAGGAGAGATGCAAGGCAAACTTATGTAGGTGTCAAACCTACATAATAATGTCGGAGCCCTGGTAGGTAATGAGTTAAGTGAAACAGACAATAAGTGATACTGTAGAGAATGCTGAGGCTTATGGGTCATTGCAGAGACCAGTATATCAATGTAAAGCAACAAATTGTTTTTTTAAAACTGTGTAGAAATCTAAACATATCTGGTGCCAAATTTAATACTTAGAGTGTGCGACTTCTGCTTTAACTGTTAAGTTTAATTACGAATAGCACCTGATTGTGTTCATTGTGGTAAAATATACCCAACATAAAATTTACCATTTTATGCTATGTATATTTTATATAACATGTTAACCATTTTTAAGTGTACAGTTCAGTGGCATTAAGCACATTCACATTGTTCTGAGACGATCACCGCCAACCATCTCCAGAAAGTTTTCACCTTCCCAAACTGAAACTCTGTACCCATTAAACACTAGTTCCCCATCTCTCCCTCCCCACCAGCCCCTAGGAGTCACCACTCTACTTTCCCTTTTTATTATTTCAAAACATTAAGGGAGTACAAATGTTTTTGATACATGGCTTGAGTCAGGGCTATAAATGTGCCCATCACCAAAATAGTGTTTATTGTACCCATTAGGTAGCTTTCTTCCCCCTCCCCTCTTCTCCCCATCCATGCTTGATTTCCTATGACTTTTACTTCCCACTGTGTACTTGTGTGCCCATTAGTTAGTTCCAATTTATTAGAGAGTACGTGTGGTGTTTCTTTTTCCATTCTTGAAATACTTCACTTAGAATAATGGTCTCAGTCTCCAGTGTCTCCCCAAATTGTTGCAAAAGGAATTAATTCATCTTTTTTATGGCTGACTAGTACTCCATTGTATACATATACCACATTTTGTTAATCCACTCATGTATTGATGGGCACTTGGGTTGATTCCACATCTTTGCGATTGTGAATTGTGCCACACTAAGCATTCCAGTGCAGGTGTCTTTTTAATAAAAAGACTTATTTTCCTTTGGGTAAATACCCAGTAGTGGAATTGCTGGATTGAATGGTAGTTCTACTTTAAGTTCTTTGAGAAATCTTTGTACTGTTTTCCATAGGGGTTATGTTAATTTGCATTCCCACCAGCAGTGCATAAGCATTCTTTTCTCTCTGCATCCACACCAGCATCTATTGTTTTCAGACTTTTTAATAGAAGCCATTCTAACAGGTGTAAGGTGATATCTCATTGTGGTTTCAATTTGCATTTCCCTGATGATTAGTGACACTGAGCATGTTTTCATGTTTGTTAGCCATTTTCTATCTTCTTTTGAAAAACTTCTGTTCATGTCTTGTCCACTTTTTAATGGCATTGTTTGGATTTTTCTTGCTCATTTTCTAGAGTTCTGTGTAGATTCTGGAATTTAGCTCTTTATTGAATGTATAGATTGCTAATATTTTCTCCCATTCTGTAGGTTGTCTATTCTGTTGATTATTTCCTTAACTGTGCAGAAGCTTTTTAATTTAATCAAGTCCTATTTATTTTTGTTGCTGATGTAATTGACATTGGGGTCTTTCTCATAAATTCATTGCCTAGACTAATGTCTAGAAGAGCTTTTCCTACATTTACTTCTAGGATTATTATGGTTTCATGCCTTAAATTAAAGTCTTTTTCCCATCTTCAATTAATTTTTGTGAGTAGTGTGAGGTACTGATTCTGTTTCATTCTTCTGCATCCAGTTTTCCCAACACCATTTATTGAATAGGGGTTCTTTCTCCAGTGTGCATTGTTGTCTGCTTTATCAAAGATCAGTTGGCTGTAAGTAGATGGTTTTATATCTGGGTCTCTTTCTATTCTATTGTCTACATCTCTGTTTTTGTACTAATACCATGTTGTTTTGGTTACTATAGCCTTGTAGTATAGTTTGAAACCTGGTAACATGATTCCTCTAGCTTTGTTCTTTTGCTTAGGATTGCTTTGGTGATTTGGGCTCATTTCTGGTTCCAAATGAAGTGTAGAATTTTTTTTTCTAGATCTGTGAAATATGTTCTTGGTATTTTGATGGGGATTTTTGAATCTCTAAATCACTTTGGGAAGTATGGACATTTTGACAATGTTGATTCTACCAATCCATGAGCATGATACGTTTCTCCATTTGTTTGCATCATCTACAATTTCTTTCTTCAGTGTTTGGTAGTTATCCTTCTAGAGAAATTTCACCTTCTTGGTTAGGTATATGCCTAGGTATTTTATTTTCTTTGTAGCTATTGTAAATGGTATTGAGTCTTTGATTTGATTCTCAGCTTGACTGTTATTGGTATATACAAATGCTACTCATTTGTGTACATTGACTTTATATCCTGAGACTTTGCTGAACTTATTCATCACTTCCAGGGAATTTTTGGTGAAGTCTTTGGGGTTTTCTAGATATAAAATATCATCAGCCAAAGGCTATAGTTTGACCTTCTCTTTCCTGATTTGGTTACCCTTTATTTCTTTCTCTTGCCTAATTGCCCTGGCTAGCACTTCCAGCACTATGTTGAATAGAAGTAGTGACAGTGGGCACCCTTGTCTTGTTCCAGTTCTCAGTGGGAATGCTTTCAACTTTTCCCCATTCAGTATGATGTTGGCTGTAGGTCTGTCACATATGGCTTTTATAATTTTGAGATATGTTCCTTCTATACCTAGTTTGTTGAGAGTTTTTATCATGAAAGGATGCTGGATTTTGTTGAATCTTTTTCTGCATTTATTGAGATGATTACATGGCCTTTATTTTTGCTTCTGTTTATGTGGTGAATCACATTTATTGATTTATGTATTCTGAACCAAACTTGCATTCCTGGTATAAAGCCCACTTAGTCGTGGTGGATATTTTTTTTTTTTGATGTGTTGTTGAATTCAATTTGTTTGTATTTTATTGATGATCTTTGCATTTATATTCATAAGGGATATTGTTCTATGGTTTTCTTTTTTTGTTGTGTCCTTTCCTGGCTTTGGTATCAAGATGATACTGGCTTCATAGAATGAGTTGGGGAAAATTCCCTCCTTCTCAATGTTATGGAATAATTTCTGCAGTATGGGTACCGGCTCTCCTTTGTAAGTCTGGTGGACTTCAGCTGTGAATCCACCTGGTCCAGGGCTTTTTTGTTGTTGTTGTTGGAAGATTTTTTTATTACCACTTCAATCTCACTGCTCATTATTGGTCTATTTAGAAGTTCTGCTTTTTCCTGATTGAGTCTTGGAAGGAGTTTCCAGGAATTTGCCCATTTCCTCTGCATTTTCTAGTTTATGTACATAGAGATTTTTGTAGTATTCATGGATGATGTTTTATATTTCTGTGCTATGAGTTGTGGTATCTCCTTTTTTGTTTCTCATTGGACTTATTGGGTCTCTTCTATTCCTGATTAATCTAGCAAGAGGTCTATCGATTTTATTTATCTTTTAAAAACACCAACTTTTTGTTTCACTGACGTTTTGTATTTATTTTTGTTTTCCTTTTCATTTAGTTCTGCTCTGATCTTTATTATATGTTTTCTTCTGCTGGCTTTGGGTTTGGTTTGCTCTTTCTTTTCTAGTTCCTTGAGATGTGATTTTAGGTTGTTAATATGTGATCTTTCTGACTTCTTGATGTGGGCCTTTAAAGCTATGAATTTTTCCCTTAGGTATGCCTTTGCTGAGTTCCACCTGGCATAACTGCTCTGAAGTCCAGTGCCCTGCCAGGCACCCCCCAGGCTCAAGCTGCCAGTACACTGGGACCTGATCTGAGCAAACACCCACATGGAACTCATGGTTACTACATGAATAGTTTCACTGAGCTGTCACTGTCACCTCTGCATAGAGACCCCAGGCAGAGCAATCCCCACAACACCAGTCTCAGTGAAGAGGATCTTGCCCAGCTCCCAACTCGAACATCCTACAACTCTCTGGTGAACAGCCCAAAACACAGCACAAACAGCATCCAGCACAGGCTTGAACAGAAACAATCGCAGGTGAACAGATCAAATCAGAACAGCTACACTACAGGCATCTAGTGCACATGTCCCTCCCCTGCTGTTATGCCAGCTGTACAGCAGTGGTGGAGGATCTGGAGTGGGATCTTGGGGCCCGGGTGCAGCACTGGAATCTCAGGGTGGTGTCCCAGGTCTCACAGAAGCTCTGGAGACACAGAGGCAGAGCCTCAGGCTCTGGTGTCTGAGCCTCAGAGCAAAGAGTCGGGGGGAGCCAGAAGCAGGGCTTCTGAGCAGGGCTTCACAGCCAGGAGCAGGACCATTTGGGCAGTGGGGCTGATCCAATCTGAAGACCCAGGTCAGGACTGAGCAGGCTGCAGGCAGCTGGGACCTGAAGGGTGGAATCAGGGCCAAGCAGGTGGCAGTCTGTTCTACAGGCTCAGGAACCACATGTGGACAAAGGTCAGTTCCAGTGGCCCAGGGACCACAGAGTTTTCTCCACAACTCCCAGGACACACTGAAGTAGTCACCCAAAGCCTCCTAGGTTGGAGCCTGTAGCACCCCAGTCAATTTCCATGCTCAGATCCCGTTGCTCTGTTGGGAAGGGTGCTTAACTTCCAGTCACTGGGTACAGCTTAGAGGAGCCTCCAGTTGGTCACCTTCCTCCCCAGCCCAGTGGGGACAATGTGAAGGCCACAGCCACAAAGCTGAGTCCCCTGCTGAATTCAAGATGGCTTTATCTGCTGCCAGATCCCCACTGCACCTATTGTCTGGTGCAATGACTCTCCACAGACTCCAGGCAAGTCCCTAATCTGTGACAGCAGAGAGAGCTCTCACAACCCGGCCACAGCACCTGCAGGGTGAGCATGGTGCCCCAGCACTCTATCCTGCTAATCTCCCCCACACGTGACTTGATATTATCAAATGTATCATCTTTTTTTCCCCCACACTGAGAGTTCCGTGCTACTTCTCTGTAGTTTCACAATGTTCCTTCCAAGAATTGCTGTCCGTAGGTAGGCACCTGCTTCCTATTTACTCTTCTTTCCTTGGGAGCTGTGGGTTTGCGGGCTGCTTCTAATCCACCATTTCTTTTTCCCTCCTGATGTCTCCTTCTGATGGTGGCTTCAAGACAAACTCTTCCGGTGGTGGCGGTCTGATCCCACACCTACTCGCACCAGCGGTCACAGGAAAACTTTCCCAGACAGAGAGGCATATTGCGACTTGCTTGGCACTGGCTTCCTTCCCTGCAGTGGCGGTGTGTCTGGGGACCAGCAGCCTGAACCAGCCACAGCATCACTTGCACTATGCCCAAGCCCCGGCCCATTCTACTTTCTGTCTCTATAAATGTGATTACTCTAGGTACCTCATGTAAGTGGAATCATGCAGTATTTGTCCTTTTGTGACTGGCTTATTTCACTTACCTTAATATCTTCAAGGACCATTCACCCATATAGCATGTGTCAGAATTTCCTCCTTTTTTAAGACTGAATAATATTCCATTGTATGTATATATCACATTTTGTTTATCCATGCATCCACCAATGGACATTTGGGTTGTTTCCATATTTTGGTTATTATGAATAATGTTTCTGTGAACATCAGTGAACAAATACCTGTTTGAGTCCCTGCTTTCAAATCTCTGGGGTCCTAGGTATCTATGGGGGATTGGTTCCAGGAGTCAGCTTGGATACCGAAATCCATGGATGCTCAAGTCTTTGATATGAAATGGTGCAGTATTTGCATATAACCTACAGCACATCCTCCCATATATTTTATGTCACCTCTAGATTACTTACAATACCTAATATAATGTAAATGCTATGTAAATAATAGTTGTATTGTTTAGGAGATAATGACAAGGGAAAAATTCACATGTTTAGTGCAGACAGAGCTATTCATTTTTTTCAATATTTTTGATCCATGGTTGGTTGAATCAAATATTTTTGATCCATGGTTAGGGATGTGGAACCCATGGATATGGAAGGCCAACTGTGCATTGGCCTGTGAACTGGAATTGTTGTATCATCTGGTAATGTTTAATTATTTGAGGAACCGACATACTGTTTTCTATAGCAGCCACATCATTTTACTTACATTCCCATCAGTAGTATAAAGTGTTCCTATTTCTTCACATTCTCACTAATGCCTGTTATTTTCTGTTTTATTTTTTTAAATAGCAGCCATATGATGATGCATATGATAGCAGCCATATGATGTGAGATGTTATTTCACTGTGGTTTTGATTGGTATTTCTCTAATTCTTAGTGATGTTAAGTATTTTTTCATGTGCTCATTGGCAATCTATATGTCTTCTTTGGACAAATGTCTGTTCAAAGACTTTGCCCATTTTTAAGTTGTTTTAGTTGTTGAGTTTCAGTTTTTTATATATATTCTGGATATCAATCCCTTATCAGACATATGATTTGATTTTCTCCCATTCTGTGGGTTGTCTTTTTACTCTGTGGATGGTGTCCTTTGATGCACAAAATTTCACCTTTTGATGAAGCCCAATTTATTTATTTTTTTCTTTTGTTGCCCATGCCTTTGGTGGCACATCCAAGAAATCATTGCCAAATCTAATATGATAAATATTTTCCCCTATGTTTTCTTCTGAGAATTTTATGATTTTAGCTTTCACATTTAGGTATTTGATTTATTTTAGCTAAGTTTTGCATATGGTGTAAAGTAAGGCTCCAACTTTATTCTTTTATTCTTTTTTTTTAATCCCATGGTGACTGCACAAGATCCAACTTTATTCTTTTACATGTGGATATCCAGTTTTCCTAGACTACTTCTTAAAAAGACTACCCTTTCCCCATTGAGTGATTTTTGGCACCCTTGTCAAAAATCATCTGAGCATATATGTGAGAGTTTAATTCTAGGCTTTTTATTCTATTCCATTGGTCTATATGTCTTGTCTTCCTACCAATACCACACTGCTTTGATTACTGTAGTTTTGTAGTAAGTTTTGAAATCAGAAATTGTGAGCCCTTCAACTTTGTCCTTTTTTTTTTTTTTTTTTTTTGAGACAGAGTCTCACTTTGTTGCCCCGGCTAGAGTGAGTGCCGTGGCATCTGCCTAGCTCACAGCAACCTCAAACTCCTGGGCTTAAGCGATCCTACTGCCTCAGCCTCCCAAGTAGCTGAGACTACAGGTATGCGCCACCATGCCCGGCTAATTTTTTCTATATATATTTTAGTTGGCCAGATAATTTCTTTCTGGTTTTTTTTTTAGTAGAGACGGGGTCTTGCTTTTG
Organism: Lemur catta; assembly: GCF_020740605.2. Classification (NCBI taxonomy): domain Eukaryota; kingdom Metazoa; phylum Chordata; class Mammalia; order Primates; family Lemuridae; genus Lemur; species Lemur catta. The sequence continues at coordinate 94,586,598 of NC_059136.1, read as the reverse complement.
CTCAGGCTGGTCTCAAACTCCTGACCTTGAGCTATCCATCCGCCTCGGCCTCCCAGAGTGCTAGGATTACAGGCGTGAGCCACCGCGCCTGGCCCAACTTTGTCCTTTTTTTATTTTCAATATTATTTTTGCTTTTCTGGGACCTTTGTGATTCCATGTGAATTTTAGAATGGCTTTGTCCATTTATGCAAAAAAAACTCATTGTGATTTTAGCAGGCATTGCACTGAGTCTATAGATCATTTTGTGTAGTATTGTCATCTTAGCAATGTTAAGTCTTCTAATTCATGAAAATAGGATATCTTTCCATTTATTTATGACTTTCTTCATTTCTTTCAACAATGAAGTTTGTAGTTTTCAGTGTATAAGTCTTTTGCTTCCTTGGTTAAGTTTATTCTAAGTATTTTGTTCTTTTTTTAAGCTATTATAAATGGAATTATTTTCCTAAGTTTCTTTCCATATTGTTCTTTATTAATATATAGAAACACACCTGGCTTTTACGTTTTGATTTTTTATTCTGAAGTTTTGCTAAATTCACTTATTAGTTCTAACAGCTTTTTGTGGAATCTTTAGGATTATCTGCATATTATGTCATCCATGAACAAAGATAATTTTACTTCTTCCTTTCCAATTTGGATGTCTTTTACTTCTTTTCCTTGCCTAATTGCTCTGGCTAGGATGGATTACCAATAGTATTTTGAATAGAAGTGGCAAAAATGGGCACCCTTGTCTTTTCCTTGATCTTAAAGGAAAATCTTTCAGTCTTTCACCATTGAGTATTATTTTAGCTGTGGGCTTTTCACATAAGGCTTTTATTATGGTAAAGTAGTTTCATTCTATTCCTAGTTTGCTGAGTGTTTCCATCATGAAACAGTGTTGAATTTTGTCAAATGCTTTTTCTGCGTCTATTGAGATGATTATGTAGTGTGCTTTTTTCCCTTCGTTATGTTATGTTGTATTACGTTAATTGATTTTTAAATCATGCCATGTCCATCATGGGACTAAATAATCTTCCTATATCAAAATGTATATTTGAACATCTGAAGCATCTTTGTCCAGAGCTGTTATATTTGGTCATACCGGTTGTGCACTAACGAATATAAATTTGTACAATTGATTTTACTTCCAACAGGCCGGTAGCCACCATTTGATAGCTCTGAGGTGACTGAAGGGCAGAATGAGATTTCTCTCCCAATACACAGCCTGTATTCTAATAGAGGTTTTTGTGTTCCCCCTCTCCCATAAATGCATCAAGTACAAATGCAACCCAAGTGGGGTTTTCTACCATCCCACAGGGCATCCCGAGAAGGCTTAGGAAGAGGATGCCTGAATCACTTTGGGGTCTCTACCAACCAGAGAGCAAATAGAAGGGCCGAAGGGCTCACAGCAGAAATCAGATACCAGCCCCAAGTGCTCCCACTCCAGACCTCAGCCAGAAGGAGGCATGTGCAGCAGGCCTGTCCCGCAGTGCCTGGCTCAATCACCACCCCAGCAGCAAGGGCACTGTCTCTGCATGACTTGCTTTCTCTCAGTGTCTCATTGAGAACATGGCTGAAGTCCTAGGAAGGTCAACTCCCTATCTCCCACCTTGCAAAGAACCCTAATTTTGATTAAGATCTCACCTTGTTAGCAGTGTAGAGATCATTTTGCGTGCACATTGGCCCATTTTCTGCCCATGATCGGCTTCCCTTTTCCTACTAATATCTCATAAAAGCTAGCTTATGCCTGCTTGACTCAGACACTAGGTCCATTCTCCCCTCATTGTGTCTCATTCCTGAGACGCAAAGTCCATGAAGACCTACTGTGTATATGAGTTGGCTCAGAGTTCTGACAAAGCTTATAATGAAAACAATAGTCTGGGAAACCAGCACTTACCTCATTCCATGAAAGGTACAGTGACTATGCTGGGTCACTACTGTTAGAATATTCTACCAGGACAAGTACTACTTATTTTTATTCAATGATGAGAATTACTTAACTCGTTGAATATTTTTCACTTTGGCGTCTTGGAAGCTCAATATAAATTAAGTGCTCAACTAGAATAATATTAGCCCAGGGTTGTGGTATCACTCTTTTATTCTCTTATTCTCTGCTAATCATTTACTGAGATAGGTTTCTTTTACAATTATCTGCTTTAAGTTTTTTTTACAAGTTTATTATTCAGAAAAAACTCAATAGTGACCATTTGCCTAAAAATACTCACATTATTGTCATGGGTATTGGACCATATATATATCAGTATCTCCAAATTGCATGGTTCCTGTTACTGTGCTAACCCAAAAAGTCTGAGACACATATAATTCCATACTTTTTGTTGAGAACTCAGACTTAAGAGTCCCTTAATACTATCAAAATCACCCCATATACATTTTAGACAGCCTAAAATAATTTATTCTCATCCATTTTAGAAGATTTAGAAAGAGCCTTGAAATTGGTCATTTCCATTTAAAGATGTCTGTCTTGGGAAATTACTGTTCTTTTACTGCTTTCTAGCATACAAAATCCTAATTGAAAAACCTTTACACAAAGTGATGGCATGCATTTAATTTACTTCTGTCCTGTTATGAACATGTCTTGGTCAGGGAAGGAAGGCACATTGGATTCTTGATTTGTGCTTTATATAGTCTGTCCCCATGGGCTAGTTCAGCCCCCAGGACACTAATAAACAGTCCCAGATCCAGGTTATTTTTACTTTATTATAGACAAAAACGGCACCCAAGCCACACCTCAATTTAGAACATCTCTAAATTCAGTTCAGTTCAATTCAATCCAATTTATCAAGTAATTATCAATGGTTCTAGGCATTTTCTGTGTTTCTGGTAGTGCAGCAGTGAATACAACTTGCTCCCTACCCTCATGAATTCCACAAAATATAGGCAGAGGCTGATGGCAAACAGCTCAGAAATTATGGCGCACAGAGATGGAGCTTCTTTGTGGCCACCAGTGGGGAGAGGACAGGATGGATTTCTTGAGGGAGATGGCTCAGCGGGCACCACCGAGTAGTCAACCTGGAGCACGAAGGAGGGGACATAAGATGGAGGCCCAGGCCCAGACATGGTTTTAGGAGCTCAAGACAGGTGGAAGACGAGGATCTCCTGAGCATTCCTGGAGTCTAGCCCAGTGGCAGGCCCAGGGCAGGCACTCGGTGTTTACTGAATTGAGTAAGTGAGTGTAAAGAAATCTGAAAAGAAGCATAATAACGTGAAAAGTGAATGGGATAATTACTACTTATTATATTTAATAGGGACACTGAATTCAGGCCACAGGTTGCCTACATCAGGGGACTAGTGTGTGGAGCCGACTTTGAGATGATTCTTAACATAAAGCAGCCTTCCACTTTTCCAATGAAAGGAGGGTACATAACATAGTTTTGAAGCCAACATAAATATATAAACTGCTGGGGATGGAGATGAGATAGCTGAATGTCTATTTATGCTATTTAACTCATTAACTTAATCGTACATCAGATAACATATAGATGGAGAAAGTTTACTTCTTTCCTTTGTCATACTTTTCAGTCTCCTAGAAGGCACAGTTGGAGGAGCACCGCCTCTCTCCTCCACTGTCGCTGAAGACACAGCATGATTCTGAACAGGGTGTGTGAGGCTCTCACCGGAGCTTGCAACAGCTGACAAAGGTTCTTCTTTCTTATTTATGATCTTCAGAACATCCTACTCCATTGCTTGAAAAGTCTGCTTTGTAACAGCCAATACTTAATTATGAACCCATACTTCCTAAATTGAATTAAATTTCTTTACTTCCTTCCTTTTTTCTCTTTTCATTCTTTTCTTTCTTTCACTTTCACTGATTTTGTTAGTAAATCTCTATAACTATCCCAAATTTGGAATGATTTAGGTCATTTCAATTATCTGTCTTCCCAAATGGAATTTGTGTTGTTAAAAAAATACGATAATTAAGGGCACACCTCAAAATATGACAGACCAGCTAAAAGGTGGTTCCCTCCAAGGCGTATGTGAGGGAAGAATCTTGCCGTAATCATATGTGATAAATACAGATCTACTTCACATAAGCTGGTGAAAGGCGTATTTCTTCCTAAAAATAAGGTTAGACCACAAAAGGTCAGTTGACTTGGTCTCAGTGCCCCTGCCCCTGGAAGTTTGAGGGCCCCCAAAGTGCCATTTCGTCACCTAAGACTCCTACACCAGAAGGATCCTCAACAGGTCTGATCTCTATCCTGGCAGGGAAGGCATCTCTCACAACCACAGATTTCTAAAAGAAATCAGCAACCCAGACTGGGAAGTTCTTTCCTTTGGGTTTTGTTTTGTGAACAGCAGAGATAATACCTGATACCGGTGAAACTCTTCCCGGTTCACCAAGCTCGGCCACAGCCTCTGTCTCCCCTAGGCCTAGCACAGCGCTTGGGGTACGAGCAGAACCTATTTACAGGATTCAAGAGAAGCCCCCGCTGGCAACAGGCAGGATGGCCGGGGTCTTCCCTTCCAGGGAAGCCATCGAGGCCGAGGTCTGGGGTCAGAGGTCTGCCAGGCCGGGTGGAGAAAGCGGCACAAGGTGGGAGAGGGAGGCGGAGAGGCGACGCCGACATTCTCTGAGCGGGAAGTGAGAGAGAAAGGGGGGAGGGCCTGCTTCTAGAAGGGCTAGTGTGTCATTTATCTTGTGGAGCCATAAATAGGGAGTCCTTGAAGGGTTTTCAGCTGGGGAGAGATGTGATCAGATTTCCATCGTAGACAGTTCACTTTAACCACAACATGAACGCCCGGTGGGAGGCCAGGTGAGAGGCTGTGCCTGGAGGGGTCCTAAATTCGGGGGGAGGCAGGTGGGAGTGAAGAGAGGTCCCCTGGCCCAGAGCCCTGCGGGGCCCACGCAGCCCCTCCCAGCCCGCCCTGATCCTGAATCCGGAACCGCTGCTCGCAGCGATTTGCTGTTCTCTCTAAGGCCATCTTCATCGTGTTACTAGGTGCTCTCGTAGCCTGCCTTCTCCAGGATAAACTCCTTTCTTTCTTGTCTCCGGAGACAGCAGTGCAGAAGGAGCAGCGCAGTGACCCCCAGAGAGCTGCAGGAGCCTGCGCAGGTCCCGGTCCCCGGGGGCGAGAACCTGGTACTGCGAGGGCTGCGCTGTTTCTGAGCCCTCGGGGTCCTCGCAGGGTGGCCTTTCTCTGAGCCAGTCCAGCCGTAAGAACAGAGAACGCTACCAACCCGTGTCCTCAGGGTATCGAGTCATTTTTTGTAAACCACCTAGAAAAGCATTGCTGGGCTTGAAAGCACAATTTATTGCTGCATTATTAAATGGTCCCAGCAGCAGGCCACATTCTTTTTATTGACAGAGTGAAAATGAGGCAACCCAGAGGGCAGGACGCTGGAAAATAGGGCAGAACCTGGAGCTCCAACGCCCCACCGCCGATACACGCTGGAAAAGGCTTCTTACTGCTCCCCGAGAAGCCGCAGGCCTGGGAAGCGGCTCTGCATTCAGCATCCTGAAAGCAAGCTGCAGCGTGTACAAGGCCGGGTATTTTTAAAGGGCATCCACTTCTGCCAGAAATGGTTTGAGGAAGGAAGCCAGGAGAAAGAAGCAATCAAAAGCAGACAAAGGAAGCGTCCCCTGCGGTCCCGAGGCCCTCAGAGCAGTTTGGGGCCGCCAGTCCCCTTCCCACACCCCTTCGCTTCCCTCCCGCTCCTCTCCAGCCTCAGGAGGGACCCCACATACACCCCACAGTATGAGCTGCCCACACCCTCCTTTCTTGTATACGACCCAGGAAAATCCTGAGGACCAACATTGTCCCAAGTCACCCAAGCTTTCCAAAGACGGGGCCACCAAACCCGCTCCTGTCTCATACTTCTCTGCAAACCCTGGAACAATTTGTACCTCACTCTTCCTTTTTCCCAATTAAGTGGCCTCTATTGTATAAGCCTTTAAATAAAATCAGGTAATATTCTTGATCTTATACTTTTACATCTCTAAGGGGGAAAAAATCCTTATCCTATAGATTGCACCTCTTATTCTATTCTTTCTCTGTCATGTTATTCTGTTAAACCCAACCACCTCCAATAAAGCTTCCTCCCATCCCAGGGCATGAAAGAGTACCAGGGAGCTGGGGGAGGGATTGGGATGGGGACAAAATTAAGAGCAGAGCCAGGATTCAGAATGGCCAGTTATATTTATAGAGAAGGTTTTCTGTTCACAAAGTATGGACACACTGGATTCTCACTGAAACCCATGAAGGATGGGTAAAATCAAGTGTGCGCCCAGAGACATGCAGCTAGGAAGTGTGAATTCCATGTGCTGGAGTTGTTTCCCACACCCTCTGGGGAGGTGTTGCGTTGCCTCCCGCCCCTGCGGGGAGGGTCTCTTGCTGCAGTGCACTCTGTCCCTTCAGTGATCCCACCTTGCCCAGCGGCTACCACAGGTGCCCCTGCTCCAGAGTGAGGCCGAGTCCCTGTGCCTGCAGGTGATGACCACGGCCTCCTGCCTGCCTTGGTGGCTCTGCTCTGCCCCTGCTCGGGCACACCCGCTGCAGCCTCCACCACATCTGCACACTCAGGCCTGTGCCCAAATCTCTGCTCCAGCCCCTGCGCACAGGTGTCTCTCTCTTCTCCGTGTGCTCACATTCTGCTCGCCATGTTGTAAATATGTATGTTGCAAATCTATATCTGTTTCCCATACCGATTTTTCAATTCCTTAGGGAACGGTGTTTGTGTTCTTAGTACCTGACACTTAGTAGATGTTCAATAAACATTTGTAAGAGGAAAGAACTGAGGGACGGATGGAGAGAAAGACAAAGGAGGGAGGACCCATGTCCATGCTTTCTGGATGCAAACTTCTGGTCATTGGAACAGAGCTCCAAACAGACCCCTCCACGGATAAGCCTGAGCAAGCTCTCTCCGGGTCTCCCCCTGAGAGACTCCCACCACAAGCGTTCGTTCCATCTTCCTCTCTGTCAGCTGGGCAGAGTTCCATTTAAGCAGATTCCCAGCTCTCCGACCGTAAAAGACCTTTGGCTCTTAATGTCCATAAACACAAATATTGATGCCACCTCGTGTCATCACGGACACCACATGCCAGCACTGCCTCTGCCTGTGCCACCCGTCCTACATCTGCTGCCTCAAGTGTGCCTCACTCTCCTTAGTTTTATTTACCCTGGTCCCAGTTTGTGACGCAGGGTCCATGTCACCATTCCCCATTTTCTGGGCCCTCTTCCAAGTTCTCAAAGCATGAATAGCTCCGAATGTGGGTGAGTAGACAGTGGTTCTCATTAGAAATCACACTTGATTCTAGACCCCGGGGACCCAGACTCACATCTCCCCGGGATGCATTACACATTCCCCGAAATAGGCCAGGAACTGTCAATATCGGTGATGCTCGCGGATGATTTGTGGCATGTGGGCCATGAAATTCACATGCATGGCAGACAACAAAGGCACCTTGGGGACATACGGGAAGGAGGAACAACGAACGATTCTGTCTCAGCCGTTTCAGTTGGCAGGGCTGGTGCAGGGCTGGCTGGAGGGGCTGGCCCTTCCACAAGTAGGGCAGGGTAACATGTTCTGGGGGGCAGGATAAGACGTTCAGGGGGCCAGCCTGAACCCATGGACCATCTTGCCCATTCACTTTGCAAATGCCTACCTGCTTTCCAGGAAACAATGGAGAAAATTGTCAAGGTGTGGCATTTGTGCTCCTTATTAGGTATCTTTAGGTGTAAACAGTACATTTTCAAGAGGTTTTTTCATGCCCAAACTCCATCCTGTGTGTAGGCTATGCTGACACCAAGAGGTTTCCCATAGTTTTATGTGGCTGGCTGGCTGGTCACAGCGTCCCTGGGCTTCAATGCAGACAGCCACCACCCAAGCCCACACTACAACCACCTAAAAACCCTTCCCAAATGACCAGGTTTCACAATTGGCCCAAAATGTTTCAATGTGTGTAGGGAAAAGTGTAAGAATTTTGAAGTCAGAGAAATGTGGATGTGAACCCTGATTCTGTTACATGTTGGAAATGTATTCACGGGGGCTGGGGGGGGCGGAAAACTAAGGTCCGGGGGCCAAGTTCAGCCACTGCTTATTTTTTCATCTGTTCAAGTGTCGTCTATGGTGGCTTTCTTACTATGAAGGCAAAGCCGAGTGGTTGTGACAGAGACCCAATGCCCGGCAAAGCCCAAAATACGTTACCTGACCCTCTACAGGAAAAGTTTGCTGCCCCTGAGTAAGATTATTTCACCTCACAAAGCCTCACTTTCCTCATCTGTAAAATGGGCAAAATACTTACGTTGAAGAAGTGGTGCTGTGAGAAATAAATGAGATAGTAAGTGTAAAAAAGTCAGCAGTGTCTGCTACGTGTTAGGGTCTTTAAATTATGATTATTTTAATCTTGCTGTTGTCCAGCCATGTGGCTCTTGGGCAGGTAAGAGAGGACACAGCTTGTCTTCCTGTCTTCACCCGTTTCCCTCTTTATTTCTCTTCATTTCATCCCATTTCACCTCCTACCACCCAAAGTAGAAAAACTGCAAGAAAAAATAGTGTAGTGTTTTAAAAAAAATGGGATGGAAAATAAACCTCCTCTAAAGGAAAATTTAATTCTATTGGGCATCTCAGGTTACTTATTTTATATCTTTCAAGTAGCAATATTTATCTCATTTTATTTTCAGTGTAAATTTAAGCATGCAATATGTAATAGTGCATGGAAAACAGGACTTCTTATCTTCTCCTATATAGAGAATTTTGTTTTCCTAAAGAAAGTGTTGTTTAGATAGTTTGAAATTCCACACACAAAATGTTTGTCTTCTTGGGGAATTTTAATAAAAGCTAATTTTCTTTAATGGAATGGAGCTATGTGAGATTATCTGAGGTTTTTTTTTTTTTTTCTATTCAGAAGGAAATAACTTTCCACATTTGTTAAGAAGGAGGAGAGACACTTTGCTTCACCCAACAAGGTCCTTCAACTATTTTTATATCAAAACATTTTCAAAATTTCAGTTCAGTGTTTCCTTATCACCTCCTTAGCAGGCTTACAATTTGCCTTGCAAAGAAGCTTGAATCCTCAGAGTGGATTACTAAAAGAATGTATATCCTTACCAAAACTAAACATATTAAAGCATTTAAATATTTTTAATCAGAACTATTACAAGGCTTAAAACAGAGATAAAATGGCTTTGGCACAAGAAGATTGAGGAAATCCTGCCCTCGGTGGAGTTTGCTGCCCGAGCCTGACCTTCACCGCACGGCAAAGATCAGAGCAGAGAGGGCGTCGCGTGTGCTTCAGTTATTACCTTTTTCCACAAGGCTAATTGGCTGTGATTCCAGCCAAGGGGCTCCACTGCATCTACACTCGTAACTAAAAGACAAACTCTGAACATTCTGGAAACAGGAAACCATTCTGGTTCTGGATATGCATTCTGTGACCTGTTACTCTTGGACCCTATGATCCAACTCAAATCAAGAAACAAGGCCGGGGCCGGGCGCGGTGGCTCACGCCTGTAATCCTAGCACTCTGGGAGGCCGAGGCGGGTGGATCATTTGAGCTCAGGAGTTCGAGACCAGCCTGAGCAAGAAACAGACCCCATCTCTACTAAAAATAGAAAGAAATTAGCTGGACAACTAAAAATTTATACAGAAAAAATTAGCCGGGCATGATGGCGCATGCCTGTAGTCCCAGCTACTCGGGAGGCTGAAGCAGTAGGATCGCTTCAGCCCAGGAGTTTGAGGTTGCTGTGAGCTAGGCTGATGCCACGGCACTCACTCTAGCCCGGGCAACAGAGCGAGATTCTGTCTCAAAAAAAAAAAAAAAAAAAAAATGAAAAATCAAGAAACATTTTTACTTAGGTGAAAATCCAGGAAGACGGGGCGGGGTAGAGATATTTTAGATCAGAAAGCATGAAGAGGAGAAAAGCATGGCTTTCCTTTCAGGTGCTTATTCTTCTCATGCATTTTGTGAAAAGAATCCCAAACAGGATCCTTTGGCCTGGGTACAAGTACGGTTGCTGTGGCCTGCAGGAGCAGGTGACAGGAGCCCGCTAGGAGGCAGAGAGGCCTGAAGGGGGGGCACAAGGGAAAGACCTCCAGGGTCATGTATAACCCACCACGTCGGCCCCTCATGGGTCCCAACTGAAGGAGATTTGAGAACTCACTGCACTTGTCTGTGTCTCATCTGCCGGTTGTTAGTGAGGATGAACTACCAGTTTGTTGTGCTAGTGAACAGAGCTTTGGAATCTGGGAATTCTGACGCCCATCCTCCTTGCTAATTATGTGACCCTGGGCAGGTTATTTAACCACTGTCTGGTTTTCTGTTTCCCTGTTTGCAAAAAGCAATACTTACCTCAAAGCGTTAGTATGAGAGTTAAATTAGACAAGGGATGTAGGTACGTAGGACATCACTGTGCACAAAGCAAGGGCCCAGTGGATGCTTTTACGAGCCTCGCATGCGCTAAGGAAATTGTAAAATTTCTTGACTACAAGAAACCAATATTGCATGGCCATCTAAGATTCAATATTTTTGTTTGTTAGTTTGTTTAGGGACTATACCTTTAGGCAAGAAAAAATGATGGTGTGTGAGAAGATATATGTGTTATCAACGGTCATACGATCATATTATGTCCATAGCCAAAGAGGATTATGTTGTGAATCATCCATTCCCAAACTATTTGTGAGAAGATACTTTCAATTTCCTCCAAAAAGGCTGAAATCAACAGAAAGAATGAAGAAATGGAGAGAGAGGAAGGGAAGTCAAGATGTTTGCGATGCGGATGGAGGGAAGACAGGGAAACAAGCTGAGAACTGCCACTGGATGCCAAAGGCACTAACTCAAGCAGCCGACAGACAAGCAGAAGGGCCGTGCCGGGTGCGGCAGTGAGCCAGACTCACATCCCGCCCTGCTGGGGGACACGGCCATCCGTCAGCGCCCGCACGCATGAAGAATGACAGCAGGCAGGCTGAGGCGGAGTAGGAAGAGCAAATATGGGGTGTTAGGGGCTAGGGAAGGCTTCCCTAAGGCAATGAATGATGTTTCCACTGAAAACTGAAGGATAAGTAGGGATTAACTGGAGAGAGCAGCTTTTCAAGCGAGAACTCTGCATTTCCTGCCTCTGGGAAGAGAATGTGACTTTATGTAGCATTTGAGAAACGGAGAGACGGCAGTGTGGCTGGAACACAGAGAGGCAGAGGCAAGGTGAGGCAGGAGAGGTCAAAGGGACTCAGAGAGCCACCAGGTCGGGCCTTCTAAGATGTCCTGATAGAGCCCAGCCACCAGCGGCGTGACACTTCCCTGGAACACACAGCAGGTTACGCTCAGCTCGGCTGCTCTGGCTCGGTCAGCAAGGGGAAAGAACGTACCGAGGGCCCTTTAGTAGAGTCTGCATAAAGGGTATATTTGTCGTTTTATTCTCTCTGCTTTTGTGTATGTTTGAAATTTTTCATGATAGCAAATGTTTAAGTTTAAAAAAAAAATGCAGCCCTTTCTCACCAGCTGCAGTTTGGTTCTGAACACAGGCCAGTGACCCGGTGTTTCCCTGAGACTGCTACCTTTGGCTCGCCTGTTGCAGGGGGAGGTTATGTCCTCCCCGGGGAGAAAGAAAAGACAGGCTCATTCCCTTTTTTGAAGAATCAAAGAATTAGAGCACTTGGTTCAATTCCCCGAACCTCTTACATCTAGGGAATTAGGCTATAAATCCTACAAAGCGTTCTCTGGGGATTTCCGAGAATTCTTGTTTACACCCAGACCACAAACAACACAACAGGAGTACAGATTTTATTTCACAGTGTTTTGGCATTTGCAGCTCAAACTGAAATTGCAAAGAAACAGAATAGGGGAGCAATGAAGAATTGTGCAAACCTTTTGAGCATTTCATTCTCTCTCTGGTTCTAGCTCTCCATTTGGAATACTCTTTCTTCCTTTCCTTCCTTTCTTCTTTTCAATCTAAGTACCAATTCTTAAAATATGTTGGGCTCTGTGCAAGGCTTGAGGGGCCAGAAAGGTAAACAGGTACTTATCCCAGCCTAAAGGCCCCCTATGCTGAGAAACGCAATAAACAAGCACAAAATAAAACAACATTATATTAAATAAAGTGGGATCGGTGCTCTGCAGGAAGAGGAAGGGTACTTTGTGTGGAAACCTGTCCGTGGAGAGAACTACTTTACACTTGGGAGCCAGAGATAGCCCCTCTTAGTCTAGAAGTTTCAAAATCAAAGATATTCTTGGATTATAATATTTTCAAGAGTTTTATATCCCCTACTAACGCCTCATCCATTATTTCCCAGAGGAAATACTGTTTAAATTGGTATGATAACCTTCTGTCCACTACCCCCCATGCACACCCCTGTCAACTGTACTCTGAGCTATCATTTTGTGTAATCCCAATACAAAGAATTCTCTGTGTCTCTCAATAAAACTGCATTTAGACACAAATTAAAGAAAAGTTATAGGAAAGCAAGTTACTTGTGATGAAAAGCAGAGGTTAGTGATGCTGAGCCCTTTTAATGGGAACTGTGGTATTGAAATCAAATCTGTATTTGGAGCAAAGCCACAGGATTCAGAGCAGGGGTGCAGAAAGGAATAGTTAGAGCTGACCCCGACACTCCAATGGAATACATTCCTGTCTTATTTTGAGCTTTGTTTATGTTTTAAGAACAGATTTGGGGTTAGGTTTGGCAACACCAAACTTTATTTCATTAATTCAACTTTTTTATAATAATTCAATTCCACGTTAAGTGCAATGGGAGCAGGAAATAATGAGAAAGAAAGGTGGAGCAGAGTGAAGGGGAGGAGGGAACAACAGCTAGAGATAGGGGAAGGAAGGGAAGGAAGACAAGGACGTGAAGAGAGATGCTCTGAAGGGAAAGGACATCTCTAAGCAAAAGGAAAGAGGAAAGAAACTCAAGACCTTGCTGTTCACTTGGACTAATGGTATTGATTTCTGTCAGTTCCTTTTGAAATGTTAATTAGCTAACTAGTTAGTATCAAACCCATAACCCTTATTCTGAAAAATCTTTATTCAAAATGGACAAGTATTGTAGACGTCCTCTGAGAAACTAGCCTCTGGCTTACTAAGCAGTGTCTATAATTATTCAAATCACAGATCTGAGGAGAGAGAAGAAGCCCCCTTCTAGTCTAGAGTTGCAAAATCAAAACTCTTGGATTATAATATTTCCAAGGGTGTTATATCCCTTAGCAACCCTTATCCAAAGAAAAGGAATATCTACATCTATATAGCCATATAGATAATCAGCTCAAAATGGCGGAATAAACCGTCGTAGCAACTTTATGGTCACTGAACTGTTGTATTCAAAGGCAGGTCAGTTGTTGGGGCTGCAGTGCGGTAAGAAAGCAGACACCTGGATCAGCTGGACTCAGTTCAGTGACAGAAGCAATGCACCAAGATGGCACACATTATGAACACATGGATTTGGTTGGCTTTGCAACACGGTATTTCAGTTAAGCTGCACATAAAACCCTTTTCTTAGAACTGTGGCAGCCTGTCTGGAAATTCATGTTCTGTTTCATTCTGAGAAGGGCATTACACTAACGACAGGGGGGATAAAAGAAAGAATTGTGTCCTTTCCACAGGAAAGCAAACATTGTCACCTACAGCAAATTGCTTCCAGGTATTCCATTGTAGGCCTGTGGGGTTTCAGGTAAACAGTCAGACACAGCCCTAGAGCTCAATAAGCCTGGTGAGTTGGAGGAGGTGGTTTGAGGTGTGGGAGTAAGTCGGGTCACTCAGGGAGATGCTGGGAAGGGAAGAGGACCAAGGACTACATCCAAGCACTGTCACAGCTCAAGGACAAGCCGACAAAAATGGGGAAATACGAAAGAAAAAACAGTAGGGGAAACAGGAGATGAGCCTGAAACAAAGGAAGAGAAGAGATAAAATCAAGTGAATGGTTATTTCTTGCAACACAGGAGGCTTGTTACATGTTTGTAAGACTTGGGGAAGGAGTTCTTAGAGAGGAAGAGACAGAATACAGAGGAGGCAGGATAATTGATATGGTCCTTTCTGAAGGAAGCAGGAAGGTCAGCTCTGGAGTGGAAGGACAGTTTTCATCTGAGACAAGTGGGAGGCAGGAGGGACGGAAAATAAATCATTTAACCTCTCAAAGTGAGACTCAATTTCTTTTCTATAAAATGAGATTATTATACCAGGTAAATTTTGAGTCTTATCATATATTTTCACATTTTAAGAAATAATGTAATCCCTTTGAGTCCCCTGTAGCTGTTTTTAGAGTTTGATCATAGAGTGAAGTTTTCATGAGTGATATGCTATCATTTTGAAGGAAAATACAGGTACATTATATATTGTATTTATATATATAAATATACACATACACACACACACACATATATATTTTTTCCACTGAAGGAAATTTTATGTTTTAGTATTTTAATGATGTTGAAAACAATATATTGTTCAACGTCACGTATGTATTCCTGCCTGGAAGGCATTACCTGAATCTAATCATGAAAAAAACATCAGATAAGCCCATTTCTTTTTTTTTCTTAATTTCAGGGTACTATACTCTCCAAAAATGTCAGTGTCATAAAAGCCAAAGAAAGTCTGTAGAAATATTCCAGATTAAAAAAATGAAATTGTAACACCTGATCCTAGACTCAATCTTGTACCAGAGGGAAAAATTCTGGAATGGATATTTTTTATGGCAATTGATGACACTGGAATATTGATGATGGGTTGGAAGAAAGTATCAGTGTTAAATTAACCGAAATCAATCACTTCATTGTGGTTATGTAAGAGAATATCCCTATTCATAGAAGATAAACACTGATGTGTTTTAGGGTAAAGGGCTATGAAACATGATATATACAATTTACTCTCAAAAGGTGTGAGAGAGACAGACACAGAGAGGACGCAATGAGAAATCAAATGAGACCAGTTGACAATCTGGGCAAAGGGCACATAAGTGTTCAAAGTACTATTTTTATTCTTACAGTTCTTCTGTAAGTTTGAAATTATTTCAAATAAAAACTTAAAATATACATTGTTAGCTAAAGGAGTGCTCAGAGGTCTGTATTCCAGCACTGTGCCAGCCACGCCTGGACCCCACAGGGCATCTGTGGTCCTATACCAGTAAGGCGCACCTTCTGCAGGAGGCTGTCTTGGCATTGGAAATACCCAATGTCATTTGTATTAAGAGCAAAGGAACTAAGCATGCTGTGGCAGGTGTGAATTTCTCTAAAATGATCCCATGTCCTCTGCTCAGGCATTTATTTGCCTTCTAAAAATTAATTGCTAAACAAAAGAAAAAGCAAATCATAATCAAATAAGGAAGAGAAATTCTAATTGTTGCTGAAGCAGAGAATTCAAAAAGGAGGTGGCCACGACAGACATGAAATTTCCCTTTGGTTTAGATTTTTTTTTAATTGTAATATATTAATGTATAGAAAGCCAAGCTGATAGAAAGTCTTCATTTTTCTGCTGCCGGAATATCATCGTGACAAGTTCCTAGAGTGTCAAGCACAGGCCGAATTGCTCTTTTAGGACACGCAATAAAAGGGATAAAGATTACAGGGGAATTTGAACGAGGCTAATTTTTCTAACGTGACAACAGGTAATAATTTCATGATGCTCTGTACTTGAAGTTTGTTACTATCTTCTCACTGGTTTGGAAAGCAGCTTTAAATAGCATCTTCCGGTGCAAACTGGCGGAACCGCGGCGACCACCCGGTGGAGTCCGCTCTCGGGTTTGCGCGCGCCTGGCCCGCGCTGCAGCCGTCTTCCGGCAGGGGGCGCTGCGCCCGGGCGTGTCCGAAAGGGGCCGGCGCGGAGAGGGAGGCGCGTCCCGTGCAGAAAGCGCGCGGGCTGCGCAGTTTGAAACCATGAAGCGAGCACGGTCTGTTCAAGAAGCTACAAACCTGCAAATGGCACAGATAGGGAGCGAGGTGTGAATAGCTTCTATGCCATACAAAGGTGTTGAAATTTAAAAACTTCACAACTTTTTGTTCCTATATCCCGAACGGGTAATAAATACGTTGTTCGCATAGTTATTATCCCATCGCCATTTCCCATTCTCTCACCTTTCTTCTTTTTTTTTTTAACTTTTCCTCCTTCCCTCTCTTCACTCCTGAATTTGCTTTATAATTGATGTTAGTGTTTTCCATTGCATAGAAATTAAATTACCATAAACTCCTTTGTGTGCTGATCTCTAACTGACCTATATTATCAGAAATACCCCCGTAGCTGGCTGTGACTTACAATAATGAAGGATTTTTGTGCTGGCCAGGAAAAAAAAGAAAAAAAGAAAAAAAAAAAAAAACCCTGACGGTCCCAAGGTCCCAGTGTAGCATGTCTGGTGGTTCTACTGGCTTTACTGGGTGGAAGTACAAGAAGTGGCTGGTGGAAAATATTTTCTTTATGAATAATTGTTCTTTGGAGTTCACCTTACTCAAGGAGGATGTGTAAGAAATAATTATTGGGGTTGAATGTTTTTGTCTATCAATTAATGTGGCCGTTTTCCACAGGTTTTTTTTTTTTTCATTTTTCAAAGATCATGGACAACAGCTTTTCTCTACAAAGATATTTTTTCATAAAAAGTACCAATTCCATCATAAGCTCTTGGCAATCAACACACCTTCTATTATTTCCAAAAGGGGAGAGAGACTATACTATGGCCTGGTTATAATTAGTAATAGATTTGAAGAAAAAAACAGCTGAACTTTAAAACACACAAGACCACTCCTAGTCTTGGCGAGTCTTGGTACAGCTGGTTAGGCAGCTGCAGTGCAGGTTGACATAACACTTCAGTGACAAAGAATAATTCCCCAAAAGGGCTCTCTCCTAAAGGAAGCCAGGCTTTTAGGTGAGCCCGGTCCACGTCTGGACCACAGAGATGAACTTTGAGACACAGGAGATGGAGTGAGAGTAGAAGAAAACAGTGAAAATTACATTTAAAATTTGGAAACTTATTTTTAGAGGGAAGACCAACCATATGGCACTAATAAAATGATAAAATAAGACAACTGATTGAAAAGTTTTTACTATAATCTTTATGAAAAGCTAAAGGGTGAATGACAGTGAGTGGACATTTATTCTTTTAAGGGAAAGGCAGCAAGGAACAGACAAAGCTGTAGGAAGAGTATCAGATTACTTTAGGACAAACCACTCCAGGTGTCACCAGAAGCATCGCCAAGGGTGTTGCTTATTTTTAAGAAAGTACAAACTCTCTTTTGTGAATGAGCTACATTAATTCTTGCTTAGAAGCCGAAAGGTAAAGCCAGCTAGTCCCTCAAGCTTCCTGTGGTTATGCATCCCTTTCAATCACAGAATCTCAAAGCTGACGGGGAGCCTTGGCGATGCCTGATTTATAAATGGGGATCCCTATTTAAGTGATTGTCAAGGTCATGCAGGTAATAAGTGGCAAAGTCGAAGCGGCAACCCAATCCTGCCAACTTCCAGTCCAGTTATTTTCCCCCTACACAAAACCACCTCCTTACTCTATTTACACCGAATACATGGACAGTTAAATCCCACCCCATTTCCAGGTCTTACATCACATGCTGGTTTCGAGTCATATTCCTGTTAGCTTCATTACTTCTCCATATGGTTGGGTTTCAGAGAGGACAGATACTAGGATCCCCATCTGAGTTAAACCTCAGAGAAATTAAGAGCCTTTGCTGAGGTCCAAGCCAGCCTGTCCCAAACCCCCAGTTCCGTGTGATTTGACTTCCAGGGGACATGGCTGCATCTCACTTTTGACAGACTGTCTTTCTGTCTTCCCGTTTGCAGGCTTCACAGCGGCAGCCTCCCTGGTGTCCTTGGCCTGGGCCTTGGCCTCTTACCAGAAGGCCCTCCGGGACTCCCGAGACGACAAGAAGCCCATCAGCTACATGGCAGTCATCATCCAGTTCTGCTGGCACTTCTTCACCATCGCTGCCAGGGTCATCACATTCGCCCTCTTTGCCTCAGTTTTCCAGCTGTACTTTGGGATCTTCATCGTCCTTCACTGGTGCATCATGACCTTCTGGATCGTCCACTGTGAGACAGAGTTCTGTATCACCAAATGGGAAGAGATCGTGTTCGACATGGTGGTGGGGATTATCTACATCTTCAGTTGGTTCAACGTCAAGGAAGGCAGGACACGCTGCAGGTTATTCATTTACTACTTTGTGATCCTTCTGGAAAACACAGCCTTGAGTGCCCTCTGGTACCTCTACAAGGCCCCCCAGATCGCAGATGCGTTTGCCATCCCAGCGCTGTGTGTGGTGTTCAGCAGCTTTTTAACTGGCGTTGTTTTTATGCTGATGTATTATGCCTTCTTTCACCCCAACGGACCCAGATTCGGGCAGTCACCAAGTTGTGCTTGTGAGGACCCGGTCGCTGCCTTCTCTCTGCCTCCAGAAGTGGCCACGAGCACCCTACGGTCCATCTCCAACAACCGCAGTGTTGTCAGCGACCGCGATCAGAAGTTCGCAGAGCGGGATGGGTGTGTACCTGTCTTTCAGGTGAGGCCCACCGCCCCATCCACTCCGTCGTCTCGCCCACCACGGATTGAAGAATCAGTCATTAAAATTGACCTGTTCAGGAATAGGTACCCGGCGTGGGAGAGACACGTTTTGGACCGAAGCCTCCGAAAGGCAATTTTAGCCTTTGAATGTTCCCCGTCTCCTCCAAGGCTGCAGTACAAAGATGATGCCCTCATTCAGGAGCGACTGGAGTACGAAACCACTTTATAAAACCAAGGGCTTGCAGGAGCCACAACGTCCAGATGAAGGGGTGACAGCAGGGCTGTGGCAATAATGACACTTCATCCTAGAGGAGGGCAACGAGCGGTGAAGCTCTCAGTCTGACCGTGGTCACGATTATCGTTTGATCCTCTGCTGGTCTCCCTCCAAACCAGCAGCGCCGAGAGTCTCTCTCTCCACCTGAAGGAACGACACCAGCTTAACGTGACTCTCCACAGCTGCCAAACTCCTCCTGCACGGTCTTGGAGAGCTCCCACCAGAGGGCACTACTATTATAGAAAATTTTGCCTCCAATCCATAGGGTGTTTTGATGGAGTTAACTGATCTTTGCATAAAAATAGATTCAGTCATACACACACATACACACGCTAACACCCACTAACACACACAGATAACACCCCTCTGTCAGAGTAGCTTAGGTGATTTTTCTTGATGCAAAGCTCTGATTCCCGCAGGAATATAAAAACAAAGAGAGAGAAAATAATATCCCTCAAGACTCCAGAAAAAACAATAGAACTGCTTAGAAAATTCATGATCCATTTCCTTATTTGGAAACCCATACCATGTGTGAAAAGCCTCTCTAACGGACAGCAAACTCAAGTGTGTTTACACATATGTTAGCGTTGATCGAATGGTTCGTTTTCTACACATTTCAGGATTTTTTTATTTTAAATTTTCAGTTGAGAACATCATTTTTTGACAGAAATCCTATGCAGCACATGTATGGCTTTTGACAAGACCAAGGAGCTTCATAACTTCATGATGTAAATTAAATGATATTCGTGGTTCAGTATTCAATTGCAACAATTAATAAGTACACAAAGAGGAAGTGGGGGAAAAGGCAAAATGAGAGTTGATTCCCAGGCATGTGCAGCTCCCATTGGAATGTGCGGGCCCAGCGGCGGGAGAGGAATGGGCCGGAACTGGATCTGTTTCTGGTCGCAGCTCTGTGTCATTCCAGGAGTGATTCCGAGAGACGCCACACCGCTCCTTTCTAGTGCCAAACACCATCCAACCACAGGACTGACATGGAAGCCCCGAACAACTGAGAATGAGTGGCGTGAGCCCCCCAGAGCAAACGAGAGAATGAACAATCAAGTTCTCCACTGTGTACAGACTTTACCCCCCCCAATCCAAGGTCAAAGTGATGTGTCTTTTAGAGGCTTTGGGACACTTTTTAGTAAGTATGAGCAGACAAATGCAGTGAATATGCTATGAGAAAACCCTCCTGAACTGATAGAGGGCTTAACACTATATCCAGCTAAGATTTGTATTTGAATCATCTGTAAAGTCACACTCTCACAACAAGCTTCTGGGTTTTAAATACCTCCGTACAGCAAGTTAACGTTCCCCGCTTTCTGTTCTCAGTGTCCCCGGTCATGGTGCTTTTTGTTGCATTAAAAGTGCCGGTCAAACTTTGATAGTATTTTTTTATAGTTGGTGCAGAGTGGAATAACTCATGGATTATTTCAATATTTTTGTAATAAAAAATATAGGGTATACACACAGGCATCATCACTTTTTTTATAGACCTGGAATCGTTTAAAATACTTTAAGCATCATAATTGCTGGGGATGTCAGAAACTGGTCCACAAATTCCATCACCCTGCCTCGGCAGATCGAAAACACTTGTCTCTTGCAAGATCACCCTACTTTGCAAGTTGGTGCCCCCAGGAACCTGGCCAGGGGTGCTATCAGAATATCAGGTGAAGAGAGAATCAGCTTAACTAGAAAGGGCTTGTCAAGACTGGCCAATGTTTCCCAGGAAATCAAAGATGTAAATGATTACTTTCATCCATCCATTATAACAAACCTGACCACAGTGGAAGATGTCTTAAACTTCCTTCCTTGGTTTTATATTAACCCAACTGATATATTAAATATTAGTCAAATCACTAAAAAAAATAAAAAGTCAGTTTAACTTAATTTTTCAGTTATTTGGACTGTCCAATTCACTTAAAATAGTGAAGTTCCATAGCCACCATGTGTAATGGGTGTGCCAGCCAGAGACTGCTGTCCCCAAGATGACATCCACAGGAAGTAACAGAGGGCTCAACCTAGGACTTTTTTTGATACAAAGCCCCAAAGCAATTAAAAAAAAATAGACCATGTTTATAAGTAGGTATACTTCCTAGTACTCCATGATTTGATCCTCCAAGCAAGATTTCCACTAAAAAATACTAATCTTTTGTTGGGATGTGGAAAGATTACCTAGTCATCAGTGAAGGCCCAGGAGGACACTCTTCTTGTCAGCATACGGTGAAACATTCCACCCCCGTTATAGAAGGAAAAAAATATTATTTTGGCAAATTCTTCACTTATTTGCAGAACCATGAGTTATTAGCTTCATTATTTCCAAGACAACTTTTAACTGATAATCTTTGGAAATTGAATTTCTCAGTTGAACTATACCTTTGATTCCATGAGTAAATCACAGATTACAGTATAATAGTGTCAATCAACCAACACAAACCCAACAAGCCCCATCATGCTTCAATCATGTAAGTTCTAAGTTATTTCTCAAGTTAATCCCTCACTTAACATGTTAAGAGTCAAAATGAGTACTATGTAATTAAAAAATAATGTCCTGTGCTTTGTCTTGGAGGTGAGATTGGCAGTCAGCAGGGTGTACAGAGTTTGAATTTTTCAATTATTTCCCCAATACTGTAAATACTCTGTTATCCGACATATTTAAAGATTATGTTATTTTAGTGAGCCATGAAATCTTGGTATGGAAAGAATATATATCCACCATGTTATAAATTGCAACTTTGCAAAAGACTACAAGAACAAAAAAGCTTACTTTAGCAGCAAATCAGGATTTAATCTTGCTTCCATGATTCAAAAAGCTGCACACTGCCATCAGACCGATGTGGTAATAACAACTTTTATTAGTTTTTAGATGCACAGATAACAGAGAGTTTAAAGTATTAGGATTTAAAGAGACATCGTCAATGTACAAAGGAACAAAGTTTGATTTTTGTATTTATATTTGAATTTGAAGATTTTGTTTTCAATCTGCCATTAAACCCTCCACAAAGAGTAAATAGAGAATCCAAAGGGCTGCACTGTGGTTAGCATATAGACTAGAAATGCTGGGTGCTTTAGGCCTGGCCTTCCTGTACCCAAGTCCATGGGATTCCATTAAGAGGGGATCTTTTCTTAGTACTCACTTTTTGCATAGGATCACAAAGTTTCTAAAGGAAAAATATTGTAATTTTTTTACTTTCATGCTAACATTTCTAAATGAAACTATATTTAAAGAAAAAAATATATATATATATATCTTAACCATACTGCTGACACTTTAAGCATTTGTGTGGAGGGAAAAAAATTTTTTCCATGTAAGTCAAAGTTTGGTCCCCAAAATGACTATGTCCTTTAAATCCTCTTTGCACCTTTACGTTGCCCTACATAACTATGTATCGTCTAGTTCACTAGCCTTGTCTGTGCAGACACTCAGTCACAATTCCTTTATGATGAATGCTGTTGACCCAACAAATAAATTCTCTTACTGACATGGCAAGAATATGTCATTCAAGTATTAGCAAAAGGTAATCTAAAGATAAAAGTAAAATGAAGTTATTTATGGTTACTTTCTAAATGCCCAATTTATTTTGCTCTATGAATAAATGAAGTAATTGTGCTAACCAATTAAAAGTGAATGGGAATAAATGAAATCTCAATGACTGTTTTAAATGTATACATATATAAATATATATGTGTGTATATCACGTGTGTGTATATATATGTGTGTGTATATATACACACACACTTTCCCAACTAAAGTAACAGAAAAGAAAAGGATAAAAGATATGCTGCCCTTTAATACATATAAAGTGGTATGTTTTTGACACGTGAACTTTTAGATAAGAAGCTTGTTCCTACTCCTTTTTCAAAATCAACCCAAGCCTACAGTCCACGTCTGTAAGACAGTAGCACACTATGAACTAGCTTCAGATGGAAACACCTAGATAGAATTCAGCGCCTCTTAGCTTGAATGAGCTTTATCACTCCTTGAGGATCTCATCTTTTAAAGCAGCTGAATAGAATAGTTTTGTGTCATTTCAAAGTTCTTTCTCTGAACAGATTGAATTGAGTAAAGAAAACCTCTGATGTCCTCACCAGGATTGTGTAAGGTTACACATTTGCTTTTAAATGTACCAAATGCCATTGAGTGGAAACAAGTTCTGACACAATGTTTAGACAAGAATCCAGAGATTTTTTTTCTAATGAACCATTTTCTAGACTAAATATATGCTCCCTTGCGTTTTCCACACATCTTTGCCATTAGCCATCGCTGTTTCTATATAAAACTTGGATGAGACGCCTGCATTTTTATGTTTCTAAGGAGAATTCCTTAAAGCTGTTTCAAAAATAGCTCAGCCTGTCTTTCAGAATATACTCGGAGGACGGTGGAGGTGCATGGTGAAAACACAGCAGGGCTGGGTGGTCATTTCTGTAATTTCAGTGATGGATGCAGATCAACATTCCTTTATCTCAGCAACCCAATGTCACTTTTGAAAACAATCAAAGTGGTTGCCTCTGCCAGCCTGTGACGCATACCACTCCTTCTCGCACCTTGATGCTCAAGTGTTTCAAAATGGCAAAGGATGGGTGATTTCACTGTATCCCCGCCTGCCTGAGACTCTCGTCCTGACCTGTATCAGGCCATGAGATGCTCTGAGCATTTGGGTGGCATCTCCCTTCCTCGCTCAGCTGCCTGTAGGGCCACGCCTGGCCACTGCAGAGCTTTCTCTGTCGAGGTGTGTCTTGTCCCATTGCTGTCCTAAATGGTCACATGCAGAGACTCTCAATGGACAGCCTCCACAGTGTCATTACTCATTCTAAAGTAAAACTGCAGAATGTGGGTGGAATTGTATAAAAACATAATGAGCCATTTAATTTTGCTAATTGTAGCAATTAGGCTAGCTCGCAAGCAGCCTGCTCTGACAGCAGAAAGCCACATGGAGGAAGTGCCAAACAGCCATTTGCCCACGGAAACGAGGGGTTTAGAAATTGTCACTAGAGTGTCTGAGGTGTCGTGTTTTTTCACCGTCCATTTGAAGCTCTTTCTCTAGATTCCACAGGGAAGAAAGTGTCAGACTTTTGTTACATTGCATGTGGTGATCTAGCCTAGAATGTAAAACTTCAGTCAAACTTGAGGCCTATGTTCCGCTAAATAAGGGAAGGCTTAATGTTCCTGAAATGTCTAATCATTTTGCTGAAATTTTTTCATACTGTACTTCCGTAGCCTAAGTCAGAAACAAACAGCCTAAGTCAAATTTTCACTTCGGTTATTTTATCTTCCTTTAGGTTTTCCAGCGGTTCCATTTCCCGTATTGTTAGTAGCTCACTACCACTGAAAGTTTATTGTGTGCCTGGTGCTGGGCTAAGAGCCTTATCTATGTGGTCTCATTGAGTCTTCATAATCATCTATGAGTTGTGATAAAACTGCAGCTCAGAGATGTCAAGCCACTTGTCAAGGGTACCACAGCTAGGAAACAAGGGAGCTGAGAGTTGAGCACAGCTTTTAACAACTGCAACTCCTTCTAGAGGACCAAGGAATATTCCCACCAAAATATATTCCTGATTTGGCAAGTCCTCAGGAGAAACAGAATCATGATCTGATGATCAAATTTCTCCAATAAATTTTCATTTAAAAGTCAAAGATGTCTTTCAAAATGAACAGTTAAAAATTAAAAAGTCAATGATGAGAAATGAAAGTCTCTATCGCCTATAACTGAATTGTATGTCAACCCTCTAATTCACAGTAAGCAGATAAATGCTATTCTTCCATTCCAGGCAACTGTCCCTACTCCATGGTTCTACTCTGCACTAAATTAAGTGATAAAGATAAATGAACTTGATGTTATCTTCTTTTGTATTCTATATGTGTATACTGCTGTCGTCCAGTTAAGCAGACTGAAAAATAACTAAACCCCACTACTTACTTTGGCATTCTGATGAGACAGAGAGAGAGAAAAGGAAGGAAGGAAGAAAGGAAGGAAGGAATGAAGGAAGGACGGACGGAAGGAAGGAAGGAAGGAAGGAAAGAAGGAAGGAAGGAAGGGAGGGAGGGAGGAGAGAGACAAATCTAGCAATGCTTTGAAGTGACATTATTTTCATATTATAAGGTAATTCTGTTCCATTGCCATAATTTTTCCTGAAATTTTATTTAATCTCTCACAAGTCACCAAATTTAATATTTAAGAGAATTATTAACCCATTAACTTGAACCATTATATAAGTCTAGGAACCTTATCTTAGATTGAAGAGTTAGATGCAAAGACTATTGCAAGTGTTTACCAAATATTTGTTGGATTGAATTATAAAATAATCCATGTGCTCTTGCCCTTATCACTTTAGATACAGCATGTCTGAAGGTCTACAAGATGTTCCCATTCAGCAATGTTGTTGCACAGTAAGCAACAACATTGTATGTGTTGTTTGAATTAATGCTAAAAAGGCAGCCAATAATAAACCAAAAATTTTCTCTACCCTGATGTTTATTTTTAAAAAAATCTTCAATGATCAATCTGAATGTAATGTATTAAAATACAAGCAACCATCTATCTTCCTAATTTGATTTGATTTAATCAGATCTTTACGAGCCTATGTTAAATGAGAAGTCACTAATTTTTATAGAAAAAAGCATGTAAAAGAAATATAAGTGTTACTTCATCACCTTATTTTATAGATGAGACAACTGAGATTCAGAGAGAGCAGGTAATTTTTCTAATCAGGATTACACTTTACACTTTTGATTCCCTGAGTCATTTTTTCAACAAGTAAGACCTCTACCACTAGTACTGCCAGGAAATGCACCATCAAGCACAAAAGGATTCCTGTATTTGAATAGCTCACAGTTTGGTCATGAGTAGCAGAATCAGAGTTTCTGACTTTAACTCTTTTCTGTTCCATCATGCTGCTCTTTCTCTGCTTGATATCTATATTTAATTCTATATTAAAGCAAGAAAGAAACATAAGCTTTTCTAAGACTGAGTAGTCATGTGTCACTTAAAGATGGGGATGTTCTGAAAAATACATTGTTCAGGCAATTTCTTTATTAGGTGGACTAATAGGCTGCACTTGCACAAATCTAGATGGCGTAGCCTAGTACAGCTAGGCTCTATGTGGCAGAGCCTACTGCTCCTAGGCTACAAACCTACACAGCATGTTACTGTATTGACACTGTAGGCAATTGTAACACCATGGTAAGTATTTGTATATCTAAACATATCTAAACATAGAAAAGGTACAGTGAAAATACAGTATTATAATCTTATGGGGGCCAGGCATGGTGGCTCATGCCTGTAATCTTAGCACTCTGGGAGGCTAAGGCAGGAGGATTGCTTGAGCTCAGGAGTTTGAGACTAGGCTGAGCAAAAGTGAGACCTTGTCTCTAAAAATAGTAATAATAATAATCTTATGGAACCACCATTATATATGTGGTCTGTCGTTGACCAAAATGCCATTATACAGCATATATGTATTATGTAAGCCTATTATGTAAGCATCACAGTAAACAATTACCATGCATGATAACAAACATGAAGTGATGGTATGAATACAAAGATAAATCAGCACTAGATGACTGCCTATAAAGAGAAAAGCAATTTTATAATTTGTTTTTATGATTCTCTAACACTAGGTATATTTAAATCAAAGTCACAAAACAATAAAAAAAATTGAAATACTCTCTTGGCTGATGGTATTTGACTCAAAATAATCATCTCTGAAAAAACTCTGGAAATAATTCCTGAGAATTTCTTTCAAGAAAAGCCATGAAATTAGAGAGCCTCCAAGGTGAAGAATTTTCCAATAGACTACTTCTCTGATCTCCAGGAAAACCTCCTTCATTAGCACACAGTGTATCTCTCCAGCATACTAGTCATTTAGGAATAACAGATTTCCAGTTATAAACCTCAGCTATTGCAACCTAGGAGATTGTTCTACAGCCTTACCTGCAATGCCCAGGGGGTAGCACTGTGCTGCATTATATTTCAGGACTCAGGGCAGCCAGCCCCAGCCCCTCGTGGGTACCTATGCTGGCATTATACCCAATCCGAATCTTTCCTGCAATACGGCCCAGGGTGATTGGCTTCCCAATGTGAGGAGCAGATTGTTTAAGATCATCGTTAACTTGCATAACTAACTTTCTATAAGTGAAATAATTCTGATCATGGAATGTATAAACCCATTGGCCCTCTATGGAATAAAAGGAAAGAGAGAAGAAAGCATATTAATTGTTACAAGCACAGAATCATTCAAAGAATTCCTTAGTGAGTCTCATTAAGCATTAATGAAAGAGTTGATCTAATAATGTTGCTAGGTGTGTACCATGATTCCTAGGTTCATGCCACCATTACCACATTCATTACTGCAACTATTGCTGTTTTAGTCATTGCACCAGACAAGAAGAAGCATGCAGTTACTGATATGATATTTGCTGAGCAAAGATCATGTTTAACAAAACAAATCAACATGAAAACTAATTAATCAAAAGAATAAGAAAATATTACCAACACAAGGTTTTCTCTTCAATACTAATTGAAGCCTGTCACCTACTCTATTATTAGAATTTCCAAAAGTATAAGGTTTTGTGTTTTTGTTATACTTCCACCCACAAATTAAGCAGATTGGCCCTCTTTTCTCTTCATTGTTTGATTTGCATTAAAATGGAATTAATCAAATTTTTACTTCACTTAAGTGCCACAAATATTAACAAATGGTGATGTTGTGTTTAAGCTAATTTAATTTACCTGTTCTAGTGACATTCTGATCTGAAATTTTGTCAGATCAACAATTTTAATTATTTCAAATTAATTCATTTATCGGTAAGTTTTAAAACTCCTCTACGTGTGCTGAAAATATATTTTGGGTTTCTATCATTGTACGAAATTCCTATTTTGATTACAGCCATTGTCTTAATGAACACCAGCATTTCAAGCCATTGTGAGTCTGGAAAATGAGCACTTGTGTTTGAGCATGTTGGATATGGCTCCATTCACTTATCAATTAACCTTTGGTTTTCTCTTGAGCCCTGTGTGATTTTTTTATTCTTTTCCAATTGGGAGCAATAGCACACCATCATGTAACCAAAGGAGAAGCCTCAGCTAGTGAAAGAATTGTCATTTTGTACCCTTCTTTGAAAAAACTAAAATATTCAACTTCTCTTATTAACCTTTCTAATGTATCGTCATGAAAGAGAAAGTGGATTTCTGTAGTATGTTTCGAAAGCCTGGGGTGAAGCATTTTCTTTGGTCTGAATCAGAGGCTTGGTACTCACTCTGTGAAAAGAAAGAAATTCCTCTGACACAACAAGGGGAAGGGCAGCCGTGAGCCGTCAGGCTCAGAAATACAGGCTCGACTGTCACAAAGCTGCATATTGCTGATGCTATCGATTGCCTTCTTCTTTTACAGAAACATCTTGGAGCTTGTCAAGCTTTACTGGAAGTGATTTGCAGTTAATTAATTCAACAGACACTTTAATCTTGCAAAGTCTTGACTTGTAATATTGTAACCAAGCTCCTGCAAGGGAACATTAATCAGTTAGTGGAAAAGGAGCGCTTCGTTCAGCGAAGTGCCGCCACGTGCCCAGGCCTGGAGAGAAAGACCTCCATGAAGCACAGCGCTAATGAATTCCTGCTACCTGGTTCTCATCATTCACGCTATGAATATTCATCTGCTTCATTTGTTTTTGCCAGTAAGCTCTGCTTTGAAAAAAAGAAAAAAATTCCTGGGGGCTTGCATGGCTCAGAGGATGGGTACTGGGTTATGGAGACATGCTTTAAATGGATTCAAACCCACGTGTTTGGAAATGAAAAAAATGTCACTGGCATCTGTTTATTAATTGACCTGCCTGAGTACAGTTGCTGCTTTTACTTCATTTCTTGAGCCTACCATTGCCAGCATTGTAATTACCAATTTGTAAAAGTTGAGTCTATAATTCAATTTCAGAGGAAAAATCTGCATGGATATAGCTATTGAATAATTTGATTCCTGCCTTCCTAGGTGGTGACATTATCAGTTCCAAACAGAGATCCATTTCTGTGTGGAATCAGCCATCTGTTGCTTCTCAGACCCTGCAAAACCTTGATTATGAGCTCAAAGATCACCAATCTGATAGTCTTGATGCCTAAAGTTTCACTTAGAAGTAAACAGGTAGCCTCGTAATTTAGAACATGGTTCTTTCCCCCTTGCTTCTGTTTTTTCAAGGAAAGTTTTAAGCTGCAAGGTAAGAAGTTATCAAATCATAGTTTCAGAGTATGCAAGAGAATGAGGCCTCGATATGTTCTTTTAATGTTTTCTGTCTAATCTTTCAGTTTAATAATTTTAGGAGTTAGCCCTAGATGAATGAGTGGAAGTCATCAGATTCATCCAATAAGCAATCTAGAAGAAAAATAAAGAGAGTCTACAGGCCTGCTTTTCTTGTGTTTCAGAGATCTTTTTCCCTCCTAAGCAATCATCTTGGTGGTTATGGCCAAGATGTCTCAGGCGCTACTGAGTGATATTCCCAGCTATCAGCACGAGTATCTCGGCAAGTCATCCTTCAGAGCGAGGTCTCTGCACAAGAACTGGAACTGAATGGTAGGAAAGTGTTCCACCACCATGTGGCTTATTTTTAATTGCCAGGCAATGAAAACTAACAAGTCAGAGAAAATGTTCATGCAGAGCCCACATAGGCACTGCAGAGCCCACATAGGCACAAAGAAACTGCAGAGCCCACATAGGCACAAAGATACCCTGTAACATACAATGAGTTGGTTGACTGGGGGGACATAGGAGCAATAAACAGTCCTCTTAAGCAAGGCCCATGGGTAAGAGTGACCCTGGAGGTGCTGGGTGTTGGGACACAGTGTTTCTATTAATGTCGGTGGCCAAGTGTGACGATCAGAGGGAAACTCTGTCAGTGGCTCATCAGGAGTGTTTGCCTTTTTAAAGAGCAGAAATTCAAGGCACTCGTTGCCAGTCTGTGACTATAATAGACATGTCCCCTTATGGAAGGTCAAGGCCTGATAAGAGTGGGAGGGTGAAGGAGATGTTAGTGTCATCATGTCTGAGACTGACTCTCTCATGAAGGGAACTCTCATCCTGTGATAGTTCTCCCCTGACTGGCCCCTATGTGCTCTGCACACTGAGAGCTTCTGAAGGATTCTGAAACAAGATATTATAAGGTGTTGCAAGTCACTCTTACTTGTGGAATATGAACCATTTAACTATCTCTCCTTGTAACAGCAATGAGATTCAGGGTAACCACGGCCTTACTCATCATCCCATTGTAAATATGTCATGATGTCACACGAGCCTCTGTGTTCACACACACTAAACCAGGTTTACAAGGAATAGAATCTTTTAGATGTATTTTGGACCTTGATTCTGCCAGGCATCTAGTCTGTGTATCTATTCCTAAATTGGAAGAGTAATTCTGGCAAGAATAATTTTCAGAATAATGGAGGTGGAAAAAAAATGGACAGTTAAGCAATTTTTCAAAGTAGACAAAACCACTGGACCATTGACAGCCCTAAAGCTCTGATTTTTTTCCTCATGACTACATTTCTTTTCATTTGGGGGCTTTTGATATCTGAATTTTCCAGATGATTGCTGAACCATCTTCACTAAACCAAAGTAGACATTACGACATTATTAAAAAATAAAAGACTGTCCACATGACTGCAAATATCCCAATGAAAAGAGAAGTAGGTCACTCAAGTGGTAAATTTGATCTTCATGATATCAAACATCTGGCTTTAGGAAAGTCCAGATGTTTGAAGCCTACAGTTTTTCGTCTGGTTGTCTGGCATTGTCTAGATAGACAAACTGCTCAGGTCATAGGTAACAGAGTATAATTTTCTTGTAAAGTAATCAATTGCTGATGATATTCTGCTGCTAAGAATCTCTTTGTTGTGCAAAGAGAAATAAATAATGCAGAGCAAATGTTATTGATTTTTATTTGCTTTTGGCAAATGCATGAATGGAAGAGGTTCTGTAGGCTGTCCTGGGTGATCTAGACATGGCCACAGCATGACCTCCTTCAGAGTGGCCATTCCAAAGGCCTGCCACTCAGTCCCTTCCAGGCAAGAAACCTTTTTATTCAAACTTTGCCATCTTTTATAATTTCATTATTGCTCTTCAGTTGTTCATATAAGTCATTCACAAAGTCTACTTGAAGAAATGGTTCAAGGGAAATACAAATACGTTAACTTTTTATTCTTCAAATAGAAGTTTTAATTTTAAGCATTCCTTATTATGCCTTTTAAGCCTGAAAATGGTTCAAACTGCTTGATGCAATTATTTCATGGTGAATTTTATGGTGTCGATAGAAGTAAAGCCTATTTTTCCCAAATCAAACAAAATACTGTATGTACATAGTTTTTTTTTTTTGGTTTGGTTTCGTTGATGTCATTCTGATTGCCAAACACCAACTGATTATCATGAATATTGGAATATTAGTGTTTTCTTTTTAGTCATTGTTAAAATTCCTAGAAAAAAAAAAAGGAAAAAGTTAACATCAAAGGGAAATTCACTTCCTGGCAGGAAAGTTTGAGATGTTTGTACCAACTGTTGTATTTGTGATTATTTGTAGATGTTCCTTGTAACATTAGGAAGTTGACCTTGTGTTTCCTCTGATTTGGCCTGGGTTAGTAGGCATGCATATTTCTTCAAATTTTGTGCTTACCTCATTTACCTATCTGAAGCTTGGCAGAAAAACAGACAAGCTATTCAGACTAATTTTTTTAAGAGAATTTATGTTGTGGAGCTTGCTACAAATCACGGACTCTACACAGGCACACAGGGCACTGAATGGTATCAGCTATGCAGAGATATTGAGAGCATTTCCAGAGAAAATCCAAATGTTTTGAAAGGTGTTACATAATGTTTTAATTATGTCAAATTCTACATTCAGTGCCAAGTTAGAAGGACTTCATGGCATTGGCAATGAAGCTCCTTGTTGGGTTCCTCCTTCACTCAAACATAGCATTTTCCCTGAAAGCAAATGGATACTCCACTTTGTGCAGCACGGTCTCCACACCCTGCAGGGGCATCGCCCGGTGCTGACTGTGCTTTGTGGCCCCTCCTAGGAGGGAAGATCATGGGAGCTACATGAGCACCTGTGAAAACCTTCAGAACCAGCTTCAACTCCCCGTCTCTGTACCAGCCCCAACTGGCTTTGCTTTTCTTTTTCCTTGAGATTTTTACTTCACTAAATCCCATTCCAGACCTTTTTACCTTTGTGTTGTTGACAGGATGTTTAGTTGAATTAGTGACAAAGAAGTGACAATCAATTGGCAAAACATTAGTCATTGTTTTCAGTTATCCTTGATTATTTGTGATAACTGGATGGAATTTATGATTCAGTAGAAAACCAAAAATCCCTGTGTTGAAAACAGTGACTGTTCTAAATAGACTTAAATATATTCGACAAAACAATATCCTTTTACACTACGGGATATATGGATGCAGGGACATGAGGGGCTATGGCCCAGCAATTGCAGCGAAGGGACTAGGAGTCTGTGCACACCTGAGTCTTAATCCCTGGTCCAACTCTTCAGCCTCAGAAACTCACCCTCGGCCTCATTTTTCCCATACGTAAAAGAGAAATAATATTTATTTACCTACCTCATGGGGGTGTTGTGTGGAGATTAATTAGAGTTAGTAACGCGCTTTTAGGTTAGAAAGCACTGTCACCCTTGGCAAGCAGCACTAACATAAGCCAGAGCTGGGTGTGGCAAGGGGGACAGGTACGGTGGGAGTAGGTGCCATCGGAAGAACACAACAGCAATAACTCACCAGGCAAAGAATACAACAATTCCCCATCACTTCATAAAAGTCACACTTTTTCTTCAAAGGTCTATGTGGAATTTTCTTTCATTATTAGCTTTTTAATGAGAAAATTAGCTCCTTTCATACAGACATTGAGAAGCTTCATATAGATTGATGATTTTCCTCTTAGCCAAACTGAAGTTTACTAAATGTTTATTAAAATGCATCCAGAAAATTAGGCTCCTTGTGATGTCTAAGGAGTTCGCATGCCTGATCCCAAGCCACATTTTTCAGAACACATGCATGATACTCCCGTTCAGTACTAATGACTGCCAAGTGGAATTCTAAAATCCATTGCCGGGGGTGGCGGCAGAATTTTCAGCACATATTATTGAGATTAGACCTGTGTTATTTACATTGAGTTTCCTTTTCCTCCCTAAGATGACACATCTCTCCCTTTACAACCCAATAAAAGAATATAAAGCCTTATTTCTGCCTGGAACTCCTGAATTGATTCATCTTCCCATTATAAATACATTTGAAATATTTCAGAGAAGTGTTTACAGAAGGGCTTCAGCTATATATTGATGCACATATACTTATACATGCATAGATAAGAATATTGCTAAAGGATAAAGTAGATGGTGGGAAAATAATCTCAGAGGATATCCTGTACAACTTCCCCAAAGGTGATGTTTCTCTTACTTAAAGTTTTAATCCTGTTAAGAACGAATGCTAAATAACATGACTTTGGTTTATAATATTTGTAATTTTTGAGACAGAGAGGCAATATTGTGAAGTAGGAATACACCCATAAAACTACACTAACAATGCAAATAATATTTTAATGATATGGCTTCAGGAGGCAAAGGTTTGTACATAAATGCTATATCATTGTGCCCTTATTTAATAGTTATATTCCTTTGCAAAAAAGTTTGCACACTCTTAAAAATATGGAAATAGAGTTAGAAAGTTTACCTTGAGAAGTGGGTTTGAAATCATATTGTGCTTGGAGCTGACATAATGTACATGTTCAATATAATCTCTTCTGGATTTTAAAATCTAGTTGGCAGTGGTATATCAAAGCCTTAAAATTTCATAGTGGTTAAGCATTTCTAATGCATGGTATTAAGCTTTCTGAAGCATGAATTTAACCTAGGCAATTACCTTATCCGAAGGAAAAAAAAAAAGGTTTGTGCTGCCACACAGGACTTAAGTATTGTATTCAAAGACTAATAACATGAACAGAGTAAGTGAGTCAAAGAATAATTTGGATTGTCCTGGCTTTTTGTTGTTGTTGTTCCTAGTATCAATACTTTTCCACCCAAAAGTACTGCAGGGTATCCTTTTTGCTATGAAGGGAAATATCTGTGTTTTTATTTCGCACAAGAAAAGTGAAGTTGCCTACTTGGACTAGACGCAGGGGCCTGAGGTAGAAGGTGGCAGCTTCTCAAGTGAGTTGGCCAGGATGGGAGGAAGGCAGTGGGAGAAGATGTCATGGGGAGATTTTCCCACAAAGGTACAAAACAGAATCCTCACTGTTGGAGCTGGACAACCCTTTGAAATGCTAGATTCTTCACCAAACACATGAAAAGACAAGTGGAGACAACGTGTAACTTAGATATAAGCTATACATCTAATCATGAGGAAAGAGGACCTGAGCCCTTTATGGCTTTGCAGACCCCATGGAACTGTCCAGAGCTCTCCCTGAAAATAAGAGATTCATTTTAGAAAAACTAGATTTTGACAAAGGGATATGTGATTATACTGGTATCGATCGGTCATTCTGTAAACATCACATCTGTGATGCTTTGTAATGTAGTTGTCAACTTTTTCATGGTTACTTCTGGTTAGATTTTTATTCCATAAACAAAGGATAGAAAGCGCATGGAACTTTTCTTTTGCTCCAAAGAAACGTCTCCCAACTAATTTACATCTGTCTGTATCACTGACATATTATTATCACAAAACTCCTTTCATATCTAGGTGGTATGAGACAAAGAAAAGAATGAATCTTTTGGTTAATTGCTTATTGAAAGGTACCTCCTGAAGCCTTTCTTTGGCAAAAGGGACAGGGAGAAAGAAGCTATAATTACCCGTGGGTAAGAACCTTGCTTCTACTAAATAGTTTCTGCTTTTCCTCCCAGTAGCCAGAGAGAGCTACAGTGAAGGATGTGCAAACTATGCTTTTCCCATTCTCTGAACAAAAAGAACAACAAATGAGCCCCAGGTTCCTTCCCTCTTTGAAACCAAATAGTACATTGAATTTAGGACTAAGACAAAACTGTTGTTAAAGAGAGAGAAAAATCATCCTTCCCATCCTTCTTGTGGATTCTTTTCTCAAGTTTTACTAAATTCTTTTTACAGTTTGGATTGGAGTTTATAGTAATGATAATTAATGCTGTTTTACATAAAGCTTCAATGCAGAAATGGTGTAAACATTAGTTATAAATGAGATGACTAGGGATACAAACTGCATCTATACTGACATCCTACTAAGCAGATTGGAAACAAATAGTGCTACCACTAATATTCTGGTTTAATTAATAACATCTAACAGGAAAATAGAAGCATCTTGCTCAGCATTAAACCACTGCACAATATAAACCTACTTCCAAATGGCAAGGATTTTTTGCTACTGACATATGTTCTTCATTCTCCAGTTATTTTAAGTAAATAAGTTTCACATCTAACTACCTCAACTACCGTTGTTTTATTTAGAAACATGAAATCATGCACTTTGTAACCAAGTCTTTCATTTAAAATTTCAAAAGGATACTTGGTGCAGAACAATTTTCAAAAATTTGTACATGACATAAGCCACCCAACCTCAGGAGGTTGTACTTAATTTTGTTTGTTTGTTTCTAAGTTTGGTTTGGGGTAAAATCCTCATTTCCACTCAACACCAAGAGAAGCTGCTCTATATTTGCTTAATTTGCCTTAAACATTCTGTGCTCCTTCCCCCATTCAATTTTTTTTGTTTGTTTTAAATCTATCTCTGAAAAAAATAAATGTAACAGGTGGCAGGTGAACAGCAAACTGAAGAGAATGGACCAATGATTTCTCAGTTCCCTGTTGTCGACTATCTGCATGACATTCTGATTGTGCAAAATTGCCATTCCTGTGCTTCCCTCTTTGTTACAGAAATAAGGTCTGAGAGACCTTGTGTGTGCGTGTGCGTGTGTGCGTGTGCGTGTGTGCACGTGTGTGTGTGTGTGTGTGTGTGTGTGTGTGTGTGTAGGGAACAGCGTGGACATTCCCCCAAGTACGAGCACAGTGCCTGGACCTGAATGATCACCTTGGCAGTTCTTGTGCTTTTACTTTGTAAACACTGTACAAATGTATTTGGAATTTTATTTGAAATGAAGAATTAAACTAGTTATTAAATTTGTTTCCTTCCTGTAAATATATATATTCAAATTCCATGTATCCAAACATCCCTTTAGCGTTCAGATTGTAAGCGTGTCTTTATCGGCAGGAGGCCACTGTCCCGAGGGCAGTGACCCCCAAGTGCCCTAGTTCAAAGCACAGTGTGTGGAGTATTTGATGTACTGCAGTACCATAGTTACTTTGGTCTGTTAAGTAAGTTGCAATTTGTGATGAAATGAAGTGGAAAGTAGTACTTCATAATGAACAAATTTCCTTGGTTCCATGATTTTTCTTGTAAAACTTTAAAAAAAAAAAGAAAACTTGAAATTTTATATATTTGGATTTTGTAGATTTTTTTTTTTATTTTATTGCAACACAAGGTACCAAAATCATTAAATAAAGTACACTGTGGTCATTTTAACGGAAGTCTGAGTTCCTGATTCTAAGTCTAGGAAGAGAGCAGGACATCATGGGCGTCAGATGGGAAGGAGGAGAAGGAGGCCATGTGCACAGGCATACTCCCAAGACAATGTGATTTAAATCAAATAAACAAAGCTGAGTTCTGTCAAATTTAAAATGCACTTAAAATTAAGCTATATCACTTTATAGAACATTTCATTTGCTTGTTTTAGTTCTGCGAAACACTAAAGAACGTTCCTCTAGAACCACTATAGAGATGTTTCAGATCACAAAGAGGCTTAAAACTCCAAATAAATTATTTAAACATTAATAAAAAGTGTCAGTGGGCAAAAGTACTTTTTAAAAAGACGATATGTGTAAGTGCCTGCTTTTTCTACAAATTAGGGCTATGCTTTATGTAATTGATTTTTCTTAAAATATTCTACTTTTTGTTTTAAAGAATTTTTTCTATTTTCTATACAGTCAGTAAGAGTTCTACTGATTTATAAAAGACTTTCTTTGTAAAATATTAAAGGGAAACTGCAGCATAAGATCTGACTATATATGTAGAAACCTCAATGGATAACAGATGGAAACAGACAAAGAAATGATTAGAAGAAAGAAAGAATTGAAAAAATTTTCAAAAATTTACTTGTTATTTTTTTTTAGATTAACTTATTAGGGTTTCCTTTTGTCCTGATTGCAATAGCAACACATGCTAATTGCAAAAATACTTGAAACTCACAATTTCAACGAACTCCTTTCTAGTCTTTTTTGCAAGTGTTTATTTTTTTTACTCTGTTAATTTAACAAACATTTTTAAAAACCACAATTACGTGCAGAGTATTTGAATTATATTAATACATACAAAAAAAACACATTTTCTTCTTAAAGCACACAGTCTAGTAGGGGAAGGAGTCCAAATACACTAATTACGGTATTTGGTGATGAAAACAAAGGTAGAGATATGCAAAGACTATTACGGGAGCATCTAACAGTCTGCAGGGGCCTGGGTGGGGAGAGAGTCTTGTGCAAAGAGCCTGGATCCCTGAACCAGTGGATGGAGCAGAGTCCCCACCCCACCCTCGCTGAACCAAAATGGACATGAGCCAAATATGAACTTCTACAGGGTTAAGCCACTGACATTTGGGGTTGTTTGTGACAGCAGTTGGCCTCCTCTGACTTTTACAGGAATATTCTGTGGACCTGAGAAGTACAAGGAGCTCAAGCGCCAGTCTGAGTAGCTCAGTTCTGTCTGAGGGCCAAAAACAAAGAGGAAAAGAAATGGCTATTTGATGTAGTTTTTTAGTTCCCTACAATGAGTGGGTAATGTTATTATAATCTGAAAACAAAATTTCTATTTAAGGGGAAATTTTAAAAAAAGAAAAACACACCAAAATCTTGATTAGAAAACAATTTAGTAAGAAATGCAATTTGCCCCTAATTAATCTAGAAACAAAATACAACCCAAACAAAGCCACAAAGGTATTTTACAAAATTTGAGAAAATGGTTATAAAGTCTATATGGAGGAATAAAAGCACTAGAATAACAAGGTATTTTATTTTTAAATACAGGTATTAACAGAACCTTGCTCTCCCAACCTATTATAAGTTATATTAACCACAGATTGTGCTACCAGCACAGAAATATATAAATCAATGAACCCCAAAAAAGTCCAGAAATAGGGTTTGCAAATATTAAATAAATGAATTTAGTATATGGTAATTTAAAATCAGTGGTTAAATAGATGGTCTTAAGATAACCAGCTCAACATTAGGGACATCTCCTTACCCAAAATAAAGTCATATGGGCTGAGTGTGGTGGCACTGCCTGCAGAGGCTGAGGCAGGAGGATTGCTTGAGTTTAGGCGTTCAGAGCCCACCTGAGCAACAATGCAAGACCCATGTCTCTGAAAAAAAAAAAAAAAAAACAGGAAGAAGATTATATGGATTAAAGATATAATTGTGGAAAAGTACAACTACAAAAATAATATATTAATATCATTTTGAGATGAGAAATATTCTCTAATTTTTATTTGAAATTGGAGAGAGAGAGAGAGAGATTATAATCAGGAAGAAACAAAATGTCCTAAAACCAACTGACAAAAATATGGAACCTCATTTGATTGCACAAATCTCCTAAAATGTACATACAAAGCTGTTTATAACAGGGAAAGTTGGAAGTAAGTAAAAAATAAATAATAAGAAATTAAACTATTGTACATCTTTACAATGAAACACCCTGTAACAAGTAAAATTTACTTTCAAGGTAACTTTATTGCAATAAATCACTATATCAATTATTAAAACTTCATTTTGAAAGTAAAAAACGAACAAGTGTCTTGGCAAACCTTAAAACAGTAATATAATACATTAAGATCTCACATGAATAATGATTTGATGAGCAAAGAATATTGAAAGGAAAGAGCCTTGGCTCTAGCTGAACGTGTGGCTACCTGGGAATACTCTTTTCTGGCCACTCCAGTTAATCAGTAAGTAAGAAATTGGCAACTATGCTAAGTGTAAACTGAATTTATTTGACAGATTTTTGAAAAATAGATAACCATGTAGGGGAGCAATGGGAAGGTCCTCTGATGGATTTGTACCTAGAAATCATATTTATAAGAAGTGACTGGGTCTGGGGAGACTTTAGGAAAAAGCTGTGTTTTTCAGACAAAGTAAGTATCAAAAATAGAGGAGGAGGTAGGAAACGACCATCTGAATGAGCGTGCGGGAAACCAGGCTGCTGAGGAAATCTTGCAGAGAAACTGCTCATGGTCATTCAGTAGTGTCAAAAGTATAACAGCACCTACTGTATGTAATGGGATCGCATTTGAATTAATAAAAGAATCAAAAGCCAGCGATCAGCCAAATGGAATCAGCTCTGTCTTTAACATCCTCCTATGCCCTTCCCGCCACTTTCCCCGTATATGACCAAACCCACCAAGTGCTTTGTCTGCCCTGACCACTCACCTCACAAACACCCTTGCCGCCTTTCTCACAGGCACAACAACAAACACAGACTCCAGCCCTCCTCCTGAAAATCAAGATCCATCTGTACATACAACCGTCCTTGCCAAATTTAATGTACTTAAGGTTAAATTATCATATCTAGACATTTGGGACTTCCATCAGTAATTCTTCATGTGTCAGTGACAATCCAAAATAATTTTCTGAGGAAACCCTTTAAGCTGCATGTCAGGGTAAAAAGAGAGTGACGTTACATTCAGACACGATTTTTTTAATTCGTAACACAATATCAAGCTTAATTCAAGCACAATTGGTTGTTGAAGGATATGGATCTCACCAAAAAAATGTTGATAGATACGTGCTACTTGTGTTCCAAATCTTCGTCATAGAATATAACCTTACATTCTGTATCACACGGAAGCTATCTAAAATTGTAATAAATAACCCATGTTATGGATTCCCTAAATGGCACCGAGTCTATATCTTTCTCTGTAGCAGAGGTCGCAAATTTCATACCTACAGGAGTAGGGCAGGTAACAAAAGAGTGGGCACCGTGACAACCTGAAGACCATGGCCACCGTGGAAGGGGACAGACACCCAAAGGTGCCCACACCCAAAGGGTGCTAGGCCTTCTAATGGGTCAAGAGAAGCAAAACACAAGAATGGATTCTTATATGGAAACTCCCAGTGTTTAATACTTTTAAGTAACTCAAATAATTCATTTTGTTAAAAAACTTTACATGTTATTGACAAAAACAATATCTACTGCCCAGATATGACCTATGAGCACAGAAACGTGATATTCTGGGATCCCTTTACATCATTCTCCCCCAACTACATACCACACGCAAATGGGCAGTCCGGTAAAGAACAGTCCTCCCCAGTTAGCTCCCCTTCTTCCCCTTCCACTAAGTCCTCAGGCCACTTCAGTCTGGCCACCGTGCCCTGGGACAGCCCTCACCAAGGTCCTCACAGGCCTTTATATGACAAAGTCCATCAGATACTTTCTCCTCTACTTCATTTGACCTGCCATCGGCACGTGACAGCCAAATATCCAGATGTCTCCCTGGACTCCTCCTCTCCCTCACCTCCCAGAAGCCTTCAATCAATTACCCAAGTGAGCCTGGCTTCTTACCGTCTCTAAATTCTGCCCAGTTCTCACCATCCCCACCCTCTCCCTCCTGGATTGTGACAACCCTTCCAGGTATCGGGTACCGTTGTCCCCTTCCTGTTCTAATCCAAACCATTTCACGTAGAAACCAGAACAATCTTTCCAAAACACAAATATGACCAAGTTGTTGCCATTCAACTTCAGTGGTTCATCAGGGCCCTTAAAATAAATTTCAAACTCCCATGGCTCAGAAGGCCTGCATGGTCCAGAAGTAGGTAACTCTTTCAGTTCATCTCTCATCACGTGTTTCCCAGCTCTATGTTCCAGCCACAAAGGAATTCTTTCAGTTTCTCAAACAGTTCTCTGCCTGGTACTCTTCCTGCTCCTTCACCTCTGCCTCCTGGCCACCCTTTAACCTCAGTCTCTCTGCTTTCCCCTTCCAGGGGCTGCAGGATCTCCCACTGCACCCTGCCCCTGTGCCTTCAGAGCACTTACCATCGCACTTGTCTGCTTCTGCGCTTTCTCCCTGACGTGTACAAAAGCACGATGTCAGCAGGAGCCACACGTGTCTCGTTGATTGACCGTCCCATGCCCGGTGCCTCACAGAGGACCAGCACATAGAACTCAAAGAAGTTTCAATACCAAGTTGTTGATTCCCGTTTTTATTTTCAGCCTTTTTTAGGAATGTTAATGAGATCATGACAACATGGATGGGTCAGCATTTAGGTATGAGCTAATAAAGAATAGAATCTGTTTTTACATGAGCTGAATTCTTCCCCTACCCTGAAGTTCAGAAAACTTCCAACTTCAGAGTGCCCACAAATATGTTCATCACGTATGAATATCTGTGTCTTAGCTCAAGCTGCTGTAACCAAATGCCGCAGACTACGTGGCTTAAACCATAGGTATCTATTTCTCACAGTTCTGGAGACTGAGAAGTACAAGATTAAGGTGCCAGTACATTCAGTTCCTGATGAAGGCTCTCTTCGTGGTTTGTAGACAGCACCTTTTTGCCGTGTCCTCACATGGCTTTTTCTCCATGCACATGTATGGAGAGAGAGAAGGCAAGTTCTAGTCCTATAGTCTCTTCTTATAAGGGTACTAATCCCACACTGAAGGCCCCACCCTCATGAACTCATTTAAACCTAATCATCTCCCAAAGGCCTCATCTCCAAATATCACATTGAAGGTTCGGGCTTCAACATGTGAAATGTAGTGGGGGTGGGGGGACCACAATTCAGTCCATAGCAATTTGTAACAGCCCTCCAACTCCAAATCTGAAATTTTGTCCTCTTAACTGAACCTAATTAGATACTCAATATTTTTACAAAAGATTTCTTGGGATTAATACTTCCTTGAGAGCACTGCACTGATTGACAGTTGCTAAAAAACTGAAATCCTTGTTAATTTCTGAGATAATGAATTCAATTGTTAAACTTTTCTTCAACAGCAAAAGAAATTTGGGGCAATTAGGAAGTAATAAAGTCTTTGCCAAAAACAATAAGTGATTTAAAGGAAAAGGAAAGGCCAGTAAAAGAATGCCCTGGAAATGCCGTAACTGGTATAGATACTGCATTTTAGAGTCGCTAATCCAAGATGTTTTTAAAAATACATAAATCAATGTTTTTCCATATTCTTTTCTATTCCCGTAGAATATGTGTTTCAGCATCTAATCAGTTTAATGCAGCCACATTTAGCAAATAACTCTTGTACCCTATTTGTAAATTGACTCTCAATAATTTTAGACAGACCCAGATATTCGATGACCTTTTAGAAAACATATTCCAGCTGACCCAGAGAGGAGGAAAGCTGATGATTGCCCTTCTCTCTGGGAACCAACATTGGCAGAAGTACCAGTGAGGTGAGAGTGCTGGAGCAGGGAGCCGGAAACCCAGTGGCATGCTGTGGCTTGCCACGGCCTTCGTGTGTGTGGCTGATTCCTACCGACAAAACATGGAAAGAGAAGGTTTGGAAACGAATTTTCACAGCACTACATGGGAGGAGCCTTAAGATATTAGTGCAACACCTCCAAGACTAACTTGCTCTGCATCATCTTTGTGACTACACCTGAGCTCCATCAGAGTAAATGCCCGGCTAGCTTCTTCTCTGTCTTTCCAAGGTGCCTCATCTTGAGCCTAAACTCGACCCAGGAGTTTGTGCTTCCCCGTCACCCTCGAGCCTGAGTCTCTCCTGCACCACACCATCTGGCAGGGCGAGGGGCAGTCTAGACAAGTGGAGGTCAGGACGGGGCGGTGAGGGGGTGAGGGCACAAGAAAGTCAGAAACAAGGTCCGGTTCAACCTTCTCCCTTTCCTTTCTTCCCTTATCCTCAAGCCCCTCCCCCCAACTCTGTTCCATTGATATGTGTTATGGGCTGAATTGTGTCGCCCCGCCCCCCAAATTCATATGTTGAAGTCCTAACCCCCAGTACCTCAGAATATAACTGTATTTGGAGGTAGAGCCTTTAAACAGGTGATTAAGTTAAACTGAGGTCGTTAGGGTGAGCCCTACACCAGTATGACTAGTGCCTTTATCAGAGGAAATCTGTACAAAAAATAGGCACCAGGGATGCTCACGCACAGAGCAAAGAACACGTGAAGAGACAGCAAGACGGTGGCCATGTACAGGACAGAGAGGCCTCAGAAGAAACCAACCCTGCTGACACCTTGATCTTGGACTTCTAGGCTCCAGAACTGTGAGCAGGTAAGTTTCTGTTGTTTAAACCACCCGGTCTATAATACTTTATTATGACAGCCTCAACAAACTAACAAAATATGCTTAATCGAATCCTACCATACTACGTTTTCTCCTATTTTTTCTATTGAACAGCTTTCAAGCAGTTTGTTTCCAACCAGTTCTCAGGGACCCAGTCCGTTACAGCAGAGAATGACAGCATACGCAGAGGCAGCAGAGGGGGCAGCTTCAGGACCCTACAGGCAGCCCAGAGACAGTGCCGTAGGAAGATGAACCAAGGCAGCCTGGAAGCTTTCAAATGTGCAAGAGCTTCTAAAGACCCCAGAAAGTTTGCACATTTGATTATCAAATACGATGCTGTTCCCCCTGCCTTCACAAATGCAACTTAGGTCGATTACACATGTGCACGTGGTTTTAATTACTGTTTAGAAAGAGATTATGATCTGAGGAATTTCACCAGCAAAATTCATTAAATTGAATATCTTTATACTCAACTTTAGAACCAATGCACAGTATAAAATACGCACACAATATCAATGTAATAGCATTTACCATAACAATTGCCAAAAGACAAATTTACAACAAATTTAAAGATCTTTATTTGCAATTCTAAAATTGGGCAATACTTCATTCTGTAAAATAGAATGAGTGTTCCGATCGGCTGAGCAAAGAAGCTTGGCTGTGTAGACAGAAAAAAGGCTGAAGAAAGCAGAAACAGAACAAAAAAGCAGATTGGTTGTTTCGAAGCTTCTTCCCTTATGAAGGTTATAGCAAAAGGAATTTCCTTATGGTGTCAGCTAAAACTGGCCTGTTTGGGGATTTGGCTATTATATATCTCTTGCCTGATTTCTGGAAGGTCAAATTAACAAGTTAGTTTCAGTTTGGTGGTTGAAACTCAGGATGAGTAACTCTGTTTTGGTTTGGTCTGTCGGGCCCAGTGCAGGAGATCGGCCCAAACTAATGGCTTCTCATAAATTTTATTTAACAACATGCACTCTTGTGATTGTACATCTTTGATTTTTAGTCACACTAATTGGTTCAAGAACAAATCTAAATAATCAGAAGCCCAGGATGCCCTATCATGAATAAGACACATAGAGAGAAATATCTAAATTTAAAAAGTAGTTGATAGGTCAATTGACTTACATGTAAGTAGTGAATAATGGTGAAGTAAAATAACTCAACGGCATAAAAATAAATAACTTGATTTTAAAAATGGACAAAGAACATGAATAGATATTTCTCCAAAGAAGACATATAAATGGCCAATAAGTCCATGAAAAAATGTTCAAGATCACCCAATCATCAGAGAAATGCAAATCAAAACCACAGTGGAGATATCACCTCACAACAGTTAGGATGGCCATTATCAAAAAGACAAAAGATAACAAGCATTGGTAAGAATGTAGAGAAAAGGGAACACTTGCTTACACTTTTTTGGTGGGATTATAAATTAATGCAACTATTATGGAAAACAATATGGAGGTTCCTCAAAAAATTAGAAATATAACATATGATTCAGGTATCCCACTACTGGGTATATATTCAAAGGAAATGAAATCAGTTTGTCAAAGACATATCTGCACTCCCATGTTTATTGGAGCATTATTCACAATAGCCAAGATATAGAAGCAACCTAAGTGTCCGTCAATGGATGAATGGAAATAGATAAATAGATAAAAATAGATATACAGATATACAGCCTTTAAAGAGAAGGAGACACGATCGTTTATGACAACATGGATGAATCTTGAGGACATTGTGCTAAGTGAAACAAGCCAGGCACAGAAAGGCAAATACTGCATGATCTCACTATATGTGGAATCTAAAA
Organism: Lemur catta; assembly: GCF_020740605.2. Lineage (NCBI taxonomy): Eukaryota > Metazoa > Chordata > Mammalia > Primates > Lemuridae > Lemur > Lemur catta. The sequence goes on along the minus strand of NC_059136.1, from coordinate 94,541,805 downwards.
AAGTGAAACTCAGAAAAGCAGAAAGTAGCATGGTGATTGGGGGAAATGGGGAGATGTCAAAGGGTACAAAGTTTCAGTTATATAGGATGAATAAGTTCTGGAGACTTAACAGACAGCATGGTGACTATAGTTAATAGCACTGTATTGTATACCTGAAATTTGCTAAGAGAGAGCAGATCTTAAATGTTCTCATCCTAAAAAAATAGTAACTATGTGAGGTGATGGACAAGCTAAATAGCTTGATTGTGGTAATCATTTCACAATATTTCTAGGAAACAAATTACCACAATTATCTCAAGAAGAAGTAGAAAGGTTGAATACATCAACAACAATAGAAGAAATTGAAAAGGAAGTCAAAAGTATAACTTCAAAAAGAAAAAAATATGACTTTACAGATAAATTTTGCAATTTTCAGAAATACTGAATTTCTGTGTTTTTTATTGGTTTCGTAACACGGAAAAGGAAGAAAATCCTAATTTATTCTGTGAAGATAGTAGAACCATTACCTAGAAACAGCTCATGTATAGCACACACACATGAACTATACCTATCTTTTCTATGAATATAAGATATGAAAATTCTATAAAATTATTGTTCAATCCAATACAGAGATATATTTTATTTAATTTTAAAGTAATATTTATTTAAGAAATGCAAATATTTCTCAACATTACAGAATATTCACTGACAGATTAAAAAAGAAAATTATATTATCTTTTCAACAGGTGCTAAAAAAGAAAGTTAATAAATTTAGCACACACAAAAAACAACTCTTTTAGTAACCTAGGAATAGAAAGAAATGTTCTTAATCAATTACACAGTAGGCAGCACACCCAAGTTTAGCTCACTTTGTGGCTATTCTAACACATTTCTAGGAAATGGCAAGTTGAACAATTACCTATGCCAGGGTCCTTTGTAGCTGGCATGCAACCTAGTTCTGCCAAGCAGAGGCAACTGTATGAGATTTTCATTAACAACAACATTAAGCACCTTGATGCAGGGACCTTGTAGGAAGAGATCAAATATTTGGCAATTGCAAAGGTTTAGGCACCTGGCTTTTTTGAGTCAGCTACAGCAGAGTTTCTGAATGTACTCCTTGAGATCACACTTCCAAATGATGGGGGGAGGGGGTTCTATTATAAATGTCCTGTGATGTGACTGAGACTTTCTCCTGGCTTTATCATCCCAGACTATTTTTTCTGTATGTGGAGCATCCAAACCCTATTTTCAGACCCACATAGAATACTGTGAGCTGCCTAAAATCCTCTTAAACTACTTAGAGTCAGTACAGCTAAGAACCTGACTGGTATATCATATTTACCAGGAAGAGATAGCAAACACACCAAACATGAAACATTAGAATCATTCTTATTCATAAATAATGAACACATTAAGGACATCTCTCTTTCCCACTGACACACAAGACCATTTTAGAGATTCTAGACAGTGTAATTAAGGAAGAAAAAGGAATAACAGGTATAAATATTATAAATCCATAAATATATATAAAACTGTCATTATTGGCATATCACAAATTTTACCTAGACAATATAAGAAAGCCAGCTGAAAAGCTATTAGAATCAATAAGAGGCTTTAGTAAGGTGACAAGTACAAGATAAACATGTACTTTTTCCCCTATGTAGTACGGGAAAAAAATATTTCAAAAGTGACAAATTTTAAAATTTTGATTCAAATAATAACAAAAACATTTACCTCCAAAATATATAAAAATAAACAAGAAAGCATAAACCTTTTCAAATAGAATGTAAAAAATACCCAAATAAATGTGGCTAGATGTGAAGACCTAATATTATAAAGTATCAAGTCTCTCCACACTAATCTATTCATTTAATTCAATAGCAGTAAAAACCTGAACCTGTTTTGTGGACAGTTTTTTTTAAAAAACGGCCACAAATTATTTGACATTCCTCTCATCAAGAGGCAGAAGTCCATGTTCCATACCCTTGGATCTCTGAAGTGATGCTGCAACACTTCTAGGCTAAGTCAGAAAAAGCAAAGCATGTTCCTTCCAGTGTTTTGGGGATGTCCACTCTGGAGGACAGATGCCATTTGGGAAGTCTGACTATCCTGAGGGGGCAATGCGTGGCTCTTTGATTGACAGCCCCAGCTAAACTTCCAGCCCATAGCCAGCATCAACTGCCAGCCACGTGAGTGAAGGACAGTCCACATCCACTCTACTCAAATCTTCACACGGCTGCAGCCCTGCCAACATCCAAGTGCAAATGCATGAGAAATCCTAAGTGAAGATGCCCAGCAAGTCCTTCCAATTTTTGGTCAACAAAAGCATTAGCAAACCAAAACAGCTGATTGTTATTTTACATCACTAAATGTTAGGGTAATTTGCTATACAGCAATAATAACTACAACAATTTGTTATGAAGCAATAGTAACCAAAAATCTGATTATAAATTCATGTGAAAAAAGAGGAATATAAGAATAGCTGCAAGATTTTTAGAAAAAAAAATAAAGTAGAAAATGCCCTAAAAATATCTAAATATAACTAAAATAGTGTTATTTAGGTAAAATAGATAAATTGATAGCAAAATGGAGTTTAAAAACATATTTACGTATATGTGGAAACATGAAAATAAGCATGGATTAGCATGGATTTTAAATTAGAGAAGAGGTTTTAAATGATTTTGTAATAACTGGTCAATTTCAAAATAATAATAAAGTTATATTACTACATCTTATTTCAAAATAATTTCCAAGAGGATTAGAGTATTAAATATCAAAAATAAAATACCAGATCAATGACCTAAACACAAGAGTGAAAAATATAAAACTCTTGAAAGAAACTATAGTGATAAATCTTCATGACTTTGGATTTGGTAATGGACTCTGAGCCAAAAGCACAAGCAACAAAATTATTAATAAAAATAGATAAGCTGGACTTCCTAAAAAAATTTTTACATTAAAGGACATTACCAAGAAAGTGAAGGGAAAATCTTCAGAATGAGAAAAAATATTTGCAAATCATATATTTGATAAGGGTCTAGCATCTAAAATATATAAATAACTTTTACCACTTAACAACAGAAAGACAAACAACCCAATTTTAAAGTGGGCAAAGGATTTAATAAATATTTCTCTAAAGAAGATATATAAAGGGCCAATAAGCACATGAAAAGATGTTCAATATCCTTAGTCATTAAGGAGATGCAAATCAAAACTACAAGAGGTACTACTTTATATCCATGAAGACGGCTACAATTTAAAAAATTGAAAACAAGTGTTGGTGAGAATATGGAGATATTGGAACCCTTATTTCCATTGCAGAAATGGAAACATGGCTCAGATGCTATGGAAAACAGTTTGACAGTTCCTCAAAAAGCTTCCAATCCATGAAAACGGGATGCATTTTCATTTATTTGTGTCTTCAATTTCTTTTAGCAAGATTTTGTAGTTTTCAGTGTTCAAGAATTTACCTCCTTGGTAAGGTTTATTCCTAAGTATTTTATTCTATTGAGGCTATTTTAAGTGAAATTGTTTTCATAATTTTCTTCTGATATTGTTCATTGTTAGTGTATAGAAAAGTAATTTGTGTGTGTGTGTATTGATTTTGTATGATGCAGTTTTGCTGAATTCATGTATTAGTTCTAATAGGTTTTGTGGAATCTTTATGGTTTTCTACATGTAAGACCAGGTTATCTGTGAACAGAGATAATTTTACTTTTTCCTTTCCAATTTGGATACTTTTTTATTTCTTTTTCTTGCTTAATTCCTCTGGCCAGTACTTCCAGTACTTCATTGAAATTGGGTCAATCAAATTTATATTCTACTCCATAATATATCCATGTTTCCTTGTTTAACAGACTTTATTTTTTTAGAGTAGTTTTAGGTTTCCAGCAAAACTGGGAGGAAGATACAGAGATTTCCCACATACTGCCTACCCTCACACATGCATAGCCTTCTCCATTATTGACATTCCCAACCTGAGTGGTACATTTGTTACAACTGATGAATCTACATTGACACCATCATCATCCAATGTCCATAGTTTACATTAGGGTTCACTGTTGTTTTTGTGCATTCTATGGCTTTGGATAAATTTATGATGACATGTATCCAACATTATAATATCATTCAGAGTAGTTTCACTGGCCTAAGAGTCCTCTGTGCTTCACTGATTCATTTCTTCTGCCACCCAAACCCTGGGCACCATTTATCTTTACTGTCTCCAGAGTTTTGGTTTTTCTAGAATGTCATGTATTTGGAATCATACAGTATGTAGCCTTCTCGGATAGGCTTCTTTCACTTAGTAATATGCATTTCAGTTTCCCCCATATCTTTCCATGGCTGGATAGCTCATTTCTTTTTATTGCTTAATAATATTCCATTGTCTGAATATACCATAGTTTATCTAATCACCTACTCAAGGACACCTTGGTTGCTTCCAAGTTTGGGCAATTATGAATAAAGCTGCTATAAACATCTACTTGCAGGTTTTTGGGGAAAATAAGTTTCCAACTCCTTTGAATACATGCCAAGGAGCATGACTGATGGATAGTATGGTAAGAGTATGTTCAGTTTTGTGAGCAACTGCCAAATTGTCTTCCAAAGTGGCTGTACCATTTTGCATACCCACCAGCAATGAATGGGAGTTCCTGCTGCTTCACATTCTCGACAGCATTTGGCATTAACAGTGTTCCAGATTTGGGGCATTCTAATAGGTGTGCAATGGCATCTCATTATTGTTTTAATTTGCATTTCCCTGATGACAAATGATGTGGAGAATCTTTTATGTACTCATTGGCCATCTATATATCTTCTTTGGTGAGGTGTTTGTTAAGGTCTTTGGTCCACTTTAAATTGGGTTGTTTTCTTATTGTTGAGTTTTAAGAGTTCTTTGTATATTTTGCATAACAGTCCTTTATCAGATGTGTCTTATGCAAATGGTATCTCCCAGTCTGCAGCTTGTCTTTGCATTATCTTGACAACGTATTTTGCAGAGCAGAAATTTTTAATTTTCATGAGGTCCAGCTTATCAATTCTTTTTTTTATGATTTGTGCATTGTGTCTAAGAAGTCATCACCAAACCCCAAGGTAATCTAGCTTTTCCCCTATGCTATCTTCTAGAAGTTTTATAGTTTTGCATTGTACGTTTAGGTCTATGATCTATTTGAGTTAATTTTTGTGAAGAGTGTAAAGTCTGCATCTAGATTCATTTTTTTACATGTGGATGTCCTGTTGTTTCAGTATCCATTTGTTGAAAAGATTATCTTTGCTCCATTATATTACATTGCTCAAAGATCAGTTGACTATATGCAGGTCTATTTCTGGTCTCTCTATTCTGTTTGAGGCTAAGCAATGACCCTTGAAATTGTACTTACTTATTCACTATCTGTCAGAATCAAGTCAAGTATGTCCCCTCTCACCAATTCTTTTCAATATTATACTGGGAATTCTAACTAATGCAAAAGACGAAAAAAGGAAATAAGGTTATGTAGATTCAGAAGGAAGAAATAAAACTGTCTTTGTTCACAGATAACATGATCATGTATGTAGAAAATCCAAAAGAACTGACAAAATAACTCCTAGAACTAATGAGCAATTAAAGCAAAGTTTCAGGATACAAGGTTAATATTCACAAGTCAATTGCCATCACAAGTCAATACCATCAATGAATGAATGGAATTTGAGATTAAAAAGATAATATCATTAACATTAGTACCCCAAAAGTACTCACTGTTTGCAGCACCACATGCTGGGGTGAACCTTGTTTAAAAGGTAAACCGAGGCACAAAAAAAAAATTTTTAAGAGTTTATTTCAGCAAACAGTGATTCACACATCAGGCAGCTCCAAGGCAGAAGTGGTTTGGAAACTCCATCAAAGAAATGCAAGGGGGAGGCTTTTATAGGATGGGCACAGAAATAAAGCAAAGAAAATATTTGATTATAGTTGTATCGCTCCCTTAATTGGTCTATCCCACTGGAAAGTGCCTAGTTAGAAAATGATGTATGTTGGTGCCTCTGATTGGTTGAGCTTAAGTTCTGTCTTTCTTTAATATTGGCATTTACAAGAAATAGCTCCAGTTAAGTTTCATTTATGTTTGCAAATTAAGCAAAGTTGAAGTCACTTATGAAGCCTAACTGGCTTGGTCTGCTCAGGGATTCTTTTTTTTTTTTTTGAGACAGAGTCCCACTCTGTTGCCCAGGCTACAGTGCCGTGGCATCAGCCTAGCTCACAGCAACCTCAAACTCCTGGGTTCAAGCAATCCTCCTGCCTCAGCCTTCTGAGTAGCTGGGACTACAGGCATGTGCCACCATGCCGGGCTAATTTTTTCTATATATATTTTTAGTTGTCCAGCTAATTTCTTTCTATTGTTTAGTAGAGACGGTGTCTCACTCTTGCTCAGGCTGGTCTCAAACTCCTGAGCTCAAACGCTCCACCCACCTCGCCTCCGAGAGTGCTAGGGTTACAGGCGTGAGCCACCTCACCCAGCCTGCTCAGGGATTCTTTGGGCCTGGTATCCACTCTAATTTACTTTACCTCGTCATTAATGTTTTATTTCTTATAAACTGATCTAGTTACTGTTACAGAGAAGTTTCAAGTTAAATTGAGGTCAAAAGTATTTCTTTCCTTACAATAAAAAGTCATTAAGAGACTACCTTAGTATCTGTCAGCCAAAGTCCATTTGACATTTCTCTCGGCTCAAAGTATTAAATGCTTTTTTGCAAAGGAGAAGCAGAATTAATGAGCCATTATGCATGTGTATAAAGGAAAATGAGAAACGTCCCCTCCTGGATACAGAAAACAGTGACTCCCTCACTATTGGGACATGCCTTTAAAATAATGTCCTAGGAAACTAGCAGATGCAGTTTAGGCTGCAATTATATTGCTGCCATTGAACCAACCTACAATTCCTGCCAGCTACAAGTCACATGACAATAGCATAATTAGACTATTCAACCTCTCAAAGCCCTTTCTGTTTTCATTCAGACACGCATCTCTTATTCCACAATTCAAAACCTATTCCACCCAATCCTGACCTTTTTTCAAAAATAAAAAGAAAGTATGAACACTCCACCCACTCCTCTACTATGAACTTACTAGACAGTTTTAATTTTTAATAAACTTTACAGGTTTATATTATAATACATCTTTTTCCTCCAAGTAAACTTCAGCCCCGAGGATTGGTTCTTGGCACATACTACATATTAGTTGAATTAACAAAGGGAAAAAATAGATGGAAGGATGAATAATAATTTGCATGCCAGAGAGTCCCCCGGACATAATTTTAAGGGAACTGCAAATGTAAAAAGTGAAGGAAATTAGAAATGTTTTATCCCCAAACATGGCATTTTGACGTACTGGAGTGACTGAAGAAGCCTCAAGGTCTCTGTGACCTTCCCCCGACCCCCACCATTGGCTCTTCCCAAATCATCTGAGTTTCTTTATCTGCCTGAGATCCAGACCCACCTAGGATCCTTCCCCTCCCTGGTATCTCGGTATCTGTTGCAGGAGAGAAGATCAAGAATGCAACCAGACCTGGCCCAACCCATTGTTAAAATAATACCTGTCTCTCAGATTAATTTAATTTCCGAAGAAAATCATTTACAAGTCAATCTGTTTCCCACCACCCATTCATTCTCCCAAGTATCTAGTCATCCTCCCTAGTAATCCTTTATTGCCCCTCAACAGAATTCCTCTTTTCCCCCCTCATAATCCATTTTACCAGAAGGATAGAAGCTTCTGAACCCCCCTGGGGAGTTGAATCTTCATTTTCTGGAAGTTCCCGGGTGTACACGTTAACTAAATTTGATAACTTTTCTCATATTAATCTGTTTTATCGTGAGTTGATTTTTCAGTGAAACTTCCGAGGATGAAGGGGAAGTTTTGCCTTGGCCCCCACAGAAGGTTTACAGCTTTTAGAGCCAGTTCTACTCACAGAAGTTCCTGTAGGCTGGCTTGCAGAGGCTGTTTGCATTTTCTTGGGTCGTAAGGTGGGGACCCTGCGTTAAACTTTGTAGTTTCAAGAAATTAATTTTATAAATTTATTCAGAGGTAAAAGAGCCCTAGGTGAGAAAATCATACTAAATGTAAAAAAAATCAAAGTAAGGTAGAAAAATGACATCACTGCGCAGTGACTTCCTCTAACTAGGTTAGTTCTACCCTGCCCCCAGCTCTCTCTGCTAACAGGGAGGGGAACTCACAGCTCACACAGCTGCTCGCTGTGACTGCTCCAAGGGCCACCGCCGCTGTCTACCGACAAGCATCCCGGCCTCATCCAGACCGGCCCTTTCTCCTTCGGCCACCGCTGTCAGGCGGTGGGGTGGGTAGCTCCCGAAAAGAGCAGATTATCGAGCTGGAGAGATTTGTGTCAATGTTGAGTCTACACTTCCAGTAAATTGCAGAAATACCACTGCCTTTTCCCGTCAAATGAACCCAAAACCTGCTGCATAACCTGCAGGGCCCAGTACAAAATGAAATTGTGGGGCCCTTTGTCCAAAAGCAGGAAAAACGTGCCCTAAAGATACTAAAATATTTGTGACTTCCTTTCTTTGGCAGCCTTTTTCTAGACTCACCAAGTGTGTGGGGTTTTTGTTTTGCTTTGTTTTGTCTTCTGTTTCTGTGGGGTTTTTGTTGTTGTTTTTGTCGGGCTGGCAGTCTGTTCTCCGTTCTTAGTGTGCTCTTGGCCGAAGAATGACCAGACACACCTATAGATAGCAAGGCCAGCACAAAACGAAGTTTGTTGAGGAAGAGCAAGATAGGTTTACAGAGCAGGAGCGAGACACGTTCACCACACAGCCCCCGTCCTAACACGAGGCCCCGGTTATGGTGTGGGATCCTGTTTTATAGTGTCTGAACTGGGCCTGCCTTGGGGTTCAAATGTCACCACTGAACCACTTTGATGGACAGTTAATGACATGATAATTAGCCTTAGGTTACTCTAGGTCGTTTTCCAGACCTCACTGTGCCTGGGCTGTCTGGCCTTTTGCAGATTGGCAGGGCATTCCTCCTTCCCCCGGGTATAGCAATCGCTTGGGCAGGATCACGGTGGGGCAGTACCAAGGTGGGGCACCTGCTTTTGTCCCTAGGAGAGCCAGAGGTCCCTCACTATCTACCTAACATTTTGTTTTGTTTTGTTTTTTGGCTTCCGAATGTCATGTTCCCTGGGGCATAAGGATCCTGGCTGGCCAGCCCTGACCATCACGGCTCTCAGCCGGGACTTACACATCCATGGCACTCCACAACAGGGACCTGAGCCAGCATCTCCCCTTTCCACAGTGGACAGAAGACCCCCCTTAAGCATTGTAACTTCCCCCCCAGAATACAAGCGGTACCTAAATGAGAGGTGGGCAACAGGTTCACTCCGGGGCCCAACCCAGGCCTGCCTGCGGCTGAGGGCCACACAGTTGGCTGGGGTCGGAAAGAGGGCTGGGGTCAGATAAAATGCAGAGCCCAGCTAAATTTGAATTTCAGATAAACAACAGATAACTTTTTCATTTATCCCGTGAAATATTTGGTACATACTTACACTTAAAAACTATTTACTGTTTATTTGAAATTCAAATATAACCAGGCATCCTGTTTCCTTTTTTGTTTGTTTGTTTGTTTGTTTGTTTGTTTTTGCTAAATCTGGCAACCCTAGATCTGGGCACCATGGCAGGGAAATGGCATGTGGAGAACGCACCCAGCCCGTACAGGGACGCCTGGGACCCCAGACTCCAAACGCTGCACTGTCCGATCAGACTTCACTTACAAACACAGATTCAGAGATAAAATTATTAAGAACATCAAAATGGCAAGCACAGAGTGTTACACCCAAGCCTGGTGTAGCAGGCTCCTCTGAGCTGGGCTCTGCGGCTCCCTGGGTCCCCCCAGGTGAGGCCTCCCCTGTAACCCCATCAGAGCTCTTCTCTCCCTGCGCTGGTCTCAGCTGATTTCTGCTACTTGTGCACAAGAGCATTCTGATTAACATACCAAGATTCGTATTTGTAAACCAAAGGCCAAAATTATGCATTTACAGTGACAATGGAGCTGGTAAGATCTATAGTTTCATGATATATTTTTATTCTCTGCTCTAGGGAAAATATTCCTTCCTCAGCCACCTGGATCTCTACTGTACTTAAGAAATATTGAAAAATTCTTCCTTGTCCTTACTTCTTTTCCAATCTCCATGCAGGATATCATCCTCCTATCTTGACAATAATAAATGTCATCATTAATTAGACCAGGTTTATTAAATTATACTCCTATTACCTCTTTGAGAATTTTTTTGATGTGATTTAAAAGCTTTCTTCCTAGTCTCATCAGTAACAAATTATCTCTGAAGATGATTTTCCTATTTTCATTTCTCCATCAAATCCTGAGGGTACACCCTATTAGTGGTATACATCATTCTTGCACAAAATATAGATTCTGCTAAAATTTCATCTGTAGGAATTTGCAATTGGAAAACCTGCCTCTCCCATAGTTCATCCCTTCAGGGATGACTGCTTGTAAAGGAAAATACTGCGCAGAACTCATTTATCAACATGAACTTATAATGTTAAGTAGCAAATTCTGCAATAAACCAAAGGGGACTTTTCCCAGTTCATTGTCCAGGGGAATAGCATTATTGACTATTTAATGATTGTCCGTTGATTGCTTATCCCTATTCTTAAGATGGATTTCCAGACAGTTGAAATCACTGTATCTCCCTCAAGTTTATATGGGAGCTCAATATTGCTCACTCTGAGCCTTATGAGTCACATGGGACTAATGACAGGTGAGGGGCATTAGGAGCTGGGAAGAAGAGAAGAGCTCTCCATTTCCCTGATTTAATTTCCTGGGTGCTAAGGATTGATACTGAAATAATAATAATGCTGTGAGTGCATAAAAGTAATAAACAATATCTGAAAAATTTGATAGCCCTATTTTTAAGATTGACAAAATTTATGAATAAAAAGAAAACTACAGATGATATATTTTGAAAGCTCATTAGTGTATCAAACATAACAACCTTAAAAAATGTAAAATTACTTGTAAAATTGTGACATTAATTAATGATATCATCAGTCTTAGAAAGACACTGAAATGACCACGGCTGTAACACCAAAACAATTGGGTGATTCATAATGTGGGGAAAAAAACAATTAGCTGTGCTTTTTGATATGCTATTTCTGTATCATTGTTTAGGTTTTTTTTTTTTTTTTTTTTTTTTTTTTTTTTTTTTTGAGACAGAGTGTCACTTTGTTGCCCGGGCTAGAGTGAGTGCCGTGGCATCAGCCTAGCTCACAGCAACCTCAAACTCCTGGGCTTAAGCGATCCTACTGCCTCAGCCTCCCTACTAGCTGGGACTACAGGCATGAGCCACCATGCCCGGCTAATTTTTTTGTATATATATTTTTTAGTTGGCCAGATAATTTCTTTCTATTTTTAGTAGAGACGGGGTCTCACTCTTGCTCAGGCTGGTCTCGAACTCCTGACCTCGAGCGATCCACCCGCCTCGGCCTCCCAGAGCTAGGATTACAGGCGTGAGCCACCGCGCCCGGCCTAGGTTTCTTATTAAAGAGCATCACACCATCCCCTCCGTCATTCTTCTCAAATGAGTGTTGGTGCGTGTAATCCTCTGTTCCCCCACCTGGCTAGATGGCTTCATCACTAACATCTTCTCCTGACTTTCAGCTGTATGGCATTTACCAGGAATGGTTAGCAATTTACTGAACAAGTCTAGCTGTGCTTTAAAAGGAGAGAAAACTGTGTCTTAGCTAAGGCTGTTAGTATAAAATACCACGGACTGAGTGATTTAAACAGCAGGCAATTATTTCTCATGCTTCTGGAGGTTGGGAAGTCCAAGATCAAGGTACCAGCTGATTTGGTTCCTGGTGAGGGACCCTCTTCCTTGTTTTCAGACCACCTTGGAGTTGTACCCTCACATGGGGAGAGAGAGAAAGCTAGCTCTTTTCCTTGTATATGGACAGTGATCCCAGCATGGGGACTCCATTCTCAAGACTTCATCTTAACTTAATTATCTCCCAAAAGCCCACCTCCTAGTACCATCATATTAAGAGTTAGGGCTTCAATGTATGAATTTTGAGGAGTCACAAACATTCAGTCCATAACAACCTCCAAGATGCTGGAACTGGAGAATAAATAAAATGTGCAGGCATAAATCACAGTGAGTGAGAAACAAATCATTAATTAACTTAAGACTTAATTTAAAAGTTGATCAATCTACATGGAAGTTATTAAGATGAATGCATTATATTAGAAAATGCTAAGGATTATTCATAATGGGGGAGGTTGTCTAAAAGGAAACTGGTGATAAGAAACAAAGATGTAGGCTCCAGGCACATCATTAAATCCTTTTTCCAAAAATTGTCTAAAATACTTTGGGATACCTATTCTTTCATTTTGAGTTTTAATAATTTTACAGCATAATCCTATATAATTATAGGGGTTTTTAATTGGGGATCATTCAAATTTGAAAAAATAAGTAAAGAAAAAAATTGTAATATCAGAAGGAATCCATGCAAATGCAAAGGTATAAATGGGAGGAAGAAATCATTTAAATTGAATAATAAGTAAGAGTTCTTAAAGCAATATGAGTGTCAATATAGTGGAATAATGCAACACATGAGGTTTCCCTGAGTGTAGAATTTTTATTTTTTTAATTAATTTATTTTTTAAATTTTATTTATTTATTTATTTTGAGTCTCACTCTGTTGCCCTTGCTAGAGTGCAGTGACGTCATCATAGCTCACTGCAACCTCAAACTCCTGAGCTCAAGCAATCCTCCTGCCTCAGCCTCCCAGAGCTAGGATTGGAGGCATGAGCCACCATGCACAGATGACTGTACAATTTTTGAGGTGCCTGCACAAAACACCTGTAGGAATGACTTCTCCAAAATGATTCAGTGAATTTTGATCTGTCTACTTCATCATTTAGATCCTAAATATCCTATGTGTTAACCATGATTAAGCCATTATTTCCAAATGATCAGCATCAATGGAAGATTGAGCATAGAATCTTTCTAGTTTATTCTTCAGAAAAAAACTGAAAGGCTAAAAATATAATAATTATGTTGTTTTCTATATCAAAATAGAAGTTTTTCCTTTCACATGAGTGGTTCTAGGATTTCTTTCAAAGTTTGTCTGTATTTTCCAGCCACTTTTAAGAAAGGCTCAGAATGCTTATGTAGGTAGGTATCTTAGTCATCCCAACTTAGTGAATGTGAGCTTTTTTTTTTTTTTTTTTTGAGACAGAGTCTTCCTCTGTTGTCCAGGCGAGAGTGCAGTGGCATCAGCATAGGTCACTGCAACCTCAAACTGGGCTCAAGCGATCCTCCTGCCTCAGCTTCCCAAGTATCAGGGACCACAGGCATGTGCCACCACGACCAGCTAATTTTTCTTTTTTGCAGAGACAGGGTCTTGCTATACTGCCCAGGCTGATCTCAAACTCCTGGCCTCAAGCAATTCCCCCCACCTCAGCCTCCCAAAGTGTTGGGATTATAGGTGTGAGCCACAGTATCCAGCCATATGAGCTTTTAAGATACATTATTTTCATGTCTTGTTTAATGTTTTTGCACTTAATAGAGAACTTTGTTCTTAGCTTGACTATTTCACCGAGATCCTAAAAATAAGCTATTTTTTAGATTTCTTTTCTTTCTTAAGATTATAACTGTTTTAATCTAATTCAGTATCTCCAAAGTGTTTCATGGTCAGTCTCCACACTTTAATTTTGCATTATCTCTTCTCAAGAGTTTGAGATAGATCTGACTCTTCCATGCTAAGAATCCTCAACACCAGTCAGTATATAGCAAACTGGGTGGGGGTAGGGGATGGGGGAAGGCTGAGGTGTGGGAGAAGGCAGTCCTATTTATGGCATTTAATTTAATCTTCATTAAAACACTAAAGGAAAGATATTATTATAACCATTTTGCAAATGGTAAAAGAGACCCACAGGGGTTCAGCCACTTGGCCAATACCTGGCAAAGAAGAAGGGGCAGTGCCCAAGTTCACATCCAGGGATGTCTTGTTCTAGAGCCTATGTTCAACTGCTTAATCTTGCTTCTTGCCAAGCACCTATCACTGGTCAAAAATTTGGAGTGTAGATTGTATCAACCGATCCATGGCACTGACTTGTATGAGGGGACAACCTGTGGTACTTGATAAAGAGGGAAACCTCTCATCTAATTAGGAGCCTGTTAGGGAACAAAATCATCCTCCAAAAGCTGCTTGATGAGGGGATGGCTCTGGAATTGGAAGGGGCTGTGGGACGTGCCTGCCCTCGGACTTGATGCTCCTATAACCTGGTCCGAGCCCCCTCACTTAGTGCCGAAGACATGCTGCCCCAAACTTCTTCCTAAGCTCTCTGCACTAGGTGTGTCCAACCCAGGGTCTGCCAAGTCTAAGGCCTCGCTGGACATGTTTGCATCACATAATAGTCCAATCGGTCGTCTTGGGTTGGGGCAAGAGGCCCCCGTCCTGTGCTGTCCCAGGCATGGTGCCTTTTGGTAATGATATAGCACTGAGCAGCACCTCCACGCCTCCTACCCTCACGGCACTCACAGTCTAATGGAACACGGAGACCATCAGAAAAAACTGTAATGTGATTATTGCTGGGAAAGGATAATCACCAAATACTGTAGACATCTATGACTGAGACATTTAACCTGAAGTGACCAGGTTTGAATGGAAGAGCTGGGTCAGTCTGTACCGAATGGTTATTTTGTCTGCATCCTGCCTCTCGGTTCATGGCCTTATGTAGCCCCCTCCCCCACCCATCACTTGACCCTGGACTTGGCTGTGTAACTACTTTGGCCAGCGGGACTCTAGTGTGACCAAGCAGAGGCATTCACACACACTGGAGCTCGTGCTCTGGGGATGCTCCCAGCTTCTTAGACCCCGCGGGAAGGGAAGTAGGAGACCTTAACCCCCAACCATGGCGAGTTGTAAATATACCACCAGCTCTGGTGAAGCAGGGGCCAAGACAAATGTGCTTGGTTTAGAAAAATTTGAAAATATTTCTTTCCTTTCATCCTAGCATTATGGAACAAAATTATACTTGCCACACTGGCCGGGCACGGTGGCTCACACCTGTAATCCTAGCACTCTGGGAGGCCTAGGTGGGAGGATCGCTCAAGGTCAGGAGTTCGAGACCAGCCTGAGCAAGAGTGAGACCCCTACTCTACTAAAAATAGAAACAAATTAGCTGGCCAACTAAAATATATATAGAAAAAATTAGCCGGGCATGGTGGCACATGCCTGTAGTCCCAGCTACTCGAGAGGCTGAGGCAGTAGGATCACTTAAGCCCAGGAGTCTGAGGTTGCTGTGAGCTAGGCTGACGCCACGGCACTCACTCTAGCCAGGGCAACAAAGTGACACTCTGTCTCAAAAAAAAAAAAAAAAAAAAAATTATAATTGCCACATTTACAATCAACTTCCACTTGATTGAATCTGTGTTCTTTGCAACTAAAATAGTCTAAATTATACACATTCCATTTTTAAAATGTCAAACTGCCCCCTGTGATCCTGTGGTAACATCAACAATTCCACCAAGAAGTTTCTGAGGATTTCAGGAGCAAAGCCTCTAGTTAGCGCCAGTTTTCCAACAGCAGATGGAGCATTAACATCAAAGATAAAAGAAACTTGATGGAAGGAAGGATACTGACAAGGCTGTATAGAAAGGGCGTTCCTACTCTTATTCAGCATGTCCCATTTCCAGTGCTATTCTGGTCTTTAAAGGAAAATTGAAACTCACTTATTTATGTGCTTCTATTTTCCTCAGCCTTATCCCATGAGCTTAGTCTAAGGAAAAATGACAGAGAATATTGGATACATGTGAGAAATTGTAGGCCAGCTTAGCAGACTCTCACAGATTCTGTGTTAGTTTCCTGTGGCTGCTATAACAAATTACCACACCCTGGGTGGCTTCAATCAACATAAGTCTATTCTCTTAACAGGTCTGAAGGTCAGAAGCCTAAAAGGAATCTTAAGGGGCTAAAATAAAGGTGCCAGCAGAGAGAGCTCCTTCTGGACGCTCCAGGAGAGAATCAGTTCACTGCCTCGCCCAGCTTCTGGAGGCCACCTGCACTCAGGTTCATGGCCTTATGTGCATCCCCTCAACCTCTTGCATCCGTCAGCACATAGCTACTGCTCACTCTGGTCTCCTGTCTCCTGCGTATAAGGACCCTGGTGACTACTTTAAGACAAGCTGGAGCATCTCGGATAATCTCCCCATCTCAAAATCCTTAACCACATCTGCAAAGTCCCTGTTGCCATACAAGGTAACATGGTCACTGGTTCTGGGAACTCGAACATGGACATCCTTGGGGGCCATTATTCAGTATACCCGGCTTTCCAAGAGTCTTTCCTTACCCCAAATAGTATAGACACAACGAAATTAAATGAAATCACTGTTACCCAGCTCCAGGAGTGTAAGGAAGTACAGCTAGCACAAGGATTTCACATCACTGATAAGCAACCTGTCCTACCTGTGTTTATGTGATGAAAGTTCTGTGCAAATGTATTACACTTTCATCCCCAAGCACAGCTATTTGAACAATTTCAAAGACTTTCTTGAGCCAAAATAAAGAATGATGTGTGAGGTGCTGAATGCAGATACTCGTAGGACGTAGGCTTGAGGATGAGCACCTGGTCAACAATGCCTCAAATGATGAAAACATTTCAAAGCCCTCAAGTCCCTCAAATATGTCAGTTGTATGTAAGGAATACTGGAAGCTGTCAAACTAGATACTTCAGCAGTTTCTAGAAAGAGAATAGTTGATAAGGGTTAAGACTGAAGAGAGTTTGTCCTCTGTTGTTTTCCACACTGATTTTTGTCCTCCATGATTTTTCCAAATAAATAAAAACATTACCCTAGATACTTTTGATTATTAAGGGCAGATATTCCATTTTCATTGTGATGAATATTTACTCAACTTCCTTATCCTGTCGGAAAAATTACGACTTCTGAGAATTCAGGAAAATAAGCATTTATTTTGGATTTCCTCTCTCCAAGTTCCCATGCCTAGATAGGTGCCATGGGAATAGAAGATGAATGAGAGCTCTTCAGAGACTCAGAGGCTTGTGGAAGAACAAACACAAAGCAAAAAAAACAAACAAATAAACAAAAAACAAATGAGCAAATCTGATGCAAGTTTATTGTGATCTGTAGTATAGTAAAAATATTAGCAAATGTAACAGAAGACCTGGGAAGGAAGAAATTAATGCCTGGGGAATCTGGGATATACTATCAGAAAAGGTGTATGTTTTGTGCAAGGCTTTGAGGCTATCTTTAAAAGCGGAGTATAATTTTTTTTTTTTTTTTTTTTGACACAGAGTCTCACTCCGTTGCCTGGGCTCGAGTGCTGTGGCGTCAGCCTAGCTCACAGCAACCTCAAATCCTGGGCTCAAGCAATCCTTCTGCCTCAGCCTCCCGAGTAGCTGGGACTACAGGCATGCACCACCATGCGCAGCTAACTTTTTTTATATATATTTAGTTGTCCGGTTAATTTCTTTTTATTTTTTAGTAGGGACAGTATCTCGCTCTTGCTCAGGCTGGTCTCGAACTCCTGACCTCGAGCAATCCTCCCGCCTCAGCCTCCCAGAGTGTTAGGGTTACAGGTGTGAGCCACCGCTCCTGGCCTGGACTATAATTTTGACAGATGGAAAAGATACGGCTTTTGTAGTTTCACTAAGGCTATAAACTGTAAAAAAAAAAAAAAAGAAAGAAAGAAAATCAGTTTCCTTTTAGTGGCATTGACATTATTCAGGTATTGCCCGATGCTACTTATTTACAAATCAGAATAGTAACTTCCTTTCAAAAAAATTCTGTTTCCTTAATTGCCAACAATGAGCTCAGCAATAGGGTTTTGTTGATTTAAAATAGTGGTTTTGTTTTGGGACTTTTTTTTTTTTTTGAAACAGAGTCTCACTCTGTTGCCCGGGCTAGAGTGCTATGGTGTCAGCCTAGCTCACAGCAACCTCAAACTCCTGGGCTCAAGCAATCCTCCTGCCTCAGCCTCCCAAGTAGCTGGGACTACAGGCATGTGCCACCCTGCCTGGATAATTTTTTTCTATATATTTTTAGTTGTCCAGCTAATTTCTTTCTATTTTTTTTTTAGTAGAGGTGGGGTCTTGCTCTTACTCAGGCTGGTCTTGAACTCCTGAGCTCAAATGATCCTCCTGCCTCAGCCTCCCAGAGTGCTAGGATTACAGGCGTGAGCCACCATGCCTGGCCTGTTTTGGGACTTTTTGATAAAGGCCATTCTCACCGTGGATAAGTGATATCTCATTGTGGTTTTGATTTGCATTTCCCTGATGATTAGAGATGTTGAGCATTTTTTCATATGTTTGTTGGTCATTAGTCTATCTTCTTTTGAAAAGTTTCTGTTATGTCCTTTGGCCACTTTTTTGATAGGGTTGTTTGATTTTTTCTTGCTGATTTTCCTGAGTTCTATATAGATTCTAGTTATCAGCCCTTTATCGGATGTGTAACATGGGAATACTTTCTCCCATTCTGTAGGTTGTCTGTTTGCTCTGATGATAGTTTAAATGTTGGCGTGGATGCGGAGAGATAGGACACTCATACACTGCTGGTGGAACTGCAAACTAGTACAACCTCTGTGGAAAGCAATGTGGAGATACCTCAAAGAGATACAAGTAGAACTATCATTTGATCCAGCAATCTCATTACTGGGCATCTACACAAAGGAACAAAAGACATTCTATAAAAAAGACATCTGCACTAGAATGTTTACAGCAGCACAATTCACAATTGCAAAGATGTGGAAACAACCCAAGTGCCCATCAATACATGAGTGGATTAATAAAATGTGGTATATGTATACCATGGAGTTCTACTCAGCCACAAAAAACAATGCTGATATAGCACCACTTGTATTATCCTGGATAGAGCTGGAGCCAATTCTACTAAGTGAAGTATCCCAAGAATGGAAAAACAAGCACCACATGTACTCACCATCAAATTGGTATTAACTGATCAACACTTAAGTGCATATGTAGTAATAACACTCACTGGGTCTCAGGCAGGTGGGAGCGGGGAGGAGGGGATAGGTATATTCACACATAATGGGTGCTGTGCGCACTGTCTGGAGGATGGACAGCTTGAAGCTCTGACTTGGGTGGAGTAAGGACAATATACTTAACCTAAACATTTGTACCCCTGTAATATGCTGAAATAAAAAAACAATTAAAAAAAGAATATATAAAGAACTCCTACAAATCAATAAGAAAAAGGCAATTAACCCAAAAAAATTAAAATAAAATAAAATAAAATAGTGGTTTCCTTTCTCCCCTCCGCCTAAGAACCTTTTGTCAAATCAAATTCTATTCAGATGCCAAAAGCTTCCGTATGAAACATGAGAGCAGCTCCTGCCTGTAAACACCCTCCTCACTGCCACTCCCAAAGGGGCTCTTCAAAGCAGTTTGAAACCCCTGAATATAAATAAAAACTTGCTGCACAACTAGATGCTCAGAGACAAACACCAACATTGTGCAGTTGTGGATAAAACATTCCCCAGAGCTCACACCCCTTGTGCATTTCTGAAAACAGCATGTGTCACCGAAGGTAGCAACTGTGGTGTCACTTGTCTCAGCAAAAAGGAGCTGTTCCTGGAATGTGTATCTTATACTCTGGTGAGGAGTTTGTTGTTGAGGCTGAATTTTGAGATCATTAGGGTCACAGTGGCTTCCCTTCACCCCAGGTTGATCTGTTAGCTTGGCTTGTCATCCAACGGCTTAAAACTCAGGTCTCAGATCAAGGCAGTGCTTCCCTTGGAGAATGTCCTATCAGAATGAAGCAAACCTGGCTCATTCTGACAGTGGAATTACCGGACATGGGAAAGGACTGCAGCCAATGGCAGGCATTGTAAGGAAGTGGGTACTAAACGTCTCTCTCAGAGCGCACTAATGGAATTAGAGGCAATTTGAGGAAGCTTAAGCAAAGATACTTCAAAAAACTAAATGCCTGGACTGCCTGCCTTCTCAGGCCTTTATCCACGTGAGCAGAATCCTGAGCAAATGCCAGTCAGTCTCTTCCAGCTGCCCAGAGTCCTGTAACATGAGTCCTTTGTACCGTTGTCATAAACCATGCCCAAAACAATGGAGCTGCAGGAAACACTTGTTCCTCCTTTTTCTCCTCTAAAAATATTTGACTTAACATTTACTAAGAACTTCCTGTTCACAGATGGAGCTTTAGTTAATACTTTCTTAATTCCTCCAGGACTTCCCCCAACTTAATGAGCACACGTGGACTTTCTCTGCTCCTTATTCCAGCCCTTCTCCTCTCCGTCCTGTTAGGTAGACACCGAGAGACCTCTGACCCTCCCGGGGACAAAGGCAGGCACCTGAGCAATTGCCACACCTGGGGGAGGAGGGAACGCCCTACCAATCTGCCAATCAGAACTTAGTGCCCTACTGCAAAAGAATGCAGAGGATTCCCCAGCCCAGGGCCAAGCAGCACAGGCACAACCGGGTCTGGAATGTGACCTAGAGCAACCTAAGGTTACTTATCATGTCATTAGCTTCAATCTGCATTGCAGTTCATCCCCCTACCCCTGTGCTTTCAGAGAGGCTCATGGGATCCACATGGGCAGTAAGACTCAGGTCATATAACTCCCAGCTGTCCATCAAAGTGGTTCGATGGTGACATTTGAACCATGAAGAGGGCCCAGCCTAGACAATAAAAACAGGACCCCAGACCATAATCAGGGCCCTCCTGTTACAACAGGTGGTGGTCTGTTTGTTGTCTGGGCAAATGTATTTTACTTTACTCAATAAACTCCTCCTCATGCTTGTGTTACTTCGGTGTGTCTGGTCATTCTTTGGCCAAGAGTACACCAAGAACTGAGAACAGACAACTATGGCCCAACACTCCTACCTCCAAAGAAGACAGAGTTCTCCTTCCTTCTCTTTCTTCAGTCTCTCTCTCTTTCTCTTTTCCCCCCCGAGTCCTCTCCATTAAGTTATTCTTTTCTTGCCTCTCTGGTTCCTCCTATCTATAGAAGATTTTTTAGCCTGTCTCCTTCCTTAAAAAACCCCATGGTGTCTGTCACCTCCTCTAGTCTGGCCACCCCACTGACACCCAGCACCCTTTCCTCTCCATCCCTTCTGTCTCGGGTTTAATGAGACAACAGTTTGTTCTTTCCATTTCTTTGCGCCAACCTACCCCCAAGCCTTACAGTCAGATCTGTACTTGTGACCCATGAATAGGCTCTTCAAAAGTCACCAGTGACCTCCTGGTCCTCAAATGTAATCATCCCTTGGTGCTCATCCTCCTTGAGCCCTGCATGAGTTGATGCAGCGGATAGCCACCTTTTCTCCTTTGGGTCCACAGAAGCTGTATTTGCCTGGTTCTCATATTTTACCTCTGAGAGCCTGGTCCCAGTGTATAGCTTCTCACTGTCTTCCTAGACCTAGATCCTGAATGAAGGTCTTTCCTAGATCTTTCTCTTTGTCTTCTTAAAAAATAACCCATCTAAATCATGACTGGGCTATCTTGGGCACAGAGATGTCCCCTATATCAGAATCTTTTCACTACAAAAGAGCTAAACTAAACCAAGATAAAAGTGCAAAAAACAAAAGGGACAATTTATCATCTCATGTCTGACCATACCTTTCAGGCACTGTTTGGTCCAAGGCTCTCTTTAAAGATGTCTCCAGGACCTGGACGCTCTTTCTCCATGTATCTTAGCTCCACCTTATTATTCACTCTATTCTAGGATGCTCTCCACTTGCAGATGTTAAATAGCTACCCGCAGTTCTCAGCTTGTGGCTCCAGGATGAATGCAAGGAATGGTGCCCCAGATGAAATCTGTCTCCTTGGTTTTGGCTGGACTGTGGGCTCTGGGATTCCTTGTTCAGGGTTCCACTTCCCCCTCACACTTGCCCTGACCCTTCCCACTCTGGCTTCACCTCTCCAATGCCGTTCAGGTATCATTTTAAAATGTTTTACCCAATGTAATTTATTGTTTTCAGAAGAACTCTTGATCTGAGTAACCTAGCCTGCCATTACTGGAAATAAAATTTCACTTAGATTACCTATCAATTGAAATTTTGTTTTATAGTTATTGATTTATAGGCCACATTTTTCATTAGAATAATTTGAAGACAGGGATTTTATTCTCTTTAACTCAGCATTTCCCAAAGTACCCGAAATAAAATATTGCACATACTAGGTCCTAAGTAAAGAATAAACTAGCGTGACCTTCACTCCTGTTCAGAATTACTCCTCTAGTCCAGACAACCCGAGGAAATGTGTAGATTCACACAGCAGCAGTAAATTAAACAATAACCAAAAATATGTCATAGTTCAGACCTTGAACTAGCCAAGTTTTGCATAAGATAGAGACATTTGGCATCCAGATAAAATGTAACTGACAGAAATTGCACAGAGATTATGGGAAAAACCCCTGTAAACTGTGGGAAAATAGCCATCACTTCCCATCAGTGTCTTTTCAAGATATGTGGAGGATGCTTCCCTGGGCAGGGTCTCCCCCTCAGTCATTGAGATCTCATTGGCTTGCCAGTTTGGCCGCAATAAAAACGACAGACCAAGTGGATTATACGACAGAAACCTACTGTCTCCCAGTGCTGGAGGCTGGGAGTCTGAGATCAAAGTGTCAAGAGCGTTGGTTCCTGCTGGGGGCTGGGAGGGAGAATCTGTTCCATGCCTCTGCCCCAACTTCCAGTGGTTTTCTGGTGATCTTTGTCATCTGTTGCCTTGTAGAAGCATCACCCTGATCTCTGCCTTCATCTTCCTGTGGAGTCCTCCCTGCATGTGTTTGTCTGTCTCTAAACTTCCTTCTTGTAAGAACATATTAGGGGCTCAACCTACTCCAGTGTGACCTCATCTTAACGGAGGACATCTGCAACAACACCATTTCCAAATAAGGTCACCTTTGAGGTATTGGGAGTTAGAACTTCAACATATACCTGGGGGGAGGAGGATAAAATTCAACCCATAAATACCTATAAAAGACTTTTTAAAGTCTATCTCAAGTGTATAACTTGAAACCCCTTTTCTCACTACAGGATTCACATGTATTTAAAAACCAATGATGGTTGGGCCTTGGGGATGGTTGTAATGTTTTGTAGAGAGTCCCAGCCTACACAGTTCTTTGTAGGGATGGCACACGTGGTCCTTAGACCTGCAGGTCTTCTGTGTCCTTGAACCACCAGAAGAACTTTCAGGGGAAGCTTTCTACTCTTTCACCCCTTCAGCAACTCTAAAAGCCACATTTTCTTTTTTTACAGCCAAAAAAAAAATAGGACCCAACCTGGTTTCATCATATCAAAAATTGATACACTGTATGGACTCACCTTTTTTAGTAGACTGAGAAGCTCAGTGTGAGACACACAAGGCATGTCACAATGTCCCCTGCAATCACCAGATATAGGATGCCAGGTCCCAGTGCAAGAGGAACCCACAATCTAGAAAACAATGATTTGATCTTCTGGAATCAATATCTAACTAGAAAGGAGGCACATTCTGCAGAAGACTGGCCACAGTGTCTGGGCAAATAGCAAGCACATTCATATCTCATTTTCTGCTTTGGGCATAATTTTGGTTTGAAATGTGTGATTCTGTTATCTCAAAGTCCGAGCAGTGGGTGAGATGACCGAGGGTTCCAGACCTACATACTAGAAAGGACAGATGGGAACCAACACGCAGTGATGCCGCAGAACCAGGCTCAACACACTTCTGAGGGGATCACCCACAAGGCTTCCCAGGTGGATGCACTATTCAAGCTCAAGGCCTGGCCTGGCCTGGCCCTCATCCTCCCTATTCTCTGCTCCTCACCCCCACATTCCCCTCTGCAGGACTCTCCCTGTCCCTGACCAGGATCTGCACTTGAACGTGCCTGTGCTCAAGGTGTTCAATCCCAGGAGGGCCCTTAGCTCTTCGGCCATCATCTCCCCTGCTTTGTCCAGCCAACATTTCAGACATATCCTAAGGACAATGTTTCAAACTCCTCCTAGATAGCTAGTTCCGCAGCCTTCCCGTGCAAAAGCACTGCTTTTCCTTTGAAATCTAAGCAATTTGTTGACATTGGATCATGGCATATACTTGTTCATGGTTTGATCTCATTAGATGGACTATGAACACTCAATAATATTTGGACAGAACTGGACAACCAGACAAGATATATCCATTCTTAACAAACATCTCACTTTGTACTGATGGCACAGAAAAATTCCAAGGGCTGGTTCTGGTCTCTGCAACCCTAAATGGCTTTGCAACACAACCATAAGGCCACTGTGTCCACTGAGATCTCTAGTATGTTGCAGTGTGCTATGCCCAGCACTTCCCCTTTTGTTGTAAAAGTACCTATCTTGTTTTGTGCAGAGGCCCAATCTACCTGTGATTATTTTATCACTGAAGTCACCGTTTTAATAATGTACTAAATGTCTAGTATTTTTTGCAGAAGTTCCTATACAGGCAGGTATTTGTTTGCTCTTCAAATCCTTTTTAGAAAGAATTGTGCTGATGTTTCCCACTAATCAGCTGCAATTGTTTTTAAGTATTCGCTCACTATATTTACAAGTTTGCAGCTGCAGTAAAACCTGCATGCTTTGGGCTTTTCAGATTGCTTCCCATACTTAATTATTGTGCAAGATATAAAAGCTGCACCTGGTATTAGAATTGTAAATATCTTAGTGAATGTGATTTTAGGAACAAGTGAAAAATATATTTAGGCTTAGTGGAAGTACCTAGATGATATCATTACCTTAGATAAAACTGTTCTTAGCACAGTGATCATGATTTCTCAAAGATCTAAAAAAATCCCATAGAGTTCTCTATGCCAGGAAATGCTTTTCTCTAATACTCCCCAGAACCATCTTCCTGTAGAGACAGATGCAAACAGAAGACTGACATGGGAGGCCAGAGACCCAGATGTTAGCCTTGGCACCAGCATATAGCAGGAACTGCAGGATTTAAACATAGGACACTCTGGGTCTGGGTCTAAAATCTCTCATAACTAAATCAAGAGTGAGACTCGACAGTCTCCAAGGTTATGTGATAAGATCTGTTAGAAGGTGCCTAGATGTTGTTCAGAGACCTGGAAGCCAATCCTTGAAAGCAATGAGAGAAAGAGAGACAGTAAGTGATTTTTCTAAATCTTAGTCATTAAAATTGAAATATATATTACACTTACTATTTCCATGCTTTATTTTAGAAATTTTGTTATTAAAGAGGACATGAACCATCTATCCTACTGTCATTGACAGCTTTCCCATAACATAGGTTTACATTTTATTTTGTGATATTGCAGTTGATTAAATTATTAAAGATTGGTGAGAAAGGCCTTAACACCTTAATATAGTTATAAATGCATTTTCTTATTTATTCCCTGGGAGACTTGAAATTTATGATAGAAAAAGGCTTTAGTTTTATTTTAATATTATAAAAACTTTTGCTATTTATGTGTAAATTTGTGGACCTTTTATTCATCTTGTTTGCATTACAATTGTTCAGCAGAGGTTGAGTTTTTGACCTCCCTTGAGTGGAGGAAAAGGCCCCTTTTGACTGTTTCTCCAACAGTTTCGCTGACATTGTCTTGTAGGAGCTCATTCAGCTCTCAGTGACCGTGAAAGTTGCATAATAGCAGGGCCTGGGCAGGTCACTTTCCCTGTGAAGTTTAAGGGAGTGAGGACAGCTATTTTTGTCAGTAAATATGTTTAGTTGCATTTAGAAGGGAGTTGACAGGCTTGCTGCTGTGTTCCGTGACAGGATGACCGGGAATGATGATGAATCCACAGCTTCCTTGCAGGAAATCAGTCCTTAGCAGGCATTCAGCTCTCCTTCTGGTGGTGTTACTGGATTTCCTTGGTAAATTTTCTCCGGGTTATAGACTAGTATAGAGACATCTATCCCTTATGATAATAGACTATAAGAGATTTCTATTAAATGAAGGTATAGCGAAGCTTCTTCATGAAAATTCTGAGATTAAAATTATTTATTCATACACCCTTCATCTCAGATTTAATTAGCTATGGATGAGCTAAGCCTAGGTGTTCTGAAGGAAAATTCATGTCTCCTTTTAATACTTTCTGCACGTTTCCACAATTCGTCATGAACACCTTAGGTGCATGACTGTGCTATACACACCTCAGGTCACACAGCTGTGCTATGCCCACCTTAGGGGCATGGCTGTGTTACATACACCTCAGGTGCATGGCCGTGTTCATACGTGCCTTGGGTGATATGGCTGTGTTATATGCATCTCAGGTGACATGGCTATGTTATACACGCGTTGGGTAACTTGGCTGTGTTTATACAGATCTCAGGTGATACAACTGTGTTATACACACCTCAGCTGACACAGTTGTGTTCATAGACATGGGTACCATGAACCCTTGGCCTTGCTGACACACAGAGCCTGGAACCAGAGGGATTAGAAAAAGTCAAGGCAAATGAAAAAACAAACAAACAAATAAACAAAAAAACACTGTTCTTCATAGAAAGAGATATTTATGTATCACAAGTCATTCAGTGGACCCTACTTAACATGACAATAGTGTCATTATGGAACATTTTCTAAGCAGGACTCTGAGTCCCAAACACACTCTGAGCAAAGTTGGTTGCTGAGACCAAATCACCTGTGGTCAAATCCTGGCTCTACCATTTATGCTCTGTGCAAATTTTAGCTAGTTAATCATCGTCTCTGTGTCTTCTTTCATCATCAGTTAATAGGGATGTTATTAATAGTAGTCCTGACCCTATAGGATGTCATGGGCTGAAGGGTATTCACTTTAGGGGACACAAGTTCTAACCCCAGTCCCACAGAATGTAACTGTATCTGGAGACAGGACCTCTATAGAGGTGATTAGCTAAAATGAGGCCATTAGGGTGGGCCCTGATCAAATACAACTGGTGTCCTTACAAGAGGAAACTAGGACACATTGAGGGACCCCGGGGATGTGTGCACAAAGGAAAAGCCATGTGAGGACACGGTGAGAAGGCAGCCATGTGCAAGCCTCAGAAGGAACCAACTCTACCAACATGTTGATCTTGGACTTGGAGCCACCAGAACTGTGAGAAAATACATTTCTGTTGTTTATGCCACCCAGTTTATGGTGTTATGTTATGGCAGCCCAGGCAAACTAATACCAAGGGTTATCATGAGTTTAATAAGGGTTCGTGGCCAGGCGCGGTGGCTCACTCCTATAATCCCAGCACTCTGGGAGGCTGAGGCGGGAGGTTTGCTTGAGCTCAAGAGTTCGAGACCAACCTGAGCAAGAGCTAAAAATAGAAAGGTTAGCCAGGCATCTACTCTGGAGGCTGAGGCAGGAAGATCATTTGAGCCCAGGAGTTTGAGGTTGCCATGAGCTATGATGATGCCACTGCACTCTAGCCAGGGAGACAGAGTCTCCATCTCAAAAAAAAAAAAAAAAAAAATATATATATATATATATATATATATATATATATATGAATGTATATATAAGGGTTCATGAGTCACTATTACCACATATGTAGGATTTGTTCTTTTTACTTCCCTCTTCCATGTTCTAACTCATGAACATGGGGTAAAAATCTACTAATTACATTATTCTACCCTACCAATACTCATGTCACCTTCTGAAAGCCATTTGCCATCTCTGAGTCTCAGTTTCCACATCCATAAAATGGGGAGACTGCATTTTGTGATCTCTAAGAAAACCATGTCGATCTAAAAATCGATGATTTAAAACTGGATTCTGGTTTGCTGGAAGAAGCTACAGTAGGGAGCACAGCTCGGGTCCAGCAATGAGCAGTGAGGCCTGAGCTCGGAAGAGGAGCAGAGAGAATGACGGTTCTGGGGACTCGCCAGCTAGGGAGGGGCCTCTGACATCCTTCAGAGGCGCCAGGCCACCCTGGGACTAAGTAGGGTGAGGAGGAGAAGCTGCAGAACATTTGTTACTGAGTCCAAGGAAGGACAAAAATCCAAACCAAAAAAATATAAAATGTTAAGTGCAGGCAGAGTGCATGAGACTTCATTAGGCAATCCCCAAATGACATCAAATACCAAAAAGGAACCCTAGCAAAAAGAAAAAAAAGACTTGAAAATGTTTTATTCAGGAGCTATAGCCAGCATTTTAGGAAAAGAAGGACATAGAATAAGAGGCAGGAGAGTGTGGAGAACAGAAGGCAAAACTGGAGCATTTTATAAATAGCCACATGCAACGCAGACTGTGAACATCCAATATACTTAGCTCTGGCCACACACCTCAACTTCTTCTTGAAATAAAATATGTATTTTTGGAAAATGGGGCATAAAAAATTTGGCTCAAGTGAAGGAAAGCTTTATGTGTTTGTTTTACATTTTAGCACATTCTAAACTGCCTTTCACATAAATAGAAAACAGTTAACACAGATGTGTATCACCCAAGTAATAAGCATGACATGGCAGAGATTAAGGTTTTTATTCAAATTTAACCCTTGGAAGATAAACACGAGCTGTGAGCTTCCCTCTGTTATTCTTCGTCAATTTGCAGTACCTGTCTTCTCTTAGCTGTCTGAAAACATTTTTCACATTTTGGGTGTAAAGTGAGAGTGCATTTGGGACACACCGCAGAATACTCGCTCCTCTGGCAAACTCTCGGAGGGGCTCACTTGCAAACTTCTGTTCCATCACTGTGCAGAGAAATATAAAGTTATCTCCAGAACTAACAGCCATTGGCCAGAGAAACTATTACTCCAGAGACGTCTCATTTTCCTCCCTTCACTACCCAAAGTGTTATTGCTGCTAAACGGAAATGAAGCCAAACTCCAGCTCTCTCCAGATGGTTTAGGATATTTTATCAATGGAAAAAATGAAAAGCCAGGGGAAAGATGTGTACAATTCCTATAAAATATATGAGCTACCCTTACTAATTTGGGTAAAGGAAAAAAAGTATTCTAAAGTTCTAACGCTATGCTTCAACTCTTGCCAACTTACCAAGTAGGCTTTAAATGAAGAAGAAATATAACAGAATTTTCAGATCTGGTACATTTTCTTTTAATGTGGACCTTCTGTGGAATGTTTAAAGATTAGGAAGAACTGAAGTCTCCCACATATTTATTTCAAAAACAAAAACCCTCTGCTAATGGTTCTAGAGGGTGATGCATCATGTAGTGGAAAGAAGATTCAACTTAGAGACAGGAGACAGGTCCTCGTCCTGACTTTGCCACCAACTAATTGTATGATCTTAGTCAAGTCACTTAAATTCCAACAAATTCAACTTTCTTTCTATTAAATGACAAGTTAATCTTTAAAATCCTTTCTTACTTTCGCTTCTCTGGAAATTGAATGTTACTCTCTAGCTATATCTCTCTCCTTCCGTCTTAGCTCAGATTGCTATAACAAACATATTATGGGCTGAGTATCTTATATAATAAACATTTATTTCTCAGTTCTGGAGGCAGAGAAGTCCAAGATCAAGGCATCTACAAAGTCAGTATCTGGTGAGGGCCCACTTCCTGGTTTTTAGATGGTGGTCTTCTTGCTGTAACCTCACATGGTGGAAGGGACAAAAGAGCTCTCTGAGGTCTCTTTTAAAAGAACACTAATCACATTTATGAAGGCTTCATTCTCATGACCTACTTACCTCCCAAAGGCGCCACCTCCTAATACCATGTCATTGGGAGATAGGGTCTCAACATGTGAATTTGAAAGGACACTAACCTTCAGTCCATACACCTTCCAAGTTTCTCTGTAATTAACTGCCTGAGCTCTGCATCAGATAGTGCAAAATACAGCATCCTTTCTACCTGTGAGCAGATTATAGCTTAAAAGCAACTCATAAGTCCTTTTGTCCAGAAGCCCAAAGTAAAGTTATCCATGTGTTCAACATGTACATATGTATGTCATCTGTGCAAAGTTAAGTTTTAGGGAAGAACTTGGAATAAGTGTGCAAAAATAGGAAAATTCTTCTAAAAAACTAAGAACAATGAGAGCAATCTATCCCTTCCAAGGAGTTAAATATGTTACAATAATTAACAAACAGTACTGATGTATAAATAGAGAGGAAAATTGGAACAGAAGATAGAGTCTAGAAATAAATTCACTTACAGATGAGCATTTAGTATATGAAAAAAGGCAGTTTGGCATATCAGTGGGGACAAGAAGGACGTATCTGTAAACAAGTAGGTAATTGGAAAAAATAAGTTGATCTCTAGCTCCCTCTTTACATCTAGATAGACTCCATGTGGCTAAAAGATTTCAACAATTTTTTTTAAAAAAGAAACAAAAAAAATTTATAAGAGGATTAGAGGAAATCTCGGGAAAGTATTTCAATGTCTCAAAATGGGAAAGATTTACTCACAATCCAGAAGCTATTTAACAAGGGAAGAAGAGATTTGACTACATGAAAAAAAAAATTTTAATGCCTGAATGGAGAAAAACTCATAAAGTCAAAAAACAAACGACATTTCCTAAGTCTACTACCCCTGAGTAAGACAAAACAACCTTGTTACCCTGTGGTAGAGTCAAAGCTCATGGAGTTGAGTTCAAGGTCGAGCAGGGGCTCTGCTACTTCTGAGCAAGGGTCCGAGCCTCAAGTTTTCCATGCCTACAGTGGGGATGACAACAGCCCCTCCGCTGTTGGGATTCCATGCAGCCACTCCGGACACAGGACTGTGCAGAGGACTAGCAGGAGCCCAGTGCCCAGAGGTGGCATTTGCTCCACCTGGCAATTCCAGTACAGCCCAATGAGAGGTGCTTTGAGGGTAGAAAAAAGGAGAAGTCATGTCCAGCTGAGAAATCAAGAAAGGCTCCTGAGCACAAAGCATGGGATCGACAATTGCAGAATAAAACTACAGAGCACGAACAGGCGCGGGCCCAATGGAGAGCACGTCTCATCTCCAAACAGGTGCCACGGGCGACAGCGTGAGCCGCGGCGGATTAGCAGTCAAGACAGCCCCCAGATCCCGCCATTTGGCACAGCATCAGCACATCTCTGTTTGCAAGTGGGGATTTTTTCGCCCTTGCAGTCTATATTTGGTTTTGGAATTGTGCAAATTGGCAGGCTCATCACAGTAAGATCAGTGCCAACCAGATGTCAGCTATGCAATTAGTCAGTTTTCTATAATCCCAGAATATTAAAGTTGGAATAACAAAGAAGAATGACTACCATTTATTTAGCACCTATTTTCTGCTACACACTGTACTAGGGGTTCACATCCATGTTCAATTAAATATTTATGAAGTATCCCTCATGGGCCTGTCGTCACAGGTGCTGGGGAGAATGGTTCCTACACTGTCCCTGACTTGTAGCTCTCAGAGCTCAGTCGGGGATGTGGACCAGCATGAGGCCACTCCAGCGCAACGTGGCAATGTCGTGGTAACACACAGAGGGCACCTAGCCACACCTGTGGCTCAGCGAACACTCTCAAGAGGAGATGCCTCGATGCTGGGGGCCGAAGGAGGACTAGAACAATGGGGAAATAAGATGACCTCAACAGAGGGAGTCTGCAGCTGAAAGGGGGTGACCTAAATTTGTTTACTGTAGTTGCTGCCATGGAATCCATTTTTAGGCCTGACATAGTTGTTTGAAACCTAGTTGTACCCTGACATTTTTGGCCCAGTTATTATAAAACATCCCCTCCTAGTGTGGTTATTGGTAACATGGTCCACTGTTTCCTCATCCCACTGACCCAAAACCCAAAGCACCCCACAGCTACTGACCATAATAAAAGCTAATGGTCAATGCCAAAGTCATGTATATAAGTGCTCCCTTTTGCTCATATTTTCTTTAAACTGGACAATCCACAGCTCCCTTGAAGTCTAAGGGTAACATCCACAGACCTTAATAAAGGCACAATCATACAGGTTCTCTCTCTGTCTCTGTCTCTATCTTGATAATGAAAAAACCAAATTCTGCCAAAATATTTAAAGAGGTTTATTCTGAGCCAATATGAGTGACCATGGCCCAGAAAGACACAATCTCAAGAGTTCCTGAGAAAGTGCACCCAAGGCAGTTATGGTTGGGCTTTATACATTTCAGAGAGACAGGAATTGCAAATAAAATCATAAATCAATACATGCAAGATGTGCATTGATTCAGCCCATAAAGGAAGAATATCTTGAAGCAGGGACTTACAAGTCATAGGTGGATTTAGGGATTCTAAATGGATGGCCATTGGTTGAGAGAGTTAAGCTTTGTCTACAAATCTGCAGTCAGTTGGCAGGAGAATGCATAAGCTAAGATGAGGGGTCTGCTATCTGACATGTGATGCCATACTGCATCACGTTGGAAAATAAGCCACATTATACTGCATCAAAGAGACCTGTTTTAAGGAGATTTTATGATTTGTAAAGCATGACTGTCCAGGCCCCTTACGAAGGAATTCGAGCAATACAAAAAGAGGTCAGAGTTCAGTCCTCAGTTCCCCCTGGTGGCTAGAGATTATTCCATGGAGTGCGTGTGTGGGCCAACAGCCAACAGCCAGCAGGAGGTCCCACAGTGCGAGGAAGGCCGATTCCTAGAGCTGTCCATTTGGTCGTCTGACATTGGTGATGATAGTTTCTACATTAGTGATGTTGGATCTCAGGGGAAGGACATGGTTTGACCTGATTTAGTAACCAATTATTTAAGGGGTGAGAGAGAGGCTGAGGGCTCAGTCTGAAAAAAACATCCTGGATCAGATCTATTCTACAAGCTATCATGATCTGGGTCTTTGATTGTGTCTTTTTTCTCTTCCTGTATCTGTCATAACATTTCTAAGAGATATATAATGATAATATAGTGACAAGTATCATAAAAATAGTGATGATTAGGCATCCAAGAAAGTTACAGGTAGAATTAGAATACAGTAACAACCTAATCAGCAAAAAAAAAAATCCCCTACCTGCATCATCACATTCTTTAATCAGACTTACAATGTGTCTATCTTCCTTATCAATGGTCATGTGAACTTTACGATAAATTTCATTTGAGAATTGTAGGATTGGCACCTAATCAGAATCTAATAAATTTATTTTTCTTCTGTTCAATTGGTCTCCATAGGATAACATCCATTTGATATAAATCAAATTCAAGAAACATCTGGTCCTCAGTGTCTAAATTGTCATAGGACTTGTTTACAATTGATAGACCCATTTTTTCCCATCGCCTTTTTGTTGCACCATATACTGGTATTTGAAAGAGAAAAAGAGGTTTTGTTACAGGAGAAATTATATAATTTTACATTGTCATTTTGTTATTCCTTTCAATAAAAACAGTCCTTTCCTGTGTACTGAACGTTATGTCCCATGCGAGTGGATATTAAGGGGCAAATTTGGAAGAAATCAGGGTTCCAAGTAGTTTGAGGCCATAACCATTCTCCTTTTCTGTTTTCACAATCTGAGCAGGAAATAGGATGCCGTGTGTTTTCATTAGCTGCAATAGCCATTGCCTCTCCATGGGGAGTAGCCTTGTGTTATTTACAATGATCCCAATGCCTGCTAGTTGAGCTACAGAATACTTTTGTGCCTCATTCAACTTTAGTGCCGGAGCTTTAAGAATACACTGTCTGAAGTCACATTTACCATCTAACAATATCCAAAAATTTGGGGGAACCATATATCTTCCATAGGTGTTTAGATTGTGTGTCAGCACTGAGGATTGTAGGCTTCATAACTACCTCGAATTCCATTTGTAATAACTTGGACATGAGCCCTTGTTGGGTTAGAGTACCTGCCCGTTCCCACCTTTGGGTTTGGGAGTGTGTTTTTACGGCCTGTCTGGTTTCTTTTATTTATTTGATGAGTATTGCATCATCTTTTAGGGAAGCCTCCCATCCCTTTCCTTCTTCTCGGAATAGCATTCCCTCTGTGTGGCCTATTTCTGAAAGGGAATTTTTCTCTAAGGAATACCTCTCGTCATCAGCCATGAATTCAGCTGGTCCCAGTATACCCAGCCCAGTTTCAATTTCTCCAGTGAGGTTGTGTTAGTCTTTTGGGTGGCCAATTTTGGTGTATCCACCAGGAATGCTGTTGCCACTGTACACTAATGGCATCAGTACAATGTGGATAAACGGAGTCAACCCTGAACTGGTGGTGTCTCAAGCGATTGTCAGGTGAGTGGAGATTATGCCTAAGTGTGCCCTTTCTGGATATTCCATAAGGCTTTCCAGAGGCGGCCTTGCCTTAGGAGGGCGGAATTCATGCTGTCAGGGACTTCTGGCCACCAACTGACCCCCACGTGGAGTTCCTCAAGGGCAGTGTCAGGGTGGTTGGTGCTGGACAAGGGCATCCAGGGAGGGGCACAGGGCTGGGGGGCATTTGGGCAGGTTGTGCTGCGGCAGTTTACATGTGGGGATGCTAGGTTTCTTCCGTCATATCTAGGCAATTGTCTAAGCTTATCAGCACCAATATTGATTGTTATGCAATGTTTTAACTGATTAGACCCCCTTGATATCAACCCAAGGTGTTGTTAGGTAAATATTCCTGCAGAACATCACATTTGGTGAGAGCCTCATAATAGAGGTACCCTGAAAAGGGGGCAATTCAGGGAATGCTTAGGTCCATTTCAGTAGCCTTCGTTTCATCCTGCTCTGTGTCATACCAAATAATGTGGCTCTAGCTACAGAAAAATGAGTGAGGTTTACAGGGAACCAGGAGAAGTTTTCAGGTTTGAAGAAAAAAGGAGTGTGGGGTAGGCAAAAAGAAGAGATTATGGAAATGAAGTGAGCAAGTAAAACATTTTTCTGATTTTAACACAGACATTTATAACCATACCCATTCAGAAAAATATACCAAGGGAGATTCCATAGATCCCAAACAATCTCTCAGGGGTCTTAGTTAAAAATTTGGGGTTTTCAGCAATATATTCTATAATGAGGAAAGTAAGAATGGGAGTTATTTCAGGGTTCATGAGGGCCGGCCCAGTCCAATGTCTCTGGGATGGTGTTGGCTGAGTCTCTGATGTTTTCCGAAATTGCAGGCAGTAGTCAGAGACTGGCCCAGAGGTCCAGGTGTGGTCAGGAACATGGTCAGGTACCCCTTTTAGGTGTGAGATATGAATCCAAGAGGCAACTCGCTTTAATTTTGCAGCACAATAGTTAAAAGTACCTGGACCAGGCACAGTAGCTAGCATCTTAGCACTTTGGGAGGCCAAGCCAGGAGGATCGCTTGAGTCCAGGAGTTTGAGACCAGCCTGAGCAACATAGTGAGACCTCATCTCTACAAAAAATAGAAAAATTATCCAGGTGTGGTGGTACGTGCCTGTAGCCCCAGCTACCAGGGAGCCAAGAGGATCACTTGAGCCCAGGAGTGTAAGGCTACAGGGATACAGTGAGCTATGATGACACAACTGCACTCTAGCCTGGGTGACAGAGCAAGACCCTGTCTCCAAAAAAAAAAAAAAAGTACCTGGAAAGTTCCTTCTCAGCAGGGCTGTGGGGAGTCTTTTAGCTGGTGTCTTTTCCAGCACACAAAGTCACCTGCCTGTAATAATCCATGA
The DNA here is from genome assembly GCF_020740605.2 of Lemur catta. Lineage (NCBI taxonomy): Eukaryota > Metazoa > Chordata > Mammalia > Primates > Lemuridae > Lemur > Lemur catta. Next base: position 94,506,422 of record NC_059136.1, on the reverse strand, counting down.
TCCACCAAGCCTTTGGCCCCCTGGGAGCCCACTATGGAAAGACTCTGCTACCAGCTTTGCATTGTTTGTTAAAGTTTTAAGAAGTCATTGCAATAATGCAGCATTTCCCCTTGAGTAGGCCTGGCTAGCATAAGCCCTGGTCTAGCCTCATAGTTCTTCCTGTTATTCTTTCATAAGGTGCTAAGCAATGTTTGCTAGAAGGAGTAGATCTAAGATGAAGCAAAACTAGTGGGCGGGCTTTTGGCCAAGGGAGGTTAAAATCCTGTTAACTTAGCTAATGGAGTTTCTGTTGTGTCATTTGTCCATTCTATGAACCTGGAGGATTGGGGTGATAGGCACAACGGAAATGTATTATGGGCCAGATTTTGCAAATGGACCGAACAACTTGTTCAGTAAATGAGTCCCATGATCGCTATGTAGCTTGGAAGGGACTCCCTAGGCCAGAATGGCTCTTTCTAACAATATTTTGCCTACCATGAAGGCAGTAGCCCTCCGACAAGCAAATGTTGCTGCCCAATAAGAAAACATGCGAACCAGGACCAGCTCATACTTACCATTTTGAGATGGTGACATCTGGATGAAATCTAACTGCCACACTTCAAATGGCCCTGTAGCCAAAGGAAAATGACTGTGGGAGCCGTTAAGTGCGTGCCAGGGTTGTTTTGGACCTACAGTCCACCATGAGTATATTTTTTTGGCTATTGTGGAAGATAGTTTCCAGAAATAGTTTTCCCCATGACATCATTTTCTTGGGGGCCCAATGAGTCATTTCATGAATAAATCAAAGGGGAGGTAATTGAGCACCTATGGGAACCATGGGGTTTTTTTAGGGCTTGTCCACAATTCTCTACTTGGGTCAAATACACCTCCCTTTTGCTGCGGCGGATTTGTTTCTCTTGAGGGGCTGATGCCTGTTAATACCGTGCAAGAGTGTCAGCGAGGGTATTGGCAGGACAGACGGTGCATTCTCGTGTAGGACAGGCCATCTCTTCCAGGGAGCATTCTTTGCCACAGCGTCAGCTAGACCATTTCCTTTTGCTTCTTCAGCGTGACATTTTGAATGCCCAGGAGTATTTATGGCTGCCAGCCGCTTTGGCATTGGGATTGCTTCTCATAGCTCTGAGACTTGGTGCCCGATTCGTACAGGTTGCCCATATGAGGTGAGAAATCCCCTGTTTCCATAGCCTGCTGAAATCACGGGCTACTCCAAAAGCGTATCGGCTGTCAGTGCATACATTTGCCACTTTTCCTTCAGCCAGTTGGCAAGCTCTGGTTAACACTATTAATCCAGCCATCAGGGCTGACTTCACTCCTTGGAACTGGGCACTTTCTATCATGTCTACTGTGGAAGTGACGGAGAATCCTGCCCTGTAATGTCCCTGATTGTCCCTTAATCAGGACGATCTGGGAACCAAATTAATTCAGCATTCTTGATAAGAATTTCCTGTAAACCTGCCCTAGGGGAGAGTAGGATGTCAGCAGTGGACTGCAGCCGTGTTCTTCCTCTGGTGGTTTGCCTGGAAGAAGGAACCGGGCGGCAGGGTTAAGAGTGTTACTACACTTCAAAGTGATGTTAGGGGCACAAAGCAGGACACTTTACAGGTGGCGAGGCAGCCGTCAGAACAGTGCTGGGTGTGGTGAGAGTTTAGGAGAGATGCCACAGAATGGGGGGCATAGGTCATTAGTGGAGACCCCAGGACAAATTCTTCCACATTCTTACACAAAATGGCTATAGCTGACATGGTCCTTATACGGGCTATCTTCTTGCCCCTGGGTCTAGCTGTTGGCTGAAATAACCAATTGGCCTGTGACTGTCACCATGTTTTTGAGTTGATACCCTAGGGCATGTCCATTTATTTCATGTACAAAAAGGAAAAACGGAAGACTGTAGTTGGGGTGGCCTAAAGCGGGTGCCTGTGTCAGAACCCGCTTCCAGTCCTCTGTGTGTCATTGTTCCCTTTCTTCCCAGCCGACTGCGTCTGGTTCGGTCTGTTTTACTTTCTTATATAAGGGCCGAACCATTAACGAGTAATTTGGAATCCAACTTCTACAATAGCCCATTAACCCTAAGAACCCTCTCAATCGTCTTTTTGATTGGGGCACAGGAAAGGCCGTGAGGCAGAGTCTCTCGGATTTATTAATAGCCCCTCCAGGGAAATCATATGCCCTGAGTATTTAACTTGAGGGAGACAACATTGCAATTTATCTCTTGACACTTTGTGTTCCTCCAAGCAAGCTGTTTGTACCAAATATATAGTGTCTTCCCTGCATGCTATCAGGGAGGATGAACACAATGACAAATCATCCACATGCTGAATTAAGAAAGATCTATTTGGAAAAGCCATAGCATCTAAATCTGCCTTTAATAGTTGAGACAAATAAGCAGGAGTCTCAGAATAACTCCAGGGCAAGACCATCCATGTGTCCTGTGATCTTCCCCAGCCAGTGCCAAAAGATACTGGCTATTCTGCTGTACAGATATGCTGAAGAAAACACTGCATAAGTCAATGACAGAGAAGTGGCTGGTGGTGACAGAAATATTGGACAGCAAGATGTGTGGGTTGGGGACAACAGGATGCCTAGTAATTATTATTTTATTTATGGCCCTTGGGTCCTGAATGAATCTCCAGCCTTTTCCATTTGGCTTTTTATTGATAACTGGGAGGACAGGCATATTGCAAGGGCAGGTGTATGGTCTTATGAGTCCCTTGTCTAAGCAGTCCTGAGTGCTTGGTTTGATTCCTATAATAGTAAGGCTTCAGGGCTGAGGGGCATTGCTTAATGTTTGGCAGGGGGTTAAATCTATCTATGGTTATCTCTATAGGAACTGCTGACTTAATTCCTCCAATACCCATGGAAGAACTTGCCCATAAAGAATCTAGTACTTTGGACAAGAAAGGTGCTAATTTCCCCTGTCTAAATTCTTGGTTAGCTTTAGCAAGCATAACATTACATGTTGGTTTTTGTAAGTCTTCTGTGACTCCTCAGCTGAGAATCAATTTTCCCTTCTGTGAAAATGAGATGTGGGCATTGTGCTGTCCCAGCCAATGTGTGGGGGTGCTATCCACTATAGGAAAGCATGTTGTCCTATTACTTCTCCTGATTGAACTGAAGGGGATTTGACTTAAAAGCTGGAATTGGGGAGTTTGAAACCCCTAACATTGAACTTTTCCTTTACTCCAAAGGAGAGAGTTTTTAACCAAGGTAGGGTTGAGGACCACCAGTGAAGCACCAGTGTCCACAAGGGCGCTGCTATCATCCCCGTTTATGAATATTTCTATTTCCTCTAGTGTGTTTCTTAGAAGTAGGCAGAAAACCCTCTCTACTCCCTCAGAACATCCTTATTCTGGTTTTGTAGTTCCTTTGGTGTATTCCTCTGGGAGCTTCTACCCCTTTGTGCCAGCGTCCATTTATAGTTTTGCAATCTTTTCTTTTCGCAACAGTGGCAAATTGCTTCCTCTTTGGCTTTTTGGGATCTCTGGGTGGAACAGAATCTTTGTGACTTTCCAACTTGCTTACCAAGTTGCTTTAGTTGTAAACTCATGATCTTAGAGGCTGATTCCTTTTCCTTCTTAATGATTGTTATGACAGTTGGTCAGCTAGGGTGACTCGGTGGCTGATGGGCAAAGAAGCCCAAGCCACTTTATATCTCTCTAGCAAGGTCACTAACTCACCATCTAAGCCTTGTGCAAATCCAGAATTTAGCAAGTTGTCACTTCTACCATGCTCAAAGTTTTCAGGAGGTATCCCTGAATGTTGTTTGGATGTTTTTCAAACGTGATATAAACATCAGATATGGTGTCATTTGGGTGTATTTTACATTGCTGTACCTTTGCCTAATCTATAACCTTAGAGAATATCTGTGGTCAATTCTCAGAGAGGCAATTGCAAAGAGCCTGGCATTTCTCTCTCTGATTTGTATCTATTTTTGTCAAAATCTTCTAAAGGCTGTTTCCAATCCACTATCCTAAACTATTCTTCAGCTTTATTTTGGAGGACCATTAGCTTGATCAGCTGCTACAGGTCAGAAAAACCCTAGATCATAGATCTTAAGAATTATTTGGAATTCTTTGGCAAACCCAAGGGGGTCTTGAGCTGGGTCGGGGAATCCAGATACCAGGGCCCTTCACTTTGACTTGATCCAGAACGTATACAGTATGTTAGGACCCCTCTCCCAGTGGGTTTTGTTCCAAAAAGAGCAACTACTATTTTATTTTCTCCTCTAGATATTTCTAGTTCCTTTGTGAATGAGGTGACAGAATAGGGGAAGGAGGAGGAGGAAAAATGAAGTCATCTAGACAGGGAAGTTCAGAGAGCAGAGGGTTAGGAGGAGCAGAATGAGAGACAATTTTCCCATGCCTTCCTGATTTCAGAAGTGGCTTCTGCTAGTTTCTTTAATTCTGAGAGAGTCTCAAATATTTTTTTTATTAACTTCCTGAAAAAAGGCAAGTTTATCATTCCATTTTGGATGATTCTATTAATAGGTGCAGCTAAAGTACAACTCTCATTCATTTTCCCTGCTTCAGGAGCTTAATTTCTCTAAGTTTGCATGCAAGAAACCCAATCTGGGAATATCAAAAGTTCCACATTTTGGAAACCTGAGACCTAGGTTAGTCCTTAGTAAGATCTTCCGGTTTACACAAATTCTTGCAAGTCGAAGTGCTGTAATTATCAAACATAAAACCAGCTGTGGTGCCCAAAGTGGGCCTCCCTCCTTACCTTTCTTCAGCTTTGGAGGATGTTTCCCATTTTTCTTTAAAAGGAAGAACCGAACTGTGGCCTAGAGTTTAGTGTAGTGCATCAGAGTGTGCTGACTGCAGGTGCACCACTGAGTTGTTTCTGGCCTCTTATGTGTCCCAGTTTCTCTCTTTAAGGGTCTGTCACCTCTGACAGGTCTTAAAATGCAAAGTGATCAGCTCTCATATGTGTTTCCTGGAGAAATCTTCTTTTAATTAATTTGTTGGGGGATTCCCTGTAGGGCCACTGTATACCATGGGAAGTCACCCCTGACACTCCCACGGGGCCCCTGGTCACCCAGGGGAGAATTTTGGCTGGGAGAAGCAAAATGCGCTTTCTCTTTGGAGATAAGGAACTCAGCCTCTAATTCAGCTATGAAAAGGACAGTTCAGTTTCTCATGCAAATGAGCAGCAAGCCAAATGAGATTAATTTTGGAAGGAAAAGGCAATGGCAAAGACCACTTAAAATATACCTCCAAATCAAAATTAGGATCCCAAATAACAACTTTCTAGGAAAAGAACAGACAGCTCAAAATTAACCAAGGACTGTCAACCGAGAGAGGGGGGTCTGAGGCTCAGGAAGACTTACCAGGAGAAGCTCGGAGTTGGGGGGCTCAAGGGGACCAAGACAGTACCTAGCACCAAGTTTGGGCAACTGCTCCAGAAGGGGGTTCTGAGTCTTCTCTGAGCCCCATGTTGGGCACAAGGAATTGACAACAGAAAAACCAAATTCTGTCACGATATTTAGAGAGGTTAATTCTGAGACAACATGAGTGACCACAGCCTAGAAAGACACAACCTCAAGCGTTCCTAAGAAAGTGCATCCAAAGCAGTCAGGTTACAGTTTGGTTTTATACATTTTAGGGAGACAGGAATTGCAGGTAAAATCATAAATCAATACATGCATGGTGTATATTAGTTTGGCCTAAAAAAGAGGAACATCTAGAAGTTGGGGCTTACAAATCATAAGTGGATTTAGGGATTCTGTTTTTTTTTTTTTTTGAGACAGAGTCTCACTCTGTTGCCCGGCTAGAGTGAGTGCCGTGGCGTCAGCCCAGCTCACAGCAACCTCAAACTCCTGGGCTTAAGCGATCCTCCTGCCTCAGCCTCCCAAGTAGCTGGGACTACAGGCATGTGCCACCATGCCCGGCTAATTTTTTCTATATATATTTTTAGTTGGCCAGATAATTTCTTTCTATTTTTAGTAGAGATGGGGTCTTGCTCTTGCTCAGGCTGGTCTCGAACCCCTGACCTTGAGTGATCCACCCGCCTCGGCCTCCCAGAGTGCTAGGATTACAGGCATGAGCCACCGCGCCCAGCCAAGGATTTAGGAATTCTTAATCTGTCTATTGGTTGAGAGAGTTAACCTTTATCTAAAACTTTGGAGTCAGTAGGAAGGAATGCTTAAGCCAAGATGAGGGGGTCTGCTATCTGTCCTGTGATGCCATACCAAAGCCAGGCTGGGAAATAAGCCACGTTGTACTTACTGTGTCAAAGACACCAGTTTTAAAGAGATTTTATGGCTTATAAATCGTGACTCTCCAGGCCCCCTAGAAAGGAATTTGAGCATGACAAAAACAAGTCAGAGTTCAGTCTTCAATCTCTCTCTCTCTCTCTCTCTCTCCCCCTTCCCCTGAACCCCTTGTTGGAGCTTCCTGCCACATCCAAACTTCCTGTCAACCTCCCAACAGCATCTTCATCTCTCTGGACCTGTGAGTAATAAACTTCTTCTATTTCATGCATTTTGGTTTCACTTCCTCATTACATCTCACCTGACACACACACCCAAACTTGACCTTCCTCCCAACAAAGCAGGCTGGAGCTTATGGCCACTCTCAAGAGAGAGACCTTGAGACCAAATTAGAAAAAAAAACAATCCTAACAACAGGAAGCACAGGAGGTCAAAGAAGTCAAAGTCCCTTAGTCAGGCTGGAGCAGTAAATGCAGGGTGGGGAGGGGAGAAATGAGGCTGCTGGGATCATGAAGGCCTGGGCCCCAGCTCAAGGGGAGTCAAAGATGAGGGGAGTCTGCTACCTGTCATGTGAGGCCATACCAAAGCCAGCTTGGGAAATAAGCCACGTTGGGAAAAGGGAAGAGGCACATTCAAAGGTGGGTTTTAGAAAGATCACTCTGGCTGCAAAGAGGCAAGTGGAATGGAGGAGCAGAAGTAGCTCTGGAGTTGGGGAAAAGGTGTCGCTGAGGCAGTAGGGATGGGTTGGTGAGGAAGAAGGGACGGTTGTAGGTAAGGTCTAGGCCGGCATTCTCCTTCTGCCCATGGCCACATGGAGGAGCATGATTTAAGAACGACCAGCTTCAGAATCTGACAGATAAGGCTTAAATCCTGGCTTCACCAGCCCCTAACCAAGTGACCTTAGGCAAGTTCCCAAAACAGAATATTTTCATATGAATTTTTATATGTCTCATAGTGCCTCCCACATAGCAAGCACCCAACAAATGATGGCCCTCATCATATTTATTAATCAAAACTAGGCACAGGTGTGTTAACATTGATATGCATTTAAATACTCCAAACAGGATTTACATTCATATTTTTTATGTTACATGTATTATGAAATATATTAATGATGATAAAATTGGCAACTTTGAAAGGAAAACAGCAGCCACAGAGGGCCTGTGGGTGTGGGTGGCAGGAGGCGCTGGCACCTGTGCCTTGGCAGTAGCAGGCAGGTGAGGCTGAGGTCTGGTGCAGAGAATGTCCCCGAGCACTCGAGCCACCACCTTCCTTCCACAACCCCTCACATCCGCCCCTCCTCCCAGGCCTCGCCAGTGAGTCTCCTTCCTGCTTCCACCCCTCAGCCGGTCACTGGCTGCGTGGATGCCCAGTCTCGCCCCTCTCTTACAAGACCGTGTTCTGGGACCATAGAAACCCATTCTGGTTCTGCAGACCTCTCCACGCCACAGTGGGAACCAGTGGGCCCCAGAAACGGTCGTTAGGACCATGGTGACAACTGCTGGTCCCATGACCTCGTCAAGTTTCTTCACTCTTTAGGCCTCTGTTTCCTGACCTGCAAAGGCGACTGAAGACCTTGTAAGACATCACTGAGCACTAGACACAAAGCTCCTAACGTCAGCCTCGCACAAAGTGAGCATTCAGCAAATGGTAGCTGGTCTTACTAAAAAAGTCTCTCATCTCCGACTATAACAGGTTTATATTTCAGAAGAACGGAAGGCAGTGAGGTTTTACCATGTATTTTAAAAACGGAAACAACTTCCTAATGGTGATATTAATTTTCTACTGAATGAAGTAAAGGAATTTTCACTGCACATTAACTTCACATTAACTGGATTCTACTCCACATGAAGGATAATGAATTTAGCTGTCACTCTCCAGCCTGCAGGGCTGCAGGGAGCCCTGGCATCAGGGGAACAAGTGGATTCTCATCACAGCTCTGTCCCTCGCTAGCAGATCTTAACTAATGTATTTACCGCCCTGAGTCTCAGTTTATACCACCTTTTCTGTAAGTGAGGGATGTGAATTAAAATGGACTCCAACATTAGTGTGTGTCTCTCATTAGAGACATGCCCATAAAGACTTGCAAGGCCACACAGCCCTGGCACACAATGGGGGCTTCGTAAGTTCTTCCTGAGGAAGCAAGAAAATCTCAATGCGCCACACAGGAAGTGAAATGATTTCTTCAGTAATGAGGCCAGGATGAAAATTCATGATCCAGTATGTGATTTCGTATTTGCCCTGTCTTTAACTAACTCACCAACTCTGTACTCTAAAACCCATAGTCAGAAGAAAATGGAAACAGGACAATATACTTCCTTCAGCATCAGCTGCTTTATCTCCAAGCACCGTTTGGTTTTATTTCCATAGCTCCTGGAGAACACTGACTTTTTGATCTGAAGTAGATCTTAACTCTCTCTGTCCCTTTTCTAAAACAAGTGCAAAGTAATCATTTCATTGCTCTAGTATTTCCTTATAGTCTGAAATAAACCCTTGAAAACACTTTGGTGAAGACATGCTATCTTTCATCCATATCATGTTCAGTGATTTGAAAACTTACTGAGACAATTTTTGCAATGTTCACTTTTTATTTCATTGAGCTCTAACTCATTCTCCTCCTGCTCCTAATGATCCTAACTCTCTCAGGCTTCCTTCTTGGCAGTTCTTTTGTGCTTTGTAAGCTCTTGTGTGTCTACTAGGTTGTTCTTCATTTCCCTCCCCTGCCTGATGGGTTTCTACAACTCCTTTACACCATTGTAATAAGTACTAGTAGTTTTATTTCTGTATCACATCTTCTCTAACTCCTCTATGTTTAGATAGATGTGACATCACTTTGTCACCGTGAAATGACGAATGGACTGGGGTGAGATGATATTTCCCTAACAAAACAACTTACTTTTTTCTGGCATTAGTTTGGAAATCCATGAACCACATTCATGAAGCAATAGGAGAAAAATTAAATTAAGTAGTTGCTATTTGGGCAAATTTTTTTTTCTTTCTTCATATTTATTATCTTCATTTCCAGTGAGCTAAAAATGAGATATTTACCTATTACTAAAACTAAATCACTTCCCTGGTTATAACCAGATTCTTTTTCATTTGATTATTTTGTTTCAGATCTTCAGAATCTCTCTTAAAATAAACAGGTAGCGAGATCCAGATCTCTCCTGCAGCTGGTGACACAGTGGACAGTGGCTTCCCACCCCAGTCTGCCACCAGAGCACTCCAGCAGCATCGAATGCCACAAGCACTGGGCTGTGGATGGTTTTTGTGGGTTTCTGCTGGAGGCCAACAGCCTCTCTGGGAGACCAACCTGAGGGAGCAGATTTATCGCCCCAGTTTTCTGAGTCAAGGGAAACAAGAGGACTAGCAAGTTTGGTTTGGGGCAAAGCTAAATTGTTTGGTGCATGTGGAGATTGGGCGCCTGTGGGACAACCAAGCATGGGAAGTTGGACGTCAGGGTGTGAACTCAGGACGGAGCTGTGGGTGGGACACACAGACATACCGGTCAAGTACGGTATAGGAGGTAATTGAAACAACAGGAGGAAAGATGCTGAGAGGGAGGCGGCCTGCAAAACCACTCTGAGGACCATTCGTATTTCTTTAAGGAATGAACATGGAAATGGGAATACCCGACAGAAATCAAAAAGGAACAACCTGAGAAACAGAGGTAGACTCAGAAGAATATGGTATCACAGAGAAAAACAGAAGAAAGCGAGTCAAGAAAGAGGGCCTCACCAAGAATGAAAAATGCTATAGAGAAGTAAAATAAAATAAGGACTGAAAAGTATCCTTTTTTATTGAGCTATAATTCACATATCATAAAATTCACCCTTTTAAAGTTTACAACTCAGTGATTCTGTTTTATTCACAAAGTCGTGGAACCATCACCACAATCTAATTTGAGAACATTTTCATCACCCCCAAAAAGAAACTTATTAGCAGTCACTTCCCATTCTCCCCTCTCCCTGAGCTGCTGGCAACCACTAATTTACTTTCTGTCTCTGTGGATTTGCCTCTTCTAGGTATTTTATATAAATGGAATCATACACTATGTAGCCTTTTGTGTGGCTTCATTCATTAGCACATTTTGGGGATTCATGTATGTCACAGTATATATGAGTATGCCATTCCTTTTCATGTTCAAATAATATTCCACTGTATAGCAAGCGATTTTTACAGCATGTTTGCTCCTTTACTCTCAAAAAGATGTAAAAACTTTCCTGAGGGTAGAGAAGAGAAAAGTAAGGAAGTTTCCTTCTCTCCCCTGGGTTCTCACGGGAATCTCTACTCTCCACTGTCCCCGTAGCAGTGGGGGCCAACAAAGCAGTGTTTGTTGCCAACTACTTTGGCACAAAGACATGAGCAGAGACAGAAAGCCGTAGAGGATTCAGAGACTTCTGAGTGTTTTGTGTTATGTACCCACATATTGTTTCTCTTTTTTATATACTATGTGGACATTATCATGTTGATAGATTTTTAATTGTTCCCAGTTTGAAGTTATTATGAATAAAACCGCCATAAAATTCAGATACAAGTCTTTTCATGGGCATATGTTTTCATTTCCCTTGAGTAAATACCTAAAAGTAGAATTGCTGGGTCACAGATAGTGATGTGTTTAATTTTGTAAGAAATTGGCACACTATTTAACAAAGTAGTTGCATGATCATATCCTCCCATAGCAATATGTGAGTTCTAGTTGCTCCACACCTTTGCCAACACTGTGTATTGTCAGGGGTTTTATTCTGGGGTAACTTTAATGAAGTAGCATCTTGTTGTGGTTTTAATTTGCACTTTGCTGGTAACTAAAGATGTTGATCACCCTTTTGTGTTCTTGTTGGACATTTGTAGTCTTCATTTATGTATCTGTTCAAGTATTTTGGTCATTCTTAGATAGAATTGTCTTCTTATTCTTGAGTTCTAGGTGCAAGGACTTTGATATATACGTGCATTGTGACTATTTTCTCCCAGTCTGTGGTTTTCACTGATTTTATAGTGTCCTTTAAAGAGCACGAATTTTTAATCTTGATAGAGTCCAATTTGTAATTTTTTTTATTTTTAGAGTGTTTTGTGCCAAGAAATATTTCCCTACCTCAAATGGTAAAGATTTTTTTCCTATCTTTTCTCCTTTTTAGTTTCTACATTTAGGGTAATGATACATATTAAATTAATTTTTACATTTAATGTGAGGTATGCATTGCCATGTATTTTTTTGTTCAGTTAGAAATTATTTAATCTCTAACCACTAAAAAAAGTTATCTATTTCCATGTTTAATTACTTTGGCACTATTGTTGAAAATCAGTTGACCATATATGTGTGAATCAGATTGTGGACTCCATTCTCTATGTGTATCTTTACATCAATAGTCAGTCTGCAAACCAAGTCGTTTAGGTCCTTCAACTTTGTTCTCCTTTTTCAAAATTATTGTGTGTTTCCATATAGATTTTAGAATCAGATTGTGGATTTCTACCTTCTGCCCAAAATTAAGCCTTCCAGGAATTTTTTATTGGGATTATGTTGAATCTATGAATCAACTTGGGGAGATTTTACATCTTAGCAACATTGAGTTTTCCAAAACATGGTATATCTCTCTACTTACATAGGTCTGTTTAAATTTCTCCCAGCAATGTTTTGCAATTTTAAGCATGTAATGTAATGTCTTGCACATGTAATGTACATTGACTTTTGAGAGTATTCGATTCCATTATAAAAGATGAAAATGTTTATAGTTTGTCATATTGGCAAAAATTGTAAACCTTGGCAAAAACTTTTAAAGTGTTTTAAGTATAGATAACATAGTAAGCAAAATCTTATTTAGAATAGACAGTTCATAAGATATGTTAGGTAAAGATAAATAGTTACAAAGCAGAGCACGTGTGTGCCAAATGCAGGTAGAAAGGATGGAAGGAGCAAAAATGCCTAATATTCATGAAGCACCTGGATATTAAATATTCATGATACACTAAATATGCTGGAGGTACTAAATATTCGGGATATATGAAATATGTATGAGACATATGCAGGACTAAATATACAAGAAGCACAAAATATTCAAGATACACTAAATATTCATGGACACTCAATGTTCAAGAGGCTTTAATTTACCACCCATTAGTGACATCCATTCTGGCCCTAAGAAACACAAAACCCATGGCTCTTCAACAAGCTAATAGCAGGCTACCCCTGTGGATACATTTTCCTGTGCCTGCATCTTTCTGATAGAGCAAGCATGTGTCATCGGCCCAGGACACCCTCTGTCTATGTCCCTCTTGCCCAAACCTCAGCTCCTGTTCCTGTGACCACACCATCAGAGGGGGAGGCTGATGAGGCAAAAGGTGGGACAGGACAGGTGAACACACGTAGCCCAGGACCACACAGTGTGGTTCTTCCACTCACCTGCACCCTCTCCAAAGTGTGTTAAAACATCCCATATCCTTCTCTTTGATTTTTTTGGCCTTGTGTTGTTAATTGATTAAACAAAACATGTGATTTGGGTTTTAACTTGATGTTTTACTTTGGCCTGTGATCCTTTCTGTTCTGTTACATCCAGGACAGCATCAAAATAATTTTCCAAGAAATACTACATCTTTTGCTAATTTATTCCTAAGTATTTCATAGTTTTTGATGCTATTATAAATGCAGTTTGTTATTTCACTTTTTAATTATTTGTTGCTAATATGTAGAAATACAACTTGTTTTTATACATTAACTTTTGTCCTGTGACATTGTTAAATTCACTTATTAATTCTAAAAGTTTTCTTTTGGTAGTTTGCTTCCTTAGGATTGTATACAATTATGTTCTCTGTGAAGATAATGTTACTTTTTACTTTCCAATCTATGTGCCTTTTTTATTTCTTGCCTTATTTCACTGGCTAGAAAATAGTTTTAAATAGAGAGTGAACATCCTTGCCTTGCTTCCTGTGTTGGGGAAAGTGTTCAATATATCGCCACTATAGGGTTAGCCATATCAAATTGGAAAATATCCTTTCTGCTCCTACAAGGCTGAGTGTTTTTATCATGAGTGCTTTTTTTGTCAAGTGCTTTTTCTGCATCTATTGTGATGATCATATGGTGTTTCTCATTTATTGTATTAACATGATGAATTGATTTGATGGATGTTTTTCAATTTTGATTCACTTTTGTATTCCTGGTGTAAACCTCACTTCATAATATATTATCATTTTCATATATTACTAGAATCCACTTGTATTAAAAATGTTTTTTCTGGGAAAATTGGATAGCCACATGTAGAAGATTGAAACAGGATCCACACCTCTCAGCTTGCACAAAAATCAACTCACAATGGATAACAGACTTGAATCTAACTTATGAAACTATAAGAATTCTGGAAGAAAACATTTGAAAACTTTTACAGACATTGGCCTAGGGGAAGAATTTAAGAAGAAGACCCCAAAGGCAATCCCAGCAACAACAAAAATAAATAAATGGGACCTGATCAAACTAAAAATCTTCTGCACAGCTAAGGAAACTATCACGAGAGCAAACAGACAACCTACAAAATGGGAAAAAATATTCGCATGTTACACATCCGATGAAGGGCTGATAACTAGAATCTATTTAGAACTCAGGAAAATCAACAAGAAGAAAATCCAACAACCCCATTAAAAAGTGGGCAATGGACATGAACAGAAACTTTCCAAAAGAAGACAGAGTAATGGCCAAGAAACATATGAAGAAATGCTCAACATCTCTAATTATTAGGGAAATGCAAATCAAAACCATAATGAGATATCACTTATCTCCAGTGAGAATGGCTTTTAGCAAAAAGTCCCAAAACAACAAATGTTGGCATGGATGTGGAGAGATAGGACCACTCATCCACTGCTGGTGGGACTGCCAACTAGCAGCAACCTCTATGGAAAGTAACATGGAGATACCTCAAAGAGCTAAATGTAGAACTACCATTTGATCCAGCAATCCCATTACTGGAATCTACCCAAAGGAAAAAAAAGACATTCTATAAAAAAGACATCTGTACTTGAATGTTTATAGCAGCACAATTCACAATTGCAAAGATGTGGAAACAACCCAAATGCCCATCAATATATGAGTGGATTAATAAAATGTGGTATATGTATACCATGGAGTTTTACTCAGCCACAAAAAACAATGGTGATCTAGCCTCTCTTATATTATTCTGGATGGAGCTGGAGCCCATTCTACTAAATTGTATCACAAGAATGGAAAAACAAGCACCACACATACTCACCATCAAATTGGTATTAATTGATCAACACTTAAGTGCACATATGGTAGGAACATTCATCAGATGTTGGGCAGGTAGGAGGAGGGTGGGGTTTAGGTATATTCACACCTAATGGGTGCAGTGCACACTGTCTAGAGGATGGACATACTTCTAGCTCTGACTCTGACAGGACAAAGGCAACATATGTAACCTAAATATTTGTATCCCTGTAACATTCCGAAATAATATATGTGTATGTATACACACACACACACACACACACACACACACACACACACACATATATTGTTTGTTTGTTTGTTTCAAAGGGTTTCGCTCAGTCACCCAGGTTGGATGAAGTGGCACAACCATAGCTCACTGTAGCCTCAAACTCCTGGGTTCAAGCAATCCTCCCACCTCAGTCTCCCCAGTAGTGGGGACTACAGGTGCACCACCATACCTAGGTAATTGGGGTTTTTAAAACTTTTTTTAGAGACGGGGTCTCCCTATGTTGCCCAGGCTGGTCTCAAACTCCTAGCCTCAAGCAATCCTCCTGCCTCAGCCTCCCAAAGCACTGCAGTTACAGGTTTGAGTCACGATACCTGGCCCACGTGTAAACATTTTGTCAAGGATTTCTGCATATAAGTTCATGAAGACTATTGGTCTATCATTTTCTTTACTATAATGTGTTTGTCAGGTTTTGGTATCAGGCTTATGCTGTCTCTCTCTATTTTTTGAAAGAAATTACATAATATTAGTGTTCTTTCATTATTCCTTCCTCATTGATTGAAAGACTTCAACAGTGAAGGCACTGGCCCTAATATTTTCCTTGTGGGAAGCTTTCTAATTATGAATTCAATTTATTTAATAACTACAAAGCTATTCAGATTTTCAATTTCTTCTTAACTTTGGTAGTTTGTATCTTTTAAGAAATTTATCCATTTTATAGAAGTTATTAAATATGTTGGCATAGAGGGATTTCTAAAAATATTTCCTCATTATCCAATTATTTATCTGTAAGCTCTGCAGTGATACCGTCTTTCATTCCTAATGTTATTGATTTGTGCTTCTTCTGTCTTTTTCTTCTAAGTCTTGATTGAAGTTTATTAATTTTATTAATCTTTTCTAAGAACTTACCTTGGTTTGTTAATTTTCTCTATTTTTTTTTTGTTTTCTGGAAACTTAACTGATTTTAGATCTTTTTTATATAGGACTTTAAAGCTATATGTTTCCTTATAATTATTGCTTTAGATGCATCATGTAAATTTTGTAATGTGTGTTTTTATTATCATTTAGTGAAAAATATTTTCTGATTTCCATTATGATGTCTTCTTTATCCATGAATTATTTAGAAATGTGTCACTTAATTTCCAAATATTTGGAGGACTTTTTAGATATCTTGCAGCTATTGGCTTCTAATTTAATTCTGATGTAGTCAAAACACATACTCTGCAAGATCTTTTAAAACTCTTTTTTTACATTCTAACATATGGTATCATGGTGTAAGGCTGGTGGCAGGTACCCCTCCCTTCCCTAATGAAAAAGAAGAAGCCCCTCCTATTCCTCAATACCCACCCCAAAACTGAAACAAAGAAATTCCTTATTCCTCGTGCTGACATCTCCTGGCCAAAGAAGCTCCCATCCCCCAACCCTAAGAAAGTATATAAACCCACTCAGACTTCTGGGCGGGGCGGCTTCTCTGGTTCCACTCGTGGGACTGTGAGGCTCACCCAGGTCCCTCTCTCGGGACCTGTTACCCCCACCTGGGAGTGCTCCAATAAAGCCTCTTTACTTATCCCTTTCAACTCTGCTCATCTTTCTTTCTCTGGCGCCGGCCACTCCAAAAAACCTTACACATGATAAACATTCCATGTGCACTTTAAAAAAATGTGTACTTTGCCATTGTTTGTTACAGGTTTCCGTAAGTGAAAATTAGGTCAAGTGGATTGATATTGCTCTCAGATCTTTTACTTTCTTACCAATTGTTTTCTACTTCTTCTAGAAAGTAGTGTTAAACTCTCCACCTATGATTGTTGATGTGTCTATTTCTTCCTTATTTACACCAGGTTTCTTCATATATTTTGAAACTCTGAGATATAGTCACATTCAGGACTTTTGTGATTTCCTATTAAATTTACCCTCTTATCATTTAAAGCAGCTCTCTTTGTCTTTGGTAATACTCTTTCTCTTAAATTCTACCTTGTCTGATGTGACTAAAGCCACAGTTTTCTGGAGTTTACTGTTTGCCTGGTATATCTTGTTTCATCCTTTTACTTTTACTCTGTGTCTTTACATTTAAAGTCTGTGTCTTGTGGGTAGCATAAAATGAGGTCTTTGACATAGGTTCTCCAGAATCAAATGTTGAGCCAGAGTTTGTTGTATAATGTATTTCTCATAATCAGCAACTGTGGAAAAGAAGGGTAAGTAGGATGGAACAGAGGAAAAATTCCAACTGTTCTGCAGTCTGGGCAGAGTCTCAGCTCAGCCCACAGGGAGCTCTGGAACCACCTGGCCTGAAAGAGCTGCCCCATGTTAGGCTGAAATGGCCAGGTCTTTATGCATCTGCCTCAAAGTAATAATTGGATGTGGAGCATGCTTTGGGTGAGGTGGTTCTCTGCAGCTGAGGCAAACCCTGCAGGAGCTCACAGATGAAGGCCCACATCTGACAGACAGGACAGTAAGTCCTTCCTTGCAGTGGGTCTGGTAGAGCATTTCCGTCTTTACCATAATCTTTACTCTCTTCCATCTATCTTTAAGTAGAATGTTTGGTCCATTTACATGTAATGTAATTATTGATATGGTTGGATTTTAATCTAACATTGTTTTCTTTGTTTTCTGTTGCTTCACATGACTTTGTTGTTCCTATTTTTCTTCTCCTGCTTTTACTTGGGTTAATCAAATTCTTTTTAGTATTCCATTTTATTTCTTGCATTGGCTTTTTAGTTATGCTTCTTATTATTTTTTTAGGCAGGTGGATCTCTAATTCATCGCAGACCACTGGTGGACCTCCATTTCCAGCCACAATAAAGTAACATAGACTGGATTTATCTTCCCATTCAAAACACTAAAAATTGAACAAAATTTATGAAGCTATAGTTCTCAGATATTGGACACCAGGCAGTGCTCCCTGATAAGACTTGCCTCATACGTTGTGACCAGGCAATGGAGATACCTCAAAGAACTACAAGTAGACCCACCATTTGATCCAGAAATCCCACTACTAGATATTTACCCAAAGGGAAAAAAGATATTTTATAAAAAAGACACTTGCACTTGAATGTTTTGTTGTTGTTGTTTGTTTGTTTGTTTTGTTTAAGACAGAGTCTTACTCTGTCACTGTGCTAGAGTGCCGTGGCGTCAGCCTAGCTCACAGCAACCTCAAAACCCTGGGCTGAAGCAATCCTCCTGCCTCAGCCTCCCGAGTAGCTGGGACTATAGGTGTGCATCACCACTCCTGGCTAATTTCTCTATTTTCAGTAGAGACAGGGTCTTGCTCTTGCTCAGGTTGGTCCTGAACTCCTGACCTCAAGTCATCCTCCCGCCTCAGCCTCCCAGAGTGCTAGGATTATAGGTGTGAGTCACCATGCCTGGCCAGCACTTGAATGTTTATAGCAGCACAATTCACAATTGCAAAGATGTGGAAACGACCCAAGCGCTCATCAATACATGAGTGGATTAATAAAATGTGATATATGTATACTGTGGAGTACTCAGCCATAAAAAATGGTGATCTAGTATTGTTTGTAAAAACCTGAATAGAATTGGAAACCATTCTTCTAAGTGAACTATCACAATAATGGAAAAATAAATACCACATGTACTCAATGCTAAGTGGGAACTAATCAATCAACACTTGTGTGCACATATGGAAGTAAAACTCAATGGAAATCAAGTAAGTGGGGTGGGAGGAGGGAAAGGGTCAATTCACACTTAATGGGTACAATGCACACTATCTGGGTGAAGGGCCCACTTATAAATTTGACTCAAACTGAACAAAAGCAAATTATGTAACCAAAACCTCTGTGCCCCCATAATATTCTGAAATTTAAAAAAACAGGAAGGCAAATCTCTTGATTGTTAAATTTTGCCATTAATAATAACCAATATTGTTAGAGTATTTCCAAATCAATTTTTGTTGCTCAATATTGATTGATTGACCTAAGCAATTTGACTTGAGTCCTTTAAGCTGAATCTTGTATGAAAAAGGAAAGTTCTTCAGGCTTATGAGGCGAGTACGAACATCCCCAGTGCTCTAAGAACACCTACTGATATCATAGTCATCCTACCTGCACTACCTCCATCTCGTTCCTCACAACAATCCTATGAGGACTATATTGCTACACAACTTTGATAAATGAGGAAAATGGGATTCAGAGAAGCTAGGCAGCTTATCCCAGTGTTACCTAGCCAATGGGAGGGGACGTCTAGTGGCCAGACAGCTAGCATTCTCCTGCTGTGACACACTTCTCTAGCTTTATCCTCCCAACAACGCTTTGAGGCAAGTTTCCCAGGTTTAGGATGATTAATAATCTGATCTAAGAACCCAGTGAGTGTTTGATCCAGGTCTTTTTGTCTTCATATATGGATGATACAAAAAAAATCAGTATCAAATCAGTATTACTACAACAAAATAATTCAATTCGTAAAATCGTGTCCACATCTGTGACTTGAGTGAAATCCCAGAAACCTTTTGTAGCTATTGCCACTGACATAGTATTAAGGAACAATGTGTTCCAAGAGTGTTTTGTTAACCACATTGTTACCACTGTAGATGGGTAAAGTTAATGCAGCCAAGGTCATTTCAATTTTTTTCTTTGATTAGCTGTGATCATCATGATGGTTTAGTAATTGAGAATATAGTCTAGACAGCAGCTGCAAAACCCGCACACACATACACACACCAGAAGATGCGGCTTGATTAAGGAAGCAGTCAATGCTCATCAGCATTCATTGTCCACTTACCACTGGGACATATTCTAGGAAGGCAGGGAGTATGCATCCTGCCCTCTCCACATCCATTTTTCCGGAGACTTCTTAGTAAGCACACCCACCGAAGACATAGAAAAGGAGAAAACATTACAGTAGTGTAGAAGGTCATGCCCTGCCTACTAATAGCATCGGGCTGGAAGATTCCTTGATGGGGGCAACAGAATAAATAAATCAGGATGAGAGGTTTATGAAATGCCTCTTTTCTGGGATGTGAGTGCGGCTGTCACTTGGTGATGAACTTGACTTCTCTGTAGCCTGTGAAGCTCCAAACAAAGAATGATTACTAGGTGTCACTCGGCACTAAGTTTAAAGCAGACAGTAAGGCTTGATTACCCAGAAACATAAACCTATCAGAATTTTTTATATCTTATGACTTTGGGGAGAAAAGCATGGATCACAAGGAAACCTGATTATTTTAAGATTTATTCAAAGAACGACTCTGCCAGTCATGCCCTGGGGTCAGTGCAGACTCAGCTGTATTTCCTGTGCATCGTCCAAAAGAAACCAGGGCAGGGCTCTGAAAGTTATGATTTCCTTAAGGTATTACAACAGCTTCAACCTTCAAAGAAAAAAAGGCTCCATTTTGTTCAGAATATTGCTCTCACTAAGTTACTAAGGCAGAGAGGTCGAAACACCTTTTTGGACAGACATTACAACAAAAGGCAGGCAAGCTCCACCAGTAAGTAATGAGATAATTTCATCAAAACATCTCAATCCCTCCACCTTCTGCCCATTGTTTCCCAAAGCAGAAGAAAATCAAATGTCTACATGGATGGAAGATCAGCAGTGCTAAGTGGAGGATGGTCCCTATTTCATGCAGGCAGGCCTTCGATTGATGAAGTCTCCCCTCCCTCCTCCTCCTCCTCCTCCTCCCTCCCCCTCCTAGTCCATCCTCTGCCTTCCCCTGCCCCTCATCTTCCCCCTCTTCCTCCTCCTCCTCCAGTTATCATAGTGCTCAGGACTCTGCTACTATCACTGGTTGCAGTCAATATTTTTGATATTGCTTTGGTGGAGCTTTATCGATCACATATCATTCACTTATTTATTCATTTACAACAAATACCTTTTGAGCAGGCACCCTGGAGATAGAGAGCACAGCACAAAAGAGCTCACAGTCCAAATAGGTACATAGGTTTACAGTCAGATACACTCCAATGCCCTCGAATGGACAGAGGCAAAGTGCTGTGGGTGCACAGAGGCTGTGCAAACTCATGGTGCCCTGGGGCTGGGAATCAGGTGTGATCAGTCAAAATTTCATAAAAAGTCATTTGGGCTAAGCCTTAGGTAATGATGGGAGTTCTTCAGGCTCACAGGGAGAGCATCACCAACCCTTACCCCAACCCAACTCCCACCAGGCAAAGTCACCATGTCATGTCTTCGTGTTCCCCTGTTTTCTACCCTAGGCAGATGGTGACAGATCTCCATTTGCATTGTCACCCTCGGTGCTTATTTTGCCTCCTTTCAATGGAAATATCCTCTTGGCGAAGGAAGAATGCAGGCCCTGAGAGGTCCCCATGGCCATGGGGAAGCCCTGCAGGCGATAGGCTAAGAACACAGTGATCAATACCATGGCTGCCTTTGGGTCATGCCCCCTGGAAACTTAAAGGAATCCAAGAGGCCAGCAACATTTCATAGACCTGCCAGGTGGGGACAAAACAGACAAAATAGTAACTCCTCACATTTGTACAGAACTTTATTGGTCTGTAAGTAGACCTCACAGCATGGTAGAATACAACATGTCTTAGAGGGCTGTAAGTTTCACAGAGTTCCCTGATAAAAACCAGACCCTGCCCCATGGAGCTGTCTTTTAGAAAAGCTCCATATTTTTAGTTTTCATGGATCCAAATACTAGTTCACGCAATTTATTAAGACTCCTGCCCACAGGAGTACATGAGACTGGCTCTGTGAGCGCATCCAAGGCATCTACAAGGTGAAATCTTTGGTCAATTTACATACATGAAAGACGAATGGGGGAAAAAATGTGCCGGGGGCACTGATGGGAGCCAGGCTTGAGGTGAGGGGTCAGGGAACAGAGATTGCGTTATTCCATCGTCAGGGCCTTTGCATGTTCTGTTCCCTCTTCCTGCAGTGCACCTCCCCTGGGTCTCATGCAGCCTGGCACCTTCCCATCCTTGGCTTCATTTTAAATGGTACCTTCTCGGAAAGCCTTCCCTGACCACCATCACTCCCTCTATGTCCATAAATTCTTCCCTTTCCAGCATCCTGTGTCAATCATATCATCATCGTTTAATGATCATGATTTGGGGGGTTAAGTTGCTTCCAGTCTGTCTCCCATTAGATCGTAAACTCCCCGGGGGCAGGCATATAATGTCTTCTTCACTGCTAAAAGGTCAGTACTTAGTAAAGTGACTGGCACATAGTAGGGATTCAATCAATACTTGGTAAGTGAAAGTCAATTCAAGGAAACAGTCCAGGGCCCGGGGAGGTGATTCGGGCCCCTGCCAAGCATGGTGGAGCTGGCACAGCAGGCTGAGGACATTTCCCGTGGATGGATTTGTGTCCCCAAAGGCAGCTCAGTCACTCACTGCTCTTTATGCTTGGAAATAAAGATGACATAAATATTAACCAAGAGGAGCAACGTGAGACATTGTCCCAACTGATGTTTTGACGAGGAAGCGAAGTCCTTTTTTTATAACCCATTTTATTTCCACAGGGTGATGACTGCTATGTGGACTGATAGTTTTAATTTTGTAGGACATTTAAAGATAACCTGAGTCTGCCAAGTATAATATAAATACAAAATTGCTTTATGCTAAATCTAAGGGATGGGAGGATTATTATAATTTAAGAACCATGATAAATAAAATGAACGTGGCATTAAAGTACTATGACAGAAGTTATTGTAGAGATAATACCACTGGGACTAATGAAGGTTAAACTTTCATTCTGTTAGAAGCACAACTTTTGAAACCCTGAAGCATATACTTATCTATTAACGCACTCATTGCCAGGGGAGTGAAATACAGCCTAAGGGGCCTTCTTTTAAGAAGAGACAAATGTCGCCCTACACTTGGAAATCAGAGAGAGCTTCAGAAAAGCCGCTTTTTGTCAGCCTCTTCTCCGACATGCGCACCTGGCTGCTGTTTGGATCAATGAGCATCACACGCTCCTCCGCGGGCTGCGTCCCCGCACGTCACCATTCCGCTCACTGTGCTTCGAAGCTGCCTCTTTCGAGTGTTCACTTGTGGGTGAAACGTGGCACGTTTGGGGAGGGAGAAGCATGATGATTTATTCCGCTGATTCTTCAGCTTGGAAGTGATGAATTGAACCAAAAGTAATTCAGGGCTCCACTTTACATTTTTGGCAAATGAGCAAATATGCAGATTCACACCAAACAGATGTGTCTGCCAGTTACCCCAGTAGCAGTTCCAGAAGCTGAGGTTCATTGAGCTAGTGATCCAATTAGTGAGAACATCATAACAAGTATGTAATTATTCTGGAACCTGTTGAGCTTTCATCTGCTATCAATTTCATTTCATTTAAGCCCAATTCAGGCTGAACTTGCAGTGACCTCGATCATTTAAAATGGAGATCTTAGATTGGCACAACTTTTGTGTCTGATATGTGTTTTGAGGTGGTCAGAAAATTGCCTTGAAACACTCACAATTTTATTCAACTGGTCTCTCTGATTGATGACAGCGTTTTGCTGGCACTGCAACCGTGATTATTTACAGTACTTTCCAATATTACCATAGTAAATTGCTTCCAATGAGAAAAGTAAATTCTTAAGAAGAGAAAAGGACACTCTTATACACTGTTGGTGAGAAGGTAAATTAGTGTAGCCACTATGGATAACACTATGGAAAATTCTCAAAAAACTAAAAATAGAACTATTAATACTATAAATCCAGCAATCCTACTAGTTGGTATTTATCCAAAAGAAAAGAAATCAGTATATCAAAGGGATATCTGCACTTGCACATTTATTGCAGCATTATTCACAATAGGAAAGATGTGGAATCAATCTAAGTATCTATAATAAATGAATGGATAAAGAAAATGTGGTACATATACATAATGGAATACTCTTCAGCCATAAAAAAGAAGGAAATCATGTCATTTGCCCCATCATGGGTAGAACTGGAGCTCATTGTGTTCAGTGAAATAAGCCAGGCACAGAAAGACGAATATTGCATGTTGTCACTCATATGTGAGAGCTAAAAAAGTTGGTCTCATAAAAGTAGAGAGTCAAATGATAGATATTAGAGGGTGGGAAGGGTGGGGGGGGTGAGAGGGGAGGATAAAGAGAAGTAGGTTAATCGGTACAAACTTACAATTAGACAAAAAGTTCAAGTTCTACTATTCAACAGCAGTAGAGTGACTATAGTTAACAACGACGTATTGTATATTTCAAAGAAGCTAGTAGACAGGACTTGAAATGTTTCCAACACATAGAAATGATATTTAATAAATACTTAAATGATGGATACCTCAAATACCCTGACTTGATCATTACACATTCTATGCACATAACAAAATATCACATGTACCCCATGAATAGGTAAAATATTACGTATCAATTGAAAAATTGAAAATAAAAGTCCTCTCCATGCTCACAAAACATGGGACACCTTTTGCACTGCCACACCCCCAACACTCTGGGTTGTGTAGCCACTGGGTGGGGAGAGAGAGGTGCCAAGCCACGAGGCTGGCAACTGTTGAAGAAAGCGGCCAGTGAGAAATCCCTGTGGCAAGCTGCAGGACGGACGTTTAAGGACAGAAAAGTCCAATGACCAATGTGAAATAGTTTGGGATTCTGTCTGTAAATCATTCCTGTCTCCCCAAACCTTGCTAAAATCTGCCACACATAAGCGCATCACAAAAATGGGATTGTAGAAGTCAGCCAAAGAAACCAAGTTCCACTTTTGTTCAGCACAGAGCAGAGAAGACAGCAGCTGAAGTGGAAAGACGGGGAGTTCAGGAATCCCATGGAAGCAGGAACTGAGCCAGAGCAGACCATGGTAACAACAGCCTTCGGGAATCACGGAATTCTTGGGAAAGGCTTTGGATCTCGTGTAGGATGTGAAATAAGAGTTTGTACTAATTTTGTCTTGACCTCAGAGGCCAAGATGACTTCAGCTAAGAGCTGAATTACTCAGGGCAAATTAATGCCTGGAACAAGGGTGCAGAAGCCAACCAAAGTCCTGTAGCCACTGGGTTCTTGCTGAGACCCAAACCAAGGGCTGGGCTATAAGACGTGCTCAAAACGTCCTGCTCTGCCACTTACCAGTCATGGACACCATGGGGAAAATTCAAGCACTTATAAACTCTTCACCATTGTCCTTAAAAAGAAAATCCTCAATGATTCACCCACGAAACAACTAATTTTAAACTCTCCTGGTAAAGCTTCCAGGGCAAAATTAGTTGGAAAACATACTCCTGGGTATCTGAACAAGTTGAGCTCACTATACATAATTATAAATTTTAAAGGGCATTTCCCATAAATGTTAATCTAAAAGGTTTTAAATAGCTGGTTTAAAACCATTCTGTCTGACAGTACTTATAAAGCAGGCCCACTTTTGAAACTACTTCTATTTGTGACTATAAACCCACGTCTTCAGCAAATAGGAACGCACGGGTATGATCCTGAACATCTAAAAGCAGTTTCAGTCATGAGTGCACAGTTTTTATACCAGATGTGACAGGGAAGCACAATATACCCCTCTTTTAAGCTACTTATCTAACCTCTCAGTAGACGTTTTTTTGTGCCAATTTTGAATCTCACAATGGTATCAATTTAAAAGTTATATGCACACATCAGTAATTGGGATGTATACTCAGTTCCTGTGACTTGGTTCTGACTGATTCACGTCCAAAATCAAAGGCAACAAAAACCATGAACAACCTAGTCTCTAAAACCTATTTCTCTGTGACAATAGTCAACAGTGGAGTAAGTTCTCAAAGCCCACTGACCAGCCTGAGAACCAAACTAGAAATTCAACAGGGACAGCCGGTACCTCTAGATGGACTGTCACAAATGGCTCAGTAATTTAAGGGGGTAAAGAATTTTCCTGTTGAAGTATGGGCTGTGCGTGTTCTTAAGTGTAATCACATGAAAGACAGTGCCCGGAAGCCAGGTCTGGGACTCTCCTCTCCCTACTTGGCTGCGGTAGCTCTGACCTACCTGTTTTCTTTGGCTAGTCTCCATGTAAGACGCTATCTAGGAAAAAAGTTGTCTCCATAAAAGTTTTAAAATAACCTAGAGAAATTATCCTGGGTCTATCAGAGAGGACACTCCAATACAGTTATTATGAATAAAGAAAATAATGATCCATTATAATAGAATATGAGAAATTCAGGTGGCAGGAAGTATTCAACAGGTGTTTTAGTTAACTTTAGTGTCTAATTAACTATATTAATTAGGAAGCATTACCAGGCTAAGTAAGTTCAGGTGATTTTGTTCCCTGCATTATAAAACTGGGACAAGACCAGAATGTCAATTAAAAATTCTAGGCTTCTCCAGTTTCACTAACAAAATTTATAAACAGGTATCTTCACCCACCATTGTGCCATTAACCTTAGTACAGATGCCCAAACTTACAGCCTCTTATACGGAATGTGCTGCACTGGAGTTTGGGGGAAGTAATAGATTTAAAAGAAAATCAGTGATGGCCTCTTCCAAATTCTACTTCATATGACACCTCATAACCTGGTCAATTTGGGAATTTGTTTTGTCTCTTTGTTTTTTTTTTATTATTATTTTCAAGTCAACAGACAGTCCTTGTCAAGCCAAACATTTAGAGGGAAAAGATTTGCTATGACACTGATAAAGCTAGTTTCGTTTATCCAATTTATTGAAAACCAAGAAGACAAACTTATCAGAGAATTTGAGGCTTAGTTTCAAGATCCTCAAACAGTAAAAAGTTAGCAATAAAATTAGAAACCACATTAGTCCACTTTACTTTCCACAACCCTAATCTCACTGGTCCCGTTTACAGAGCATAGAGTTGGATGATGAGATAAAATTGGCCGCTCAGGTCGAGCCGCGTGTCCCAGGGTGGAGAACAAGTAAGGAGGGCTAACCATTCTGTCTCTAACACCAGCTTCAGGGGGAGACTAGATTTATCCAGTGCTGTCTTCCAGAGAGATATGCTTCCTTTTCCAAAGAAATATTGTCAATGTGATTGAAGAAAAAATAATATGGTCATTTAAAATTTTTAATATTTTTATAACAAAAAGAAAAATGATATACCAATAAAACCCTGTGAGGTATATACTATCTCCTATACAAGGAAACTTGGGCTCAACAGGGTTAAAAAAATCCATTTGCTTTCAATTTTAGATTCAGAAAGTATCTTTGTAGTGAGCAAATCCAACCATCCACTTAATGCAGAAATTTCATCCATAACATCTCCAACTAGTGATTATTCATTCTCTGAGTACTTTCTATGATTCCAAAGAACTCATTTCATTTTTGACCAACACTAATTATTGGAAAGTTCTTCTTCATATAAAGGTAAAATTCAGTTCTATGTGAATTTCTCTGTGGGTCTTAGTTCTGTGCCTTGTAGCTACACAGAATAAATCTACCCTGTTTACGTATGAAACCCTTAAAATTTAAGTTGATGGCTTTCACCCTGTTATAATTCTGGTCATCCTTTCATGGGTACATTCCAGTTCATAAGGAGCTCTCTCAAAAAGTAATGATCACCCTGGAACTAGCCTTTTTCATGTGACACGTAAGTGTACAATGTGGAACCATCAGATCCCTCTACCCGGACATGAACGCTGGTTGTACTGAACCCCACTTCTGTGTGGTACTGTTTAGAGTGACCATGTGGCATCCTACAACCTCTACGTCTTTCTTATTTTTTATTTTTCTTTTTTGCCTTTTTTTTTTTGAGACAGTGTCTCACTCTGTTGCTCAGACTAGAGTGCCATGGCGTCAGCGTAGCTCACAGCAACCTCAAACTCCTGGGCTCAAACAATCCTCCTGCCTCAGCCTCCCAAGTAGCTGGGACTACAGGCATGTGCCACCATGCCCGGTTAATTTTTTCTATGTATATTTTTAGCTGTCCATATAATTTCTTTCTATTTTTAGTAGAGACGGGGTCTCGCTCTTGCTCAGGCTGGTCTTGAACTCCTGAGCTCAAACAATCCGCCCACCTCGGCCTCCCAGAGTGCTAGGATTACAGGCGTGAGCCACCGCGCCCGGCCTACGTCTTTCTTAAATGAACCATGTTTAAGCTACCATTAAGTGATTCATTTCTTACTAGAGTTCATTACATTTATTCTGTTAAACTTTCTCATTTGTATTAGTGATAAATTTAAGGTACCAAGATATTTTTAAAACTTGACACTGTCATCTAACATATAAGCTATTCCAAACTTTTTCATCCACATTCTTGATATGTTTTCCACATGTCTATCCAATTCAATGGTAAAAACATTCAAAAGATGAATTATAGAATCTCCCTAAATTAAATATCATTAACAAATAGTCTTTGGAGACCAGTCCCCACCTAAAGGTATATACGCTTGCTCACATGTATGTTCCAAAACACAGGTTTTATTATTATTCAAGTGTGGTGAGGCCAAAGATTGGGAGACACTGTCATTGAAAAGCTTGATTTAATCATTCCACAATGTATGTAATATTTCATAATATCACATTATACTCCATAAATATACACAATTATTATTTGTCAATTAAAAATAAAATTTAAAAATAAAAAGATAGTCAAAGTTCCCAAGAGGAGGGGGCGCACCACACCACGTAGGGCCACGGGGTGGGGGTGGGCACCAGAGTGGGCAGAAAGAACACACAGGGGAAGGCTTTGCTGTGATTTTTCTGGGGAAGCAGTGGGGGAGGCACCTGAGTAGGTTTAGGAGGATGAAGGAGGGGTGGGAGTGTAGGTGGGAATTGGTTGGTTTGCATCTCAAAGACCGGCCATAAGCAGGTGGTTTGCTAGGGCTGGGAATGAGCTAGCCCTGGGAGGGGCAGCCTCTCTCCATAGACAGTGAGGCCCCAGGTGCCAAAAAAAAAAAAAAAAACGAAAAGAAAAGAAGAAAATATAGTTAGTATGATGTCCCCAACTTGTCTGTAAGGACTGTGCCCTGCTCTGACCTAATTATTCCATGCCTGTGGCTTTCACTTAGCCATCAATCTGAGCCTCTTCCACTTGTTAAAAACACAGATTTCTAAGACACACTCTAGACCGGGTGAGGCTCACTACTGCACAGGAGCAGAGAGTGGACACTGTGGGATCAGAGCCAGGGGCCAACAGCCTCAGGGCCCGCAGGCATCTCGTGCACCCCGTGCCCTAGGGCCAGCCCTGCAGAAAGCTCCTTCCTGGAACAGATTTTCTGGTTCCTCAGGCAAGGGAATTTGATTTTCGATTGCCTGATATTTCTTATTAAAACCTTCCCTGACAAGCTAGAATGTTACACTGATAAGCCGTAGTTCTGTGGCAAGTCTTCCAGGTTTCCAGGCAGGGACATGAACAAAGAGAGCTGTCAACAGTCTGAGTGTTCATCTGCGCTCTCAGCCGGCAGAACTGCTGACGCAGGGCTACAACTGGCATCACTTTGCCTGTGACAATAAGCCCGACAGGATCCGAAAGGGCAAGACTTTTTTAGAACCTACCACAACTCAGATTTCTCTTCCTACTGACCCCTTCGACTATGTGGGCATGTCTGCAAAAACACAGGCAGAGGCAATAAAGGACAAGTTCAAATTGTCACATGCCCCCTTTTTTCTGAGTGACTCCCCTGAAATCTGGAAAAGCAGAGAACAACAGCCAAAATGAAACCACGGTTGTCTTCACATGGCTGACTTTAGACCTGAGGCTTGATTTGGTGGCCTGCGGGAAGAAGGGAAGGTGGGATTAGGCTACTGCAATGTGGCTCGGGGCGCCCAGTCGGCATTTCCTGCCCAAATCTGTCACCTTCCACCTGAAATCGTGGTAGTGTTAAGGCTCCAGTGAATATCAAGTCAATAATCCTTTTTCTTCCTAAACTCATAAACCTAGAGGTCTGGGGTGAGGGATGCTCATTGAAAATTTCTCATAATATCCTCCTTCGCTCCCCATTCTCCCAAGTCCATACAGTCAAACTGGCATCAGAATACTCCCCGCTGGGAAAGATACTAACATGCTAGCCCAGTGTTGGGCGGAGGGGAGTAGAGGGAGACAAGAAGGTGCAAATGCATCACTAAACCAACCTCTGATTTCTCAGAGCCGGAATAGGGTTCGCAGCAGGAAACTGTCAGGTCCAGAGCCAAGAGGGAGACACATGAAGTCTTGAAGCCTCATGTGTAGCAAAATGCTGTTTACTTTGAGCATCTGGATGCAGACCGGTGGAGGCCAAAAGAGCATCCACCATGAGGGAGGGGAAAGCCTTGGGTTTTATAGCAGGCTTTTCCCGGGAGTGAATACACCTGCAGAGACAGGGGAGGGGGTAGCTTCGTCCTTATCAAGGAGGATAGGAATGCTGGTGTCACTGCAGCTGCCTGTGGTCCTGCACCTGTCTGCGGTGGGAGTTAGATTTACAGAAGCAAACCTAACAGAAACAACATCGCATCACTGTGTACGCATATAGCTTTGACAAGCTCTCACACACGCTGGGTTCAAATCCCATCCGATCCACTGGCTATGTAGCCTCAGGCAAGTTATTCAGGTCTTGGTGTCTACGTTTCCATACCTGAGGAGATGGAACAAACATAAAACCCACCTCGGGGGGAGGGCGATGTGAGAGGCGCACGGGATCAGGTGTGGGAAAGCACTTAGCGAAGAGTCCGGCACACAAATGGTCCCCTCACCCCAGATAGGAAGACCTCACTGTCTGCCCTGTGGTTCACCCCGAGGGCACAGAGCACTGTCTGGGTAGGGGAACATGGGCCACATGAGTCACAGGGACATGATCCCTCTGCCACTTCCCATTCACACACACCCAAAAAAATATTCTTGTGAAAATAATGGATATTAAATCTGTGGTTAAAAAAAAAATCAAGGTTCGTGCGTTCCATCAGCCTTACTCCATAAAAGCAGGGACCTTCCATTTCCTGCTCAACACCACAGCTCGCTGCACAGCAGAATGTCACTTTGTGCTAGTGTATTAACCATGTCCTGTATTTTCTGTGTTCTGATGCTTTGACATCTGGGGCCTTGCGGATCTAGAGGGAACTGTCCCCAGGAAGGGGAGCCAGTTCCCTGAGAGAGTGAACAACTCGCCTAGGAATGCACCTCTCAGATGCAAGCAGTCCAGAGCCCACTCCCCCTACCTCCTCTATTGCGCTTCTACACTCTGGGCCACTGTCCCCTGCCCTAGTCACCCCCGGTTCAGGGACCAGACAAGTAGGGACAGCCCCCACACCCAGAGCCCGCCAAAATGATTCAAACTAGCCAACTCTAACGCTGCTGGCGCTGGCCCCTTCCTTCCTGCGGAAACCACGATACAGGCTCTCCCCCATCTCCCCCCTTGCTCTCTCTGCCTCCTCACCGACCCTGGTGCTTTCCCGTACCTTTGAGCCAGTTGGTCTTGCCATACCTGGATAATAATAAAACCTATACTAACACAGCTGGGCATGGAGAATCCATGCAAGGAAAAGATAGCACCTGATGGTCTTTTAAAATGAGAACCACGTTA
Organism: Lemur catta; assembly: GCF_020740605.2. Lineage (NCBI taxonomy): Eukaryota > Metazoa > Chordata > Mammalia > Primates > Lemuridae > Lemur > Lemur catta. The sequence goes on along the minus strand of NC_059136.1, from coordinate 94,475,411 downwards.
AGCAACCAGCCAGGCAGTCAGCTACCCTGAGCAGATTTCTAGAGGGCATGACAGCATCATTAGAATAACTTACAGTGTAGTTTAGGTCGATCCAGGATTCCTCACGTGGCAGCATATAAACCCGCCCCACTTCCTCCAGAATAGAAAGCGCCCTGGAGCAGAACTGTGAGCTGGCCCTGGGCACGGAGGCTCTTTGCCACACACACACATACACGCACACAGGCACACACACGCTCCCCTCACAAGGCAACCATGGTCATGTGGATGCCCTGAAGCTGTCCAGCTGAGAAAGGCCAAAAGTCAGCAAAGACATCAGAGATGCTAAAATCAATATTATGCATGGAATATTTGTGTACCCCAAATATTTATATATGGACCCCTTAATCCCAATGTGACGGTATTTGTGGGTGGGACCTTTGGGAGATAACCAGGTCATGAAGTGGAGCCTTCCTAAGTGCGGTCAGTGCTCTTATAAGAAGAGACAGGAGCGCTCACCAGCTCTGCGTCTGCCATGGGAGGAGACAACCACAAGTCCGCGGTCTGCAACCAGGAGGAGGCCCCCCCCACCCCTGCCAGAACCCAACCCTGCTGGCGCCCTGGTCTCAGACTTCAGCCTCCAAAACTGTGAGAAATACATTCCTGTTGTTTATAAGCCACCCGGTCTATGCTACTTTGTTATGGCAGCCCCGACTAAGACACTCAGGCACACAGAGCCTCGTGTTTTCCATTAGGACTGTAATTTATGTTTCCACCTAAAACATAAAAGCTTTAGTATAATGATCAAGAAGCCTTCTGCTTCAGTAAGATTGCAGAGAGACACAGAGGAACAGACAGAGTGGGAAGAAGAAAAAGAGAGAGAGAAGGGAGGGAGCGAGGAAGAGAGGGAGGGAGGGAGAGAGTCTGAAAGAAGAATTGCAGAAGAGTGGGAAAGTGTTGGATAAATGAAATGGGGGAAGGGGTGAAGAATTGTAAAGCTTATTTTCAACAAGGTTTGTGTGTCAGTTTGCTAGGGCTGCCATAACAAAATGTCACAGACTGGCTGGCTTAAACAACAGAAACGTATGTTCTCACAGTTCTAGAGGTTCGAGATCCAAGATCAAGGTGTTGGCCTGCTGGTTTCTCCTGAGTCCTCTCTCCTTGGCTTGCAGGTGGCTGCCCTCGCACTGTGTCCTTACCTGTGCTTTCCTCTGTGAGTGCACATCCCTATTGTCCCTTTGTGTATGCAAATTTCCTCTTCTTACAAGGGCATCAGTCAGATCGGATTAAGGCCCACCTAATGTCCTCTTCTTAACTTAATCACTACAAATACGGTCCCATTCTGAAGCACTGAGAGTTGAGACTTCAACATATGAATTTGGGGGGGACACAGTTCAGTCCAAAGCAATTAGTAAGTTTAGCTATAAGGCAGGCCAGTGTATTGGTAGAAGGCCTGGATTTGATTCTAGCTACAGCCATGTACAGGCTGTGTGACCTTAGGCAAATGTCTCACCCTCTCAGTGTCTGATTTTCCTTATCTGTACAAATGCGGGTAATATAATAGTATCTACCTTACAAATATTTTTTTGAGGATAAAAAAGGAACTTAAAACAGTGACAGGCATTTTTTCAGCCCCCAAAATGTGACTATCCTTATAAGTATTATTATTTCAATGGAATTTACTTCTGCTCTTAGTTGGGTCACTTACACTGTTGAGCTATTATGTTATTAAGTATGAAATGTCCAATTTCCTTAAGTACTAAGTTTGACAGTTGATGTCTCTGACATTGCATTTTGATACTTCTTGGGGTTTTTTGTTTGTTTGTTTTTATTGTGAAGATACATCCTCATTCTTTCAAATGCATGTTTTGGCTTGTGAGTATCTTTCAAATTTTTTTAAGAGCAATTTTCGTGAAACCATGGATAAGTCAAAAATTTGTGTTATTTTTGAATATGACTTCCGTCTTGGAACCAATGCAGCTCAGACAGCTTGAAATATCAATGAAGTTTCCGGGAAGGATGTGGCTAATGAATGCACAGTACATCGATGGTTTTAGAAGTTCCTTTCTGGTGATTTTAATTTTGAAAATGAGCCATGTGGGTGACCTGAGACCAAGGTAGATAATGATGAGCTGAAAGCTGTAGTGGAAGCGAATCCATCTTGACCTACACATGAACTAACAGCAAGTTTTGACGTTACTATTCCAACAGTATTGCACAATTTGAAACAAATGGGCAAGGTAAGGAAGCTGGATAGATGGGTTCCACGTGAATTAAATGAGCATCAGAAAAGAAATTGTCTCGAAGCGTTCCTTTCTTTGCTGTCATGACATAAAGGTGAGCCAGTTCTACACTGTATTGTGATGTGTGATGAAAAATGGATTCTTTTTGACAATCGCAAGCATTTAGCACAACAGTTGGGTAAAGATGAAGTGCTGAAACACAGTCCAAAACCGAATATTCATAAAAAAAAGCTAATGGTGTCTGTTTGGTGGTCCAGTGCTGGCATTATCCACTATAGCTTCATAAAACCTGGTCAGTCAATTATAGTGGATGTCTACTGCAACTAATTGGATGAAATGATGAAGATGCTTGTAATTAAGCAGCTGAGATTGGCGAACAGAGACAGGCCAGTCCTCTTGCAAAGACAAGACTCAACCACGTGTTGCACAAACAACGCTGCTCAAACTGCAGAAGCTGGACTTGGGAACTCTCTGCCATCCACCATATTCACCAGACCTTGCACCAACTGACTACCACTTCTTCCAGGCTTTGGACCACTTCTTGCAAGGAAAAATATTCAGTTTTCAACAAGCTGTGGGAACCACCTTTCGAGATTTCAGGCTTCTTTGCTGCTGGCGTACACAAGCTACAGTTGAGGGGCCAAAACTGCATTAGCAGTTTAGGTGCATATTTTGATTAATTGTACTGCTTCTTGTTTGAGATATAATAAACTAAACTTTTAATTTGAAATTGGGCATTTCTGATTTAATGACATAATACTAGCAAAGGTAACACTGTGAAATGAAAGATAACTCCAAATTGGCTAAAATATAGGTTTCTATCAGAAATTAAGTATCTTATTCTGAACATAAGGAAAGAACACTTTTAACTCAGAAAATCAGTTTCTTCTGCACTCGTTTAATAAATTTGGAATGATATGTAAAGAATATCAGCTTGAGGGAAGCAATATTATTACACCTTAGAGGGTCTCTCAGTCTCAGGGCAGCAAAACTTTTACCACAAGCCTTGGAGACATCCTCTAATCCAACTGAGCAAGGTATCTGGGCATAATATCAGGTTGTCTGGGCTGGAATGTGAATACAGCTAACAAATTAACGGTAATGGACTCAATCAGGAAACAAGGGGTAAAAAGGAAGACAGTTAGGGTGGAGCTGAGGTAGTAAGTGCTCTGAAGAACAAGGATTCAGAGGTCTTTGTCCAGCACCAACAAATGTACAGAGATGTCGAATCTGAGGACAGACATATCCCTCCCACTAGAGAGTTCTGCTTTTCCATGTAGGGCCAACATGGTTCATCTGATCTTACCACAGCCAGATTTATGCACCCTGGATTTATGACCTTTAAAAAGATATTTAAATTCTGGGTTTCAGCTTCTTCAACTGTAAAATGATAATATTTTCTTTGCAAGGTTGCTGTGAAGATTAACAAAAAGGAATATGAAGCACTGGGCATATGGCAGATATTTTTATTAGTAGTAGTGTAATTATTATTCATCTCTGCCCCATTTCCATGCTAGGAAACAATTTTTGGATTATTAATTTGGTTTGCAGAAGCACTGATGCCAGGATGCAGAGCACCTTCTCTATCAGACACAAATATCCCAGTCTCTGCTGTGGGTGGGTCAATAAATCATCTTTCTGGTGTATGCATTGGACTCTTATGAGTTTGGCTAGCTAAATTAGTCTGGTCAGTTTGGGAACACTAGTAAAATTTAGCTTAAATTGATGTAAAGCTGGGGAGCAGACCATGGGAGGGGCATCTAGTGTGGCATTTTGCAAGTAGCTGGCCACCAGAGCTTTATTGTAATTGCTTCACTTTTAAATACATTTAAGTGTGGCATATCATTTGATTCTAGCATCAATGGTGTGGCTATAGAGAGGACAGTAAATCACTGTCTTTCTTTGGAAAAAGAAAAATGAAAACTTTGAGACCGTAAAGGTTTTGCTCCAAACCATACAGTTGTTAGCAAGTGGAGTCAGATTCTAGACAGATCCACCATAAGCTCTTGCAAAATAATATACGATCACATTTATACAAGACTTTGGCCAACTTTTTTAATACTACATTTTTAGAGGAAATCTTTCTCTTGTGATGATTTCTGATAAGGTAATAAAAAGTTGTAATAGAGAATGAAACATCATATTGTAAAAAAGAGAAGAAAGAGAAACATATTTCACAGTAAGTTGGAAAAATTAGGCTGAACCTTGACCTTAAAAAGATGTTCTGGCAATGGTTGGGTAGTTCCTATTTGACCAATCTTACCACAAATGACAGCTATAAACCCTGGAGGAAGTATAAAAATACTTGCAGGCAGTAAGAACAAATAAAAGCAGGAACGTACTAGAAAGGGAGGGACCCCTGCAAGAAGGAAAGACACTGGGTGAGTTTCCCATTCTGAAGGTTCTTAGCCTTGAGAGGAGTCTCAGTCTGTACTATGTGGGGTGGCTAAACCAGGGATTAAAAAAAAAATTGTTTCGTTTAACTGGCTTGAAGAATAGGAGAACTGAGATTGGGAAGAACCAGTAGTTGGAAAATGAGGAGGGAAATCTCAGAAAGGAGAGAGCCAGAGAACCAAATTCTGTGCATAAACATTGCCCAACTCCCTCGCCAACCTCTGAACTGAATCTTCGCAGCCCAGTTCCAGGCTAGAGCAGAGCAGAGAAGACAGAGTTTGCAGTTTGAGTTCGATAAGTTAACTGACTGCCCAAATAAAACATCAATGCTTTTTGTAGTAACATAACAGAATCCAGAATCTATCTAATAGATTATTCATAATATCCAGGACACATTCTAAAATTCTTTGATATACAAATACATGGGAAAATATGACCCATACTTAAAGACAATCAGCATATCCTAACTCTGAGATGAACCAGAGGTTGGAATTAGTAGACAAAGATTTTAAAGCAGCTACTTTGACTATAGGACGTAAAAGAAAATATGCTCATAAGTGATGCAAAGAGAGAAAATCTTGGTGGAGAAATAGAAAGCATTAAAAAAAGAAAGAAGAATAAAAAGTCTATGACTGAAAGTATAATACCTGAAATTCAAAATTCACTGGATGAGTTTAAGAGCAGATTGGAGATGCCAGAATAAGAATAAACAAGAAAATAAAATAAAAATCATCAATCTGAAAAACAGAGAAGAAAGATAAATTCGAAACATCAGGGAGCTGTGAGATCCCGAGATAACGACAGAATCCAGCCATACATTGATATTGGTGGTCATATGTAATTGTTCCAAAGCAATCAGTTAGCCAATGTCCCAAAGAGAAGAATAATGTCTCATTCCTTGGAGATGAAACTCTGGATTACCTCATTAGGTATAAAGCAAGACAAATTTCCAAGAACACTAAGAAATTGGGTCATAAGGGAGAGATAAGCTTGGAAATGCTGAATATGTGCAATGTACAGAACATTAATATATCCTTTCTTGGAAATACATGAAGTTAAAAGCCTCGTGGAAGACATGGACTTAAAAAGTCTTGTTAGTATAAAAAGAGAAACTGAATTACAAAAAGGGACTCAGCTTTTTTATAGCGGCTCACATTTAAGTCTTGGCCTGCACGATGGATGCCAGACCGAGAATCGGTTGCTTGACGACCAGATCCTGCAACTTCAGCTAGTCTGAGGAGGCATGTTTTTTCTATCAGGTCTTGTAAAAATCTCTACAACCCTAGGAATGCAACCTCAGAAAGATATAAGGCCTAAATCAATCAATCAAACTATTAGCACATTTGCAACTGGTATTCGTAAATGTGATCAGTTTTTATAATTATTGCTATACTTCTGTGCATTTTTTCTGCTTTTTAAGGTAAGTGAAGCATTGAGTAGTTTAGATTTGTGATCTTATTTGATGTTTAGAAGAGTTTGATTAAATGAGTTTGTAATAAATGCTTAAGCATTTGGGCAACTTAATTTGTTAAATGTGTAAGTTTTGACTTATTCATTTTAAGAAGGATGTGAATACTTAAAGGAATGTTAATTATTTATGCTTGAAGTTTGAAGGGATGTTGTTTAAATTATAATATCAATAAAATGAGCATTAAATAAAATATAAGTAGCTGCTAATGTTCTTTCCTGTTTGAGGTGCTTTTGTTCATAGAGAAGAACCAGGTCAACAATTTTTTTATAAAGTTCTATAGCAAATGTGAACAAAATCTGGAAAGAAATGGATATTTTACCATATTTCCATAATATCATATTACATACTACTCAAATTCCAACTTAAGTAATTTCTAACTTTAGTGTTCTAAGTTCTATTTTCAGGAAATCAGATTTAATCCTGTTCTGATAAGAGTAATAATATAATACTGTCTCAACAACTAGAGCTACAGATCAAGGAAAAAGGTCCTTTTTGCATTCCTGCCTGAGATTCATGCCCCATAAGAAACATGTTTGATGTTCAGTCATTTTTCCTTTGGATGGCCATCTCTAACCGCATCTGTTAGGCTGGCAAAGGGCCCATAATAAATACCAAAACAAGGAGGCCAAAGAGACAGATCCTTCAAACTGGCTGCAAATGTTATTTCTCCCTACACATATCTTTTTTTTCTCATAAGTCTTTTACCTTGATTTACCAGTTTGCAGAATAATGAGCTACTTGCTGTCCTAGCAGTATTGAAAAGTGATTAAGTGAGAATAGTGTTAGTATCATAAACTTATAAATATTTTTTATAATAAGCATATCATTTAATTATTTCCATGATGACAAATCACCTAGTAAACAATTAATCATATGTAAACACTTCTAGAAGGTGCCAAGTCCTGTCTCATAAAATCTAGCATGAAACTCAAACATCCAGATAAGAGGATCCACCCATTTCCCGGCTTACAGAGTGTCCTGGTGTCTTGGCTGTGCATCTCCCAGTACCTGCAGGTCACGGAGCAGCAGAGGCTGTGGCAGGGTCACCTGGACCTCCCTGAGCAGAGGAGACAAAGCTGTGAACATAGGCCCAGGACCTCAGACTCTGGCTGGAGCAAGAGACAAAGGCCCAGCCAGATCTCAGAAGCATAAATTATAAATTTTACATATATTTTACATATATTAATTTATTATAGTCATTGTTTTTGATGATCAAATTGCCCTTTATAGATGTCTCTTGTGTCCTTTGGAGATGACCTTAGTCATCATTTTTCTAGTTGAAGTAAAATATACATAACATAAAATCTGCCATTTTAACCATTTTTAAGTGTACAGTCCAGTGGCACAGTGTCCATTCACAGAGTTGCTGCTGTTGCACCCACCACCATTCTCATCCCCAGAACTCTTTTCATCTTTTCAAACTAAAACTCTGTACCCATTAAACAATAACTTCCCATTCTCCTGCTCCCTAAAACCCCTGGTAACCACCACGCTCCATTCTCTCTATATAAATTTGACTTCTCTAGGTACCTCATGTAAGTGGAATCATACAATATTTGCCTTTTTGTTAATGGCTTATTTCAACCAGCATAATGTCCTCAAGTTTCATCTATGTTGTAGCAAGTCAGAATTTTCTTCCTTTTGAGGGCTCAGTAGTATTCTATGGTGTGTATATACCACATTTTGTGTATCCATTCGTCTGTTGACGGACACTTGAGCTGCTCATACCTTGTGGCAATTGTGAATGATGCTACTATGAACATGAGTGTACAAATATCTCTTTGAGATTCTGCTTTGAATTCTTTTGGGTATAAACCCAGCAGTGGAATTTCTGGATCATATTGTAATTCTATGTTTGAGGGTTGTTTTGTTTTGTTTTGTTTTGTTTTGTTTTGTTTTTGAGATGGTGAGATGGAGTCTCACTCTGTCACCCAGGCTGGAGTGAGGTGGTGTGATCATAACTCACTGCAGCCTCTAACTCCTGGGCTCAACCAATCCTCCCACCTCAGCCTCTCGAGTAGCTGGGATTACAGACACACCAACACACCCAGCTAATTTTTTCTTTTTTCTTTTTGGAGACAGGGTCTCTCTATGTTGCCCAGACTGGGTCTTGAACTCCTGGCCTCAAGCAATTCTCCCGCCTTGGCCTCCCAAAGTGCTGGGATTACAGGCATGAGCAACAGCGCCTTCCTATATTTAAGTTTTTGAAGAACCAACATACTGTTTTTCATAGCAGCTGCACCATTTTATATTTCTACCATCTGTGCTCAAGAATTCCAATTTCTCCACATCCTCACTAACACTTGTTATTTTGGGGGGGTTGGGTGGGTTTTGTTTGTTTATTTTTTAACAGTTGCCATTTTAAAATGTCATGTTTGTATTCCTGGCACAGATTCATGCCCCACAAGAAACATGTTTAATGTTTGATCATTTATTTTAAATGTCCATATCTAAGCTCATCTGTTAGGCTGGCAAGGGGCCCACACACAAGGTGATGGGGAGGAACTGCTTAATGGCTACAAAGTTTCTCTAGCAGGTGATGAAAATGTCTGGGAACTAGATAGAGGTGATGGTTGCACACATTGCAAATGTACTAAAGGTCACGTAATCGCAGACTTTAAAATAGCTAATGGTTAAATTTGTGTTATGTGAATTTTACTTCAATTTTTTAAAAACTCAATGAAAGGAGGAAAAAATAAGATAACTGCTGGATGAGTAAGAGAGAGTTTTTGACAAAAATAATATTTTAAGCAAGAATTTTGAGTATGCAAAGTAAACATGGCTACAGTAGTAAACTGAAATGTTAGACCTGGTCCGTGACATTTCCCACTAGATGGAGAAGGACATGAGGGTAGTGAATAACTTCATCATGATCCTTTCAAATTCATCTCAGTTTAACTTTGGATATCTGAGACCAAGAGGGTAAATCAAAATCATCACAGCCAGTAATTTAACTATACAGACTTCAACAACGGACTGTTTTTAAAAGTAATAGTAAGTACAATGTCACCTAAGCCATTATCACATCCAGGTCACTTATTACCTCCCCAAGGTGGAACTGAACCCTACTGACTTCCATGGCTAAAGTGAAATTTTCTCTCAGAATTTGATCAATGCTTCCCTTAGTAAGTAATCAAAGTAATTAAACAATAGTAAATATAATTTTTGCCTAACAGATGGGCACAATTTTAAGATTGCTAATAGCTGGCATTGGTAATGTGTGGAGCACCATACTCTCATGTAGTGATATTAGTAGTATAAATAAAATCAGCTTCTCTAGGGGGTAATTTGACAATACATGATCCACTTTTTAATGTGCATATCCTTTTACCCAGCAATTTTACTTCTGCAAAGTTATACTAATGAAATAACTGGAAAATCATAAAAGTTATATGTGCAAATGTGTTCATCACAGTGTTATTCAAATTAGTGAAAAACTAAAAAGCATGTTTTCTCAATTCTTAATAAAGAATTTATTAAATAAATTATGGTATGGCCACACATTGAAATGTTGCTATGCAGATCTAAAATAATAATGAAGATCAATATTTATTATAAAGAAAATGCCATGCTATGTTGTTTTTTTAAAAGACTATAAAACAGCCTGCATAATGTAATCACATATTTTGTATATGCCTAGAAAAATGTGGACAGGCACACATCAAAATGTTAATAAGGATGGCAGCAAGACAGAGGAACAGTAAGCTTCAGGCCCTTATTCTCCCAGAGTAACACCAAGTTAACAACAATAAACAGTCAAGAATACCTTTGTGAGAACTTTAGAGACTAGATAAGATATTATAGCACCCAGAACAATGTAAAACCAATAAATAATTCCAGTAAAGGGGATAGGAAAATTCGTGGCATTTTGTGCACATGCCCATGTCACTGCCCCATCCAGCCTAGCACAGCATAACTAGGAGGAAACCTCCCACACTGGGGATCCTCCCTCAGGACAGAAACAAAAGGGTAGACCAAGCTTCCAAGTTTCTTGCTAAACTGAGGGTTGTCTGAAGTTCTGCTATCTGTCTAGCCTGACTTAGATCGCTGATGGGACTGGCAACCTTGTGTAGAAGCTGCTGAGACATGATAACCACGAGCTTAAGTTCCCGGGCAGACACCAGACAAAGCAAGGAATTACAGGCCACTACGAGGAATCAGGAATACACTGCTCAAGGAACTGTAGATGACTAAAAGTATGTACAAGCCCAGAGAAGACAAACCCCCAGAAAAGGTTTAAAAGGTCCTAGATTCCCTAGCAGAGTTGATCAATGAAGGTCTTTCCTTGAATAAAGCCAGTTCATAAAGATGTATAGAAATGGTTGCTTCTTTCAAATACCCAAGTCTCAAACAAAAAAGAAAAAAAATCACAAAGTACATAAAGAAAAAGGAAAACATGGCCCCCAAAATAAAACTCCAGAAACCAACCGTAAAGAAACAGAAATCTGTGAGCTATCTGAGAAAGATTTAAAATAACTGTCATATAGATGTTTGATGAGCAAAAGAGAGCATGAATAGACAACTAAAGAAAATCAGGAAAACTATGCATGAACAAAATGAGAATATTAATAAGAGATAGAAACTATAAAAAAAAAAACCCAGAAATTCTAGAGCTGAAAAATACAATAACTGAACTGAAAAATTCATCAGCATGTTCAACAGCAGACTTGCCCAGGTAGAAGAAAGAATCAGGCTGGGCACGGTGGCTCATGACTGTAATACTAGCACTCTGGGAGGCCGAGGCAGGCGGATCGCTCGAGGCAAGGAGTTCGAGACCAGCCTGACCAAGAGCGAGACCCCGTCTCTACTAAAAATAGAAAGAAATTATCTGGACAACTAAAAATATATATAGAAAACATTAGCCGGGCATGGTGGCGCATGCCTGTAGTCCCAGCTTGGGAGGCTGAGGCAGTAGGATCGCTTGAGCCCAGGAATTTGAGGTTGCTGTGAGCTAGGCTGATGCCACGGCACTCACTCTAGCCCGGGCAACAGAGCGAGACTCGGTCTCAAAAAAAAAAAAAAAGAAAGAAAGAATCAGTGAACTTGAACATAGATAATTTGAAATTGAGTTAAAGGAGCAAAAAGAAAAAAGAATGAAGAAAGTTAACGAAAACTTACGAGACTTATAGAACAGCATCAATCAGACCAACATACACAGTATGGGAATCCAAGAAGGATAAGAGACAGAGAGATAAAGCGGCAGAGAGAGCTTATTTAAAGAAATAATAACCAAAACTTCCCAAATCTGAGGAAAGAAATGGATGTAACAATTTAAGAAGCTCAAAGAACTCCATCCAACCAGGATAAATTAAAAAAGACCCACATCGAGACACAGTATGATCGAGCAGTCAAAACTTAAAGACAAGAAAGGGATCTTATTTATTCTAAAATATATATGGAATCTCAAGGGACACCAAATACCTAAAACAATTTTTTAAAAGAAGAATAAAGTTGGAGGGCTCACATTTTCTGACTTCAAAACATATTACAAAGCTGTAGTAACAAAACCGAGTTGGATGGGCAAAGAAAAATAGACCAATGCAATAAAATCTCTACTGGTCTACAGCCCTGGATTAAACCCTCACACAAGTGGAATAGAGAGTCCAGAAATAAACCCTTCTACAATGGTGTCAAGAACACTCAATGAGGAAAGTACAGAGTCTTCAACAAATCAAGTTTGGAAAACCAGATATCCACATGCCAAAGAATAAAATTGAACACTTACCTTATACCATACACAAAAATTAATTTAAAGTGGATTAAAGGCCTAAAAGTAAGGCCTAAAACTATAAAACACCTTGAAGACAACATAAGGGAAAAGCTTCATGACACTGGACTTTGCAATGATTTCTTGGATATGTTACCAAAAAAGCATGGGCAACAAAAACAAAAATAAACAAATGGGACATTGCACTTAAAAACTTCTGGCATTAAGGATGCAATCAAGAGTGAAGAGACAACCGATGAAATGAGTGAAAATATTTTCAAATCATGTATCTTATACAGGGCTAATATCCAGAATATGTAATAAACTCCTAAAACTTAACAAGAAAAAAGATCAAATAACCCAATTCAAAAGTGGACAAATGACAAATAGACAATTCTCTAAAGAAGATACACAAATGGTCAACAAGTATATAAAAAAATGTTCAACATCACTAATCCTTAGAGAATGCAAATCAAAACTACGATGAGATCAAAACCACCTCACACCTATAGGTGCCTACTATCAAAAAAAAACATGTAAAATAACAACTGTTGGCAAGGATGCAGAGAAAGCGGAACACTTGTGCACTGTTTGCAGGATTTAAATGGTGCAACCACTATAGAAAATGCTATGGAGGTTCCTCAAATAATTGAATATAAAAATACCATGTGATCCAGCAATCACACTTCTAGGTATATATCCAACAGAATTGAAATGGAGGTCTCAAAGAGATATTTGCACATCCATGTTCATTATAGCATTATTCACAAAAGCCAAGATGTCCATCAACAGAAAATTGGATAAACAAAATGTGGTGTATATATAAACAAGTCAGTCTTTAAAAGGAAGGTAATCCAACTTGTCCTCGTTCTTCTGATGTGGCCTCAGAGACAAGTGCCGAACTTTCGGTAACAGAATTTTGTGTCCCTGGGTGGGACCCTCAGCACTCCGGTGGAATGGCACCCCACCACTGTTGGAAGAGACAGGGAGCAGCCCCGGGTCAAAGCCTGTGTCTTTGTGGGTAGGAGCAACTTCTTCTCGAGGTGAGAGAGCAGGGGATGGCCCCAGCAGCTGCCAGAGCCTATTTTAGCTCCAGGGAACTCCCGTCTTTATCTTCCTAAAGTAGACGTGGCTCCCTACAACCTGAACTGAGTTGAGGAGAAGGAAATGGATTTGGAAAAGTTTGGACAGCCTCAGCCATTTGTTTGTTGAATGGCTTAAAGGAATTGTCCAGGTGGAGGTCATGAGATTGTCTTAGCCAAAGATGGGATAAATCAGGACCTTTGAAAGCTCTGTACTTCTGCTCAGAAGCAGGATGTTGGTACTTTGAGTTGGGAGTCTGTCACCCTCCTCATTTGCTGGCAAATTAATAAACTCCTCTTTCCTTCCCTTCAAAAAAAAAAAAAGGAAGATAATCCTGCCACACGCTACCACATGGATGAACCTTAAAAGACATTACATTAAGTGAAATAAGCCAGTCAAAAAAAAGCAATACTGTATGATTCTTTTACAAGGCACCTCAGTAGTCAAAACCATAGAAACAGAAAACAGAAAAGTAGTTACTGGGGGCTGAGGGGAAGATAAAAGAAGAGTTGTTTAGTGTATATAGAGTTTCAGATTTGCGATATGAAAAAGTTCTTGAATTCTGTTTCACAGTTATGAATGTACTTGATAGTACTGAACTGTACACTTAAAAATGGTTAAGATGTTTTCATAGACATGGACAAATAATTTTAAAAAGTAAAAAGAAAAATACTGTTAAGATTTATAAGCTTTATGTTATTTTTAATAAAAAATTAATATAAATTTTTAAATGTTAACGTTTTTCTCTAGATGGTGAAATTAAAGGTATATTTCATTTTACTTTACATTTTTTGCATTGTCTGAATTTATCTCAGTAAACATTACAAGAAAAACTAAAGCTATGTTCATTTTGAGAAACAGTCTAATAAAGAAAAAAAAATAGAACTAAAAAAAATTTTAAAAAGAAAGGCAAAATTCCAAAGCAAAGATGCTGATGAACTTGGCATAGGTTGGACGTCTGACTGAATCGATGGGTTCTGGCCACCAGAGTCTCTCACTGTGTACCAAGATTTTTCTCAAAGAATAGGGATTTACTACAAGCCAGGAAGCCACCCAGTTTTTTATATTATGCAATTTCAATGAGTTTATCAAAATCCTGAAGGCAACCCTTTGGTCTCTAGGTTTAGATCAGGGTTTCTAATCATAGCTACACATTACAGATATCTGGAAGCTTAAAAAAAAAAAGTCCTCCCCCACCCAGCCAAGATTCTGATTTAACTGGTTGAGGTAGGGCCCAGACATGTCATAGTCTAACCCTACCAGGTGATTCTAATATGCAACCAGAGTTGAGAAACAATAATCTAAGCCCAAATTGAGAAGTTTTTGTTCTGGAATTAGCTGCTATATGCCCTAGAACAGAGGTTCTCAAACATGAGCAACACATTAGAAATTCAGATTCCTTAGCTCCAACCCACACATTCTGATTTAGTAGGATGGGGCTCAGGAATCTGAACTTTTAGCAATCATATCTCAGGTGGTCCTGGTTAAAGTGATAGAAGAGCTACTGGGCTAGAAAAAGGCCCTCTAAGAAAGGCTTGCATGGTTGATTGTATAGCAAATAGTTTAGCATGCCTGCAGTTAGTACAGTTCCTAAAAAAAGAGGCCATCAGAAGTATTTGTACCAAAATACCTAATATTGAAAAGTATTCAGACTTTTAAGCAGCTGCTCAAGCAGAGGTTATATCAATGCTGGTCATAGAGTGACACAGGATGGATGTTTTTTATTTTATTTTATTTATTATGCAAATAGATAATTTAAGGCCACTAGAGCAAGCTGGCCCCAGAATACCAAAGTGAAAGGAAAAGCATTGCTATTCACCAGAGTACTTCCATACCAGAGTACATATCAGAATACTGGTATGAAGGAAACGGCTTGCTGCTTCTTTCTGCTACTCACAATAAAGTAGCTTCCCCTTTTTAAGACTCTCCTCCTTTACCTTCAAAAGGCTAAGAAGCCAAGAAAGAAAGCAGTAGTTTTATGTTCTAATAAAAAAAATCAAAATGTGCTAAGAATTGGACAAGGAGTAGGTTAGAGACTCATTTCTTGGGAAAGTCTTCCTTCAGAATGTTAGAAATGCAGTCCTTTCTGGGGACACAGCTTTCAAAGAGGAAATTATGGTATAATGGATTCCCAAGGTGTTCCACTGAGCCAAGTCCATGTTAGGTCCCATCAAGAACACTCAGGGAAAGAATGAAGGAAGATATAATGAAAGAAGCAGGAAATCTCCAGAGCGTGCAAAAAATCCAAAAGATCTAAGATTGGTGAGGATGACACAGCACATATATTCACATTTTAGGTGTGCTATGGTTTGAATGTGTCCCCCAAAGTTCACATATTGGGAACTTAATCCCCAATGCAACGGTGTTGAGAGGTGGGACCTTTAATAGGTGATTCCCTGTCCTCATGAAAGGATAAATGCCATTACCATGGGTGTGGGTTAGTTATCTCAGGAGTTGGCTCCTGATAAAAGGATGAGTTTGGACACCTTTTTCTCCTGCTCTTGTGCACACTCTCTTGCCCTTCCACCTTCTACCATGGAGTGATGTAGCACAAAGGCCTTCACCAGATGCCAGCACCACACTCTTGGACTTCCCAGCCTCTAGAACCGTGAGCCAAAAATACTTCTATTATTTAGAAATTACCTAGTTTGTAGTAGTCTGTTATTACAGGAGAAAATAGACTAAGTAAGACAGGCACCACAGTGCAGGTACAGCTGGGGAGGAGCTTGTAAATTACACCTGGAGGTCAGAAGGCAGCAGCACCAAAGACACATAAAGCTGTTAGAGGTATATGCACCTGAAAAAATTTTGGTTTTGCTTTTGCTTTTTGTCTGGATGATTATAATGGCCTCAAAGTGGCAACAGGCATGGCAAGATGAAGTACATAAATATTCTTATAACCCATTTTTTTTCATAAAAACATCTTCAA
This sequence comes from Lemur catta, assembly GCF_020740605.2. Taxonomy (NCBI): domain Eukaryota; kingdom Metazoa; phylum Chordata; class Mammalia; order Primates; family Lemuridae; genus Lemur; species Lemur catta. The sequence continues at coordinate 94,459,608 of NC_059136.1, read as the reverse complement.
TGGTAGTGAGATCAGAGAATTTTTAAGAGAGATGAGAAAATACATGTTCAAATAATGTGACTTGTATGGATGAGGGAAAATAAAGATTTTCCAGAAAAAAGTGGATAGATGTGCCTTTTATGTGATATTATCTTTTTTTTTTTTTCAACACTCCCTGGGATTCACAACCTGTCTGTCTAGCCTATTAGAGTGCTTTATCACCTTGAGTCCCAGGAAACTTAATCAATACCATGGTTGCCTAAATTTAAGGCCAATTATTCTTTTTCAGTCTTGAACACACATGAAATACAACTGTTTAGCATCTGTTCATTTCCAGAAGTTATTTCACACACATTTCACAAAATCTATTGAATTGTATCCTGGAACATTTAAGGATACCTCTTTATTGCATTTCATGATAGCAGTACTAATCAATAAAAATAAACAATTCCTAGATTCAATTTGCAAAAATCTCAGTACAATACATTTTATAGAAAGGTTATTTTTATGTCTACATTCTAGGTTCAGTGTAGTCCTGAACATTGATCTTTAGTGGAATCAAGTTCTCTATTGACTTACCAATAGAGAAAAGCATTTTTGAATTGATTCTAATTTCCTAGCTTGTAGGACTTGTTGCTTGGGATTTAAATAGATTGGTACATCTTTATGAATCAATTAAATTGCTTTTTATAGGAATTCAGGCAAAATATTTTCATCACAAGAAAATGTTTTAATTTTTTCACACACTTTAATTTATTCAACAAGTTATTTATAACTTGGCTTGTATTCTAGAAGGCCCCAAGGACACCGTTGGTCAGTGATACAAATCATTGATAATGAATAATATTAACAATATAGAATGTATCCAGTGTATATGCCAGACACTGTGCCAAACGGGTTACATCTATTTTTTATGTGACCATTCTATATGGCGGTTAATATTACCATCATCCCCAATGTACAAATAGGGAAACTGAGACATAAACAGGTGATGTGAGTTGCCCAGGCTATCACAGCTAAGAAATGGAAGACGCAAGATTCAAGCCCTGTTTGGTTACCTCTAGGACCCAACCTCTTAACCACAATGCTACAGTACTTCTGGCAGATGATATGTGTTCAGGAATCACAAGTGTGACAAATGAAATAGAAAGGAACTTTAAGGTACCCATCCTTGCAGGAAGATGAAGAAAACCCTCAGAGATGTGACATTTTAGCTGAACAGCAGTAGGCCAAGGAAACCTGGAAGGGTTGGGGGAATAGCGCAGCTAAGCACAGAGTAAGTAGGTGCAATGTGCTAAGAAACTAAAATTTTAAAACTTGTATGGCTAACAACAAAAAAAGAAAACTATAGACCAATATCCCTTATGAATATACATGCAAAAATACTCAATAAAATTCTAGCAAACTGAATTCAGCAGCACACCCAAAAAAAAAAAAAATCCACCACAACCAAGTGGGCTTCATCCCAGGGATACAAGGATGGTTGAACATACATAAATCCATAAATGTGATTCGCCACATAAACAGAAGCAAAAACAAAGATTATATGATCATCTCAATAGATGCAGAAAAAGTATTTGACAAAATTCAACACCTTTTTATGATAAAAACTCTTAAGAAAATAGGCATAGATGGAACATACCTCAAAATTATGCAAACCATATATAACAAACCCACAACCAGCATCATACTGAATGGGGAAAAGTTGAAAGCATTCCCACTCAGAACTGGAACAAAACAAGGATGTCCACTGTCATCACTTTATTCAACATAGTGCTGGAAGTCCTAGCCAGAGCAATCAGAGAAGAAGAAAATTAAGGGTATCCAAATGGGGAAAGAGGTCAAACTATTGCTCTTTGCTGATGATATGATCTTACATCTAGAAAACCCTAAAGATTTTGCCAAGACACTCCTGGAATTGATAAATAAATTCACCAAAGTCTCAGGCTACAAAATCAATGTACACAAATCAGTAACATTCCTATACACCAACAACATTCAAGCTGAGAATCAAATCAAAGACTCAATACCTTTCACAATAGCTACAAAGAAAATAAAATACCTAGGAATATATTTAACCAAGGAGGTGAAAGATCTCTACAATGGGAACTATGAATCACTGAGCTACTTGGGAGGCACAGACATTTTTGTAAGTGGACACTACACTTTATAATCTACACTCTGACAACTGGCCAGCAGGTAGGACCCTGGCTCCCAGCAGGGACATTCAGGCCAACAGTCTGTCCACCTTTGCATCTCAGAACTTATGCTTCCACTTTCAAGAGGTAGCTCCTTGAAGGCATTTGCTTCTAATAGAGACCTGCCGCATCAAAATTATAATATAATACAGACACAGTAGCAACCTTTTGCATCAATTAAAAAAAATCAGCACATGGAGAACATTTGCAGCCACATCACTGGCATTTGCAGTTCCCCAGATATTTTAACTTCGTGGAAAGAATGGTCGTTCTCAAATCCACTAAAGCAGCCACTGTGCATAATTTTCAGTTTTTTTGTTAAGTTTTGTTTTGTATATTGCTAAGGCTTTTTCTTTACTCATGAAAAAGCTCTTCCTGATCACTTAAAATATTATCATACTGGGGGGAAAGCCACATATAAACCATGATGCCTGCGATGTTATAACACCGTTCCTCTACCGGCCAACTGCACATGAGCTAACACACATCAAGAGACACACGTGGTGGCAGGCCAGACTACGCTGATTAAAAATGTATACAATGAATAAACAGGCAACCCGTTATTTTACAGAATTTGAAACCTCAATGTGTTAGTTAGGACTAGTTCGGTTTGTGACAGAAAACCCTAAATAACAGTGGCTTCAAAATATTAGAAGTTTATCTTTCTTTCACTTCAAAGAAGTCCATGCCCTGCGCCCTTCAATGGCGATGCCCTGCTGCCCCGAGTCGAGCCACTGTTCATGCTGTGGCTTAAGGTTCCGCCCATATTGTAGTCCAGGCTTCAGGATGGACAGTGGGCAGAAGGCAGTGCCACTCCCTTAGAAGACTTTCTGGAATTTTCCACACAGTATTTAGCTTCTATCTCAGTAGCCAACACTACATAAGCACGTCTAACTGCAAGAGAGGCTGATGGCAACATGCTCAGCTAAAAACTGAGTTTCCTGTCACTGAGAAAGAAGAAATGACGCTGGGATGCAAAAAGCATTATTTGCACAGCCACCTTGATGGAAGTCCCAGGTGAGCAGGTTTAGATTACTGTGGACTTGCAGCGGAGCCTACTCTCACACAAATACTCAGACTAGAGGAAGGGGGGTCCGAAATTTGGAAACATTGAGGGAGGGAATCTCCAGGAATGAGAGATTTTACCTGCTGTGGGGAAGAGCGACAAACTCAGGCACATGACCTGCTGCAACTCTAACCTGAGCTGAACTGAGCAAGGAGGGGAAATGAAGCCCAGTTCTTAATTTAGAACCCAGAGCTTTGCGGATAGTCATAGTTAGTGACCACGAGGCCATTGAGAGATGTGGGCTGAATGAGGGAGTTTCTATCACGGAGCCATCAAAAATTTTAAAAAAGCAAAAACCAGGCCCTGGAAAGGAGGTGTTGTCCTGGGAGCCGGGAAACACCCAGCAGGCACCCAGACCAAGTGGGACCATTTTCAAGAACCCAGATGTACACACACGGCACTGGGTGATTCAGATCCCTGCCCCCAGCCCCCAGAGACCCCCAGAGATGGTCTTTAATTTTATAATGGAGGTAAAAGGAAAAATAGAAGTCTCTAGGGCAAGGATTTTTATTTTTAGTTAGAACCATATTTTTTCATTTAAATCTATTTAATAGATTCCTAGGCCGGGCACAGTGGCTCACTCCTATAATCCTAGCACTTTCGGAGGCTGAGGCGGGAGGATTTCTTGAGACCAGGAGTTCCAGGCCAACCTGGGTAACATATTGAGACCCCCATCTCTACAAAGAAAAAATTAGCCAGGCATGGTGGTACGCACCTGTAGTCCCAGCTACTGAGGAGACTGAAGCAGGAAGATCACTTGAGCCCAAGAATGTGAGGCTGCAGTGAGCTATGATTACACCACTGCACTCTAGCCTAGGCAACACAGTGAGACCTTGTCTCAAATAAAAAAAAAATTTAAAAAAAAATTTCTAAAATACAGAAGTAAAGCACATTCTTTACAAAGAGTTTGCCCAACTGTATGTAAAGAGGAAAATTGGTGATCCTCTGCACCTGCCCCTTCCTGAGCCTCTGAGCTGTGCCCTGTGAGCCACCTGGGTGCCAGCCACCCCTTCCCCGCTCTCCCCTCACACCTGCACAAGTACATTCAAATACAGATGCACAGAGATGGGACTGCTGTCCTCTGGGGCGTTTTGGCATGTGTTTTGTTCTGCAAAAATAGGATGTGATTATAAGTAGTATCCTGAGGCTGGGCGTGGTAGCTCACACCTGTAATCCTAGCACTCTGGGAGGCCGAGCAGGGAGGACTGTTTGACCTCAGGAGTTCAAGACCAGCCTGAGCAAGAGTGAGGCCCCTTCTCTACTAAAAATAGAAAAAAAAATTAGCCAATCAACTAAAAATAGAAACAAAAATTAGCTGGGCATGGTCCCAGCTACTCGGGAGGCTGAGGCAGGAGGATTGCTTGAGCCCAGGAGTTTGAGGTTGCTGTGAGCTAGGCTGACACCATGGCACTCACTCTAGTCCAGGCAACAAAGCAAGACTCTGTCTAAAAAAAAAAAAAATAATAATAAAAAAAAAGTAGTATCTTGAAACTTGGTTTAAAAAAATATATCTCAAAAATCCCTCCAAATGGATACAGATCTGCCGCTCCTTTCTAAGAAATGCTTAATATTCCATAACACACATACCCTTTAATGTATTAAGTCATCTTTTTACCAGTGGACATTCAGGAGCTCATTCAACAGTCAACTAGGTGAGGATTCTGTTTTCTATGAAAGAGGCCTACAGATGAGCACAAGTGCTATGTCAGTCTGCCAAACCCAGGAAACACCAACATTCTGCATGGTTCTCTCAGTCTGGGCCTCATACGAGGACCAGTATCCCACTGAGGATCTGAGAAGAGAAAAATACCACAGGGCCGTGAAAGAAAGTGAAAGTTTTCATTGGTGCAGAACTATTTTAAAATTTTGAACTATGAGAATGTCATCAAAATGCCAAAGAGGGCAACAGGCTCCTGAAATAAACAGACTTTTCATCGAGTTAATTAACATGACAATTCTGTGGTTTTACTCTGCATAAAAAGCTTTGTGTTGTTAGTCAAGAAGAGAAAAATCACCTAAAAGCAATACCTCCCAAACAGGGATTAACAGATACATTTAAACATTACTGGTCATGTCCGTGAATAACTAGCGAGCCGTCATGACACGGGGCTGCTCGTCACGGCGACCTGCAGCTGTGCCGTGCTGCAGGCGTGTCAGGCTCCCCTGATGACTCTAGTTCACAGCTGTCTCCCTCCAGTTCAGCGGGCGCCATGTTAACCAGCATCTAGACCTTCCCCTGTAGGGCCAGGCCCCGTTCCAAGGCCTGGGCAGTCTCCTCCTGTAGCCTGACAAATCTTGTAAGGCGTCATGTTAAATAAGCAAGGACCTCAATGCGTTGATAGCAGCCAACACCTGCTGGGCACCCCCTGCAGGCCAGGTGCTGCCTCAATGCACCTTACACGTCTTCCTTTTTGAAATCCTCACAACAACCTGTAAAGTAGTTGTTAAGCATCTACGATGTGCCCCAGCCTTGTTATGTGCCCTGGAGGACACAAAGGAAGTATAGAGACAGAGTCACGGCCATAAAGAGGTTTATATTCTTCTGAGGAAGACAATATCAAGAGAAGAAAAAAATAGAGCAGGACAAGCTGGCATGATTTTTAATTAAACTATGTGGCGGTAGCTAAAAGTGCAAGAGGAGTTTAGAGAAACAGAAGCTTCCAGGAGCTAGAATTGTCTTTTTGACATGAAATGCCTATACATTCTGTTGTGAACAGAGTTCAATGATTTTTCTAAAGATCCATTATGCCCTAATTAATGCTTCAGTTTAGACTTAAAATCCTAGAATGCTAGAATGAGAAAACTATTAAGAGAATGCATAAGCATTGTATAGATGATTCTCCAGCTACCTCTGGGTGAGTCAGTGTGAATCTGCTAAACTGCTCTCGTGTCCCAGTAAGGGCTTGGCGAGGCTTGGAGACGCACAAGTTTGCCTCGGCCCCCCCATTGCTGGTGCCCACATCAGCCTGCCTGTCCCTATTCCAGCCACTTAATGGTCACTTCTGTTATTCTTGATCCATTTGCTATGACCAAAATCCCAGGTTTCTCCCTCCCTCCAAACTTTGTACCAGAAGGATAGCTTTATAAATCCTTGCTGTCCAGATTTATAAATTTATAAATTGGTAACATCAAAACCATATATTCTGGAAGATCAAATTTGTTTGGAATCTCCACTAGGCGTGAAGGCAAACTCTCTCCCCCTGCCCTGGATTTCCAGAGCAGGTTGGATGTGAAGTGAGCCCCACACCATGCCACTCAGCAGCTGTGGACCAGAGTGAATTCACTGGGGGTTGTTGGCTTAAAACGCATCTCCTGCTCTGGCTCAACTCTATACCGAGTTATTTAAAGAGACAGAGGCTGACATTGATTATATGAGTACATTTTAGAAAAGCTATTTTCTTCATAACTTTAAAAGCATATCATGGTCTCTGTAACAAAGAAAGACATCTGAAATTCTGAGATTTTTGAGATTTATTCAGAAAATTTATGTACATGTACTTGCCCATTCCTCAAAAAACCTACTTTATACAAAACAGTACAGTTGGGGTTTGTTTTCTTCCAGATCCTCTGCAAAGCAGAGCCTGAGGCAAGGATTATGGTACTGTACTTGTTTGGGAAATGGAGGCTCAGGGCTGTGAGGGTGAAGCAACAAGAAAAGTGAAGCCGGTGGGGAGTAGACGTGGGGTCACCTCAGCAGCTGCTGCTCTTCGTTCAGTGTCTCAGACACACAGCAGGTTGTTCAGCAGCACGTTCACTCATCACACCCTTCTGATTTCCCAGAAAGGCTGCAGAAAGAAACCATATCTCAGAATAGCCCATGGCAGAAAGAGAGCAGGGGAATGTGTGTGTCTGCCTTTCATGCATCTGTGCTTTCCCCAGAGCCAACGTTCACCTCACCTCCCTCAGCACTTAGGCAGGGACATCTGGCCCATTGCCAGCCACTCAGAAAGGCAAATACCACATGTTTCCAGGTAAAGTTTTAACAAAGTCCAAAAGTGGATGGACAACATGGCACAGATGGGTGCCAACCAAGGAAGCAAGAAAGAGGCAGTTAAGAGAGTCTGAGGAGGAGCTCAAGGTTTATGTGCTATCACAGAGTTACATGCCAATTGAGTATGGTCAAAAAAATCTTTGCCATTGGTCTGGCAAATAAAAATTTGGGTTTGGGTTTTTTTTTTTTCTCTTTAACCGAGGCTAGAGTGCAGTGGTGTGATCATAGCTCACTGCAGGCTGGAACTCCGGGACTCAAGTGATCCTCCTGCCTCAGCCTCCAGAGTAGCTAGAACTACAGGCATATGCCATCATGCCCAGCTAATTTTTCTTATCTTTTGTAGAGATGAGGTCTTGCTATGTTGCCCAAGCTGGTCTCAAACTCCTGGGCTCAAGCAATCCTCCTGCCTCCTCCTCCTGCCGCCCAATGTGCTGGGATTATAAGCATGAGCCACCACACCTGGCAAAAATTTTGTTTTTAAAAATTATAACGTAATTTTGGTTATGAGATTTTGAGACAGCAAACAAGGACTCTAGGAGTGATAGGCAATAGTAACCAAATCTGGGCAGTGTGAGATGTTCTTGTCAAGATAATACTGTGAGTTTGAGCTCTATGTTCCTCCACTTTAATCCAAACCATGGCAGTGATAGAGGTTAAAAATATTAAGAAGACAAATTCAGCCTCTATGGAGCTAGAAGTAGAAAAATAACACTCAGTCAGCCCGACTGAAAACAATTACTAAAGGAAGTATGTAGAATGTGTAGCAGACATTTGTTATTTTTGTTTCATTTTGTTTTGGCTACATAGAAGTTAAACACACTTCCTATTTCAGAGAAAACCACATGGTGGGAATAGGATGCCCCCAGTAGAGCAATTAACATGAACAAACAGGTATAATTTTTTTCCCAGCTCCCCTGCAGCTAAGGCATGCTCACATGACCTGACTTAGCCAATCGAGTGTTCCCTCCTAGGACTTTATTTGATTTCTTTGTGTGGGGTGGCAGAGGTGGGGGTGGGGTGTCTTCCGGTGAGGACTGGAAAACGTGCTAGACAAATTCTGGAAGAGCTGTAACACTGCCCTACAGGACTTTAAATCTAGAGGAATAAAGAAAAGACGATGAGGCAGAGATTATTCCCGACAAGGGCAGTGGAGCCGAGGACCGTGTAACACAGCAGGTGCCGGGGCAACAGTGTCATAAGCAGGTTGCTGGGCTTCCCATGCTCCCTTGGTTACTGCACCTTTTCTAGGTCCAGGACTCCAAACTTTCCATCCAACATCCTTACAAAAAGTCTTCTGCTTACCTTAACCAGAATTGATTTCTGTGATTTGCAACCACAGTGTACGCAAACAAGTAAGAAAGTGAATGCAGAAGGAAGTAACAGGATTCAAGAAATAATAGTAAGGAAAATATTATGCTGCCTGCAGTGACCCTTGGCTTCCCCAGACACCCTCAACCCCATCAATAAGCATCAGAGAGGAGCTGTGTGGACTCAGAGTAAACATGCTTCTTTGTCACCTGGAGTCAAAAGTGGAACCTGCCCCCTGGAATGTGGTCACACGGAGAAGACAGGCACAGGAAAAGGCGACGTGAGGATAGTGGCAGAGACTAGAATGATGTGGCCACAAGCCAAGGCAGCTGGCGACTGTCAGAAACTAGAAGAGGGAAGAACAATCCAGCCTTGCTGGCACCTGGATTTTGGACTTCCAGCCTAGAAAGCTGTGAAATAAACTTCTGTTGTCTGAAGCCGTCCAGTTTGTGGTAATTTTTTATGACAACCCTGGGGAACTAATACACCCAGCAATCCCACTCCCAGGAATTCACCCAAGTGAAATGAAAGCCTATGTTCACCTAAAACTTACATGCGAATATTCATGGCAGTTTTATTCACGGCAGCCAAAAACTGGAAAAACTCTAATGTCCCTTTACCAGGGAATGGTGGTACCTCCATACAATGCAAGGAAGAGGAATGAACTATTGATACATCTAACAGCATGGATAATCTCAAACATACAGTAAGTGAAAGAAGCCAGACTCAGAATGCTATATATTGTATTATATGACATTCTGGAAAAGGTAATCTAATGGTTGGAAAACAGAATAATAGTTACCAGGGGTGGAGTTGGAGAAGGGTTGACCACAAAAGTGCCACATTGAGGAATTTTAGGGGTGGTGATGCGGCAGTTCTGTATCTTGCCTGTGGTGATAGGTACCAGCTGATGCATTCAAAACCCATAGCACTGTACACCAGGAAGAATGAATTGTGTTGTATACAAGTTAAAAATGAATTTTAAAATTAAAAAAAAAAAAGAGTACCCTGGTAAACCGTTATGCAGTAGTAGGGCACCAAGTATCAGGAATGTCCCTCAAATTCTCAGTCTGCAGGTCAAGGGGACTGTGTTTTTCTCAGAAAGATCATTGAGGATGAGGACACATTACTTTCATTGTCATTTAATGCCATCAACCAGAAATATTGCTTGAGGAATAAAGTCTATATGAGATATGCTAATAGTGGAAAAAGTTTCTTAAAAGAAACACTTCTTGCTCTTAAGGCACTAAAAACCTGAAGAAAACTAATATGATGTGGAACACAAATATGTCATTTGGACAAGCTGAGGGCAACGTGGCATCAAAATTTGCTCCTAATTTTTTACTATCCCTGTGTATTTTCTAATCCATCTTTCTCCCTTCTTTCCTTCCTTCTTTCCTTTTCCTTCCTTCTCTATGTATCTTTCTTTCTTTTAAGAAAAAGGTGCACTTCACAGTATTTTTAGAAAATCTTAGAAGTAACAGAATGGAGTCTGAAAGAGAGGAGATTTGATAACACAGGAAGATTCAAATAAAAGAGGAAAAGAAAGAAAAAACGATCCCCCTCCCACCAATGCATAGGCACCAGTGGAATATGAAAACTGCTGGGAATCTGGATTGGCCAAAACAAACAAAATATAGAAAATTTAGAAATCTTGATGTGCCTTGAAATCAATTAGCTCCTCAGTCAGTAGAGAAAGGAATTTAAAAAATTATTATTATAGCTCAATCGTGAAAGAAGAACTTGTTGGAAAGGTGAAAAGTGATGAGATCTTGAACAGAAAACTAAGCAAGGGATTTCCAAGCATAGACACTCTCGACTTTAGATAAAGATAGGCACAATTCCATATCTAAACCTCCAGACATATAATTGTGCCTGTTTTTCTCTAAAGCTGGGAAAATAGTTTGACAGAAATGAGAGATTCAAAACACAAGTCCTTACAACATCAATATGAAGTATAGATAAATGGAAGGGCATATATCAAAACTTACATAGTCACACAAATCACCCACCAGTAATCTCAAAGTTTAATAGAACGTTTATGAAAGATGAAAGAAAAGGGCAAACGTCCAAGAACAGGTTCCAAAATGGCCCAACATGAAACTCTAGATCTGCATTCCAGGCTGAAGCACCAAATGAGATGATGGTGCCAAGGACCAAGTTGTTAGTCAGGGTTCTCCAGCGAAATGGAAGCAGCAGTAGAGATAGAAACAGAGACAGAGAGAGAGAAAGAGACAGAGATTTATTATGAAGAATGGGCTCCTGCCATCGCGGAGGCTGAGAAGTCCCACGAGCTGCCATCTGCAGTGTGCTGTAGCTCCAGTCCCAGCCTGAAAGCCGGAGAGCCGGGACAGTCGATAGTGTAAGTTCCAGCCCAAGTGCGGGGGAAACCAACGTCCCAGCCTGAAAGCAGTCAGTGTGAGAGAGCAAGGCGCCCTTACCCGACCTGTGCCCTGCGCAGGACTCCGGTGGGCTGAACGGGGCCCACCCACACTGGGCATCTGCTTTACCCAGTCTACCCATCCGAATGTTCATCTCGTCCAGAAAGAGCCTCGCAGACACCCCCAGAACAATGTTTGACCGAGTATCTGTGCATTCCGTGGCTCAGTCAAGTTGGCACATAAAATCAACCACCACAGACAATGTCAGAGCCTTTTTAAACAGCAAGAAGAGGAGAGGGGAAGACCCACGCCTGTGCTGGTGGCACGCGATGAGCAGTGTGAGCAACAGACAGGCAGCCCACTTGGGGGCAGCAGAGAGCACTGGGGCTGGAGTCTCCCCTCTGCCCCCGACCAGGGACATGACCACGGGCAAATTCCTTAACCTCTGGGAGCCCAAATTTCTGTTTCTCTATAGAAATGTGATCATTTTATATCTTTTGTAATAGAGAGAATAACTTCTACCTCATGAGATTATTAGAATTAATTCATGTCTGTAAAGAATTTAGCACATGAAGGTACCTATGCAGTAAGTGGGTGCTAAATAAATAATAACAGAGCATTAAATGACAAATTAAAAACATTTACTAACAAAGCTCAACATTGAATGACAAGAACTACTCACTTTTAATTTAGATTTCATCATCTTCATTGGAAAATGTCTTAAAACTAGGAAAGTGTCAATAAACCTTCTCAAAGAAGTTGATACTTAAGATATGTTTGTCAAACATGACAATTTCTAATTGTTTTTGGTGTTTTCAAGTCTCCAGGTCCAGATGAATTAGAATTTATAATTTAATAATATCCAGGGAATTTTGGACAGCAGTCTGGGGATCGAATTTCCCAGGGGAACTTGGATAAATGTCTTAATTTTCAAACAGGGGTAGAGGTGGATTCTGAGACCACCAGACCAATTAAGAAAGAAAATGCAGGCCGGGCACGGTGGCTCACGCCTGTAATCCTAGCACTCTGGGAGGCCGAGGTGGGTGGATCGCTTGAGGTCAGGAGTTCGAGACCAGCAAGAGCGAAACCCCGTCTCTACTAAAAATAGAAAGAAATTATCTGGCCAACTAAAATATATATATAGAAAAAAAAAATTAGCCAGGCATGGTGGCACATGCCTGTAGTCCCAGCTACTCGGGAGGCTGGGGCAGAAGGATCGCTTGAGCCCAGGAGTTTGAGGTTGCTGTGAGCTAGGCTGACGCCACGGCACTCACTCTAGCCAGGGCAACAAAGCGAGACTCTGTCTCAAAAAAAAAAAAAAGAAAGAAAGAAAATGCAGACACTGAGCACTGAGTGAACTGTGCAGTAGGAGGAAACCTTGCAGTTAATGAGTACAGCTCTGTTGATCGAGCAGACGGATTGTGGTTGCTTAAAGAAGGAGGAGGTGGATCAGCTAAAACCAGCATCGGCTTGCTGAGGAGACGCATATACCACACTCATCTCGATTCTTTGGTGGAGAATGTTAAATTACTGAGAGACCAGGGAGAAGCACACACCAAATCTGGAGCCTGGGAGCCATATTCTCAGCTGCTGCAGGTGGGTGAATGGCCCATCCACAGGCACCTGGGGTTGAAGGTGAGGGATGAAGAAGGGCTCAGAGTGGGGGACCCTGCGATGAGAACCAGGGCATGAGGAGCCCAGGTCCAAGCTGGACATGGGGCACACTCACAGAGCTGAACGAGCAGTGCAACTGGGATCTGAGATGCAGACCAGCGTGCAGAGGCCCTGCGGGAGTGAAGGAAACAGACTGGCAGCGGAGACGTTGAACTAGGGTGCAGTTGCATGGGCAGGTCTGGAGCTGGGGTCACCCTTTAGAGATCTGTGTTGAGGCAGGAGCCAGGTCTCTGTTCTGCCCCCCATGGACCAAGTCACTGGGTGTGACCTGCATGCCTGGGCGCTGGGGCTACCCTTGGGTAAGGTGGCAGCCCTCAACAGAGGGTGGGGTGGGGGATTCGCCCAGCTCTGAGCCTGCAGCAGCTGGGGGCCGGAGCACCTCTGCCCTCAAGGGGATTTGTGTGCCTCAGCGCTCTCTGCACTCGGCCTGATGCCAGGGCCCCCCCAGCACTATGGCTCTCCTAGGGCTACAGCACGGCTAGAATCAGAGGTAGCATTGGTAGTGGTGGGAAAGTCACAGATTTTTGCAGAGAGATCAGCCTTTTGCTAGCAAGTTATTTAACCTCTCTGAGCTTCAAGTTCCTTCTGTGTTTATAGAACACTTAGGGTGACCACCTAGCACTGAGTTTAACATATAGTAGGTGCTTAATAAGTGTTGGTTTTCTTCCCCCGTGAACACTAGGAAGAGTACAACCTGCAAGTGGGAATCAGGTGACTTGAGCAATGGAAAGCAGGATACGGGGCTTGAGGTCAGCTAGGGTGGAAACAACACTCGCAGGAAAGTGGTACTTGCAGGACAAGGGGCTGCGCCAACACTTCAGCTCAAGAGGAAACACACATATGGATCTGTGGATGAACCAAAGCTTGAGGAGATATCAAAATCTCAACAAAGCTGTTAAAATAAATAAACAGACATTATACAAAAAGGAAAGAAATATCAGCACATTGGATGGTAAGAGCTAGAGAGATTATTGCAGCTGGGAATGATGGGGTGAATAAAGATGACAAAACTTAACCGAGATAAAGGTGAAGGAACTATTTAAAATAGGTCCAGCTCAACCTGCACACTCACACACACACTCACACACACACACACACCAGCAAGAAGAATAAAAACAGCTGAAATTTACTGAGTACCAAGTGCTTCTCATGAGCCAGGCCCTACACTTGTGCTTCATGTTATGCAATTAGACACAAAGTGCTAAACCCTTCACATGGGTGACTTCACTAATCCTCTCAGCAAACCTGTGAGACAGGAACTTTTATTACCCTGGATTTTCATAGAGATGAACTGGGGCTTAGAGGGTAATAATTCTGCCCAAGGTCACGCGATATGGAGGAGGAAGAGCCAGGAGACTATCCGAGCACCTGGAAACGTGAAACTCAGACATATGACCACAGCATCATGCTACCTTCCCAATGTGAGAGAGAAAGAAAACTAATATATAACAATTCTGTGTTATATCATTTGACATCCACATTAGTTGAGACATGAGGATTGCAAGTAAAGAAAGAAAAAGAACTCAACCCAACAGTTTTGTTTTTTTTTTCTTTTTCCTCTCTCTCTTTTTTTTTTTTTTTTTTTGCACTACCAATTGCCCTACCTAGAGTTCCCAAACAGGTTTAAACAAGAGAAAAATGAATGGGCTCATATAACTGGAAGTCCAGATGTAGGATGGCGTTGAGGGTTGACTTAATCTAGCGGCCTTATCTTTATTTCCCTGTAAATATCACTGCTCGGCCTCCTGTGATGTAGGCGTCATCCCAGGATGGGGGTGACACGCCCACAACAGTTCCTGGGCTCACATCCATGAACGATAAGTCCAGACAGAGAGAGAAAGGGTCCCTTCCAGGAGTTCACCCAGAAAAATGAGGAAGAACTTTCCCAGAAGATCTCAGCCCATCTCTCCTTCCATCTCCTGGGCCAAAACAATTCATTAATGAGTCAAGGGCCTGGGATTGCCTTCAGACCCACCAGGCCACCCCTGGAATTGTGAGTGGGGTCAGCATCCTTTGAGACACACAGGCTTCCTGGAGAAGGTGTGGATACCTGAATAAAAGTAGGGTTCTGGCCGGGCACGGTGGCTCACACCTGTAATCCTAGCCCTCTGGGAGGCTGAGGTGGGTGGATTGCTCAAGGTCAGGAGTTCGAGACCAGCCTGAGCGAGACTCCATCTCTACTAAAAATAGAAATTATCTGGACAACTAAAAATATATATAGAAAACATTAGCCAGGCATGGTGGCGCATGCCTGTAGTCCCAGCTTCTCGGGAGGCTGAGGCAGTAGGATCGCTTAAGCCCAGGAGTTTGAGGTTGCTGTGAGTTAGGCTGACGCCGCGGCACTCACTCTAGCCCGGGCAACAAAGTGAGACTCTGTCTCAAAAAAAAAAAAAAAGTAGGGTTCTGTTAAGAAAAAAAAATGGCTACAGGTTGACGATCAACAATGTGTACGACTCTCTGAGGAATTAATTCTCATTCCCCTTTTGCAGATAACCTGTGGCTTCTAACCAGTTCTTATGAAAAGATCTGTGATTTTTATCGTGACCATAGACTCCACGTGGGTCAAATGCGGTGGGTGATGCAATCTCGAATGCATTGATAAGAGTGCCCAGGTCAAGAGAAGGCATAGTACTGTTGTATTCAGTACCAGCCCAGTCATATCAGGACTGCAGTATCAGCTCCGGATGTTGCATTTTGAGAAGAATATTAAACTGCGATCATAAAGAATGTGGAAGTATAACACAGTCATAAGTGTGAGGTCTCAGCAGGTTTAAATCCCAAGGCTGTTCTTTTCCCCTTCTGTGGTCTTTAGTAAATTGTATGAACTCCAAGCTTCAGTTTCCTCATTTGTAAAATGGAGATGCTGTTAATATTGACCTTGCAGAGGTGCTGGGAAAGTTAAGTCAGACAGAATTCTACACATGCCCAGGAGCACAACATTTACTGGGTATCATGGTCTGGAGACTCTAGCTTCTGCTGAGTGTTCAGTTCAAGAATTGCTCAGAATCCAGGTGCCCCTCCAAAAGAAAAAACAGAATTGCTTAAAATGCACCTCTAGTTCCAGCTACTCAGGAGGCTGAAGAGGGAGGGTCGGTTGAGCCCAGGAGTTCAAGGCAAGCCTTGGGCAACATAGTGAGATTCCCCCCGTCTCTAAAAATAAAATTTTAAAAAAAGAATCGCCTGCAAGGCCCCATGCACTCTCTGGGCTCTGCCCCTAACCCAGCTAGACATAAATCCCAGCTAGACTTCCACAGAAAACCAAACACCTCCCCCATCCGCACCCCACCCCCAATTCCCATTCACACAGGCCTTTTAGCGGCCTTACTAAAATTTTGAAGAGATGGACAGGATTTACTTCTAGAGAACCCTAGCACCTTAAAATTGAATATTGGGCATTCTTCTTTTCCTTTGTTATAAAATAAATGCATTGTGACGAATTCAAGCAGTAAAGAGGGTGCAAAGAAAAAGGTAACAGTTTCTCTCTCACCATTTCCATTCCCCAAAAGTAGCCAGTGATAATATTTTTCATGTATTTTTCCAGAAATGTTGTACACATAACAAACAAGAACATCTAGTATTCGATATGTCTTTAAAGAAGGCGGGGGGCGGAAACACTTCATTATTTCTGAAACATGAACTTTAGTCTGCGACCCAAGGTTCTGATCCCTGTGTTCCTCAAGGGAAAAGCACACACACAAATCAATCAGTCAGTCAACAAACATGTACGATTTTCTTCCAGCCCTAGGTTGAAAAATTCAACTCTTTTTGTCATCTACTACTAAATTCAGTTTCCATTCAGGCCTCCCTTAGCAAATCTAAGATTTCAACTTGGCGACGGCTGCAAAGGGAGGTCCCTGGACAAACATCTCTGCCAGAGCCACGTCCTCCCCCAGGTGCCGCTGTCGGCGGTGGCAGAAGCCGGCAGTGAGGACGCGGGCAGGACCCGGAGGAGCTGGCGCTGCGGGCCGGCAGGTGGGGCAGGAAAGCCAGCCGGCCGGCCTGCACCTGTCCCGAGCTGGTCAAGCCTGGGCGTGACCAGAGACGGGCGGGAGGGGCCACAGGGAGCCAGGCGGGCACGGGCGCAGACCCCGCTGGTCCCTGGGACAAGTGGGGTTCAGGTGCCAAACAGAACGTCCCTGCGCCCGCTGGGGGCGGGGCACAGGAGAGGAGAGCGCAGCCGTGGTCTGGGGAGGGCGGGCCACGCTGGACACGGCTTTGGGAAGCAGCCTCGTCAGTCGCTCTAGGGCGCCCTTCCCCCACTCCGCCCCCACCTCACAGATCGCCCGCCCCCTCCGCCACCTTCTCCCACCAACAGTTCAAGAAACAAATGATCAAAAAACGTGTTTTCTCTGTGAAGGTAGGGCCGGAGGTTGGGAAATGTGAAGGCCCATCTCAGGTTCCAAAATTCGCTGTTTTCACTGTGTGGTTTTCATGATGTTCAAGGCTCATGAGTGTGGCAAGTGCGTCTTCTCCGAAGACCCTTAGTGACCGCACTGAGGGCGGCGTTGCCCCGGAAGCGGAAGTGCGGCGTGGCGGCGCGTTCTCCCCGCGGCGGCCGCCATCTTCCTCCGTCTCAGAGCAGACCTTGCCGTGACTGCCGTGTCTCCCCTTTTCTGCTCCGTCCTCACGGCGTTCTCCTCAACTGTCGCCTTCACTTTTTATCCCCTGCTACCTTCCCATTACCAAGGTCACTTTAAGGCCTCTGGAAGACAATCACATCATTTTTGGTGTGTTAAATTGAATCAAATTTGGCCTAGAGGCGTCTCTGTCCTACCAAACTACAGCCTAACTCAGTGTGTAAAGCCCTGAGAGCGGCCCTCGGGAGCCGCCTTGGTAGCACATGGCGGGGCTCAGTCGCTGATGGGAGCCGGCCGTGCCAACGCTGCACAGGACCAACTCAGAGCCACCAGCAGTGGAAACCGACCAAGCTGGCTCTGTGACTCACGTCGCTTTCTGTATGTCGCTTCCTTTTCCCCCCGCTATAAATATAATCCCCACTTACGGTGGGGTGGAGCATTCTGAACCAGTTTTGGTCCAAACTGCTGCCCAATTCTAGAACTGCAATTAAAGCCAATTAAGATCTGCAAGGCTAGATTTATTCTAATTTTGTCTTTTAACAGTTTTCACAATCTGCAATGTCTTCTCTGGTGAAACTATTTTGTAGAAGGGCAGGAAGAAAGAATATGGAGGATCCTAAAAAAAAATTAAACATAGAATTTCTGTATGGTCCCACAATGCCACTTCTGCATATATTCCCAAAAGAATTGAAAGCAGGGTTGTGAAGAAACATTTGCACACCCACGTTCATAGCAACATTCTTCATAAACACCAAAAGGCAAAAGCAACCTGTGTGTCCATCAACAGATGAGTGAATGAAGAGAATGTCCTATCTCCATCCGATGGAATATTATTCAGCCTATAAAAAGAGTGAAACTCTGACACATGCTACGACATGGATGATCCCTGAGGACACTGAGTGAAATAAGATAGGCACAAAAAGACAAATACTATGTGATCCCACTCATGATATTTCTAAAGAAGCCAAACTCTTAAAAGCAGAAGTAGAACCATGGCTGCCCCAGGCTTGTGGGGCCAGGGGAAGAATGGGAATAGTGTTTCAATGGGTATAGAGCTTCACTTCTGCAAGATGAAGAAATTCTAGAGAAGACACTACTAAACTGTAAGCTTAAAAATGGTAAAGATAACAATATTTATGGGGACTTTGTGTCCACTAAAAAAAAAAATAGAAGGCGTTGAAAGGCTCCCAGGGAAATGCAGTGAAGGGTAAAGGCATGAGGACTATTAAAAGGTTGCACTTACATAGGTTTGAGCCATGAGAGAAATATCCTAGTTGCTCTCCAGACCTTTTTTCCCTCTGTCATTGTCTCCTGCAGGAAGAGAGGGTTGCCGGCCTCATGGTGTGTGGTCGCCACCAGCCATCAGCCACACCACCCTCGCGTGTTATCTCTTCCTCTGTCTCCTTTCTGAGATCTCCTTTCTACTTTTGCCCCAGAACCACCGGCACTTGTGCTCTTCCCCTCCTACACCCTCTCCATCAGTAATCTCATGCAAACCCAGGGTAGTCACTATCTTGTCTAAACTGGTCTGCAAATTTAAGTCTCCAGAGTAAACCTCTCCTAAGCTAATGCTGTAGACATCTCCTCATGGAGGCTCACGGGCACCTGAAACTCTGCACATGCATGCGGGCTCATGCCCTCCCCTCTGTATTAATCATGTCTTTTTATTTTATGTGTTTTCATGCTTTGGCATCTAGGGATCTTGCTAACCCTGGAGGCATTGCCTCTTCCAGGGTTGGCTAAATCCTGGAATTAATACATTGACTGGCACACTAGAAAAAAAAATTTTTCCCTGGGGTCACAGTGTTTTATTAAAACAAAACTGTCTTTTCTAATTTGTCACTTTTATAGTTTTCTGTGCATGAGTTATATGCAATGCGATCCATGTTTTTAGAATTAAATTGTCATTTGGGTGGAGAAGGATCTTGTTTAGTGACGTTTTGTCCTGGAACAGAATGGCTGGTTATTTGGGAAAGAGGAAATTTAGGACAAAAAAAGAAAGCCCAAGCATGTCATAGATGGTCTGTGTAGGCTGTGATGGAGTTCATGGAGGGAATTAATGAAAGAATTTTTGTGTATGGTTGAGTTGGCTATAATTAAAGGAGAAAATGTTTGGTTAAAATCACAAGGTATTCTTGAAATCCTGGTTTTCTCTTAATGAAATGGCAAAAGTGTTTTGATTCTAGATCTACTGATAGCCAAAAAAGGAGGGACCTACATCTTCCTTCAGGAGGAATGCTGCTATTATGTCAATGAGTCCGGCCTTGTAGAGCAGAATATAAATAAACTCAACACCCTGAGCGAAGACCTACACAACTGCCGCTGTCAAAATATATCCTCCTTCAGCTGGATGCAGTCCCCTTTAGCCACCTGGCTATTACCATTAATAGGACCCATTATCATCATTTGCCTAATCTTTCTCTTTGCCCCCTGTCTTTTACAGTTTCTCCAGCGTCGCCTACAAGAATTATCCAGAGTGGCAGTAAATCAGATGTTTCTTCATCCCTACTCTCCCCTTCCAGTCATCCCTCCACCAACTGACTCCGGCCCATAGCCCCCACTACGCCCCTCAAAAGCCGGAAGTATCCAGAAAGACCTCGGCGCCCTATTATCACTGTCAGGCTGGTGGCGGGCACCCCTCTCCTCCCTAATGAAAAAAAAAGAAGCCCACAAGACCTGCCGAAAACAATGCCTGCAAGGCACAGCTAAGTTAAAGAATAGCCACACCTGGATGGTTACCCTGATAAGGGTCTCAGTTTCTGAAATCCATACATACCACCAGCCCCTCCTAGTTCCCCATACCCACCCTAAAACCGTAATGGAAAATTCCTAACTCTTCGCGCAGAAAGACCCCCATCCCCCAGCTCTAAAACATATATAAGCCCACACAAGACTTCTGGGCAGTGCGACTTCTCGGGCTCCTCTCTCTCTCGGGACCCATGAACCTCACCTGGGCCCCCCTCTTGGGACCTGTTACCCTCGCCCGGGAGCCCTCAAATAAAGTCTCTCTAGTTGCTTACCCCTTTCAAAAAAAAAAAAAAAGAATTAAATTGTCAATATTAATTGTAACAATAAGAACATCAACAAGTAAGATTTTAACGAACCAACTGCAGGGTTTTTCTTCTTGAGGTCCCGGACTCAAAACAAGCTTGAGCTAAATACAACTCATGTGGCAGTCAATGTGGTAACCAACAACTTGCCCTGGAGCACACCTTCCAAATACAAACCAATCAATCCACAGCCCCCGCCTCCTCTGCCAGGCTTTTACTCAGGGCCACGATTCCTCAGCTCCCAATCACCCCAGGGCCAGCCACAAGGCAACTAGAGACAGCCCTATGCCCTAGAGCCTGCTGAAATGATTCAAACCAGCTAATCCTAAATCTGCTTACCCTGCCACACCTATTCCTTCCCTTGAAAACCACAATAAAGGGACAGGTGTGGTGGTTCATACCTGTAATCCTAGCATTCTAGGAGGCCAAGGCAGGAGGATTGCTTGAGCCCAGAAGTTCAAGACCAACCTGGGCAATAGCAAGACCCCCATCTCTACAAAACAAAAAAAAAAAACTTAGCCGGGTGTGGTGGCGCATGCCTGTAGTCCCAGCAACTCTAGAGGCTGAGGCAGGAGGATTGCTTGAGCCCAGGAGTTTGAGGTTGCTGTGAGCTAGGCTGATGCCATGGCACTCTAGCCTGGGCAGCAGAGCAACTTTCTGAACTGTTGACCTAACCACTCTTGAATAGTAAAAAAAACTACATTTTAAAACACTCATCAGTTCTTCCTCCTCTGATGTCTTTTTCCACAAATGGAAGGTATGAGAGCTGTTTATAGTCATCCGCTGCCACTCATTCTGTGATTTCCGCCTGCTCAGTCCCTCTCCTGCCCTCTCTCCATTCTGCACTCACCGCAGTCTACATCCAGGTTCTCAGCGTCTCTCATCTGCTTTGTCAAAACTCAAAAAAAGTAAAGAGAAATTAAGCTACAATTCCCCACATGACTCAATATTACTATGCTCTTAGTTAAGATTTCATAATTTAATGTTGGAAAGTTAGAGAGCACTTTTGGGAATTCTGTATCCCCTGAAAAGCATGAATGGAAAATATCCTTCTAAGGGATGAGTTTCTAGCCTCCACTGTACTGAAACCCAACAGATTAATTTATAATCCCTGCTCCCTTCTAAAACTCCAGGAAAATGACAGTAACAAAATGTTTTTTTAAGTATGGAAAGGAAGTCAAGAGAATGGAAGATGTCAGTGGCAATGCTATGCCCTCAAGTTTGGCAGAAAGGGGATGATGGAGCAGCAGGGAAAACTGAGCCTAAGCCCAGAGAATGATGCCAACAAACAGCAAGCTGAGTCCCATGTCAGAAATCTGAAAGGTCAGGATGGGGACTCCAAGTGCCTTAGAAAATAGAGTTGAGGAATGTGGCCAGAGAGCGAGATTCATCAAAGTCCTGGGAAGGAAAAATGAGGCTCACGTCCTAGGGAAAGTGAATCAGGGAGGCTGTTTGGGCACTTAACAAAGCAGAAGCAGGCCGGGCGCGGTGGCTCACGCCTGTAATCCTAGCTCTGGGAGGCCGAGGCGGGTGGATCGCTCGAGGTCAGGAGTTCGAGACCAGCCTGAGCAAGAGTGAGACCCCGTCTCTACTAAAAATAGAAAGAAATTATCTGGCCAACTAAAAATATATATACAAAAAATTAGCCAGGCATGGTGGCTCATGCCTGTAGTCCCAGCTACTCGGGAGGCTGAGGCAGTAGGATCGCTTAAGCCCAGGAGTCTGAGGTTGCTGTGAGCTAGGCTGATGCCACGGCACTCACTCTAGCCCGGGCAACAAAGTGAGACTCTGTCTCAAAAAAAAAAAAAAACAAAGCAGAAGGGGAAAGAGAGACATGTTCTGAAAATTGGAGGTTAATTAAAAATTTAAATTCCAGGTGGTGAGACTACTCCCTAATCTCCAGCCCTCACTTGGCATCAATGACCAACCATACCAGCATGTTCAATGTGTATCCTTTTATTTTGTATATTTTCACAAAATATATACTATTTTGGAATGCATACATAGTATAACTCATTATGTTTCTTACTTTATTTTTTGCTCAGCACAATGTTTTTAAGGTCTATTCATATTGCTTTGTTTACATTTAGTCAGTTTCTTCCGACTGTTTTTGCCATACTCCATGCAAGTGTCCATGTTTTAGACCCTGGACAGTCAGGTTAGCATCAACTCTGCTCTACTGCAAACGATGCTGTGATGAACCTCCTCCTCCGTGTCCCCTCGCAGACTATATGGGAAGCTTTTGGAGTGTATGCCCAGGAGTGAAGCTGCTGGATCACTGGGTATGCATACACCTAATACAACTAGATACTGACAAGTTGCTCTGCAGAACTGCTAAATCACTCCTTGAGCCCAACAAGAGTACCTGAGGGTTCCTGTATTCCACATCACTACAATCCTTCACGTTCTCCACTTTTCTCATCTTTTGCCAGCCTAAAATAATGTATCATTATTGTTTTAATTTGCATCTTTGGGGTTAACTAAAGGATTTGAGCATCTCTTCATAAGCTTTTGGCCTTTTGGGTTTCCTCTTCTATAAATTGCCTTTTCTCCTGTTTTTCTACTATTCCTGTATTTTTCTTCCTTGTTGATTTATAGACATTCCTCATATGTATAAATACTGGTCTTTTGTCAACTTCAGATATTGTAAAAAACTCCCTCCAAGCTGTTAACTTTATCCTTCATTTTAATGTGAGCAAATTCACCCTTTTTTATTGTCCTGTGATTATACTTTTGAGGTTTTGTTTAAGAAATCCCTTCTCATTTCTAGGTCACAAAATGCCTCAACGTTTTCTTTTATTAACTATTTACACTTTCACCATTCACAGTTAGCTCTGTAATCCATATTGTGTTCACCTTTGTAAGTGATGTGAGGTAGGGATCAGTTTTTGTTTTCTTCATATTTCTGCCAGTTTCCTCAACACAATTACCAAATAATTTTTCCCCATTGATTTATGGTATCTGTTATTTTACTTTGAGTTCCCACATATCCATACATCTTTCTCTGATCTTCCTATTCTTTCTCATGGCTTTGTTTGACTATTCTTATGCTAATGTCTTAGCATTTGGCCAAAATCCAACATCTGATTTTATGTTGAACCTTTAGAAGAATGAATAGCTGAACACCTGTCTGGCATCTCTTGAATTCATGTGTGATCAATAAAATGTGATATTTCAGATTAAAACCTAATCTACATAATAGCATTAGTAATAAAAAAGACATTCAGATTTTTAAAAACTTTTTAATTGAGGTATGGTATAGTTTACATACAATAAAATATATAGATCTTAATTGCATAGCTTAAGAATTTTTTAGATATGTATAGATCTTTTTTTACCCATGCCCAAATCAATGTAGGGAATATTTTCAACATCCATCTTCTTTCACACAATAAACCTCAAATGTAACCATTATTCTGACATCTGTCGCTATAGGTATTTTTTTTCACTATTGACTTTCGCACAAATGGCTCATACAATTTTTAGTCTTTCATGTCTGACTTCTTTCCCTTACCAATAAGTCTGTGTTGGTGCATATAGCAATAGCTTATTTTTTTCCAGTGCTCTGTTGTGTAAGTATATTATAATTTATCTATCCATTCTACTATTGATAGCCACTACTATTGATAGAAAGTTTGGGGATTTTGTGACTAAACCTCCTATGAACACATACTTTGGAGGACATAAGCCCTTATTTCTGGTTTCAGGCAGTGTGTTAATGTTTAGCTTTAGTGGATGCTACCAGTGGGTTTTGGATTCAGATATTATTAATATCGAAACAATTACTTTCAAATATTGGTAAGTATTTTAACCAGGATTGAAATTTTTTAAGTGTACTGTGTGTAGATATGTAAGTGTATATTTTTATTATAAAAGCACTTGATTTATGAATAAAAAACTATTATAAAGAACTTTAAACTAGTTAAATGAAGAAATCAATTGACAGCTAATGAGAATATTAAGAGAGAGCACATCCACAAGATAATTTAAGGAAAAACTTTTATATAATTTGAGTCAAAAATGTTTATAAATATGTAAAGATTAAATTATATTAAGGGTCTAATTATTATAGATTATTTAGTGTACTAGTATTATAACATTAAACAAAGTAACCTTTGGGGAATGGACTTATCCATGATAACCTTCTAAGAAATAAATCTTTCAAGAAAAAGCATATCTGCAAAACATTTACAACTTATAAGGGTGAATTAAAGGAGAATGTCAACTTTACAACCTTAAAATTTTATGAGGAGAAAAACTCCAAAATCATTTGTAACAATTCTGTGCATAATCATCTTCACTTTAACACAAAACTGCAGATTAGGCTTCTTTGGCAGAAATGCGACATAAACGGTGCTGTGTTCTTTCCAGCACACCACATCAGGGGGCCCATAATGATGGTTTGTGTCGTCAGTAGTGGTGGTAACTTTGATTGCTTAGTTAAGATGGCATCCACCATTCTTCCCTGTAGAGTACCTATTTTCCCCTTTGTAATGAATAAGTACTTTATGGAGAGATACTTTGAGACTACATATATATCTGTTCCTCATCAAAGTCTCACGCACTAGTTTCTTTTTTCGTCACTGCGCAGGGTACAGGATAAAAGAGTCAGAAGCCTCCCAATAGAAACCTACCAGAACTTTCTCCATAAAGCTGCAACTCCAGAGGGCAGCCACCTCACATAATGCATCACGCAGAAGGGAACCTTCTTGTCTGCTTGATGCTGGAAGGTGCAGGGAAAATTCCCTTAGGCGATGCAACCACAAATAAGGGTTTGGTTTGGTTTGGTTTGGTTGGGAAGGGAGATGGAACAAATTGACACGTTATATGTGGTCCAAAAAAAGCCTCAGGCTAAGAAATTAACTTAAGTTGTTCCAGGATGGTAGTGTCCTCAGGCAGTTGGCAGAAGCTAATCATTTATGGAGGAAAACATATTTAAACTAGACCTATAAGAATACCCATAGACAAAGTTCCAAGATAAATAAGCTCACATTCAAAAGGAAAAAAATCACTGGAAAAAAAGAAAAAAAGCATCATGAGTTTCTCAATCTGGGCATTATTGGGCAGGATAAGGTATTGTGTGGTGCTGTTCTGCACATTGTAGGATGTTTACCAGCATCTTTGGCCTACACCAAATAGGTATTAGTACTACCCTCCCCTACTCCCCAGCTGTAACAACCAAAAATGTCTCCAGACTTGGGTAAATGTACCCTGGAGGGCAATCTGGTTAAGAAGTACTGAGTTAAAGCAGTGAGACAGAACTCACAGTAGCATCAGATGTTCAAAATCTTCAGATTTGGGGGTTCTCACCATATTAAATTGAATAAATAAAATGCATCTAATAATTAGAAAGAGGCTTTAAAATGTGATATAGAAACGAGGCTATAAATTCTGATCAAACAGAATTTTTCTGAAAAAAAGCAAAAAAGTTCATAGAAATATAAAAGCTAAATGTAATATTGAAATTGTAAACTCAATAGATACGTTAAATAGCAGAATAGACACTGCTGCAGCCAAAGTTAGTGAACTGGATTATATATCAGAAGAAACTGCTCAGAATGAAGCACAGAGAAAAGAAAATGGAATGTAAAAGGAAAATTAAGAGGCATGGAGGGAAGAATGAGAAGATCTAACCTATGTCTACTCATTTCTGGAAGAAGATAAAGGACAGAAAAGAAAAAGAGTACAAATAGACTTTTAAAAATACTTGATTAGTCCAAAAGGAGTTAAGAGAAAAGAGATGAAAACATATAAAACAGAAGGGAAAACTTAAAGGAAAAAAAGTAAGCCCACAGACATAAGCCCAAATATATCAGCAATTATTTTAAATTTAAATGGATGAAATGAAATATATCAGCGAAAAAAGACAGAATGTCAGTCAGAACTATAAAATAAAACCTAACACTAATATATTGCTTACAAGTAACACAGTGTAAATATAAGAATAAAGACCAGTTGAGGCCGGGCGCAGTGGCTCACGCCTGTAATCCTAGCACTCTGGGAGGCCGAGGCGGGTGGATTGCTCAAGGTCAGGAGTTCGAGACCACCCTGAGCAAGAGCGAGACTCCGTCTCTACTAAAAAAATAGAAAGAAATTATCTGGCCAACTAAAATATATGTAGCAAAAATTAGCCGGGCATGGTGGCACATGCCTGTAGTCCCAGCTACCCGGGAGGCTGAGGCAGGAGGATCGCTGAAGCCCAGGAGTTTGAGGTTGCTGTGAGCTAGGCTGACACTACGGCACTCACTCTAGCCCGGGCAACAAAGCGAGACTCTGTCTCAAAAACAAAACAAAACAAAACGAAAGTAAACACAAACCCAAAGAAAGCTAGTGTAGCTATACTAACAGCAAAGTCAATCTGAAGATAAGAAATATTGCTAGAGATAATGAGTGATATTTAATATTGATAAAATGATCAATTAATCAGGAAGGTATACACATTCTCAATGTGTATGCACTTAAAACATAGCTTCCAAATATGTAAAGCAAAAATGGAGCTAAGATGAGAATTAAAGAAACCCACTAACAGATACAGGAGATTCAAATAGCACAATGAACAAAGTTATAATATAATGACATATATAAAACCAAATGACATATATAGAACACTTCTTTCAGGATTGAAAGAGTTAAAATTATGTCTAAGTGCTCATGGAACATTTGCCAAATGTTGGCCATATGTTGAACCATAAAGCACATATCAAATGATTGAAACCATTCAAGTATGTTCACTGATCACAGTGGAATTAAAGTAGAAATAAACTAAAAACAAACAAATAAACAAACAAAAACAAATTAGCGAGGCAGTGGTATGTGCAGTAGTCCCAGCCACTCAGGAGGCTGAGATGGGAGGATCACTTGAGCCCAAAAGTTCAAATCCAGCCTGGGCAACATAGTAAGACCTCACCTTACTCAGAACTCAGAAAATTCTTAAATGTCTAGAAATTAAGCAATACAAAATACTCCAGGTAATAAAGCAGAGAACATAATAAAAATTAGATTTTTTAATTGAATGATTTTTAAAATGACATAAAATTTGTGAGATACATTTAAAGCAGTGCTTAGAAAGAAATGTACGACTTTAAGTGCATGTATTAGAAAAGAAGAAAGACTGAAATATCAACAGTTCAAATGTCCACCTCAAGAAGTTATAAAAACAACTAATTAATCATAAAGAAAGCAGAGTCAGCTGTGGTGGTGCATGCCTGTAATCCCAGCACTTTAGGGAGGACAAGGCAGGAGGATTGCTTGAGCCCAGGAGGTTGAGACCAGCCTGGGCAACATAGCAAGACCTCCATCTCTACAAAATAAAAATTAGGTGGGTGTGGTGGCATGCACCTGTATTCCCAGCTACTCAGGAGGCAAAGGTGGGAGGATGGCTTGAGCCCAGGTGTTCTAGGTTGCAGTGAGCCATGATCGAGCCACTGCACTCCAGCCTGGGCGACAGAGCAAGACCCTGTCTCTGAAAAAAAAGAAAGAAAGAAAGTAGAGAAAGGGAAATAATAGATAAAGCAGAAACTACTGAAGAAAAAAAAACATAAATAGGAAGAAAAACAACAACAACAAAAAAGAAGACTGAAAAGAACAATGAAACTGAATTCTCAATAGCAAGAATTGGCAAACTAATCTTCACAGAGAACTGACAGAATTTTGAAAATTTGTAATAACTTGGTGATGGTATTCTTAAGTTTATAACTGAATTGGTGGACAATTCATCACTGAAAAAGCATTGTGATAAACAAAGTAGCCTTAAAAAATAAAGCAGTAACTAAATAAACAAACAAGAAAAAGAATTGGCAAACTACAATCAAACCCAGCCCAACACCTCTTTTGAACACCTGTTTTTGTATGGTCCACAAATTAAGAATTCTTTTTACGTTTTTAAATGTTGGGAGGGGGGCGGAAATCATACAAAGAAGATTTTGTGGCACATGAAATTCAAATTTCATTGTCTATAAATATAGTTTTATTAGGACATAGTCACGCTTACTTGCCTACATATTGTCTACGGCTATTTTCACAATATAATGGCAGAGTTGAGTTGGCAGAGTTGAGTAGTCACAACAGAGACTCTATAGTCTCTGCAAAGTCTAAAATATTCTCTCTGTCTCTCCACAGCTTTTTGACCCTTGACATATAGCAATGCTTGAGTATATACACTTAAAAACAATCTACTGATTAAAAACTTAAAGAATGAATAAACAGGCAATCAATCAATTTACATATTTTGAACTTCACTATATCAGTTAGAATTAGTTTGTAGCCCACAACACCTAATATATTAACTGTAAAAAGCCACATTTACAGAAAAAGCTTGACAACCCCTGTTCTATGGTATGAAGGCAGAGAGAGAGAAAGAGAGAGAGACATTCAGAAAGAATGAGAAGGCACAAATTACTAATACTAGGAATGAAAGGAAGGAACATCACTATAAATTCCGCAAGATATTATGAACAATATCATGACAATTGTAGGAAAATTGACAAATTTTTAGATTAATATCTTACCAAAACTTACCAAGAAGTAATAGAAAAATCATACCAAGAAGAAAACCCACATCTACAGAAAACTCACAATTATAGAAAGTAAACTTACAAGTAAAAACCTTCCACAAAGAAAACTCCAAGACCAGATGGCGTCATTGGAAAATTCTTCCATTTGTTTATGGAAGAAACTAAATACTACAGAAATTCTTCCAGAGTATAGAAAAGCTCACTTTTATGAGTTTTATCCAAAATAATCTTGATACTAAAACCTGACAAAAACATTAAAAGAAATTAAAATTACAGCCATATATACATATATATTATAGTCACTTTGGGATAAATTATATTTTCACAATTTAAACATTTAAAGACTAAAAACAAAACAGAAAGAAAAATCACTTAGAAATAAAATACATAAATTTCCAGGTTAAAAGAATCCATCAAATACCCATCTCATATTAGAGAAGAGGGTATTTGTATAGAGAAGAGGGTATATATACATATAATAAGGTTACTGGTCTTTATTCCCAGTTCCTGGGACAGAGTTCCTAAACCATTTGGAATCTGCTGAGTTAGAAATGTCTTTTATATGTTAACTAACTCATAGCAAGGGGCCTCTAGATACCTTCAGGATGGGGGCAGGTTACCAGAAGAACCAACTACAGTACTTTAATCAGAGCATTAGAACTTTCAGCCCCTCCCCCAGCTTCCTGGGAGGGAAGAGGGGCTAGAGATTGAGTTCAGTCACCGATGGCCAATGATCCAATGAATCATGCCCCATGAGCTCTGGGGGAGGCTTCTGGGTTGGTGAACATGTTGACGTGCTGAGAGGGTGGTGCACCCAGACAGGACAGAGAAGCTCTGCATTTCTACCCCCATACCTTGCTCTCTTCCCCTGAGTTGTATCCTTTAAAATAAAACTTAAGAATAGCACTTTCCTGAGTTCTGTGAGTTGTTCTAGCAAATTATCAAACCTGGGTGGAAGTCATGGGAACAACTAAATTGGTAGTTGGCCAGGCAGAAGTGGGGTAGCTTGTGTTAATGGAAAAAAGCCCAAAGTCTGTAAAATAGTTTAAAGAGGCTTATTCTGAGCCAGTGTATGTGACCATGGCCCAGTGAGCCACATCCAAGAAGTCTTGAGCAAGTGAGGCTGTCAGGTTAGTTTGGTTTTATACATTTTAGGAGACAGGAATTGTAGGTAAAATCATAAACCAATATGTGGAAGGTGTTCATTGGTTTGGCCCCAAAACATGGGACATCTTGAAGAGGGGCACTCACAGCTTACATGTGTATTCAAAGATTCTTTGATTTGTAATTGGGTGAAGAAATAAAGCTTTGTCTAAAGGCTTTTAAGGTAAGGAAGTCTGTTAATCAGAGACAAGCCCCAATATAACTCAAGGGATCTGTTCAGCAAATTGATGGCCCGCAGGTGATTTAAACTTTGCCCTGCAGTGGCCTTAGGCCCTGTTAACAATTCACTATCTTATTGTTACAAAGAGTCTCTTTTGTCAGTCTTATGATCTCTGTTTTAACATTAATGCTGGTTAATTGTTGTATCTAAACTCCAAAAGGGCGGGGTTATAAGGAGGTGCGTCCGACCTTGTGGGACTGCACCCTTACCCTGTGGGTTCTATCAGAATTGAATTGAATTTTAGGACATCCAGTTGGTGCCAGAAGGTTGGAGAATCGGTGTTGCAATGATGTATTTGGTGTCACAAAAGACACCAAACAATAATGCTAAGTGAAATAAGCCAGACAAAAAAGGACAAATATTGATTCCACTTATATGGGGTACCCAGAGTAGATAAATTCATTCTGACAGAAAGGAGGAAAATGGTTAGCAGGGGCTGAGAAGAAGAGAGAATGGAGCGTTATTGTTTAATGGATACAGAGTGTCTAGAATGATGAAAAAGTTCTGGAACTGGACAGTGGTGATGGTTCCACAACATTGTGAATGTACTTGACGCCAGTGAATTGTACACTTAGAAATGGCAAAAATGATAAATTTAATGTTATGTATATTTTATAAAAAGGTAACACAAAGATATATTTTTAAAAATAATGATCATGTACACAAATATAAAAACATACCCCACTTACCTCTGTAAACATCTTTCAGTGGTTCATAAATGCTATCAGCTTCAGAGGGTCTCATATTTAAATCACTTGAAAGTGCATGCATAACTCTTTGAATAAAAGATGAATCCCATGAGCCCTTACTTGTAATAAGTAAGGGGTGGAGGGAGAAATTGGAAAACTCTTTCTTATAGAATGCCAACTGATAAATGTAGAATACGTGTCAGAAAATCACACTCTTAAACCCCTCAGAGTAATAATTTATTCATGCAAGAATCAATTTAAAGGTTGCTAAAACTAGTGAGCGAAAGTTTGATGAGGAACAGATATGCACAGTCATGCACCACTTAATGATATTTCAGTTAAACTACAGACCACATATCCAACAGTGATTCTATAAGATTATAATACCGCATTTTTACTATACCTTTTCCATGTTTAGATACATTTAGATACACAAATACTTACCATGGTGTTACAACTGCCTACAATATTCAGTACAGTGACACACTACACAGGTTTGTAGCCTAGGAGCTGAGGTGTGTGGTGGCCTATACCATCTAGGCTTTTGCAAGTACACTCTGTTTGCACAATGATGAAACTGCCTAACAATGTATTTCTCAAGACACATCCCTGTTGTTAAGCAACATCTGACTGTACATAGTCTCAAAGTATCTGTTCATAAACTTACTCATGACAGAGGGAAAAATACTCACTTTACAGGGAAGAAACCTAGTAGATGCCGCCTTAACCAAATGGTCAAAGTTACCACCACTACTGACTCAGACCGACACTGTGTGGCTCCTGCTGTGATGCACTGCAGAGCGCCACAGCATCACTTGTCATATTTCTGGGATAATGCATAAGCTAGATCAAATCATGATGAACTATCAGGCAAAAACAAATGGAGGGCTTATCCACAAAATAAATGACCCATCTTCTCCAAAAAGGTCACTATCATTAAAGATATATTAATAGAAGGGCTGAGGAATCATTCCAGATTAAAGGTGACTAAAGAAAATAGGAAAACTAACTGCAATGTGTGATTCTGCTATGGATGGATGAAGAAGAAAAACCAATACAGATATTATTATTGAGATAACTGGTAAAATCTAAATATGGTGTCTGTAGATTTAGCATTATATCAATAATAAAATTTCCTGATTTTTGATCATAGTTCTACGAGTCTGTAAATGGATAACCTCCACAGTCAAGGTAACAGTAAGGGACATGGAATTTGCATTTTACTAGCACATGATTAAGGAGAAAAAAAATATAGATATCTATGCAGAGAGAGAGAGAGGGCAAGGGATATGTGAAGAGAAAACAAATGTGACAATAAGTTACATTGGTGAATCTGGGTAAAGAGAATATGAGGGTACTTTGCACTATTATTGCAACTTTTCTGTAAGTTTGAAATTGTTTCAAAATGAAAGTTTTAAAAAAATGGGTATGAAAAATGTCCCATAAAACTGTGCCATGTTCATGCTTCTGGAGAGGGTCCCTTCCTGTCTGCATCAGGTTCTGATTGTAAACACTCCCTAAAAAAGGCTCAAGACCTAATACACCCTTTCCATTATTACTTACATTTCTATATTTAGTTATATTCCCTGACTCTTATAATCGCAATTTAAATTCAAATAGCAAAGATAAAGATCTTATCAATCAAGATAGGAAGCATTCCTGTTAGTCTGAGTATCAGGGAACAAAAAAGCTTTTAAATAAAATAGTAAAACTTAAATACTGTAAAAATAATAGCTTTTGCTATATTAGCATTCAATGATTTTCTTTCTTCAGTTTTTAAAATGTAATGGTTGCCCCCAAACAATTTTCTCATTCATTTTGTGATCATTTTATTCATTCATTCTAGAAATACTTATCAATTTTAAACAAAACACTGCTCACCGCTGAAGGGAAAAAAAACTCTGCAAATAATCATTAATGGACTCTTTTCATTGACAATGAAATTAAAATGTATTTATTACATTAGAAAGTAAGGTTTATTCATTGTGGCTGAAATAAAAGAATATGATTGTGAGTGAGAAATGTGTAAAGAATAAAATAATAGGATGTGAGGGCGATCTGGCTATGACATCTGTCACCACATTGATCGCCAGGGTTGATTTGGCTGATCTGGCTGGGAGGCAGGTGTCCCCTTCTTCCCTCACTGCTCCATGTGTGTCCCTCCCGAAGCTGCACACTCAGGCGAAGAGGACAACCTTCCCCCATAGAGGAGGACCGGTCCTCGGTCAAGGGCATACGAGTAGCTGCGCTCCCCTGCTAGAACCTCCAAACAAGCTCTCAAGATTAAAAACAATAAAAATCAGTTTAAAATGCTAAAAAAAAGTCACATATGCAATTTCGAAAATGAATTGCAATTCAGCTTTATTTTTATGTTGTTTAATTTTATATACATTACACATATCATAAATACACACTTGTAATACAAAAATTTATACAAAAACCCAAGTAATCTAACATCTTAAAAAGGGACAGGGAGATACTGCATTTGATTTCTGACACCTTTCTGCTTAAATACTCCTTAAATTCAGTTTTCAAGAAGACAACAAATTAAAAGCCATTAGTTTTTCAGAGGGCTTTGTGTTCACATAAATTCATCATTCAAGTATATTTTTATTGAAACAAAAAACCATTTCTCTGGTTGCAATTTCAAACTGGGTAAGCCATGATATTGAGCAAAAGCAGAGAGCTCTGCTTTCCTCAGCTTATAATCAGCTTCTAATGCACGAAATGCAGAGAAGGACAGTAATTTTTAACCCAACAGTATAAAATACCATATCACAGGGCTGACAACACACAGCACACTCTATACTGTTTGTTTACAGGCTCTCATTAAAAATATAATAAATACTAAAAGTAACAATTAGAAATTTTACTTTTCCTAATTTTTCAAAAATTCAATTTGAAAAACAGTACATCTTTTCATTGTACTTGGCCCCTGGACATCATACATGAAGGAATAATTTTAACATCTGATGAACAAAATATATACATAACTCCTAAAGAATTCTCATATGGTTTAATTAATTCCATTGTAATTTCTACTCAGCAGTTATCACAATATAAAGAACTTAAAAATAAGATTCCTCACCACAATACTATCATGTTTTTAAAAAGTGTATTATTGAGGCACAAAAACATTACATGACTTGCCCAAAACCATGAAGGGAATGAGGTAACATGAGATAAAAGCATGTTTTTCTAATTTAAGTGACCACACTAAACCCTACCTTAAGCCATCTTCTAAAATTAGCTCAGGGCAAAAGATATAGAAGTTAGATGCATTATTCAGGAATGTTTGTTTAACCTAAACTGCCATTATTAAAAAATTTAACTTTATGAATCTATATGTTTATCATACACTAGGAATTTATAAATAAAATATGATCATTTTCTGAATGATTAGGCATATGAGTTACTATTTGACACAATTGATTGCAAAAACAAAATTGACAATACAATTTTAAAACAAATTGGTTCTATGAAAGATGATTAATAACATGATTTTTTTAAAAAATACTAATCATAGGACCTACAAAACTTAGAAGATAGGAACCTCAGATGCAAACACATTAATATAAATGTATTAAATCATCTTCTAATTGACCTTTTGTTTTCTATGAAAACGTTCTAACAATGCACTCATAATGTTTCCTGGTATTCTTTGGTGCTCATCAATCAAAGCTTGAAGAGCATTCTTCGTCTATTAAGAAAACAAAAGAAAAACCATTATTCTTTTAGATCTCAACATAGATAATTTATTTTGTAAATATTTTTATACACTACTACTACTTTCAAGAAGTCCTCTCTAATTTAGCCTCCACCTCCTCTCAGAATTAATGATTTCCTTCTCTGTGCACCCACAGCATATTTCTTATACTTACTGTATTAAACCTTGAACTGCAGTTGTCTGCATGGCTATTCTCCACATCAGACTGTAAGCTCCTTAAGATACATCTTAGGGCCAGGCATAGTGGCTCACACCTGTAATCCTAGCACTTTGGGAGGCTGAGGCGGGTATCCCTTGGGCCCAGGGGTTCAAGACCAATCTGGGAAACACAGTGAGACCTCATCTCTAGCAAAAATAAGAAAAATTAGCCAGCCATGGTGGCACATTCCTGTAGTCTCAGCTTCTTGGGAGACTGAGGCAGGAGGATCGCTTGAGCCCAAGAGTTTGAGGTTGCAGTGAGCTATGATTGCACCACTGCACTCCAGCCTAGGCACCAGAGCGAGACCCTGTCTCAAAAAAAAAAAAAAAAGACACATCTTAGTATTTTTCTAGCATTGAGCACAACAATGCCTTCCACAGGATAAACACTAATATGAACTGAGGGGAAAAAAAAAAAAACAGAAGAAAAACATGGTAGGAAACGTTCTAGTAGGCAAATGGAAGATTCAGTCCTTTAGAGCTGTTAATAAACTCTAGTGTATTTTCCTCCCATCACCATACACACCAAACAATTGTGTCAGGCAGTGTTATAGGAAAGAGTGATGAAAACAAAGAATGAACTGATATGCTTTCACTCATTATCTTAATTTCTAGACAGTTTCACAGGAAATTTAATTAAGTCATAGCAAGGGAAAAGTCAACTACAATATATCAAGAAATCTTCTAAAGCTATTTATTTCTACTACATTTGTGGTAAATTTCAACAACTTTTATTTTTAAATCAGTTTATGGCTATTTAAAATTTTTATTAATGTATGTACATAGTGCATGCATACATACACATACATACTTCCTTTTTAGACTCTAACCTTTAAATAAAATTAATAGACCTTAGCCCAAAGATATATTTTAAAAATACAGCCCTATAAATCACACTTTTCACATCTCTAAAATGAAAACTACTTCATACAGTTATCATAAGGATAAAACAAAACTGAAATAACATCTTCAGGTACTTAGCACAATGACTGACACTGTGTGTGCTAAGTGTTCCATGAAGTGTGTTCTAGAATTTTGCTCATTTATTCAGAAAATATTAGATGCTTTGCAAGCTATAATGTTCATAAAACAAGTCTCTAATCTCAATGAGCTTGTAATTTAGTAAGAAAAATCAAGTACAAACTAATTAAAATGTGAGATCATTTGTGATACATATCATCTGAAATGTGAAAAGAAAATATTCAGCAGTTCAGACTTGAGAGCCCACTGGGTGGGCAGGGACCAGGGGAGGCCACATGAGCAGGGTGCTGTTTGGTGTGGGTCTCTAAGGACCTGCAAGATTTCAATAATGGTGAAGGAAGGAGCACAGGGACAGAGAGCACAGGAAAACAACTGTGTAAGGCACGCCAAGGTAGCCAGTTTGGCTTAAGTTTCACGTACATATTCAACAGCTGAGTGTTATGAGGCTTTAGACTTAGGTTTCAATTTAAGCATGAAGGGAGTTAAATAACAAGGAAAAAAGAACAGACTTTGTTTAGTATGAACTGAGGTGTCAAAGAAGGATTTTTGGGTGAAGAAATATCAGGGCTGTGCATTAAGAAAATGCAACTCTTGGGAAGATCACCAATGATCCCTTTCTTTCACTAAGTCCAATGGACAGGATTTTAATCTTCATTTTAGTTGACCTCTCAATCACCACTTTTTTGTACTCTGATTTGCTTCTGGAACCTCACACTCTCCTAGTTTTCCAACAGCTCTCAGGTTTTTCCCTTTCATTCTCTGTTTGCAGATTCATTCTCCTAAAAGCAGGCATTGATTTATTCTCCAAAGGTTCAGTATCTCATCCATTTCCACAGCTTCAGTTACCATCCATTTGCTGACGACATCCAAATTTCCATCGTCAGCCCTCTCAGCTGCAGACTGGTATGTTCAATATGTCTTCCCATCAATGTTTTAAAGGCACCTCAAACTCAACATGCTTAAGACTAAACTAACATTCTTTCCCCCTCATACTCAGTCCTTTCCTGAGTTTCCTCCCTATTTCAGCAAATGATACTACCATGAATCTACCCAAGTAAGCCAAAAGCTAGGCGTCATCCTTAAAAACTCCTGCTTCTCACGCATAATAGCTCAACTATCGGCAGTGCCCATTAGTTCCTGGACACCACTCAAATCTATCCACCTCTTTCCATCTTCTCTCTGCCTTAATAACACATGTACATATAAATAAATCCGTATTTATATGTGGGTGTGGACGCATGTATATGAATGGAGAGAGAGGGGGACAAAGAGACAGAGACATGGAAAACATGGAAATGGAACAACAGGGAGATTAAGGCTGAGAGAACTTTAAGGGAGTATCTCAAGAGTCCTCTTCAGCATTGTTACAATACGCTTTAATTTAGATTTTTTAAATAGTGTTTACAAAATGGCTCTGTTCTACAATCGAATGCCATTTTTTAAATGAGGTTTCTACTTATTAATATTAATTTGAATGCTAATAATTTCAAATTTGTGATAATCCAGGAATCATTATACTATAGTTTATGCTTATGTTATTTATCAATAATGAAGAAGATTGGAAAATTATGACAATACAGTCACAAAAGGAGAATCTCAAGTATTCTCTATTTCAAGTATATTTTAGTTTAATAATGTCAATTTACAGAAAAATATATCATTTATCCAAAGTGACCCTGCTGCCTAGTGGGCAGAGCAAGAATTAGAACCCATATTACTAAAATTCCAGGCCAGAATTTTGTTTTCCCTCTCCATTACCTTTTATTTTGACCATAAAAATAGACCGTATTCA
Organism: Lemur catta; assembly: GCF_020740605.2. NCBI lineage: Eukaryota > Metazoa > Chordata > Mammalia > Primates > Lemuridae > Lemur > Lemur catta. The sequence goes on along the minus strand of NC_059136.1, from coordinate 94,422,100 downwards.
TAAAAAATAAATAAATAAAAATGAACAACAACCACAACAAAACAAACAACAAAAAACTGTTCCTAACTAGGTCTGACCCACTTAACTCCTAATATTAATAGGTAGGCAGGAAAAAATTTTAAAAGAAAATAGAATTCAATTATATCCTAAAAGAGAACGCATTTGTTAGGGAGCAGCAAAGGACTATGTTATATTAACAACAAAGTGTGTGGGGGGCAGAAGCAACAGCAAAGGGTGAGGTCGCAGCTTCAGTGCAGGGTTCTTAGGGCTCTTAGGAAGGTGTCGCTTCAGGATGAAAGAAGAGTCATGTTGTGTGGTGAACATGTCCTGGCTCTAAAAGCCAAGGATTTACTTTCAGGACATAGGACAGAACTAAACTGTCACTATACTTAATGAACCAGTAGAAGAACTGGAGGACAAAAAGACACATAATGTATTGTTAATGTTACCTTTGTGAAACTTCCTGCATACATATCAGCTGCTCCAATCTCATCTAATCTAATATTACAGCTGCTTCAGTTGTAGATCTTTTTCTAAGTGACTGAACTTGGTAAGTCCTAGTATGGCAGGTGCGTTACAGTCACTCATTCCTTCTCCCTACCAGGCCCCTCTTTTCCGGGCCATCCTGTGGGATGTGCGGGAGCCGCTTCCAAACAGAAGCTTGAAGGGCAACCTCATGATTCTACTCCTGACCTTTCCTTCTACCACTGAATGGCAGTGTCCCACACAGGCTCTCCTTTCATCCTGAAAGCCAGTGTGAGGAAGACATGGACAAAGCTGCAGCTGAGCCTCAGGGGAAATACAACACTAACAAGAAGTACATTTTACTGTGATGAGCCTCTGAGATTCTGTGGCTGGTTGTTACTCCAGCACAACCCAGCAAAGCTGACTGAATCACCCCATTTTCTCATGTGTAAAACAGTGATAATAAAGTCCACATTATACAGTTGATGTGAAGATTAAATCAGACTGTGCATAAAAAGAAATAGTTATCTTTGTTTGCAGATGATATGATCTTATATGTAGAAAACCCGAAAGACTTAAAGATTCCACAAAAAAATAGAATAAATTCAACAAAGTTGCAAGACATAATGTCAACACACATGAAAATGAGTTGTATTTCTATACACTAACAATAAATAGGACAACAAAAATGGAAAATAAGAAAATAATCCCAATGAACAACAGAAATGGAAAATAAAAAAACAATAGCATCAAAAACAATAAAATAATTAGGAATAAACTTGAGGAGAAAGATTTGTACATTGAAACTATAAAACTTGATAAAAGAAATAACAAAAAATACAAATAAGTGTGAAAACACACCATGTTCACAAATTGGAAGACTTAATATTATTAAAATGTCCATACTACCCGAAGCAATCCACAGATTCAATGTAATTCCTGTAAAAATCCCAATGCCATTTTTTGTAATAATAGAAAAAAAATCCTAAAGTTCTTATGGAATCTCAAGTGTTCCCAAATAGCCAAAACAATCCTAGAAAAGAAGAACAAAGCTAGAGGACTAATGTTTCCTGATTTCAAAGGATATTACAAACTTAATTTTATTTCTTCCTTTTTATACATAGCTATACCGTAATCAAAACAGCGGTACTAGCATAAAGACAGACAAATACTCCAATGGAATTGAACACAGACCGCAGAAATGAACCCTCACATATATGGTCAAATAATCTTCAACAAGAGTGCCAAGACCACACAATGGGAAAAGGACAGTCTCTTCAGCAATGGTATTAGGTAAACTAGATATCCACATGCAAAACAATGTATACAGGCCGGGCATGGTGGCTCACGCCTGTAATCCTAGTACTCTGGGAGGCCGAGGCGGGCAGATTGTTTGAGCTCAGCGGTTCGAGACCAGCCTGAGCAAGAGCGAAACCCCATTTCTACTAAAAATAGAAAGAAATTATATGGACAGCTAAAAATATATATAGAAAAAATTAGCCGGGCATGGTGGTGCATGCCTGTAGTCCCAACTACTTGGGAGACTGAGGCAGGAGGATCACTTGAGCCCTGGAGTTTGAGGTTGCTGTAAGCTAGGCTGATGCCATGGCACTCACTCTAGCCCAGGCAACAGAGTGAGACTCTGTCTCAAAAAAAAAAAAAAAAAAAAAAAAAAAAAAAAAAAAACAATGTATATATAAGGTAAGGTGGATTCTTATTTTACACCATATACAAAAATTAACTCAAAAGGGATCAAAGACCTAAAAATAAGAACTAAAACTATAAAACTCCTAGAAAAAAAACATAGGGGAAAAGCTTCCATTGCAATGAATGTCATAACGATTTCTTGGATGTGACACCAAAAGCATAGGCAACCGAAGTAAAAACAGACAAATAGGACTGTATCAAACTCAAAAATGTCTGCACATCAAAGAAAATAATCAACAAAATGAAAAGGAAACATACAGAATGGGAGAAAATATTTGCAAATCATATATCTGATACAGGATTGACATCAAGAATATATAAAGAAATTCTACAACTCAACAACAAAAAAACTCAACTAAAAATTGTGCAAAGGATTGAATAAACATTTCTCCAAAGAAGATATACGAGATGCCCAATATCACTAATCCTTAGAGAAATATAATCAAAACCACAATGAAATACCACCTTATACCCATTAAAATGGCCACTATAAAACAAACAAACATCAGAGAATAACAAGCATTGATGAGGATATAGAGGAATCAGAATCCCTATGCAACTGCTGGTAGGAATGTTAAACAGTACTGCCAATGTGGAAAACAGTTTAGAAGTTCCTTAAAAAAATTAAAAATCAAATTACTACATTATCTAGCAATCTCACTTCTGAATATATATCCAAAAGAATTCAAAGAAAGATCTTGATAACTGCACACCTACATTCACTGTAACGTTATTCACAACAGCCAAGAGAAAGAAACAATCTAAGTGTCCATCAACAAATGAATCGATATAGAAAATGTGGTAAATATATAAAATGGACTATTATTCAGCCTTAGAGAAAAAGGAAGAGACAACATAGATGAACCTCGAGGACATTATGCTAACTGAAATAAGCCAATCACAAAAAGACAAATATACTGATATGAGGTATTTAAAGCAGCAAACTTTTAGAAAAGTAGAATGGTGTGATTGCCAGGGCCTATGGAAGGGGGAAAGGGAAAGTTGGTGTTCAATGGGTATAAAGAGTCAGTTTTGCAAGATGAAAACATTCTAGAGATAATGTTGTTCAACAATGTGAATGTACTTAACCATACTGAACTATATGCTTGGTGAAGATGGTAAATGTACGTGTTTTTTTAACCACAATTTAAAAATTTGTAAATAAATCAGACCATATATATATATATATATGTATATATACACACACACACACACACGCATGAAAGGCTGGTACAAAAGTTATAATCAAAATACATTCATCCCATTTTCTAAGTGATTCAATAACATGACATTTATTGTTTTTGTAGTGTTACACTCTCTGAAAGTATAATAATAGCAAGCTAAATGAATGGTCTTTTCTCATCCTCATCTTCCTTGATCTCGCTTTTTTAAAAACTTCACCCACTGACTTCTATCACACAAATTGACTCCTTTTCTTATCTCTGCCAGTTTCCTTTCAGTCAGCGTTGGTTGTTCTCCTTCCTTGGCCTACCCTTACATGTTACCTCTCCTGCAGTCTGTCCTCATTCCTCTTCCTTCTCTCTCTAACCTGCTGGTAAAGCTTAAGGCTTCAGTAATTGTCTCAGTACAAATGATGTCAATCATCGATTCTGACTTCCCTTCCAAACTCCAGTTAAAATATTTCCAAAAACCTAAATACACTCCTAGCTATCCTGCAGGTAACTATAAATTCTATCCCTGGCCTCTACCCACGAAATGTCTGTAGCACCACCACCCTCAAATCCTGCCCCTAGAGACAGTAAGTCTCCAGAGATTGACAAATGTCCCCTAGGGAGTTAAATCACCACTGGTTGAGAACCACTGACCTAGAACATGCTTGTAGAAAGAATAAATAAATTTTAAATATAATAATCAAAAATAAAAATCTGTCCTAAGACTAAAAAAGAAAAAATTGATTTACCTTTTCAGTTAATTCTTCTGCTGTTACCTTTGGATCATATGGAATGGGATCACCTAAATAGGTCCGTAACTTCACTGGAAAACCTCCATACATTGGAGCAAATGGATAGCGAAATTTTTCGTAAAGCCACCTAAATAATCCTGTTTCAAAGTAAACAAAATCATTTTAATTGGTTAATTAGTCTGACCATGTAGTTGTAAACTTTCAAATTAATTATGTAAGTCTTATAGGAAGGTGGCAAAAAAGTATCACTTCCTGGCAATTAATATAATATTTTTTTAAAAGAGGAGATTTTCATCAATTGTAACAAAGGTACCACATCAATGCAAGATGTTAATAAGAGGGGAAACTGGGGGTGGTGAGGAAAGATATGAGAATTCTTTGTACTTTCTGCTGAATTCTTCTATAAACCTAAATATACCAAAAAGTCAATTAAGTTTTTAAGCAGATGAGCTTTTAAAAATATGAGAATTTAGAAAGGCAAGTCAATTATTATTACTGCAAAACAAAGGGTAAAGGCTGCTACCAGAAGCTAGAAGCTAAAAAGTCTAGAGACTCACAAATAGGTGACTTACATGAATAAAAGATCAAAAATATTATAGAAATAAATTTATGTAACATGAGACTACTGATGCAAAATAAAAACTAAAAATATTATTGTAAATCAGGAAAAATAAAACTAACATATCAAAGCAAAGAATTACTAATGCCATTAACCAAATCTAAAATTTAACAGGATTAAATAAAAAAGTGGTACTAATGTAAAATCAACTGATAGACTAAGTTTAAAAAAAAAAATCAAAAACATTAACAAAGGAATCCAAAAAAGACAAGCCACGTGGAATACATTGTCATGGATTATACTGAAAGCTGAAAACAATGTTTACATATGGAAACACAAATGGACCATAAGACCCAAATCACATACACAACATCACTAGATATTAATTTTTGAAATATTTAATTTTAAAGTCAAGAAAAGTCAAAATTTTAATTTTGATTTTAAAGTCAAAAAGCAGTCACAATAAACTTTAAAAACAATTCAAAATTTCTGGAATAATTTGAATTGTCACTAAATTCTAAAGAAATGAGCTGAGAGAAAATTAAAAGAAATAATTCTGTAACAAAAGTAAAACATCACATCAATCTGCCTTTCTACTTCAAATTTTTAAAAATGGGGGAATAAATTAAGACTTAAAAACATAATGGAATATGAACAAAATAGCAATGTTATCCATAAAAGAAATAACAGCAGCTTAACACTCTTCAGAAGGGATGTGGATAGGAACACTAACAATAATAGTGCTGGGGATATAAAATATAATCAAATATACGACAACATATAAACCATAGGGTACATACACAAACTTTGAAAATTTCAAAATAAGAAAAGACATTGTAAGGAAAAAGCACAATCATTAATATCCCTATAACTGGATTAAAAGTTTATTTTTAATCAATAAATTAAAAATAGGTAAAAAATTTTTTTCAATGTAAGTGTATTGTGGTTCAAAATATTAACAAAAAAGAATAAGAGTGACAAAAATAAATCAAAGCAAATGATACTTCCTCAGATAGTTAGTCTTAATTCAGTATCATATTGTCATTCATTTTTAAAGCTGTAACTTCTGGGTTGAGTTAAAAAGATAGTTTGGAGAGTTTGTAAATTTGTTCTAAACCTCATCAACATGGTTTAACACAATATATTAGATAATTTGCTCCAAAATTTTAAAAAGCTCATTTAAAAAGCTTCAGTATGTATGATATTTTCAACAAAAATATAACATCTAGGAACTACCATTACTTAGAACCAGTTATCATTTAGACTTTTTGTTTTAAATTAATTTATTTATTTTAGAGACAAGGTCTTGCTCTTTTGCCCAGGCTGGAGTGCAATAGCATGATCATAGAGCTCACTGTACCTGCAGAATCCTAGGCTCAAGTGATTCTCCCACCTCAGCCTTCTCAGTAGCTAGGACTATAGGCACACACCACCAAGCCAGGCTAATTTTTTTTTAAATTTTTGTAAAGACAGAGTCTCACTATGTTGCCCAGGCTGGTCTTGAACTCCTGGCCTCCAACGATCCTCCCACCGTGGCCTCCCAAAGTGCTAGGATTATAGGCATGAGCCACCACACCTGGTTCATTTACATTTTAAATACAAAAATATCTAAATAATATATCTATTTTCTAAACTTAATAATTCAAAAGGATTTCTTATAGGGTTTTATAAACCCAAATATTTTAAATATTGCATTATAATTAAAAATTGTATGAATCAGAACTTACTTGTTCCTCCAAGTGATCTAAATCCTTCTCGAATATTTTGTGTAAACATAGGAATAATGGGCTAAAGAAAAGGAGAATCTGAATTAAAAAGTAAATAATTAATCTATTAATCAAAGTCTCCATTGAGTAATGCAAACTTTTTTTTTAAGAGAATAGGCATACAAATTTATTAGCGTTGCACGGGGGGAAATCACGCAGTGATTACCCCCTAATGCACACTTTTGAGGGCCTATTTGAGGTTATGAAAATAAGATATTTTAAAAATAAAGACATGCTTGACTATTTATCAGGCTAAATTCAACTTGATCATTTGTGAAAATATAAATTGGAAACACTACCCTCCAGTGGTAACGTATAATATTTCATTTACCAATTTTCCTAACATTCCACATAAAACCTAGAAACCCAAATAGAGATTACAGTAATCATTAACTTCATTAAGTAAAATGAATGTGGTAAATTACATTGGTTTCCGTGGGCTACTGAATAGCATGCTCACTGAAGAAAAGTTGCAAGGTAGAGAAAGAGTCTCTCTAAAGGGGAAATTTATATAAATTTAAATGACAGGTTTTAGCAAGATGCTGTCATGGAATTAGTGAAATTTTTTGTCAGCCTATTAAATCTAAAAAGTTCAGCATCAACGAAAAGTAAGTATTAATACACATGGCAAAAAAAAAAAAAGGAAAGAATTCTTCATATTGTTCATTTAGGGGATTTTTGTTCACAAGTTCATCATTTTTAGTTTTCCATGAATATCAATGATTAACTATAATTTTTAATAATGAAGACTTTAATAAAAATCATAAAATAATGAAGTATCAAAACACCATGTAAGGAGGTCATGCCACTGTGAACAAATGAAGTAGATAAAAAAGTGAATGGAACACTTTAAAATATATACATAATATACTGAATTAAATGATCTTTTAGAATAGATAAAAGTGTGGGGGGAGTATCATATTACAATCAACCATCAGTATATGCCTATTACTTACTTAATGAGCAGGGTTTGAGATATTTAAATAAGCTGATATTCACAGTTGTTCCTATTCAGCTTTGGAAAACAATAAAATACGGTAGGCTGACGGAAAGAGACTACAGGTATAGCTTTCTTCATAAAACTTACCCCCCCACATGTAACTACCCGACCATTTATTTTATTGTCTCTCTCCTCTCACCAGAAGGAAGACACCTGATATATTGCAAGGACATTGTTTTGTTCACTGCTGTATCCCTAGCTCTTAGAACAATGCCTGGAATAGACCAGGTGCTAAAAGAAAGTGTAATGGGTGAATTAAAGAAGGAATGTATAAACAGAGCAGACAGATAATGAATTATCTGTACTCTTTGAATACAAAGTTCAGAAACAGGCAGCAACAATCTCAAACCAATTAGGAAAAAGAGGGAACTCAGGTAAAGAAAAGCAGTCAGATGAAGAATTTAAAATTTGATGGAGTTAATTCACAAAGCTAATCCATAAGAAGATAAAGTTCACTGAACTCTTCAGTAGAAAATTTACATTGTGATCTAGGAAATCACCACTAATTTTATAAAATAAAATGAATGGCTGAAATCCTAATGTTTTAAGTAGTTATAAAATGTCCTTAGCATTGGGAACTTAAAATGTCCAAGAAAGAACAGAAATCTTCCAGCTCACATGTACACCATTTTGTCTCCTCTGACCAGCACTGCTGGATTTATGTTTACTGACTGGCATGATCCTAGAAGTCTGTACTGAAGTATGCACTTTTTAAAGACTATTTGGGTTAAACATCATTTCTTAAATAGCTAATGCTCTGGAGGCTGGACATTTCTAGAGCCCACTAAACAGGAGAAAGCTTACCCTAGCAGGATCAGTGTTCCAGGTTATAGTCTGGGCATACAGTTTCTATGCATTCAAGCTTGCATCCTTACAGGCACAAACATTGCTTTATTACAACTTGATCTTGTAGTACAATTATTCATTCCCTTCCTTATGCACACTTTGTACACAACGTAGTTGTATTAGTCACCTAGAATTCAATTGTTTACACAAATAAATGTGTCTCCGTATGTCTGTGTATGCATGCAAGTAAATAAGAGAGAGAGAGAGAATGTCTATGTTTAAAAACTATTCTTGGGGAATCAGTTTAGCATGGTCTTGGAGTTTTAACTCTGCCACTAAAAATATAGGAAGCATTGCACAAGTCACTTACCATGTTTCAGCCTCACTTTCTTCATGTATAAAATGAGGATAAATAATAATAATTTTCCCTATCTCAAACTTTTTTACGGATTAAGATAATTCATATAAACAACTTTACTGAATGAAACACAATATTATTTTCTTTTGCATCGGTTATTTATTTTCTAATTAGGCTAATTTTTCCCAACTTAGATATAAAGTTAGCTAAAAATTTCTTATCAAAGTCAAAATTCTCAGGAATTCACAAGAGTGATTTATATCAAAAAGTTTGTCACTTTCAAATAAACCTTAAATACTTTCTACCAATATTTTGTGAACATAAATTGACAATCTGACTTCTTCCCCTTTAATTTCTATTACTGCGGTCACAATTCGAATGTAGTTAATCCTGTAACAATAGTCAAATTTTTGCTCATAACTTATGATGATTTTGTGAGGCTTGTTAAGGGATTTTCCATATGGGACACTTGTGCCATTTACAACTGTATACATATATTACTGAAAGATTTCCCTCACTTATCTGGGAAGCCCCTTCAGTCTCGGATGTCAGCAGACTCACTGTGAAATGTAGTCAGGGATGGCAACAGCACCAGTTGCCTGGAGTCCTGAACTGTGCTCTGCTCTGCTGCTGCCTTGCTGTGTGACCAGATCCCTTCCATCCCTCCAGCTCTCTGTGCCTGAGTCTCATCTGTAACATCGGAATAATTGCGTATGTCACCTCCTCACGTACAGGAGTACCAAGATAAAGCTTTTAAAAGTGCTACAAGATGTTGGGGTGGTACAATATTAATCAAACTTATACTGGTATTTTGTAAGTTTGTAGCATTAAAGATTTGTTTGTTTTAAGCTTATAAAAGACTATTTCTTAAATCTTCTGAAGTTTTGTACAAAAATTTTAAATTATCTAGATTATTTTAATTATCTAGAAACTCAAGAATCAGAAAAAGAGTTTTTTTCTCTCCGTATTATGTCTTTTTTTCAAGCCTTCTTCCAAACAATATGTTGCTCAAAACTGTAAATTTAAGAATGAGGAATTAAAATCCTATGATAAATTTGTGTGATTTCAAATCTATTTTTGTCATTTTTAATCCTAAACTTTTGAAGAAAAATCTCTTCAAAATATAAACTTGAAAAATGAACCTTCTTTGATTAGGTTTTTAGTTTTTATCATTGTTTTAACACACATTACATTGGTTATTGTTAATTTTTCTACAACTGCATACATCCTTTTGTATTTTGTATTATTCATATAGTCTTAAGTTTTTGTTTTCTACATCAGTGCTTAAGGTTAAGTAACATGTACTATAAATTAAATATCACTAACACTATTAACATAAAGTTAAAATTAAAAGGCTCCTTTCCACTAGTGTTTAATATTCTGTGTTTAAAAAAATAAATTCAATTCAACAAATACTTAAATTCTACTCAATGCTGGCCATTGTATAAGAGACTTAAAATACACAAGGACAGCCTTGTCCTCAGAGAGCTTATAATCTACCAAAGGCTAGTAGTATTTAAATTTTTATGTTAATTATGAAATGGGCAAATACATTAACTTGTAGTAGGATCTTATTATTAAAGTACTATAGTAATAACTTCTAAGAGTTACATAAACATATGTATAAAACAGAGGTCAATGTATTTTATGTTGTAAACTTTGCAATTAAAAAGTAAAGAGAAAACATCCATTCTTCTTCAAATATTGCTCTTGGGTTAGAATGAGTCATCCATAATCTTTTCCTTTTAATTAGCAGTCTGTACTTGCAGGATGGGCAAACTAGGAGTGTAGACTGGTCTTTTCATGTGGCAGCAATGGGAACACAAAAACCTTGAAATGTGAAAGTTACTGGCAGCAGTCTCTAACTAATTGGAAAAACAACAATACTCTATCAAACATACTGTGATTTTTTTCCCCTAACAATCTAAAATAAAAAGAAACAGAAAACAAAGGGGAAAAATTCCATAAGTAATAGATAAGTATTTCACAGGATAAAGTACGATGTGGAGACCAAAAAGCTGAGAAATACTTTTCAAAAGCGAAAGAAAAGAACAAAATGGCATTCACATCCTCCAGTCTACAAAGTAGATAATTATAATGTATCCCAGAGGAACATTTAATTTTATTGACAAATTCATTTATAAAGTCTTTTAAAAATATCTAAATTACACCAATATCTATTTCTTATCTTTATTCACATTATTAGATAGGTGACTGCATTTGCTGATGAAAAACAATAGGGGTCATATGTTATGTTGAGTCCTATTGTTATAAAAATTGGTCACAGATAACGCAACTATTAATATAATAAAACCAACAACCACCACTGAAATATGCCAACTCAATCATAACAAAAAATTCAAAAACATAGAATTGGACTGATTATACTTATAATGAAAAGTATACCTGAAGGAATACAAAGTTATTTGTACAAAATTACAAATCTAATGAAAAGAAGCTGATTTTTTTTTCTTTTAAGAGACAGAGTCTTGCTCTGTCATGCAGGCTGGAGTGCATGGAGTGGAATGGTGCAATCATAGCTCACTGCAATCTCAAACTCCTAGACTCAAGCAGCGATCCTCCTGCCTCAGCCTCCCAAGTAGCTGGGAATTCAAGCATGCGCCACCATGCTTAGCTAATATAAAAAAACTTTTTTTATAGAGACAGGGTCTCACTATGTTGCCCAGGCTGGTCCCAAACACTTGGCCTCAAGCAATCCTCCCATCTCAGCCTCCCAAAGTGCTGGGATTACAGACATGAGCCACCATGCCTGGTCAGAAGCTGGATTTTGAAATGTAAAATAAAACTTTGATGGATATTTGCCAAATTTCCAGGTTGATTTTTTTAAAGATGGATTCCCATGCACAAGAAATATTTCTCTATTGGCACCTTATAAATAGTTATATATACTAATTTTGAAAGTATTGCAATGAAAGCATCTAAGTTCTTATATACCTTGGCTCACTATTTAAGTATTTATTTTAAATTTCACTAAGCTTCACATTAGTAATTAATTTTATACAACTCACCACTTTTGCATCAATTGCAACCTGAGCGAAGCCTTTACGATTACCCCATATGATGTTGTAGGTTTCATCACTAAGTAGTGCTTCTCGAACTCCACCTGGTGAAATAGCTAACAAGTGACCACTCTTCAGAATTTCAACACATTTTTCTCTTGGTCCATGTAGAGCACAAAACACATCAAGTAATAAACTAAACCCTGTAAAAAACGAGTATGCAGATGTATCTTAAGTACGTCTTGTTCAATTCTTGAAGAGCAAAAATCTTCACAACCTACATAATTTATTAATACTACCTATACTTAACTCAGTAAACTCTTATTTTTAAAAATCAACAAAAACTCTTAAGGTTAACATAAGATTAATATTGCTGGTTAAGTAATAGCTACATCTTACTTATTACCTACTATTGATCACCTCCTCACTGATCACCTACTACTCTGGCTACTTAACATTAAAACTCACAAGAAATCTTGGAAAACAGGGATTCTTCTCCCCATTTTACAGATGAAGAAACTTAAGCTCACAGAGTAAACAGCTTGCTCAAAGTCACACACCTAGGAAGTAGCAGGGCAGAGATTCCAGTCCAGGTATGCCTAGTCCAAAGTTCCTTCAACTGCATCTCATGGCCAAACATTGTCTAAAGTATTTATTAGAGCAATCAGAAATGATATACCATTAGCAATTACAAATCTAATCTTCCATTAGCCCTATAAGAAAGAAAATCACTCAAGACAAGGTGAATCTGACCATACTTAGCCCTATCAAAACTGGTAAGACCATAATAAAACCTATTGAAATTCAAAGTTAGATGATCTTAATTCTATAATTAAATTTGTAAAAATTAATAATAGCAAACATCAACAGATTTTAATAAAATAAGGTTGTTTGACTCAAGAACAGCTAATTCTAAGTCTTCATATTATACAGCTTTTCAAATTACAACTATTTATGGATGAAAGAATCCTGTCAGTAACCAAATATTTTAATTAAACCTACACTGGAACTTTAGAGGACTGATATTAGTAATACATTTCTCCTTGAGACTGGAAAATAGAGGAATGGATGTTAAAAACTAGGCAGACCAATCAAACTTCTCACTGGTTTAAAGATCTGATCCAAGATTATAAATATTAAATTAAAACAATTTTCAGTCTATGTTATATTAAGAGCTCACTGATTAAAACTAGATGCATTCTCATAATGAATGAATGAACAGGGGAGGTTTCATTAATTACAAGACAAAATATAAAATCTCTCTTGCACTACGAATTATAATGATTTTATACCTTCAGAAAGCAATGAAAGACTTAAGGTAATCATGTCAAAATATTAAAAAGATTATAAAAGGCGAAATTTTTTGAAAAAGTCAAATGCTAAAAATATTCACATTTTATTATTTATAAAAAGGAAACATAATGGAAGTAACCTAATGCTCCATATGAGAAAATTAGTTAACATTTTGGTCATACACTAAACTGCTCCTTATAAAACATGTAAATTAATGTAAAATGTTAATGCTAGTATTAAATCTTAAAACAAATAACAAAATTGTCTGAATATGTGAAAATATGCAAATTAAAAAAGAAGCAAACAAATCAAAGTAACTATTTCAGGATGGTAAGATTATAATGATGTTCTTTCATTCTCTAGTTTCCAAATCTTCTATACAGTGACCATGTTACTTTTTAAAGGAAGACCTTATAGCCAATTTAGTTTATACACAAAGGACAAGTGGCTTTTTAATAATACAAGGATACCCAAAACATCAACCATGTTTATGGAAGGCATCGAAGTAGATCATTACTTAATTCACTGCCCGGTTTGTGTTTGTCTGGTTGATGGTTTGGCTTTTGCTTTTATTCCAGAGAACATACTATCAACTTTCTTGGCTTGTTTCTGGTGATTTAGTGACAGAAGGTGAGATTTAATCCCAATGAATTCAAGAATGATTTTTGTAAAACTCTATCATGTTTGAAAAAATTTGGTTAATTTTTTTAAAAAGATACAGGCCTTTATGAACAGATTAAAAAGAATGTAATCTTAAATCTTAGAGTTATATGTCTACTGGGCAAGTCTAGTATAAGAGACATAATGTATGCACACACTCTTCAGGGTAGTAACAGTATTATATCATTATATGAAGACAAAATATATCCTAAATTGTTTTTACTAATTTTGATTTCCTATCAAACTGACAGTTATCAAACTCTAATTACAGCAAAATTAACCTGTAAAAATCAGTATCTCGTGGAAAAATTCAGCATGTGAAAAATCAACTACCTTCTACACCAAAATATAAATCGGCAAAAATTACAATTTATGTACATATAAGGATGTAAATAAAAGTTATTTACATATAAGGATGTAACTTACAAAAATAATGACTAAATACTTGCTAATAAAGAAATAAATTAGATAACATTTTTGGCCATAATGTTTTTATTCTTAGATATATTACCTAAACAGGATAATTAGATATTCTCAAAATATTTTTTTTACTTTTTTAAAAAATTATACTTATTTATTTATTTTTTTCTTTTTGACAGAGCCAAGAAGATATTCCAAAATTAGAGTTTCAAGTGTGTTATACCCTAAAAAGGCAAAAAGCTTTTCAAATGATACTAAAGAGCTCAAAACAGACTACCATATAATTTGGTCGTGTTAATTAAACATCTTTATATCACTATCTACAGTGAAAGTTTACCTGGAATTTTAAAGACAAAGTGATCAGCTACTACTCGGCAAGTTCTGCCTTTGTGAATTAAAACTTTAGCCATGAAGTAGTAAAAATCTATGGGAATAGCTCCATGATAAAAAATTATAAGTGCTGGTCCTTCTGGTATTTTTTCCATTCCATGAACTTCATAACCTGTTTGAAAAACAAAATGCAGACATTTAAAATACATTTATAAGTTTATTTACACTAAAGGATGGTCAGTAACTCAGAAGCTCTGTCTTTTCTTACACAAGTACATCAGTCTTCCTGGTTCCCTTCCCTTTTTCTCCTTTCTTTCCTCTCTCTTTCTCCTTCTCTTTCACGAACAAATCAGTCCTACAGCCATTAAGGTGGGCCAGAGCAAAGCAGGCACCTGTGTGGAGAGGTGGCCCGGTGTGGGGCACCACAGCCTGAGCAGGTGGGGAGGGCACCATGCAGGGTGGTGGCCTGGCCCAGGATGTCAGAGCACAAGTGGGGAAAAGAGGGCACCCATGAGTGGTAGGAGATGGTGGCAATGATGGGAGATTAGTTACATACAGGGGAATTGATCAAATAAGTCTACATATTAAGGATGATATGACCCAGGTTTTGAGCTGTTAGAGGAAGGGGTTAAAAATATAGAAAAGGAGGGAACTAAAATAAACTCTGCAACCACAAGAGAACATTACTCCTACCCTAAAGATGAGAAAAGGATAGTTAGCCTACAAAATTCTAACTTTTTTTGAGCACGTCAGAGAGCGGAGATCACAAGCAAACAGGTAAACTAAATTCCAAAGGGTGACAAGGTCCTCTAAGGAAAGGAAAAAACTGAGTATGGGAGGAAGAGGCAGACGCCATAAAAGTGAATACGGAAAGAACTGAAATGTCAACAAATACGTCAAGGCCAAGTGTGGGCTAGCATTAAGTGTAGAATCCCTGGGAGCCTCAGACACACTCATTCTCCAACTCTTCTCCACAAGCCTCACAGGAAAAATTAGAGGTGAGGCAGGAGACCAAAGACAGCCTCTGATAGTGGTTGAGAGAACAAAACCCCACTCATTTCCTGGAAGTTTCTTTCATAAAAGCAAAACCCGTCATATATCCGGGAGAGGTGCAGGAAACCTTTCCACCCCCTCTAAGAAAAGGGCATATGCACCTGATGCTGGGGGGGACAGAACTCCACCACCAACCCCCACACACTCCTCCATCATCCCACCATCAGGCAAGAGTCTACTATTCCTAGGGAAGGGGTAGAAGCAAAATATCTGCTGCTGGGAGGCAAAAGGTGGGCACCAGGGTCCCCAAATGACATAAAGTAGAGATCTACTGCTGGAGGGAAGGGCAGGAAACTTGCTCCCATCACAAAACCCCCACCTATACAAGACAAAGTTTGCCTGCTACAGGGAAGAAAGGAATCCTGAAAAGGCTCATCCTTGAACCCCAAGAATATGGGGGCTAATAAGATTGTAGCTAAACCAGGAACACTGAAAAGTAACCCCCCACCCCTGGTTCCCACTGCACCCTCACACGCAGTTATAAGCAAAGGTGAACTTTCTTGGGGTTGGGGCAGGAGCATGAAAAGAGACCCCTTCTATGGCAGAGAGGCATACAGGACTGAGGGTGGAGCAGAAACACCAAGAAAAACCCCCTGGTACTACAAGCCCTATACTGTGCACAAAATAGCAGGAGTTTCAAGTCTGTGCTGAACTAAAGGTAACTACAGCAACAATAAAACCCAAACTCACTTCAACTACTCAAGAGATTGAATCAACTCCCAACTGACCGCTGATGGCCTGACAGAAGAGGAGTGCTAATTTTCAGTTACAAATACTATTTACCTCAATCACTACTGTTTTTTTTATACGTAATGCCTAGAAATCAATAAAAAATGATAAGACATACAAAACAGCAAGAAAAAAAATCCATTGTCAAGAGATAAAGCAATCAACAGAACCAGACCCAAATGATGAAAATCAAATGGGAACTGTAAAATAACTTTGATTTGTAAGTTAAAGGATCTAATGGAGAAGGCACATACATGCAAAATCAGATTAAGAATTTCAGCAGAGAGATGGAAAAATTAAAAAAGAGCCAAACAGAAAGTCTATAAACTTGAATGAGAGCTAAAGATTATATATTAGTCAAAGTTGTCCAAGGAATCACACAACTCTGAGCCATCAAACACACTTTTGAAACTGCTAGCTTCTTAGAACAATCTGGATCCTTTGTTGTAAGCTTGATATAGAATAGGTTCCACAGGAGTCCAAGATTCTACTAGTTACAAGCAGGTTATGAAAGGGGTAAGGAAATGAACAGAGAAAGGAAAGTGGCAAGAGTCATGAACTAAGTTATAATTTTGTTTTTCCTGAGATAATATGACCTAGGATGAATTTTAAAGTGAGTCACAAAATAATTCACTAATAAAAACAGGAAAACTTAGTGACCCAATACAAAATAAAATACCATTTAAACTATACTACATACATGGATAATGTAATATTAATAATGCTGCAAACGTGTATTTCATTCACAAACATAAGACTCATTTTTATATATTTAAATTATGTTAGAAATTCCTTCATTCTAGTCATGAAAAAACAAAAATGATTTTGTTGAATCTTATTACACGTGGGAAAAAACTGTGATCAGAGATTTGAACTGGACGTCAAGAAAATCTCTCCTGTAGTAGAAGTGAGATTAGAGACTCAGGCCATCCCTTCCCCGTACCTTCTGCCACACCCTATTCCAAGTCTCTGTAAGCAAGAGAAGCAAATGACAGGATAAAAAGAGTGGTGGACACGGGGAGTGAATGATCTCTGGAGGCTGCCTGCTAACACATGCCCAGTTCCAGGCTAGCTTCCTGGCTTTCCTTTTTTCTCCTCCTCCAGCTACCAATGGCAACACGTTTCTCACAGCAATCCTGGTGCTGTTAGAGGATCGTGGGAAACATAAAAGATTTAAGTATGATCCACCTACGCCTCACAGTAAACTATTCTGATATTTGATCTCTGAGGATATTCTGAGGAACAGATAATAATGGTGATCATGGCAGTAGCTGTAAGATCCACATTTCCTTCCCATCTTACCACTGGCAGGAACACCATCACAGACCATGGCCTCTGCTGGTCCGACTAAAAGAAAAAAGCAAGCATCCAGAGACTAAGGGCAGAATTAAACCCAAATAAAAAGAAAGGATAGAAAGGAAGAAAATATTGACTGTGGTGGAAAAGGAAAGTAAGTTTCTAGGGCCAAATACCCACCACGTGGAACACCTGTCCCAAGAAAGCCTGCCACTCACATGGAAGACATGAGTAAGGAATATGGAAGTCTAAAAATATTAGTCTGTTTCTTTCCTTAAGTTTTTCCCTGTCTGACTTACTAAGAAATAAACACAGATAATAAAGGCTTCAATCTCAATTTTAGAATAGGAGGGCCAGGCATGGTGGCTTATGCCTATAATCCTAGCACTTACGGAGGCTGAGGCAGGAGCAGCACGTGAACCCAGAGTAATAAATAGGGAGATCCTGTGTCTACAAAAAAAATTTTTTTTTTTTAAATTAGCTGGGCCTGGTGGCAAAGGCCTATAGTCCCGGCTACTCAGGAGGCTGAGACAGGAGGATAGCTTGAGCCCAACAATTTGAAGTTGCAGTGAGCTATGATGACACCACTGCACTCTAGCCCAGGCAACCGAATGAGACCCTGTCCCAAAAAAACCCCACAAAAATAAATAAATTAATAAATTTTAGGGCAGTAAATTCATTTTTAAAGTAGTTTATAAGGTCTACAACAAACAGATTAAATTAAGTATGGTAACTATGATTCTAGTATTGAAGGAATAAACTACTTGGTAGTATCACAAGTTGACTAAAGACAATGTTTTGAAAAATTAAGTGTAATGATATTTCAAGATTTTGTATGTCTTCACACTGTGACATTTCTTTCCAATTGCCTAATTCTAGTTCAAGTAATTCAATTTACTTTAAACTCTACAGAACAATCACTGAGGTTGTCTGAGGTTACCACAAGGATCAATTGTCCCATCAGATAAATTTCGTGAGAGATAAATACTCCTTTGAAGGATTCTATACAGAACATTACTGAGGTTCTATCTTTACAGGCATAACATTAAACTCAGTTTACATTAACTGAGTTAACATTAAACTGAGTTTACCAGTAAACACTAAACCCAAATATTATTTGTGTCACTCTTAAAGCAAATTTGATCATACAGCTCCCTGCTGAGAAAGCATTGGTGCATTACCACACTAGTCCAACATTTTCAAGGCCCCTTAAGTCCCAATTGCCTAACAAGTGACATTAGATTTCATGTATGATATGAATTAACAGAGTATACTTTCCCACCTTTGTGCTTCTGCTCATGTAGCTACCTTTACTTGGATTACTGCCTGCCCCATGTTTCCCTGTCCAGCAGTAGAAATCTCACTGCATTTTAACTCCTCCTCCCTTAGACTCTATACTCGCTTTGTCATCAAGTTCTGTGCCTTTTATCTCCAAAAACTCTCCCAAGTCTGTTACTCCCTTCCCCTGCCCAGTGTCAGTTTCAAAGTGCAGCCCTGCCAACTCCTGCCTCTAGTACACCAACCCTAGGGGGATCTGATGAGCAAGAGAGGCTCAGGGAAAGCAGTCATAAAGGCAATTACTGCTGCTGTGCATCTGACCACTGACCTCTTAAAAAGCCTCAATCTGCAGATTTTATTTGGCCCCATTAACAAGAACAGCCCTATTTTCTGGTGAACATGGCTCTCTTATTTGATACCATTAAGCACAAACTTACTTATTACCCCTGCTCTGACCCCATACTCAATAAGCACTTCCCAATTTTTCAGTTTCTCATGTAACTTAGACTACAGGGAAAGGATGTGAAGGTCACATGGAGCACAAGTAGTTCCTCTCCACAGCAAAGATTACGTAAATGAGTTAGTTGCCTTCTGGCTTTAGACATCAGTATCATAATTCAGATAATAATAATCTCCCAAGAGATAGATCCTGTCTAAATTTGTCACCAAAAATCTATTTCTTAGCCCATATACCTACACATTATGGAAAATTAACAAGGATGCCACCCTTTTGGATCTTCCTCAGGACAGCAAATAGAACTAAAAAACATCTACAAGATAAAGTCCCAATTCCTAAGCATAGCGTTCAAGATTCTGTATAACCTGTCTTCTGCTTACATTTCCAGGTTCACAGCTCGTAATACTGAGACAGCATAGAGACAGGACTTGGTCAGGTCCCTTACCACTGACTATGGAAGTCCACGTAATCTGGCCTGATTAACTGCTAAAGCAAACAGTTTCCTAATTGCCAGAATGTAGCCCGTACCCACATAAGAAAAGCGCTAAACCATTTGTCTTGTGAGTATTATTTTTCAGGACCACTGGAACAAGATACTGAAGTAAGCTGATAAGACACCTGGCTGCAGAGAAACCAAAACTATCCTCAAGCCAGAACAGACCCCCATACTGACCTTATCCTGACTTTCCTTATTATAATCTCATTTTAATGCTCAAAATTATGCCCAGGGGTGGAGATTTAACATGCTAATGAGACATACAATGCACAAAGAAGCATGTAATAGAACTGTGCAGATGCAAAAAATCTCCACCTATAAACATGCTTACACGTCACCCTTTTGCCACCTAAAGCATCCTTAAAGAAACTCTCCCTGAACTCCCCTCAGGACTTTTTCTTTTGTGCTGTCTCCCAATAAAGCTTTGCCTGTGACTCCTGTTTGGATCTCTTTTTAATTTCTATTACGTAGCCCAAGGGCCCAGGCTGGTAACAGTACCTCTCGCCCACAAATGATTCATCTTCTAGTTCTCAAAATAATAAATTAGTAAGAAAAAAAATCCAACTTAAAAATGGCCTAAGGGTGTGAGTGATCAGGAAACATAAATGCCCAATGATTATAACAGATGCACAAGTATTGAACACCTAATAATTATCACAAAATCCTCACAAAAACCTTCCACAGATGAAGAAATTTAAGTGTGAAAAATCCATATGTCCTACCCAAGGCCACACAGTGAAGCCAGGATGCAAATCCATATTTGCCTAACTTTAAAATGTGTATTCTTGCTGCATACCACACATCCAGCCACAGGTATGTACAGTCAGCCCTCTGTATCCATGGTTCTGCATCTGTGGATTCAACCGAGGATCAAAAATATTTGGAAAAAAAATTATATCTGTACTGAACATGTACAGACTTTGTCATTATGCCCTAAACAATGCAGTATAACAACTATTTATATAGCATTTACATTGTATTAGGTATTATTAAGTAATCTAGATATGATTTAAAGTATATGGGAGGATGTGTGTAGGCCATATACAAATACTATGCCATTTTTATTAATATGAGGGACCCTAGCATCCATAGATACCCAAATCTGTAGGAGATATCAGAACCAATTCCCAAAGATACCAGGGACAACTATACATGCTAACCTACATCCGTGATTTTCAAGTTTTCAAGTTTACCCTTAAGCAACACAGTTCTGAACTGTGCGAGTCCACTTCTATGAGGATCTTCTTTCGCCTCTGCCACCCAAGACAGCCAAGATCAGCCCCTCCTCTTCCTCAGTCTACTAAGTGTGAAGACAAGGAGAATGAAGACCTTTATGATGACCCACTTCCACTTAATGAATAGTAAATATATTTTCTCTTCATTATGATTTTCTTAACATTTTCTCTTCTCTAGCTTACTTTATTATGAGAAGACAGTATATGATATATATAACATACAAAATATGTTAACCAATTATTTATGTATTGGTAAGGCTTCCAAGCAACAGGAGGCTATTAGCAGTTAAGTTTTGCAGGAATCAAAAGTTACACACACATTTTGACTACACAGGGCCCCTGACCCTCTATTGTTCAAGGGTCAACCAGATACTTTTCGTGACACGGTATACACATCCAAGTGTACTGGATGGCAGAATGCATTTCATGCTAGGAATAATAGTCAAAACTTAGATAACCTAAATCTTTATTTTGAGCACTTAATAAGAATAATCAAGAGGCAGAAGATATATTTTAAATTATCCAAATTATTGAAGAAAGATGCTCTATAATTACGATAGCTAACATTTATTGAAACTTAGTATGTAATAGAAATTATGCTAAATGCTTTACATGAAATTTTACTGAATCCTTGTAACAACCCACTTTATAGAAGAAGAAAATGAGGTTCAGAAAAGTTAAATATCTTGTCTGAGGAGAAGCTTATTTACATAGTTTTAAAGTTGTTTCCCCTACACACTTATAAATTACAATATAAAAAAATAGTAACTTTACAACAGAGAAACCTGATACCTCCTTAATCAAATGATCAAAGTTAATACCACACCAGTAGTAAGAAACATCAGTATCATGAACCCTCTGCTATATAATGTACTGAGAAGAACACGTCAACATTTTTGCAGTATTCCTGCAAAAAACGCATAATCTCAATCTAATTATGGAAAACATCAAATCAAAGTTGAGAGATAATCTACAAAATAACTGACCAGTACTCTTCAAAAGGGCCAAAGTCATGGGCTGCATGGATGGATGGATAGACAGATAAGATAGAAACATAAATAAATAAATAAATAAATAAATAAATAAATAAATAAATAAATAAATAAATAAATAAATAATAAGGAACTGCCATAGACTGCAGGAAACGTGACAACTAAATGCAAAAAAAGAACACTGGTGGGAAAACTGTAAAATTTGAGATGAATCTGTAGTTAACAGTATTATACCATTGTATACAATTATACAATAGTGAATTTGAAAATTTTACAATGGTTATACATAAGAAGTTAACACAAAGGGAAGCTGGATGAAGTATGGGAACTCTTGGAACTATTTTGTATCTTTTCTGTAAATCTAGATTTCATTGAAACTGAATTTTTTAAAAATCATAATTCTTGCATAAGGGGAAGAGAAGGGAGGAAAGGAAGAAAGAAAAGCTAAGTAACTTGCCCAAGGTCACCCAGTCAGTAACTGGGGAGAGCCTGGTTTTGACCTCAGGCAGTCTGACTCCTTCACAGTATGAAGGACAGAAGTAAAAGGAAACTCTTACCCAACTGAAGTAAAGAGGGATGTTGTCTTGATACCCTAATTTAATTTTCCAAAAACAACTTTGTTTTACTTCATGTGGTTTAAGCTACGTTAAACCACATTGACTAAAAGGGAATGTCCATTTCTTTAAAATATAATAAAATATTATGTAAAATAAAGTTTAGAGTTTGTGCTATTGTGGTCTATTTCTTTAAAATCAGTAACTCATTTAATATAAATAATAAACCATATGATCAGACTACCTGATTAATCAAACCACTGCATTTCCCCAAAATTTTATATTGCCAATAAATTGATGTTAAAATGTTGGTGATAAGTATGCATAAGCATTATTTTCAGATAATGAAGTAAATTAAATTCTCTTGTAAAACAAAACCACAATAACACACACACGACACACACATACACAAGAAAACAAGAAAAAACAGGCAAGTAAAAGTCCCAAAATAAAATATTCCTTATTTCTCTGAAGTAAAAGTTATGGTGCTAATTACCTTTACAGTTGTGCTAAAATGCAAAGTTTTTACTTCTCTCAAAAACACCTAGATATCTTATTTAGGACTCTTCCTCATATTAATTTTCAGGGGAAATCACTAAATATTAACGGTCCAGCTTTTTAAAATGCTATTCATATTTTCCAGAAATGTCTTTTGAAATATGAGCCGAAATTTTTATACTTTAAAGAGTGTAAGCAACTTTGAGGATTATCCAATGAGGATAAGGACTGCATCAACCCATCATCAAGCAAACTACCTAGAAATATAGGTACTTAAGAAACATCAGGCCGGGCACGGTGGCTCAAGCCTGTAATCCTAGCACTCTGGGAGGCCGAGGCAGGAGGATCGCTCAACATCAGGAGTTTGAGACCAGCCTGAGCAAGAGTGAGACCCTGTCTCTACTAAAAAATAGAAAGAAATTATCTGGACAACTAAAAATATATAGGAAAAATTTAGCCGAGCATGGTGGTGCATGCTTGTAGTCCCAGCTACTTGGGAGGCTAAGGCAGCAGGATTGCTTAAGCCCAGGAGTTTGAGGTTGCCTGACACCACGGCACTCTAGCCAGGGCCACAGAGTGAGACTCTGTCTCCAAAAAACAAAAAAGGAACATCAATTAATGTTTCTTAATGTAGTGCAGGCAATATGTTGCACAGAACATTAAGAACCGCAGAATTTTTTGAAAAATCATAAAGCACTTATAATATACACAGTATGAGGGTAAAATTTAACTTCAAAATAGAAAACATTGGGTAGAGTCCTGTACAAAGGTATTTATTTAAAATAGTTTAAAAATTATAAACAGATTACTGTTCAATAACAGGTAACTAATTAAATTACTTATAGGAATAGAATTTCATGCCTATCATTAAAAGTCTTATTTATGAAGGCTTGCTGACATGACAAATACTAGTCTACCACATATATGTAAAAATGATAAACAGACCATAATTTTAACAGAACTCACTTGTATGATAAATTTTAGGTGATTATTTTCTTCCTTATATTTTTCCTTGTAGTTTTGCTATACTTTCTACAGTGAACATTTTTATTATTAAAATAGTGTGCGCCTGCAGTCCCACCTACTTGAGAGGCTGAGGTGGGAAGATCACCTGAGCCTAGAAGTATGTGTCCAGCCTGGGCAACACAGCAAGGCTCCGTCTCTTAAATTCCTATAGAGATTCTTTAAAAAAAACAATACTGACCTGACACCAATACAAAATCCAAATATGCACACAAATGCCTTTTTATTTATGTCACTAAAGAATAGGATAAAGAAAAATCAATTTTTGAAAAAGTATCACTTACCCTAATAAAATATATTATTAAGTTACAACATTAAAACAGGAACTATATATTTTACTACCTCTGAACCATATGTGCATATTTTAAAATAACTCAAAATTATATATTCTGCTATAAGTTTAGCATTTGAATTTATCTAAAATAAACGATGTCTCCTGAAATATAAATAAATTCAAATTCTTTACAATCTACATCTTGAAACATAGGGGGTGTATATATAGGAGGGAGATATATATTCTCAAAAGTACTATAAATGACACCACTAAATTTTTGTATCACTGTTTTAAAGACAATGTACAATAGTGGTCTACACAGATGGAGTCTCTGCAGATATGTACATGTGGAGTGCTAAAGTATCATATTGCTTCATGTAAAACAACAAGAGGATATGAAAGGTGTATTAATTGGCAGGAGCTTTAGTTGTAATGAGTAAACACTGAGAACGTGATACATCAAAGGCATATGGTTCCTGTTTGTATACCTGCTGAATACCATGACTTTTGGCCTCAAATCCCCAAACTGGGGCAGACTTACACAGCACAGAGCATAGGACTTAAGAGCCAGATGTTTGAGGTTGTAGCCTGGCTCTGCTTCCTAGTACACCTTGGGCAAATAACAAACTCTCTGTGCCTCAGTTTCCTCATGGGTAAAATGGAGATAGCATATAGAATTTATCTATTATGTTATGAGGTTTAAAGGAGTTAACGTACATTATGTCTGGCAGAGTAAGTGCTCACAAAAAATTTGTAGGTATGTAAATATGGATGTAGTATTAAAATGACAACACATTAGCCTCATAACAAGCATGTCATTGGTGATCTTTGCCAACAGCAGCCTTATATGCCAGTGATGTATATCCTCAAGTGTCTATTTCAAAGTCTGTGCTTTCTTCCATGTCCTTCTGTGAAACCACTTTGATGCTCAACAACATAATACAGAAAGGCAATCTTTGTTACATGCCTATTGAATCTTCAGTATGTTTATATAGTCTAAAAACAAAAGAGACCAACAAATAAGGTATTGGTGAAATAATGAAGTAAAAATTGGTAGAGAAAATCATCAAGCCCTTGAAAATAGGCCACTGAAGGGCAATTTTCATGATGGCCAAATGAAGAAAAACTACCAATCATTAAGTATACAGCATCACAATCTCTCAAGTAATAAACAAAATATTTTGGAGAGAAATTTATTGCTATCTCATTTATTCAGAAAGACACACTGACCTTGGGATGAATTAAACACAAAATGGGTAAACTTTGGTATGCAAATTACATTTAATGTTATATCATTATTATTTAATATTTCATTAAAAAAATATCTATGGTAAAGTCGAATTTATTTTGAATAGAAATAAATGCTAAATAAAGCATTTTAAAACTGTTTTCCAAACAGTTTTAATTAGTCTCTTCTCTTTTAGGTGTTTTAAATATAAATTTTCATACTTCAACTTACAGCAATAGTCTATAGTGCTGTGTGGTTCTTTGTTTAATGGAAACTAATATGTTTGGGAAAAATCATCTTAAGAAAGACATATACATAGCACAGTGCATACAAATAGATAATAGGGAATAGTAAATATCACTTCATTATATTTTTCAGTATCTTCTCAAACAATAAAGTAGAATAATAATGTAATTTTAGTGCCACACACATGAATAGCAACACAGAGATCAAAGTATCCTTGCTTACCATGCCAAACTGCTGCATGTCCATCCCACAATGTTGCCACCGTTTTTCTTGCACCATCCCATAAATTATAAGAGTAGGCTTCTTTTAATACATTCTTTCTCTTATAAATGTGTAAGAAAATAATAGTAAGGTAGAGAAGAAAGATAGTAAAGTAAGGAAGTATTAAAAGTATTAGTGGTGTAAAAACCCACAAGAGATAGTTTGCAAAATTCAAGTAGTCCTCCAATTGCTCCACACCCAACCATTCTTCCAGTATGTGAATCAGACAAGTCATATAGGGCACAGAATCCTGCCCTGCGCCACAGGTTTGATTTTTGTCTATCATTTTTCTTTAGGTGAAAGTGGCAAATTCAGTCTCTTTCTTCATGGCCATAACAGGTCTTTAATTTTGACACTAGAAGGGAAAAATAATCTAGTATTATTCTCTTCAGAGTTATAAAGTTAAATGTTTTAGTCTACATAAATACTATATTGAGTCATTTTTAATACCAAAAATGAGTAGAGTGTAAATGGCTAACTTTGCTGCATATTTAAATGGGAAAATTATAAGGTTTCATCTGTCTGCTCATGAAGTATGTTGTGTTTAGCCTTTGAAATAACTTGTTATAATTTAGAAAGGAAAGGAAAGTTATAATTAAGACAGGAAAATAAAGCTGATGAAGAATGAAA
Organism: Lemur catta; assembly: GCF_020740605.2. Classification (NCBI taxonomy): domain Eukaryota; kingdom Metazoa; phylum Chordata; class Mammalia; order Primates; family Lemuridae; genus Lemur; species Lemur catta. Next base: position 94,395,562 of record NC_059136.1, on the reverse strand, counting down.
TTTCAGATTGATCTTAATAATTTGACTCATATCTTAAGTGGATCATGCTGAACATTTGGATTTTAAACTAGATCATGCTCAAATAATTGTTTTACATAAAAGAAAATATTACTATCTGATTCAATAAAAGTAACCCAGTTCTTTAGGAAATGATAACATACATTCATGGATATTGTCTTTTATAGAGAAACAGGTTTACAGAAAAGCTGTCTGTTCTTTTAATATTATACAACAAAAAAAATTTCTCAGTATTGTATCTTATAGTCATGAAAATTTCTCTTAAATCTTAAATGAGTGAAAATATAGCTGTACAATTATTTCATGAATTCACTCTCTAAACCAGTCATTGACTTACCAGAAATTAAATAAATATCTTGTCCCACACTTCAATGTATGTATTCTGGAAAACACAGTAAACAAATGTAAGAAATAAATGATTAAAGAAAAAAGATAATCATTATTCCTAGAGTTGTAATATATATAAAATAAACAGCAAGAGACTTTCACAAATGTTTGACAAATATGATTATAGCCCCACCCTAGTGTATTACAATTAAAAACTATACTCATGCTACTACTGCTTTAGTGAGGATAACTCTATACTATTTAGTGCCACTACATAAAGCCTCACCTAAAATAAAACTTTTTAACAGTGCTATAAAAAGCTTTGCTTCTTGGGAGAAAAAGTATGAAATTAAGATGTGTAATTGACTATGTTTCTTTCTAGTAACTTTGCTAGATAAGCTGACAGTCGAACATGATAATCAACAATACAATTATACTAGCCCTGTGATATTTTTCTATGTAAAATTTCCTCGATTTCCTTCTTCCACTCATATTTTCTCTCATTCTGATTCTGCTCTTAGAGCTATTTTATCATTATTCCAGAATATATAATCTTAATGAAAATCATCTCAAATCTTTAGTAGCTGAGGCAAGAAATGAATAAATGAAAGAAAGGGATGGGGGAAAGGAAAAGACATACACATAAGAGCAATTAAACATTGTTTATATGCCAAGGTTATCTCGCTAACTGGCTTATTAGTAGGACATACTCTTTGACTTATTCTTCTAAGGATGGAAGATTTAGTCTAATTTCCTGTAACCAAAAGCATTTACTTGTGAGAAATCTGGGCCTGTTACAGTAATAGAAGGTGAACACAGCACACATTAAACCCACAACCTGGCCTTTATTTATATCATACTCTAATCAACCCATCTAAAGAGTTCAATTACATGTGTTTGATCATTTAGAATGCAACATAGCAAAATTTAACACTTTTTAAAGTTATTATTATAATATTTTTTTAGAAACAGGATCTTGCTCCACCACCCAGACAAGAGTGCAGTAGTTCAATCCTGGTTCACTGTAACCTCAAACTCCTGGACTCAAGGGATCCTCCCACCTCAGCCTCCTAGGTACCTGAGACTACAGGCACATGCCACCACACCTGACTAATTTTTTAAATTTTTTGTAGAGTCACGGTCTTGCTATGTTTCCCAGGCTGGTCTTGAACTCCTGGGCTCAAGTGATCCTCCTGCCCTGGCCTCCCAAAATGCTAGGATTATAGGCTGCAAAATTTAACACTTTTTAAAATGATAGCTTTTCTCACTAGGATGGCTATAAACCTCCCCCAAAAGGAAAATAATGAATGTTAATTATCATGTAAAGAAATTAGAACTTCACACACTACTGGTGGGAATATAAAATGGTATAGCCACTGTGGAAATCAGTCTGGCAGTTCTTCAAAAAACTAAACACAGAGGTACTGTATGACCCAGGAATTCTACTCCTAGGTATATATTCAAGAGTACTGAAAACATACATTCACATAAATATTTGTACACAGTAGCAGTGTTCATAATAGCCAAAAAATGGAAACAACTGATGAATAAACAAAATGTGATATATCCATACAATAGAATATCCAGCCATAAAAAGGAATGAAATATTGGTTCGAACTATAAAATATTAACATATAAACCTTGAAAACATTATGCTAAGTGAAAAAAGCCAGACACAAAAAGCCACATATTGTATGATTCCCTTTATATGAAATACCCAGAATAAGTAAATCTATAGAGACAGAAAGCTTGGTGGTTGCCAGGGCTGGGAGAAGGTAAAATGAGGAGTGACTACTAATGGAAATAGAGGTATCCTTGGGATGATGACATGTTCTGGAATTAGATAGTATTGATGGTTATACAACCTTGTAAATATAATAAAAACCACTGAGCCATATACTTTAAAATGGTGAATGTTATGATGAATTATATCTCAATAAAAAAGAGCTTTTCAATATTGTTAATAAATTAACAAAATTTATGATAACCTCTCACATATTTTAAAAGGAGTTTTTCCTAGGCCCAATAACCAATCAACATTTTGATGATCTAACCCTAACTGCTTAATACAATTACCAAGAATAATCTAGTCTCATTTCAATTTTTAATAGGATAGTAAAATCTTGTGATTTTAAAACTTTGTGGAGTATTTCCCCAGACAAACTGGCAATAGAATTAGACCTCTCATCCTCTTAATCTACATTCTGGTTTATCATACATACTTAATGAACAGAGCAAAGGGAAGAGCGTCAGAGCACAGGCAGCATCCAGTGAGAGACGCTACACGGAAACCTGTGAGACTCAGTAGTCCCTTAACAGGGCCGCGTGTAAGAACCTCCTCCAAAATGGTCATTCAACCTTGATTTTGATTTAAACCTTTCCAGTACAGAAAACTCAAAAGGTGTCCCATTCCATCTTCAAAACCATCCATCCAACTACTAAAAAGGTCTTCCTTATACTTACCTTACTGTAACTTTTCCCTACTGGACCTAATTCTGCACCATAGAACCTCTTCCATTAAACAACCTCTTAAATTTTAGAACAGATATCATGAGCTGCAAAATCCCCTTTTCTAGTAAGAACCCTTAATTCTTTCAACCACTCCCCAGATCTTGGTTTTTTAACCTTTCACCACTCAGGTCACTCCCTGTGACTGATTCCAGTTATTTGCTCTAGAGGTCCATGTACTGTAACCCCTGTGCCTCAGTTTGCTAAGATCTGTAAAACTGGGATTAATAATCCTATCTACGCCATAGATATATTACTCTGATTAAATGGGCTAATCTGTGTAAAGTGCCTAGAACAATGCCCAACATGTAATAGGTGCTACATGTTTGCTATCACTATCATAATAACTGAATTTAAGATCACAGTAGCTTTTTGAGTAGTCTTATCATGCTGTTAACTCATATTCAGCCAAAAATACGCTACTATTTTCTACTTCTCTACAAACTGTACTTGAAAGAAACTTTTTTGAGCCCAGCAAAAATTACACACCTTATCCTTATTAACTTTCACATTCTAAGTCTGGTCCCCAACCTTAATGGCACCAGGGACTGGTTTCATGAAAGACAATTTTTCCACGGCCAGTGGGGGGTGGGGGGGTGGAGGCAGAGCTCAGGCAGTGATGCAAGCAATGGAGCAATGGGGAGCAACTGCCGACGGGTTCCTAACAGGCTGCGGACCAGTCTGCAGGCCTAAACTATTGACATAGTTTTGCCATCTTAACAGTAGCTTGTTTATGCCAACAGCAAAGAAGCCTGGAGAGCGTGCGGCAATGAAATCACAAAAGGCATTTTCCACAGCTTGTTGAGAATTGAGTATTTTTCCTTGCAGGAAGTGGTCCAAAGCATGCAAGAAGTGGTAGTCAGTTGGTGCAAGGTCTGGTGAATACGGTGGTTGAAAGAGGGTTTCTAAGTCTAGCTTCTGTAGTTTGAGCAGCGTTGTCTTACAAGAGGATCGGCCTGTTTCTGTTGACCAATCTTGGCTGCTTAATTGCAAGGAGCCTCATCATTTTGTCTAATTGGTTGCAGCAGACATCCGCTGTCATCAATTGACCAGGTTTCATGAAGCTATAGTGGATAATACTGGCGCTGCACCACCAAACACCATTAGCTTTTTTGGATGAACATTCGGTTTTGGACTGTGTTTTGGCACTTCATCTTTACGCAACCATTGTGCCAATTGCTTGCAGTTGTCAAAAACAATTCATTTTTCATCACACGTAACAATATGGTGTAGAAATGGTTTGCACTTATGTTGTGACAGCAAAGAAAGGCAAGCTTCGAGATAATTTCTCGTCTGACGCTCGTTTAAATCATGGGGAACCCATCTATCCAGCTTCTTTACCTTATTGATTTGTTTCAAATGGTCCAATATTGTTGGAATAGTAACATCAAAACTAGCTGCTAATTCACGTGTAGGTTGAGATGGATTCGCTTCCACTACAGCTTTCAGCTCATAATTAATTATCCACCTTGGTCTCAGGTTGCCCACATGGCTCACTTTCCAGATTAAAATCACCAGAATGGAACTTCTCAAACCATCGATTTACTGTGCGTTCATCGGCCACATCTTCCCCAAACGCTTTGTTGATATTTTGATCTGTCTGCACTGCAATGGTTCCAGGATGGAACTCACATTAAAAAATAATATGAATATTTGACATATACACGGTTTCCCAAAACTTGCTCTAAAAAAATTCAAAAGATAATCACAAGCCAAAACATGTGTTTGAAAGTATAAGAATGTATCTTCACAATTAAAAAAAAAAAAGAGAGAGAAGTGTCAAAGTGAAATGTCAGAGATATCAACTGTCAAACTTAGTACTTAAGGAAATCAGACATTTGATACTTAATAACCTAATAGCTTGTGTGAAAAGATGGAGTTGTAGGTTAAGGGTGGGGTGGAGATCAGGAATTCAGTTTTGAACACACGAGGTTTAAGGTGTCCATTGTACATCCAAGTGAAGATGTTAAATAAGCAACCGGACATAAGCAACATTCAGCAGGAAGGTCAGGGCTGAGAAATAAATCTGGGAATTGGTAGAATGTAGACAGTATTTAAAACCATGAAACTAAAGAAGATCCTCTAGGGAGTAAATATGGAGTTTCCAGGACTAAAGCTTGAGACACCCAACATTTTAGAAGTAGAGTAGTGATGAGCCAACATCCTCCTTCTAGGAGTAGCATCCTAGAAGTCAAAGTAAGAAAGTGTTTCACGAAGGAAGGAGTGTTCAGCTGTTTTAAATGCTTCTGAAAGGTACAGTAAGATAAGGAATGATAATAGATCACTGAATTTTATAACACAGAAGATACTAGCAAGCCCTGATAAGAGCTATTTTGGCACAGTGGGGATAAAAGTGGAGTATGTTCAAGAAAGAATGGGAAGAAATGGATTGAAAACAATATAAACAACTCTTCAGAGGAACACTGCTACACAAAGGAACAGAGAGACAGGTGGGTCTCTGGATGGGAATGCAGGTCAGTACTTTATGGCTGTTGCTGCTACTGTTGTTTTAAGACGGAAGAAAATACAGCAGTTTTTAATGCCAATGATAATACATCAATGAGAGAGAAATGAATGATGCAAGAGAGGAGATAATTGTTAGGGCCATGTCCTTGAGTATTGACTAAGCCAAAGGGGATAGGATACAGTGTACAATAAAGTGGATGGCCCTAAGAATTTTGTGCCAGATACTATCTAGAATAGATAAATCATCAGTAAATTAAATAGATAGTTATCTAAGAAAAACATATGTAAAGGACTTAAAATAATGCCTGGCACATAACAGGCACCTAAGAAATGCTGGCTAAATATAGATCTGAACTGTGTTCATCTAAATCTTTAACAAAAATGTGGATCAAGCCAGGTGTGGTGGTGTGATGGCTTGCGCCTGTAATCCCAGCACTTTGGGAGGCTGAGGTGGGAAGATCCCTTGAGATCACAAGTTTGAGACCATCCTAGGCCACATAGTGAAGCCCTGACTCTACAAAAATTTTCAAAAATTAGCTGGGCGTGAAGGCACATGCCTGTAAGCTCTAGCTATTATACTTGGGAGGCTGAAGCAGGAGGATCACTCAAGCCCAGAAGTTTGAGGTTGCAGCGAGCTCTGACTGCATCACTGCACTCCAGCCTAGGCAACACAGAGAGACGCTGTCTTAAAAAAAAAAAATGTGGATCAAGACAGTGTCCCAAAGCCTGCTAATACAAAACTATTACAGGAGTTTGAATAACAGGCTTCTGAGACGATAAAATACAGTACTTTTGATAACATGACAAAGTATCTTTAAAACTCAAATGAGTACAACCCCTTAAATGTGCAGATAACAAAAATTAAACACAGAAAGCCAAGTCTACTTGCTCAAAGTTACTAACTTACTAAAGTGAAAAGTCAACAGCTAAAATTAAAACCTAGTTCTCCTACCTCTTAGTCTAGGTATACTTTCATTAATATCTTTTTCTCTCTCTTTTGACAGAAAGGCTAAAAATACTAAGATTACAATTTCTGTCTTCCCTTTACTTCTGCCTGACCCTCTCCTCCTAATTTACCATAGGATGTACCTGACTCCTTATTTTATTTTAATCCAGTAAAAACTCTATGTGTTAAAAGATGTTTTGGGGGAGATAAAATATTTTAGTTACCAAAATTCCAGATTAATTTCTACCTCCCCCCATAAATTTATAATTAAACACATTCCTGTGCATCAAAATATCTTAGTTTTCCCATCTGAAAATCTTGTAAGTTGACAAGTTGAAATATCATAATGACACTGACAGTGAGGAACATTCACTATATTTGAACTTATAAATGTTTAAAATCCAGAGTATTTCAAAAACTAATAAATTAGGACATTTCTGGTTTTCTACAAAACTTTAAGAAAACATATCTATTTTTAAACACCTATTACCAGTACTTTTCCAGTGCTTACTTTCAGTATATAAGCATTGAGAACATTCTGAAAATGCCAATTAAAGAAATACTCAGCCAGGTGTGGTGGCTCACTCCTGTAATCCTAGCATTCTAAAAAGGCCTAGACGAGAGGATTGCTCGAGGCTAAGAGTTCCAGACTAGCCTGAGCAAGCATGAGACCCTGTTTCCACAGCAAACAGAAAAACTAGCCGGTCCGGTCTCCGACCGGAGGCAGGAGGATTGCTGGAGCCCAGGAGTCAAGGTTGCAGTAAGCTATGATAACGCCATTGCACTCTAGCCCAGGGCAACACTGAGTGGAGACCTTGTCTCCAAAAACAAAAAAGAAAAGAAAAGAAATACTCACTGAAATGTAAATTTTCTCTTTTCTTTTTCATATATTTAATAACAGTTTAACAAGGATATAGCGCTCAGTTATAGTGAATATGCATTCTACTTCAAACCATGAATAAAGCAGCAATTTAATACTTCAGTCAAGATATCTGGCAAATTCAATCCTTTTATCATTAAAACAATACCTTTTAAATTTCAAGCTTCAAACTCAAGATTCTGATATAAATTACCTTTCAAGATTTTTTCTTTTTTTTAAAATCCTAGAATGTCCTTCAACTTTTAGCTAACCCTCCACTCTATTTCGTAATTACCGTCCTACCATTATTTTCTTAACCCTGCCACTCATCCCAATAATGCTGGTCTACCAGCTAATTCTGCAGCACTCTCACCTACTTGAATCACTGAAATCAGCATATCTCTGATCTCAAAGTAGGGCAGAAGTAAGGATGTGGGAAAGAACATTTGAAAATTAATCTTGTATTTCCACCCACTAGCAAATGCGGACAAAATACTAGTGACCATACTCAACGTCTGGATTCGGCATTTAATAGCACAAACCACGTCCCAAACGCTCCAACAACTTCCAAGTCTGAACTTGGTTCTTTGAGGAAGCTGCCTGTGCAGTCTCCACAAATACCAGACACCAAATACCGACTGCCTCAAATCCAGCAGTACTGTTCCAGTTTTCTCCATCCTATTTATGTGCACATGTACGTATTTTTATTAGACAATTAGCAGCTTCAAGGCAGAGACCTGTTTTACAGGCTACAACCCCCAGGGACCAAGACTCTGCCTGGCGCCTAAAAGGTCCGTACCGACTCAAACTATTAATAGCATACATGGAAGGTTTTATATACACTGTTTCATTGAATCCTTTCGGCAGCCCCACGAAGTACTTAGTATTAATCATCCCTATTTTACAGATAATGAAAATGAGGCTCGGAAAGATTAAGTAGCCTGCGCAGGTCACACGAGTAGAAAAGGGGCATCAGGCAGGATTCCACGCCTGCCTGGTTTGTCCGGATGCGAACACTCGTCTAACCACCGCCCGCGCGGCGTGCTCCCTGCACTCTCGTGATTACCACAGACTTTCCTTTGGCTTTTACACACGGGAGGCTCGAACTGGGTCCCGGACTCAGGAAGTCACCGGGCAAGCCCAGAGGCCTCTCATGAGGTTGGAGAAGCCTCGCCCACCAGCTAAGTTTAGACAAAACGCGCCCAAATGGAGGCTTTAGAGCGCGCGGGGGGAGATGCGGGCCGAGGAAAACAGGCTCGTTGTGACCCAGGGGAGGCAGGGTCTCCCCACCCGGCCACTCTAGCGCCCGAGCAGAACGCCAAGCCCGGGGGGGAGCGGAGCCCGCCTGACCAGGGAATCCCGGGATTCCGGGGCGACCCGGGAGACTGGACGCGCGGCCTTCGCCGCTCCCAACCCAGCGAGACCCGGCGCGGGGCGGGAGGAGCACCGGGAACCAAGGCGGGGACCGACGCACCTCGGACAGAAGGGGGCATGGGAGGCTCGCCTTCACCCACGAACGACGGTGGGAGCTCTTCGGTGGCTCAGTGGCCGAGGCGGAAACACTTCGCGGTTTCCCCCAAGCAACCTGCAAAGAAAAATCTAGAGCGGCGGCTGCAGCCCGGGCCGGGTTAGATGTAACACCGACCGTCACACCGCCCCTTCCCGTGGCCTCCTGCAGCCACTTCCGGTGGCGGCGTCAAGGCTGGCTCCGGGCGCGAGCGGCTCCGGGCTCGAGCGGCCCCGGTCCCGTTCCTAACCCCTCACCCTGGGCTTGCCCGCGAAGCCTACCTTTGGTCCCCAGTAACCGAGCAGAGGCCCCGGAGGCCCGGCCCGAGCTGGGTACGGCAGGACTGCCTCGGAGGTGGTAAAATGTGCTGCGAAAAGTGGAGCCGCGTGGCCGAAATGTTTCTCTTCATTGAAGACCGGGATGAGGATTATAAGATCCTTTGCCTCTGCTCCAGGGCATTTGTAGAGTAAGTAGAAACGCGTTTGTCTTCATTTTCTAGCACAATCCTTTCCCAGAAATGTGGGTGTTGCAAACGTAGTTGTAACTGATCTCTGAAACCAGCCAGAGTATTTGACCCTTGGGCAAGGTGATGTTTTAAAAAAAACAAACCAGAAACCCTCAGACATGGCGGAGTGGTCGCCGGCTGCCACTATTATTAAGTGAAGGACTGCATCTATTTTGTAGGCTTTTATGAAAAAAGGTGGTAGCTGATATATGTCATCTCATGTTTATAAATTGAGAGAGCATTTAAAAATTGGGGGAAAGTGACATGTAAAATGAAATCTCTAATAGATGTGACATCAAAAGGTGAAAGTTTGAAGTTGAGTAACTTGCTTTAACATCTTTTTTAAGATCTTAGAATCTATTCAAGTTCAAATGCACTTATTTGGAACTACTAATCATTTAAGATAAAAGGCTTAACTGTATTTACATCAGTTTTTGAGATAGCTTTATTTTGGGGAAATGTTTGTTTCAGGCAAAAATTGCCTTATGTGGAAAAAAGTGTTTAGGAAAAAAACTGACGAGAGAATTGGATTCTAAGGATTGTTTTCTTTATAGTAAACGTGTAAATTAAGTCACTTACATCTTTTTTTCATCTCTAAAACGGGAATAGTTAACCATGATCTCATATGCGTATCATTAGATTCAAATCCTTGTGGAAATGAATTTTATGTTATAGACTTTAATGTAGTTTAATGTAGTAGAATTTAAGTTTAAAGGAATTCTTTTTATTGTGTATTTTTGTGGAGTAATCTGAAAATTAACCCAAAAAGAAGCTAAACACCATGTTAAATTTAATGTAAAAAGTATTGTCACCTTTGTAGTCAGGTATGCACTTAATCATACTTTCAGTGAATGCTTTTGTGCGCCTATGTATCAAGTATGCTGGTAGGGCCTAGGGTACAAGATAGCCAGTCCCTACATGTATTGAGTTTACTTTCTAGCAAAGGAGATCAATATTAAGACAACTGTTTACATAATTACTTGCTTAATTATAGTTGTAAGTGCTATGAGAGGAAGTACAGGATGCTGTGATAACAAATAAAGATCGCAAAAGTTTCTTTGAGAAGTAGCATTTGGAAAGAGGTTTAAAGGAAATAAACTGAGGTATTTCAGGAGGGAGATTCTCAGCAGGCTGAACTCTGTGAAGGCCTTCAGAAAGCAAAAGAAAGTCTGGGAAACTGAACAGAATGACTAGGAAAGGAGGAGATAGGGTTGGGGAGGTAGGCAGGGTCAAAACATGCAAGACTTTGTAGACTATAGGAAAACCTTAAGTTGGGGGATGAATGATCAGATTTGCGTTTTTAAAAGATTACTGTGGCAGCAGTGTGGAGGATGGTTTGGAGCAAGAGAACAATTTAAGACCATTGTCCAGGCAAGAGATTATTGTGACTTGGATTAGGATAGATGGCAGTAGAAGGGGGAAAGGTAGGAGAGAAATCATTGGGATTTGGGTTTGGATTAAATGTGGGGAAATGAAAGAGAGAAAGGATGTGAAGGAGGAGATCAGGTCAAGGGTAACTCGCTGGTTTCTGGCTTCTATTGCTGCCTTTCACTGAGGAAGGGATCACTGGAGCATCCTGGATTTTATTTTGGAGCATCAATGAGGAGATCATGAGTTTGATTTTGTGCATTTCGATTTTGGAGTATCTGTGAGACATTCAATGGTAGATGATATAAGCGATTGGACACATTGATTTGGAGCTCTGTAGAAGTCTGGACTAGTCTTAAAAACTTGAGCCATGCACCCTTAGATAGTAATTGAAGTGATTAATTTGGGGGGTAGGTGGGAGTGGCATCCATCCTTGGGGAATTCCAACATTTGTTGTATGATTTTGGGGGAGGGGGTAGAGGCAGGGTCTTGCTATGTTGCCCAGGCTGGTTTCGAACTCCTGGGCTCAAGCAGTCATCCACCTCAACCTCCCAAAGTGCTGGGATTACAGGTGTGAGCCACCGAGCCCAGCAAGGACTTCCAACATTTTTTTAAAGATGAGAGGAAAAGAAGTGGATTAACTGGGAAACTGGTAGAAGGCAAGCCCAAGTACACTGCCACCAAGTGTTTCAATGAAGGAGTTACCAGTATTGGAAAGCTGCTAAAATATCAAACAAAAAGAGCACTAAAAAGTATCCACTAGTATTGGTAAAATCCACTGGATTAATTGATGACTTTTTAAGTGCTGTCACTAATTATTTTACATTTCATAATGATAGAGACTCTCTCCTTGACCAAACTTTATCCAAGTTCCTCTGAGATCTCTTTGATTAGGTCTTGTCCTTTTGGCTTTGTCTTAAGCCTACCTGGCCCAGTTTTAACAAGAATCCTGCTAAATCGGTTTAGTGAAAATTCCCCCACCCTTGGTATCTGATCACCTTGGCCTGCCTTTAGCAAGAATCCTGTTAAGTTGTTTAACAAGAATCCCCCTACCCTTGATGTCCCCTGTTACTAATTTTCCATCCACTGACCCCCCCCCCCATTCTGTTCATTGGCTATCTATCCACAGCTGTCTTGGCTATATTCAAAGTTGAGCATGATTCTCTCTCTCTCTTCCCTCCTCTCCCGCCTCCCCTATTACCATAGTCATGATGTCTGTCACAATTGTTCTGAATAAAGCCTTTCTTACCATTTTAACAAGCATCAGAATAATTTTTTCTTTAAAAAGCCTTTATTTAAGCCTTCCAGCAGCCCCCTAAGGAGGTATGTCGTGTTATCCTTCTTTATTCAGGCAGAAAATTGCGTCTCAGTAATGGCCTTAAAAAAAATCACATAGCCAGTAAATGGCAGCCCTGGAATTCTACCCAACCTCTGTGTGACACCAAAGCTTTTCTACTCTCCTTCCAGTTGGTATAGAACATATGATTTCATTGAATATCCCTGATTAAGAAGTCACTACATCCTACTGAAATACTTAAACAATAATATAGATTAGTTGAGATAAAGGACTATTCTGGAAACTGAAAAGCCTGTATGTACCTCTGATCATACTCATGTGACAGTGCCTGGTGATGGTCTCTAGTATTTCATATACAGTACAACAAAATCATTTGATGTGTTTTCTTCCCAACAGGTTCCTGAGCTAGAATTTAAGAGAGTAGTGACCTCAGAGAACATCTGTCTGCTTTCACAAAAATCAGTCATGTGCCCTTGTGCAAGTCACATAAAATTTCTATGATCCCCTTTCAACACTTTCAGAAGGACTTCCTTTCCCTTTTACTACTTGAAAATGAAACCGATTCATAGTCCCTTTGCAGTAGAGGAATTGCTACTTGTACTTCAGAGATTTCCAAGAATCATTTAATCAGCATGTATTTTGGCCACCCAAGTGTCAGGTACTGTGATAAAGAGATGACGTAGGCATGGTAGTCATAATTGTTGTATTCAGAGGTATGGTGATGAGTATTCAGGTGGCTGCTTAGAGCTCTAAGGAGAGCAGTATTTTGGTGGGGTTACTACAATCCAGGTCAGGTTCCCAGCTTTACAATTCAAATCAGTAGTTAGGGTTTATTTAACCTTTACATATGCCAGGTTCAGAAATTAGTTCATCCAGAGTCATTGTGCTGGATCAGAGTTAACACTGATCAAACTCAGAGATTGCTTTATAGATGATACTTAGCAAGTACAATGGGAAATTCTTCAAATGCCAGGCATTAGAAATACACCATTCCCAGTGACAAATGCTCTTGGAGATACTCAAAAGTTGTAAGAAACGGTGTTTTCATAAAAATTTAAGAGCTAGTTTTCTCTCTCATTGCTGATCTTTCTGCCTTAAATTATCTGTAGCCCTGGAACATACTAGTAATAATGTTGGACACCTGTTTCACCTCTCACCCATGAAGAAATATCTTTCTACTTCTTCCTCAGGACCTGTCCTGACCTATTAAGCTGGACCCTTTCCCCAGAATGGTTGCAGGCTAGTGTTGTGCGTGGGACCAGGGAGTTCACCAGAAAAGAGTACCTGGCTGTGTGGTGGAGGTGCAGGCCAAGAAAGAAGAGTCAGCCTGCGGTCCATGCCAGCCAAGGCTCCATGCTTAATTCTTAGCCTACGCCTGGTTGGGTCCTGGTGCTGCTTACATGAAGCCCCCTTTCTAAAAAGAAAGAATATAAGTTAAGAAATATAAAAAGTTGAGAACATTTTTCATATCTCACCTATAGAAAACACTATGTGACTGGATTTGAATTAAAACAACGTTTGAGATAATTTAACTACCATCTATCACCAGTTACATTGAATTTAGTCTTTTTGAACTAAAATATGTGTTCTTTTCATTACAGCTAATTTCATACATATTCTTAAAACTTAGAACTTTTACTTCACTTTAAGGAGCACATTATAAGTTCAAAATAGGTGAAGAGAAAAGAATGGCTTTTTCCTTTAGATCAGTTAATGCTTAGACAAATTGTAACCCTTTAGAATGAAAAGAACTTGGAGATGGTATGTTGGAATGGTTGCCAATAGTCATTGAGAATTCTATGGGGATGGGAAACATGCTGGAAGTTCAGGGGCCAGTAAGGATAACCTTGACTTTCAACATAGGGAAAAGAAGTGTTTCAGAGTCTAAAAACAGAAGATTTAATTGCTGACAGAAGTTCTAGAATAGATTATTAAGCTAAAAGATCAGTGTCATGTAGCAGAAAACATACAAAATGAACATTAGTATAGGTGCCAGATGTCTTCTCAGGGATTAAGAGTTGATTCTCATATTAAATAAAATTATTGCAACACCTCTCCTCAAAGGCAGGAAATAGGACATAATAGTGTAACTAATTTCTGTTTTCTAAGGACATTATATTAAAACTGTCTTAACACTAATTAGAGTAATATTCTGTTTCATCTGCTCATTCAAATTTCTGTACATTATCTGTATGAAGAAGATACAATTGGAATGTTACGGAGTTCTTAAAAGTAATTGTTACAGCAGCTCAGTAGTGACATGAAAAAATACCTTATGTTAAATTAACATAGCAGAATACAAAATATCTACACAATGATTACAGAAAATTTTGTGTGTGCATGTACAAAGCCTAGAGTAGAACGTAGGAAAACGCTGTAATGGTGGAGTTATTGGTTTTTGTTATATAAAGTTGCTTGTGTTATAAAAAGCTTTTATTTAATTTTTAGATAATTCATTTTGAAATAATTTCAAACAGAATAGTTCAAAGAACTCCCTTGTTCACCTCGCCCAGATTTACCAGCTGTTAACAATTAACTAACTGTTTGCTCCATCTCTTCCCCTCCATAGGGATATATGTTAATATGTAAACACACAAACACAATCATTAGTCTTTTTCTGAACCATTTGAGAGCAAGCTGCAGACAGGATTTTAAGTTTCGTGTCCTTACATTCTGTAAGATGACCATGCTTAACCTGGGTCTGTCTTGTTTCCTCAGGAACACTGGTCATGCCTTCACAGGAAGGCACAGAAATGATGCTGTGCCCAGCTCTGCATGGGCACACGAGGCACTTTATGTCGGCAGCACACCACCATGGCTGATGTTGCTGACTGCCAGCTTTCTCTACTGGAAAGTCACAATGGTTCCCTTTGTATTAGTAACTATCTGTGGGAGCATATTGCAATATTACACCAATATTTCTGTTTTCCAGCAGACCTACAGGTCTTAGTCTTCCTCAACAGCTTCCACCTGAATCAGCTGCCTCTATGAAGATTGCCTTGTTTCCTTCATTCCTTCTGCATTTATTAGTTAGCATTCTGTAAGAAGCACTTTCCCTTGTCTCCCCATGTAGTTGTTTATGTTAATGTGGACTCTGGATTCTTAGTTTATCAACAGGTTATGTTCCATTGTTATCATTATTTATTTTGGTGCTCATGTTGTCTCTGATTTAGCCAATGGGAGACTCTTTGAGGTGGTTCCTCTGTCCTTTTGTGTGTCCCCAGCATTCTTTGAGTGCTTCACAACCTTCTGGCAGAAGATGACCCACACCTGTCTTTTACAGTCCCTGCTCCAACTGGGAATTGCCATTTCTCAAGGCACCCTGGTTCCTTAGTAGAGAATAGTATTTAGAAACCAAAAGCTGGGTGCTCATTGTGCTTATTGTGCCTGTACCTTCTCAGTAGGTAGAGTTAGGTAGAGTATATGTGTGTCCACATGCGTACATAAATATGTATATGTATATATGTACATACATACACATACACACGTACATAACACATATAAAACTATTTTCATGTCCACTGTATATATAAACTTATATACCATGAGTTTGTAACAGTACTTCCAGTGTTGGCCCAGCAACACCTCACGGTGCTTTCTAGCATTCCTTGTTTTTAAGTGACTTGTCTTGAGCCCACCTTGTTTTTAAATAACCTTCAGCAAGGAGAATCTTGACTATTATTATCCTCAGTACATTTACTTATTTGTTCATTATAACCAGGATTGCAACCGTACTGGTCCTTTCCTCCACCCGACACCTCAGTGCCCCATATCTTTGGGTGCTGGTGGGCACACCCCTCATGCCTTCTGTGCAGCTTCTGCTCCCCCTGCCCCAGTGCCTATGTTCTTGGGGGAGGAGGCAGTGGGCATGATGCCAAAGCTTATTTGCACATCATCTCCTTCACTGTCCTGCTGTGAGTCACCACCTACTTTGCATATTATAAAGTATTCCAAAAAAAGAGACAAGAGGATCTAAAGTAGTTCAGGTACACAGGAATTTTACTTAGTTATAGCTCCATTAGTGAAGTAAGGTTAGCTATGACTTGCAGTTGACCTTACTGTGGCAGTTGCAATGGAGTTTATTACAGTTGAATTTATAGATAGGAAGATCTATCTAATAGTAAAACCTTCCACTTTTTTAAAGTGTTCTGTTAGGTTTATTTTGGTAATTTTCAGTCATAGTACATAAAGAAAAATCTTAGAAGAAGTCGGGATGTAAAGAAAAGTTCATTCATTGTTTTTGATAATCAGTGAGACTAAATTGTTTTGCCTTGGTTTGTTTTTCAGGTTGATAAGATATTTAAATAAGAATTTCATTGTTAGTACTCAAAACAACCTTTGCTCAGACTGAATATCTTATCTACTATTTATGTTGGATAGTTTGGCTTACTTGCAAATGGATTAGGATCTGTGTATGGATTTATGTGTGTGTAAGTCAAAGTTTTCCACTGTTGTTGGAAATTGGATATTGTTGGATGTTGACTTCTCACAGCAAAATTCAGAGAAATTAGATATCATGAGGAAGAACAGATTCTTTGCCCAATATCTGGGAGAAATGCCACTTAATTTCAATAATTAGTAGTTATATAACAAATGCTACCATGTGTTAGGTACTGTGTTAAATATTTTACATATACTATCAATCCTTATAACAACTCCATGAGAAATGTATCTCTATATCATAGGTGAGGAAAATGTATTAGTAGATTGCTTTTCTGTTTTATAAGCTTTTAATTAATTAATCTATGCTAACTTGAGCTCCCCCCCCCCAAGTTTATGGCTTAGTTTGTTTTAATATGGATTGCTTAATTTGTTTTACAGGGATCGAAAATTGTGCAATTTGGGATTAAAAGGCTACTATGTCAAAGACAGTGGCAACAATGCAGGTAATATAGTATAAAACTATATAGCCCCTTTTTGCTAAAATTAACCTTAATCTGTATTACTTTATGTATAATATGTTATTATGTTAATTTGTTAGCATAAACTATGATAAATGCCAAATAATCCTGTAATCATAAACACTATTTTTTTATAACATGGTTCTATTAATAGAATCTCTTCTATTAGCCAATCTTTTATTTTTCTGTAGCTTCTATGTGGGCTGGATATAGCCTCTTTTATCCTGTGTAGCATTCCTTCCTGAGTTGTTGCCGTTACATAAGAGCAAGCTGGAATTTGAACCTTTGAAAAGTAAAGAATATATAGTTTCTTCATCAGAATTTTATAGGTAAAAGATGGCAGGATAAATTCCAAGTGAACATCCATAGTCTTTTGCCTGAAGTAAAGAGGCAATCATCTGGGTTAACTTTCCCAAGTTAACTTTTCCCAGAATTTGGTCTGTCCAATTGAGACTCACTTTTGTCTCTCTCATACTTCACTACTCCATTTGTCCTTCCACACAGACTTTTTATGTTTCTAGATGTGGAGAAAACTGCAGCATGGAGTTAGAAGCCAGTCAGCCCAAGTACAGTGTGCCATAGTTACCTTTGAAAATCTTTTTAACTCTCACAATGATGAGTCAAATCTTTGTTTCTTCATTTGATCACTGGATGAAATGTTGGTTTGTGTTTCAGTGCTATGCTGTATAAAAAAGGCTAGGCTCCCACTGAACATAAGATAATATTCACATCACAAGAGAAAATAAAACTTAGCTTATTCATTTTTCTCATTTTGCTCTCTCCTGAGCTTTCATAAGTTCATTAAATGGAATGGTGAGTGGTTTAAATAGGTGTTATTTAAAGAAGTGTCTTTTTTCCTCTTTCAGGAGCCTGTTTGGTAGAATTTACATATGAGGTTTCTCTTTTAAAAGTCTCAATTTTTGCTGTGTGAGAGTCACTGCTCTGTTGCCTGAGATCATCAGGCTGGAGTGCAGCTCACCACTAATTGACTATGCTAATATATAAAATGATTTTTGCTATCTTAAATTTTAAAAAGTTAATAGAGCACTTGAATGGCATTTGTTCAATTAATGATATAATCTCTTAGATAACCATATATGGGTAATGTAAAACTTGTTTTGTTGTAATAAACAGTTTTTCTTTAAGATCTAGACTCAGGGAGCTTGAAAGAATCTTCCAGTTCAGTGGATTTCAAACTTTTTTAATAGCAGAAACCTTTCATTAAATCAGCTCTTCCAGAGAATCCCAGGACCTAAATCCCAGTTGTGTTGAAGTGTCTGTGAGCTGCCTAGAGACATACCTCTCACCTGTCTTGTTAACAGCTCCTAAAATAACTCTACAAATAAGGACTTTAAATCCACTGATAGGTGGATCAGTTTTACAGATAAGGAGTGTGAACATGTAAGCATTTTCTCCATAAAACAGGGTTACATCACCCTGCCCTCTCTTGTTTCTATCCGCAGTGCTCTGCACGGTGCTCAGCACAGAGCGCATGCTTGATAAGTGCAAGTTGAATGGGCATCTGGATGGATAGTGGTAGGCAGAGCCAGCTGAGAAGTTGTCTCTTGATTCTTCATTGGCTGTTTTTGTTACTAATCTATATTGCCATCAATTCTTTTTTTTCCCCCCTTAAAAATTGTAACATTTATATACCTTTACATTGGGGAAGTCATATAATCACTTTGGATTTCACTTTCTTCTTTAAAATGAGGATAAGAAAACCTGCCTCTAAATTTTCTTTAAAACTAAGCCAACAAATGCTGTGTGTAGGAGATCACACTACAGAAGAGGAGGAAGGTGGCCATTCCCGTGGTACTGCAGAATCATATGACAGCAAAGGCATAGGCCTAGATGAAAATGAACTTGATTCTGAGGCTGAACTCATGAGAAGTATGGGGTTACCACTTCAATTTGGTGGGATAGCTGCACATAAAAATTTTGAGGTAAGTATTAATTTGCTTTCATTATTTCTACTTCTTAGTTTTGTTTATAAAGTATCACAAGGAATTATTTTTTTTCCTGTTCTTTGAGACAGAGTCTCACTCTGTTGCCCAGGGTCAAGTGCAGTGGCATTATCGTAGGTCACTGCAACCTCAAACTCCTGGGCTCAAGCAATCCTCCTGCCTCAGCCTCCCAAGTAACTGGGACTATAGGCGAGTGCCACCACGGCCAGCTGATTTTTTTCTATTTTTTGTAGAGACAAAGTCTCGTTCTTGCTTAGGCTGCTCTTGAACCCCTAAGTTCAAGTGATCCTCCTGCCTTGGCCCCCCAGAGTGCTAACATTACAGGCATGAGCCACTGCAACAAGCCCAGCAATTACTTTTTATTCAAGATCAATGCATTCATGATTGGAGCATTCTACCTCTTTTTACAAATAAATCAAAACTGCCAGTTGTGATATGTCCCATGTATGACTTTTTCTCCTCTTGGGAACTTAAATAGTAAGAGTCACTTGTTTGTGTAACTAAAAGCCCAGAGTGTGGCTTTGAGAGTATTTTGTTTAATATCAAAATAGACTTGGATTCTACTTTCTTTTATAATATATGAAGTGCATTTTATATTCAAGTTATCATTTATCTGGTATAGGTGTCTATGAATACTAGAAATAAAGTTAAAATAAAAAAGAAAAAGAAAAAGCATCAAAAGAAATACTTAAATGAAATTATGCAAGAATCTTGGAGAAAAGAATATGAAGAAGATGATATTTTGGATTCAGATGATCCATCTGAAGTTGAACAGTATGAGAACACCAGAACATGTAAACTTCAAAGCAAAAAAGACATTGAAACAGAAAATCTTCCTGTTGAAAATACATTATCGCCAAAGCTAGAGATTACGGAAAAATGGGAAAAGTATTGGAATGAATATGGAGGAGGACTGTTGTGGCACAGCTGGCAAGAAAAACATCCAGATCAAACACTGTCTGCTGAACCTTGGAACTTTCCTGATACAAAGGAAGAATGGGAGCAACATTATAGTCAACTTTATTGGTATTATTTGGAACAATTTCAGTATTGGGAAGCTCAGGGTTGGACTTTTGATACCTCGCAAAGCTGTGATACAGATACT
This sequence comes from Lemur catta, assembly GCF_020740605.2. Lineage (NCBI taxonomy): Eukaryota > Metazoa > Chordata > Mammalia > Primates > Lemuridae > Lemur > Lemur catta. The sequence goes on along the minus strand of NC_059136.1, from coordinate 94,375,791 downwards.
TGTGCATCTAAAACAGAAGTTGACAGCAAGAAAGATGAAAATTATGTGAAAGTCAACTTAATATCTTTTCCATCTTCACCTACTGCAGTAGATAATAACAACTCTGGTACAAGTGATAAGGATCGTAATGAAATACTTGATGGAATTAGTAATATAACTCTGAATTCAGAGGAAGTAGAACAGGGCCAGTTAGATTCTCCAGTAAGTCGTGATGGTTGTCAGCAGCTCAGTGAAGTTAGCAACAGGAAAGAGTGCCCTGCATCTGGCCAGAGTGAACCGTGTAATAATGGTGGAACCCAGGAAAGCAGCTCATCTGGGAATAGAAGCACAGACCAACCAGCTCAGGGTAAGATTAAGCAAGATGTATTTTGCTGAGCAATGGTTAGCAAAATGAATTTATTTAGCAAAATAACTACTACTAATATCTTATAGGAGAGTAAAACAATACCAACTATATTCATAGTATAATAATGAAATTATTTAATCCATCTTACTTTAATATCACAAGTTATGTATTACCTTTTTGTATTAATAGTAATATTTGCACAGAGTTCTCAAAAATACCATTCCTTTCTTTTGTACCTTAGTGGCCGGCGAAGAAAAACATGGATATCTCTTGAGAAATGTAATTTAGAGTGAGCTTGGAACTTTCACAGTTTTCCACAGCAAATGAATTTATAGGAGGCATGTGAGAGACTGACTGAAAGTATACATTTGACATTAAGCAAATCTGCTCTGAGTCATACATAGAATTCATTTAGGACAAGTGAAATCTTGCTCTATAGGAGAATCTCAACAGAGCACAATATTAATTTGTAACTGAAAGCGTTGATTTCAGGATTCCCATCAATAAAATATCCAGGATAAGGAACTTGGTTGACTCTTACATAAGGGATTGAAAAAAAAATCTCATTATGCAAACTGGTGCACTGGCAGGACTAGAGAAAGCCGGTAAGAAGTGTGTTGAAAGAAATTAATCAGAGTAGGGTGGGATGAGAATGCTCTTGCTAGGGAGAAGTTTTCTGTCATTGGTGGCACCAGGAAAATTCGAGAGGAGGAAATTTTTATGCCTTTTGAATGTCCTAAAGTCTTGGCATCCTTGGTGTTTGATGTTGGAGAAATCTAGTATAGAGGAACTTTCTTCTCAGGCTTATTCCTATGTGAAGCAAAAGATGTTGACCTTTCACTTAACAACTGAGTTTGTTTTGCTCATCTCAGATTGCTGATCTCCATCTAGTTGAGTTTCTAAAGAACTCTTTCAACTTTGTTATTTTTCTTTGCTTTCTGTCTTTACAATGGAGCTTACTTCAGTACAACATTCTTATTCCTTTCTATTGCTGTTATTTTCATCCTTTTATAGCTGAAGATTTTGTTAGTATTCTGATACTCTTCTATATCTTTCTGTACTTACTTTGACCATAAATTTGTAGTAAGCATTTTTGGTTCCCCTCCCTCATCTACCAACTTTTTTCCTTTGCCAAACACAGTAAACCTCCTTAAGGTCTCTGCCTTCTATTGCCTGTTCCCTTCCTTATGTGTGTAGATTGACCATTTCTGTAATTAGCTCCAATATATCTGTCATCAGGATCAACTTGAGGATTTTAGGTTTTGACTTAGAAGGTGCATATTACATTTCTATGTAAATGTGTTTTCTATTTCTCGTGTTTGGTGCTCTTCTGAAAGAGTGTCCCTAACAGTCAAAGCTTCCCACTGTCAACCCTACAGCCACCTTTCTTCTAGTCTCACCTACTCAGTTTCTTCAATCTGATGAAATAAAGAACAAAGACAGATATTTGCCTCAGTTGGAGCCACCAGAAGTTAAAAATACTCTTTTTAAAGGTAGTACTTATCTTTACTTCCATTATTAATTTAACCACCTATATTAAATACAGATATATTTGCCTTGTGATGAAGAGAAATTCTTTGAAACAAGGTGATTATGCTGTCTTTAGAGTCATTTACATTAAAATTCTAAAGGAATGTGACCACAAGCAGCTATCACAAAGGCAGCTTTGTGGATTAATTTGGGTAGATTTGGGCAGCTATGAAGGAGTGGTTTTAGTTTGTTTTTTTAAGTAGTTAGATCATGGAAATTTTTAAACTTGTTAAAAGAAAAACTTTAGACAAATTAAATTTAGCAGAGTTTAATTGTACAAAGAGTGATTTGAAAATCAGGCAGCCTCTAGAAGCAGAAAAGGTTCAGGGCAACTGAAGGGCTGCCACATGGTTGGATAACATTTACGAACAGGAAAAGAAAAGTGATGTACAGAAGATGAAAGTGAGATACAGAAACAGCTGTATTGGTTATAGCTCAGCGTTTGCCTTATTTGAACACAGTTTGAACAGTTGGCCACCTGTGATTGACCAAAACTCTGTAACTGGTATAAGAATAGAATACAGTTTACACATCCAGTGAGGTTACAGGTCATTATGTACAGTGTACAGAGAAACCTTTAGGCCAAACTTAAAATGTGCACAGAAACCCCTTTAGTCTAAATTTAATTTAACAAACTGTATCGACAAGTTACAATTTTTTAAATGTCTGCATGTAGACACAGACAGGTAGACGTGTCCTGTTACTTTGCCTGATGCACATATACAGTTCATTGCAGAAAAGGCACTGAAATATTTTGATTGGCTTTGTAACTGGCAGAAAAGTTGTCAAACCAAGGGAAAAATCCACTGCAATATTTCTGCCTCTTTAGATTTACAAGAATCTTCAGGAGCAAACACGAGCAAAGGCAGACCACATGCCAATGGTATTGATGGCGAGGAGAGCGAAGAAGATCCACCTGAGCACAAGCCAAGCAAACTCAAGAGGAGGTCAGTTGCACATTACTTGTCTCTCCAGAATGTGTTAGCACCAGCACTTGTGTCCGTGAGTGATGCTCGTTTTATGCACAATACTGCTAATCCTGTGAAAAGAAACAGGGTCTACTAGTGAGACCCTGAACTTTTTAACCCATAGGCAAATCCCAATTCTACCACTCACAAACTACATACATTTCTTAATTTCTCATCTATAAAATGGGACCAATGCCTTTTTTGTGAGATCTTTGGGTAGACTGGAACTAGCATGTAATATATCTTACGCTTAGTCACTATCAATGGATTATAACTTTCAACTAATAATTAGATATTCTCTCTCTCTCTCTCTCTCTCTCTCTCTCTCTTCCCCACGTTCTAATTTTTTTCTTAAAAGTCTGGGTATACATTATTACAGGTTCTTATCACTGAAATAGACCTCAATAGGAATAGTGATGCAAACAGTGGTAAGTAATGTGTGATGTACAGATGATGAAAATGATAAGCTCAGATGAAGTGATAAGCTCAGAGTTACTTTAAAACAATGGAAGCCCTAAAGCTGGAGCCCAGCCCAAAGCTGCCCACACCAATGCTCTTTCTCTTTACCACTGTGAAAGTTGTAAGATTCAAAATAGAGACACTTGTGTCAAACCCTGGCATGATGCAGCTGGGAAGATTATGAAGGGAGGGTTCTCACACTCGATTTCCTGGTAACATGAACTATCACAAGAAATTTTTCCTAGCTGCAGCTTACTACATGAGTCACACAAGGATAGCTAGCCACGTATACAAGAACTCTTGCCTAACACACTGTGTCACAGGCTCAATCCATAACTGCAAGGATCTACCATAACTCCCAGATTACAAATTCTACCTAACAACTACTGGCACTCTCCAATCAAAACTCACCAGCTCTTGTAAGACCCTGCCAGTGCCAATAAACTTTCTTTCTAAACAACTTACATAACCTCCTGTTTCCTTAGTAAAACCCTAAACTTTTCCTTTGTTCTTCAGACATTCATGAGGCCGCCTCATTCTGTGCATATGTCTCGAATCACATTCTATTTTCATACTTTATTTCCAAATAAAAGTGTTTTGTTTTTTTTCTTTTTTTGGAAGTTGACACTACCTATACATATAATTAAACAAGTAGAGAATAATGTAAGGTAGAATGTGGTCAAATGCTAATGCTGTAGATAACAAGAAAACTACAGAATTTGTATGTTAGTTGGAAACATTTCTTTCCTCTAACAGGATGTGAGGTGCTCCACATAAGACTTTTGTGCTCCATATGGCTTCTAGAAAAACATTTAGCAAGCTCTGGAGGCTCAGTAACTTAGTACATAGCATGCCTCTAGTGTGTTCCCTCTGTATAGTAGACATTGTTTGTTAACTCCCTAGTTCCTGCTAATTCCTTCCACTTCCTAGAGATTAGTCCAAAGACTATGTACTTAGATTCCGGGGACCTAGTAGTTACTCCATAAATGTTGAATGAGTATAACTTAATTGGAAGGGCAAACTTTATAAGAATTATTTCTTATCATTTCTGTTTACTTGGAATTATGGCCCAGGTAGTTAAAGTTACTAAAATGTAACCCTGATAGGTTGAATCTCCTGGGTTACTTAATATCACTGGTATGGCAACTTTATTCTTCTTAATATTTTTTCTTTAAAAAATTTTTTGATTGGATTGATACTTACCAAATGTTTCCTTGTTTGCTTTTAAGAAAAGCCTCTGGAGAGATCACTCTGGGAGATTAATTTAAGGCTGCACCTTTTAATTCTCTTTCCAAAGGAAAACAGAGAGATCCATATTTGTACCATGTGCAGGAATAGAAATGATTGCTTCACATGTTTTAAGATTGGTGTGCTTATTACTATGTCCCAGACACTGCTGGGTACTTTATCTCATTTGGAAAATCCTAATAAAAGTATTCTTCCTGGCTTCCTGGATTTGTGAACTATGGTTGATAACTGTGATGGGAAAGTTTGCCTAGATTGATTTATATGTACCTTTTGACATTTGCCTGACCTGCTAGGTTCTGAAGATAATGACTTATCACTATTTACCTTTGGTTTATTTGTTTAGCCATGAACTAGACATTGATGAAAACCCAGATCCGGACTTTGATGACAGTGGTTCCATTCTAGGATTCCAGCATGGCTCCGGACAAAAGTAATTATTCATAAAAGCTATTGTCTTCCAGAAATCCTAACCACTTCATCTGTCTTAATGCTCTCTGGTATTCAGATAGCTAATAAATGATAATGTATTTGATATCATTTGAGATGTTATAATTACCTCTCTTGTTAGTAGAATTGTAGCAGAGATATCACTGTACATTTGATATGTTCACATGTAGTATCTCAGTTGCACTTCATAGCAGTCCAGTGTTGTTATTCCATTTCATAGATAAAGTAACTGCAGGTTACAGAGATTTTACTTGGTCAAGATCACATCATTTACTGGTGAGAAGATTTAAGCCCAACTCTTGTGACTTCTCACCTAGTGTCTCACAGGTCTATCCCTGTGTACATTGGAGATTATAGCAAGCATGCCATGAAAAGTTCAAATCAGCAACAAATAAAACAATAAGTTAAAAGTGAAAATGTTTCCTTCAGATCATTCCCACGGGTAGGCATTATTTAATGAGTCTGGCATATAACATTCTAAATTTACTCATGTGTTTTTATGACTATGTACATGTACATACATGTTACTTTTTATCGAAAACAAAAATGGGATCATATTGTGCACACTCTGCAGCTTGCTTTTCTTCCCTCAGCAATGCACCATGGATAATCTTCGTAGTTAGCACACACATTTACCTAATCCTTTCAGTGGGGCCATTGTGTTTATTTAATCATCCTAATTAACATCTAAATTATTTCCTAAGCTCTGAGCATAATGCCTTTGAGATCCCTCCAGGTTATTGCATGTGTCAATCATTCTTATTGCTGAATAGTATTCCATTGTATGGATGTACCAAAATTTGTTCAACCATTCATCTATCGAAGGGCGTTTGGATTATTTCTAGTATTTTATTATTATAAGTAAAGCTGCTGTGAACATTTGTGTATAGAAAACCAAAGTTTTCTCTGAGATTAAATGCCCAAGCATTAAATATAAGGATAGTGTGAATAAATAGGTAATTGTGTAAGAATACCTGGAGATTTTATCACACAACATGAAGACTAAACTGAGTAGGTAAGGCACACTAATAATGGCTTGTACCAATGATTAAATTCAAACTAGGATCTAAGGGTTGGGACATCAGATCCTATTTTATAAGTTGTGAAATCTAAATAGATACCCACACATTTATGAAGTCAGCAAAAAGAGAGCATGAGGAGTGTGTCAAGATTGACTTATAAATTGAATCCAAATTAGTTCAGAAGTACATGCTGATAATTATAATACTATAGTTTCTAAAGACTATCAGTTATCTCTCCTGTAGGTACGTCAAGGTAATTGTAGTTTACATAATCATTTAGGCTAAAGATCATGAGTTTAGCAATGTAAAAGGTTTTTAAATTCCTGGCAGAATTTATTACTGCACACGTCATTTTATTGAAAATATTGGGTAGCTTTTTGTAGTTTGCGTTCATAGAGATCTGTTTTTTTTGGCCTGGGATTTAACTTAACTATTGTTCTATTTAGAGTACCCATTTCTACTTAAAAGAGAATAATAGATACTTTTTTTTTTTTTTTTTTTTTTTTTTTGAGACAGAGAGTCTCTCTAGGTCTCTCAGGCTAGAGTGTAGTGGCATCATCATAGTTCACTGCAACCTCCAGCTGCTGGCTTCAAGGGGATCCTCCTGCCTCAGCCTCCCAAGTGCTGGGACTACAGGCAGGCATTACCATGCCTGGCTACTTTTTCTATGTTTAGTAGAGATGGGGTCTTGCTCTTGCTCAGGCTGTTCTCGAACTCCTGACCTCAAGCAATCCCTACTTCGGCCTCCCAGAGTGCTAGGATTACAGGTGTGAGCCACCTCATCTGGCCTAATATATACTTTTTATTGTAAAGAAGTTTATAATATGGCTAGAAAATAAGGTCTGACATTTATAGCCAAACTATTCTGGGTTTTTATAAATGCTGTGAGGTGTATGTTACTCTCTGAAGTTCCTAATAGTTTGTAGTAGAGGCAGTTAGGCTTGATACAATTAAAGGAGGCTTCATAGCAGATACATATCTTTTAAGAGTAAAAAAATTCAAGTGGGTTAGATCAGACATTCTGTAATCATTTTGATAATAGAGGTTTGCTTCTTTAGTAAGCTCAAATTGATTTAGGTTAAGAATTTATTGACTACTCTTAAGATAATTTGCACACATCCAGATACGTGTGAAAGAGCTTTGACATCACCCTACCTTAAGAAAATTTATATTTCCCTAACAGAGGGATAGGTTTTTTTTGCTATAACTTTTTTACAGTCCATTATATAATTTCTACTTTTCTGCTCTGTATTAAATATGTTGCTACTCTCAACTTTAATGTTTCACATTTGCTTTAGAATTAACATAAAAGCTATTTGAACTCTGCAATTTGAACTTGATTTCACTTTCATAATTTAAAAAAAAGGGGCCTGGGCACAGTGGCTCACAACTATAATCCCAGCACTTTGGGAGGCTGAGGTGGGAGGATTGCTTGAGTCCAGGAGTTTGAGACCAATCTAGGCAACATAGCAAGACCCTATCTCATTATAAAAATGTAAAGAAATTAAAATGGTGACTGCTAATAGAAAAGCTAGTAAAAGTTGTTATTTTCATTCTCTTTTCGTATAAGGAAACGTACTCTTAGAACTTAAGGTGTGAGTCACTTCTTTTGGTTTGGTCACAGATATGGCGGAATTCTGAATTTCAGTCATCGGCAGGTCAGGTATCTAGAGAAGAATGTGAAGCGTAAGTCTAAGTACCTGGACATGCGCAGACAAATGAAGGTGAAAAACAAACACATCTTCTTTACTGAAGAGTCAGAAAAACCATTTTTTAAGAAAAGCAAAGCTCTGAGTAAGGTATGTATAAATTCTGTTTTATACTTATAGATAAAATCACATTTTGTGAGCCTGACTCCTTAAAACTGTTGTATTCAAATGGGAAGCCAGTTTCTACCAAATATAAGGGTACCTAAATTTTTTTTAACTTGTTTCCTGAAAGCCTATTTTGTATTATGTAAAATAAATTTGAAAAAAAGCACGTCGAGGTAATGTGAAAAGGGAGTGTTTGAAAGCTACAAAGCAATAGTATCTAGGAAGATAAATAAGTCAAATTGCCTTGCCTGTTTAGTAACAGACAAGAGCAAAGAGGAATTTCTCATCTGTTTCAAGCTAAGTAGGCTCAAATCCTGATGCAGCTTTTATTGTAAGCCGTAATTCTGAGCTCATCCAGAGATGATCCATCACATTTTGAGGTAATGGGTTCATGTTAATAGCGTGAAACACAAGGCCAATTTATTGATTGACATTGTTAATTGGAATATTCATATCCCCTCTCTTGGACTTTGCTGTACCTGCTATCCAAGTACCAGGGAAACAAAAGTAATTAGAAGATTATTTGGTTTGACAAGTTATCCTTCTATTAATACATTCTAGAAAAAAAGCAACTTTTAATGAGCAGAACTTGGTATCAATCACATCTCCAGCAGGTTTTTAGGACAGTAGAACATAATCTCAGACTCCACGATGACTGTGTTTTACCCTCGTGATACATTATCATACTTTACATTCCTCATACTTTAGTGTACTTGTAAAATATGCTGCAAATTTATTGCTGGTTTTATTTTTTTATTATATTTCAGGTTGGTTGGCTGCCAGTGATATTTTAATAAATGTTTTAGTGGCCCTGGTTATTTCTGAAACAGACTGCTGAGTATCAGTCCAATTAATCCTGTAGGACTTTACATAATGTGTTGGATATAGTAGTCCCCATACATTCACCTACAGAGGGGAGCAGAAACGTAGCTACTAGGCATTGCTGAGGAAAGAAGTATTGTGGCTGTTGTATCCTTAGACATCGGATGGCATACAGGCTGATTTCCCTCAGAGGAAGATTCTAGGTTGCTGCCTATCTTATGTCTACCAGTTTTGTTCTAATTTACTCACTCTTAGGAAGATCATAAAGACCTGATATACAAAAAAATAGTCTTGTTACAGAAAATGCAAGGAAGTATATCATCTGACCTTGAGCCTTGTTAACATTTCTAAGATAAACCTGGTTTGTTAGAACTTAACCTTACGGACTCTAATGTTTCATTAAAAGGCAGCTCTCAGCTGGGCGCGGTGGCTCACACCTATAATCCTAGCACTCTGGGAGGCCGAGGCGGGTGGATTGCTCGAGGTCAGGAGTTCGAGACCAGCCTGAGCAAAAGCGAGACCCCCATCTCTACTAAAAATAGAAAGAAATTATCTAGACAACTAAAAATATATAGAAAAAATTAGCCAGGCATGGTGGCGCATGCCCATAGTCCCAGCTATTTGGGAGGCTGAGGCAGGAGGATTGCTTGAGCCCAGGAGTTTGAGGTTGCTATGAGCTAGGCTGACGTCACGGCACTCTAACCTGGGCAACAGAGTGAGACTCTGTCTCAAAAAAAATAAAAATAAAAATAAATTTTAATATAGATTGTAGCTTGGCTGTTGCAGAAAGCCCTGTAAATCCGAAAAACTAAAATTAATAATTCAGCAATAAGTAGGAACATTTGTAATGGTAATATCACTCAGCGCAGTTATATTGTTAGGAGCTCTTATGGAAAGCTACTAGGACAGTTTGGCTTTATCCTCTTAGGGTTAATTGATAACAGAAAGTGTTTAATCTGATATTTTTTTTCCTTTTAAAGAAATCTTTAATAAGGTCATGTTTACCCAGATAACAAATTCCAATTAGTCAGAATTACTTATATTAGCTTATGTGATATAGTGTACTTTGCAGAGCTAATAATTTATGACATAGTTTGTTAGTCAAGTCACCAATGGTAAAAGATCAGAAGATTCTGTGTAGTCTGGAATTAATTCCTGCTCATGATGTCATCTTAAAATTTAAGGTAGAAAAATTCCTAACATGGGTTAACGACTCAGTGGATGAAGAACCGTTGCAGGAGTCATTTTCTCAGAACAATGTGCCAGACACTTGCACAAGTAGTGATTCAGAGGAACAAGACATGTCTGTTAAAAAAGGTGGTGAACCACTGGAGACTAGTAATCCAGAACCTGAAAGATGTCAGATCATATCTTCAGCTGGTGAACTTGAAACAGAAAAAAATGAAGGTGCTGGCTTGGGGGCAAGTGTTCCAGATAAGCAGGATTGTGTTACTCAAGATACGCCAGACTCTCTTCAGGCAGAAACTGAAGGTGAGACTAAATATGCTTCAACTTACTAATGGTTTTAGATAAATACATTTTTTTCTTTAATATATTTTTCCTTAGTTTTCACGTCAATCATCTATACCTAAGGAATCACTGCTTCTTATTTTTAAGTGGAGAGAGTGCATATTAAGTGTAACTGTTCTCATTGGCTATGACTTCGCACCCAGAGTACTCTTCACTCTTGCATGAGCAGCACAACAAAGTCAAAGGGAAAGCCTGTGCGAACACTGCATCTGAGGACCACTGTCTGCCCTTAAGCGGGGCCTCTACTGCTGCTCTATTCCATGGGCTTCTGAGCCCTCTTGAAATTTGGTATAGCTCTGGTTTTCTTTTTGATAGTTTTTTGTTTGTTTTGTTTTTGTGGTTGTTGATGGTAGTTTTTTTTTTTTGATGGTACATTGACAAAAAAGTATTCACATTAGTTGGCTTTAATGAATAGAGAACTGAGTAACATTTTCACTTTATGTGGTTTTGTAGTGTTTGAATTTTTTGTAGCAAAAGTTCTTTTATAGTTAAAAATAATAATTGTATTCAATGGAACATGGAGGCCTTTATAGGGTAGAAATTTTCATTTGATGTAATTCAATTTTTTTATAAATTATTTCAAACCTGTTCTCATGAAACAATTATATTTATTATGATCCTTCTTCATTTCTTTCTTAATTTAGTATTAAGGAAAATACCTTATTTGAGTCTTGATTTTTTTTTTTTTTCTTTGTGCAGGTGTGGGTATTGGGGGTATGTATACCTATGATCTTTGTATCACCTATTTCTTTGCCTTTCTGAATAGCTTACTTTAGGTAGTTTACATTTCTTTTATTGTCAGTGTTAAAACAATTGATGTTCGTTTGAGATTTGCAGATATATGAAATGCTTTCATGTGCCTTATTTTCATTTAATCTGTAAGGTAGCACATGAGGTAGGTGGGATTATTCTCTGCTCTGAGAAATTAAGAAGTTAGCTTGGGTAAGTGGCATAGCTAGGCCTCAGTACCAGCTGCTCGGATTCCTGAGTCCCGTTTTCCTGCACTATCCTACTCCCATAAACACCATTTGTCAGGATGCTGGCTGGTAGTCTCACCTGGGATGGTGCCACCTTCACAGGGGCATTTGGAAGATGTTGGGTGTTAGAATGACCTGGGGAATTCTGGCATTTAGTACTTGAGTTACTTAATGTTAGGCTGTGTACAAGATGGTCTTGAACAACAAAGATTTATTCTATCCAAAATGTCATTGTCCTGTCTGTTGAGAAACACTGTACTTTGCTATTGATGACACTTTTCGGGGACCAGGGGGATCTGATCTTACCAAATCATGATGATTCGCTATTTGCAGTGATCAAATGACCAAATGAAAACATAGTCCTTTCATTGAGGACCGTTTAAACATGAGAGAGTTTTAGTCCTTGTCAGCCATCACCTCTGTTTTTATACTTATCAGTGACTTGCATCTTTCTATGTTGCTGCTTCTAATTTGCCAGGGACTAAAACCAAATAAATAACCAAACTAATGAAAATCATGTATCTAAGAAAAAGAATCAGTCTCTGAATGAATGAGATCCTTTTCTATAGATTGTAGCTTGTGACCCCTGTTTGAATTTCTCAGATGCCTTGTGACTTCTAGGATTGATGTGGCTAAGAGCCAGAGCCTAATCCAGTCCTTTGGCCATTTTGTTTTAAAGAAATGAAGAGAATGTTTAGATTTCTATAATTCACCAACTAAAGCAGTGTCTATGCTAACAAAAACAATAACTTTTATGTCTATAATAGTACTTCTACATACTTTCTATCAATGCTGTGAATAAAGTGAGTCAAATACTACTCATTAATTAACTCATTCATTCTCTATAATAGAGCTTAGAAAGCCTAGGTTACTTTTCCAAGCTTATAAGCCAGTCAGTTAGCAAAGTGGAGGCTGTGATTGAAGCCAGTGGTGTTTCCATCAAGCCCTACTGCTTCTCTGAGTGTGTCATTACATACATGTTCTGATTGTAATTATTTGATGTGGCTACACTTTTAGATAAATTCACCTGTAATTTTCATTTTTTCATAGTGAGTATCTGTATTCTTTGTATTTTATTTTAGTCGAAGTAAAAAAGAAGAAAAACAAGAACAAAAAGGTCAATGGTCTGCCTCCTGAGATAGCTTCTGTTCCAGAGCTAGCAAAATACTGGGCCCAGAGATACAGGCTCTTCTCCCGTTTTGATGATGGGATTAAATTGGACAGAGGTAAAGTATATATGTATTTTTTAACTTTATTTTGAACCCATTTCAAACTTGTAAAAAGATGCAAAAGTAGTACAAAAAATGTTCATATCCCCTTTACCTGCATTCAGCTATTTTCAGCATTTTGCCATTTACCTTATCATTCTTTCTCTCCATATGTATGTGTATCTTTTTCTGATCCAGTTGTACACATCATGCCCCTACCCCTTATTTCCTAAAAACAAGGACATTTTTGTGTAACAATAGTAAATTTGTCAGTTTAACATTGTTATAATATTATAATCTACATGTAGTCCGTACTCTAATCAATTGTCTTGTCCTTTATCAAGTTTTTTTTCTTCCAGGATAGGACTATGTATTGCATTTAGTTTTCATGTTTCTTTAGTTTCTTCTAATCTGCAATAGTTTCGCAGCCTTTTTCGTCTTTCATGACTGACATTTTTCAAAGGGACAATGGCCAGTTTATTATAGAATATCCCTCAGTTTGGATATATATGTATTTTTAAAACTTGAGATTCAAGTTTAATCTGTATTTGTAGCATCTTAGGATAGATAGCAAAAGTAATTGATAGATTATTAAAACAGAGCATCTAATGAAGAAACATCTAGTATAGAAAGATTAATTAATTAACATTGGAAACTGAATTCTTTCTCCAGCTTTCCTGCTGTGATCTTCAACAACTTATTTGTATAACACAATCTTATAGACTGATGTTTATTTTCATATTGGGGCTATCTAAATATTGGTCTTTATTAATTATCAAAATCAGAAAGTCTTGATATGTGATAGAATTTCAGAGGTTCTGTGAGCCTCTTATAATAATTTGCAAAATGTGTATTGAAAAAAGGACATAGTTTATAAGGAGAAATAAGACTAGAAAAAATTTGCAATTCTATAGTTAATATTCTTACTCTTGCAGTAATGAGAAGCCATTTAAAGTTTTGGTAAGGGGAGGGAACAGGAAAATTGACAGATCATTTTGTTCAAGAATTGTCTTTCTGAAAATGTAAATTTCTTCTACTGGGAGAGATGGAAGGCAGTATTTTTCCCATGGAGTGGGCACAGGACCTCATTTCCAAAAATGATGAGGGTTCTGCTGTTCCTACTATAATTCTGTAGCTCTGTGGCCATTTGCTATCAGCTCTTTGCTTTTTATGACCCTTCAAAAACATGCAGTTTGTTCCAAAGTGTCCAGTACAAATCTGGGTCATTGCTTCTCCATTAGGAATGAAATAATTGGGAAGCTCAATGCAGTGTGGGGAGCCAGCCAATTACAGCAGCTAACTTTCCATTTTCAATAGTAAATAGTCAGTAGTTAATGCCTCAAATCGAAAAATTGAAGTTATAATTAAGTTATTGGAAAGACGGGGTATACAACATTACAAGAGAATCAGGTTAAGACTTGAGGTAATTGCTTCTGTGGAAATTGCAAATGGGACTAGTACTGCTTTTTTTAATAGACAAGTTTTGTAGAACTTTTTCTTTAAACTATTAATAGGTAATTTATAATTTTTTTATAAAGGGAAACTAAGATTTTTTAAAATATGTAATATATAGTAATGTTTGCTATGTGTATGCTTGGCTTGACTTCTTGAAATTGAACATATTATCAGAAATACTCTTCCTTTTCAGAGGGCTGGTTTTCAGTTACACCTGAGAAGATTGCTGAACACATTGCTGGCCGAGTCAGTCAGTCCAAGTGTGACATTGTAGTAGATGCATTCTGTGGAGTTGGAGGCAATACAATTCAATTTGCCTTAACGGGAAAGATAGGTAATTAACCATCAATGGAAGAGAACCATTTTATTTCCAATTCATTCAACAAATGTTTCATTTTGCTACAGCCTATCTTTGCTGAGATTTAATATATAATTTATAATTAATACCCAGTATTTAAAATAATAGCTAGCATATGTTAGGCATACACTTTGTATCATAGTAAATGTTTAATACAGTTGACTCTTGAACAAGTACATGGCTCCACTTATACCCAGATTTTTTTCAGTAAATATATTGGAAAATTTTCTAGAAATCTGTGATAACTTGAAAGAACTCGGAGATGAACCATGTAGCCTAGAAATATTTTAAAAATTAAGAAAAAATTATGTCATGAATTTATAAAACACATGTAGATACCATAAAATATATATAAATCTATTTAAAAAGTTAATTTATCAAAACTTACATACCCATAGACCATACATGTTGCAATTCACAGTCAAGAGAAATGTAAACAAATATAAAGATGCAATATTAAATCATAACTGCGAATAATCAAAAATTAACTAGTATAGGCTGGGTGCGGTGGCTCACGCCTGTAATCTTAGCACTCTGGGAGGCCGAGGCGGGAGGATTGCTCGAGGTCAGGAGTTCAAGACCAGCCTGAGCAAGAGCAAGACCCCGTGTCTACTAAAAAGTAGAAAGAAATTATCTGGACAACTAAAAATATATAGAAAAAATTAGCCGGGCATGGTGGCGCATGCCTGTAGTCCCAGCTACTCGGGAAGCTGAGGCAGAAGGATTGCTTAAGCCCAGGAGTTTGAGGTTACTGTGAGCTAGGCTGACGCCACGGCACTCTATCCCGGGCAACAGAGCAAGACTGTCTCAAAAAAAAATAAAAAATAAAAAAAAAATTAACTAGTATAAACTGTAATAATCTGTTACCTACCTCCTTTTGTTGTTGAGGTGAGCTCCAATGTTGCAAGTATCTGCTTAAAACATCATGTGGTGTTGATCATTTCCATGTGAGCAGTTCATCTCTCCAGTAAATTGAGTATAGCAGTAAAAAGTGATCTCTAGAGGTTCTTGAGTATTTTTTATTGTGTTTAGTGCAATACCATAAACATTGAATAACACCATGGGACCCATACGAAGTGCCAGTAGTGATGCTGGAAGTGTTCCCAAGAAGCAGAGAGAATTCATGACATTATAAGAAAAAGTTGGATTGCTTGATATGTACCGTAGATTGAGGTCTGCAGCTGCCATTTCAGACAGATTCTGTATCTTGTAAACAGATGACGTAAGCTTACAGTATCAATAAATGTAATACAGTACTGTAAATGTATCTTCTCTTCCTTAAGAATTAAGAATATGGTATATAGGCCAGGCGCCATGGCTCATGCCTATAATCCTAGCACTCTGGGAGGCCAAGGCGGGAGGATCACTCAAGGTCAGGAAGGAGTTAGAGACCAGCCTGAGCAAGAGCAAGACCCTGTCTCTACTAAAAATAGAAAGAAATTATCTGGACAACTAAAAATATATATAGAAAAAATTAGCCAGGCATGGTAGCGCATGTCTGTAGTCCCAGCTACTCGGGAGGCTGAGGCAGAAGGATTGCTTGAGTCCTGGAGTTTGAGATTGCTGTGAGCTAGGCTGATGCCACAGCACTCTAGCCCAGGCAACAGAGCAAGACTCTGTCTCAAAAAAAAAAAAAAGAATATGGTATATAATATAATACATATAACCCTATAAAATATAAGTTAATCAACTGTTTATGTTATTAGTAGGACTTCAGGTCAACAGTAAGCTATTAGTAGTTAAGTTTTTGGGGAGTCAAAAGTTATATAAAGATTTGACTGCATGAGGGGTCGGGGATCAGTTGTATGTTTTAATTAATTTAGTCAACAATCTTGTGAAGTATTTATCAATCTGCTTTTCACAGATAAACTGAGATATAAAGAGATGAAATAAGATCATAACATTCTATGAAACCAAAAATACTAAAATGGGAGACTGTTCTTTAGAAGAAAAGAAGAGTAGACAGGGAGTCCCAGCTTTGCCACTCACTCTCTAGCTTTATGACTTTGGACGTCATTTAACTTTAAAGGAGATGTTGAATTGAGATAACCTCATGATTCCTTTCAGCTTCAACATTCAAAGACTCAAAATCTTGTAAATATTACGTCATCTTCCTGTAATATTTACTATTTGACTTCGGAATCACAAGAAAGAAAAAAACTCTATTGCTATGCATCTACCACTAACTGTGTCAACTAGGTGATGTGCTTTTCCCCAGGGAAAAGAAGGTTTTAAGAAATTGAGTGTTCAGCCCATACTGACTCTGATATCCCTGTCCTTTCTAAATCTTTTTTGAGACAGGGTCTCACTCTATAGCCCAGGCTGGACTGCAGCAGTGTCATAACTCACTGCAATCTCAAACTTCCAGGCTCAAGTGATCTTCCTGCTTCAGCCTCCCATGTAGCCACTATGCCCAGCTAATTTTTCTATTTTTTGTAGAGACTGGATCTCACTATATTGCCCAGGCTGGTCTTGAACTCCTGGCCTCAAGCAATCCTCCTGCCTCAGCCTCCCAAAGTGCTGGGATTACAGGCAAGAGCCACCATGCTGGCTTCTAAATTATCTGTAAATTGTAGTATAATGTGATATTTTAAAGACATTGATTGTAAAGTCATACTCTGAAGATGCATTTTTTTCAGTATCCTCATATTATACATATCAATGATAGTTTTCATTTCAACAGATTTCAACTGAATCTCATTATATGAAATTCTTAACATTAACTCAGAAAGCATAATGTGATTTTGGAAAACATAATATGGGAGCTAGAAAATAATGGGGTGAAATTTAACATTGATTTTTTTTCTTTACTGTTAGAGTTCCTCCGTATGAAGTTCTAGAACAGGTAAATCTAATCTATGATGATAAGAAATTAAAACAGAGGTTGTGTCTGGGGACAAGAGAATTGACTCAAAGGGGGCATACAGAATGGGGGAATTTTCTGAGATGAAAATGCTCTGGTTCTGTGTTGTCCAACACAGTTGCCACTGGCCACATTGGCTTTGCAACACTTGAATATGGTTAGTCTGAACTGAAATGGGTTATAAGCATAAAATATACCCTAGTTTTTAAAGACTTAGGATGAGGAAAAGTATGTCAAATATTACATTCATAAATTTAATATTGATTACATATTGAAATCATAATATTTTAGACATATCAGGTTAAGTAAATATATTATTAAAACTAATTTCACCTATTTCTTTTTACTTTTTTAATAAGGCTACTAGAAAAATTTTAAGTACCTGCATGGCTCACATTGTATTTCAGTGGGACAGTGCTGCTGTAGATCTTTATTAGGATGTTGGTTGCATGAATGTACACATTTGTCAAAATTTGTAAGACCTGTGTGTGTGTTTCACTATATGTAGATTATATCTTGATTATAAAACCAATTTTAGTAAGCACCTACTGTGTACTGCCAGACACTGTATTAGGCATTGGTAATACCATGCTGTAGAAAAAACAGACCCAGTCCCTGCTCAATCTAGTCAGAGAAGCTGACTTTATCAAATAATTATTCTAAAAATGATGTTATCACCTTATGATAGCATTGATTCTAAGACCAGTGCTGTGCTGTGGCCCCTGTTCAGTTAATCTGCATTCCAAGGTATGACATTTGCTAACACACATGGTCTCCTGTAGCCTAGATAAAAGCTATTTTCATATTTACAGAAATAATAATTACTTTGTTTTCCTGAGCTCACTATTTACTCTCAAAGTCCTTTACTCACTTTGCCGGATAAGCCATTCCTATGAGTTCAAATCAGTGTTTATTGCCTAAAAATGATTTTTCCTCAGAAGTTGTAAAATTCATCATTTTGGCATTGTATCATAGCACAACAATTGAAATATCTGCCTTCTAATACTTAGCTGGCGGGGGAGATACCATGACAATGAAGGTGGCTTTCCCAGGGCGAGGCTTATCCATTGCACTCCTGATATGCTGACCCCTGTGATGTCCCCCATGTGGAAACTCGACGACATAATTTGTGGCAGTGGGGAGACTGTGTCACAATTCCACAATTTCCCCTGATAAAAATAAATCCCTAAAACTTTAAAAAATAATAAAATATCTGCCCCTGATAAAGTAGCAAATAGATCTGGAATTTTTCTCAAAATATTATGGCAACAGACCATATTATAGATTTGTATTTCTATAAGTACAGATCTTTTGCCAAGGCTTTCTGTAGCTTAGTACACATTTGGTAAAGGAAAATGTCTAACGTGGGTTCCAAGCTAAAGGGCAACCATTTCTTCCTTTTCTCACAGACCAACTGCCATTGCAGCCCCATGGTGTCTTTTTTTTTTTTTTGAAACAGTGTCTCTCGCTTTGTTGCCCGGGCTAGAGTGAGTGCCATGGCATCAGCCTAGCTCATAGCAACCTCAAACTCCTGGGCTCAAGGGATCCTCCTGCCTCAACCTCTCAAGGAGCTGGTACTATAAGTGTGAGCCACCACGCCCAGCTAATTTTTTTGTTTTTGTTTCTATTTTCAGTTGACTGGCTAAATTTTTCTATTTTTAGTAGAGATGGGGTCTCGCTCTTGCTTAGGCTGGCCTGGACCTCCTGAGCTCAGGCTATCCTCCCTCCTCGGCCTCCCAGAGTGCTAGGATTATAGGTGTGAGCCAATGCACCCAGCCTATAGTGTCTTTTAATCACTTACCCTTATCGATTGCCAGCCCCTGGGAAAAAAAGGAGACATATAGCAAACACTGTGCCTTTCCAGTTGCTATAATGGCCTGACTTCTGCCCTGGAAGCATGTAAGACTAGAAGCTAAGGAACCCTCCAGCATGTTCAGGGCAAAGGTGTCCCATAACCTGCTCCCCAGACACAAGTGGTAACTCACAGGTGCCCAATAAATGTTAGTTACTGATACTCCTCTTGGCATTCCCCTACTGTGGGTCAGCTGACAGGGAATTCAAAACAATGAAAATATAATTAATTTGGTATGTTTGTGCATACATATGTACATACACACATATAATCAATTGCACTTAACTGTTTTGAATTTCCTACCATTAATGTATGTGCATGTGTGTTTATATACACACATATGCATACAATCAATTACACTTGAACTGTATGTGTACATATATATACATACACACAAATGAAAATGGCATTGTGTAAAATTGACATTATCCCTTTGTGCCAGATTTGTTTCCATTCAGACAGTTGCTGTCTATACATATACTCCAATGAATGGTTAAGGAGTCTGCGAAGTTTTGCATATTGCTTCTGTTAAAGGTATTTTCCCCCTTTCTATGATTCCAGTAGTTCAGCATCAATGCTGCCTAGTAGAACTTTTTGTGATCAGGGAAATGTTGTGTATCTGTGCTGTCCAGTATGGTAGTCAGTAGCTTACATGTGGCTATTAAAAAGCTGAAATGTAATGTACTTGAGGATCTAAATTTTTAATATTATTTAATTTTAGTCAATTTAATGGTAATAGCCACATGTGGCTAGTGGCTACAATTATTAAATAGCACAGTTCTATAAAGTATCAGCAGACATTTGTCAACATTTCATTGATGTGATAGACTGAGTGCTTACATTCTATTAGGCCTAAAAACAAATTCTGCCTCCAAAAGAAATACAGATGAAAACAGGATTAACTGAATAGATTTGATGTTGAAAGTAATTTTTTCTTTTGAATTTTTGGTATTGTCAGCATAGCTTTCCATCTCTCTGTGAACTATAAATGTAGCAGATTAAGTAGCTACAAAGGATTCTTTCTCATAAATGTGAATGTTAGTTCATTTAGAACAAGAAAAACGGCATCGTGCATGCGTGATTTTGCAATGTTACAATTGGTGCTTGTACTCATTGTTCAAGTGATTGGATGCATTATTTCTTAAAAGTGTTAACAAGTTTGGAAACCAGCATTTTCTGAAAAACAACTACATTTCCATGACAGCTGTGCTTATGTGTCAAGGTTCCACTTAGCTCTTTCAAATATAGAATATTGCCATTAACGCACGTAAGAGTACTTGAGTAATTTACTGCAAGACATCAGTGAGCTAAAATTATGAAATTTCAATAAATTAAATGAAAGTCCATTTGGTAAAAACATAATACTGTCTGTTCCCTTACTTAAAATATCACATTAAATATCATCAGCAGCTGTTTTTACATTTCTCCATAACTTGGCCATCTAAGTTTATAAAAATGTGTTTTGTTTTGGTTTTCTGTAGATGTTGTCAAATTTGTCTTCATTTGGGCATTGCCACATTTTGAGGAAATTTGTCTTTTTTAAAACCTAGCATTGTAGGCTTTACATGTAGTCGGAGACCTTTTCAAGTGTTTGCTGCTCAGGCTGTGCCACACACTTGGCCCTCGGTAGCTATTTTTTGGCAGCTATTGCCACTTGCGCAGGTAAAGCTGTCTGAGTGAGACAACTTTGAAAGCCAGGTCCTTCAGTCACATTTTCTTGGTATAACAGAAGAGAATCTTTCTAATTTAAATAAAAAATTTTAATTAAAGTCTTTTTCTCTGATATATGTAGCCAAGTGTCTCTCAGTCTTTAAAAAGGATTCTTATACAGAAGATACTAGACTATTGGGAAGACAAACTATTCTATATAATAAGTAACAATATGAATTGACTCATTTTCTTTTCCCATTTTTAGTGATTGCCATTGATATTGATCCTGTTAAGATTGATCTTGCTCGTAATAATGCAGAAGTTTATGGTGTAGCAGATAAGATTGAGTTCATCTGTGGAGATTTCCTGCTACTGGCTCCGTGTTTAAAGGCTGATGTTGTGTTCCTCAGCCCACCTTGGGGAGGGCCGGACTATGCCACTGCAGAGACCTTTGACATTAGGACGATGATGTCTCCTGATGGATATCCTTTGGAAGTCCTAAGAGTTTACTTAAAAAGTGGTATGGAGAGGAGGATGTGTGTGTGTGTGTGTGTGTGTGTGTATGAGAGAGAGAAATTAGTGAAGAGGGGAAATAGATTAGCTAATAGCATTTGATAGATTCTAGTTTATTTGACATACAAAAAGCAGGTTTGTAAAAATTATGTGGTAGTTGATCTCCAAAAGTAATGGCCAACGTGAGGTTGTATTTCTCTTGGTTACTATCCAGTTTTAACATTATGAAAAAACTCAAATGCATAAATTGTTTGGAATTATTATCTGAAAATTGGGAATTTCCACAAAACCTATCCCAAGGGTCAAGTCTGGGTGACCAGCTCATAACTTTTCTTTGACTTATACTGACTCAGGTTAATTTAATTTATCTTCAAATATTTCCTGTGACTCTTCCAAGATACTAAAGCAAACCCTTATTTCTTAAAGAATAGCATGTATTATTTATTCCTTTCTTCACCTGCCACTCCTCAGTAGAATCATGTTTGACTCTTAAGAGGAAACATGTTTCTAAATTGCTAATTAAAATTTAGAATGTAGACTACAGTAGTCAGAGTTACTTGTCTTTATTCTTTATTGGAAAGAAGTGGTATTGTGCTTTCCTGTTTCCTACTCTGTTTTCTCAATAATTAAGAAATGGCAGAAAGAGAAAGTGTATATTTCTGACTCTCTTGGCTGCCTGCGGTAAGATAATTGTATAAATAGGTTTAAACTCTAATCTTTGATCTATCAAGGACAATTATTGCTGAATTACAAAATCTTATATTTAATTCTTGGTTGGGTTTCTTTAGGGGATTTAAATTGGTGCCTTTGTGTTACATACTGAAATACATTTGGGTTATGATAAGTAAAGAACATCTCTTTTTGATCAGAAATTAGCTTGCTATTTTTGTTACTTTTCCTTAACTACTCTCCACCTTTGAAATTTTCAGACTTTCCCAGAAGATCACTAATAATATTGTTTATTTTCTTCCAAGAAATGCTGATGTTGACCAGGTAAGCCATTACTGATTAACTCCTGTGAGCCTCTGGCTTAGTTGCTACAAAGAATGGGCAGAAAAAGAAACAGGACATTTCCTTGCCAGAGAATGTGTGTATGAGAAATCCCTGGCTTGTGATTGTTATTAGAAAACTGGAAGTGTCTGACAGTTAGGTCCGTGTTTATTACATCTTCTTCATCTCTGCAGCTCCTGGCATGCATAGACACAAATAGAGCACTCTAGGCTTTGACTAAGATGTATCGAAAGGACAATTTAATGTGTTGTACTTCAAATACCGCATAGCTAAACTAGCCAAGATCTGCCTTACTGAAAGCTACCTTGAAGATAGAGGTTTAAGGTATTCCTGAAAATAGTAGCTAAACAGAAATGCAGAGACAAATAATACCCCAATTTGGCCAGAAGCTAATTTTAGCTATATAGTCTTGGAGAATAGAATACTTGACTAACATTCAAATGTTCTTTTTCAGTTCTTACCATAAACCTTTAATCACTGTTTTTTGGGGGGGGTTTCCCTAGTAGAATTGGATCTGATATAATAACTGCCTCATAAAGGTTTGATGATATCTTTATTTCATGCTTTGGTTGATTTTTCTATAAAAACTTACTATGTATCTGCTTTGTGCCAGGTATTCTATAAAAATCTTCAGATTCACATTCTGAATTTCACTATCATGTTGCTAGTTGTGGGTTTTTCCTTCCTCTCTTGTTTCATACTCTGAGAACCAGCCCTGTCATTCTGAGGTTTTTTGTCTTCTTTTATTCAGGAGAATTTATCTCCATTATTTGTTCAACTATGTTCTCCTCACCATCATTACCCCCCTGCCCAGGACATCTATTATGAGAATGATAGTTTTCCATATCTGTGTTTTCTGGTGTTTTGTTGTTTCCTTTTTCCTTCTAGATTACCTTGATTTAGTCTTCCAACTCAGGTTCTATTGTGAAGTCCAGTTTATCTATTTTTTTCTTGGTGTTATCTGTGCTTTCAGTGTCATATCTAAGAGTTTTATAGTTTTAGCTGAGTAGTGGTGTAAAACTATTGATACACTGGGCCTCTGGGAAAGATTCTGTCTGGTTTATTTTCTGGGATGAGGCCCGAGCATAAGTTAATTTTTAAAGCTCCCTGAGTGATTATAATGTGCTCCAGGGTTGAGATTCTTTTGGTTAAAAGAATAAATGAAATTAACAAGCCTGAGCTCTTACTGTGAGTTAGAAGGTGACGGAATTAGATCTTGCTGCTTGTCATCTATTTATGATCCATTGTGTCTGAACATTTAGGCCTCCCAAATATATGTATTGTACCAATTATTAATAGAAGAAAAAGTCACTATCCCTTTGCTTCATGAGTTTTTCATAACATGGTATTAAACGTTATGTCTGCTACTCAGTATGACTCAGAGCTGCTCTCTAGGCTGCAGATGAGGTTGAGCTTACTGATTCTATAATTCTTACTTTTCTCATATGAATATTATGCTCTATAGCTAATCTCATAAGAGGTTATGTGATCTTTACCAGGCTATACCAGGATCCTTATTAAATATAAATAGGCTCATTTGGGTGCTTGAATAACAATAGGAAATTCACCATTTAGTGTTAAAGTTACACTGATTAAAATTTTTTTCTAGTTAAATTAACAATTTCGCAAAGAAAAAGTTTAACTTTTTCTTTTTTCTTTTTGGTTTACTTCAAAAAACCTGCCAGAATTAGGGTTGGTAGGTCATTTGTATTTTCTGCCTCTAGAGGGAGTAATAACATTAGCAAATAATGAAAGCCTGATAGGAAGCTGATTAGCTTTCAAGTATATTATTTTGTTTGGTATTAAATTACAATAGGAAATCAACTTTTTCTTTTTTTTAGATGGAGAAAATTTATCCATATGTAGGATTTTTTTAATGAGAGGAGACAGTAGTGCAAGATTGAGAGAATCCCAGAGTTACAATAAGCTGACTTTTTTGTTAAGGAACATTTAGAATGTCACAACAACGTGAATTTACAAATGAGTTGGGTTCCCAAAGTGAGTCTGCTCTTTGAAACTTAGGCTGCATTTTTGCCATAGAAATGTCTGTAAAGGACAATTAATTTCCCTCATCCAGGGAGATTGTACTTTGGATAGTATTTATATTATCCTAAACAATATGGACTCCATACAAATATAATTTATGTTAAAAGTTTTCTGTAGGAGATGATGCTGATTATTTTCTGTAGCCAGTGAAATATTTTTCTAGGACCTCTATTACCTTGATCTCCTATTCCCTTTTTCTGCTTGAAGGTTATTCCAGGGCATGTATTGCTATCCAAACTCTCACTATCAAACCCAAGAACTGAATAATTTAGAAAATCTTTTTGTGAGAGGCTCTTTGGGGGTAAAGTGTTTCTCACTCTCTGAAATGACAGTTGAAACCCTGGGACTAATCTTAAATCTGGTTCAGAGAGCCCAAGGTAAATGTGTTTTATCTACTTGATGCCTATATCTTGCTGTTTTTCTCCATTTTTTTTCCTTTTGATAGCCATAGAATTCTAGCCAATACTAGCTTTGGATCTACGATGCCTTGCAGACATGAAAAGCTTCTCTTTTAAATAGTAAACTTATTCAACATGGGTAGACGTATCTGAACAGACTAGGACAGTTAGTGTCTCCCGAAGGAAGCTGCACACTACGATTATCAAGCACCACCGCTGTGTGAAATCCCTGTGGGTATGGGGAGTCTTGTCTCTTCACCAGGCACAGAAATGATAGGCAGAGTACCTCCTGGTCCATTTGATAGGGCAGTTCCTTATCTTTTATATCTATTTCATAACTAGAATAAAATGTCTAGCCTCAGAAAAGTGATAGCATTTGTACTTTTCATGTCAAATTAATTTAAATAATTGTCTCTATAATATGGTCATACTAGTACAGAGAGTAGGGCAACATTGAGCAACATCCATAAGAATTGTGTTAAAAAGCCAGCTGGAGCTCTGCATCATTTAATCCTGTCCCTTGTCTAACAGACATACTCCACCCTTCCATGGCTTCCCCAGATACATGTCATGCTAACAGGCCAAATCCTACCTATTTTATTTCCTCATAAAGGGGGAAAATATTTACAAATTAACTTAATACTTAGATGAAACCAAATGATTGTTTAGATTATAACTTAAGTATAGAACTTGATATTAGATTGAATCATGGGATCTGTCTCTTCTCTCTCTTTTTTTTTTTTCCTGAGACAGAGTCTCACTCTGTTGCCCGGGCTAGAGTGAGTGCCACGGCATCAGCCTAGCTCACAACAACCTCAAACTCCTGGGCTTAAGTGATCCTCCTGCCTCAGCCTCTCGAGGAGCTGGGACTACAGGCATGTGCCACCATGCCTGGATCATATTTTCTGTGTATTTTTAGTTGTCCAGCTAATTTCTTTCTATTTTTAGTAGAGACAGGGTCTCGCTCTTGCACAGGCTGGTCTCGAACTCCTGACCTCGAGCAATCCTCCCTCCTTGGCCTCCCAGAGTGCTAGGATTACAGGCGTGAGCCACTGCGCCTGGCCTGTCTCTTCTTTCTACTTGGCAGAGTGGGGCTCCCATTGTCTTTTTACATTTCATTTCATGATGTCTGGGAAGGGAAAAGTTCCTGATTGTAGCAGTCATCACCCTTCTAATAATTTATTTGGTTGGGAGGTAAGTAAGTAGATGGGTAGATGGGAATGGAGGACTTATTTATAGGTAACATTTCTAAAACTTACAAAAGACTAGAGTTGCAAGCATTTAAATAACTGGAACTATAAATATGAAAAACTATTAGGTAATACTGTTATGTGAAAAATAGTTTAAATATAACTAAATTCATTCAGATCTTAACATTTTTAGTGGTTTTGGCTGAATACAATATAATATATCACTGCATTGCAAATATTAGTTCTAAGTGATTATAGTATCTGTTTATTTAACAAATGGGAAATTGGAGCCTCAGTGGTTTCTAAATATTAGAATTTATTTTACAACGTTATGTCAAATTGTTTTGAATTAAATTAATACAGTGGAAATCTGGTCTAACTATCTCCGTGTGATAAGTGTCATAAAGTTATTCCAACAGGTGGAAGAGCTTAGTCCAAGTTTAGGAACCAGAAACATGAGAAAATACAAAGAGGGCTAAGAACTACATTGGGCTTCTGGTACATGTAGAAATAGTAGACTCTAAAATTGCTTACCTGAGAATAGCCAGCCCTTAAAACTCAGAGCACTCAAAAGTACATTCATCCTACCACACTAACAATACCCTGCATTTATACAGTATACATTTACAGCATCATAGGAGCTTAGTAAATGTTTCCTATATTAATAGTATACTTAAGGTTTATAGGGTTGCCTGCCCGTTTCATTAGATCACCATCACATTTAGGAGTAGCCTGTCAGCTTATCAGCCTGACTTTATTGATGAACAAACGAGGGAAGTTTATTAATTTGCCTAGTCATTCTTCCACACAGTGACAGTCGGTGCTTATACCTTTCTGTCTCCCACTGACACGATGTTCATTACCAAGAACAGATTCCTCACTTACCACACTATTAGCTCACCACGAGATTGGGAGCAGTGAATAGTTTGAGGCGACAGGAGAAGCAAAGGGAATTATAAAACAATTTCCACTAAATCAGTTCTGCTCCATTCCTGTTCAGTGATAAAGACAACAAGAGCTAATAATTCATCCCTAAATGGAAGGCACTTTTGCTGAGCGTTACCTGCCATGGGTATTTTGACCTCTTCTAGTAACTAGTACCCAGGTTTCTAGACCAACTCTGTTCTTAGTGAAATGACTGCTTAATCATATATTACAGTTCAGGATAAACATATGATCCATTCCTGATATTTATTAGCTAGTTTTCCCCTTGGGAAGTTTGCTGCTAGACGGCTAGAGCGGAATCGTTTGTCCTGCAGCTGCGTACCTTATTCTCTAGAGGGGCTGTGGAACTCACTGACCTCCTAGTCAGGTTGGGAAGACACAAATGCAGTTTTGCTGAGGTTCTTCTGAACATAAGCTTATGTTCCCTTCACTACTGTGAGTAAATTTTCTCAGCAAATGATGGAGATAGAAAATAGAGGGATAACTGGCTTTTCTGTGCCACTCATAGTACGACCTACTGGTCCCATGTAAGTTGCCACTTTTCCTGACCCTGTCTTCTGTTGTGCTTTATGTATGTAACTTGCTGAATTGAAGAACAGTCTTCATGTTTCCAGTATCCGGTTCTGAGAACTGGAAAGGGACAAAGCTTAGTGAATTGGTTATTGGTAGCTTCCTCTTAGGAGACCAGTGTGGGTTAACTTTGGATATCTGGGAGAATTTTTTTGACCTGTCACTAGTGTACTCATGTTGATGATGGTGGCTTTAAGATTTATTAAGCATAGAAATCTCATTTCTGTTAACTATAGAAATGGAAGTAATTTAATGAATATCTGTAAGTTTGAATGAGGCCTGGTTTTCCACTGATAAAAAAATATTTTTTTCTTTTACCTCCCAGAGAACTATTCATCAGAAATGTTTTTACCCAACTTACTTTTATTTTTGTGTAGTTATTAGTTGGATATAACAAAGGAAAATGGGAGCAGAAAGAACTAGTTAGGTAAGGCACCTAACCTGACCTGTTTCATATTAGGTTTCTAATTACTGCAGTATTTCAGATGCTTGCTGCGCCTGGCATTGTATTTGACAGATCTGTGGGTCCCATAAAATACTGTTCATTTACGCCTAGTATAATTGGCTTCTAACCAAGTTTTTACATATTGCATATATATTGCATATATAATCTCTTCTCTAATGTAGTAATAAGACTTTTTTTTTTGCAGTGCTCTAATTTTTCTGCATCTTTCTTGTAATAAAGTGTTCCTGTCATTAGTATTATGTATTCTTCCAATAGGATCCCATTTTGAAGTTATTTTCTTTCATTTGGTACATTTTTACTTTAAATTCATTTTCTAATCTATTTCTACCTGCCATTCTTTCTCTCCCTACCCCCCATCAATTTATTAAACTTTAAGACAGAGGAAGGAACCAAATAACATTTGTCAATTAAACCTGCTAGTGAAAAATAAGGACAGCAGGCATTGATGGCACTGTTTTGCTTGAAGCAAAGTATTATTTAATCACTTTAACTACATATATTTACAATCTTTCCAACTCCGAAATTCTAACCTTCAAAATATATGTAATTGTGGAAATGTGAAAAAGTACAAAAAGGCTAAGGCTAGAAACTATTTTTAATCAGAACAGTTAAAAGTAGCATCTTAAGTTTTTAAGATTTTCTTTCTAAACACTGTTTCTTATTATATTAATATTTTGTCATGTAGATTCACCCTTTTCTCCAGTATCAGAAACAATACTTGTTTTTGTCTATCATCTGACTCTCCTAGCTAGAATGTAAAATTCATGAATTGTTTGTTTTTTGCTACTCTTCACTGCCTAGAACAGAAGCCTATAAGTTCTCAGTAAATAGTTTTTAAGTAATTTACAAACTCTCTTAGAACTCTTCTGATTTCTGTGAAAATTAACATCTTTGCTCCATTTTCTTACCCAAAGCACCTACATCCAGACAACCCTCTAAAAGGTATAGAGAGCAGGAAAAGGAACTACCCTACCTTCGTAGACATTGGTTTTTGTGTAATTCTATTTATGGCTTATATAAGAAATGATAACCATCTATTTTTATTGTACCTTTAAGTTTTTTAAGTAAATTTCAGAAATTGTTTTTCATTTTTCTTAAAATACCCTTTTTAGGATCTAAGATAGGTAGTGCTCCTACTTTTCAGATCTAGAAGGCCAAAGCGTATTTTAATGGCTTTCTAAATTGATATGGTAAATTATTGGTAGAACTGGAGTTGAAATTTGCCTCTGACTTTGCCCTTTTTTTCTTCTGCTAGACGTATCCTAGCAGATGTTTTGCTACTGCAGCTCTGCTTTGATTCTCTAAACCCAACCTGTTTTTTCCTCTGTTCCTTTCTCCTCCCCTCTCGCCTCATAACCCACTTCTCAAAAAAAACTTCAGCTTGTATAATCTTATATTTTTTAAATAAATTGCTTCTTAAAAGGAGCATGAAAAATGCTATACTTCAGTTAGATTTTAACTTACAGAAAAATAATTGTGGAAAAGTGGTATTTTAAATATGCTGGTCAAACTGGCTTTTATTGGCTAAATACCAAATTCCTCATTTTGCCCTTCCTTATAAAAAAAAAATCAGACTGATATAAAGATACCAAAATAGAATATAAAACAATTTTTCCTAATAATTGCTACTATGAGACTACTTGGGCTATTTTTAAATTTCTAGTTTCACTTTAAGTAATCCTTACGAAGTGGGATGTATGTGTTTTTAATCACATAAGGGATACTGTATTTGA
The DNA here is from genome assembly GCF_020740605.2 of Lemur catta. NCBI lineage: Eukaryota > Metazoa > Chordata > Mammalia > Primates > Lemuridae > Lemur > Lemur catta. Next base: position 94,346,370 of record NC_059136.1, on the reverse strand, counting down.
CTTTCATTTATTTATTTATTTTGAGACAGAGTCTCACTCTGTCGCCCGGGCTAGAGTGCCGTGGTGTCAGCCTAGCTCACTGCAACCTCAAACTCCTGGGCTCAAGCGATCCTTCTGCCTCAGCCTCCCAAGTAGCTGGGACTACAGGCATGTGCCACCATGCCCGGCTAATTTTTTCTATATATTTTTAGTTGGCCAGCTCATTTCTTTCTATTTTTTTAATAGAGACGGGGTCTCACTCTTGCTCAGGCTGGTCTCGAACTCCCAAGCTCAAACAATCCGCCCGCCTCGGCCTCCCAGAGTGCTAGGATTACAGGCCTGGGCCACCGCGCCCAGCGTGACTTTTATTTTTATTTTTATCTTTTCCTATTGATAAAAACACGCCCACCTTTTTTATGTCCCTTTAGGAGTGAGGCAAGGGTTGATGATGTTATTACTGCCTTGGTAGAACACCTGCTTTCTTTTTTCTTTTAAGAATGTACCTGTTGTTCCTTCCCCATTTTTGAAAGAAATTAACCTGACAAGTAAAAATATATAGAAAAAATTAGCCGGGCACAGTGGTGCATGCCTGTAGTCCCAGCTACTCGGGAGGCTGAGGCAGGAGGATCGCTTAAGCCCAGGAGTTTGAGGTTGCTGTGAGCTAGGCTGACGCCACGGCACTCACTCTAGCCCATGGACCAGAGTGAGACTGTCTCAAAGAAAATAATAAAAGGAAGTTGAAATGCTTTAAAATACATACTCATTGGTAATGCACAATAAATCTTCCCTTCTACGGATACCAGACGCTGGTATGGTATGTAGAATACCACCTACATGAGATTGTCTCAGCCCTCGAAACCAAACCAGACTGATCGAGCAACTCTCTTTACAAAATGCACAACTGCAATTTTGCTGATTACAGTTACAGAAGATGCATGTCTCCTGTTTGTACCTGATACTTGGGGTATCCCTTTGTCACTTAGTGTCTTCTGTTTTCTGACTGCCTGGGATCTCTACCACACTCCCCTTTCTCTTAATCTTTCTTACTGCTGCCCTGATAAATTGATCTCTGGTGAAATCATCATGTGTTAGAAGATAATATATTTGCTAGTTACTGCATCTGTAAGAGACTGGATGGAGGGGAAAAAAATGAACTAAAAGAAAACCTTACCTGGCCAGGCACAGTGGCTCACGCCTGTAATCCTAGCACTCTGGGAGGCTGAGGCAGGCAGATCGTTTGAGCTCAGGAGTTCGAGACCAGCCTGAGCAAGAGCGAGACCCCGTCTCTACTAAAAAAAAAAAAGTAGAAAGAAATTATCTGGACAACTAAAAATATATATAAAAAAAAAAAATTAGCCGGGCATGGTGGCGCATGCCTCTTGTCCCAGCTACTTGGGAAGCTGAGGCAGGAGGATTGGTTGAGCCCAGGAGTTTGAGGTTGCTATGAGCTCGGCTGATGCCACAGCACTCTAGCCTGGGCAATAAAGTGAGGCTCTGTCTCAAAAAAAAAAAAAAAAAAAAAAAACACCTTACCTGTACAAGAACTTAGGGTAAAACATTGCTAGTTTGCAGTGTGACAAAGGTGAGCACAAGCATTATTGTCACAGAGCAAAAGAAGCTTGAGCAGCTCACTGCCCCTGTTGTCTGCTCAATTGATTGACATCCTTTTGATGTTTAGTGTGGAGGTGAGCAAACATAGTGCTTTCAGCTTCCTAATAAAGGGGGTTGGTCACTGTATTCTAATAGACCCAAAAAGAGGGAAATATTTTACCACAATTTTTGTGAAAAGGATTACAAATACACAAAATAGCAATGGGTAGAGGAGGTGGTCCAAGTTGTAAGAACAGCAGAAGAGACCAGTTGGAGAAGGAAAGTCGTTAGTAGAGACAGACCCGTGAGAACGGGGATCAGAGCCTGATGGGAGCCGTCTGCTCCCTGGTGTTCTGGTGCCGTGCAGCAGGACTCAGTAGGTGCTGCTCAGTGAACCAGAGGGTGAGGTACAGACCGATAAGGCAAAAAGGACAAAGGCTTTCAGGAAAGGCTTTAAATGTCTATGTTAATGAATAAACCTGATATTTGGGGAGGATTTGTCCATTTTCTCTTCCTGTGAGTTCTTTGGCCTATGGCATTGGAGAGATCAAGTCCTGTACAACGGCAGAGCACCATGGTCTTAGCCATAATATCTAAACAGTCCGAAACAGCAAGTAATCCTGCCACCAAAGATTGCATTCTTACTTAGCTGGGAAGTAACAGTGAACATTTGAAATGCCTCATTTTTCAAAAGACTTCATAAAAAGCTAGAGTCTTCCTATTATTTGATAAAGTAATATGAATGAAAGAATTGTTTTGAAATCATTCTTATGTATGTGTGGCTTTTTCTTCTGTCCATCTTTTTAGGTGGCATCCTTAGCTGGGCCTGGAGGGCAAGTGGAAATAGAACAGAACTTTCTTAACAACAAATTGAAGACAATCACTGCTTATTTTGGTGACCTGATTCGAAGACCAGCCTCTGAAACCTAACTGAGGCAGTGCAAGGACAAACAGATCAAGTCGTGGTCAGAACATTATTCAGATGAGACATTTGGAATGTCTTCTGGGCTCATTGACACTTTGTACCCATAGTCTTATATCACCATATGAAACGGAAACTTATAGGAGTTGAATGAATATTAATGAAGGGCTTTGAGATCTTTGGGAAGTATTAACTATGTATATTGTACCTTAGGATAGTAATTGTCTGATATGGAAAGGGTAGGCTTGTCCCTATGCTTAATTTCAGTGTATTTTTATATATATATGTCTGTGTATTTTTTAAATTTTGTATGTTTTGGTTTACTGACTTTGTATGTATGTATATGTGTGCAAAAATACAATTGTATTTTTTTAATATAGAGAGATACAAAGAAAACAATGAAAAAGTAAAAGTCTCCCACCCCCTTCCCTACCCTTTATTCATTTATCTAAAGATAATCACAGTTAACTGTTTTATAATTCCTTTGGAGTAGCAAAGAATTGCAGTATACCCTAAGACACTTTTTTTTTCTCATTAATGCACTGTTGGATACCTTCTCTTTTTTTTTTAACTTTATATCTTTTTATAAAAGTATGTATTTTTTTTTACTAGTATACATGGAAGACCTTTCCATATCAGTACATACATGTAGATCTACCTCATTATTTTTTAATGGCTGTATTGCATTTCTTTTTCTGGCTGTGCCATAATTAACCAGTTCTCTATTGATGGACACTTGGACTGTTTTCAGTTTTTTACAGTTACCAACTATTCTGCACTGTCTTTAGGTATAATATATGTTGTTGAACAAGTATACCCATTGGGTAAATTTCTAGCTGTCAGATTGCTGGGGTTTGTACATTTTAATTTTGATAGGTGTGGTCAGATTGCCTGAGTAAAGTTGGAGGTAGTTGTGTTCACACCCAAGGTGATTTAGATGGCATATTTTCCTCCACCCTCCCCAGCTGGGGGCATCCTCAAGCATTTTGATTGTTGCTATCTCATGGGGGAGGAAAATGTTATCGTTGGTATACATTTCCTTAATTATGAATGATATTTGGCATATTTTCATATATGTTATCATTGTTTATAGTTTTCTCCCTTTTTTAATTTTTATTATGAATTATCTTTTTCTTATATATATATGAGTTCTTTGTAAATTAAAGAGCCCTTTGTCTTTAGTAGGTTTTACAAATGTGTTTTTCCAGTTTGTTATTAGCCTTTAGATTTATTGGGATGATTCTGTTTTTGCCACACATAAGTTTTTAATTTTTATGTGGTCAGACTTATTAGTCTTTTATCTTTGTTGCTTCTGGGTTTATGTCCTTTTGAGGTATCTTTTCCTTTCCCAAAATGAAATTATTCAGACTTTTTACTAGAACTATCCTGTTTTCATGTCTGCTTCATCTGGAATTTGGTTTTTGACATCGTTTTTATAAAGATAGCATTTTTAAATTTCCCATTGCAAAATCAATATGAAATATATTTTGTAATAAAGGAGATAATCCTGTTTTATTAAAATGGCAATCAGAGGAAGAGGAATATGTGGTGTTTAAATTGTTCATCTAGAAAGTGTTCAGTCATTTTTACAGGTTGATAAAAAGACGGTGACATACAACTCTTGCCATTGGGGGTTAGATTTGAGACCTTTATCTTTTAATAATTTAAGCACATTAAACATTATACAAAACACAATTTGGGGTGGGATAAAAGTGAGGAAATTGAAATAAACTTGAGGGGCCGGGCACGGTGGCTCACGCCTTTGGGAGACCGAGGCTGGAGGATCACTTGAGCTCAGGAGTTCGACCAGCCTGAGCAAGAGTGAGACCCTGTCTCTACTAAAAATAGAAAAATTAGCTGAGTGTTGTAGCTCAAGCCTGTAATCCCAGCTACTAGCGAAGCTGAAGCAGGAGGATGGTTTGAGCCAAGGAGTTTGAGATTGTTGTGAACTGTGATCACACCACTGCACTTCAACTCCCCAGGGTGACTAAGTGAGATTCTGTCTAAAAAAAAAAAAAAAAACTTGAGGGACTTTCCAAGAAGTACTGCAATATTAAACAGTAAAAATAACTACCATATAAAGAACAACTCTGTTGGAGTGTGCTAACTTTGGTCTCTTGAAACTGCAATTTATGCATGAATGCTCTGCAATACAGTAGCAATTGAACTGGTCATTATGGATAAGATTACTTGAGGAGATCAAAATCTATCCAAATATTCTTGATTTTTAGACTTTATGTATCATTAGCGTATATATCAAAAACACGTCAATTTTTTTGAAATCCGGCCACCATTAGTCATAAACAGTTCTACACACAGCCCCGAGAACTAGAGTGTGACTTAGCAGGTGGCAGGTGGGGTAAAAGCAGATTTCCAAAATCACCAAGTACTTTTTAGCTTTTTGTCACTTAACCTTTGATGCCTATACTTCTTTCCACAATACATTTTTTCTTGCACATTATTAATATTGAAACTAATTTGTCTTCCTGAATTTGCATGACTTTATATGAGTAGAACAGGAAAGAAGCTTAGCCAAGACTACAATATTCCTACCCACTGTCCATACAGGGATATAACTAATTTACAGACTCTCTTACAGGTTATTAGTGCTCAAAAGGACTTGAGATGTGTTGTAGTGTATTGTGCGACTCTTGCTCAAATAAAATCTTAACGAAGAAGCTGAATATGGATAAAATGGATAAAAAAATGAAGCTTTTGGCGATGTTTAGGACAAAACAGAAGTGAAGACACTAGTAAATCCCTATCTTAGTCCAAACCAGTCTTTTTTCTTGTTAAATTACAAAACTTTGAAGATAATTTTTAATAAAAATAAATATGTACTTTTAACAATTTAAATACAAAGTGAATAATTCAAAAAGTGAACTTCACCTTTGCCATTTCTCTCCTCCCCGCCTGCCACAGTTACGTTCCCCTTCCCACTACTGACACTGTGGTAGGTGTCCTTTAAGACAGTGGTCCCCAACCTTTTTTGGCACCAGGGACCCATTCCATGGAAGACAATTTTTCCAAGAGTGTGGAGGGGTCGCAGCTCAGGCGGTGCAGAGCAGCTGTGAATCCCCTGGTATGCCGACCGCCCACCTGAGCAGCCCCCGGGTTCCTGAGTTTCAGCGGCTCACCTCCTCTCGTGCCCTCCCCGCCCCCTGTTTTCCTAAGTTTCATAGGTGACAATTTTTAATTTTTCCACAGACTGGGGAGGCGGCAGGTGGAAGCCCGTGGCCTGGCGGAACTCAGGGAACCGCAGCTTTAAAACATTTCCCTATGCAATAAAAACGTATGCACACACAGTGGGTTGGGATGGGATTACGTTATTCTGGAGTTTGATTTTATTTTTCATTTAATGTCTTGCAAGTTTTTCTATATGAACACACCTGTGCTATCATTTTTAACAAACAGTACAAATCTGTGAGAATTGCTTTAACCATGACCCAATTATGTAACAGTTCTTACAGTTGCAGATAGTACTGCAGGGTATATTTCTAAGTAGAATAGATTCCCAGGAGTGAGTTTTTTAGATCAAAGGTCATGCTTATTTGGTATATCGTGTCAAGTTGCCTGCAAAAATATATATTCCCACCACCTGCATGAAAAGGATCAGTTTTCCTCACACCCTCAAAAGCAAAGTATACACTTCTCATTGTTAACCATCTGATCAACAAAGTTATCTTAATTTGCATGTCCTTATTGTTAGGTATGAACAATTTTTCATATATTACCCAGATACATGTTAGGCATTTGGTTTTTTGCCAAATGAATAGCTAATTGCTACATTATTTTCTATTAAATGAACTCACCTTTCTCCACTAATTTGAAATCTAACCTATGTGTGTGCATATGTTTATATGTATGTGCATATGTAAATATATGTATATTTCTGAAATTTGCTTTGTTCCTTAGATCCTCTTGTCTATTTCTGCATCGGATGTTTGTTTGTTTGTTTTTGTTTTTTGGGTTTTTTTTGAGACAGAGTCTCACTCTGTTGCCCGGGCTAGAGTGCCATGGCATCAGCCTAGTTCACAGCAACCTCAAACTCCTGGGCTCAAGCAATCCTCCTGCCTCAGCCTCCTGTGTAGCTGGGACTACAGGCATGCGCCATCATGCCTGGCTAATTTTTTTTAATATATATTTTTAGTTGTCCAGCTAATTTCTTTCTATTTTTTTAGTAGAGACGGGGTCTCGCTCTTGCTCAGGCTGGTCTCCAACTCCTGAGCTCAAACGATCCTCCCATCTCGGCCTCGCAAGTGCTGGGATTGTAGGCGTGAACCACCGCGCCCGGCCTGTGTCGTATGTTTTTGATTACTATAGTTTTCATTGTGTGTGTTGACAGTTGCAAATTTCCCCATTATTCTCAAAATTTTCTGATACTTTCTGAGCATTTTTAATTTTTTTAAACCTGAATTTATCAAGTTCTATATTAAAAATCCTTTGGGATTTTTAATTTTCACTTTAGGAAAAGTGATGTCTTCACAACATTGAATCTTCCCCTCCAAGGACTTGGGATGTCCTCTTGTTATTCTGATTTTTTTTTTTTTTTTTTTGTATTTCAGTAAATCTATATCATTTTATTTGTATAAATCTTTTGCATTTTTTTTTTGCCAAGTTTATTGCTTGGTATTTTGCAAGTTTTGCTTGATTTTGAACAGGATCTTTTTCGTTACATTTTCTAATAGGTGTATTGTCTGTATAAGAATGCTTGTGATTTCTTTGTCTTATAGCCAATCTTCTTACTGAATTCTTTTAATAGTTCTTCTAATAGTTTTAATTGATTCACTTTGATTTTCTAAATAGGCAGTCATTACATCCACACAAGAGCTTTTCTCTTTGCCAATATCTATGCCTCCTAATTTTTATTCTTTTCCTATTGCACTGGTTAGGACTGCCAGGAAAGGTGTGATAATGGCACTTGTTCCTTGCTTTTTATTTTGCGATGAAAGGTTAGAAGCATTTCTATTAAATGTTATTGTAGCTTGCATTAAAACTAAGATACTGTCTTCCCTACAGTTTTTTTTATTTAACGTAGGAAAGTCTAAATTACTTTAAAATTTTCAAATAACTTAAGCATATCTGTGTTCCTATAATGTATTGTAATTTATTATCTTAGTTCACTCCTGGATTTCACTTGATAAATTTACATTGTCTTACTTTGTTTATGTTTGTTTATTTTGTGCACCTTGCCTGGTTTTGGTATCAGACTGCTCTGGCAGAATGCTTTAGAAAGTCTCCCATGTTTTTCTGTGTTCTAAATAACATTGACAATATCTGTTCATTGAACCCTCGAAGAACTCCAGGAAGTGTGGGCCTGGTACCTTTTTAAATGAGATGTTTTTATTGTAGCATTTTTCTAAGGATCTTTTTATTCAGATTTTTTGATGTCTTCATGGGTTTTTTTTAATAATTTATAATTCCTTGGAAAATAACCATTTAGATTTTTACTTATTAGTATAAAGTTAGTACATTATCTCATATTTGCTCTTTTTCTATTGTTGTTGTTTTGTTTTGCTTTGTTTTGTTTTGTTTTTACAGTTAGGGTCTCACTCTTTCGCCCAAGAAGGCTAGAATGCAGTGATGCAATCATAGCTCACTGCAGCCGTGAACTCTTGGGCTCAAGTAATCCTCCCACCTCAGCCTCCGGAGTAGCTGGGGCTACAGTCATGTGTCCCTACGCCCCGATAATTATTTTTTTCTTTTTAGAGACAATGTCTCACTATTGTTGCCCAGGCTGGTTTCAAACTTCTGGCCTCAACAAATCCTCCCACATCAGCCTCCCAAAGTGTTGGGATTACAGGTGCAAGCCACTGTGCCAGGCTTGACTTTTCATTTTAGAATAATTGGTGACTTTTTAAAAGGTGGAAAAATAATATGACAAATATCTCCAGCAGTTATCTGCTACCATCGTAATGTTTCCAAGTCTATGTCAATATGTACTGTTATTAATTTTTTTAACTCAGCTATTTTAAAACTTAAAATTGATTTGTAAAGGAATTCCAAATACTATTGTCATAAATGAAAAGTCACTATCCCTTTTAATATTTGTATATTAATATGAAAAATGTTCATCCATTCACTACCTAAAAGAGTGCTACGTACCACACTTTGGGAACAGCAGAATGGGTGGTGGGCGACAAAGATGGTAAAGACCCACGCTGGTCCCTAGAGGAGCCAGGAGGTGTGGCGCGGGGCTGGGGATGTGAAAAATCTGCCCCCAGAACAGTGTGATGAGTTAGCACAGGAGGGGACAGTGTGATGAGTTAGCACAGGAGGGGACACGCGGAGCAGGAATTTTGCAGGTTAACAAATCGGGACAAGACATTCTAAGAATGGAAACAGCGTTTAGAAGGCACAAAGGCAGAAGAAAACCACACATGTTTAGACATCAGTAAACGCCGACCTCACAGAGAAGTCATACGAGGAGGGCCAGGCTCTCGTGCCAGCGGAGCAGCGGGGCCTGCGTCCCCAGCGCACGGGAGCCTTTCAGGCTTTGAGGGCTTGCTGAGGTCCAAGGGTCCCTTGTCAGGAAAATGCTTTTAAGTGCACAGAATAAAAGCCTAGGATTATAAAGTAATCCCGCTATATCAAAGTAGCTATTAAAATGTCAAGAATGGTATAGTAAACATGCTTTTTCATTAACACATTAAATAAAATCTACTGGAGGATCTACTAGCTCCTACAATTTCAAAGTGGTGATACATGTAAATGGTATTTCAGGAAAATTGCAACAGCTAGAATATTACATGAAAATATCTAAATTTCTAGGCCAGGCGCGGTGGTTCACGCCTGTAATCCAAGCACTCTGGGAGGCCGAGGCGGGAGGATCGTTTGAGCTCAGCAGTTCGAGACCAGCCTGAGCAAGAGCAAGACCCCGTCTCTACTAAATATAGGAAGAAATTAACTGGACAACTAAAAATATATAGAGAAAAAATTAGCCGGGCATGGTGGCACATGCCTGTAGTCTCAGCTACTTGGGAGGCTGAGGCAGGAGGATCACATGAGCCCAGGAGTTTGAGGTTGCTGTGAGTGAGGCTGATGCCACGGCACTCTAGCCTGGGCAACAGAGACTCCGTCTCAAAAAAAAAAAAAAAAGATAAATAAATAAATAAATTTCTATCAGTGGCAAAGCACAGGTACTACTAGAAGCTTCATTTTTGTTTAATGTTTTGCCATCCACATATCCACATTCACAGACCACCTAAATTCTTTTTTTTTTTTTTTTTTTGAGACAGAGTCTGTTGCCCGGGCTAGAGTGCTGTGGCATCAGCCTCACTCACAGCAACGTCAAATTCTTGGGCTCAAGCGATCCTCCTGCCTCAGCCTCCTGAGTAGTTGGGACTACAGACACGTGCCACCATGCCTGGCTAATTTTTTCTATATATTTTTAGTTGTCCAGCTAATTTCTTTCTATTTTTAGTAGAGATGGGGTCTCGCTCTTGCTCAGGCTGATCTTGAACTTCTGACCTCAAGTGATCCTCTCGCCTCAGCCTCCTAGAGTGCTAGGATTACAGGTGTGACCCACCGTGCCCTGCCAGACCGCCTAAATTCTGTCCATGATCCTCTTAGTGGTCCTTTGTGGAGGTCTCTCTAACACAAAGAATTGGCCAGACCAGAAGCAGGGCGGCAAGAGAGGAGGCCCCCCACACAGTGATAGGTGCGGCTGGGAGCCACAGGGGGCAGGTTGGAGGGTTTGGGAGGCAGAGCTCCAGGACAGAGGCACATGATCAGCAACCCCAGGTGCAATGCTCTGCTCTTCCCAATCCACTGCGGGCTCCTTGAGACCTGGCAGAACAAAACTATCTTTTCAGCTAGAGAAAGTGGGTTAATTCTCACTTTGAAGAGAAGGCATTCTGTAATTAAGTGAGGTACCTAGTGGAAATACTAAGGAATATTAATGGAAGTTATCTAAATCAGCATTGTCTAAAAGGAATATCATGTGAACCACAAATATAATTAAATTTTCTAGGAGCCACGTTTAAAAAGTTAAACAGGTCAAATTAATTTTAATGACATATTTAACTTTATTGAAAATATTATTTCAACATGTAACAATATGAACAAGTATTAATGAGATATTTTATTTTTTCTTACTAAGTCTTCAAGATCCAGTGTGTATTTTAAACTTGCAGCACATATCAATTTGTATCAGCTACATTTCAAATATTCACCAGCCACATATGTCTAGTTGCTAATGAATTCCATTTAGATAGTGCAGATCTAGATTTCTGGAGAACCAAAAGAACACTATTTTGCATTTTGAGGCTTTTGGTACCTTATAATTAAAGCCAAAATGCTTAGGCATTTAGATTTCCTCATTAGGCGATAGGGAGCCACAGGACTTTTAGCCAGAAAGTGAAATTACCAGATTTTACAATACAGAGGATGAAATACTGTAAGCCTTCCTTATAGCCAGGAGGGTGGAGCTCAGTCCCTTACAGCTGTGGTCCCCAAGTCCCAGGCTGCGATCTGATCCCTGGCCTGTTAGGAACTGGGCCACACAGCAAGAGGTGAGCGACAGGCCCGAGCTCCTCAGAGGAGTGCAAATCCAACTACAAACTGCACATGCGAGGGATCTAGGTTGTGGGCTCCTTGTGCGAATCTAATGCCTGATGTTCCCAAGGTGGAGCTGAGGAGGTGATGCTAGCTCTGGGGAGTGGCTGCAAATGTAGTAAATGTAATGCACTTGAATCATACCAAAACCATTCCCCTCCCGCCCCACCCCGTCCGTGGAAAAATTGTCTTCTATAAGCCGGTTCCAATTGCCGAAAAGCTTGGGGACTGCTGCACAGTATTTCAAGTAAGAGTTGTCACAATGCCAAATTTATTCCAGTTTAACTGTCCCAGTTGAGATAAATTCATGATTTTTTAATCCTTCAAATAGTTAAGAATCATATAACTGAGATGTAAAATAGTACATGTATATGCTGAAGGTTTTGTTATACAGTAGACCCCTCATGCCCGGTTTCGTTTTCCATAGTTTCAGCTATCTGTGGTACAGTAAGATTTTTTGAGAGAGAGAGAGAGAGACACACACCACATTCTCATCATTTTTATTACAGTATATTGTTATAATTGTTCCATTTTATTATTGTTGTTGTCAATATCTTTCTGTCCCAAATTTATAAATTAAACTTTATCATAGTATGTATGTATAGGAAAAAAGAGAGTATATAGGGTTCAGTACTATCCACAGTTTCAGGCATCCACTGGGGGCCTTGGAAAGCATCCCTCCTTGCCGGATAAGGGGGCACTACTGTAATTGTCACAGCTCTTCTTTCTGGGCCCAGACTGGCTATGGATCTTGGATGAATTTGCTTGAATTCTCTCAGGCCTCCCAGACTCTCCCTGGGAGCTCTAGGCACCAGAGCCAATGAGGAGCTCAGGCTCTGACCACCCCCTCCCGGGGGTTGGGGGTAGGGGGTCCCTTCTCAACTTGTACCACAGCACGGGAGCCAGAGAACTAACTCTGTCCTAAGGCATGTTCCCTTCTTTCAAATTCATTTTCATTACATTATTTTTCTAGTAAATAAATACGACAAAAGTACCTAAATGTACATTTACATGAGGAAGTGCCAATAGTATGCAAACACAAGAAATGTGTGTCTTCTCCCTAATATAATCATTTATTAAATAAGTGTGCCAGGCACTGCTAGGTTTTGAAGATTCATAATACCAATGAAAACAACCCTAGTTACCAGTTTATATCTCATCAATGAGCAATTTAAGAACAGTGACATCCAATGCTAGCCTGTTATGATAAAAATAATTCACCCATGCACTGGCCATACTGTCATTAATGCCTTTTGCAAAAGCAATGCCATAGAATGCAAGATGGCTTAGAGTCCTTTAAAGCTCACCTCTGACCCGAGCCTGTGGCCATGGCTGGAGGACTCACGTAGGCACCTTTCATTTCAAATATGCAGTTTCTTCTCCTGTGTCCCCAGCATCTGTTGCCTCGTCCCTCCCCGGCTGTCCACACCAACGTATTGATCAGACTGACTGTCCAGCCATCCACTCACATTTTGCCTCCGACACTGTCTTGATACAACTTGGCCTCTTGGGCTTCAGCCCTCGGTCCAGTCCAGATTTACTGCTTTGTGTCACTAATCTGACTACGGAGAATTTGTCCTGAGGAAATACTTGAGAGGGAAAAAAAGGAATATACGCAAAGATATTAATTGCATATAAGGAAATATTTGAAAACAACCCAAATGTTCCATGAAGAGGAACAGCTCAGTAAATTATATTACTTCCACTTAATGTAGTATCATGCAGCCATTATGTATTGTGTGACTATTAAGTCTATCAAAACACATAAATGCATTTTTCCAAAAAGTTTACAGTTCAAAAGAATCTCTAAGGCATAGTCTCTAATACAAATTATAGCACTCTGAGGCTCCTTTCTTAGGTCTGGCTACCCCCTCATGATAGACCAGTTCCTGTGATCACTTCCACGTTGTCCTACTGTGTCCTTGTTCAACCTCAAGACAAACACCAGAGGGCACAGGAGAGCCAAGGGTGGGCCGAAAAGGCTCAGTTCAAGTTCTCCCCTTTGGGACCCCATCCCACGTGGGCAGTTTGTTCTCTGCGACCTGGTGCACACACTCACCCCATGTATGTATGTCTGCAAAAGTTAACACCTATGCTAGAAAAGATATCGTTCCTTGGAATGGCCCCATGCCCTTGTCTTGAAGAAAATGTAAACCAGTTTAAAGAAACTGTAGCTCATCTCCCCAGAACTGAATTTCACACAAAGGGTTTTTAATTTTTTTAAATTTTTCATCAGATAGCTAATGGCAATGGCACCATTTGGTATCAGGGTTCTCTCTAGAGAGAAATGGTTTCTAGTTGCATTTTACCAGGCAACTATAATATGTGGGACACCATCTGATTTTAAGATTTTATGTTAAATCATATGAAATAAAACCAGCAAACAGTATAACATGAAAAAAATATAGAAAGAATGGATAAAATACGACAAAGGGTATGACAGGTAGATCTTTGCACTGTCATCAGATATTCATTAGTGCATCTTAATAGCACTATTTAGGAGATTTTAAAAACTGATTTGCATTTTCCTAATCATTTTTGGAATTTTGCATCATTTTGCAAAGTGTCTTCTAAAATCTTTACCGTCAGACGACCTAAGGTAAGTGATGTCGTTAATGCAAAGTCTAGTTGCTCACGAGTGAGCAGCCTCTGACATGGCCTCCCATGACCCCGCCTCCCAATATTCACAGCCTTGCATAAATCCCCTCCCCTTTAGTGTGGCCTGGAATCATAGCCTTTCTTCTAATAAACAGACTTTGGCAGAGGTCATAGCACGTCACTTCTGAGATTGGGTTACAAAAGGCCCATAGCTTCCATTTGTACACTCTCTTGGATTGCTCGCCCTGAGAGAAGGCAGCTGGGATGTAGAGAGGCCCTTGCAGCGAGCGACTGAGGCTTGACAACTACTGCATGAGTGAGCTTGGAATGGATCCCTCCTCAGTCAAGCCTTCAGATGGGATTGCAGCCCTGGCCAACAGCTTGACAGCAATCTGAGACCTGAGTCAGCCAGCCAGCTAAGCTGCACCTAGATTCCTGACCCACAAAAACTGAGGTAATATATGTATGTTACATTAACCTGCTAAGTTTGGGAATAATTGGTTACACACAGTAGATAACTAGGACAGTAATCAAGCCATAAAAGCAACTATGTCCACCTCGTTGACCAAAACAAAAGCTGAATTTGGACTTCTCATTGTTCATGTCCAATGTGTCAACAAGAATTTCTAATTTATAAATAATTGGTGAATCATCTTTTCTCTACTCCATTCACACAGATGATACCTTATCAGGCCACCCTCATCTCTAGCATCAATTTCTACCACAGCCTCCTAACCTTTACTCCAGGGCTGTTCCCTACCAATCTGTCTTCCCACTCTGCAGCCAGAGCAAGTCCACTAAAACTATTTAAAGCCTGCTCAATCTATCTCTTTGCCCAAGTGAAAATCCTGAGCATGCTTTCTCAAGTAGCTCTAATGCCTTCCCATGGCCTAAAAGGCCAGCAACAGTCTGACTCCTGCTTATCTGCCAGCCACTCTGTTCACCCCCACCCTCCTGTCCGACCATCCAGCCCCAATCCCACTACTCTCAGTTCCTCCCGGCTTTTGCATGGGCTGTCCCCACAGCTGCAATATCCCCTGTATGTTGTGCTCCACTACACTAAAACCACCTCAGCCTCGGGTCTCAGTTCAGACCTCACTTCTGCAGATCTTCCTTGTCATACACTCGTCCCCTCTTCCAACCTTCTGTGGGGTCATCCCTCCCCAAGCTCCTGCAACTCCCTGTGCTACTCACCAGCTACTCACACTGTGTCCGGTGACAGTTTATGGACCACTTCTTTGTGCTGAGGCATTGAGCAGAAAACCTCTGCTAAAATGTAAAAGCCCTTTATTAATCACAGCCTACATATTTTCAGCTAGAAATGTTGTCATCCTCTTTGGTACTTTCCTGAAAATATGACAAAAATTTCTTCTTACAAATTACTCCACTCAATACATGGCAAGTATTGTAATGTCATTTAACTTTTCAGTTTAGAGAAATTGAGGTTAACCCACAGTCACGTGGTCAGTTAGTTTCAAAATCAAGAACAGCGCACACATTTCTTGAATCTTTGTCTTCTGCCCTGAGCTCTTAGGAACACTTCCTCTCTCTGCTCATGCTCACTTATCCATTGATTTCTCTTTTCTGCTTACGAGAAGGGCCACACCCACCCAGCATTACAAAACACTACATGGGCCTCAAATATCCTTTGACCAGGAAGTCTTTACATGAACATTTTTGCCATATCTAAAAAATTAGTATCCAATAGGACTCTTAAAAGTAAATTTACTTTCCCTATTCTATCAATGGAAACAATGATTAAATATTAGTGAGATTTTCACATCACCATGTGATTGATAGCAAAGTCACGACTTTGGGCCAAGTGCAGTGGCTCATGCCTGTAATCCCAGCACTTTGGTAGGCATAGGTGAGGGGATTGCTTTGAGGCTAGGAGTTCAAGGCCAGCCTGGGCAAAATAGCGTCATACAGAGATGCCCATCTCTACAAGAAATAAGAAAAATTAGCTGGGCGTAGTGGCATGTGCCTGTAGTCCTAGCAACCCAGGAGGCTGAGGCAGGAGGATCACTTGAGCCTGGAAGTTCCAGGCTGCAGAGAACTATGACCACACACCACTGCACTCCAGCCTGGGCAACAGAGCAAGACCCTGTCTCAAAAAAAAAAAAAGGTGGGGAGGCCGCTCAATCTAAGTCACTTCAATCAGCAGGAAGGCAGGACTTATATATGGTTGAGAAGAAATAAAAACAAGTAATAAGCTGGGCGTGGTGGCTCACACCTGCAATCCTAGCACTCTGGGAGGTCAAGGCAGAGGATTGCTTGAGCTCAGGAGTTTGAGACCAGCCTGAGCAAGAGCGAGACCCCATCTCTACTAAAAATAGAAGAATTAGCCTGGCGTGGTGACACGTGCCGGTAGTCCCAGCTACTCGGGAGGCTTAGGCAAGAGGATCACTTGAGCCCAGAAGTTTGAGGTTGCACTGAGCTACGATGACGCCACGGGCACACTACCCAGGGTGACAGAGCGAGACTCTGTCTCAAAAAAAAAAAAAAAAGAAGAAATCTAAAAATTTTTTTAAAAACAAGTAATAGCCCCTGGGGTAGAGCAGCCATCTTACTGCCTTGAGTAAATCACAACCACAAATCTCTGGATCCAATCACGCCGAAAAACACTGCTGATGACCTCTACTATTAGTGATAAATTCCTTTTGTTATAGAAGCCAATTGGATGAGTTTTTTTTATTTCTTGCAACTGAAGTCATCCTAAACAGATACAGAGTAGCCACCAAGTTCCTATACATAAGACTGTACCTACCAACAGGCAAACACTCCAAAACAGTTATCAGGGACAGATTTAATGATTTTTACCATCATATGGAAAAAGAGTCCACAAAAACATGAGTAAAAAATAAAATGTGTGAGAAAATGGAGACGTCCACCAAGAGGGACGAGGTTTCTACCTTCTTTACCTTACTGCTCTTTTCTCCCAGAGGTGATTTTTATGTTTTAATGGCTTCCCACCATTCCTCTCTTTGGGAAGGTCGTCCTTCTTTCTCCCTGGTCACTATTTCACTGCCTCAAAGTCTATGTACTTTCCCCCACAGATTTTGGGGGCCTATTTTCCATAGGAGAAACAAAGAAAGGTGGTCTGCTTAAAAATGAAGATGAGGAAGAAAACTGAGAAAGGAAAAAAATGGAATGAAGTGGATGGATAACTCATCAGTCATGTTCATAGTTCTTGGTGCTCACTCTGTGTATATAAATATAACTGTGAAATGCCATGTGATCCACTTATAGGAAGAATCTAGAGTAGTCAACTTTGTAAAGACAGAAGGTAGACCAGTGGTTACCAGGGGCTGGGGCAGGGGGGATGATAGTTAGTGTTTAATGGGGACAGCATTCATGTGGATGATGGAAAGTTCTGGAGATGGATGTTTGTGTTGGTTGCACAACAATGTGAATATACTTAATGCCATTGAATTGGCATTCATTGGCAATATACTTAATGCCATTGAATTGGCAAACTAAAAATGTTTAAATTAGTAAAGTTTACATGTATTGTATCACAATAAAAATGCACTATATACACACGTATACATCAATATGTCATATTTATTATGTAAGTATGCAACTATAATTTTTAATGTGGTCTTACCTACATCACTTCCTCATTATGCCATCTTTTCAACCCAGCCCTTGATCATCCCAGGGAGCAGACTAGAGAATACAGATGGCATCAGCACAAGTCATCATCAGTGCTGCAAAATGCAGCTCCACGGGACAGACCTCAACTGCCGTAGGACCGAAATGACGCAGTGCTCACGATGGGCAGAAACTGTTCTACGTGCTCTATTCATATTAACCCATTTAACACCATAGTGCCCCATGGGATCAATGGTACTTTGCTCATCTTTGCAGATCAGGAAACTGAAGTACTGGAAGACTAAGTAGCTTGTCCAAGTTCAAACAGCTAGTAAGTAGGGTAGCTGGGATTCAAACCCAGGCACTCTGTCCCCAGAATCACTACACTCTTCTGCCCAAATGAGACTTAACCAACTGATTGCCTACTGTGTCCTAGACCTATGGGGATGCAGCAGTGAATGTAGAAGTGAAGCTGTCCTCTCTGTGCCTTGGTTTCTCCATCTGAAAAATGGAGAAAATAATGACACCTATCTCATAGAGCGGTCATGAGGGTTACATGAATTAATGCTTGTAGAGGGCTCACGTGGTAAGCACTCACTGAGTATTAGCTATTATTATTATCCTTTTTAAGACATGGTATCTCTCTCTGTTGCTTAGGCAGGTCTCAGACTCCCAGGCTCAAGAAATCCTCGCACCTCGGTCTCCCAAGTAGCTGGGACGGCAGGTGTGAGCCACTGTGGCCAGCTCAGTCACTATTATACTTAAGGAAAAAGGAGGGATCAAAGATGGTGTCACAGTGCTAATGAGAAACCTTTTGTTTTCATTACGTGAAAACTACCTTCTTAAGAATTGTGTGATTTGGCCGGGCGCCGGTGGCTCACGGCTGTAATTCTAGCACTCTGGGAGGCCGAGGCAGGTGGATTGCTCGAGGTCAGGAGTTCGAGACCAGCCTGAGCAAGAGCGAGACCCTGTCTCTACTAAAAATAGAAAGAAATTGTCTGTCCAACTAAAAATATATATAGAAAAAATTAGCCGGGCATGGTGGCGCATGCCTGTAGTCCCAGCTACTCAAGAGGCTGAGGCAGTAGGATCACTTAAGCCCAGGAGTTTGAGGTTGCTGTGAGCTAGGCTGACGCCATGGCACTCACTCTAGCTGGGCAACAGAGCGAGACTCTGTCTCAAAAAAAAAAAAAAAGAATTGTGTGATTTTTCTCTTTTTTGTGAATGAGTAATTAGAGGCATGTATATTAGGGTTATGTTGTCTTCTCATTCTTTTGTCCTAAATCCCTCATCTACCTTATTATATTGGGTTTTTTGTTTGTTTGGTTTTTGTTTATTTGTTTGTTTTGTTTTGAGACAGAGTCTCACTCTGTCGCCTGGGCTAGAGTGTTGTGGCATCAGCCTAGCTCACAGCAACCTCAAACTCCTGGGCTCAAGTGATCCTCCTGCCTCAGCCTCCCGAGTAGCTGGGACTACAGGCATGCACCACCACGCCCGGCTAATTTTTTCTATTTTTAGTTGTCTGGCTAATTTCTTTCTATTTTTAGTAGAGACCAGGTCTTGCTCTTGCTGAGACTGGTCTCGAACTTCTGACCTCGAGCAATCTTCCCTCCTCTGCCTCCCAGAGTGCAAGGATTACAGGCATGAGCCACCACACCCGGCCTCATATTGTTTTAATCATAAAGAAATGTTGATATAGGATCTGGTGACAAAAGATGATAATTTGATCCAGGTTGGGTGCTTCTGCTAGGATTTTATGCAAGTCATTCAGTGCATCTGACACTTTGCTCTTAAAATGAAAATAACAATTCCTGCTTCACAAAATAATCAGGAGGCTAAATTAAGACACATAGTATAGTGGTTAAAAATTGTGGAGTCATTCTCACCTGTGTTTATAGCTCAGCGTCTCCTTGGACCTCCTATGCTTAAACTATGAAATGGAGGTAAGTATGTCTCACGGGTGTGTGGGGTTTACAGCACTTAGTGCTGTTGCAGCCACCACATTGCCTCAAAACAGAGGAACTGTTCCAAGGAGGTTGAGGACAATGATGCTGTAGTATCATGAAGGTGCTAGGAAAATACAGGTTACTAGTTCTGTTACTTACTAAACAACTCTTTCAAGAAATGAGACTCTGTGTGGAACCAACATTAAAGGCAGTTCAGGGGCTCTCTCCATGGGCCATTCAGGCGGTGGCTTCCCTGCCAAAAAAGCCTCCTGGTTTTCACTGCACACTCAGGGTGGATGAGTTCCCAGGTGTGGTCACCACGTCGTGCCCTCAAGTAGAAATGTGAAAACAGACTCATGGGTATGTGCTGCTGCTTTTTTAGTTTCACTACCGGAAAAGCCTGCTTGGATGGAAAGATTTCATTTGCTATGCTTTCTGCCTTTGAGTCTGGGCCGCATTGTAAGCAGGTGTTTCTTCATTCAAAACATGTTGTGGTCCTTGTCGAGAGCCACCATGCAACAAGCTGTCAGTGCAGCAAGCAGTCAACGCAACGAGGTGCCCAACAGGTCCAGACTTACCGTGGCCATCGTTAGTCTCTAAAAACACTGACAATGAGAAATTTCCCACCCTGGCTCGTAGGCCTCACCTTACCTTGCAGCAAGCAACTGTTCTTCAATTTCCTATAACTAAACAGAAGATGGTGAATAATATTTGAAATTTCTCAGAATATTTTTCAAATATTCAGTGAATATTTGAAATGTCTCAGTTCTGTGTCAGGGGTTAGCAAACTATGGCCCATGGTTCCAGTGTGGGCTCCCCACCAAAGGGTGGCTGGTAAGTTAAGAAGGGGTTTTGTTTGTTTTGTTTTGTTTTGTTTGAGACAGGGTCTTGCTCTGTCACCCCGGCTAGAGTACAGTGGCGTCATCATAGCTTGCTACAACCTCAAACTCCTGGGCTCAAGCAGTTCTTCTGCCTCAGCCCCACAAGTAGCTGGGAGTACAGGCATGCAGTACCGCACAGGCTAGTTTTTCTATTTTCTGTAGAGACAGGGTCTCGCTTTTGCTCAGGCTGGTCTCAACGTCCTGGCCTCAAGCCATCCTCTCACCTCAGCCTCCCAGAGTACTAGGATTATAGACATGAGTCATCTCCCAGGCCAACAATGGTCTTTACATTTATAAAAGATTAAGACAAAAAGAAGAAAAATATTTCATGACACACGAAAATGAAATGAAATTCAAACTTCAATAAATAAAGTTTTATTGGAACACAGCCCATTCATTTACACATTGTGGCTGCTTTTGCACTACAACTTGGAGCTTAGCTATCAGTTGGCAAGTTCCCATTCTATTTATGCTAGTCTAACAAAAATAAATGAGTAAAAATTGCAAGCAATCCTTCTGCTTTAATATGACAAATTTAAATTTTTCAGTACTGCTATAAGTCAAAATTAAATTTCAGATTTAATCTGTAAATATTTGGGGATTGACTCAAGCAGACGGGGAACAAAGGGAAAAGCCTTAATCTTTTTTCTGTAAACCAAGAAATATGCATTCTATCCCACAATTATCTCTCAAATAGTCAAAAAGGAACGATACAGTTGTTCTATAATAGGAATTAACCTGAAATTGGTATTGTAGAAATGAAATGAGAGACATCAGCTCAGTGACCCAGGATTTTGGCAGAAGTTGCTCAAATATTCCCTGAATTCTCTATTTTCCTTTGGTGGCAAGGCAGGTCTTATGGTTGACCAGATTAAATCCTGCCTAGAATTTCAAAGCCTTTCCTTGACAAGACCTGGCCAGTTCTAGAGCAATCTGTGCAGTCCACGCTCCTCGGATGCTTGCTTATGTGCTCCTGGCTCCAGCGTGGCGTTAGCGTTTGGTGCTGCTGCTCCTCCCTGCTGCCTGGTGTCGGGGAAGCCGGTCCCTGAGATGTGTGTGTGCTTGTGCATGTGTGAGAGGGAGTGTGTGATGGCCACGCCAGCTCAGCAGCTGGGTATAGTCCTGATACCTACGCACCAGAAGCAGCCGTAAATGTCATCGTAGGTTCGAAGAGCCTCAGCCTCAGAGAACTTAGCTCATATACAGTCCCCCACTGATGATGGCTTGACTTACCTCTTTTCAACTTTATGAAAGCGATATGCATTCAGTAGAAATCATACTTCAAATTTTGAATTTTGATCTTTTCCCGGGCTGGGCAGCACCTGCAGCCCTGTCAGCCTCGTGGTCAGGAGGGTGAACAGCCGTGCTCTGCGGTGGACTGTCCTGCCCGATGACTCTGCCCAAAGCAGTGACTTTGCTAATGTAAGTGTCTGGGCACATTTAAGGTAGGTTAGGCTAAGCTGTGATGTTCAGTAGGTTAAGTGTATTATATTAAACGCAGTTTTGATTTGTGATATTTTCAACTCATGACAGGTTAATCAGGACATAGCCCCATTATAAGTCAAGGAGCATCTATATACAGAAAAGTCAGGCTACAGGACTATAAGAATTTAAATATAAAATAAAACTCAGACGTTCACTGCAGCAGTCTTTTGAGTAAAGAGTTGAAAACAGCCTAGATATCCAAAAACACTGAATTTTTAAACAGATTGTGGTACATCGATGTGGAGAAAGACTATGAAGCAGCACTGTAGAGATGCTACGTAAAACTCAGTGAAGTTCTGTGTAGCTGTGATGACAATCAGGCAGAAATGGATCTATTGATAGGTTATTTCCTAGTCCCCAGCGTAAGGGCCAGCTCCTCTATAAAGAGGTTTAACACACATCTCTGCCGCCCCGAAGCTCAGCATCTGCTGTCTATACCTGCAGTTTCCATGGCCCACTCATACTCTAACGTCTCCACAGCCTTCGGGCCCTCCCTATTCCAAAGGAAAAAAGAATGGAGAGAAGGAAAAGATAAAAATAATGAAGCTACAATAAACGTATTGTTTTTCACAAGAGGAGTAGTTTATTCAAAAGACTATTTGAATATGTTTATATGATTTGAATGTTTGATACAATAGCCTACAGACATCAAAATAAACCAGGAACTTTATTGAATTTGTTTAACTAGAAGATAGCAAATTATTTAAATAGCACTAATTTGTAGGCAGCCTACCACCAAAAAAAAACAAAGAATCTGCATGTTCAGATCTGTCTTTGCCTCCAGTAAGAAGCATGTGTGTGCCCCGCAAAGACTCCGCCAGGCCTCTAGTCTACACCATTATGTGGTAACTATTACAGACTGAATTGTGCCTTCCTAAACATTTGTATGTTGAAGCTCTAACCCCCAGGATCTTAGGATGTAACTGTAATTGGAGATAGAGTCTTTAAAGAGATAAGTGAGTTAAAATGAGGTCATGAGGTGGGCTCTAATCCACTATGACTGGTGTCCTTATAAGGTGAGGAAATTTGAATACATGGCAAGATAGCAGGGATGTGCACGCAGAGGGAAGACCGTATGACGACACAGGAAGAAGATGGACATCTGTAGGCCAAGGAGAGAAGCCCTGGGAGAAACCAATCTTGCTGACTCCTTCACCTCAGACTTCTGGCCTCAGGAACTGTGAGAAAGTAAATTTCTGATACTTAGCCCACTCAGTCTGTGGTACTTTGTTACCACAGCTCTAGCAGACTAATACAGTAATTGACCACTCGCTAGGGAGACACCTCTTCCATTGTTCTTTTATAATTTGGCATGAGTACCATTTCAAAACTTCTAATGTGTTTGTGTGTTTTTCCCCAACTGGATGATAAGGTTCTTGATGGTGTTAGCTCAGTGTCCTACATAGAACTCACTAAATGTTCATCGATTTGATGATAATATGTGTGACTTGATTCTATGAAAAAGAAGAAGTGAGAAAAGAGGGGAAAGTTAGACATTTCTATGTGAGTGAGTCTTTTAGTTATTCGTTAATGAAAGGTTGAAATGCTGCTTGAAGGGTGTGCAAAGTGATTTCCATGGACCCAATCTCATTTGCTCTTCACAACAGACTGGAGGAGACCTGCCGCCATTGGCCACGGTTTGCAGAGGAGGAAACTGAGCTCAGAGCTGTCACGTAACTGGCGGCGTCACCCAGGACCAGAGGAGCCACAGAAGTAGGATATGGGCCGATTCCGCTGTAGGATCCGAATCCTTCCCTGCTAAACCGCATGCACTGAGCTCATTCACGCTCTCCTAAGAAACCAAGCTGAAGAGGACTTAACGAATCTTCCCTTCCTCAACGAAGCCCTTTGTAAGACTCAGAATCTTGGGCTAGCACTCGAGAGAGATCTCTGCAATTAAAAAAAAAGTGTGTGTGCCTGTATTTTAATTCAGGTAAGGAAAGTAAGCTCTGCTACTGATACGGTGCCCTTACTGCAAGTTCTGAAAGGCTTTCTCAGGGCAGCTTTTCTTTTTCCATTCGCGGTTTTCCGGCCACGGGCAGGGTGGCTGTGCGCTTAGCTGCGCGGCTGAAACGTTCTCACTTCTCTGTCCCCGCGCTGCCTCCGGGGCGACCGGCCGGCCGACACCTGGCGCGTTCTCGGCAGCCCTGATGGGGCGCCCGGCCCGGAGCGGGCAAGGCCGTGGGATTCGGCTGCTCCCGCGGCGCCGCCGGTCGGTCCAGCCGTTCTCGGCGCCGCAAGCCCCCCTTCCTCCCGCCACAGACTCGGGGAGCAGATCCGGTCTTCGCCGCTAAACGCCGGGCACGGCGGAGGATTCATATGCTAATGCGGGAGTTTTTCTCCAATAGCCGACCCTTTGGGAAAATAAAATTAGATCTGCCTCCCCGGAAACCTCCACCCCCACCTCAGGCACTGCGGAGACCAAGTGCCACACCCCTCCCGGCTCTGGGCAGATGCAAAATAACAGCCACGGCGAGGCTGAGAGCGCTCTAACCTCAAGGAGGATAGTGATGGCTTTTAAGGAACTATCAAATTCATCCTCCCCGCCCCACCCCCCGAGTTTTGTTTTGTCCCTATTAATAATTCTGATGGTGGCATTTTGGTTATCATTAAATTACCTTTTAGATTTCAAGTTTCCTCTCGAAAACCTGTTATTAATTACCTTGCGAATTTATTTAATTTTTTTTATTAGAGTCCCAGGCTGGACTCGAACTCCCGGGATTAAGCATCCCCGTGCCTCAGCCTCCCCAGTATCTGGGATTACAGGCCCGCGCCACTGCATCCAGCTGTCTTCTTAAAAACAAGAATCCCCAAATGCTCTTCAACTTCCAGCTAAAAGCTAAAAGCCATAATTGCCTACCTTTATTTTCGTAACCTCACCACAAATACGTTGCGCACCTGTCCACGTAGATCTGTCCTGTGGCCGCGCACCTGTCTGGTCTTTACCTTGTCTGATGTGCACATTTACCGCTATTCCTCGCGGGGACCTTCCTTCGGTGGAGGAAGAGCTGGCTTCCTTGCCAGGTAGAGCCAGTTAGTGGGTCACCTTTGTGTCCCCGACGCCTATGCGGCACTTCCATCAGAATCGGTCTCAGGAAAGGTGCTGAGTGGAGTCCTCTGAGCAAGAAATAAATGATCCCATTCCCCTTCCCATTCAGCGTCTGTCTCCATGTCTCCCCGTGCAGACACAGAATATTCTCAAGATGCAGGAATGGACGCTATTTTGTATAACTAGAGTAAACCACACACAGAGACGCACGCACACCTGAAATGTGCGGCGGTGTGTTTTAACCAAGGGGTAATGACAGTCTATTCTTTTTTTTTTTTTTTTTTTTGAGACAGACTCTCACTCTGTTGCCCGGGCTAGAGTGAGTGCCCTGGCATCAGCCTAGCTCACAGCAACCTCAAACTCCTGGGCTCAAGCGATCCTCCTGCCTCAGCCTCTCGAGTAGCTGGGGCTACAGGCATGCGCCACCATGCCCGGCTAATTCTTTCTATATCTATCTATCTATATAGAAACATATATATATATATATATATATATGTTTTTAGCTGTCCGTATAATTTCTTTTCTATTTTTAGTAGAGACGGGGGTCTCGCTCTTGCTCAGGCTGGTCTCGAACTCCTGAGCCCAAACAATCCGCCCGCCTCGGCCTCCCAGAGTGCTAGGATTACAGGCGTGAGCCACCGCGCCGGGCCGACAGTCTATTCTTAACCTCGGCCTCAGGCCGAGCGCTGAGCAGGCCAGGCGGGGCTGCGGAGACAGTGAGGACGGAGACGGTGGCCCCCACTGCCGCTCTCTCTCCGCGGACGCCTCTGATGGCTTCAGGGGACGCACTGGGGGCCACTGGAGATACGTGGGGGTTTCTGAGTGCCTTTGTGTGCTGTTCTCGGGCTCAGACCCTCGCACGATTTCAAAGGGAAACCCCAACCGGGTATCACGGTATTCTGGTCATCCTCACAAGGTCACCATTGTGACTCGCCGGACAAGGCGCCGTTGTTCCCGGTGAATGTGGACTCAGGGGAATTCTGAGGAACCCGGAGCGGAGAAAACTCCGCCCAGCAATTGCAGCTTCTCCCGGGCGAAGGGCAGGGCGGTCCTCCGTGCGGTCTGCAGCCCTCGTGGCTTTGCGGGAAGGTCACGGACGCACCTGTGCACAGTCCCGGCTGAAGTCAAGGGCAGGTCTCGATTTGCCCGACAGCGACTGAGGGCTCTTTGCTGAATTGGAACTTCTGAGCAAGCTGCCACAGTTCTAAATTGCTGTTTTGCTCCCAAGTGCTCTAATCCGAACGCGGGCTCCAGGAGCAATTTAAATGACTGTTTACACAGTTTATGATGTTTTTCAAATGCCTGGTGTGCAATGACGTTGGGACAAAAATGATTATCCACAGGATTATGTTTTGTCATCGTTTTGTTTTTATACGTTAAATTACCTATGATCCTGTTTTTGCTTACTAGGGGACTGTCAAAAGTTTTGCCCAAACCAATCGCTTAATTATTTCCTTTATCACTGGCGATGATAATCCCGGTGTTTTCTAATTGCGCGAGGCCACGCCGCATGCATTGGTACTGAATTGTCCAGAAAACTCCTGGGCCTTCTCCACCCTTGGAGGTTTCTTCTATTGTAATTGTTGATCTTTTTTCTTTTCTTTCCAATTGTTTGCAACACACTCTGAATTATCTGTGCCACACAAAGTGGCTTCTGTAGGCTTTGCGTTACAAACAAGCTTGCTGATTCTGTATCTTTATCTTCCATCTATTTTATTCCCCTTTCCCTCAGTCAAATTAAGTTTAGCCTAAATCTGCCTCCTTATATATTCTAAGTTTGGCCTAAAGGTTCGTCTGTACACAGTGAACTGTAACCTAACTGTATGTGTAAACAGGCTGTAACCTACCTTTGACCAATGACTGAGTTTTGGCCAATCAAAGGCAGCCAACAGTCCAAACCGTGCTCAAATAAGGCAAACGCTGACCTGTAACCAATCCAGCTGTTTCTGTGCCTCATTTCCCTTTTCTGTCCATAAATCTTCTTCAAGCAGCTGGCAGCACTGGGATCTCTGAACCTATTCTTGTTTGGGGGCTGCCCAATTCGCAAATCATTCTTTGCTCAAACTCTGTTAAAATGTAATTTGTCTATGTTTTTCTTTTAACACCTCCATCTTCCTCTATTTCCATGCCCTGCTTATCTGAGCCCCTAGCAGGACACTGGCTCTGCTCTTCTTCTGCACTTCAACAGAAAATGCTAGAATAAGAGCCCCAAATAGGTAGGGGCTGCACAAACCCTGCTCGAGGCTCCAAGGACTGTGCATGTCTCAGTGATTCACTCGTCACTCACCCTCATGACCCCAGCTTGCTTCTCTTTACATTATTCTGAGTATTCCAACCAGTAGTTCACACAAATGCACTTTCAGGATTTACTTAGTGTAACACAATAGCCAGGCATTTGTAAAATGTAGATGGGGGCCACCAAGGAGAAACTGTTACTGAAAGTTCAGCGCTTGTCCCCAAAGCTGTATCAAAAGAACAGGACAAGTGATTTGAAGAGCAGAAAAGAGAAGTTTATTTGCCAGCAAATGAGGAGGATGGTAGACTCTCATCTTAAAGTACCACCATCCTCTTTATAAGCAGAAATACAGAGCTTTTAAAGGAAGTTTTCAGGTTCAGGCTATTGCTGTTTAACTATAGCATCTCCAGTGAAGACAATCTTGTGACCTCTGCCCAGACAACTCTATTGAGCCATCTCTTGTGGTACAAAGAACAAAGGACACTCCCCTGCCCCTCTGATTACTGGCCTAGGGCAGAGACTCAGATTTTAATTCACAAAAAAGTAGGGGTGTGTTTTAAAGAGATAACTTGTAAAACATTTTACCCTTTTTCAGGCCTTTCCCTCTGTTACATATTCCCCATTGTCAATTTTATCCTTCCATATCTATGGGAGGAGTGGCGACATAGTCATTGAGCTACGTCTTGCTGAATTGGGTCAATGTTTTAGGTGGAAGGTTTATGCTTATTTATGCCATTGCAAAGCTTTGGCAAACTATTTACAAAAGTAAAATATGCAACAGATTACCAGGTGAAAAAGGGAATAAGCAACAACTACAACCATGAGGACTGACAAGGTGAAATAGAGGAGGATACCTGATAAGAGAGATTTTACCCCACTTGGTATCCAAGACACCAATAAGAGTGTGGGTCCTTACTGTTGCCTTGCACACAATGTCTGATGCAGGGCTGGGTAAGAAAGAAACATGGGAATTTTTTTTTTTAGACAGAATCTTGCTATGTTGCCCGGGCTAGAGTGAGTGCAGTAGCGTCAGCCTAGCTCACAGCAACCTCAAACTCCTGGGCTTAAGCGATCCTACTGCCTCAGCCTCCTGAGTAGCTGGGACTACAGGCATGCGCCACCATGCCCGGCTAATTTTTTTCTATATATATATATTTTTAGTTGGCCAGATGATTTCTATTTTTTAGTAAAGACAGGGTCTCACTATTGCTCAGGCTGGTCTCAAACTCCTGACCTCAAGCGATCCACCAGCCTCAGCCTCCCAGAGTGCTAGGATTACAGGCATGAGCCACCGCGCCTGGCAGAAACATGAGAGTTTTGAGTGCAGAGCTATTAGTTGCACCCTGTAGGTGATCCAAGAGACCAGCTTCTGCAAATTTGGAAATCATATACAGGAATATTTGCTCTGAACAAGGTTTAGGATGACAAACCCAGCAGCGAGACAGATCAGCAAAAGAGGTGATAACCTGGGGAAATCCTCACTAAGGAGTTGTCTCTCTGTCCTACAGACAGAACAAATAACCAAAGAAAGGTTAGGAAAAATATCAACATTTTCATTTTTCCTTCTTCTTAAACAGATACTTTAGATAGCCTAAAGGCTGCCCATCCACTGGGGGTTTGGGTCCTCTTCTTCCATGGGACACCTCTTTATTCTGGTTGATGGACCCAAGGCTTTTACTCCTGACAATTTCAACGAGGCATGAGTTGTTACAGGCATGTCATAGGGTCCCTTCCACTTCTCTGCTTTCACCTGGGGCAGGGACCTGAAAGAGGCAAACTCATGCATAGTGGTTAGTGTCTGAC
This sequence comes from Lemur catta, assembly GCF_020740605.2. NCBI lineage: Eukaryota > Metazoa > Chordata > Mammalia > Primates > Lemuridae > Lemur > Lemur catta. The sequence goes on along the minus strand of NC_059136.1, from coordinate 94,317,731 downwards.
CCACTCGTTTGACATATTGCTTTACTCTGCTTTCTTTACTCATGCTTATATTACCCTACTTACCTTGGGGTGCTAGCAAGGGTCTCTCATAAACTATTTCTTAGGGGCTTAATGTAAGCCTACTTCTAGGGGCTACCCTTATCTGAAGGAGGGCAAGTGGCAACACCCTATCCCACTTTAGATGGGTTTCTTGCATCCTGATGCATGCAATTTCCATTCTAGATGTAGGGCTTCGCTTGCTTGCTGGGTTACCTCTGATACAAAGGAGGGTCCATTATCACTCTGTAAGGAGAAAAGGAGCCCATGAACATCTTGACGACCTGCAGGATCATTGAGTCCACCATGTCTAGCTCCTTGGAGAAAAGGTTCACCAGGCTCCCACTGGGGCTCTGCTTGAAGAAGCTCCTGTGGGCAGCCATAGGACATTGTGCAACAGATCCAGGTGCAGATAGTGGGAATCAAAGATTTCCCCCACCCCGATTGACACCACCATAGAGTGGCCAAACATGGTGATACCTTGCGAAATGCCCAGAGCTTCGCCGACACTCAGGTGGACTTTAGTGTGTTCCTGGGTCCTGTTGACAATGGAGCTATCAGTCCAGAGACTGAGACAATAGTTAGAAGCCAGGGCAGCAACGTGGTCACACAAGAAGAGGAAGATACGCAGGAAGGAGATGAACAGTCCAATGGCCTTCATGAAGTTCCAGGACATGGACAGCTTGACCTTCTCTCTCTGAGCCTTGTCTGCCTCCATTAATGTCCAAGTCTCTTCTTTTTTGGCCCCAGCTTTCTGCAGCTCAGCCATGCTGTTGTGGTGCCTGCTGATGTCTCCACTGTAGGAAGAGGAACTGCTGAGCTGTGTCTGCAGCTGCCTGCCCACAGCATCCATTGCCAGCATGCCACCCTCCATCCGCTTGGCTTCTTTCCCTGGACTGCTGATGCCCATCATCTGGTCGTCCTCCAAGGCCTGTCCCTGCTCCGTGCTGGCATGTGCATGCAGGAACCTGGTGAAAGCCCTGTCACGGGCCAGCAGCTCCTGGTAGGAGCCCATCTTGGAGTGAGTTCCTTCAGAAGGATTCTGGTAACTTCAGATGCTCTCACCTCTGTTCGGGTAGGATAAGCCTCTACCTAGCTTGAAAAGGTATCTACTACTACAAGTTTAAAGGGTGGATCCCCACATGTTGGGTTCCCTGTGCAGCAGGTCACTTTTCTGTCTGTGGATTGTTCCTAGCACATAAATAGTTTGTTGCAAATAGGATCCTCTTAAATGAGGTCCCACCAAATCTATTAAGGCATCACACCTCTAATGTGTGCATTCATGTAGGTGCCTCATAAGAGGCTGAACCAAGGCTTCAGGTAAGAGAACAAATCCATGAGAATTCTGTCTCCATTTAGCTGTGTCATCCAAAATGTCAGAGCCCTAGTCTTTAGTTTTAAAGAGGATATAAATCTAGTCAGGGTATCAAGGCCACAAGATCACCTTCAGTGGCCTGATTTCTTTTTGCAACATAAGTGTCTCCGTTTTTTTTTTTGTGACAAGGACAGTGCATGATGGCCACCCACTTGTGCTCAGCCACGGCCTGTATCAGGGCCATCATTTCAGTGGCATGCTTAATGTCCTTATTTCCTACCATCAGGAATCCCCTTTCCTTCAAAATGGCACCATGAGCATCCACAACCATAAAAGCATATTTGGTGTCCGTGTAAATGTTTACTGTTTTTTCCTCTGGATAACTGAAGATCTCTGGTTAAAGCAATCAGCTCAGCTTCCTGGACTGAAGTCCCAGGTGGCAGTGCATTCCATGACTGCCACATATCCAGCCCTTCGTTGTCCAGAAAGCTGTTCCTGTTGGTGAAAAGATCGCAATCTGCCGCTGGCATCAGCTGATCTGACAGATCCATCCTGCTAGAATAGACAGCTTCTAGAACCTCTGAACACTCATGCTGTGAAGGCTCATTCTCTTCAGCTGGTAACAGGGTGGCAGGACTGAGAACAGACCCAGTCTTTAATAACAACTCACTAGTAGGCCGGGCACAGTGGCTCATGCCTGTAATCCTAGCACTCTGGGAGGCTGAGGTGGGAGGATCGCTTGAGCTCAGGGGTTTGAGATCAGCCTGAGCAAGAGTGAGACCTGTCCCTACTAAAAAAATAGAAAGAAATTAGCTGAACAACTAAAAATATATAGAAAAAATTAGCCGGGCATGGTGGCACATGCCTGTAGTCCCAGCTACTCGGGAGGCTGAGGCAGGAGGATCGCTAGAGTCCAGGAGTTTGAGGTTGCTGTGATCTAGGCTGACGCCACGGCACTATAGCCAGGGCAACAGAGTGAGACTCTGTCTAAAAAAAAAAAAAAAAAAACCCTCACAAGTAGCTTCTATTGCCTGGAGGCAAGGAGGCCACCCTCTAGCAGGATTGTCCAGTGGCTTTGACAAGCATGCCACTGGCTGTGGGATGTCTCCCAGTATCTATGCTAAGACTCGAAGGCATGTGCCTTGTTTTTAATGAACATATAATTTAAATTCTTTCTGCAAGTCAGGCAACCCCAAAGCAGGGGCAATCATGAGGCTCTGCTTTAGTTTATTTGGGTTTTTTTTTTTTTAAGGCATTTTGACAGTCTGTGGTCCAGATCAGGGGCTCCACATCTGTCCCTTTAAGGACCCTGGACAAGGGCTTTGCTATTAGTCCAAAGTCTAGGATCCAGATGTGACAGAACTCTGCCATTTCTAGAAACCCATGCAGTTGCCACGGGTTCCCTTGTTGATTTGGAATCCCAGATAAGTAACCTGCTGTTCGCAAATCTGTCCAATTTCAGGTTCCACAAGTCCCCCACTAAGTTCCCATCAAACAGGGCAGGAGAGCCCTCTGAAACCCATGAGGCAGCACAGTCCAGCAGTGCCATGAGGCTGCCCTAGTCCCAACTGCCTGCCATTCAAATGCGACTGAGTACCTTTCATAGTTATTTGCACAATATCATTAATGGCACGTAGATCCTGCATGAATCTATACTCATTAGTATGGGGAATTTAAATTCTTTCTGCATGTTCCAGGGTCCCATTGGCCTATATGGCCTTACTTTTTGGTAGCTTTCTTCTTGCAAATGCTGCAATGATGGGCAGGTCTGCTGAGGCCCGAACTTCAAACCAAACTGCTCTACAATGGCAGTCTCTTGTATGTTTCACCAGGCCCTGGTGTTCACCCAGCAGGATCTTGGTGGCATCCCTGGAGGTGAGCCTCTGCCACTTCTGAAACAGCTTCCAGTGCTCCCAGTGTTCACCCAGGTCTGCTGGATTCGTCGGGGGAAGCAGTGGTGGGAACGGCTCCAGCTCTGGCTGTGGCTCTCCGGGGTTTGCCTCCTGAGCCCGCTGAGGTGAGTTCCTCAGCCACTGCTTGCCTACAGCTGCCTCACCGCTGCCTGCCCCCCTCCCCACTGCCGCCTGCCTGGCTAGCAAAGAGCCATGCATGGCTAGTGCCAGAGGCCAGGGCCATAGCCAAAACAGGGGGTTCCAGACCACTTCTGTCCACATCACTTGCCACCAATCTAATCCCCACTGTCAATTTCAGCTGGGGGTCCTATGGGGAATATTTGGATTGGAGCCATTGATGAGACAGGGGGCCCCGGGTTCCCTCCTTCATCATCTAGTCCTGGACTTGAAAAGCCATTTTCTCTCCTGGGGGTTTCTTGTTACCTGGAGCCCTTGGCAATTTTAGGCAATGTTCTTTCCAATGTCCTTCCTTTTTACAAAAAGCACACTCATTGTACATTAACCAGGGGCAAGTTTTTCCACCCTTCCCTTTTGACTGTCGCCAAGGACTCTGTTGGCTGGCCTTGTACACAAGCCCCCTATCTGATATTGCTACAATGGAAATTGCCCTGCCCCAGCTAGGGGTGCCCTCTGGCCAAATTGCGTTCCCTGACAGGTCTTAGGAGAGATCATCCCCAGCCCTGAGTCATAAACCTAGTGGGCATGGACTGAAAAATTAGTTCCAGTCATGCCCTCCCTAGCCCCTCTCATGATGCCGAGCAGGGGCCCCATCAGTGTGATCTCAAGCATGGCGGCGCCCATGGTGCCTTCCTGTGGATTGCCCCAGCTGTGGTGGGTGTCATGGCTGCCCCCAGGGAGCCCAGTGGGCACCAGCACCTCCCCACTGCATCACACAGGTGTGCCGGTGGGGGAGGGAGTCAGGTGGTGGGTGTTCTCTCCCACCCTCCATTTCCCCTTCACTGAACACTGCTGGGTGGCAGGCCATGCACGTCAGTCCCTCCTTGTTCCAGTCCTGTGCCACGGTTCTGTGTGGCACTTTGCCTCAGCGGGCACCCAGTAGCTTACTTAGAATTGGCGTAGACCAGGGGAATCCGACTGTCCAAATAAAACAAAGCATCATGAAGGCCCACAGTGGTTGGGGCAGCAGGTAAAGAGCTCATGTGATCCAACCTGGTTGATTCCTCCCCAATTTTATCAACCAGGCTTTCAGCCTCTTTATTATGCAATTGCATGGAAGATTGTACATATGGGATCTCGTCCCATTTATCTGACTTTTGACAAAATAATTCTAGTTATAAGATAGTACAATAATTTCAGATTTCATTCAACAGCCACTTCTCCTCACACTCCAGCACATACACTGGATTACAATAACACCATTCTCTTTTAGACATGGACTTACAGTTGGTCATTCAGCCAAGATTCTGCCCAAGAACCTTACAGATGGAGCTTCCCCATGTTGAAACAAAACTCACAAACAACAAATACAGACAATGAGATGATAATGCCAAGGCCTTCCAACAAATGGGAACCAACCAAACAAGAACCAAATTCTCAAATGAGAACCAAAATCTCCTAATCCAAAGGGAAATTAATCCCCCAGGGTCCCTATTTCCACTCAACTGTGACTTCCACCCCCAAATGGTGCCTCCAAACAAATCCAGACAAAATGCCCTGCCACAGAGCAGGAAGGTCTGAAAACCTCCTGGATGGGTGGAATCAAGGGTCCCAGCGTGCATGATAGGGAACTTAAACAAATGGCCAACGTGTCTGGGCACTTCCCAAATCCATTTTCTACTCCTCAAAAAAAAAAAAAAAGTTCAGGTTGGCTGGAGCTGCATCTAATTTGGGGAGAAAGAGACAGGAGTTCACCAGAGCTAAACAGGCTCTGGCAGCTGCTGGGGTAGTCGTTTACTTTCTTACCTGAAAAGGCGATGCACCTACCCACAGCTTGATGAAGGGCGGCTCCTCACCTCTTCCAGCAGTCTCAGGGTGCCGTGACACTGGAGCACAAATGGGCCCACCCAGGGATGCCAAATTCTGTTACCAAAATTTGGCACTTGCTCCTAAGGCCACATCAGAAGTAGGAGGACAAGTGGTTTGAGGAGAAGAAAAGAGAAGTTTATTAATTTGCTGGCAAATGAGGGTGATGGTAGACTCATCTTAAAATACCCCTGTCCTCTCTATGAGCAGAAATACAGAGCTTTTAAAGGGAGTTTTCAGCTTTGGGCTATTACTGTTTAACTACAACATCTCTGGTGAAGACAATCTCATGGCTTTACCAAGACAATTCAGTGGAGCCATCTCCTGTGACACAGAGACAAAGGACACTCCCCTACCCCTATGCTTACTGGCCTCGGGCATGGATGCAGGTTTAATTCTCAAAAAAAGTGTGGGGGGGGGTGTTTTAAAAAGACAACTTGTAAAACATTTTACCCTTTTTTAAGGCCATTCCCTCTGTTACAAAACAACTTAAAAATTAAGTACAGTCCAGCTGGGCATGGTGCCTCATGTCTATAATCCCAGCACTTTGGGAGACCCAGGTAAGAGGATCGATCACTTGAGGTCAGGAGTTCAAGACCAGCCTGAGCAAGAACGAGACCTTCATCTCTACAAAAAATATAGAAAAATTATCCAGGTGTGGTAGGGCACACCTGTAGTTGTCCCAACTACTCAGGAGGCTGAGGCAAGAGGATCACTGGAGCCCAGGAGTTTGAGGTTGCTGTGAGCTATGATGATGCCACTGCACTGTAGCCCCAGCAACAGATCAAGAATGTCTCAAAAAAAAAAAAAAAAAAAAAGTTTAGTCCAAAAAGCCAGGTTTCTGATAGTGTTAATGACATAGTCTCACTTCCAGAGGAGGAGCTGGGGTTCCAGGGTGGCCACCTCAGCTCCCTGAAGTCCACAGTTCTGCCTGTCCAGAAGGGCAGCGAAGCCACATGCTAGAAATGGAGCCCATCTAAGCTGAAAACACACACCTGATTTTGAAGGTGTGGTACCAAAAATTTCTTATATTAATTATGCACTTAATGATAATATTTTGGATGTTTGGGGGTAAATATACAGTAGAGTTAATTTCACCTGCTTCTTTTCACCTTTTTAACACAAAAAATGACATGTATGGCTGGCATTGTATTTCTGTTGAACGTTGCTGCTCAAACAATGGCCTTATCCCCTGCCCAGCAAGTGCCTTCTCCAGGGACTTCCTTACTGCCTGGACCTGTCAGAGACAAAAGTTCTCTGACAGGGTCCCCCACCTCCCAAAGCCCCCCCACTCAACCCCACTCTTCATTCCAAGGTTGTCACCTCATTTACAGCCAATCAAGTGAACCGCAGGATTGGGCTCCTTCAGATGCAACACTGTCTTCCTGCTGCAGGAATGGTCTTCTTGTACCCTACAGTCAGCTTCACCATTCACTAATCCCCACGGTCCTACCATGAAGATTATAATGTCTCCTCCTCCATCATAACGCCACATCCATCTCAGGTCTTTTCCGAAGGAAATATAACATCCAGGATGAGTATTTATTGTTGAACAGTTAAGGGCCCCATCCTACTGACGCAGCCTATGCACGTCTCACATCTCCATGGAAGAGCCCCAGGGCTGGGGAACAGTCTTCTCCTGACATCGCAGGCTGTGACCTGCCCACCCCAGAGCTGAGGAGCAATGCCAACCTCAGGCATCAGGCATCTTGGCTGTGGTCTTGTCTAGATTTCTATCTAGTTAATATTCTTTGGGTGCCTATAAAGGAGGAAAATTAACTTCACATTCTGCCATTGCCCATGAAGTGTAGTCCTTTTACCATGACTTGTCCGTGGGATAAGACTTTCCCTGCCTTTTAAGGGGTTAGAAGGCCAGGTAAGTGGCGAGACACAGGGAGAGAGATGTCAAGCTCTTGGGATGCATCTACGTGGTGCTAGACAGCTGGTGTCCGCGAACAACCAAATGGTCCATTTCATTGTGAAGAGAAAATCAAAGAAGTCTCAGGGCCACCCCTCCCCAACTCCTTATGCAAAAGGAAAGGTAAAAGCCTCAGGCACCTGTGAAGAGCTGCCCCCCACCCCCATCCTTCATTCATTAAGGAAATTCCTTGCTAACCTCTCTCATAAGCAAGGACAAACAAATTACACGCATGTCTAGCACCTAAAAGGAAAGTTTGTTCAATTCCACACTAATAATGAATTACAAGTTTATCTTATAGATAACAGAACTGTCAGACAAATAAGACATAATTAGACATTCTTCCACCTACCCAGGGACATCTACATAATTGGTGCATCCTTCACTCCCTTATTTTATGTAAAATGTAGATTTCTTGGGCTTCACAAGAATGTAACCACTTTGTTTCATCAGCGCCACCCCCGGCTTTTTTCCCTTTCTCTGTAACCTTTAAAATGCTGAAGTTTCCAACCTCCTGTTTGGAAAAACAGCCACAGCTTGTCTGCAGTTCGTGTTTCCCCCAGGAGTGTCCTCAGAAGCTTGGCTTGATAAACCTCCATTGATTGAGATGTTTGCCTCAGTCATTTATTTGGGTTGACATCATCAACCCCCAAAATCTGATTAAATGTTTTAACTGACTTTTGACAAAGAAGAGGCTGTTTAGACCTGGTATAAAGACAGCTGTCGATTTATTAAAGTGGTGTAGTCATCTGTAAAGGCTGTAGGAAATTAGATTTATACGGCCCCCTGGGAGTGCCACCCCGTGTAGGGAGCTCCTGGTCACAGAGGTGTGAGGAAGCAGCCTGCAACACCCAAGCACAGGTGGCTGCTGACAATTGACCGTCTCCTCTCCAAGTGCCAAAAATGTTGTTTCCGGAACGCAGCACAGAGCAAACCATCTGCTAAGGTTCTGGGAGCGGCTGCAGTTGGTCGTACATGGAGAGCACAGCAAATTAGGCCTAGTTCCAGTTTGGCCACTGAACACACCAGAGGTTGCCCAACCCCCAGGCTTCTCAGAGCTCCAGGGAGACGTGGAAACCTCCAGGGAGGAACCTGAGGGACGGCTGCAGCATCAGAGAAGTCTTCTGCCCGGCTCTCCCTTGTGTCTTGGGGACACATTGCTTTGCTGTCTATTTTTAGTCACCAGAAGGCTGTAGCTTTTCCCCAAAAAGTGTTTCAAGGAATAGTCTCTGACACTCATGGTTAAGTGAGCAGACACGCCCCGAGGTGTTTAGACAAGGCAAGTTGGACAAGGATCATAGCATAGAGCAAGTGACTGATTTCCCAAAGGCTGGGAGACAGTGAGGCTTTTCAGATCTTTGCAAACCTTTACCCAGGTGTAAAGTTCGATTTTAAAATGCTCAAAAGTCAGGAGTGACCTTCGTCAACATAACCATGCCTCTCTAGGTCAGACCGGTGGGACATCTGGCCTCTCTCCCCAACCTGATCACACTGGTCTCAGGTCTCCCCACCCCCCTCCTCCAGCGTGTTCCTCAGCACTCTTCGTATGTGAGGCAAAACAAAAAGGATGGACGAGTGAGCCATAAAATACAAAAATACATGTATGCTGGAACCAAACGGCTTCCTCCTGGACTTTTCTGACTGTCGATTGGGGCAATGGGTTCCCTCCCTTCCTTTTCCCCTTTATTTCTGACCCTGCCCTGTTTTGCTAGCGCCCCGTGCACCTGTGTAGGCTGCCTGGTGAATAATCTAGTTTTGGTGTCACCTTCAAGTAATCAGCGCCTCTAAACTCTTTAACTTCTGAGTATCTCCTTAAGGTTCTATCTCCCATGAATGTATTTAAAGTGACAAAATCATTCACCCACACCTAACACTCCATTCTTTGTTTTCCATCACCCTGGGGCAACGCAAACATTCAGTCCATAATGTGGGCTAAAGGATGAAGTAACTGGTATAAGAGCATAAGTTAAAAATCAGAGGAACTGCAGCCCACTTCCTGTGGGCAACCATCCCCTGTCCTTGCCCTGATGTGACAGGTCACATTGGCTGCCATGCTTTCCTGTTACTGTATTCTGCGCACTGGACTGGCATGCAGTTGTGGAGCCCAGCTCTTCGTCCTGGAGACCTATTTGCAATTCACTCTCCGGATCAGTGAGCCACCCCTCGCCCACCATCGCAGCAAAAAGCAGTTTGAGTGGACAGTACTCCACCCGGGATAGTCAGCATGCAACATCCCCACGTGGATAAAAGCGCACTGGGTTTCCTTCCCTTCACGAGCTCCTCCCATCTGAGCTATGCTGAGAGGTTATTCCATGTAGCCTGGAGGCATTCAGACTCTGAGTCTGATTAGACACAGCAGGAATGGTTTGAAAGGTTTAAAACAGAATACATAGTTCCAGCTAGGTGTGGTGGCTTATGCCTGTAATCCTGGCACTTTGGGAGGCTGAGGCAGGCATGGTGGCGTGTGCCTGTAGTCCCAGCTACTCGGGAGGCTGAGGCAGGAGGATCGCTTGAGCCCAGGAGCTTGAGGTTGCAGTGAGCTGTGATGACACCACTGCCCTCTAGTCTGGGCAAGACCCTATCTCAAAAAAAAAAAAAAAAAAAAGAATTTGTAATTCCTTTTCCTCTATCAAAACAAAGCATTCCTTGCAAATTCCTTCATTTTTTTTTTTCTTTCTCTTTTCTCCACTTCAACTGCAATGATGCCCTAAAGCAAATTCTTCACATTCCCCCTCCCTGGTTCCTCCAGCAACAGGCAGTGACTCTCCACTGTTCGTGAAATGAAGTCTCAACTTCTTGCCACAGTATTGAAGACGACACAATCTACCCTCAACCACCTTTCATCTTTATTTTCTAAGTTATCCTTGACCCCTCCCCATGGCTGACCCATTTTTCAAAACTTCTTCTCTAGACATCACAGTCCCCTACACACACACACACACACACACACGCAAATAGCTGCATGTACCCCATCCCTGCACACCAACATTCATGCAGAAACATGTACAAACACCGTTACACAAAATATACTCCTACATACACATCCTACATACACACCCCTGAACACATGCACACTTTCCACACACAAACATCCTACACCACGTTCACACCCTGCACACATATATCCGTGTGCATATATATCACTATACACACACTCCTCTGCGTACACACACCTCTGCACACATACCTATATTACAGAAAAACCATACTCCTACACATATACAAATACCATTCATACACCTCTACACACTTACTCTATACACACACTCCTGTACACCCACGTACACCCCGCACACATGTACAAATAGGCCAATATCTGTTTGCATAAGGATGAAAAGTGGAAGAAACTAGGGCCAGATTTTATCATTTAACAGCTCCAGTGACAGGACTAAGTAAAATTTTCTTTCTTTATTAAATTGTTTCTTTTTTTAAAAAAATAATGTGGTTTGGCGATAAATGTACAACTGACAAGAAAAAGATCATTTGAGGTAATGTAATCGGGAAGTTTTTGTGCGTTGGAGACATTTTAGGCTCCCTGAATAAGACAGTGTAAACAACTGGATTAAAAACAGAGGAAGCTGGGTGCGGGGGTGTGTGCCTGGAGTCCATGCTACTCCTGAGGCTGAGGTTGGAGGATCACTTCAGCCCAGGAGTTCAAGACCAGACTGGGAAACATGGCAAGACCCTATCTCTAAAAAAAAATGAAATAAAAGAGAAAAAAAGAAGACTCCTCCATGTGTTCTTCATTTTGTTTTGTTTTTTAAAGGATGATGGAAATTGGACGCATGGAATTTGTTTTGCTTTACCACAACGAGAAAGTGTTGCCATACTTTTTTCTGTGAAGCTGCTCTTTTTATTATCATATTATAATTATTATTAGACCACTGGTGAGTTTTTGTACCACATGACTTTTGTATGGCTCCAGGGCTAAAGAGGCTTTTTCGTTAAGCAAGTGCTACCCCAGCTTTGCAGAGCAATGGTAAAACGCAGAGATTCAGCCAAGAGACATCTTCCTCACACCATTTATTATCATCAGCTTGAGAAAGGGGAACTTCCAGGGCTTTCGAGAGCTCTGGTACAAGGCGTCACCTGATGCTCCTTAGACTTTCTGGGTTATCAGTCAGTGTCTTCATGTCTACAGTTCAGTTCTTGAACTTCAAAAGGAATTACACCAGATGCCTTTATATTAGGACAAATATAGCTGGTTATCCTCAAATCTACGTGTTTAATATTTATGAGGACAAACGTACCGTGCACAATAAAGCCATTTCCGATGTGTCAAGTGTTATAGTGAGTCATGGGTCTGTCTAACCAGATAAATGTAACAGGACATCCTGTAGTTGCTGTGCAGTTTTTTTTCCAATGTTTCCAAATTTTAAGCAAATACTAAAACTAAGTATAGTTGCAATTTTACAAGAAAAGAAAGAATTTTAAAGACACTATTGGATCACCACTATTTCTGATAACATCCCTGCAAAATAAATTTTTGTTTTAGAGCACAAAGCCTCTTTCTATTGATTTTTATTCATTCGTACTCTCCTATCACTCCCACTCTTGACATGTGTTTGATTGTGGCTGTTACTTTTTGCTTTTAATGGGAAAATAGGAACTTCTCTAGAAGGCTAAAGGTTATATAATTTTGTTTTGGTAATTGCTATTTTGTTTTGGTAAATGCTATTTTATTCAGAGTTCTCTTATCTACTGTAAAATGATTTTCTATTTCTTCCCAGTAGAATGGTGAGGGAGTCATCAGATAAATAGACAGCAGCTTACTGAGTCACCAGTTAAGACAGTTGAGGATTTGCAAGAATAGGACAAAAGTCAGCTAATACACGTAGAACGGATGAACAAAGAACAAATTACTAAGTTATTATTTAGGTTCTACTGAAAGAGTAAAATTTGTGGTTTCTTTAGCTACTAATGACAGAGACTGTTAATAAACACTAGCAAATTAAATTGCATGTGGTTTTCACAAATGTTCTCAAATTTCTTAAGCATTGTATTTCATACCAGATACTTATAATCACCATTCTAACCCAAAGGATAAACACGTAATCAGTTAAACTTGATTAAACATTTCACTGTAGATTTTAGTAGGTTCATACAAAGGTAATACATGACCCTGAGAAATATTTTTCCCTACCATTTACTGGCTGCGTGACATTGAGCAAGTTACTTCTCCCTGAGCTTTACTTCCTCATTTGCAAGCTAGGGATGAACAATGCTGACTGCAAATCATTGCTGTGAGAAGAAAATGCAACAATATAGAGCAAGGAGCCTGCTTGGCACATAACGGAAAGGAAGCACACGTCGGGTGGGAGAAGGACTCCGAGCTGCAGAGTGAAGAAGCCTGTGTTCCGTCCTGGACCCACTCATTTGCTAGTTGAACGACGTCAGACAAGGTTTCCCCTTTTCTGCGCCTCAATTTCCTTACAAGTGAGATGAAACAAAAACGAGCAGATGGAGCAGCCAGTGCACTCCTGGGCCACGGACACACACATATGTATAAGGACATAGGGAGAAGTAACTTGCTCCTGCTCTTTCCTGGCTCTCTGGTTCTTTAGCTGTGACATTAAGAAAGTAATGTTATTACCATATGTAGATCATTTCAGTCTGTAGAAATGGCAACATAGATCCTAGTTTTATACAGATGAAGTTTACATTAAAAATGGTGACGGTTTTGTGTGGCAAAGGCCACACATGTATGGAAAGGGTCAATACTAGTTACAGCTCTCATTTTCATCCTAACGCTAATGCTACAGCTGGTTTATCAACCAATTCGGTGTCACTCGTGACAGCCAGGCCACTGTCTGTTGACTGGGGCAGTGCCAGGCCTGCCAGATGTATACATTAATGGAAAAGCTGAAAACAGAATCTGGTTTTCAGAAAACTCGTTGCATCTTCAAATTTCTCTACTTCTTGACAGAAGAGTTTTGCTAATGACCGTCTTGGACTTAAAGCTGCTGCTTGGCAAAGCCAGCCTGAATCTAGTGGAGCCTTTTCAGGGGCTCCCACTTCTTATTCCTCTTCCCAAACTCATGTCACACATATGTCATAACACACGTATGCATATGTGTGTATATATATGCGTATACACAGACCATATGGCCTCTTCAACTTCTTTTAATAAATTTTCCTAAAATTTGAATTTTTCCCCTCAATTTGTCTGTAGCCTAAGGTATTTGATTAGTACAGCTTACTTGATTAGTTCTCAATCATTTCCTGAGTGCATCTCCCTGGAACACCTTCCTCATAGGGTTGAGACCTGGGTACTACAAAAGAATAAGTAAAAATTGAAAAAACGATCTCTTACAACTCTATCAGGAATGTGCCTCGTTCAGCCATATACTTTAGCGGTATTCTAAACTTCCAGGTTCAGATCACAAAATGTTCTTACTCAAAGAACTTTAGAAGGTTTCGTGTTGGTTTTCTAGTCATTGTAAGGGTTTCTTTCTTTCATTTAGCTGAGACATCTAGTTGGACTGGTTTATAAAGGTTAGTGCAGGTTTAAGCTCCTTAATACTGGTCATCTTCTTACCGCATCTTTTGCATGCAGATGCCCCTCAAATGTCTTTCCTTATTGAAAAAAAAGTGGCTTCTAAATTGGCCTAAGTAAAAATACTGCTCATCTCATTGCTGCAGGCCACAATAAATTATTTTCTTAGGTAAAACGCCCTGAACTGGCAATGAAAGTCCTCGTACTCAGACTTGCTGCAAGAAGCGTAGCGTCGGAGACCTGGAAGTTTCTGCACATGCCAACCCGACCAGCCCCTACATTTAACAATTAGCAAACCGAGGTTTCACAGCTAATGAATGGTGGCACTAGGACGGGCACTGAGTTCTTGTAATTCTTATACAATGTTCTTTCACTCAAAGAAAGTTGATTTTCATAGCCAGCTGACACCCCAGAGTACTTAGGCTTTAATGATGCATAAACACATAAAATTATTTTGTTTATAAAATTCATTTTTAATACATTGAAAAGGTCATTCACCTAACAGACATTCACTGAGCATCTTTATGTGTCTGGTGCTGTGCTAGGCACAGGAATATAAAGCTAGGCAAGGCACTGTCCTCTCCTGCATGTGCCTGTGAAGCTCTGACCTGAGATGCGGCCACGTGCCACCTGCACCTGAGGCAGAGAAGGAGCAGATGAGGTTGAGTCATCCTGAATAACGTCACACAGGCCCATGGGAAGCACCTGGTTCTGGCTCAGGAGACCACTTAATAGCCATGTGACCCTGGCAAAGTCTCTTATTTTCATCTGTGAGAGGAGGGTCAGAGTAGGCATGCTGGCTTTGAGGATGGGACGACACACATGTAAAGCCCCTTGAACATGTCTGTCACACAATACATGTTAGTTACCTTCTTCCTCGTTAAAAAACTGGGGTGGAAATCATAGCCGCCCTTTCCACCTTATATTAATAGATTTCTTGTCAAGGGTTATGAAATAACTCATTCTAAAATAATTTATAGAGCATTGTTGTTTCTTTTACCCCAATATTATCACAACTACCATCTTACACCCTGTTTCTTTCCAGCTCAAGTATTCCAGCCACTTAAACAAAATCCACCCGTGTGGGGCCCAACCACCCTCAGAAACTCGCCAAGACCAGAGTAAGTGAGAGACAGGAGTTTAGATCAAGTCCGAAGTTGTATTTTTGCACCTCTGACTCCATCTCTATTGGTCCAAAATTACTTTTTCATTCACTAAGCTTCAAGACAGGTTACATGGTAATTCCATTTCATTCTAATTTTGTTAAGACTTTGCTTTTAGGCCAGGTGCGGTGGCTCACGCCTGTAATCCTAGCTCTCTGGGAGGCCGAGGCAGGTGGATCGCTCAAGGTCAGGAGTTCGAGATGAGCCTGAGTAAGAGCGAGATCCCGTCTCTATTAAAAAAAAAGTAGAAATTATCTGGCCAACTAAAATATATATAGAAAAAATTAGCCGGGCATGGTGGCGCATGCCTGTAGTCCCAGCTACTTGGGAGACTGAGGCAGGAGGATCACTTAAGCCCAGGAGTTTGAGGTTGCTGTGAGCTAGGCTGACACCACGGCACTCACTCTAGCCCGGGCAACAAAGCGAGACCCTGTCTCAAAAAAAAAAAAAAAAAAAAAGACTTTGTTTTTGTTTCATTTTTCAAAGAGTATATTGAAAGATTGGCCTATATTTATAATAAAGATACTGTTAGCATTAAGGACAATACTTTTGTAGTATGTTGAGCCATGTACATTTGCCAATATTCACCATTTTCGACCTGTAAAAATGGCAGTGGTGGTGCCTGCCCTGTGCTGAAGGAGCTGAGTCCCTAAGGTTCATAACCGAATCTCTGAATCTCAGTCCTCGCACGTGGCAGGGAAGCCGACAGTGCCTCATCCAATCAGTGAAGGTTTTAAGAGAAAAGGACTGCAGTTCCACGGGGAAGAGGGAATTTGGTCAGCACACTGCCTTTGAACTTGGGCTGCAGCACCTACTCTTCCCCGGGTCTCCAGTCTGCGGGCCCGCCATGCAGTCTCTGCACTCACTGGGCAGGAGCCCAGTCTTTAAGATAAATCCCGTCTCTTCCTTTCTCAGCTGGCTAGCTAGCTGCTCCCACTCATTCTGTTTCTCTGGAAAACCTTACCAAGACAAAGTTGTATTTGTCAAGTAGGAGAGACCATATTTTATTTAACTGTTTTGTCACTTGATTTATATAGACTTAGACACATGGTATTTGGACCTCCATTTGGTCCAGTGAATACTAGGGCTAAGTCTGAGTATTTCCCAGTTTCCTGGGTTGTGAAACACAGAGGGCCTATGTGTGAGCGCTCGAGGGCAGCCAGCACTGCCCTAAGTGCCCCTTGTTATAGGATGGCCAAACCTTGACATGACAGCTGCAGAGCGGAAGGAGATGAGGAGAGGCAGTGTGGCGGCACCAGGGAAAGGCCACAGGCTTGCCCAGCTACACCTAAAGTCACTCGCCGGCTGTGAGTGGGTTGGAAAACTTTCTTAACCCCTCTGCAGCTCGGTTTCATGGACAGTCAGACAGGGTTAACAGCATGTGCCTCAAAGAGTGCTGTAAGAATGTGTGTGTGTGTGTGTGTGTGTGTGTGTGTGTGTGTACACATATATATAACGCACGGAAGTGGCTGGCCCAGCCCCCGAAGCAGATTGGAGACTCAGTCACCATTAGCAGGTTTTCTCCCACAAACCAAAGCAAAATGTCGCCTGTCCAGGTGCCGACACAGCAGCAGGATGCCTTTAAACCACACCACTCTTCATGTAGCAAACTCACTCTGAGGAGCTTTCGCTCATGTGCACCGCACTTAGCGCCTAGGGTGATGAGAACGACAAACAAAACAAAGCAACAGAAGAAACAGGCCTAGATCCTCTTTCAGGAGTTCACTGTCCGGTATAAGAGCTTCAGAGAGATAAATAGCAACATTAGAATAAAGGTATAAAGTGACAAGTGCCAACGAGAGCTCAGGGTCTTTCCACAGGATTTCAAGGGAGGAAGAGATGTGCTGTATCTGGAGGAGGCATCTTTACGGCTGGCATTTGCCTGGTCTTGAAGACTTGGCCCTGTGGAGACAGAGTTCAGGGGAGGCATGTGAGTGAAAACAGAAGACATGAAGGGCTGAATGTGGCAGCTCACACCAGTAATCATAGCACTTTGGGAGGCCAAGGCAGGAGGATAGTTTGAACCTAAGAGTTCGAGACCACCCTGAGCAAGAGCAAGAACCTGTCTCTACAAAAAATAGAAAAGTTAGCTGGGCATGATGGTGCCTGTTGTCCCAGCTACTTGGGAGGGTGAGGCAGGAGCATCACTTGAACCCAGGAGTTTGAGGCTGTAGTGAGCTAGGATGATGCCACTGCACTCTAGCTGGAGTGACAGAGCAAGACCTATCTCAAAAAAAAAAAAAAAAAAAGACATAAAGGCATCTGTCAGCATGGCCTGAGCCACCCCAAATACCCTCAACACTGTGTGTACTCACTGTATTGGCCAGCGTTCTACACCAGCTCCTCCACCTCCTGCCATCCCCACCTTATCCCTGGAACCGGAACCCTGGGTCCCTTGGCTGTCTTCACAGCCCTTGTGTGAGCCCGATGTGACTCATTGGATAGGTGAGCAAACAGTCGAATTCAGTATAGCTCATCCAGCAATCACGGGTATGGAAAGCACCTCTTCGTCATCCTCAGGCCAAGTAAATGAGCAACTCGGGTTCAAAATCCTATAGTTCAGTCAAGACTCTCCTGTTGGGTGGTAAGGAAAATGAACATAGTCTTAAATTCTCACTTTATGAATTCAACTTTTTCCGCTTGCAACTCTGAATCCTGCCTACATCAGATCTGAAGAATCCCTAAGTAAGAGCTAAACCCTATGTCACAGGACAGTCGTGCATTTAGGAGAGTGGTATTCTCAGAGCTTAACGACAATGAATCAAGGTAAACAGGACTTCCCAGGAACAGCCACCAATAAACTATTTAGATAAACAAAAAGACACACCCAGAAGCAAAGAAAACCATAAACCACCCTCAGATGAACTCTTCTTTTTAGAGGGCGGTCGAGATTTTACTGAGTGACCTGGAGGAATGCTCTGCATTTTCTGGGCTTTTCTGGAGGTGGAAGGAAGGAATGGAAAGTGAGGATGATGAAGCTGTAGAGGTCTGCCTAGCACTGGGGTTGAGCACGCGCTGTCACTAGCTTGTTGGTCTGACACACGCTGGGAAGACAAGCCGATGAGGGTCACACTGGAGCACAGCAACACGTCTGCACGCTAATTAGAATCCAAATACTTCCCAGCTTACAGCAACAGTGGCCGTGTACAAGACGGGGTAAGAACCAAATCACCTTACCAGGCTGGCTCTGCAGAGAACTGGGGGAGATTTGGTTGATGCCGCCTATCAGGTCCCCGAACAGAAACAGCATTTGAGGCTACAGTCACTCAAAGGCAATGTAGACTGAGACACTGGACGTCTTTGATGGTCACCAAACCAAACACGCCCAACACTAAAACAGTACAACAGTGGCCGGGCAGACACAGAATGTTACCAGAAGATAACATCCATTATCAACATTACATGAGCATCCTCATCTGGCTGCATCTTCACCCAACAGCTGCTACCAAACCGCTTTTGTAGGATTGAGTGTGGCACCCCCTCTTGCTCCTGGCACACGGGAGGTGCTGAGTGAATGGAAACAAGGGCTGACTTGGAGCGTCAGTGGATAAATGGGAAGTGATGGCCTTGGCTGACCCAAAGGGCCCATGATAGCTCATCATGTAAGGTTACTATGGAAAGGTCCCTTCCACATGGAGTGATGTGAAGCTCAGGGGCAGAGGCTGGGTTTGTTCTCAGCCTGCGAAAGGGGTGCAGACATCCATGCGCACTACTTTCATGCTCATGATTTAAACTACTTTGCTGTCATGTCTATGACAGTGGCCAAGGCAGCAGCACAGTTCCAGGGGCCTCAGACATGATGCCCTGCTAGCACCATGCAGCAGTGGAGTGTGACATTCCTGCCCACCACTGGGATGATGCAGCTACAAGATAATTTATGAACACCAGGCATTTCTGAATTCAGTTTAGGGTGATGATGAAACAACGTCTGCTCAGTGGCTCTTAGAGGTCTCTATTAACATGAATGGCTGGGTTTTCTGTTTGACAGCTGCCTCAGATGTATCTGTCAGTGTCCCCATCACTTGGGTACATGAGTTAGGACAAACACACACTTAGCCCCTTCACGGAGACCCACAGAGACATCACTGTGCTATTTGGAGCCTTGTGAGACTGGGTTCAACTCAAAAAGTTGCCAAATATATTTGACCATAAATATTTTTCCATGTAATACCTATTAATATTGGATTTTAAGAAACTCTGCCTTGTGACAACTTACACATAAATCATATGTTGTGAAAGTAATAAAGATTTTTCTGAAGCCTAAAAGAATTCCAAAAGAAGATTTTCCTCTTCTCTTTATTGATTCCTTGGTATCTATAATTATTTGTGCTCAAGTCACCTGTTTTCCCTGGTAACACAAGTTTAATTTTCTCAATCCTTACCACTCTACTTGCACATAAGCACAGATATTAATATATGCTACTCTCTTAGAGACAGAGGTCCTGGGCGGGTGGGGCAGGGTGGGGAGGAAGTGGACATCATTCAGACAGGCTGTCTCCAGGCTGGGGGCATGGTAGAGCAATCTCGGAGAGTAGAAGTGAACCTCTGCCATGTGCAGTAGAGAAGAGACTGAGGGAGAATGGATAGGAGAGAGGGACCAGCAGCTGGGAGGCCTCTGCTGAGGTCAGGCAGGCCCTGAGCTGGAAGAAGCCTGCGAGCCCGGTCCTGAGGCTTCTCCCAACAGCTGGAGGAGCAGAATCTAACCCGCTGGGTGAGCCCAGACACTCACACTCATGTCACCGAGATACATAACCAACTCAGGTGGCCTTTGCTTTCTGGATGGTGAGGAGGAGAGCTTAAGAGAAGAGGGAATAGAAAATGTAATGGAAGGGCCTGGAAGCACTGCAGCTGAGCACCTGCTGGTTCACACCCCGTGGGCGTCCACACCCCGCCCGCTTGGCAGGTGCCTTGCCTAGTTTTAGGGTGGCGTCGATGGCCTGTGTGTTCCCGTGGAGACTGGCCTGCTGCATCCCTTTCCCCTTGTTAACAGACTTGTTTGTTGCCGTGAACATTCTAAGTGATTAGCAGGGCGGTATCTCACAGAGGGAATTAAGTTATACAGCCAGCTTTCGAGATCGATGTCTACATGATGCACTGTGGAGTTTGTCCCTGGGGGAGGTCTCTTTCTGCAGCCCTTTCCTACCCAGTGCTCCCTGTGTCTCCAGCCCCTGCCTCTGGAATACACCGATTTACTTCCCTCAACATCCACCTTCCTTCATGGTGTCCTGGGTGCCACGACTCCTCAGCCCCTGCCTTCATCCAAACTGCTGTTCTCCCAATGCTAACAGACCTTAACAAAGTTCTGGTTAAACTATGTCATGATACTGCTCTACAAACTAAGTGGTTTTTATGCTTTTCTCCTTGATTCTTGCCACCTATTTTTCCAAATTCCTTCTACCTCTCTTGACTGACACAATCCAATTCCTGAAAGTTCTTTTTATTTGAGAGTCATAGGATGTACCACGTGGCAACAACCATCATAGTAATATTGATTCAGGGAAGAATCATCACTCATCTCAGGAAATTCCCAGAAAAAAAAAATCATCAAGGGATGCTAATACTGGTGGTTAAAAGTCTGATGAAAAACAGGAAACTTACAGTATCAAAATACCTCCCTACAAGATATTGATTATTTATAAGAGGAAAAATAATGCCTTTAGGGTGGAGAAACCAGGCAGAAACCCCCTTAACCAAGTGATGAAAATTAACCTCACTAGTAAGGGGGGAAATGGACCCCCGGATATGCTGCACTGAGAACACAACAGCACTTCATGTCAGCAGCACTCCTGCCAAAACGTCAAAATCTGAATCTCATTATAAGGAAATACCACCTAAGACCAAACTGAAAGAATTCTATAAAATAACTGACCTGTATTCTTTAAAAAAAAATCAATATCATGAAACACAAATACTGCAGAACTGTTCTAAGTTAAAGGAGGACTGAAGAAACAAAATTACATGCAAAGCATGATCTGGCTTTTTTTTTTCTGTAAAGTATATTATTATTTATAATATTAGGACAATTGCCAGTACTTGAATATGCTCTATAGATTCATTAATAGGGTTGTATCAGTATTAGTTTCCTGATAAGAAAGTGTCTCCATTTTAGGCGATACATACTGAGCAGTATGGGTGATCGAGAGTAAAGGACCATCATGTCTGTAAGACTGTCAAACAGCAGTGTAAAAAATTCACAGATTACTGGGGAGAGAGAGTGAGCACTTGTGAGCACAAATGTGGTTCAGTGTTAACAGGCGTGGAATCTGGCTGAAGGATGTATGGTGATTCTTTGTGCTATTTTTGGAACTTTCCTGTCAGTGTAAAATTATGTCAACATGAAAAACTAAAAAGATGAGTTCCTAGATACCATAAGGGCATCTCGAAAACAGGTTTGGCACTTCCAGAATTAAAACTGGGGACCGGGCAGATACTAGGGTCTTGAGGCCAGCTTGATTAGAGGGCTGGGCATCCCGGCTGAAGGCACAAGGCAGGGAAGGAGGGAGAGGTGACACTGGGGGCCCCCCTCAGAGGCAGAGATGAAGTCACAGTGCTTCTCCTTCTTACCTCTGGACATTCCTGGATAGAGCCTGGAAACCCCTAATCTGACTGTACCGGGCGATCGTGAATGCCTAGTTTACTATTTTGGTCTAATTATCATGTAGCACCATTCTGTGTATGTTGAATGATAGATTAACTTTGTTGTAAGTTTTATAAGATTCAAGCTCTGGTTATGTTATTGGTGTTATTACTATTACCATGTGACTCCGTGTTAATAACTTATTGTTCAGGCAGCTTGTTCCTTTCTTTATAACGTAGAAGAATTGAGGACTCGGCCACTAGGATTCAGACCTGTTCACTTGGGAACACTGTGGTGTTTCTGTGGGATTTCAGACCAAGAAAGCCAAGCCGTGTGGAAGGCTTTGTAATCCAAGGGCACAAGCTTTGATGTCAGTCAGATAGGAAGTAAAAATCCAGCACGTCCACTTCAGTGAGGTGGGCTTGGCAAGTCATTTCCCCGCTTCGAGGCTGTTTTCTTATCTATAAAGTGTAAGAAATAAAATGCTTGTGAGGACTGATGAGGAGAATTTAACATAAAACCAGCTGCCCAGTTGCTGGCTGGAGGTGGTTGTGAGAAGAGCCTCAGAAATTCCAACTTCTTCCCTGGCTGAGGCAACATCCTATTTGTTTCCCTTTGTAAACTGCTGTTTCTTCCCTCCAGCAAGGTGGCTCCTCCACTCTCTGGAACACTTACATAGTTTTCCAAAAGCTAGTTGTTTTTATGTCAATTGTGCCTGGATTGCAAATAGGGAATTTAATGAAATACAAACTTAAAGACTATGAGTGAGGAAGTTGTTCCTATGTAAAACTAAGTTGAATATTTGGAAAGAGTCACAAGTAAAATGGTAAAAGCAAATAATTCTACTGAATTAGGTGTGGACGAAGCAGCAGTAAAAGATAAGATTACACAGGAAAATGGCTTTGCAGGCCCTTCCTCTGCTTCAGCAAAGCTGTAACGGAAATCGGAGATGAGGTCTCCTGGGTGTAGCTTAGCAGAGAAAAATGACAACAGAATGCTAAGCAGATCTA
Source organism: Lemur catta (assembly GCF_020740605.2). NCBI lineage: Eukaryota > Metazoa > Chordata > Mammalia > Primates > Lemuridae > Lemur > Lemur catta. Next base: position 94,295,320 of record NC_059136.1, on the reverse strand, counting down.
TGCCCAGAGGGAATGCCTTGGCTTTACATGAGCGATAGGCACCAAATGAAAGCACCTGATGTTAAAGGTCAAGTAAAATGTTTAAGGCACATTTATATCATTTTTAGGATTTCCCCACTTCCGACAACTGTTTTGATTCATCAATCAATTCCAGGTACTTTACATGAGAGGGCTTCTATTGTATTCTACTTTATTAGGAACAGTGGCGAAACCCATTTGTTTGGTAAATATGCCCCACATTCTCCCAGGATGTTTGGTTGAGGCTCTCTACCAGTGGTTCCCAATCTAGGCAGCTCATTGGAAACACCTGGCAAGTTCTAACGTCTCTGATGATTGGGTTCCCTGCCCCCTAGAGACTTGAACTGGTCTAGGTAGGGCCTGGGCATAGGGCTAGTTTAGCAGCTCAGGTGAATCTGATGTGCCAGTCGGGTTGAGCATCTCTGCTCTGTGTTATTTGCCACCTGGGCCTTACATCTGTGGCCACATTTGTAAGAGTCAGACGGAGAATCTTAGTGGCTACTCAGCTTCTCCTGGGAACGCCCACCAGGGGGCTTGTGCAAACAACCTGTAAGAGTCCCTGAGTTGGGCTAAAGGGTCTGAACCCCGGGAGGTTGGCTTCTAGAAAAGCAGAAAGGGCACCAGGGACAGTCCACACAGTGGCAGTGGGATAGGCTGCAGACCAGAGGATTTGGTGGACTGACATGGAAGGCTGAGCCGAGAATGACCAGTCCCAGCCGGCGATGATGATGATCTGTGTTAAAGGAGAATTTCCTTGAGGTCAGACATTTCATTTTCCTACCAGTGGACAATGGGATGTTCTTAATTATGGTCAATTCTCATTATTCGAGGTAGTTATGTTCTACAAAGTTACTGTGAATACCAAAGTAGCTAATACTGAACCATTGCTCTTAGGGGAAAATACAGGGTTAGGTTCCTGTGAGTCTCTCTGGCTACAACATTTTCATCAACTGATTTATACATAACCTTGTTTTATGTATGTTTCTGTTTAACAGCAACTTATTTAATATACTGCTGATTCCTTAACACTGAGCTCACAGCCAACAGCACTGTAAGTCATGCCTGAAAGAAGCTTATCTAACACACATATTTTCTCCATAAGGCACATCACAATCTCCTGTGCTTAGGAGCACCAGACAGCACGTTGGCACTATGCTTGGGGGCCATTATAAACAGTGAAATCACCAAGAAAAAGCACAAAAATGCAGAAATACAAACAGACTGCAAAAAGGACTCTCCTTTACAGTATAAGTGAGAGCTGAAGCAAGAAGACAGTTGCCTGTCTAGAGCTTGTTCCACCTCAGCCGGGAAGAAGTGCTTTGGGTGGTGCAAAATTTTCACTGCTCTGTGATGCATGTGCCTGCAAAAGACTGGGAAAGCACCTCGAGAATTGATCTTGAGGTCACAAATAAATTTTAGCAAGTAGGTGAATTCACAAATATAGTATCTGTGAGACTGAAGATACATTGTACATAGTTAATGAATTTCCACTACTTCCTTCTTCTGTCCTGCTGGTCACATTCCTTTTTTTCTTCAAAGGTCTGCCTACCCTATCAAGGGAGGCTTTGTTGATTTGCAACCTGCCTCTGAACACAGTATTCTGTGCTCACTTTGCAGAACCCTGTTTGAGATAAATCAGCCAATCAATCAATTACCTAATCAACCAATACTAATGAAGTATTTTAAAGCACCTAACAGAACTTTTGGAGGGTATAGTGAGAAATAAATAAATATAAAAAGCAATGCCTTCCAAAAAGGAGTTTACTATTCACCAGTAATTGAGAAGAGAAATCTAACATGTGAAACAAAGGCAAATTCTGCCAAACAGTACCTAGGTCTAGTTTAAATGATTGTAGCACACTTTAAGTGTTGTAGATTTCCAGAAGAGGCTACCCATGGGGGCTTTGAATGAAACTTTCCCGAGAAATATAATAGAAATTTCACAGGACTTTAAGGAAGACAGGAGATGGAGAACGGGTGGAGGAAGTATTCAGGATACATGAATACAGCCCGAGGAATGGGAATAAGCATATTATTATTATTATTATTTGGTTTTTGTTTTTTCTAAATAAGAATAAAGAGATGGACTTAGCCAGGATGCTTGTGTATGAGGAGTCAGAAGTGGCGGAGCTGGATGCAAGCTCAGGTCGGCCTGAGGATGCTTTGTTCCTTACTCCAAGAAACATCTTATCAAAAACACTGACGGGACATTCCAGGTGAATTAACCACCACCAAACATTTTGCATACTATTATTTGCCACATGCCTTTAGCCAGGATCTTAATCAAGGACTCCTTGGTAATAGTAGATAATTTAGGGCAATATATTCAAGAGGTCATTCTGAAGAAGAGTCCTGGAAATGGGCCCTCAGGTAGTGAATTACTCCATAGGATTCTTAGTAGATTTCAATCACAGACAGCTTTCCAAGGCTAACCCACCCCCTCCTCTTCAGCAGCAAATTGCATACCAGTGAATGTCACAGGTATAAACCACCCTACTTGTTTTCTTTTAAGGAATTAGTTCGTAAACTTTAGAACTCCTTTACTGGTAACAAATGACGGTTGTATCAGATTGCGTTACAAGGTGGCAGCTTTGACCTGTTGCACTGTAGCTGGGGCCAGACTCTTCAGAAATGAAAGAAAGCAAGTGCTTAGGGCAGTGCCTGGTGCCCCTCAGGCCTATGTAAATGTTTGCCAAGTCTCCTACAGTGCCCCATTTGTTTCTTTGTAAATTCTACAAGGCAGTGCAATGCTGGGAATCCCAGGGAACATAATCTGGTTTAGAACAAGTGGGCATCCAGGGTGACTGTGACTAACCTCACATCTTGGATTTGTAAGTGTGATTTATTGGGTTGGAACATGAGCTTGAACATGCAGTCAGTCATTCTTTCAGCAAACACTGGTTAGGCACCTGCTATGGGCCAAGCACCGGGCTACAGGCAGGGACGCAGCTGTAGTAGGAATGAAGTAGTAACAGTCGCCATTCCTGCATGCTAGGCAGTGTGAGCCCTCTACAGAAAGGCATTAGGCGAGGTAGGCATCCTTATCTCCAATTTCCTGGGAGGAAATTGAGGCTTTGAGAAACTGAGCACTTGCCAGGCCATTGACCGCCACAGCCACACCTTCCGCCTTTCGCACCAATGCCCCGAACAGTCCCTTGTACACCCTTACGGAACCTACTCTCAGCGAGACCCTGAGCATCAACTCAGCACATCTCACCCTCTTCCTGGAGAGCTCCAAGAGTTGGAAGGGATCAGAGCGCACCCTTTCTGCTCCCAGGGGCACCTCACTCCCTAACACCTTGGAGTAGGTCGGAAGGAAAGCAAAGGAGACGCGAGAGGTGTCGTCGAGGGTCGATGTGCCTACGAGGAAGAGGCTCGTCTGGAGACCCTTCCGTCCATCCCTACAGGATAATGCTGGGCCCGAGGCTGACCCACTCTTCCAAGCTGCGCTCTGAGTCACCAGGTTTCTCTGCCTTCAAAGCCCTGCGGGACGGCCCTACCAAACACCCAAACCTTGGGCAGGGACCAAACGGTCACTTCCCCGCCCTCCGGGTGCAGTATGCAAATCCGAGCACCAGGAAGTAGCTGGGACCTCTCGGCCGAGCCCAGAGACAGCCAGTTCCTCTCCCGCCGCGCCGGGCCGCGCCGCCGCTCGCTCCCGGGCCGTGGTGCCGCCGGGCCCGACGCGCTGCAGCCTCCAGCCCGCGGCAGGCGGGGCGGCCGCGCTCCCCGGGCCCCGAGCCCGCAGCCCCTCCCCACGCGGGTCCCCCGGGCTGCCCCGTCGCGCCCCTCCTCTGAACTCAGGTCACCGTGGAGCTCCGCCGCCGCGGCCCCGAAACTTTCACTGTGAGCGGGTGAGTCCCCGGCGCGAGCCCGGGGGGTGGGCGCGGGCGCCGGGGCGGACGGTGCGGGGTCTGCGGCCGTGCCACCAGCTGGAGTCCCGGGCGCAGGCTGGGCTAGGGAACGGGGGGGCGGGGCATGGCGCGGCAGGGGTCGCAGCAGCGCCCAGCCCCGGCGGCCAGGGCGCCCCAGACGCCTTCAGCCGGCGGGTGACCCGGCCTGGGCGTGCGAGGGCGCGGGGGCGGGCGGCTCCGCAGGTGTCCGCCGCCGAGCCGCGCAGGGGAGTGGTGGGAGGTGCGAGCGCGGGGACGGGCGCACGGCGGTGCTTCCCGGCTCCCGCCCGAGCGCCAGCAGCTGTCCCTGCTCCGGCCACTCCCGGCGCACAGCGGGGAAGCCCCTGCGTACGCGGGGCGGGCGCACGGCGGGGACCCTGGAGAGGACTCCTCGGGTTGCACGATCTGATCTCCCCAGTGGGCCCTGAATCCCCAGAGGTGGGCGGCGGGGTTCGACCCGAGGACAGCGCCCTGCTCGGCGGCCCCGGGCAGGAGCGTGACGTCCAGGGGCCGCAGCGGAGGCTGGCGCTCACCCTCCTTCCGAGCCCGGCGCCCCCAGGCCTGCAGAGCAGCAGTCCGGTGCTTTGGCCGCCCAGAGGAAGCCGGAGTTATTTTAAGAATTCAGGGGTTGCCTTTCCTTCGCCTTGGGGGAAGGGCGTAGGCGTCAGTTCCCACTTTCTACGTTATCTTGGCCGGCTGTGGCATCTTCTCCATGCTGTGCATTTGTAATGTTCCCACTAATAGCCCGCCTGTCGTGTGGACCTGTAGTTCTGCCTTCATTTCTCTGTAATCCGTGTGTGTGTGTGTGTGTGTGTGTGTGTGTGTGTGTGTGTTAATTATCACAAATCCACTCAACTTTGCCATCTCAGAATCCAGGCCTTGCAATTTTCTAGCTGTGCATGAAGGGGGCTCATTACTGAAATTCTCCCTTTGGGTTCCTTCATCTTGGAGAGAGCGTATCTCTCATGCGCTGGTTATTACACATAAAGCCCCTGGTACATACTAGGCAGGCATTTCATAAACGGTGTGGTTATTGTTATTTATTGCAACTAATTCTATCTGTATAAACGAGGCTCCTTGGTTCTTTGCAGCTTGGTGATTTCGAACCTGAGACTACCGTATCTGATTTAGCCATCTGGCTTTACTAGTGAATCCGTTTAATAAATACATGAGGGATTTGCTGTGCCAAAGCAAGGCCAGGCAGTCTGACTGCTGAAGAAGTAGCCAGTAAAGATATTTGACTTCTGGTTTGTTGTCGGCCCCCACCCGCTGTAGGGATGTTTTTTCTGGACAGCCAACACCTCCAGCGGTGCCCTGGGGAGCGAGCACTGAAAGTGTGCAGGCACTTACTGAGCCCTTCCTAGGGAGGAGTGAGCTTTCCTGCAGAGAGCGGGTCCAGCTATCCCCTCCATTCTCATTTGGAGGTAAGGCAGGAATGTTTTGAGGCTTGAAGAAATTTAATTAGATCACAGGAGCCTTTGGTGACTGGGTCTCTCTGGATGTCAAGGGAGTGACTCTCTTCCCAAGTGAAGGGTAGAGGGCAGTGGATGTAAGAGGAGAGAAAATAGGAGATAGGAAATTTGAGGTTTGGCCTCTTCTACCATTTACCAGAGCTGTGATTTGGAATAAGCCACCTGGGCCATTTATGCAGCCCACATTTCCTTCAGCAGCAACCAGAGTTGCATCAGAATCTGTCTGCATGTTTATAGTCTGTATTCACCACTAGAGTAGAAGCTCCATGAGAACAGCTTCATAGGTCTGTCCAAAACAATAGCCCCTGTGCTATCTGTGCATCTACCACAGAGTAGGTGCTCAGTCGAGACTACCTGGAAGGAGAAGGAAGGCCTGCTCTGACCTGGCCCTGTGCAAAGCTGAGGACGTAACCGAGATGAAGAGACAGGATGGTCTCTAAGCCATGTGGAACCTACTGGCCCTTTCTGTCCTGGTTTCCAAAAGGGAGATTTGAGGGGCTTTGTTGACTGTGCAGCTACCCAGCACTAGTGTTCTAAATGGGAATTCCCACTCCGCACTGTCTCACCGGAAGAGAGGTCCTGATGTGTTAGTGGTAAGATGTTTCCTGCAAAGGTAGTTGGCCCCTTCCAGAAGACCCTCGTCATCCTAGAGTCACTGATGTTGCAAAGGTGAGTGGAAACTTGGCAATACCACCCGCCTCCAATGGCTTCCTTTTAGCAGAAAAGTGGTCCAGCACAGTTTTTTGAATCAATGACTTTCAAAGCCTTTTAGTTCCGTCTGTAGTATTTGTATTCAGAAATAAATCACCAAAGCATCCGAGATTCTGGTTGGTTTGCATGAATATATGGAGTTACAAAATTAACCATATTATTAACCATATTAATTAACAAAATGAAACCATATTATCCATATACGAGCCTATGCTAATTTTCTAAATAAGAATACAATGTGTACATGTGCCCAGCCTAGAACTTTGTTATATCTCACTCATACTGATGATCTCTGTGATACATGGATTAGTGTTAACACTGAAGGGTCACCACAATCATTAGAACATTGATCAATGCCACACTGATAGTCGAGACAGCTGTAGACCTTTCCCGGGCTCTTCCTAGCAATGGTGATGCTAACACCTTTCATTGGTTCAGGACTCTGAAGCTTTCATGAACTCTGATTTGATTTGAACCTCTTGTGGCCTCTAAAGGATAGGCAAGGACAGATACAGAAAAAGAGGTTCGGGGACTTGTCCAAGGTCACGGGCCTGGTTAAGTCGCACCATTGGGAGTAGTAGGTATGTTTCCTGGCTTTTCCCACTTGTCCACCTTTGGACCTGTAGCAGGTGCTCTATTACAGATGCTGCTTTACTTACAATGTGATCGTGTCCCAATAAACCAAATCATAAGTTGAAGCTATCATAAGTTGAAAATAGATTTAATACGCTTAACCTATAAGACATTATAACTTAGCCTAACCTAACTTAAATGTGCTCAGAACACTTACGTTAGCCTACAGTTGGGCAAAATCATCTAACACAAGGTGTATTTTATAATGAAGTATTGAATATTTTATGTAATTTATTAAATATTTTACTAAAAGGGAAAAACAGAATGGTTATATGGGTACTTGAAGTATGTTCTCTACTAAATGTATTTTGCTTTTGCAATTTTGTAATTGCTTTTGCAATTGAAAAATCCTAAGTCAAACCATTGTAAGTTGGGGGCCATTTGCACTTAAAAGTAAAGAAACTAATTTATCATTTAATAAACATTGTAAAAACAGGACCAGGAGGTAATTTTTTTCTTTTTTTTTATTTATTTTTGAGACAGAGTCTTGCTCTGTCGCCTCGGCTAGAGTGCAGTGGCGTCATCACAGCTCACTGCAACCTCACACTCCTGGGCTCAAGCCATCCTCCTGCCTCAGCCTTGGAGTAACTGGGACTACAGGCGTGTAATACCGCACCCGGCTAATTTTTCTATTTTTGGTAGATATGGGGGTCTTGCTCTTGCTCAGGCTGGTCTCACCTCAGCTTCCCAGAGTGCTAGGATTACAGGTGTGAGCCACTGCGCCCAGTCTCCTGGTAATTTTTTTTAATCACTCGGTAATTGTCTGAACTAAGTGGCTAACTGCTTGGGATACAGGAGCAGATGCACCATCAAGCTGGACATTTAACTTGTCTTCTGGAAATGAATTTCTGTGCCTGTCAGCACTGCTTCCTGCTTGGGGGTGGAAGTGGAGGGTCTCCGATAACTGCTAAGATGACATCTATACTGGCTGCCGTCCAAGCAGCTCTCGTGACTGCCTTGGGGGCTATCCAGTGTTTGTTGGTTAATATGGAAGTGCCCTAATAATACTTTTCAAAAGCACTCCCCCAGCCTCCACTAGAGGTACTGCCTCCTTGTGTGGTTGCTGTAAGAGTGAGAGCATCAGTCAAGGTGAAAATATGAAGTATGGAGACAGGGCTGATAGAATGCCTGTTAAAATACATATCCCATTTTCTGAGCATTTGCAGTGTGCCAGGGGCCATTCTGAGCCGCTATTTCTATAATAGATACACACTGCCTCCCATCTTTTAAGGCTGATAATGAAGAGAACATGAAAGAGGAAGTTGGTTTGGTTTTCTACTTTTTTCAGTCAGAATACTGAAAGATTTCTTACAGCTGCCTAGTTTCCTGATACTTAAATTGTGAAATTTTGAGTTCACTCTATCATCATTTCTAAAATTTATTTTGAGTAAGTTCCCATTTGGGGAAGACACCCAAGTATAGAAAATGGTATGGAAATCTGCCAATTGAGGAATTAGAAATTTTGTAGCAGTCCAATATCTTTGGCTTAAGTTAGCTGGAAGGGCTCTTGTAATTTAGAATAGCAAGTTTAAATAATCACTTGGGATGATGTATTAAAAAGGCTCCCCCATGCTGACAAGTGCAGGGGCCAGGAATAGCCTTTTTTTTTGTTTATTCTTGGGCTTTTTCTTCATTCTGTTCTCTACTTCATTTTCCCTCATGACTGAGTAAGGTGTCGGCTACCCTCATTTGCCACAAAGCTATTTCTTGAAAGCTGTATTTACAATCAGGATATAGTTTTCATTGTTATAGAACTCTTCCAAAGCGTCTTTTTGTTTGTTTGTTTTGTTTCATTTTTAGAGACAAGGTCTCGCTCTGTCGCCCAGGCTAGAGTGCAGTGCAGTCATCATAGCTCACTGAAGCCTCAAACTCTCAAACTCCTGGGCTCAAGCGATGCTCCTGCCTCAGTCTCCAGAGTAGCTGGGACTACAGGCATGTACCACCACGCCTGGCTAATTTTTTCTGTTTTCAGTAGAGACAGGGTCTCGCTCTTGCTGAGGCTGGTCTTGAACTCCTGGCCTCAAACGATCCTTCCACCTCGGCCTCCCAGAGTGCTAGGATTACAGGTATGAGCCACCGCACTGGGACTAAAGTGTTGTTTGTTTCACGGTGCTTTATTAATCCTCAAAAAACGTCCAACACCACTTCTCCCTCTCCCCTTGTCAGTTCTTCCTCTAACATCTTACAGAACCTTCTTCAAACCAGGAACTGACATGAGATGAGCTGATCATTTATGGGAAGAGATGATCAGTTAGTCTCATTACTGTAACTGTGCTCATTGTTCCTGTAGTGCTAAGATGCCTAAATGATGTCCTGTAAAATTACATGTGGGGATAAATTTACAGGATCCATTTGAGTGGCTGTTTCTCAAGGGTTACGGCTCTGCTTTTGTCGAGTTGTAGAACATAGGGCAGAAGTCTTTACTGGCATAGCTCAGAGGGTTTTTTAGTCTGTCTCATTTCCTTTCTACAGTTCATGCTTCCGACAAAGTCAAATGTTGCCTGCCTGCCCGCACTCCCACCTTTCTGTGAGCACATAAATCTCTCTCACTCCTCGTTGGTGACACCAAACCATACTGATTGGAAGCTCCCTCCCGACACTCCTGTCTGGTGTTCTCCCCGCTCCCTGTAAGGGTATGGCATCTGGTGGGTGGGGAGCTCTGGCCACTCCGCTGGGCCACCGTGAGGTGCTGGTCGGAGCGAGCAACGAGACAGGAGAGATGGGGGCTGTCGTCATTCTGCCTCCAACCGAGGCTATGTCATCATCTCAGTGTTTGGGCCTAGCGGTGCCGCCGCTCTTCCTGGAAACGTTAACCCCCATGGGGTTGAGGGGAATGGAGAAGCTGGTCTCACAGGGGCCCTCTGGAGAGGGAGGATCACTTCTGCTTTCCACGGGGAAGCTGTGTCACGGAGAGCAGAACTGCAGTGGAGGCCGCGGGGAGAAGGCCCTAGAGGAGGCCGGCGAGGAAGTGATACTTCCCCCTGCCGGGGTGAGGCCTGGCCCAGGTCTTTGCCTGCAGCCCCGCCCTCCTTCCCACCCAGCACTGCCTTTTCTTCAGGGTTCTTTCTACCACCTTCTGCTCTGTCCTTGTGCCGGCTGCCCCCGAAGGAGGGAGAGGGCGAGAGGATGAGCCCACAGTCACCGCCTTCTCTGCTGCTGTCTGTCCGCCACCGCCATGTTTGATTTTTCAGCAGAGGAAAGATGTACATTTTGAAATTCCCCATCATGGAAACTGTTACGAAATTTTAAGTAGCTATTTTGAAATCTTTTAATGTTCTGGCAATATAATAACTTCTTAATCCTAACTACAATAGTTCAGGGCTATTTTTAAAGCTACTTAAGCTACAACCTCTTGTTAAATTCTTGGGGTAGAACAGTGACTGTCAAACTTCTTTGATCACAACTTATATCAAGAAACATATGTTACCTTATGCCCAAATACACATCTATCTGTATGTGAAACAAAAGCAAACAAAAAACAGAAACGAGATCTGGTAGCAGAGCCCCTCCCCGCAGCTTGTTGGGGGGTGAGGCCTGGAGCCCTGGAGGCTGGCTTGGCCAGCTTGAGCAGGGTTTAAAATCCACACAGGTGGGCCCAGCAATCCAACAAACTCCAGTCTCACAGGAGGTTTATGAAACAAATACAAATTAAGATACATCCATATAATGGAATACCTGTTAGATATCCTAAAAGATAGCATTCAGTTAGTTACTAATATGAAAAAATGTGTTAAAAAATTGAGCCAGGTGTGGTGGCATGCCTGTAGTCTCAGCTACTTGGGAGGCTGAGGCAGGAGGATCCCTTGAGCCCAGGAGTTCCAGTCCAGCCTGGGCAACATAGTGAGACCCTATCTCTAAAAAAAAAAATTAAATAATTAAAAAAAAGCTGAACCCAAATTGATATTTTATTCTCAAATAAAATATTCATATGTAGGACACATCATCTGTAAGCCCTGCATATAAAAAATTTTTATACTGAGATCTTAGTAGTGATTATTTCTGGGTGATAGGTGAATGCTGATTTTTTTCTTTTGTACATCTTTATTTTTAAAAGAACAAGCATCACTTACATGATTTTAAAGAGGCTGTATAAGGAACAATGGGATGAAGCCAGCATGGCCTCTGAGGGCAGGTGGGAGCAGTCAGGGAACGCTGGAGCCAGAGTGGCCAGCAGGATGCGTGTATGGACATAGTGTAAGCAGACCTGCCCCAGGAGAGCTGACGCACTGTGAATGTTGTAAATAGGGAGAACATTTTCTTAAAGAAGCTGCCACTGTTACATTTAGTATTCAGTTTAGCAAACCCTTCGCTAGTGCCTACTGGGAGTCAGGCACAGTGTTAGGAGTTGGGGTACAAATCTGCTTATGGTGGTGAAATCCTGAAGAGAAAGGACCACACACATTGCAAGAAGGGGCACCACTGAGGAAGGACAGGACTGGGTCTTGCAGGGATCATCCTGCCTCAGCAGAACTTTTTCTAGAAAGGCAGTGGTAAGGCTTGACCGGCAGGCTTCAGGGGTCTTTGGCCCTGATACCAAATACTTGGTCCTTGGATTTTATGGCATCAATGAAGGGAAATTATTGGAGCCTTTTAGTGAGAAGCTGATTTTTTTCCCATCAGAGGCAACTTCCTGCCTAGACAATTTCATAATAAAGCATGCATGATGTAGCAAAAGAATGAGGAGACATCGAGTACTCATTTACTGCTTGGAACAAGTGGACGATTAACCGAGGGACACAAAGGCCCTTTCCCAGGGATTAATGTGGAGCTTGAAAGTGACATTTATTGCTGTTTTTTATAACAGTGAAGGCTTAACCTTGTAATCATCATCTGCAAGTAGGGACTTGATACCTGCACTAAACGATGTCAATCTTGCTTAAACATTTATCTAAAGCTTCTTGGCAGTGGCACCACGATTGAAGAAATAAGCAATTTGGAGTTGAGGTCTCAGTTTCTGTGGGGTTTTCCCAATCTTTTCCATTTGGTTTAAAAGGTGAATATGTTAAGCAGCAGCTTGGTTTTGGCATTGTTCTTACAATAAACTTAAATTAGTTTATTGAAAGCAGCACCATAACTAGGAATGGCAACATTTGGTCAAAACCAAGCAACTACCTGCATAATCAGATATAGTGTATTGAATATCTCCTGTGTTCAATGTCTATGAGGGACTACTCATTTTAAATGTGAGGGGAGATGATATGGTATAGAATGAAAACGGACTTATAAGTTAGAGAGGTCTGAGTCCTATCTAGGCTTTACCATTTGCAACTTTGGGCAAGTTGTTCTCGTCATTTCTTCATTTATGAAATGATAATACTCACCTCAGGTTGGTGGTGATGATGAACATAGCTAATATGTAATCTCCTAACATTATTTATTGTACACAGTAGGTGCATAATAAAAGGGAGCTGTTTTTACTACTATAGTGTGCACTTCTCTCTTAGAGGGAAGGAACCCTGTTCCTTCCTTTCATTAACAAACATATATTGAGTCAGAAGCTTATGTACTGTCTCAGCCCCAGGAAGGTTCAGAGTCTCCTGAGAGAGTCAGTCTCAAACCATCCTGCCTAGCACAGGCTCTGCCATGTGCTGGAGGTGCAGGTGTTTGGTGACTTGAACTTCTCATCAGCCTGTGAGGTACCGGGAACTGCGGTGAGCCCAGAGATCACAGGGGCCAGCCATGTGGTCTCTGCAAAGACACCTTAAGTAGTGAGGGCATGAGGACATAAAAGTGTGACCAGTGCTGTCCTAGATGTGTGTGCAAAGCACCCTGCAAACAGGAAGAGCTCTTAATGAGAGTGAGAACATAAATGTTCCAGCCGGGTTTTGAGAGAGAAGGAATTTTTCAGTTGAAGGCCTTAAGGGGAAATGCAAAGGTGTAAAAGGGCCTGGATAGCCCAAAAAAGGTGACGAGTCCCCTGGCCTCTGTTTGCCAGGTTGGAGTACAGTGGCGCCATCATAGCTCACTGCAGCCTCCAGCTCCTGGGCTTGGGCCATCCTCCTGCCTCAGCCTCTCCAGTAGCTGGGATTATGGGTGTGAGCCACCATGCCCCGCTGGGTGGCATCTTTACATAATGAGGGACTTTGTGACCCGGAGAGTGGCAGATATGGGAATGAACACAATCCCTGGCTTCAAGCGAATTTTTGATATGGAGTTTATGGTCATTAATAGAATCAAAAGTGGTTGATTTTTGTCTTTCTGGACCATATTGACTTTTCAAATTGTTTCAAATTTGGTAGATGCCTAATGTATATAAAAAAGAAATTTTAACAAGGTAAATTTTATAACTGCCTGCGTACGTGTCTTTTACTTTATGGTTTCAGTTATTTTTGAAGTTTTAAGTAAATCAAAATAACCAACAAATGAAGGTTTAATTGAGATTTTATTTAAATTTCATTACAAGTGGATATTGTTTCAGGAGCCTAGTAGAAAAAAAATGTCCAAATGCTTTGGCAAATGATTCTCAAACATTGTTACATTGTTGCTATGGTTATCACGAGTCTTAACAAGTGCTGTGACTGGTCCCCTTCTGGTGTCAGGTTATCAACCGCTGGGCTCTTGGCATCACCTATCTTCGTTGGGATCCAACATTAGAGTCATAGAATCTTACAGAGGGAAGAGATTTTGGTGGTGTGTCGCACACACAATCCTTAATAGGGAGCCACTTTTCCCTTGGACACTGGGTCTCAAATGTCATTGTCTGCACCAGGTCACCTTGGTGGGAGTGACATTGTGAGAACACTGTGATAGGGATATTACCAGGGTTGCCCAACATGGCCCATTTCATTTTTGCACAGCTGAAGGTGTAGGCAAGAAAGCTTTTTCTCTCAAGCCACAATCTTTTATTCCCATAATTTTGGCCTCTTGGTTCTAGTTCTGCCCTCTGGCACAGTTCTACACATTTAAAGCCACACACTTAGACTGGCTGACTAACCGTTCGCTCTGGTTGTAGGTACAGGATGTGTAGGGTTATTACTGACTGCGTGGCCACCCATCGAGGTGGCTCCTCCTCTCTTCCCACCAGAACTCAGATTTGGTCACGATCAGTCCTGTTTTAGCAGGTGTTTCTACGTCCCCCTCCGTAGCGCAGCCCTGACTGCTCAGAAGCGCCTGTTCTTGCTGGTGATTGCGTCATGAATGGATGTACTTTGGATTTGACAGTAATTAGTGACATAAAGTCATGTTGCATAGATGGTCCGAAGATATAAGAAGAAAAGGAGCGGGAGAGGGGGGAGAGAATGAAAGTGAGAGTAGATGAAGGACAAGGAAACAGAAAAGCAAATGCAAGAGGCAAGAAATTGGAAGGAAAATACTGCAATTTATTTTGATCACTAATTTGTAATGTACACAGTGACTGTCCACTGTGTTTGCTCTAGTCACACAGGCTTGTGTGGGATTAATGCTAATAACTTGGCTTCTGTAACCACAATTTATATTTAAAATGTGTATTTATTGAGCATCGTATGTCAGGCATTACAGTGGGTGCTTTGGGGAAAACATAAACATGAATAAATGTGAGGTTCCTGCCCTAGAGGAGTTTATTGTGCTCTATTCTCTCTGCGTTGTTCACCAACCAAAATGCTGACAAATAAATTTGCTGTGGCTGTGGGTGGGACAGTTACCATCTTGCTCAGGAGATCCCTGGGCACCCAGGTCAGTGCCCAGAAATCCATGGTGGGAAGGGAGGCAGGGCAGTGAGGTGGTTAGAGCACAGGATGTGGAGTGATTCACATTTGGGCTCAATTCTCAGGTCTGCTCCCTTCCAGCTGTGGGCTACTGGTGGGGTGTTGGCCTTGCTAGCCTCAGGGTCCTCATGTTTAAACCTCAGAGGTTGGTTTTGAGGGTTCCAGCACCTAGCTAAGGGTAGTCATTGTTATCAAAAGAAAGTTGCTTAGGGCCTGGGTGTGGTGGCTCACACCTGTAATTTAGCACTCTGGGAGTTCAAAGCGGGAGGATCAGGGAGTTCAAGACCAGCCTGAGCAAGAGTGAGACTCCATCTTTACTAAAAATAGAAAAATAAGCATGGTCGTGTGCACCTGTTACCCTAGCTACTCGGGAGGCTGAGGCAGGAGGATCTCTTGAGCCCAGGAGTTTGAGGTTGCTGTGAGCTAGGCTGACGCCAGGGCACTCTAGCCCTGGCAAGAGTAAGACTCTGTCTCAAAAAAATAAAAAAAAAAAAAAAGAAAGATTCTTAGGATAGCTACTATAAAAAAATCAAATCATGCCGAGTTAAAAAAGAAACAAACCAAAACAGAAAACAATCAGAATAATAAGTGGTACTCTGTGCATTGTTGGTGGGAGTGTAAAGTGGTGCAGCTACTATGGAAAACACTATGATGGTTCCTCAAAAATTTAAACGTAGAATTGCCATATGATGCAGCAGTTCCACTACTGGGATTGCTGCAGGTTCCCCAAGACATATTTGTACACCATGCTCATAGCAGCATTATTCACAATAGCCAAGACCTGGAAGAACTCATATCCATCAGTGGATAAAACAAAATGTGGTATACACATACAGTGGAATGTTACTCAGCCTTAGGAAGGAAGGAAATGCTGACACATGCTACAACCTGGATGGATCTTGAGGACATTAGGCTGAATGAAATAAGGCAGTCACAAAAGGACAAATACTGTATGATTCCACTTATATGAGATACTAGAATAGTCAAATTCAGAGACAGAAAGTAGAACGGTGGCTTCCAGGGACTGCAGGAGAGGTGAATGGGAGTTATTGTTTAATGGGTACACAGTTTCAGTTTTGCAAGATGAAAAGAGTTCTGGACACGGATAGTGGTGATGGTTATAAGAATATGAATGTATTTAATGCCACCAAATTATACACTTAAAAAGGGTTAAAATGTAAATTTTATGTTCTATATATTTTACTACAGTTTTAAAAAATGATTTACAAAAGTTACTTGATGAGCAGAAATGTGTACAAATAGGCAGAGATGGTTTTGAGAATATTTCATTAAGTTTGCTAAGTTGCCCTTCTTCTGGCTGGGGATTTGTGTACCAAGCAGACTGGGGTTCACTTTTTTAGCAGGGAGGGGACAGGGTCTTTATATCATTTAATATAAGGCCATGTGGATTGCTGGATGACAAAATATTGAAATGGCTGTGATGTGAGAGAGGGAGTACGATAATGATGGAGAAATGTACAGAGGCAGAGATCGTGGGTTCGAGAGTGAGGAGAAACATTCTAGCAACCACAGCTGCCTGCAGGGGAGGGTGCGGGGACTGTCCTCCACCACTGGACGTCTGTCAGTACAGACCACACGGTTCTCTTAAGGGACCTTTTAGAAAGGGTTGGATTAGATGGCTCTAAAAGGTGCTTTCTAATTTGATAATACCATTATTTCTAGGCATGTAATCATTGATTACAAATTACTTAATAAGAAAGAATATTTCTGATGGAGTTCTTCCTAACAGGCTTTGAGGGGAATTTTTTTTAAGTTTTCCCAATGTGGGAGTGTTGGTTTTTTTTTCTTAATTTAAGTATAAAACATGCATAGAAAATTACAGAAAAGTCTGGCTCAATGCAAATCCTCCTGTAACCACGCCCAGACGAAAGAGCAGATTGACGTTGTCCCCCTCACAAAAGTACTCCCTCTCCTCAAAGGCATCTCCCGTCCTGCTTCTAGTTTTCGTGTAGTTTCCGATGTCGGCTTTTTATAATAACAGTAAAGTGTAAGGAATTGAAAAGCAGTACAAAGCCATTTGGTTTGGCAAATAAACAGATTTTCAAGCTGTGTGTTTGGCTGCTACTGGCATCTCCCTCTGTGGAATTTACTGCCGTCCACTTGGAGAACAAGCCCTATTCTCGCTATATACCCTTGCTATTGGGTTGCTAAATTCTCACACCTGAGTTTGATCTGTGCCTTATTTAAGTATCTTTTTACTCATCCATTAATTAGTAAAATCAGTTGGCACTATCTATATATGGCTGTTTTTCTGCACAGCTAAGTAAATTTGTAAATGCAAATGTGTGGGTGTGATAATGGTGGTGTCCACTGACCAGGATGTAATCAGACATCCTGTTACGTGACACGGTGCCAGTGTGTGCATAGGCATTTGAAAGCACTGCCTAGTTCTGTGGATTCCTTGATGCTGTTCTTCAGTAAAATAGGACTCATTTCTCTGATGTTAAGGAACACAGCACCTTTTTTACCGACTGTTTTTTTAGCTTCTGCTTCATGGAGTTTTGATATTTATTTTTGGGGGGGTGAGAAAGAGAGGCATACTTTGACCTGTGGCATTTGTGAATCCATGAAATAATGCTTCCTTTATTCATCATTCAGGTAACATTTCTTGGATACTTATTATTCATGAATATGCATGTATAGGACTGCAGTCTTATCCATGAGTTCTCAACAGCAGAATTATTCCATTCATACTCAGAAAGTTAATACACTTTTAAAAGTAGAGTAAGGAGTATAAATTTTTTAAAAAATTTTCCATGTTTTTCTTTTTTAAGAGTTGGGGACTTGCTCTGTTGCCCAGGCTGGAGTGTGCAGCTATTCTTAGGAGCGATATTTGCACACCACAGCCTGGAACTCCTGGACTCAGGCAATCCTCCCCTGTCAGCCTCCCGAGTAGCTGGGACTGCAGCTGTGAGTTTAAATTTCTCCGTCACATAAAATATGAAGGACATGCACAGGCAGCAGAGTACTGAGGGACCCATCTTTCTGTGCAAAAGTCACAATTGTGGTCTGGGTCACACAGGGATAACCACACCCCAGAAGCTGACGCTGAGCCTGTGGCTGGACTGTCCATGGTCCTAAGACCTCAGCCCTCAGCCATTTCCTTCTCCCCTCGGCACCTCTGTGTTGTAACTGCTTGGCTCTGTTGGCAGTCGCTGGACGCCACAGAGGATTTGAACAGAAAGTGAGTCCTGGGAATCGGGGGTGGGGAGGGAATGTTGAACCAAGGAGACTAACCAGAGCAGCATAGTTTTCAAGCAAAGAAGCGAGTTCTGCAGTGGAAAGAAAAGAAGAGATGGGGAGATAACTTGGCTGGATTCCATACTTATCTTGGTGAAGAATGCAGGGTTTGGAGGAGTGACGACACCCTAGCTCATGAGAACTGCTCTAGGCTGTGACCTGCTGGCTGTCTGAGGAACAGGGTGCCCATCACCATTACAAACTCAGAGTCGGGAATGGGGCTCTAGTCCACGCTCTGTGGAGTGCTTGTCTGGGCCTCTTCTCCTAATTCATAAAACAGTAATGGCAGATGCTTATCTGCTATCTCATCCAGATGGGCGAGGATTAAATGAGGTAGTGTACCTGAGAGTTCTTCGAGGGCTCTAGCTCATTCCACACTTTGCCTATTGTTTTGGATTAAACTCTCCTTGATTTTGGAGAACCGCTGCCCTCGCCCCGTGCATGGCCCCCCTGGCCTGTGTTGGTTGATTCACTTACACGCCATCACCAGTCCTGCGGTGAAATTGAGGTAGGGTGTACACAGCAGCTGCAAATTCATTCTTCTTAAAATGCTATGGCAAAAGGCAAAGGGAAAACAGTGTATTTCATTATTAGGTCATCTTTAAGCATCCTGTGAAGGGTAAAGCAGTTTTTGGTTTTTTTTTTAAGCCAATTTTATAGATAAAGAAACAGGGAATAGGCCAGGTGTGATGGCTCATGCCTATAATCCTAGCACTCTGGGAGGCGGAACCGGGAGGATTGCTTGAGCTCAGGAGTTCGAGACCAGCCTGAGCAAGAATGAGATCCCACCTGTACTAAAAACAGAAAACTTAGCTAGTATGGTGGCTCGCACCTGTAGTCCCAGCTACTTGGGAGGCTGAGGCAGGAGGATGGCTTGAGCCCAGCAGTTTGAGGTTGCAGTGAGCTATGATGATTCCACTACACTCTAGCCAGGGAGACAGTGAGAGACTGTATCTCAGAGGAAAAAAAAAAAAAAAGAAAAGAAACAAGGAATAAAAACTTCGCTTAATTTGGTAGAATTGCACCCTCCAAGCTCGTCACCTTCATTTAGAGGGCAAGGGAATAGCCGCATTTGAATTAGCTGGATGGAGAGCCACGCTGCTACTGACCAGAGAACAGGCTTTATGCAGGTTAAAGGTCCACATCTATCTTCTGATTGATCGTGTACCAATCTTGGCCTAATTTCTCCTGATAAGGAGATGAAAACATCAGTGCATTTGAACTTTGATCCATGTGACACTCCTGTCATGCCATACAAATGAAAATTCAGATTGTAGATTAAGGACAGTAAAGTTTTCTCTATTGTACCTTAAGTACTCCCCCACCTCCGCCCCCAATAATAAATTACATGCTTCTTGAAGTTTTAAGACTTGAGATCAGGAGCTGCATTCCAGTACTGAGCAGAGCTCCAGCTTCGCAGGTGGAGGTGGTTCCCGAAGGGCACCAGACCCCCAAAGTCTAGCAACAGTTCTGCTTCACTCTTCAAATTTGCCTTTTGTACCTCTGTTTTCCCCCAATTTTAATGGAAGGGCTACTTCTTTGCATGTTTCCAAAATATTTCAGAATCTTTAGTAAAGGGATATAGCACTCTAAGCCATCAGAATAACTTTTAAAGGGTAGTAAACAATTTTTTCTTTTGAAAACAGTAACAAAAATTCAAATGAAAGTAGACTTGATTTTAAGAAACAACTATTTTTTCCTGTTTTTGTTTTGTAATCAACTTTTAAAATTTTGCTCTTCAATTCTATGAATTTTAGTGCATGTACAGATTCATTTAACCACCATGATTAAGGGTACCGAACAGTTTCTCAGTCCCCGGCCCCCAAAACTCCTTTGTGTTGCCCCACTCCAAGCCCTGGCAACTGCTGATCTGTTCCTGTTGCTATAGTTTTGCCTTTTCCACAATATACAAATAGAATCATACTGTATGTGACCTTTTTCTCGGTAATGGTTTTATTGAGAAATAATTCACATATCCTATAATTCATCCATCTAAAGTATACAATTCAGTGGTTTTAAGTATGTTCACGGAGTTGTGCAACCAGTACGACCATCAATTTTAGTTGTGCAACCATTACCACGTTTTCATCATGCCAAAAAGAAGTCCTGTGCCCATTAGCGTCACTACCCCCCTTTCCCCTGCCCCACTTCCCCTTGCCGCTAATCTACTTTCTGTCTCTATAATAAATTCCAGGCAATGATTTTTAATGATGTTTTGTACATGGCTTTTGAAGTTTCCCAGACTGAACTGTTTCCAATTTTATTAATTTAACTTTTCAGAATTTTGAGGTGTAATTTATAACACAATTTCTGTAATGCCTAATATTGTTGGAAGAAAAAACCTTGTTGTGTCTTTTATCAGGAAGAATACTCAGGTAGAGCAGTTTTTCCATCTTCCACCTAAAAAAATCAAGGCCCTCTCCATTGGAATGCTCCAGGATAGTGAAGGGTGGTGGTGTTACCCTGGAGTGAATGTTATTTGGGAGGTTGTCCTGGAAAGCTGGGTTTTGCATTCTGAGGTTTAAATTTTGTGTGCTTTTTGTCCTGCTGTGTTCTGCTGTCCTCCCACCTGGCTGCCTGCAGGTGGTGGCAGTACTGTGACTCCCCGGTCACTGGGGAGCGGTCTCTGTGGGCCCCAGCCCCCCACCTAGAGAACAGACATGATTATACCTCCTCATGGGCTCTCACAAGGATCAAGCCCAGCGGCGACTGTTTGAGGCATGCTTCTTAGCCTTTCCCTTCTTGGTGAGAGGCAACGTCATGTAGGCACCAGGCACAGGACCCAATCATGTGACCTGGCTCAGCATTTGGAGGCACAAATTCTCTCTGCTGGTGGCATGTAATCTCGGGCAAGTCACTTAACTTCTCGTTGTCTCTCTGTGGCCATCTGTTACTCAGCGATTAATAACAGAAGGTCGTTTTGAAGTTTTGCTGTGATTATTTAAGTGGATGTACTCTAAACATAACAGAGCCTTAATAAATATTTAATATTTGCTTTCCTTTTTGTTAAAGTAATAATTTTTAGGCCATAGGATCTTTAGGGAGCTTTTTCTGTGCAACTATATGGAAGCTACTAGGAAGTATTTGCAAAATAAAGTGTTTTGCAAAGGCTGTGGTCATCTGAACCTAGACGTGTGGTTGGACTCGTGCCAGCACTACATTTTGAAATGTTTGCTACAGCATAGACGCAAAGTGTGTTGCTAAAAGGAAAAGAATGTTTGGATGCACCAAGATGGACAAAGGAGAAAACCACATCAGGATGACTTAAGTTTTCCATGCGTTGTTTAGTTTCTGTAGGAAGCTAAAAACTTTCTGGCGCTTAGGCCCCCGAATCCAGCCAGTCTCTTCCTAGGACTGAACCTGAACCTGTCTGAGGCTGCTCCGTGCCTGTGCTGCACCTACTTCCTTACCGAATCCCAGTTGATGGTGAGCTAGACGATCCAATCTGAGGTGGTTTTCTTTAGATGAAAGACTGATATATGAGGACCAAGGAGAAAAAGGAGCTGGGAAATGGTTTGTTTTGGTACAGAAGGGAAAGCAAGTTGTTTTCTTAGTTGGAAGAGTTATTACTTGTTTTACTTTTGTACGAGGCAATAATTACCTTTCACAGAAAATATAGTAGAAACAGCAATCATTTATTAAATGTGTGTCCTCTGTTAGGTGATCAATTCCTTAGAAGGTATGTGATTGTTATTGATAAGGAAACTGAGGCTCAGAGACAATAATTTGCTCATTTAGGCATTAAGTAAATGGAACCCGAGTCAGCCCGACTCCCAAACTGATGTGTTTTATTTGACTTTGAAATGTTTTTTTTTAAAAAAAAAATTGCGATTATACTAAGTGGAAGGTAACTTCATTGATTTTATCAAGTTGACTTTGTACATTAACTTAAATGTAAACAAGAGTACAATTGCTTCTGAGGACTGATTACAAATAGGATGCAGCAAACATTTGTTGAGCACACAGTACATGCCATTTATTACTCTAAACACTTGCCAAGTTTTTATTCACTTAATCTTCATAATGACCTTATGAAAGAAGTACAGTTATTATCCTTTATATTGCAGATAATTAAAGGTTAATTAACTTGCGTGTGTCATGTTGCTGTATGAGGTGGAGCCGTAGCTTGAACCCAGGAAGTCTGGCTGTTGAGTGTAGCTCCTCTGCTATGTGAACCCCAAATCCCACCCACTAAAAACCAGCCAGTACAGTCAAAGCAAGAGAGCCCCCAGTTATGCCAATTTGGTGCAGTTTTTACTATGACAATAGCTTGGAAAGATGAAGAAGAAAAATTTCATTGAAATTGTACTGAAAATTTAAACATTAAATCAAGTGTTTAAAGCATGGTCAGTGTTAAGCCAGTTGAGCTTATCTGTGTTAACTTCTGCTGACAATGCAGCTTATATTATCTATTATGTTAATATTTGTCAAAATTTTTTTGGGAAAAAATGGTTTTCCTTTTCTGGCAAAGCAAAGCAAATAATTTCTTTTACAGCTAAGACTTAATTAAATGGCCAGGCGCGGTGGCTCATGCCTGTAATCCTAGCACTCTGGGAGGCCGAGGAGGGAGGATCGCTTGAGGCCGGGAGTTTGAGATCAGCCTGAGCAAGAGCGAGACCCCATCTCTACTAAAAATAGAAAAATTAGCCGGGCATGGTCATGTGGACCTGTAGTCCCAGCTACTCAGGAGGCTGAAGCAGGAGAATTGCTTGAGCCCAGGAGTTTAAGGTTGCTGTGAGCTAGGCTGATGCCACAGCACTCTAGCCCAGGTGACAGAGCAAGACTCCATATCAAAAAAAAAAAAAAGAGAGAGAGAGACTTAATTATGATGGGATTAAGCCTTTTCTTCAGTGCTTTTCTCACATTTTTCTTTTGCTAAATACTTATCTAGCTTGCATTTTTCATTCCGTTAAACAGTAGCTCTTTGAAATCTTATATTCTCATAACTCTTTACCTAAAAATGCTGCTACAAAACAAAACCTTAGATCCTGAAAAGTTGGTAAAGTTTTAGTTAAGAGATTACTAACAGGAAAAGGAAGGATAATAGACAAAGAAAATGTGGATTGAGTGAATCTCATCACTCTCCCCTTCGAGTTTGCTGGTGGCATTTGTGGCAGTGCATCTGTGATGCTTGAGCAAAACCAGTTTATTCCCTGGGAAGTGATAGAAACTCCACGGCCAGTGCTTCCGCTCAGCACGTGAGCCCTCCATGGCCGGATGTCTCCCGTATGGTGTTCACGGTACTTTATAAATGGATATTTCCATTTCTGAATGATAGTTCTCTGAATAGAACAGCAATTAAAAAATGGATAGGACTTCAATTTTTCTTTACAAAAGGAAAATTGCTTAGGCTTCCTCCATTTCATTTTATTACTGAGGGTGTCAGATGATTCTTTAAGTAAAACCCCAACGTTTTCTTGTCTTAATGAAATTGATATAAGCAGAAGAGTTTTGACATTGACTTTTACATAGAACTGTTTAATCTCAGTGCCAGGCCTGGGACTCGTTCTTGGGCTCATGTTACAAGATCCTTTTTTGTATACCTGTGGCCTAACTGGAACCACTTCTGGTGATCTCCCTGGACTTAACAGTCCCCAAACATGGTAGCTTAAGCCTTGGTGTCAGGCAGAGGTGCTGTGTGGCTCTTGCTGTCCTTGGGGTCGGGGATGAGCTGGATCTTGTATCAGTGTTTTCAGTGCCAATGCAGAACAAACATGGGGCATACACTTAAATAAACACCACTGGTGGACCTAGAACTACTGCCCCGTCCCAGACGGACCACTTCGGATTCCACTTCCGAGTTGGAAGCAGCAAGGAGAGGGCTCCCAGAGGAATAGCTTTGCTGAGTCATATCTAGTTGCATTTCCTGGCTCAAGCAAAGATAAACAAATGAGAAGAATTTAAGCCAAAAATGACATTTGGACTGTGATTTGGGTTAATGTACTACCCCAGGGTGGCAGTGGATTCGTGACTGGACAGACACAGGAAAGAATCTGGGGTTAGAGAAGCCAAATGAGGTCAGTGTTGGTGTATCATCATCTAAAATATGTAACGCTGCCAGGCAAGGTGGCACGTGCCTGTAGTCCCACCTACTCCCCGGGACTGAGGCAGGAGGATCGCTTGAGTCCAGGAGTTCAAGACCAGCCTGGGCAACATAGAGAGACCCCATCTCAAAAAAAAAAAAAAAAAAAGTCTTTTTAAAAGATAACTGTTGTGGAAGATAAAGAGAAAAGAAGTAAAGAAAAATAAAAAAAATGTATCATTGTGCTTACACGAATGGGAAATTGTCTTCACAGTGAGCAAACTAAAGAGTTGAGCTCTTCTTTGAGGAACAGAAAGATCTCTTGGGGTACAATGGAAATTGTTAAGGCTTCTGCCTTAAGCCCCGTGAGGGAAAGCACACAAAGATGAAATCAGTTTTGACAGCAGCAGACTAATGAACTAAGTCACTTTGAACGTGTTTGATTCCCAATCTTCCCTGAAATAAACAGGTTGGAAGTTTGTTGCTGTTCTGAGTTTTCCCTTCAACACTGGGGGATAAATTATTTCCTGAGAAGCTATTCTCACTGAAGCCTCTATTTCTGTGTTGCTCGTCTAATCTGAATAATGGAAGTGGGGTTTTTTTTGTTTGTTTTTTAACTTCTAAAGCAGTCAGAAAGGAACAATTATTGAAGTTTATTGAGAACCCTGTCTTTGAAAGTAATTTGTCATCTATTTATGATTAACCTGATTGTTGTTTGTCTATGTAGAATTTAAAGTGTTTTATCCATTATGTAGATCTTGAGATTTTCAACATAAAGTAGAATTGTTTTATCAATCGTAGAAATATTTATTCTCTGAAAGTTGATGATAAACAATGTGGTAGCATGACTCCTGAAATAAAGAAAAGTAGGTAGCACAACCTTCATACCAGTTAAATCTGAAGTAAGTATAGTGAGCTATGGTTTTTATAAAATGGAAGCTAATACTTTGTGAATGTAAATATTACCGTTTTTTTTATGGCTATAGTGTCACCAAATTCCTTTTTCTTTTTTTCTTGGCTGTCAGATTTATAGAACAAAAATAAAGTTTTTAGGATATGAAATATGATATGAAATTCAACTTTGCTGAACACCAGCAAATGCTCTTGCAATACTGGGCTCTATTTATCAACCCTATTTTTATTCCCCTTGAGCATTTTTTTGCTTTTTGAGTTCAGGTATGGGGTTAGGTTGGCAGTGAATGAATTCCAATCCCGGATCTTGAATGGGGCGTGGATGTAATGCCGTAGAGGATCATTTCTGCAGCAGTTACCCTGCAGGCAGCCAAAGTGAAGCCATCCATGATTCTATTGCTACCATTTAGATTCTAAGGTGAAGGTCACAATTTGGTAAGGTTCCCTACATTATTGAACTATGCATTTTATTCTTTTCCAAAGGCAGGTAAGGCTGTAGTCTAGGGTTTTTCTAGTGGTTCTCAACCCTGGCTGCTCATTGCTATTAACAGGAAGCATTTAAACCTCCTGCACCCCAGCTGCACCCCAACCGATGATGTGGGAACGGTGGAGGACCCAGGCATTGGTGCTCTTCAGTGCTCCCCTTGTGATCCTGCTGTGTCCCAAGGCTGAGACCATTTCACTAGATTCAGCCACCACAGGAACCTTTGGGCTACTGTTGGAAAATGTGCCATCAGTGGATTAAGGTGGCCTTGTTAATATCTGGTCAGTTCCCACCAGAAAGTCAGACGTCCTGGGGTGATGAGATGTGTCCAGAATAGCTGCCTAGCTAGAAAAGCCACCTGAAAGTCACCTTGAGAAAAGAGGACCACAGAAGGCCCAGTCAGGAGGGTGGGCAGTGTCCTGGGGTTGGGGTCCTTACTCTTCCAGTCACCCCGAACAGGAAGCATCTGGGATGGGCAGGGACACTGCCTGCTGGGAGAGCTTCCCTCACCAAAACAGCCTTGCCTTGGCCGCGCCGTACGCAGTGTGGGAGCACGCAGACCTCGCGCTGTGGGGACTTCCCATGCAGGCCCGGAGTCTCTCCCCTGCCCCTGGGACACACCTCCAGCAGTCCCAGGGGTTGCCCATTCATCTCGACTTCTGCAAAGCAGCCTATCAGTGAGAAAGGGGTATGTAGTAGGGAACCACGAGTGTAACATAGTTCCTTCATAACTCACATCATTCGGTAGTTTGGGTTTTTTCCCCCTCCTTTTTACATATAACAGGTTATTTGATATGTGCAGAAATGGGCATCTGTTTGTTCAGTGAGAGGCTGGGTGGTGAGGTTGCCCTGTGAACTCTGGGCAAATTACTCCATCTCTGAGCTGCTACTTTGCCATCTGTTGGAATTTCTTATCAAGATTTAATTAGGGCCGGGCATGGTGGCTCACGCCTGTAATCCTAGCACTTTGGGAGACCGAGACAGGAGGATCACTTGAGGCCAGGAGTTCGAAGTTATAGTGAGCTATAATCGCACCATTGTACTTCAGCCTGGGTGACAGAGCGAGACTCTGTCCCTTACAAAAAAAAAAAAAGATTTAATCAGGATTGGTTGTGAAAGAGTATGTGAAAGTGCTTTGTTAGAAAAGAAATGAAATGCACCCCATTTAAACTCCAGCTGAGCAGAGTGTAGTCCTTCTGCCTCAGCAAATAGGAGCAGCCCTGCAGGAAGCCCATAACCCTGTCCTGTCGAGGATGATTCTCCTCTTTCGGTACCATGAATGCTTGCCTGGCGAGCCATCGCCATCCCTCACAAAACACACTGACCGCACCAAATGCTGGTGAGGGCTGGGAGACTGGAGTATAAATAGGTACGGCCACTTGCAGGAAACCCTCTGGCAGTTTCTTAGAAAATTCTACATATGTCTGCTGCACATCCATGGAATTCCACTCCTAAGTATTTTATGTAAGGGAGAGGAAAACATGTCCAGAGAAAGACATGTCCCATACTGAACACGGTAGCTCTATTCGTAATATTAAAAATCCCTGAGGCTGGGCGCGGTGGCTCACGCTTGTAATCCTAGCACTCCGGGAGGCCGAGGCCGGTGGATCGCTTTAGGCCAGGAGTTGGAGACCAACCTGAGCAAGAGCGAGACCCCATCTCTACTAAAAATAGAAAGAAATTATATGGCCAACTAAAAATATATATAGAAAAAAAATTAGCCAGGCATGGTGGCGCATGCCTGTAATCCCAGCTACTCGGGAGGCTGAGGCAGGAGGATTGCTTAAGCCAAAGAGTTTGAGGTTGCTGTGAGCTAGGCTGATGCCACGGCACTCACTGTAGCCTGGGAAACAAAGCAAGACTCTGTCTCAAAAAAACAAAACAAACAAAAAAACAAAAAACAAAAAAAAACCCTGGAAGCATCTCAAATGTCCATTATCAAAAGAGTGGTTCCATACCTATTGATATATTCATAATATGGGGTACTTAGCCAACAAAAAGATACTGGTACAATCAGCACTGCTTGAATCTCAGAACATTATTTTCAGTGAAATAAGTCAAACAAAAAAGAATATGTACTTCATTTGTGTGAAGTTCAAGAGCAGTGGTCATGGGACAGGGTGACTGACTTAGAAAGAAAGGGGCACAGGGGACTGAGAGGTGACAGGCAAGCCCTGTGTCTTGTGATGGGAGATGGTCACATGGGTGTATATTTAATACATGCATTAAAACTGACCTCATGGAGTAGTCAACATCTATTCCTTTCATTGTATGTACATTTTTTTTTTTTTTTTTTTGAGACAGAGTCTCACTCTGTTGCCTGGGCTAGAGTGAGTGCCGTGGCATCAGCCTAGCTCACAGCAACCTCAAACTCCTGGGCTTAAGCGATCCTACTGCCTCAACCTCCCGAGTAGCTGGGACTACAGGCATGCGCCACCATGCCCGGCTAATTTTTTTTTTTATATATATATTTTAGTTGGCCAGCTAATTTCTTTCTATTTTTAGTAGAGAGAGGGTCTTGCTCTTGCTCAGGCTGGTCTCGAACTCCTGACCTCGAGCAATCCACCCCCCTCGGCCTCCCAGAGTGCTAGGATTACAGGCGTGAGCCACCGCACCCGGTCTGTATGTACATTTTTTAATGGAAAATCAAAATTTATTTTTCTTAAACTTTGTAGAAAAATATACATAACAATATACAACTTTAACCATTTTTAAGTGTACATTTCTGTGGCATTAAGTACAGTCACATTTTTTGCTGTATCACTACCATCTATCTCCAGACAGGGTATATAAATTCAACCTCAATTAAAAATGCAAACTAAAAACAATGTCAGATAAGGGGGTCCAGTTAACCTATAACTGAGACTGTCTTGCTCATTCTCATCGCTTGGTGTTAGGAAGTTGTCCATGGAAACATGCTGAATGCCAAATGAGCCCACTGGCAGAACTTGGCTTGCTGTATTTTCAAGGTCTTCTTAAAGAAAATATGTGCCTGTATTTTGCACAACTATATCTGTGAAATGGTTAAAGAAACTGTGAGCATTTAGAATTCTGAAATTGGGAGCATTTATTAATAATATGGCATTCCTGGAATAATTTGCTTCTGTTTAACATATTTGTTTTGTCATTTTTTTCCTTTCTTGCTGGAATTCATTTATGGACTACAACACCCGTCACTAGGACTTAGGCACTTCCCTTCCCCTTGTGCCCTGTGGCTTCTGTCCCTGTCTTAAAATTGTCTATCTAAACAGAAAGGGCTGGACAACTGCAAACATTTTATTGTCCAGCAGCTCATAAGAGTTGAAACTAAGGCCGGCTGAGGTGGCTCACACCTGTAATCCTAGCACTCTGGGAGGCCGAGGCAGGAGAATTGCTTGAGATCGGGAGTTTGAGACTGGCCTGAGCAAGAGTGAAACCCCATCTCTACTAAAAATAGAAAAATTAGCCAGGCGTGGTGGTGGCTCTTGCCTGTAGTCCCGGCTACGGGGGAGGCTGAGGCAGGAGAATCGCTTGAGCCCAGGAGTTTGAGGTTGCTGTGAGCTAGGCTGATGCCATGGCACTCTAGCCCAGATGACAGAGCAAGACTCTATCTCAAAAACAAAGAAGAGTTGAAACTAAAACTTCAATTTTCACTTCTTCAGAAACCTAACTGTTGACAGGAATAAGGAGGATTATAAAATCATGGGAGGGATTATCATATGCTGCCCGGGGACCTGGTCACACTGCTTTTTAGCCGTGCTATGAATGGTCCACAGGCAGCCTGTTCCCCCCTCCTAAGCCGGAAGGCCAGAGTTGTATGTAATAAGAGCATCAATTCCCAGACAGCTAAGCAGTTTATACCATGTATAGTTACACATTCCCATTTAAACATAATTTTCAATGGATGTACAGTGTTTCATCTTTGGTCTTTAATTGTATGTATTTTCTTCACAAGCGCTGAGGTTTTAAACCTCAGCACTAAGGCTATTAGTGTAATTCAAAAAGAGTGTTTTGCTTAAAGTTAGGGAGTCCTTGCGTTCAGACTGCCTGTGGTTTTCACCTTGTTGCAGTTGAATTAGGTTTATGGAACCTCTGCTTTTCATAGCCTTCATATCAACGCCTTGGGTTTTGGCTTTTTACTAACTTTTAGAAACTACTAGGTTAAAATACAATGAAATGCTCTAGTAAGTGTATCAGCTGTCACTTGTGTATAGGCTGAGAAGATGATCTTGACGACCCTGAACTCGTGGGCCCAGCAGCACCAGGCAGCAGGTGGCAAAGTGCATTCGCTACTTGGTGGAAAGAAATCTGAATCTGGTGTCGGAAAAGTTTAGGGATGTCAACCAGTTGGAAAAAAAAGTTGAAGATACAAAAGGAAAGATTGCCTAGAGTTTAAAGAGCTCTCATTTTACAGATGGGAGACTCATTCATTCATTTGTATTAA
Organism: Lemur catta; assembly: GCF_020740605.2. Lineage (NCBI taxonomy): Eukaryota > Metazoa > Chordata > Mammalia > Primates > Lemuridae > Lemur > Lemur catta. The sequence goes on along the minus strand of NC_059136.1, from coordinate 94,265,806 downwards.
ATGTAATAAATATTGAGGGCCCATTAAGTGCCAGGTTAGGTTTCATGTGCTCTGTAGGCAGTGAAAGACAAAACGAAATAAAAGAGACACAGCTCTGCTCTAATGGTACTTGCATCATCAGTGGGATGCAAAGACAATACATTAATAAATACTTTCAGGTTGGATTAAGAGCTGTGAGGAAAATCAAACAGGTGCTGGGATAGGGGACGTGTGGGTGTTGGTGGATGCTGCTTTAGGTAGGTGGGTATGGGGTCTCCTTCAGCTGTGATCTGGAAGACAAGGATGAAAAAGGGATCCAGGCAGAGGGAACAGCAAGGGCAAAGGTCCTGAGGTAGGGATGAGCTTGGGTGTCTGCAGGAAGGCTTCTGTGGCTGAAGTCAGAGTGTGAGAGGAGTTGGAGAGGACAGCAGGGCAACTTCTCCAAGCAAAGGCCCTAGAGGCCTAGGTAAAGAACTTGAATCTTATGCTGCATTCTTAAGAAAGCTGTGGGAGGTTTTAATCAGTAAAGATTTGCCTGTGTGGGGAGTGTGGGAGTGGATAGGCTTGCCAGACTTTCAAATAAAAATACTTGATGCCAGGCTGAACTTAAATTTCAGGTAGGCCATGAATACCTTTTAGCGTAAGTATGTCTTATGCAATATTTGGAACATATTTATATGACTTGCTGTTTATGTGAAATGCATCCTGCATTTCATCTGGCAACCCTAGGGGCAGAGCCCCGTGAGCTGCCCGGCACCTGCCCAGGCCCCGGCAGCTGTGGCAGGGGAGCCGAGGAGATTGGCTTTGTACAGCCATTGAAAGACCTTGCTGAGGAACTGTATTTGGAGAGTGAGAAAAGCAGGAATCAAGGATGACTTCTCAGTTTTAAACCTCCGCAGCTGGTGGTGCCCTGACTGAGGTGGAGAAGATGGGAGGGAAGTGGGCTGTGAGTGCCCTGGGATGGACACAGGTCTCACTGGTGAGGTGGGGTGGGGTGGACGTCCAGGTGGAGATGCGGAAGTTTGATTCTGAGTGAGCTCGAAATCATTGTGTTCTGTTCCATCGGCCACCACATCTGTCTAGCCCTCTCCCCTTTCTCCCTCCACTGAGTGTTTCCCTGTTCCAGTGGAAGGAGAGAAAAGCAACTGAGAGCATTGCGTCTGGGGCAAGCTACCACCTAAATAAACACGTAGCCCCCAGCCAGGCTGCTGCTGAGAAAAGGTGGTCCAAGTATTACTACACGTACTTCAAAGGAATTGGACTGAAGACGATTTCAGCGTGCCTGTGCCTCTTTTGCAAGGTGTCTTTAGGGAGGCATGGCCAGGCATAATGAAACAAAACAGCTTTTGCAAGGAAGTGGTTATGTGGGCAGTCAAGGAAAAAAAATAAATCAGGCTCCAAAGTGTCTTAGTCACAACCTTTATAAAATCTGACACTACAGATTGACCATACCATGCCTACACTTAAGTATATTTTAAAATTTTAACCCAAATAAGAAATTCTTATATTCTGAGAAACAAGGGTACCTTAACACAGTTGTGATATTGCATTTCCTGATTTAAAAGACATATCTTTTTTAAAAAATGGACTATAAAAATTATGATTTCTTTTACAATGGCCCTTGTGTAATGGGTTTATTCACCTTGACTCTATTTTTTATATAGTAATGAAATTCCATAATTAGATCAATAGTTGGTATTATTGGCATTTAACCACTAGAAAAATTGATTATGCTCCTTATCAAAAATTACAAGTTATATAATGAAGTTAGTGGGAGATCTGTCTGTGGAAGCTACTTTATTAGGTAAGTATTTTGATTACAAAGGGGTTAGATGTAAAATGGATTCATATCCAAGATACATTTTGTAAAAATCAAAACTGGACACATTTCATGATGTTTTCTTTTTCCCCACATCCTCCATTAAAATATTTTTTTAATAGGAAGCAGCATCATTATACTCTAGTTTTCTTCTCTGTGATGCTGTGATTTTTAATGCATCCCATTAAAATCTTTTAGCAAAGGATTTTACCAGATAATTCACATTAAAGTATAAATAGTTAATAAAGTTTGCTATGTTGCTTTATTCTCAAAGTTATTCACATTTTAGTGGGCACACAAGTATCGCCTAAGTCAAGTTAGTATAAGAATTACCTGCCTTGTTTACTGTAAATGCAAATGCTCACAACCCCCATATGGGGCTAATTTGGAGGTCTGTCTAGAGCAGGGCCCAGGACTCTCTATTTTTAACAAACACCCTAGTCTTGTGAGCTGGCAAATCTGGAAAACGCTGAGCAAATCTTGACCAAAAGAATTAAAGTTATAATGGTTGAATTTCAACCATATTAAAGGTTTAAGTAGAGGAGACTTTTGAGGGACTGGTGGAGAAATAATTGCAAATAAATTCTTTTATTTCTTTTTTTTTCTTTCCAAATAAAAATATTCTTTTATTTATCCTTTATTTTACTTTTAGAGATGGGGTCTTGCTATGTTGCCCGGGCTGGACTTGAACTCCTGGGCTCAAGCAGTCCTCCTACCTTGAAACAAGAAGGTGACTGCCCATGGGGTGGGGTGTTCTAGGGAAGCAAGCAGGTGCCAGGGCAGCAAGAGGCATGTAAGGCCCTGGGGCGTTGGTTTTCCATGGGGCTGGTACAGAGGAGCGGTTGCAATGAGAGGAGCAGCGTAGAAAACCAGGGAGATAGGCTGTTGTGGAGGAGTGACTTGCGTTGAGGAAACGGGGAGAGATAAAATTGTAGTTGTTTTTGGAAAGATAGCTGAATGGCAGCATGCAGTATGGAGAGCGGGGGTGGGTGGGGTTTGGTGGCGGTGGCAGGTATGTGCGTGAGAGAGAGAGAAACTATGAATGGTAACGGGAAAAGAAAGTGAGAAAAGGAAGGCCAGGTCCGAGAGCTGTAGGACAGCTGTGAGGGCCAGTGCGGGAGGTGGGTCAGCGGGGTGGAGGAGAGGATCGGGGCTCTGGCACTAGTTCTCGGGGAATGGGGGACTGATCGTGTCCGGCAGAGGCCAGCCCTGCTGCCCCCCATAAGCATTTTATGTACTTGACATGAAATGTGCTGAGATGACCCCCACACTTTAGGGTGCCAATGCTCCCCTGAAGTGAAAGTGGAAGAAGAAGAAGAGAATGTTCTTATTGGCTAATGTGAGCAGTGTTCGGTTCCTTCCAAGCTCAGAGAGGGACTGGGCGGTGACGGAGGCGGCCGTGACGTGGCCTGTGGGCAGTCGGTGACCAGCTCGAGCTCTGGGACCTTCCTCTGAGCCCCCATTGCCAGCAATTTTGGTGGAATCCAGGTAACAGAATCACCATGGTGGTTATGTTCCTTGTACCCGTTTTCCACCAGCGTCTCTCTCTCTTTCTCTCTCTCTGAAAACACTATTTCCAAACAATATCCAGTAGATTACTTAATAGGTAAAATAAAAAGGCTTAGAAAGTTGCTTTTCTCTTCACACCCAGCCCCCTTCATTTTGTTTGTAACCCTGGAGCCAAGTTTCAGACAGATGTAGAAAGGTGAACAACGCTGGTGGATCTATTTCACATGGGATTCAGGGTCGATTCAGCTGGAAATTGGCTCTGAGCCGTCTGCTTGCCTGCCTGGGGCTTCACCTGCTTTGAATTAGGATAATTTAATAGTGTCCAGTTGGACTAGGAGAGTATAAATGGTTTTGTTAATTAGATGAAAAGGTTCCATTTTATAATACTTATCATATTAACCATGGCTTGACTGTGGCTGCACTCTGTGTCAAAGCCTTATCTATTATCTGTTCTTCCTTTTGAAAATCTATCTTCTTACTTCAGTTTCCGTCATGCTGTGTTGCAGCTGTCCAATCCCTGTGGCATTCTAGAACTAGAGGCTGCCTGCCTTCCGCCTTGCACCTCTTAGGGTCATTTGCCTGCTGTTTTGTGAACGTGCACACTGCAGCTCCAGATGTCATTAAGCCTCACTATCCAGGTTTAATTATATTAACTATAGTTTGTTTAAATATATTTATTAAATTTGAGTTTTTTGAAAATAGATACTTCTATGAAATTAGAACCAAACAATATAGAAGTATTAATATTTGGGGTTCTAGATCTTTAAGTTTTAAGATCTTGAAGGCTGTGAATTCTGTTTTTTTCACTTCATCATGTCCATGTTGCTGGACCTTGGACATCACTGTCTTGTCTGTAAAATAAGGAGGCTGGTTAGATCATCAGTGATTCTCAAACTTAGGAGACATCAGAATCCCCAGGAGAGTTTGCTCAAACACAGATTTTCCCACCCCCACCCCCACCCCCACTTCCCCAGAGTCTGATTCTGTAGGTCTAGGGTGGGGCCTGAGAATTTGTATTTCTAACATGTTCCCAAGAGATGGTGATGTTGCTGGTCTAGATGACCTTTTAAGTCTTGGCCAATTCCAAAATTTTGCTTTGCCTCTCTAAACCTCAATTTTCTCATCTGTTAAATGGGGATAATAGTATCTGACGGGTTGTTGTTAGGATTGAATGAAATAATCCATGTGAATTACCAGGCACATAGTAAGTGTTAAATAAATGTTAGCTTTTATCAACTTCTGTCAGGGCAATGTTTGAATTGGAAAACAGGTTCAGCATGGATTAGAAATGATGATAATATATTTAGTTAATAATAAATCATGTGCTAGGTTTTTCAAATATTATTTACTTTCAATATTAAATGGGGAAAAGACCAACTTTTTACTAAAGTCCATTACAACTACTTTAATAATAAGTAAATTCTGCCTACTTTCTATGAAGCAGCACTGCAAGAAAAAAAAGGCATTTAAGGATAAAACAGAACAGAGTAGGATCTTCAAAAAAAAAAAAAGGAATGAATATCAATAAGCATATACTTACTGTAAAATATGAGTATTTTTATATTTTTGAATTCACAGTTAATGGCATCTTTAAAAGAATAGCTGTTCTTTTTCTTTTTAAAAAAATAGCATATAATGTTATAAAGATTAGAGGTATCTTAGGTTCAGTAAATATAGCACTTTGAGTAAGTCAATTTGGTAATTCTACTTTATGGTAAATTATCTCTTGATAGTTCCATTTGTTAACTAAGTCTCAGAAAAAAAACTTTATTCAGTTGATCATTGGCTAAAAAAGTAGTGTTTTATTTATTTTAAAGAGATACTTATTTGTGTTTTGAAGGGAGAAAGGGAGAATATTGAAGAGAAATATTAAATGTGTTCAGTGTTAATGTGCTTTTAATGTTTGTAAACTGGAACTGATGAGACTGTTTCCCATTGTATACTGTTAAGTAGCCTTGCTTTCCGACTCGAAAGTAGTGCTTCTAAGGCTAACCTGCTTCTCCTGGACTTTGTCAGGTTACTGTGGGTGATTTCAAAAGATTATTCCTGATTTCCAAACGTGACACTGCTCTGGCCAAGGTAGATGGCAGATGCAAGGAAGACATGTACTTACATCTGTGGACAGTGACGTAGCCATTACTCTGGGACAATTGTTCTAAATGGGTGTCCTGTCTTTGACGATGATTCCTGTGCCAGATGTGAAGGAAGATATAAATCTCTCATCATGTACTGAACTCCACAATGCCTCTCCCTGCTCCCCCGGGAATAGAGCCCCGGCTGACCTCTATCTGTGTCCCAGAGCAGTGAGTAGGAATGGTAACGTTGCTCCTTACTCCACGCAGAATAAGTAAATGCCACTGGGGGCTGGGGGTGTGTGTGTGTGTCCTGTCAGACAGAAAAATCAAACGTCAGATTTTCTGTCAGTTTGGGTGATGATTGAGGTCAGGGAGAGTTTTTATTTTGAAACTGTTCTTTGAAAGTTTTTATATCCTGGACACACTAATAACATTTTGTCCAACTTGTGGCGTGCAGGGGGAGGGGACGACAGTGCTAATGAAGGCTGGCCCGAGAGAGCCCCCAGGGAAAGGAAGAGTTCGCTAAGTACAGCCCCGCTGGCTGTCCTCCCTTAGCCTGGGTCGTAGCTCGCTCAGTGCATTTACTCCTCCGGAGTCCAGCTTATGCTCAAGAAGTGAAAATGATCCCAGATTCAAAAGTTCACAGAATTAGAGCTGGATGAGGTGGATATTTTGTTTGACCCAGCAAAAGTTAAGGAATATGTTTGGGATACTCCGTGGCAGAGGCTGTAATAGATTCCCTCCAAATCTCCTGATTTGAATTCCGTGTTTGGCAAACATGACTACGTAAATAAGACCAATTTAAACTTCATGACATGTTGTATTCGTGGAAGTTCTTTGGGTTTCTATGGAAACCTCCTCTTAGTGGCTTAAGCAAAAGTGGGGAATTTATTTGAAGGAAGCTGAGGTATTGCACAAAATTGAAGGAAGAGCTGACCAAGCAAGACTGCGATGAGAAGGAACCAGGGTGGTCTGGGCTGGTGGCAGCGCATGGATCGCCATTGATGCTGTCTCAACTCAGACTGCTCTCCGCTCTCTGCCTCTCTGGTTCCAGTGTGACACTCTGCATGGTGGTTTCCTTCCATGGAGACTTCAGTGGAAGCTCACACAGGCCTCCTGGATCAGCCATCCCCTCCGTCTCCTGTTACTCTGCTTTTATTTTCTTCATTGTACTTATGATCATGGAAAAGTCTATAAGTACTTGTTCCCTACGGAGATTTAAAAATACCAACGCCCAGGCATATCCCCCAGAGATTCTGATTTAACTGGTCGGGGTGGAGCGGGACATGTGTATTTTTCTTGAAATCTCCCCTGTTGCGTTAATGTGCAGCTGGGGTTAAGAATCATTGCCTCGAGTCCAGGAGTTCGAAGCTGCAGTGGGTTATGATAGGACGACTATACTCCAGCCTGGGTGACAGAGCAAGGCCCCGTCTCAAAAAAGAAAAAAAAAAGGAATCACTGAATCATTGCCTTCTGCATTGACAGGACAGATGCAGAATATGCTGCTCTAACTGGTGCAGCTAAAGGTATGTTTAAGTGAATTAAGAATGACAGCTCTAGAAAGGACTGCTGAGGAGTAAGAAGGCATTTGTAGGTCACCACACGTACATGATATTGACCTGAGCCCTCCCAGACCGAGGGGCTGCTAGGTGCTCTGGGTGTGTTATCTCAGTGGACCCTAACTATGGCCTTGTGGGGTAGGTGGCAATATCCTCATTTTCCAAATGAGTCAAGTGAGGCTGAGGGCTTGAGTAACTTGCCAAGGTCGACCAGTAGCTTGGGGTTCAGGCTTAGCCTGTGCCCACAGTGCTCTGGCAAACACAACCACCGGGTGACAGAGCAAGCCAATTGCCAATTGTGCCAGACAATTGCAGGATCCTAACTGACCCCTCCGATGGGTGCCCACGAAGGTGGGGCTGAGGTGAGGCTTCTCCACCCGTATGGAGGTCACACCCGGGAAGGTGGACTTCAACAGCAAAAATGTCATCAGTCAAAAATTCCCGACAGGAAGTACCATTCAGTGTTGGGGTGTGTTACCAAGGGAGAACGCATTCTTAGCAGAAATGATAGGAGAGAAAGAGGATCTCAGTTACTGCAAGAAAAGCAAAACTTGCTGTGTCTTCAGGGCCAATTCAGGGAAATATGAAGAATGTTAAGTGTGTGAGAATCTGAAACTAATAGTAGTTTCTTTAAAAGAGGTAAAAGAAAGAGGAGGGGGGAACATGAAATTTTGATTTTGTCCCTTTAGGAAACTGAGATGTATATAATTTGGCATTTGCACTTTTGGAGTTTGGGTGAGAATGATGAGGAACATAAACATGAATGCTCTGTTAATGTAGTCCTTTTCATAAAAATAATGGAATACGATGGGCTTCACCGAGGCATCAGGAACCCCTCCCTTGTGTCAGGGTGATTTGGCAATGGACTGATTTTTAACTTGGAGGGTGGGATAGACTCCAGGCCCCTGTGGGTTCTTGAAGAAAGAATCTGTAATCCTTTTGGGCTTAACCATTAGGCAAATTTAGCTTCCTGGTTTCAGAAAGAGAAAACACACCCACAAAAAGAAAAACCCAAGCCCGTGGGAACAAGTAACTTCCTCCTCCTGGGGCTGCTTGAAAACCTAATCCTCCCTAGAGGCCAAGTCCCTTTCCTCCTCAGCGGGAGGCTGGCCCGGGAGGCATGCAAGGGGCAGCGGGCCTGGGGGCTGGCTCTTCAGGCAGAGGGGCTGCTCAGAGGCAGCTTTATGTTTCTGCGTCCACCTGGGACAGTGAAAGGCCTGAGTGGCTTTGCCCTGTGTCCCACTCTGCCTCTCTGTCTCTTCTTCAACTTAACATGCCTTGAGGCTGAAAAATAAAGTCTTCATTTTCTACTCAGTTGGTGACAAAAATCAGAGAAAAAAAGTCACTGCCAATTGAAAGAGAAATATTAATATCCGTAAGTACAGAACTCATTTTCCTGCCAAGTATGTGAGCGTGGGCTGTCAATACAGTAAAACAATCTAGCAGATTAATTGAGGGGAGGCCAGTGAGTTGGAGAAAGGTGTGAAATCTGGATCACTTAAATTTCAGTAAAGTGAACAAAGGGCGAGGACTGAGGCGGAGCTGGGGGCGCGTTAGAAATGAGCTGGGCGCTGTGAAAACCGTAGTGCCTTAGTTGTTAGCAAAGTCCACGCTCATAAAGCCTCCTTAGCAATTTTTGTTTAAGAATTTTGTTGATGCAGAAGGTCACAGGACCCTTTCTTCACTAAAGTATGATAATGTCACTATCATCTAGCTTTCCTTGTTTTGAAGGACAGGGAAGGAAAATGGGAAGTAGCACATTGTTTACTTGCTTTGGGAGATGCATTTAACATATGCTTTTTCATTTAATCCTCACAGTAACCCGTGAAGGAGGAGTATTGTCTACATTTTACAGATAAGGAAAATGAAGTTCGATTAAGTAACTTGCTGATCTTTATATGGCTGTTAATAAGTGGGAGAAACAGGTTGGACCCAATTTCCCCTTTACTACTTTATTCCAGGAAAATTAAGTTTTACTGTAAGTGATTTTCAGCTCAAATTCTTTGATTGGTCATAGATTCTCAGTTAATACAGGGCATTTTGCTTGTCTTCATGGTCTAGATATGTCTGAAACGAAACCAATTTTGGGAACTAACATTTATTAATCACCTATTGTAAACCAAATAAATTGTGGCTAAGAAAAAATAGATTCTACTTACAGAATTGCTACTGACCATAAAATATAGTCCATGGATTTCTAAGTTCACTTTAAGTCAAAAAATGGTGTTCTGTTGCTGAGTTGGTAGCTGGGTAGCTGTGTTGGTGGTGGAGGTGGGTGGTCTACAAAGAGGTGTGATAGACAGTATCTGCCCTCAAAGAGTTCAGTCTCTTACACATTAACAGGTGATGGATAGCTCAATCGTTACATAACAGACGTAAAGATTGTCCTGTAAGAGGTGTCCTGGGGCTTGTGGCTAAGTCCCACATGGACTGTACAGGGAGGAAATCGGAAGAGAGAATGATGCGGGCTGCCGGAGACCAGGCAAGATGGGTTTTGAGTTAGGTTCGAGCTCAGGTGGGATTTGCATAAATGGGTGAGAACACACATGAGCCACAAGGTGAAGGCAGAGGATATCACCATATGAATTACAGAAGTGTCTGTCGCTGGCAGTCTTACATTTGAGTAACATGGTTGATGAAGGAGGTAGAGGCCACGCTGTGAGGGGCTGGTTGATTTCAGTCTCTTGGCAACGGTCGTGGTGTTGGCAGCAGTATTAGAGATGATGGTCTTATAGTAACAATAATGTCTAACATTTATTGAGCATTTATTCTGCTGGGTACTTTTGTTCAACAAATACTTATAGACCATTTACGCGTGCTGAGTACTGTTCCTCGAACTGGCAATACAACAGTGTATAAAACTGGCAGAAATCCCTGCTCTCAGGGAGCTTAGGAGACATGGACAGATGATAAAATAGGTAAATTCGTCTACGATGCTACAGAGACACGTAAGAGAGGAGGAGGTGGGGAGTGCCGGGTAAGTGACGTCACGATTCTAAAGCCTGGCTCTGTGTGCGTCAGCGTGTCCACCCCTCTAATCAGGTAAGTAATAGGTAGAAGGCAATCCCTGAAGAATTTTGAATATGAAGTAACATGATGAAAATATAATTCATAAAGATGAATAGGGGAAACACTGACGCTGTAGGGATCAGCTAGGAGGCAACCGTGGCAACCCGGAACGGTTATACCCAAGAGGGATCTTTGAGCAATTGATATCTTGTAGGGTTGAGCAAAGAAAGAAGACCAATGTAGGGGAAAAATAAAATTCACCGTGTGTCTACCTGGTTCATGCCTTTTCCTAAGCCTAGAAACACGATTATATTGCAGAGCTGACAAGACTCGAGAGAGGGCTGATTCTAATTAATAACATGATACAGAAGTGACAGCGATGACTGAGGTTTTGAGCCTTGGGTGACTAAGATGGTGAGAAAAATGAGAAATTTTCAATGAGAAAGATGGAAATTCAACAAAATTGTCATGCTGTTTAAGTAATTTAAAAATTTCTGAAATGAATGACGAGTGGCCTCTAAGACATTAGTCCTGCCCGAGGATCAGCGGTCTCCCCTTACACCGTGGGTGTCATGACGGGTAGGGCGGAGGTCCGGGTGCCGGAGATGAGGTGCCTCTCCTTCCCTGGCACCTGCGCGGTCAAGCTGCAGTGCCCACCTGCTCTGTCCCCGCCTGCTGCCTGCGGCCTCCCGCTTTTAAAAAAGCCAGTCACACGCAGGTTCCCGAACCTTCTTGGTTCACAGCACTCAGGCTGTCTCTGACTCGTCAAGGCAACCCAAGAGCAGAAAAAATACAGAAGAGCTCCACTGAGTGAGTGGTGAGGTCAAACAACTTAATAAGTGTTTGTTATAACGACTTAGTACCCCTGAAAAAATAATGCACGTACACTGAAAGCAAAAATAATATTTTAGCGAATTCTTAAATGACCACAGTTGCTCACTAACGGGATGTATACACCTTGCCACACAACTTCCCAGACCTTGGAATTGCGTTGGACAGCACCATCCTCACTTTCTGTTCCATGCTGATTTTCAGGAGATACTTGCTTATTTTTATCATAGCGACCAACAGAAAACTGGGTTTCACAAAGGTATGGTGTTGTTGAAAGGAATACAGCGTGATCTAATGTTGAAACCAAACACCTTGAGCTGGTAGCTTTCATGGTGTTTGACAGATGTCATTACGTTTCCCTTGAAGATGTGAAAGATCCTGGGGCACCCCTGGACTTCACTGTGGGCCCCTGGAGTGCCTTGGCACACAGTTTAAGAGCCATGGTAAGGTCTTTCGATACCATCTCTTTTTCTTCTCAATCTTACAGCGCTTCTTAGCCATCCTCATTTTTAAGAAAATAACTTTGGATTCAGCCATGACCTCTGGGTTTTTCTTTTTCATTTTTAAATTCCTAGAGCGAGTTTAAAGGGACCTCCTAGTCCACTTCTAGTGTCCTACCACTGCACAGTTGTGTCACTTGATAAGTCTGCTTTGGCTTCAAGTTTAGTGCAAAGAATGGTTTCCAGTCCTCATTCCACCTTATTTCTTTTGTGTTTAAAATCTTGGCCCAGGTTCTAATCATTGCCTGGCTTTTAACCATCATACTTTACTATAAGCTCATGGATGTGCCAGGCCTTGAGGGACAAGGGCTTTCTATGCCTTTATCATCTTTTTCGGGTTTTTTGAGATGGAGTCTCGCTATGTTGCCTAGGCTGGACTCAAACTCCTAGGCTCAAGTGATCCTCCAGCCTTGGCCTCTTGAGTAGGTAGGACTACAGGTGCACATGGTCTTGCCTGGCTTCCTTGAATACCTTTCAACCCGGCCACAACCCCATGGGAATGAGCGCCATTACTGACCCGATTACATGAGGAAACAGGCTGGCGGTAGTGCCAAAGCATTGAAAGGAACAGAAACACCACATTTAGCTGTTGTTTCTCTCCCAGTTAGGGGAGAAAGTCCAAGAGGCTACCCTGGGCATGGGTGACTGGTATAAATACGTGGTTCATTGTGTTTGATTTTTACTTTTCACAACTATATTTCTATTTTTTAATTTTTTTTAGAGAAAGGGTCTCACTCTGTCACCCAGGCTAGAGTACAGTGGTGCAATCATAGCTCATTGCAACCTTGAACTCCTGGGCTCAAGCGATCCTCCTGCCTCAGCCTCCCAAGTAGCTGGACTACAGGCCTGCACCACCACACCCAGCTAGTTTTTCTTATTTTTTGTAGAGACAACGTCTGCCTATGTTGCCCAGGCTGGTCTTGAACTCCTGGCCTCAAGTGATCCTTCCATCTTGGCCTCCTAAAGTGTGGGGATTGTAGGTGTGAGCCACCATGCCCAGCCTACAACTATATTTTTATAAAAGTAAACTATTGTAGCTCATTGTGGACACTTTGGCAATGAAGAAAAAAAAATAAAAACTGACCCACTGTAGAAACTTAAGTGTTAAAACTATTAATTCTAATTTAATTTAATATTAATATTCTTTCCAAACTTTAAAATTATGTAATTGTAATATATATAAAACATTTATTCTTGCTTTTTTAATAAAAATTACATTATAAACATTTTTTCTTTAGTTACATAGTTCTTTTATCTATATTCAAAAAATTAATTCTTGTCACTTTCAAGATGATACTTGTACATAATTTAAAAATGAAAACAACTAAAAAGCTTTAACATAAAAGAGTAGACTCCTGCCCCACTTTTCTGAAGCCCCCACCATTTACTCACCAGATCTAATCACTTTCTTACCCTCGATTCTAATGGCTCTACAATAGTGCCTTTGCTGGTACCATAAAGTTTATGTACCTTCTGCTCCTCCCGATTTTCTGGTATGGAACTATTGATTGAAAGTGGTGGTTCTCTAGGATTACTAATTACTGATAAAGTCCTGTTCCCTATGCACATACCTATGGGTAAGCTCAGGGCTACCTTATCAGATGTACTTTGCCTTGCTATTTTTATAAGCCTAATTCAATTGTACATTTCATTTGTCATAAATAGCTATGGGCATACTGTTAAGCATAATGACTTTCTTATTAAACATTAATAGATCTCCCAGCTATTCCCAGTTATTTTCCCAAGCTAAGGTTGTAGAAGTTTGAGAATTAAGCCAAGAAGATTTAATGAAATTCTATTATATTTTACAACATAATTATTAAGGCAGAGGAGGTAACAGTCTGCTCTTGATGTCCGTAAAGACTACTGGGTGTTAAGAAACAGTGCATTATGTGAATATGTGCAGATTTTCTCAGCAGAAATATTTTCAAGCAATAGTCTTTTTAAAATTGAGGATCAATTTTCTGAAATACTGATTCAATGGGCAGGTGCCTATGCTGTCATAATAGACTATAAAAATAGACTTTATTTTTTAGAGCAGCTAAGATTTACAGATAAATTGAACAGATAGTTCTCATATAGCCCTCACTGACCTTCCACCCTCCCACCAACCAGTTTCTCCAACTATTAACATCCTGTGTTAGTGTGGTACTGTTATAATCGATGAGCCAATGTTGATACATTGTTATTAATTAAAACCAACAGTTTTCATTAGAGTTCACTCTTTGTGTTGTAATTTCATGGATTTTGACAAATGTATAATGATATGTATCCACCGTTGCAGTATTGTACAGAAGACTTTCCCTGCCCCCCAAGTCCCCTGTGCTCCTCCTGTTCATCCTCCCTCCCCTAAACTCCCAGCAACCACTGATCTGTTTACTGTCTCCATAGTTTTGCCTTTTCCAGAATGTCATATAGTTGGAGTCAAAGAGTATGCAGCCTTTTCAGATTGGCTTCTTTCACTTAGTAGTAATAGGCATTTAAATTTCCTCCATGTCCTTTCATGGCTTGATTGCTCATTTCTTTTCAGCACTGAATAATACTCTATTTTTGTATGTACCATATTTTATTTATCCCTTCACCTACTGAAAGACATCTTGGGTAGCTTCTAAGTTTTGGCAATAAGGAATAAAGCGCCTATAAACATGTGTGTACAGGTGTTTGTGTGGACGTGTGGTAAAAACCAAGGAGCATTGTTGTTGGATCATATGGTAAGAGTATTGTTTAGTTTTATGAGAAACTGCAGGACTGTCTTTCAAAGCTGCTAGACAATTTTACATTTCCTCAGCAATGAATTAGAATTCCTGTTGCTCCACATCCTTGCCAGCATTTGGTGTTTTGAGTGCTTTGGATTTTTGCCATTCTAATAGGTGTGCAGTGTTATATCTCATTATTGTTTTAATTTTCAATTCCCTGATGACATATGTTATGGAGCATCTTTTCATGTGCTTATTTGCCATCTGTGTACCTTCGTTGGTGAAGTGTCTGTTCAGATCTTGTGCCTATTTTAAAAATTGGGTTATTTTCTTACTATTGATTTTTTGTTTTGTTTTCTTGAGACAGAGTCTCACTCTGTTGCTGGGGCTAGTGTGCTGTGGCGTCAGCCTAGCTCACAGCTACCTCAAACTCCTGGGCTGAAGCGATCCTCCTGCCTCAGCCTCCTGAGTAGCTGGGACTACAAGCACACACCATCATGCCCAGGTAATTTTTTCTATTTTTAGTAGAGATGGGGGTCTCACTCTTGTTCAGGCTGGTCTCAAACTCCTAACCTCAAGTGATCCTCTGGCCTTGGCCTCCCAGAGGGCTAGGATTACAGGCGTGAGCCACCGTGCCTGGCCTCTTACTATTGATTTTTTAGTGTTCTTTATGTATTTTGGACACCAGTCCTTTATTAGATATATATTTTGTAAAGATTTTCTTCCCACTTGTCGCTTTGTCTTTTTACTTTCTTAAGTGTCTTACAGAGCAGAAATTTTTAATTTTAATGAAGAGAAAGTTTTTTTTTTTTTCCTTGTGGATCATGCTTTTGGTGTTGTATCTAAAAAGTTATCACCAAGCCCAAGGTCATCTGACTTTTTCCCTATGTTGTCTTCTAGGAGTTTTATAGTTTTGTGTATTACATTTAGGTCTGTGATCCATTTTGAGTTAATTTTTATAAAAGGCATAAGATCTGGGTCTAGACTTATTATTTATTTTTTGCATGTTCAGTTGTTCCAGCATCATTTATTGAAAAGACTATCCTTTGTACATCGAGTTACCTTTGCTCTTTTATCAAAGATCAGTTGACTCTATTTGTGTGGTTCTATTTCTGGGTTCTCTATTCTGTTAACATATGTTGAGTCTTTTTTTTACTTTCAGTGAAGATAAAATCTATTAGTAACTAATCTTGGTTTCCTTTCCTCGGCCCTTACTTTCCTCATGAGAGGGATGGGTAGGTAGAATAGATCATTCTTACTGTTTCTTCTATCTTTATCTCGTGAGACTAGTTTATATTTAAGTCTACAGTCAGGGTGATGCTTTTCTCGCCCTGAGAAGGTTTCTGGGTATGTTCCCACAGACACCAGGACTGTGGATGGGTCTTTGTGTCTGTCTGTGTGTGTACAGGCAGAGTGGAGACATCTGTTTAGACAAGGTTTCTGGCTATGCCTCTTAAATTTTATAATGGGATGTTAAATCTACCTTTTACTAATAACTAAGAAAGCATATTGTTCTGCCCCAATCTGTAACAGAAAATGTCAATACTTGATTTATTACCAGCAATTAAAACATCAGATTTCCTGTCATGCAACTTTCATCAGGGAACATTTGGCAATATCTTGAGACAATTTTGTTTGTCACAACTAGTAGCAGGGAAGGGTGGAGGGGTGTTACTGGCATCTAGTGGGTAGAGGCCAAGGATGCTGCTAAATATCCTACAAGGTACAGACAGCCTCCTACAGCAAAAAATTTCCTGGCTTGAGATGTCAGTTGTGCTGAGATTGAGAAACCCTGTCGCAGAGAAGCAGATATATTTATATCCATGTACATGTTTTCCTCTTTGGTTTGGCCTCTAGATAACCTCAACTTTTGTAGATTTGCCATCTACATCTAACAATTGTGCAGAAACTTATGGTGTGGTATAACATTCAGCTTCTTTTAGGTGTCTTGAACTTAGTTTCACTTTTTCCTGATTTCAAAATAGTTTCTATTATGTTACAGGCATTTATGTAAGCTGACTTAGTTCTTAAAGTGGGACATAAATACAGAATTATATAAATTTCTGAATACAGGTGGCTGGATTGTAAATCATGAAAATGAGTCTGGAAACAAAGTTGATGTTTAATAACGCTTCTGGGCCGGGCGTGGTGGCTCACGCCTGTAATCCTTGCACTCTGGGAGGCCCTAGATGGGAGAATTGCTTGAGGTCAGGAGTTCAAGACCAGCCTGAGCAAGAGTGAGACCCTGTCTCTACTAAAAATAGAAAAATTAGCTGGGTGTCGTGGCTCACACATGTAGTCTCAGCTACTTGGGAGTCTGAGGCAGGAGGATGGCTTGAGCCCAGAAGTTTGAAGTTGCAGTGAGCTACAATGATACCATTGCACTCTCCCCAGGGTGATGACAGAGTGACACTCTGTCAAAAAAAAAAAAAATGGAAGGGGCAGAGCACAGTGGCTCACGCCTGTAATCCTAGCACTCTGGGAGGCTGAGGTAGGAGTACTGCTTGAGCTCAGGAGTTCAAGACCAGCCTGAGCAAGAGTGAGACCCCGTCTCTACTAAAAATAGAAAGAAATTAGCCAAACAACTAAAAATAGAAAAAATTAGCCAGGCATGGTGGCGTGTGCCTGTAGTCCCAGCTACCCTGGAGGCTGAGTCAAGAGGATCTCTTGAGCCCAGGAGTCTGAGGTTGCTGTGAGCTAGGCTGACGCCTTGGCACTCTAGCCCAGGCAAGAGAGTGAGACTCTGTCTCAAAAAAAAAGAAAAAATGGAAGGAAGGAAGGAAGGGGAAAAGAAAGGAAAGGAAAGAAGGAAGAAAGAAGGAAGGAAAGAAGTAAAAGAAAGAAAGAGAAAGAAAGAGAGAAGAAAGAATGGAAGAAAGAAAAAGAAAAGAAAAGAGAAGAAAGAAAGACGCTTCTGTGTTGGTTGTACGTGCATAATGCAGAGTCTGCTTTTAATTTCCTGTTCTGGTCCTTTAAAGGGCCTATTTCCCTACCATACATAAGTTTCCATGAGCTCATCTTGTTTTCATAGTGTTCCCTTTTATTATTAAGAGAACCAAAACCAAAAAACCCACTTGTTTCAGCAGTCCACTGCTGTCTTCCTCTGCGTGAAATTGCTCAACTAAGAGCTATGCAAATGAGGATGAGCCACATGGTGGAGGCTTCTTGGTATACGTTGGTCCAGAGCACCACGGCCCAGAGCTGCAACATGTTTGTAGGAGCTGCGCCCTGCCCTGTGAGCTCAGGCCCTGGCCTGCTGTCTTCCTCTGTCCCCTGCCGGCTTTGCTCCAGCCCCAACAGCTCCTTCTCCGCCCTTCAGCTCATCCTGATCCTGTGACCTGAGTATGGCCTGGTTCTTCTTCCTCACACTCCCTGGTCACCTTCTGAGACCCCACGTGAGCCCTCACCACCTCCACAGAGCACATTTGGGTTCATCTCCTAGATGTCAAGAAGTTTTCTTAAGTCTAACTGAAAATCTTCATGATTGACATTTCATTTTCCTTTAAATTCTTAGCAAAAAGTACGGCTTCAGTTGGATCCTTTCCAAGTTCTTTATTCCTACAAATGATCAGAGTTTGAAGGATCTTAGGCCATGGGTTCAGATTCTTTTATTTTAAAAAATGCTTTTAATTTTTGTATGTTATATAGGTATATATAACACTTGTGTGAATTACATGTTATATATAATAAAAACATTGTATACTTGTATATATATTATATATAACTTGTATATAGTTATATATTATAATATATAATTTCTATATATTATATATGCTATACATATCCATTGTATGTATTGTACTACATATACAGTCATATAACTTATATATATATTATATATGTATAATAAGAATACATTGTATACTTGTATATATATAATATACAAAATGGACAACAATTTTTTGAAATTGTAGAATAAAGGGAACTGAGTATGAGACCCAAGGGCCTTCAAAAGCTGATTTATATATATATATATAGATAGATAGATAGATAGATAGGTATGTGTGTATATATATATATATATATATATATATACATATACACACACACACACACACACACACACACACACACCCCTATGTATATATATGAAAATTTAAAAATTTGGAAAAGCAAAACCAAAAATACCTGTAATCCTATTACCTATAGATGAACACTGTGATATTTTAG
Organism: Lemur catta; assembly: GCF_020740605.2. Classification (NCBI taxonomy): domain Eukaryota; kingdom Metazoa; phylum Chordata; class Mammalia; order Primates; family Lemuridae; genus Lemur; species Lemur catta. The sequence goes on along the minus strand of NC_059136.1, from coordinate 94,247,659 downwards.
CATATTTCTTCCTAGATTTTTTTCTTTTCATTTATACCTTTTTCCCTTACAAAAAATTGTGTCATGCTATATGCAATGTTTTCACCCTTTCACTTAAATATATTGTGGATATCATTTTACATTAATAAATAAATATGCACAATATTTTAATGGCTACATAGTATTCTTTTACATTGAGGTATCATATTCTAATCAATTTTCCAAAAGCCAGTTACCCATGGGCCAATTGGTGATTTATCAAATCCTTCAATTTACCAGAAGACTTGTTTCTTTCAACTACTTAGATATTATTTCTATCTTTTAAAAAAACTGTATATATTTTAATGTTCTTCTGCCAGTTCTTCAAATAGCATGTCAATATTAGTGTTTATGCAATTTAAAAAGTAAAATTTTAATTTAAGTTTAAATATAAATGTAGAAGCATCAGAAAGAAGTTGGAAGTGACCGAAACATTCCCAACACATATGACATGCTTAAAGTTTAATTTCTAAGAAGGAAAAATTAGGATGTATTAATTTGGCAGCTGTTTGCAAAACTGTTTCACACAAAAGGATAGAACTATCCTGAGATGTGGGAGGGAAGAGAGGATGTACAGAGAGAGGGATACCAGAAAGAAGCAGAAGACTTGAACTTCAAATGTAATAAAAACATGAAATTACATTCATTAGTTGAAAATCCTAAAAATGTAAGGATGGGTAAAGTAAGAAATGAATTAGGAACCTAGAAAAACAACCGTATCTCATACAACACTTAAAGCTGCTAATTACTATGAACTAAGGTTAATATAGTCCTAAGAAGACTCAACAATCCTTAGCTTTTAAGAACAGAACATTCCTTAAAAGGAAATCTTTTAAAACAATTTTATTTGAAAAGAATTATTATACTCTTAAGCTATAAAATGATTCTAACTAGTACAAACTGTTATAAACTTAAACTGTTAAAACTATCCCATGTAATATGAAATTACATGAACTTCACAAATAGTTAACAGATACAAATTTTGGTGAATTTGTCATCTTCTACCTTGAAAACTCTCACAGAACTGGCCTTTGGTGAGATGGATTTTGAGAGCTAACCTTCATTTATTTAACCAGTGACCTATTATTTGGCAAACAAGCATATTTCTGTGTGGTATTTCAAACAGTCCCATGATGTGTCCTTTTATACAGAGCTTCTTATAATGCCCAGTTATTTTCTTAGAAATAATTTATTCCTAGAAGTGGTGGTGTTGGGTTAAGAAATACATGCGTTCTGGGCCGGGTGCAGTGGCTCACGCCTGTAATCCTAGCACTCTGGGAGGCCGAGGCAGGTGGATCGCTCTAGGTCAGGAGTTCGAGACCAGCCTGAGCAAGAGCGAGACCCCCGTCTCTACTAAAAATAGAAAGAAATTATCTGACCAACTAAAATATATATGGAAAAAATTAGCCAGGCATGGTGGCGCATGCCTGTAGTCCCAGCTACTTGGGAGGCTGAGGCAGTAGGATTACTTAAGCCCAGGAGTTTGAGGTTGCTGTGAGCTAGGCTGACGCCACGGCACTCACTCTAGCCCGGGCAACAGAGTGAGACTCTGTCTCAAAAAAAAAAAAAAAAACATGCATTCTAAAGGACTTCCATATATATTGTCAAGTTAAAGATTGTATCACTTACCCTCTCGTGCCAAGCCCAACTATTTCATTTTATGGTGAGAAAATTAGAGTGTGGAGAAGAGAGTGGTTTTGCCTATAATGATAGGACTGCCCAATTTTTATCAAATATAATTATATGGCTCTGCAGCCAGACTGCCCGAGTCCCACTTCAGCACCTGTCTTGTCACCTTCCATGCGCTCCCTTCCGGGCAGAGCCACATGTCTCTTCCAGCCTCTCCGCTCTAGATGCCAAACGTCCAGGTCTTTGACTCTCACATACCTCTTTAACTGTCTTGCAATTCTTTTCTGGACCCACTCTAGTTAATATGGTGATTAACACTGTAACCAGTGCTGTATTAAGGTTCTGGTAAACACAGTTAATGGGCTGTTTTTATGTGTCATAATTTCAGAATATCTCACTATCAGGTGAGCTTTTTATGTTCCCCGCCATACATTCTACGTGACTCCTGGGCCTTCCTGTGGCTGTGCTTATGTGTTGCAGTGGCTTCAAACCAGGTAAAGACATCCACAAACAAGGTAAATTAAAATGTGTCAAATTTGGATCACAAAGGCATAAAGGAAATTAATAAACAGGAAACCACTGAATATGTACAATCTTTGTCAGTTAAATATTTTAAAATTTAAAAAATGAATAAAAATAAAGAGGAAACTAGCCATACTACAATATATCTCATTTTTTGCAGGGGGGGGGGGACATTTTTAAGATTAATTTTTTTTTTCTTTTTTTTTTTTTGAGACAGAGTCTCACTCTGTTGCCAGGGCTAACGTGAGTGCCGTGGCGTCAGCCTAGCTCACAGCAACCTCAAACTCCTGGGCTCAAGCAATCCTTCTGCCTCAGCCTCCTGAGTAGCTGGGACTACAGGCATGCGCCACCATGCCCGGCTAATTTTTTCTATAATTTTTAGTTGTCCAGATAATTTCTTTCTATTTTTAGTAGAGACGGGGTCTCACTCTTGCTCAGGCTGGTCTCGAACTCCTGAGCTCAGACGATCCTCCCGCCTCGGCCTCCCAGAGTGCTAGGATTACAGGCGTGAGCCACCGCGCCCGGCCTAAGATTAATTTTTTATTGGTAAAATTCATAGACCATAAAACTGACCCTTTTAAAGTATCCGACTTGGTGAGTTTTTAGTATTTTCTCAACATTGTGTGCCATCACCCCTAATTCCAGAAGCCACTGCATTTTATGTGTAGCAGTCTTGCCAAATATTAATATATACACTGCAATACAGCTGTCCAAAAACCAAAAACCTTCAGATTTTGTGACTACTCTTTCCTCAGCCCCCGTGAATAGAGCGGGTGGGAAAACAGCCTCAGTTTGCGCCGGGGTTTAGTCTGTCCTCCATCGTGACTCTGTTTCTTCAAGATGAAAGCTTAGTCCTTCACATTTCCTCTTCCTCCCCCTGATCCTTTCCAGGGTGGTGCTGGGGGGGTTCCAGGTGCTGTTGTGTTATTTGAGGGGAGAAGCCAGAGGTTCTCCCCATGTTCCTGCTGGGCCATTGGCACGCTGAGACTGGACTGGGCACTGCTGATTTGGGGAATGTCATATGGACACACTGCAATGGTGTAAGGACACAGAAAACTTCTGGATCCCCTGAAAACCTTGGTTGGCTGAATGAGGGGAGCCCTGAGACAGCCTCCAGCTCTTTGGTCTGACATCTGCTTTCCTCGCTGCTTCATCCCGAGTGAGGCATGGAAGGAAGAGAGAAGTGGGCGCCTCCTGCAGACCCAGAGAAATCCCTCCTATGACGAGGGATGTAGACCCTGTTTCTAGCCAGATACTCCTAAAGCCACTTCCCACCCCACCTCTCTTTCCCAATTGACCGTTAATAAGTCAAAATGGTTGGGGGCTGGCAGGCACCTAGGATGCAGGTTCCATCCCAGTCTTTACTCTTTCTAATACTCCTTCAGCCTCCTCCTTCTCACTTCTCGTAAACAAAGAAGTAATTCTTCTAAATCATCGGGTGGCTTGACCTTAGTCACAGACTGGAGGTGATGCTCATACAATAGAGGCAGCTCTATGATCTGAGGGACCACCAGATACCAACACAACATTGTCTTGACTGCCCCCAAACACTGTTCCTGTTGCATGTGGCATTTAAGCCCTGGGGAGGGCCTTCCGTTGCAGGCTTGCCAAATAGAGAAAAGTAAAGAGTCTGGCTACATCCTTTTCAGTTCTATCTCTTTTAAAAGGGAGTTAGGAAAATTGATGAAAGAAGGAACTATTTAAGTTAGGAATTAATGGAGTTGGTTGCGGAACCCAGTCCTGGTTCTCTGTCCTCTGCCGCTGTCCTGAGGCTGCTGACCAGGCTCTTCTCACCCTGTCACTTTGATAGATGATTTGGAGAAAGCATTACAACTCTTGTGAACACTTTGTTTCTTTAATCTGAGTCTCATTTCTGAAAGTAAAGTAAGAAGGAAAACCACTGAAGGATGTCTAAAAGTGTCTTGTATTGGCAGGCAAAATAAATCTCTCGAGTTATAGAACTGATCCTGCAATGCGAGCATGGGAGCTGGAGAACATTATTTTAGGGATGAACTCCTATAAGTGTTGATTGAACCAAACTTGAACCTAATTTGAAGCTCAAGATCACTTTTGTTTGGGATCAGTATACCACTCATTCCTATTTCCTCAGGGCTTCCTTTCTCTTTTTCTTGTCATTCTAAGCTCTCTAATTCAGAAAACTCTTGGAGATGGAGCTCCCTCCACGGAGAGGCAGCAAGGCCTTTGGGTGGGTAAAGAAGTGCAGCTTTTAGGTAGGAAGAAGTCCAGTGTTCTCCAACACTGTGGGTGCCTATGATTAACGACAATGTATTATATATTTTCAAATAGCTGAAACAGTGAATGTTGAATGTTCCTAACACAAAGAAATGATAATTGTTTAAGGTGAAGGATATGCTAATTACCCTGATTTGATTAAACATTGTATACAGGAAGACACATTGTAGTTTCTTCCTTAGGAATTTTCAATAGAAAATTTCTATATTGGATCTTATACCTTACAAATGGACTTTAGAACTTAACCAACAAGGTTGTGGGTATCCTCTCAGACTGTTTTCTGCGTACATTAAATATTTATATATATGTATATGTGTGTGTGTATATATATATATATATCTCCCTCTAAGTATGTGTATATAATTTTTTCAATCAGCACCTTTTTTTTTTGTAGAGACAGGGTCTCGCTCTTTTGCCCAGGCTGGAACTCCTGGGCTCAAGTGATCCTCCCACCTCAGCCAACCAAATAGCTGGGATTACAGGCTTGAGCCACTGCACACAGCTAAATTCAGCAATTCTAGATTGTTCAGTCAGGAATCTAAAGTGCCCATCAGTTCATGAGTGTATTAATAATATGTGGTATATGTATACCATGTATTACTACTCAGCCATAAGAAAGATGAATTAATACCTTTTGCAATAATCTGGATGGAACTGGAGACCGTTATCCTAAGTGAAGTGTCTCACAAATGGAAAAACAAACACTGCATGTACTCACTATTAAACTGGAACTAACCAATAGCACACATGTGCACAGAAGGAAGTAAAACTCAGTGGAAATCAACCAGGAAGAGGGAGAGGGGAAGGGGACAAAAACCTACCTCACAGGTACTAGGAACACTATTTGGGTGTCGGGCATACCTTTAGCAGGGACTAAAGCATTACAAAAGTGATCTGTGTAGCCTAAAACATTTGTACCCCCTTAATATTTTGAAATTAAAAAAAAGAATGTCCAAATATGCAAATCTGTCTTTTTAACTCACTCATAATGCATCCTTTTTAATCAACTCTCCCTTATTGATAGACATCTAGATTGTCTCTGTTAATTATAGAAGTAATGCTAGTGGGACCATCCTTGTGCCCTTGTGCAATGTATCTAAGGAACAGGTCCCCAGAAGCGGGATTCCAGGTACACAGTTGCTTCTTTGTCGAGCACATGCAGAACAGTAAAGCACTGCTAGAACCTACCAGAGACAGTAGGTGGATAAACTAGAGTTAGAGTCTATTGTCCCAGAGTCTGGGATAACTTTTTGGTTTTTTTTAAATCACTCTTTTAATATTCTAAGGCCATTAAATGAGCATGAGCCACCTTGAATGAATATTTGTTCCAATGAAAGACTTTTTAGAAAGAAAAGTCATCACTCTCTCATTTTCTGGACGTGTTGGTGGATGTTCCTTTGTGATCCAAGGGTTACCTGGCTGTTTGTGTCTCTTCAGACCATGTAGTTGAACTTTTGCAAAGAACATCCCAGGGTTGTATTTGCAAGTCAAAGCCTCAGTTGTTATCTTTTCTAACCAAAACTTTCTGCTTATAAAATGTGCCTTCATTTACTGTTCAAAAAATAGTATTGAAAGCATTGCCAAGTACATCATCTACAGCACTTTATGTGAAGTCCATAAGGAAACTTGGAATTCCTGTTGGGGACACACTGTCCTCTCTCCCACTGTGACTCACGCAGTACCCTGGCCCTTCCTGCCAGCAAACCCAGGGCACATGTGTAGGTCTGTTATAGCAGGTGTGTTACCATGGCGTTACCACATTTGCATTCTCCTCTGTTTTTTTTTTTTTGACTCTGGTTTTCCATTTTTATTTTATTAACCTCATTATTGACTGTTTTGTGGTAAAGCATTTCAAATCCTTTTGAGAAAAGAGGTGGGCTATAAAAATAATCTCTTTGTTTGGCATTATTAATAAATAGGTAAAATATGAGTTTCAAAATCACCATTGTTTGGCAAAGTGCTAAGAGCCCAGGCTGCAGACCTAGCTCTGGACTTAGACTTCATACTAGAGTAGCGTGAGAGTGAGTCCCAGCCCCACATTCCCTTGCTCTGGCTGTGGGCCAGCCACGTAACCTCTCTGAGCCTCAGTTTGCTCCTCTGTAAAGTGGGGATGATAATTTGGTTATAGCATTTCTTTGAAGATTAAATGAGATGCTCAGTACATTACAAAATGTGATAAAAAAATACTAAGGTATAAATCATTGTAAAGTGTAGCTTATATCACTTGGAAACATGTAACCAGTTTCTCAGTTTTTGTTGGGAGTAGGTTGTATTTTCTACTTTTCTGGTACCTTCATACAGCATAAGGAATTGCAAGACCGATCTGAGTGTGGGTTGTTCATCCCCATGTCACCAAGAGGAGGTTTCTTGCAGGTGTGTGTCTGAACTGGGGCCCCCAAACACACTGTGCTAAGTGGGCAGTGAGCAGAGGCCATGCTAACTCACGGCGTGGAGTGGTGTTTAGATATTTTTTCATCTACAATACATACATTTGATGTTGAATTATCTCTGGTGATGGCTGAAGGGAAAACATAAAGTAAGGATGAATAAATGGCAATCTATAAGTCGTCTGCTCTTGGATGATACCACCCCACACACATCCATTTGCATTTTTGTTGTTGGTGGGTGGTTTGTTTATTTTGAGACGGGGTCTTGCTTTGTTGCCCAGGCTGGAGTGCAGCCGTGCAGTCAAAGCTCACTGCAGCCTTGAACTCCTAGGCAAAAAACGATCTTCCTGAGAGAGCCTCCCAAGTAGCTGGGACTACAGATGCGTGCCACCAGGCCTAGCTATTTTTTAATTTTTTGTAGAGACAGAATCTTGCTATCTTGCTGAGGCTGGTCTCCAACTCCTGGCCTAAAGCTATCCTCCCTCCTCGGCCTCCCAAAGTGCTGGGATTACAGGTGTGAGCCACCGCGCCCGTCTCCTCCTGCATTTTGTTTTCATCCTTCCTCCTTCCCAATACTGTTCTCGGCCAGTCGCCATCATCCTCTCCTCTGGACCCGTTCAGAGGCTGAGCGACACACTCCCCCACGGCAGCTCGCTTTCCCTTCCAGACTTCCTACGAGTTCCCTCTGAGGAACAGGTCTCCGCGTGTCACTTCCCGGTTAGAAACGCCCGCAGCTCCGGGGAAGTAAAGCCCGCACTACTTGGCATGCCTTTTGAAAAATGTCTTTTGCATAAAGTTTATAATATCCGTTATAACCTTTATAATTTTCTACCCTCCAACTTTTCATTAAATATTTAAAAATTTCCAAATCTACAGAAAATAATGAAAGAATACGTTCTCTCCCTAGATTCTTTAATTTGTAAAACATTTTGACACCTCGTCCCTTCCTTCCCTCCCCTCTTCTCATTGTGGCGGAAGTGTTCAAAGCTGCAGATACCGTGACCCTCCTCGCTACGCACCTCTTGGGCTCCTAAGATGGGACATACAGCACCGTTATCACACTTGCAAAACCTGACACAGGTCTCTAATGTCATGCTCGAAGCAATTCCAGTGTCCCCAGTTATCCCAGCTGTTCCCCTCTACTCCCTGCCTCTGCCAAAGTTCACTCTTTAGTCACTTCTGGTGCGGGACAGTTCAGCCCCCTCCCCTCTGGCTGAGTAGCCGGGCTAGTCGTCTTTAGAAAGTGGCACAGTATGGGCTTGTCTGATCACCTGTGCCTTTCTCCCCTGTGTTTCCCATAAACTGGATTGGTTCTGGAGGTTTCTGTCTCTGTCGCTTTCTCTCCCCTCGCCCCCCCTGTAGTTCCGGCTGGCGTGAGAGTCCCCAGCCGGCGGCCTGTCCCCTAAGTAACTGCTCTGTGCGCCCGGAGCTGTTTTGGGTGCCGGGAGCACCCACCGCGTGCGCGGAGCCGGGGAGGCCGCCCCTAGCAGCTTAGACTCCACTGGGGTAGCCGACCGTAAATAAACCGGTTTGTGATGGGACGGAGGGGGTACCAAGGCGTGTAAATCGTGATGGGGGAGCAGGGGGTGCTCTCGTCTCTAGGGCGCTCGGTGCTGCCCTGCCTGGTGGGAAACGCCTGTGTAGGATCTGGAGGAGACTCGGAGACGGGGAGCGAGCGCGCGCCGCAGCCGGGGGGCGCGGGGACCGGCAGGGAGGGCCGGGGAGCCGGCCAGGGTGCAGGCGTGCTGGGGTCTCCTGCGTGCTGGGGCGGCACTGGTTGGCTCTCTGTCCGCGTCACCGAGGCTGGCCAGGTGGGAGCCCGCGGAAGGGCCAGGGCGCCCGTCGGGTTGGGCGGAGCCACCCCGGGCCCCTCCCCCTGGAGCTTGCTGCGTGCTCAGGGGTCGGTCTGCCAGGGCTTTCCTATTACCATATTTGCTCATTTGTAAAGCACCGTTTTTTAGGACTGATTAAACACAGCTTTTGGGGGGAATGAGGAGGGAGTAGGACTGGCTGAAGAAAGAAATCATGCTTCTTTACAGATCAACTCTAAAACCCATCTCCATCTCAGAAACTCTAGCGGGGCGGAGGATGTGCTGTTTTGAATCAAAGAAGTACTTGCTTCCCCTTTATTTGGGGAACTACAGCTAGTTTCAGAAAGAGGTGTGGTTGTCCTTTAGAGGCGTCATACCTCAACTAATGAAATGATAAACAAATTGGAGTTCCCGGAGCAGCTGGAAGCCTGCGGGACAAGGCGCAGGGATGGCTGCGTGGAAGAGCTACAGAAGCTTCTTAGAACAATTCCTCCCTCACCCCATTGCCTCGTTTGCACCAACTCCCCTTCCCCAAACTTGAAATCATCTCTCCTTCTCTAAAGTTAACTAAATAGTGGTCCCCAAATTTGGCAGTGCTTGAGAATTGACACAGATCACATTGGAGCACCATGCCCCCCTGGACCCCAAAAGAATTTTCTGGACTGTGTCCATAGAATCTATTCTTCTCATGGATCTATCCTTCTCATAGAGCTCATAACAGATTTTGTTTTGTTTTTAATGTATAGATTTGGCACTGAGGCTAGCTACACTGTAAAGCCAAAGGCACACCTGATTCAAATGTGCAAAATCACCTGAGTCCCCAGAGTGCTGTGTGTAGTGCTGTGCCCATTCCGGTGTGAACTGATGCACAGAGTGTCACTGTGCTGCTCAGGCACAAGTCCTCTTCTTGCCATGATAGCTCTTGCTCCACAGGCCTATCCTGCCTTGTGGTGGCCATGATTTTGCCACCCCTCTCCTTGCTTCCAGACTCAGATATCTCACTGGGAAGCCTACTGGATTAGATAACCTCAATGTTCCCATAAGCATCATTTCCACCATACCTGTGTCTGCTGTTATTTCCAGTCTTGGTGAAGGCCACCACCATCTTCCTAGGCCCCAAGCCGGTTGGAACCAGGTTCTATACTTCCTAGCTGTGAGTCACACCTGCCCTTGAAGCCTCAGCTCCCTCACTTCACCTTGCACACTGCAGGTTGGGTGTGTCACTTGTCTTCAGGGGGAAGAAACTAACTCCCTGGCATTGCATCCAGTGTGTGCCTCCCTCTCTGGCCCTGAGGTTTGGTGTTGCCTACCTGTTCCTTGGCTACAGTCTTTAGTGTTGTAGAGCTGGTCCTGTGAAGGGGCCAGATTAGCATATTAGCTGTTGTTGCATGTGAAGTTCCTTTTTCCTGGAATTCCTTTACTGACTGTGCAACCTGGCTGACACTCTGTTATTTCCACTCATAGAGCATTTCCTCCAGGAAGCTTTCCCTGACCACCTCCTTTTCCTCTTACCTGGGTTAGATGTCCTTTCCTAGGTCCTGTGCATCCTCTATTATTGACTCACCCCATTGTACCCTAATTTCACTTCACACATCTTCACCACAAGAATATGAGCATATTTATAGCAGGAATTATGTTTGGCTGTTGTAAAATTGTTGCTAAATAAATATTTCTTGAATGTATGAATGAACAAGCAAGACCATTTGTGAACAATATTTACATTTGACTTAATTAATCTATGAGTGATACAGAATAGAAGTATATCCTTTTTACTCTTCTTTGATAGATTTTGGTGGCTTGAAGCAAGTTCTGGAATGGTAAAACAATGTCATTGCTTTTGTATCCCAACAGGAAATATGGGATGTATAAAATCAAAAAGGAAAGACAATCTGAATGACGATGGAATAGATTTGAAGACTCAACCAGTACGTAATACTGACCGAACTATTTATGTGAGAGATCCAACGTCCAATAAACAGCAAAGGCCAGTAAGTAGATAGTCTCAGGGGAGAATTCCCACAGCAGGATCAAAGCATGGCTGCATAATTTAAAAACCAATTTGTAATATATGCATGCAAAAGAATCACATTGATTATTTGGGCCTCAAATAATTTTTGATATGCTTTGTATTAATAACTTAATCCTTTAAAGAACATGTAAACATTTTAGGGATCACCAGCCCACTTATTATGCAATAAAAGGGCCTTTGGTCACATTCGTATATGTGGAGAGAATCATCTTACATATTCCTGGTACAAAGACCCCACTTAAAAATATATAAATATATATATATAGAGAGAGAGAGAGAGTGAGAGAGAAATAGATTTGTATGACTTAAGACAGGTAGTGAGATTAGCACAGTGGTCTGAAAGCAAACAGCTAAAATAAGTGCTAATGTCTTTTGGTGTTTCGTAAATCACACATTGTGCTTTATCCCTTCTTATTCGTTCATTTGATTTCCTTCCTTCCTTCCTTCCTTCCTTCCTTCCTTCCTTCCTTCCTTCCTTCCTTCCTTTCCTTTCCTTTCCTTTCCTTTCCTTTCCTTTTCTTCCTTCCTTTCCTTCCTTCCTTCCTTCTCTCTTTCTTCTTTCTCTTTTCTTTCTCACTCTGTTGTCTAGACTAGAGTGCAATGGCCCAATCACAGCTCACTGTAGCCGCAGCTCAGTGTAGCCTCACTGTAGCCTGGACTCCAGTGATTCTCCTGCCTCAGCCTCCTGAGTAGCTGGGACTACAGGCGGGCACCACCATGCCCAGCTAATTTTTCTTTTTTGTAGAGATGGGGTCTTGCTTTTGCTCAGGCTGGTCTTGAAATCCTATCCTTCTGTCCCTATCTCCCAAAGCACTGGGGTTACAGGTGCGACCTACCACGCCCAAACTCATTTCTTCAGTTAATTCAAAATAGTACAGCTCCTCAAGTTGTCATGATTTATTTTAGTGAATTAAAAGATTAAGGAAAAACACATCTAATTCTGCTCCCTAACCTTAGGCAAATATCTGTGCTAGAAATTTTATAGGAGTGTTATGCTATTTGATACATTTGGGAAATGCTTGACAAAGAACTAATAGTATACTTCATGGAAAGAAGGAAGCTTTGGCCAATTATAACCTTAAATCCACTTTATTTCAGATCTTATATTCTTTACATATATTTTCTCATGATTTTTTAAGATATGCATATCCTTAGATAACCTGATTTTTATAAAATTCCTCAGCGTTTAAGCTGGAAACAGCTTATTCCAGGTTATCCCAAATGCCTTTATTAAGAACTTTCATGGTTTCCCTAGTCCGACATACTTTTAAGTGCCTTGGCATTTTAAAAAGATGTTTTCGATACCAAGCCCTTCTGCCTGCCCTTCCCCCAGCCCATCCCATTGTCCTGCAGGTGGGACACATCCTCCACATGCCAATGTCACACGCCATCGTTGAGACCGATAAGTCAGAGTTGCTCTTCTTAAGAAGTGGAGATGAAGAGTGAATAAATTATGCTTTTAAGTTATCGTACATGATGTTTCTGGGTAAATTAACACCGTAATTTTATGTAGAGAAAATATATACTTAAAATGTGTAAGATTATTAAGAGCTTTAATAATTTGGTGATAATAAATACATATAAATATAAAATTTAAAAACCTATTATATAAGTATATACAGATATAGAACTAGATATTACATAAATGTAATAAATACAAAGTAATATAAGAGGAATTGGAATCACAGTTTTCTTATAAACTTCAAAGTTCTCATAAAAAGGATCTGTTTTCTTTTCGTACCATGTGCTATAGATTTTATATGCTTTAAAACCCACGTTATTTTTGTTTTGTTTTCTGTTTCTTTCTTTCTTTATTATTATTATTTGTTTGAGACAGAGTCTCGCTCTGTTGCCCAGGCTAGAGTGCCGTGGCGTCACCCTAGCTCACAGCAACCTCAAACTCCTGGGCTCAAGTGATCCTCCTGCCTCAGCCTCCCAGGTAGCTGGGACTACAGGCTGGTGCCACTATGCCCAGCTAATTGTTTCTATTTTTAGTAGAGACGGGGTCTCACTCTTGTTCAGGCTGGTCTGGAACTCCTGAGCTCAAGTGATCCTCCTGTCTCGCCTCCCAGAATGTTAGGATTACAGGCATGAGTCACTGCACCCGGCCTGCTTTCTGTTTCTAAATGATGAATGAAGATGTCCTTTATTCAGAAAAGCAAAAGAGAACAGTACAAACTTACACACCATTTTTTCCTCTTGTTCAGAGTAAAGAAGATTAAAAATCAAGTTAGAAAGCAGAAGTAGTAAACAGGTTTGAAATCTTTCAATTCCCTCATGGAAACCATAAATAATAACACTTTAGTTTGGGCCTCCTGTGGTCACAGAAACCCTTGCTCCACGAGCCAGTCAGTTTGGGCTTATTCGTGGCTATAAATACCACCCTCAGCCCCGGCCAGAGGTGCCGAATGCATTCCATGGGTCGATGACAACGGGGGTCGACACAAATTCAACAACACTCTAGAAAAAGCCATTTTAAGGAACAAGCTAGAGCAACAGAATATTAGTCCCATATATGTGTTTTAAAAAGTGTATTAAAATGTTGTAAACTAAGAGCTCTTTGATATTTGAAAAATCAGCTTGCTCCTTTCAGAATGATTTAATTAGTTTCTCATCTTCTAATTATGTCCTCCAAATCATATAAAATAGATCATACCTCCTAATTATGCAAGTCTGAATGACTGAAAAATCAGTATAAAACTTCTTGAAATGAGTATTGAAGGACAGCATGCACCGTAGGTTTTCTGATACCACAATACAGTCATTTTCCTCTACCCCATCACTGAATTAGAGAATTTATGGGCCGACTTTCATCAGAAATTTAAATTTCAGTACAAACCATTTTGGTCCCATTCCATGAAATCACTTTAATCAAAGAGAAAGAGAAAAGCCACATGGATTGCGGTACAGGCCTCTGACAGCACCTGCCTTGCGAGAGGCCCGGAGGCCTCCGGCAGCCTCATGTGGCACTGTGAGAAAAAGGAATTTGATTTAAAAGGTAACTGAGGCAGGCTTTTGTGCCACTAGACCCTTCCCAATAATTTACCTCCCAACTAAAATGACAGGGGATGCCATCTGTCCCCGTGACAGAGTCATGGGTCGGTTAGGACTTGCGCTCTGCTGCCAGTAACAGAGCCCCGACTACAGGTTTTTAAACAAGCCTTGGAAACCTGGAGTTGGGCAGTCCTGGGCTGGGTGGCAATTCTGCCAAGTCACCAGGGCCCAGCCACTTCCTTGTGTCGCCTTGCTGCCCTTAGTGGTTCCCATGACTGCTGGGACTCCAGCCTTCACTTGTTTCTAGGCAGAAAGGAGATGAGGGACAAGGACAGCCTTTGGCAAAGCCCCACAGGACCATTTTGCTGGTAGAAAGGCCCCCTCCCCCATCTGCCTCGGGGGCTCGAAAGTTTGGAAGCATAGTCACTGAGCTGGGCAAATTGCCACCCCACGTAATATTAGGGTTCTGTTACCAAATAAGGGGGAGTTAAGACGGGGTGAGACTTGCTCACTTCCTGCCACTACAGGCAAATGACAAAAGAGCGTGCCACCAGCCCCGTAGGTGGGGGCATAGCTCTACAGACTTTTCTGTCTGCTCTCCCGTTCTCTCCAGCTCAGTAAGTTAGCAAATCCAAACGTCATTTGCTACGGTTAGAAAAATGATATACAACATGAGTATAAGAAAAACTAAACATGAAATTTTTCTTTCTAACAAATATTCTCTTGTAGGTTCCAGAATCTCAGCTTTTACCAGGACAGAGGTTTCAAACTAAAGGTATGTTTTAGTAGCAACATAGTTAAATTTTTTTCTTTACTGTTAGAGCGTCTATAAAATAGTTGTCCTAGACATTTTTATTTATTTTTTTATTGTGGGAAAATATGTATAACGTAAAATTTACCATCTTGACCATATTTTAGTGTACAGTTCAGTGGCATTAAATACATTCACATTGCTGTGCAACCGTCAACACCATCCACCTCCAGAACCTTTGATCTTCCCAAACTGAAACTCTGCACCTATTAAGAAATAATTCCTCCTTTACTTCTGCCCAGAGCCCCTGGCAGCCACCACTGTTCTTTTTGTCTCTGTGAATTTGCCTACTCTAGGTACCTGATATGAGTAGAATCATTCAGTATTTGTCCATTTGCGTCTGGCTTATTTTACTTAACATAATTTCTGTAAGGTTCCTCCATGTTGTAGCATGTGTCGGAACCATGTTCCTTTTTAAGGCTGAATAATATTTCCACTTTAAGTATATACCACATTTTGTTTATCTGTTCATCCACTGATGGACGTTTGGATTATTTCCACATTTTGGCTATTGTGAGTAATGCTGCTATGAACGTGGGTTTGTTAAACGCAGAGTTAAACTTACAGTTGTAGTTTTAAATGATTTCCCATAATAAACACTGCACACGGTGCAGACGGCAGGTTACTTTCCGTAGCCCCCGTAGACCTGAACGCGCAGGGAGGAAGCCCCTGTCCCTTACCCCAGCTGCCCTCTCTTCAGCGCTTTGTCCCGCCCCATCCTTTGTGCCCCGTTTGCTGAAACATTTCTGCTGGTGGGTTCTCACAGGAGACCACTTGTGTTCTTCCTGTTTAGATCCAGAGGAGCAAGGAGACATTGTGGTGGCCCTGTACCCCTACGATGGCATCCACCCGGACGACCTGTCTTTCAGGAAGGGAGAGAAGATGAAAGTCCTGGAGGAGTAAGTGCTCCCGAGCACACTGCGGCCGCCGCTCCTTTCCTTGGGCGCTGGGTCCTACCAGCTGTCCCCTTGTTTTGCTTCTGGTACCACGGCCAGACCCCCTGCTTGTGGTGGGCGGGAGGCCTCCTAGCCTGCTTGCTGTACTAGGCTTGGGCAGGGCAGGAGTACGGCCAAAGGAAGTTTCCTTTTAAGGCCACCTGTGAGCATTCTTCAGGGGGGGTCCCTTTGAAGACAGACCCTGGTTTCTTTCTTTCTCCAGCTGTGCCACATTAAGAAGCTTGAGTCTGTGTGGCATCTACATGTTATTTACAATGCCATTTTTATTTTATTATATTACTTAGATTTATACTGGGTTTATGGCCCAGTTTGATTTCTGTGGATACTGTCCTAGAGCAGCCCTGTGGGAAACACCTCTACTCAGCAGCTGCGTGCTTCTGTGGACGAGTGGGTGTTGTCATTTCCTTGACCCCCTCCATGCCAACTCACAGACGGTGTGAGTCTGCGGGACAGTAAGAACAGTGCTGAGAATAAGGGACTCCAAACATTTTAATTCTAGCTTGCTTTTCCTACTAATCTTGCAGGAAGGGTCATCATGATCTGCTAAGGAGGGTTAGAGTAGGGAGACCCCCCTAATTAAGGGTAAGGCGTTCTGGGGTTGAGAGACCACAGTGTTGCTTATAGGTTGAGTGTGGCCCTGCCACTTGATAGTTGTGTGACCTCAACAAGTCACTTAAACGCTATACCTTGGTTTCTTCACTTATAAACTGAACGACAGTGCCTGTACTGTGGGGTTGATGTGAGCATGGCACATTTGTGTGTGTGTGTGTGTGTGTGTGTGTGTGTGTGTGTGTGTGTGTAAGTATAGCATGGGCATAGAGCAGGCATCGCTTTGTGTTAGCTGTAGTCGTCCTTCATGTCTTGCAGACAGGGATCCCATCTGCGTGTGGAATTCGAGGAGGAACACAATTTAAGGCTCACAGGGTTGAGGGACCCATTTTTTCCCCCTTTACCAGTCCCCTGTCCCGGCTCCATGGCTGCCTCCTGGCCGAGAGCATGAGCTTGGTGATAACTTACCTGCTGGAAATTCTTTTATGGTTTTCTTTCTCTTTGTTTCATGGCTTCCATCTCTATGGTAACTAGGCGTTTGAACCAAGGAGTTGATAACACATGCACAACAACCTGTTATTCCCTTGACCCCCATTTCTCTAAGAATCCTAAAGCATTTCTTAGCTATCCTGGGGGAAGATACAGACATTTTGCTTCTGCAAAATGGGAGCCATTGTTACCAACTCGTGCTTGGCAGCACTGAGCACAGTGACCCCCAATTTAGCTGTAAGGCTCTTATCCTTCGCTTCAGTCTGTAAACATATTTTTATTCCATTGAAAGGGGTGAATTTTCCCACTGGATTCTGGGGTTCTAGGGATGTTCCCCACCTTACCTCACCCTCCTCCCAAACAAATAACCTTAAAAGAATTGCTATTGTAGCTCTTGAGTCTTGGATATAAACACTTTTTTTCCTCTTTTATTTTTAGTTGACACATAATAATTGTATATATTTATGGGACACAGTGATATTTTGATACATTCATACAATGTGTAATGATGATCAAATCATAGTAATGAACATGTTCATCACCTTGGACATTTATCATTTCTTTGTGTTGCGAACATTCAAAATGCTCTCTTAATAGCCTTTTCTCTTTCTCTCTTTTTAATATTAATAGCTTTATTGAGAATTCACAGTACCATACATACAATTCACCAATTAAAGCATGCAATTCAGTTTTAGTATATTTTCAGAATTGTGCAACTTCACCACGACCATTTTAAAACATTGTTAACACCCCAAAAAGAAACCCGACAGTCCTTAGCCATTACCCCTACCCCCACCATTCTCTCTAACCCTAGGAAACCACTCTTTATCTCTTAAAATTGGCCTATTCTGGACACGTCATCTAAATGGAATCAAGCAGTGGTCCTTTGTGACTGGCTTCTTTCACTGAGCATAGTGTTTTAAGGTCATCCCTGTTGTAGTGTATCAACACTTCATTCCTGCTGAATGATGCTCCATTGAATAGATATGCCAGATTTGACTTATTCATTCATTAGTTGGTAGACATTTGGGTTGTTTCTACTTTTTGGCTTTTATGGATAATGCTGCTTTGAACATTCATGTATAAGTTTTTGTGTGGACATATCTTTTCATTTCTCTTGGGCATATGTCTAGAGGTGGAATTGCTAACTATGTTATTTTAAATTTACTTTTAATTTTTTGTTGATATATAATATTTGTACATATTTATGGGGCACATGTGATATTTTAGCTTCTTTTTTATTTTTAGAGGTAAGGTGTCGCTCTGTCACCAATGCTGGAGTGCAGTGGCACAGTCATAGCGCACTGCAGCCTCCAATGCCTGGGCTCAAGAGATCCTCCCGCCTCAGCCTCCCCAGTAGCTTGGACAGCAGGTGGGCACCACCATGCTAATTCCTTGAGCTTCTTTTTGCTGTGCGTTTCTATTCCAGGCATGGAGAATGGTGGAAAGCTAAGTCCCTTTCAACAAAGAGAGAAGGCTTCATCCCCAGCAACTACGTGGCCAAAGTCAACACCTTAGAAACAGAAGAGTGAGTCCTTATGTGTTGTCATCTTCCATGGTTTTGTTTACTTCGTTGGATTTCTTGTTGACATTCTTCATCTTGCTCTTGCTCTGGAACATGACAGTCATGAAATGTTAAAACATCTTCACAGGTGGTTTTTCAAGGATATAACCAGGAAGGATGCAGAACGGCAGCTTCTGGCACCAGGGAACAGCGCTGGAGCTTTTCTTATCAGAGAAAGTGAAACATTGAAAGGTGGGAATTGGTTTAAGCCTTCTTATAAAACACCGTTTAGGAAATCGTTTTTAGAAACTATTATAGAATTACTCAAACAAAAAAGAGAAGGCTATAGTATACTTTGGTAGTAAAAGTTTTATAGTTTGATAGCAAATAAACTCAAATGATAAGTTTTGCTTCTAAAAGTAACATACAAAGTAGACGTAAGTATGGCCAGTTCTTACCACTCTTTATGTTTGCCAAGCCTCTTGTGTTATTATTTAGAGTAAATCCTGAAATTTAAAGACAAAGAAAATTAAGGTAACTTTTTCATTCAGTAAAATAATAATTTTAAAAACTATCATGAAGAAAGAAAATGGCATGTTGGTAAGCTACACAGCAAACAAAATGCTAGTTTCATTTGTCAAGTAGGATTTTTATAGGACTGTAAAAATTATGCATTATATGCATAATTTATATTTTGCATATTTTTATGGTAAAATGTGTACTGCATCATTGTCTAATACAGATCTTATTTGTCAATATAAACATATGCCTTACTTACGCTTTTCCCCCAACAGGAAGCTTCTCTCTGTCTGTCAGAGATTATGACCCGGTGCATGGTGATGTTATTAAGCACTACAAAATTAGAAGTCTGGACAATGGGGGTTATTACATCTCTCCGCGAATCACTTTTCCCTGTATCAGTGACATGATTAAGCATTACCAAAGTAAGTAAAAACCAGAGGTCAGACTAGACAGAATACGTTTATTATTATACATATAAGGTGCGTCATATTTCTTTTGGATAAAGTTGGCCAGTCACATTCTATAACTGGTTCTAAATTAATCTGTGATTAAACATGCAAAAGAAGATTTGATCTTTGTGAATAATTATCCCAGTCCTTCTTAGCTGCTCCATGCTGTTTGACATTCAGTGTTCCAAAATTACCAAGAGAAAAATAAATACTATTTTTGTATATGCCTACTTTTACAAGGCATCCAAATATCTGGAATAGGAATGCAGATTCACAGATCTGTGTCTTCGTGAGTCTATGTGTAAAAGTAATATGTACTCTTGGTGAAAGAAAATAGAAATAACACCCCCATGACCACCAAAATATTTTAAAGTGGCAAGTCAAAATCCTGCCATCTCTGGTGCCACGTTCAAGCCCTGTGGAGCCTGGAATCTTTGGATTCCTGTCCTGTGTGACTGAAGTCAGGTGCGGTGGTTGTTGCTCCTGCTGTTTTCCAGGACCTGCTGGAAGGGAATGCCCATTATGGGTTTGCTTAGGTCCCAAAGTATGGAGAGAGCACGGCATCTCCGATATTGTGGCCTCCACCCTCTCTCTGCCCTCCCCATTCATTTGTGCATCTGGCACGTGTGTTGAGGGCTGGCTGAGCTCCGGCCCTGTTCTGGGGCTGGGAGTTCAATGGTAACATGACCAAGTCCCTACTGTGGTGCCCTATGGAGCTTATGTGGGCTCAGTAATTTGAGATCATGTTTCATTAAGTGCACAACCTGTTAGCCTTTAGGTATCTGTTGTTTGGTGCCTTTGTTTGTTTTGCTTTTATATGTCAGCAATGCTAAGGAGAAAAATCAAGTATGTTTCAAATTGTCTTTTCTTACAAGAATTTCAAAAGCCACAGTTAATATGAAGAATGCTCCCCACAAACATTTTAGATTTATAGACTGTGGCAGTTTGGATATTATAAGACTAACAGACCAAACTTTTCTTCATAGATACTGGTAAAATATAAAGTGTTGAATTCCCTAACCTTTGTTTTCCCTCCCAAATTAGAGCAGTCAGATGGCTTGTGCAGAAGACTGGAGAAGGCATGTATTAGTCCCAAGCCACAGAAGCCGTGGGATAAAGACGCCTGGGAGATCCCCCGGGAGTCCATCAAGCTGGTGAAAAGACTTGGCGCTGGACAGTTTGGGGAAGTCTGGATGGGTAAGTGTGTGGCCCCGGGGCCAGTGTCCTCTCCGGAGACGACACCTGGAGAAGTGAGGGCTCAAGCCCGTTTCTATCAGCTTCTGAGCCGGATGCTAAATTGCGTCAGAAGCATCATTTCTGTTGCCTTCCCCCATCCACCTGGGCTGGGAAGTGGCCTGCCAGATCCATTTGCTTCGGCTCTTGCTCTTCCTTGTGACTTAGTAATTCTCTAAATGTTCGTAAGGAAGGGAGCAATGGGGACTTCCCTCGATCCTTCTGTCTACTCCGTCACGTCTCTTGTCGTCAATTCTCCGGATGCACATGTTAAGTGCGGGAAATATGCTTCCATCTCAGGAGAGGAACTCGTGGGGATAGGACCCACTGGTGTCACAGAAAGCATCACATTTATTACAATTTGAGGGTCACCAGGAAAGTTTCTAAAGATGCTCAAAGTCCCGTCATCAGTGACTCAGGCTGGCAAGAGGCACGCCCGAATGATGGCAGTGCCTTCCTCAGGGCATCCTTTCTGTCTATCTGTCTTTTAAAAAGTTTTTATAGTAAATGTGAATTTCTTTTGTGGTAAGAATTAAAAACAAAAAACAATTTTTTTTAAAAAGCGTAACATTCTCTTTTAGGTTCTCATTGAAAATGCAGTTGCTTCTGCAAAGTGTAACTAGCCAGGTCATTCGTATCTAACTGGGTCACTTTCTCCGTGCCAGCTCCATTGAGTGAGCGTGAGTGTGATTTCTAAATAGAGGACCAGATGGCTTTCACAGGCGCCCAGCCCCAGCCGGGCAGAAGGTGAACACCTCGCTGCCGCGTGCAGCCCGTCACCTCCACGTCCAGGGAGCTGTGCAGGAGAGGTTTCCCTTCCCAAACCTTGGCTCCTGGGGTGGCAGCCTTGCCCACTCTGTCCTGTTGGCACCTCTTTAGTGACTTTTAAATATAGCTCGTACTGACCTAACCTGTAATTAATTCTTACTGCACTGGGAGTCTTTGTGAGCATAGTTACAGAATTCAGGTAAACTGTGATTACACAACCTCACATTCTCCATTCCGGCTGGCACATTTGGGGACCAGCTGGCAGCGCACATCAGGCACTCTGTTTGTATCCCGACCAGCAGACTCAGGGCTGTGAGTGCTCACTTTGGATGCTGTCTCTTCCTGTACACTCTGTTGACTAAGTCACAACATCCTCCTCCTCATTTCTCTCTCTGCTCTTTTTTTAAATTAATATGAAATTCACACGACAGAAAATTAATCATTTTAAGGTGAAAAATTCAGTAGTATTTAATACATTCACAATGTTGTGCAACCACCGTCTCTGTCTACTTCCAAAATGTTTTCATCACCCCAAAAGGAAACAATGTACCCACTAAACAATAACTCCCCATGCCCCACCCTTTAGCCCCTGGCAACCTCTATGAATTTGACTAATCTAGGTACCTCATGTAAGTGCAATCATACAATATTTGTCCTTTTGTATCTGGCTTATTTCACTTAGCATAATGTTTCCAAGCTTCATTCATGTTGTAGAATATATCAGAATTTCATTCTTTTTAATGGCTGCGTAATATTCCATTGTATGAATATAACACAGTTTGTTTATCTCCTAATTTATTGATGGATGTTTTGGTTGTTTCTACCTTTTGGCTGTTATGAATAATGCTGCTATGAGTATTTATGTACAAATTATCGTGTGGACACATATTTTCTCTTGGGTATATACCTAGGAGTGCAATTGCTGGGTCATATAGTAAGTCCATGTTGAAGTTTTTTGAGGAACTGCAAAGCTGTTACGTGCTCATTTTTAAAAAATGACTTGCCTTCTTTTTTTCCTCTCAAGACAGTCACATTTATTTCTTAATTTTTTTTTCAAATCCACAGAATAGGGGCAGGAATGGTATAATGAACATTGTATACCCTTCACTGAGATGCAGCAGTTATTAATATTTTGCTTTGCATATATACACACACATACATGTTGTTGTTAAACCATTTGAGAGTACGTTACAGATGTGATGACTGTTCACCCCTAAATATTCAAGCGTGTGTCTCCTCAGAGCAGAGCCATTACCTTACTCAGTACCATGGTCACATGCAGGAAATTTAACATTGATACATACTGTTATCTAATACAGTCCATATCTGAATTTCCCCAGTTGTTGCAATAATGTCCTCATGGCTATTTTTCCCCAACCTGGCATCACAAATTTGCCCTTAGTTGACATGTCTTTAGTCTCCTTTAATCTGGAGCAGTCCTTTGGCGTATCTTCATCTTTCATGACACTGACATTTTGTAGAACACAGGTCAGTTGTTTTGTAGAATGTGCCACAATCTGGGTTTTTCTGATGTTTGTCAGGATTCGGCTCAGGCTGTGGCCTATGAACTGCATCTAACTACCTGGGCGATGCTGTGCTTTCAGGACATCCGTCAGGAGCCGTCATAGGAATTGGTCCCATTCTTTGATGTTCTGTTTTATTTTGTTTTTTCTCCATGATGACTTTTTATTCCCTTTTGTTGTGAATAAATCGTCTGTGGGAAGATCTTTGAGACTGTGTAAAAAGAACTTTCCCCAGATGGTTTCATCATCATCTGCTCATTTCGCATTCTCTTCCTCCTGAAGCTGCAGTCCTCCCTGTGCTCCTCCCACACTCCCCGGATAGCTCTGACCCCCCGCCTCACGCCAGGGACAGGGACTTCTGCCTTCTCTCCCTGGCTTCCCTTTCAAGGCTTCTCTCTTCACTGAGAGTATTGGCAGGAAAAACGTTACCACTGTCACATGCAGTTGTGCCCTTAGTCCATCTGTGCACTCTTTCCTCTTACTGTGACTTGAAGTGGGGAGAAGGGAGGAGGAAGATGACCGGAAGAGGAGAGAAAAGAGTGTGCAGGCTGTACGATCCACAGGCTCTGCTCTAGGTGCACTTTCAGGGATATTCTCACGTACTCATTGCAGGAGCACTGTAAGGTAGGCATCATTGTCTTCATTTGATAAATGATGACACTGAGAATCAGATAAGCAACTCGCCCAACGTTGTTCAAGGCAGTGAGAGAGCCAGGTTGCCCTGGCGTCTAAGAGCCCTGGATGCTATTGCTTGCTAAGCTACTTACAAGTTAATTTGACTTCCCTTGCCTCAGTTTCCACATCAGTGAAATGGGCAAAAAGCTACCTCATTAGTTGTTGAAAGGAAGAATGAGATCATGCACCTGAAGTGTTTCCCACACAGTCTGGCTCCATGTGCTCTATTTTTTATTATTATTTCCACTTTTCTGCATTTGACTCTAGTCACTGAAAGCTATATTTTGATGAATTTTTTCCAATTTTAATCATGAATCAAAGCTGTAAATAATCCTTCCTGTGGATATTTGCTGGTGGAGGAATTGCATATCTGTCATGAAGAGGAAGTAGAGAGGGTTTAACGGGGGTGTAGTTGTTCACCCTAAAACAGTAGTGCTGCGTATAAAGTGATAGTTTGGAATTTGGTTTTACCCTCCCTGCATTCAGCTGAGAAGCCAGGATAAAGATGTAGAACTGCATGCTGTTTATACCTGAGAGATGAGTAACAGTGAACCAAGTGCATTCAAATCCCACTGCTTGGGTGAATTGTGCACATGTGAATCATATCTTAGTAATGCTGTTTTAAAAACGCAGTTGCTACCAGGCTGGGTGCATGGCATCAGCAATGCTGCTGCCAGCTGTGTTTTCAGTGCACCTTCCTGGGAGTGGCTGGTGAGGGTGGGGGCAGGAAGTGAGGAGCAAGGCAGCAGTGGGACACAAACCTGAGTGGACCTGCCTACAGCCCCTGGTCTGTCCCAAGACACGAACCTGGGCTGAAATTGTGTACCTGGAACTCGAGCACATTGGTCCTTTCTGAGATTGAGAAACCTCTTTGGCTACAATCCAGATACACTAAATCCCCCTGCCCAGTCTCACACTTCCCTGCTCATGGGCTTCCTCTAGGCCATACGCTAAATGTTCAGACTTTGATTTTAAGGAAGTTTTATTTGATGTGTACCCAGGTGGCTCCTGGGAGAAGCTGAGGTTTAGAAGAGAGGAGAATGGGACCTTGGGAAATATGTACTTCTTCTATCCAGAGGGTTACTTTTTATTTAAATTGTTTGAAAGAGAATGAAAACCTTGTGAAAATATATCACTTGGATAGATGTGCTGTCAGATTGGTGCAAAAGTAATTGCAGTTTTGGACTGTGAATTTTAAATCATTATAACTAGGCTCAAACACATCTCTATTAATCAAAATAGGAACCATTACAATCAACACATTTTTGCTAACAAGAAATAAGTTTGTTTATTCCTGTAGCATAAAAATACATGCTTTGGAATTTGACGCATTCTTGGAAAGCATTTTCTGCATCCTGCTGGTTATGGAAGCATTTTCCCTGCAAAAAGTTGTTGAGATGCTTGAAGAAGTGGTAGTCGGCTGGTGAGAGGTCAGGTGAATGTGGCAGATGAGGCAGAACTTCGTAGCCCAATTCATTCAATTTATGAAATGTTGGTTGTGCGACATGCCGTTGGGCATTGTCTTGGAGAAGACTTGGGGCCTTTCTGTTGACTGATGCAGGCTGCAGGCGTTGCAGTTTTCAGTGCATCTCATCGATTTGCTGGGCACACTTCTCAGATGTAATGGTTTCGCTGGGATTCAGAAAGCTGTAGGGGATCAGACTGGCAGCAGACCACCGAACAGTGACCATGACCTTTTTTTGCTGCAAGCTTGGCTTTGGGAAGTGCTTTGGAGCTTCTTCTCAGTCCAACCACTAGTTGGTCGTCACCAGTTGTATAAAATCCACTTTTAGTTACATGTCACAATCCAATTAAGAAATGGTTTGTCGTTGTTGTGTGCAAGAAGAGAAGACGACACTTCAACAATTTTTTTGATTTTTGGTCAGCTCACGAGGCACTCACTTATCGAGCTTTTTCACCTTCCCAATTTGCTTCAAATGCCGAAGGTAGAATGGTCGATGTTGAGTTTTTTGGCAACTTCTCGTGTAGTTGTAAGAGGATCAGCTTCGATGGTTGCTCCCAATTGGTCGTTGTCAACTTCCTACGGCTGGCCACTGCCTCCTCATCTTCAAGGCTCTTGTCTCCTTTGCAAAGCTTCCTGAACCATCACTGCACATATGTTCATTTGCTCCACTGCTTTATGACCCATTTGGAACTCGAATAAGAAAATCATCCTCAGGGACGTAAAAAAAAAAAAAATAAAGAAAGAAAATCACTCAAATTTGCTTTTTGTCTAACATCATTTCCATAGTCTAAAATAAATATAAATAGCAAGTAATAAGTCCTTAGCAAAAAACATAAGGCAAGCAATGCATATTAAAATGATTTTTAACATAACCACATTTATTTAAGAATGTATTCCAATATCAAACAAATTTCAAAAATGCTAAAACCGCAACTACTTTTGCACCAAACTAATTTTTTTTTTTAAATTGTGGTAAAATTCATATAACCTAAAACTTACATCTTAACCATCTTTGAGTGAGCAGGTCAGTAGTGTTAAGTACATTCACATTGTTGTGCAACCGATCTCCAGAATCTCTTTCCATTTTATAGAACTGAGATGCTCAACTCCCCACCAGAGTCTGGCAACAACCTTTCTACTTTATGAATCTGACTACTTTAGGCACCTCAAATAATTGGAATCATATAGTATTTGTCTTTTTGTGACTGGCCTATTTCACTGAGCATAATTTCTCCAAGGTTCATCCATGTTGTAGCATGTGTCAGAATGTCCTTCCTTTTCAAGCCTGAATAATGTTCCCCTGTATGCATATATCCCATTTTGCTTATCTGTTCATCTGCCGATGATGGACCCTTGGGTTGCTTCTACCTTTTGGCGGTTTCGAATAGCGCTGCTGTGCACAGGGGTGTACAGCTATCTCTTAGAGACCCTGCTTTCGGTTGTTTTGGGTATATACTCAGTGACATTGCTGGATCCTGTGATACTTCTATTCTTAATTTTTTGAGGAACTGCCATGCTGTTTTCCATAGCAGCTGCACCACTTTACATTCCCACTGACAGTGTACAAGGTTTCAAATTTCTCCATATCCTTACCAATACTTGTTCACTTGTTATTTTCTGTTTTGGGGGGTTGGTTCATTGGTTGGTTGATTATTTTTTGGTTTTTTGAGACAGAGTCTTGTTCTGTTGCCCCAGGTAGAGTGCAGTGGCATCAAAACAGCTCACTGCAACCTCAAACTCCTCGGCTCAAGTGATCCTCTCATCTCAGCCTTCCAGCTAGCTGCAAGTGTAGGCATGTACCACCACACCTAGCTCATTTTTTTCATTTTGTAGAGACAGGGTCTCGCTCCTGCTCAGGCTGGTCTCAAACTCCTGGCCTCAAGCCATCCTCCTGCCTTGGTCTCCCAAAGTGCTAACAGGCGTGAGCCACCATGCACAGCCTGGTTGGTATTTTTAATAGTAGCCATGTTAATGGACATAAGGTGATATCTCAATGTGGTTTTGATTTGCAATTCCCTAAAGATTAGGGATGTTGAGCATCTTTTGCTTAGTGATCATTTTATATCTTCTTTGGAAAAATGTATGTTCAAGCCTTTTTCACATTTTTTAAATCATGTTTTTTCAATTTGATTTATTAATACTGTTTTAAAGAGAGAGGCAGTAGAGCCTTATCTGAAATGGGGGTTATAATAGAGCCTAACGTGGGGAGATGGTGTAAAGATTGAATGAAACGATACAGGTAAGCACTTAGTCCAATTGACAGCATTCAAAGCACTGTTATTATTAAATACTTAATATTATTATAAAGAAAATATGGTGTCATTAGTGCAAAGGCTATAAAGAGAGGAAAGAATTTACCCAGGCTTTTCCCAATAAACAAAAATTGTTTCTTTAGTTTTTTAATTAATTTTTTTTATTTTGATATAATTGTGGATTCACATGTAGTTGTAAGAAATAATACACAAATGAAAACGTATGTCCACACAAAAACCTGTACATGAATGTTCATAGCAGCATTATTCACAATAGCCAAAAATGTCCATCAGATGGTGAGTGGATAAATAAAATGTGGCCTATCCATACAATGGAATATTCAGCAATAAAAGGAATGAAGAACTGACAGCTGCTACAACACGGACAACTCTTGAAAACACTATGCTAAGTGAAAGAAGTCGGCCACAAAGAAACACATATTATAAAATTTCATTTCTATGACATGTCCAGAACAGGCAAATCTATAGAGGTAGAAAGTAGATGGCTGGGTGCCTGGGGCCGGGGGCTGGGAGGATAGTGGGAGTAACTGATCGTGAGTACAGGGTTTCTTTCTGGGGTGATGACAGTATTCTAAAGTTGACTGTGGTGATAGTCACACAATTCTGAATATACAAAAAACTGGTGAACTATATACTTAAAATGAATATGGCATGGTATTTGAACTGTGTTTTATTAAGGCTGGCATATATGTGTGTGTGTGTGTACATATATATATATATATATATAAAAAAAATAGAAATAATACAGAGAAATCCCATGTGCCATTTACCCAGTTTCCCCCAATGGTAACATCTCACAAAACTGAAGTACAGTATCGCTACCAGGATATTTGCATTGATAATTGTTTGTTTTTAAACTGTGCTTTTCTGCTTCTAGTCTTGTACTGAAGGGAGGGAGAGAGAGTAGGAGAGAAGAGAAAAGAAGAAAAAAATAGAAAATTTTGACCTTGGATCTTTTGCTGATAGCATCTGTGAGTCTGGCTGTCCGCCATGGAGCTCCTTCTTAGCTATTGAAATAATGTCAGCATGTTGAATACGTTTAGCAGAGGAATACTGGAAATAAAACCAAGAGTGGTGATTAGCGATGCTGTGTTATGAATCAGAGGTCAAAGAATGCCCCCTCTCCACTGTGTGTTTGTGCGTCTCATTCTGATCGTCCAAGGACTGGTGTAATAACTAGGTCTGTGCAGTTTAGAGCTGCCAGAGTTTAGTTCTTAATTCTCGAAGGATAAGCAGACTAGCTTTTCTCATTGATAGAAAAAATGCAACCAATAAAATTATATTACTGTTAACCAAGTAAGTTAATTTTTTTGTTAAACATAAGGAATTGTTCACCAGTCTGTTTTATGGTCTGAGTATTTTTGGTCTGAAATACAGCAAACAAATACTAGGAAGTGACCTGTTCTTTGGGGCAAGGGGGTGGGTGGGGATGAAAGAGAGAGGTGTCTCTGCCTCAAGCTGTTTCCTCTTGTTTGTGTGATCCTCGTGACATCTGACATGGGTGACATGTTTCCTCTGTGAATTGTTCTACTCCCAGGGAACTGGCTGAACGGGAGGGTAAGGACGATGTTTCCTCTTACCGCGTAGTCTATGAAGAGGCTTTACAGAGAAAGGAAACATTTTCAATTGACTTTTACTTGATAAATTCTCGTTTGAGCCAACTGAATTAAAATTAATCACTAGCCAACTTCCAAAACCAACTGCATGTTTTTTTTTTAAAAAAAACACCTCCATTTTGTGAGGTACTTGGGCACTTTTTACAAAGCCAGTCACAGCTGGAATTGGAGCTTTCTCAAGTTGTCACATCAGCTTTCTTTAACTATGGGAAAGTGGCACTCCACAAGAAGTTCTTTACTACCTTGAAAATATTTTTTAAAAATTGTTTTACATCTGTACTAACAACCCAAATCTCTGTGACTAGGTTAATTTGAATCTTCAAACTCCTGGGGAATATCTTGGCAAAGTACAATTTAGTGTAAGGAACAAAACCACCCTGTTCAAATGTCAACAGATCCACAAAATGAGATCACTTAGCAGAGCTGCCATCATTCCTGTGCTGTTTGACACGGCTGTTTTATTCAGTGTTCCTCTCAAACTCCTTATCAGCATTCGAATATCTGCAGCTGCAGTATTTCCTGGTAACTTTTTCCCCTACCCTTGGAAAGCGTTTTTTTCTTTAACCTTTACCCATACTTTTCTATTACATAAGAGTTTCGATGAGCTCCATTGTCATCATGACAAAAGGAGAACAGTTTTTTTTTTTTTTGACAGCAGAAGGGAAGGAACAGTTTTGTTTCTTTAACTTTTATCGCTATGTAATATAACAAGCAAGACAGAAAAATACATACAACACAAATATCCAGTCTCACGAGTAATTACCAAGTGAAAACCTGTGTACTGACCACCGAGATCACACAGGGGAAACCTGCCTGCACCCAGAAGCGCCCCAGCCCTCTCCGGGTCCCCTGGCACCCTAAGCCCCACCTGTTCCCCAGAAACCGCTGCTGTTCTGACCCTTGTGATAATGTCCTGACTTTTCTTTTTTTTTTTGAGACAGAGTCTCACTTTGTTGCCCAGGCTAGAGTGAGTGCCGTGGCATCAGCCTAGCTCACAGCAACCTCAGACTCCTGGGCTTAAGCGATCCTACTGCCTCAGCCTCCCGAGTAACTGGGACTATAGGCATGAGCCACCATGCCCGGCTAATTTTTTTTGTATATATATTTTTAGTTGGCCAGATAATTTCTTTCTATTTTTTGGTAGAGACGGGGTCTCACTCTTGCTCAGGCTGGTCTCGAACTCCTGACCTCGGGCGATCCACCCGCCTCGGCCTCCCAGAGCTAGGATTACAGGCGTGAGCCACCGCGCCCGGCCTGTCCTGACTTTTCTTCATAGTTGTACAACCTTCATATATGGGGATGTGTGCATCCGCCCAAAATAGTTCAGTTTTGCCTATTTTTAAACTTTATATAAATAAGTACCACCAAATGCGTTCTTTTACGTCTTGCCTCTTTTGTTCAATGTGTTTGTGAGATTCATCTGTGTATTTGGGTGTAGTAGCTACAGTTTTTTCGTCTTCATTCCGTATAGCATTGTGTTGTTTGTGTATTCAAGGTGTACAACAGTTTACCTGTTCATTTTACTATTTACTGGTGAAATTGGAGTGTTCCCAGGATTTGACTCCCATAAACAGTGTCCTCTGACCATGTTTGTGCAGATGCAAGGGTGCATGAGCTTCTCTAGTGTGAACAGGATGGGAGTGGATTTTGGATGGTGAGGTATATGAATCTTCAACTTTACTGCCAACTTATTTTCCAAAGTGCTGGTCCCTGTTCATATTCCCACCAGCAATGGACGAGAGTTCCCATGCCCCCTTTCCTGACCAACAGGGGTGTAGCTAGAGGGGTTTGGGCCCCAGGGCGGCATGGGCAGTGTGTGGTCGCTTGGAAGGAGATGCTTTCTCATCCCCCTTCATGGGCCCCTTGGAGTGTTGTTACGGAAGCTTTGCAGCTGAATTTCAGTGATGCTCAGAAAAGGGGGGTTGCCCTGGTGTCCCTCTCAAGGGGCAGGTGCTCACCGGCACCTGAGATTGTCGGACTTTTAAAATTGTTGTCAAGCTCAGCGGTGCTTTCTCATCATGGCTTTATTTGCATTTCCCTGATTACTAAAATGATTGGGTACACATGTATATTAGTCATTTGGATTTCTTTTTTTTGAAATGCCCATGCAAGCCTTTGCCTATTGTTTCAATTTTTCTTATTGATTTGTGGGAATTATTCACATATTCTGAATGCTAGTTCCAGAGAGTATATTTTCTTCTTGTGCTTTACCATGGACATACTCATGTAACTGAGGGACCTATTTATAATGGAATTTTCTTGATTTAAATGTAATATTAAAGGACTCTTGTTGGTGGAATTTACTTTAAAATGACACTTAAGTTCTATAGAAAAGGCCCTATTGCTTGAAATTATACATTTAAATGCCAGATCAATTGAACATATTCATGATTCGGTTATTTTGGGTAGGTTGTAGCTTCTTAAAAGGACCTAGGATGGTTCTTTGTCAGCTTTCTATTGCTGTCTTCTCCGTACGTTCTAACACGTATTTTATGCTGCATTCTTCATTTTCCTGTAGGGCACAGCAAGCTCCTACTGAGTATAAACCAAAGTGGAATATAAATGGAAATGTTTTAATACAGAAATCAGTCTTAATGACCCAAAGAAAAATCATTAGCTAGGGTTGTTCTCACATCTGTAAGCTAATACTTTTGCTTGCCCATTTGAAGGTTTGGACATAGGAACATAATTTCTTTTCTTTTAAAAATAATTCCTTTTGTTAAAAAAAAAAGGTACATATTCATTGACAAATTTAATCAAGATAGAAAAGAACAAGAGAAAGTAGAAGTCGCCCCAAATTCTACCTCCCAGAGATAATCATTGTTGATGTCTTACTGAGCATGCTTTCAGTCATCTTTCTGTGCTATGCACATGCAGATAATGTGCCATCAAAAGGGGGACTCCACATTGCCTTTTCTTTTTTCCTTTTCTTTCCATTTTTTTGTTTTGTTTTGTTTGAGAGAGGGTCTTGCTCTGTTGCTCAGGCTGGAGTGCAGTGGTGAGATCATAGCTCACTGCAGTCTTCAACTCTCTGGCTCAAGCAATACTCCTGCCTCAGCCTTTTGAGTAGGTGGGACTACAGGTGCACACTGCCACAGCCAGTTAATTTATTAACTTTTTAAAGAAACAGAGTCTCGCTATGTTGCCCAGGCTGATCTCAAACTCCTGGCCCCAAGGGATCCTCCCACCTTGGCCTCCCAAAGTGTTGACAGTATAGGCGTGAGCCACTGCACCTGGCCTTGTATCACCTTTTCTTGGGGCAGATCCTATAAAGCTGTGGCATACCTTATTAGTATTTCTGCTTTAGCAAAGCATTGAGAAAAGGCTTTCCCAGGAGAAAATCAGGATTAAAGTTAAGTACTTCACTAAGGCAAGTCCCAGAAAAGTGGTGCCTTGAGGGAACTATATTGAGGAGTCAGTATTTCCCAGGGTGTGTTCCATGAGGTGTGAAAAGGTACTTGACAAATGCCCTGAGCTCAGGAAAGTGTGGGAAATGCAGAGGTGAACAAATTTGGGTTTCTTTCCTGAAGGCTCCAAAGGCACCTGCTGCATCTCCTGGGCGGGGAGGGGTCCCCAGAGGGGATCCCTGTCATTTCCGCTTAGGGCCCTTTGGCATGCAGAGTCACCCAAGTCCAGTTCTCTGAAAACTTTGGGAAATACTCGTTTGATTCTAGCATATTCTACTTTAAAGTTAGTATGTATATGTAATTTTTATAAAGTACTACACTTTATTTTTCTGGTTATAAAAATGTAATACATATTCATTTTAGAAAATTTGGTAAATAGTTAATGGTATGGTGACCAAAGTGAAAACTGTTCATAACTGCACCATTGGAGATAGGCAGTATTTGGTGTATTGTTGGTGTATTTCCTTCCAGACCATTGTTTATATGTATTTGTGTCTGTGTATCTATAAAATATGCTTATATTTTTTAA
Source organism: Lemur catta (assembly GCF_020740605.2). NCBI lineage: Eukaryota > Metazoa > Chordata > Mammalia > Primates > Lemuridae > Lemur > Lemur catta. The sequence continues at coordinate 94,215,247 of NC_059136.1, read as the reverse complement.
ATGGGGATTATAATGTGTGTGCACATGTGCATGTGTGTGTGTGTGCAAGGGATTATAGAGTATATGGAGCTTTGTTTTTTTTTGGTCTTGGATAAAGAACATTTTATTAACTAGAGGAAAGTATTAGCGCTTGTGGTGGAGTGCAAATAAAATTTTTTTAAGCTATCCTTTTATAAAAAAACCTTTTGATTTTGAAATAATTAAAAAAATTGTTTTGATAAAGAAAGTACAGAGAATTCCCAGATACCCTTCACCCAGTCTCCCCTACTTTTAATACTATGTAGTGTTTTATCTCAGGCTTTTTCTATCTATAACTAAATTTTCTTCTAACACTATCTACAAAGTGAAGTTTCAGATTTTCTGTTTGGTAAATTATGCCCTGACTTCTTTTTTCTCCCCAGGTTACTATAACAATAGTACCAAAGTGGCTGTAAAAACCCTGAAACCAGGCACCATGTCCGTGCAAGCCTTCCTCGAAGAAGCCAACCTCATGAAGACCCTTCAGCATGACAAGCTCGTGAGACTCTATGCCGTGGTCACCAAGGAGGAGCCTATTTACATCATCACGGAGTACATGGCCAAGGGTGAGTGCCTCCCCGTGCCCGGAGCCTTTCAAAGGCTTCCAACTCAGAAAGTAAAACGTGTAAATGTTAGAGAACACTCAAAGAGTTTTCATTGTAAAGCTGCACGCTCGCTTCTGAAAAATCAGAAAATATAGGAAAACAAAGCATTTCTGTAAGCCTACTCATCAGAAGTAATCCATGTTATAAAACTGATGACGATCCTCCTGTTTTCTCTGTGTCTGCCTACATATACCTATTAGCCCCAAGAATAGTGGCCCATACCATGTGTATTTCAAAGAAGATTATTTTTGTTATGTACTTAAAATGTGAGTTCTCAGAATTCTGAAACTACAGCTTTAGCACAGATTGTTTAAACTTAATTCCTCTTTCTTTTCATTCTTTAGCATCATCTAATTTTCATTTTCCTCTTTCGTTTTCCTCTTTAGCATTATCTCAGTGTTCAGGGTGCCACTTTAAAATGCTAATATTTTTAAAACTTGTGGAGGTTAAATTCTTGTGTCATCGTAGAACTGCTGAAGAAGAGGTTTCAATCATTTTTTATTCTACTCTTACTACCTTTGCACACAGGGCTTTGAATCATCAGGCTGCTTCCTTTGTCCACCGCAAGTTTGGGAAAGAGACTAATAAACTGCCAAATGATTTTTTTAAGTCTTGAGAAGTCGTGAATGAAGGAAGGAAAGAAACATAAGCAATAATCTAGAATTAACAATCATCTGCTTAATGGAGATTATAGTGTAGTGTCATAGCTGAATAGGTTCAAAAGATGAATATTACATTTGCTTATGTAATATCTGTTGATATTTCAAAATATCAATCACTCAGAGTCCTTCCAAAAAAGGACATTATTTAAAAAAACAAAAGGAGACAAAAGCTAGCCTCTAAGGCTTGAGTTGTTATAGCCCCAGAAACCAGACTCAGGGCCAGACACTTTGTAGGAGTTCAGAAAATATTAATTAACTAATGGGATTTTTAATCATAAGTGTGAATGTGAGTTTTCCACATAACAATACCTAACAGTTATTGAGCACTTACTATATACCAGACTCCTCTTGATGCTCTTGGTGGGAAATCTCACTCACTTCCTCTTCCCAAGTGCTGCTGTTCTGTGTGGAGGAGGCAGCGTGAAGTTTATCGAGCACTTATCACCCGCCAGGCACCATGCCGTGTGCTTTGAGCCCCTCCTATGACTATGTTCTCATGAAGGCTCTAATATAGCTACGAGTACATGCTCACCCTACAGATTTAGAGGAGGTAAATAACTTGACCAAGGCTGCCCGTGAGGTTGGTACTTAAAATTCTAGGGGAAAAGCAGGTCTTGGTTTAAAGACGAAGCCACAGGGAGCCGGAGAGTTTATCTGTCGGCACATTCGTTTTTAGGTAGGCCTCACATTTTCCCAAAGCACAGATCACTCATCAAATACCTGTTGGGCACCTGTGGCACGTGCTGAGTTCTGTGCTGCTTGCGAGAGACGGGTAGGAGTGAACCTCGCTGGCTGACTGCTGAGGGGCAGGCCCTCTGCGAAGACTTGCTGGACCTCTGTTCCAGAGGAGCTCGCTGAAGATGAGGTGGCTGCAGTCAGCGAATCATGGTGGCAGGTGCTCTGAAACGCATTGCTCTCAGAAACCTGTCAAGAGAAAAGCAGCATCCACCCTCATCCTTTCTCACCTGAAGCACGTGCTATGCTTCACATCAGGTCAAAGGGGCCTGGGTTTGACCAACCTCAGGAAAAGGGCTTAGAGCCGTAAGGAACTGCAAAGCTATTCATTTTGCGAGGGGTTCCCCCCAAAAGTAATGAACATTTGAATTTTGTTTGGATTTTTTTCTTGTGTGTTTAAACTGTACTAATTCGTTCTTTCTTTATAAATAGGCAGTTTGCTGGATTTTCTGAAGAGTGAGGAAGGTGGCAAAGTGCTGCTGCCAAAGCTCATTGACTTTTCTGCTCAGGTAATGTATTAAAAAGCCCAGCGTGGATGTAAATTTGCAAAGGCCTCCCTGCTTCAAATTCATGAAGAAGTTATTGTTCTGGGGGAAGGAATTTCCATGGAATGTTTCCCACTAGCTTTTAAGAGAAAAAGACCTTCCAAAGTACGCTGTTTTGGAGAGAACAGTGGGAGATTCCCAGGGATTGTCTGCAGGTGTCTAGCTTTGACTTGGATGTCACCTTTTATAAGACAAGTCAACATTTTGTGCTTGTATTCATTTCCCCGCAAGTCATAGAAACAAAGCAGGTGAATCAGTCATTTTGTTCGGCATTTCGGAGAGACAGTTCCACACTGTGTAAGCAGAGCAGCTTTTAAATGATGCATGTGTTGTAGTGAAGTTATGAATATAACATACTGATGCTTCTAAGTCCTCAGTGTTCTTGAAAATGGAGGAACTATATTCCTTTTATGTTCTTCCCCTTTTCACTCCTTCCTGTTGGATGAATCGTTAGGATTCTATGAAATAGTCACTTGTAATATTTCTAGTACTAGCCTAAGAGTTGAACATTCATTTACTTTGGAATCACATGTTTCCTGATTTAAGTGTATTTAAGAGCTGAGGCAAATTACCAAGAAACCCAGCAATGTGCCTGATACATCAAGGAATTGCGCATTTGAATGATGCCAGCTACTGACCTTTAGTAGTTTCGTTGTGTTCATTAGTGGTGTTGAGTGATTCGGTTGTTTGTTTCTCAGTATTGGCCATGGGTGGTTCATGTTGGGAAGGCCACTTACCATGAAGCCCACAGGAGATTTATAGAAATTCTGGGGAAGTCTGGTCTTCATGATCTTTCTTTTTCACTCCCCTTTCTTCCCTCAGACCCAGTTTTAGTTGGGAAATTAATAACGCCCTCTTGGGAAGATGAGATCAAATGAATGGATGAGTATGCAGGTAAAGGACTTCAAGTGAGATAGGATTGGAGCACACACTCTGCAATGGAGTGTTGTGGGCAGAGCTGGAGCTCAGCATCTGAGGGACTAGGGTTTGTGTCCTGGCTCTGCCACTCAGGAGCCACACTGCTTTCAGGAAACATTTGCTTCTTTGGCTTAGTTTATTTGCCTGTCAACCAAGAATGGTAATTCCTACTTTAAGGAGATGTTGTTGAGGGTCAAATGAGCTGCCACAGACACAAGCACTTCACAGCCCGTCGGTGGTCGCTGGGGGGACCCGAGGGAGGGTGATCCTCATCATTCTGGTAAAGGTGTGTGACGCTCTCATTTTATCTGCTGGAACTCAGCGAGCTGAATAGGTTCCTCATCTGAGTAGGAAATTCAGATGTGACCTGGAATGCCGATATCTAGTATGGACAGAAGCAAAATTGCTGCGGTGGGACAGAGGGGCAGGGAAAGCACCCACAGCCCTGCCTTTTTAACCCTGTCCTCAGGCTCTGGGAGGCTCCAGGGGACTCCGAGGGGTCCAGGACTACAGTTTGAAAACCAGTGCTCTGCAGTAAGAGGAACAGTGACGTGGTTGGTGCTCTGGATCTTGTGTAGCTAGTGGGTTAGGAAATGAAGAAAGCAGAAGTCACACTTGACACTGATAAGTGAGGCCCTCACTTGAGTAGTGATTTGGGTGTCCCCTTTTGGGTGAAAGCCTTGAGTGCAGTAAAGATTTGTCACACCTGGACAGGGAGATGGGAGAGTGGGGCTGGAGGCCCAGAGGCCTGAGTGGCCACAGCCATTCCAGCTGCCTGAGGGTCCGATCCGTGCCCACAGTTCAATAGGGTAGAAATTACACACATTGGGGTGTGTGCTCTGCCTGGAGAATGCATGTATTTTGTGTTTGATTTTGCCTAGCTTATCTCATAAAACATTATCTTAACATAGTCAAAGTTTTTAAGGTCCAAGTCAAGGCTTCTATGTCTATTCTTTAATTTAACTTTGTAAATTACTACTCTTATAACAGAGAGTAACTTTTTCTAATTTAAAAATGAGTAGGGAGAAAACGTTGCCTTCTAAACCTTCGTAGCTCGCATAGAAGATTATTACAGAGCCTGGCGCTGGCTGTGACTGTCAAACTGTGGATCCCAGGTGGCTTCACTGACTCCTCTCTCAACTGTGACGGGGTGGAGCCCCCTCGGTGACAGGAGGGGCTGGGGACAGTGAAAGCCACCACCGCTGGTCTCCATCCAGGCCAGTTTACCAAACCCAGCCCCTGCTGGACGACCTCCTGTTTACCTGTCCCAGGGTCTGTTTCCTAGCAGCAGCCCCTGGTAGAGCTGGGACTGTACTTGAACTACTCTAGTTCAAGTGCTCGGACTGTTCAGTGCCAGTGGGAGAGTCACAGGTCGGCAGCAGCCAACAAGACCCCAAGCAGGCGGGTTCAGCACAAAGTTCATTTTCTTTACAGCCAAGCACTAGCTGCTTTTGAGCTCCTGTGTTCAAGGTGCAAATCTCACCCAGACTCCTTCCCAGTCCTTCCCTCAAGGTGGCACTGGTGAGACCACCTGTTGCCCCGCCATTAATTATTATTTGCTTCATTTGCTTGTGGCTTTTCTTATTATAATACCAAAAATGTGAGGAAGGGGCCTTACCCTGGGCAACAAGGAGTGGGGCCTGGATGCTGAAGCCTCAGTCCGAAATCACACACCCTACACGTCTGCTTTCTCCTCACTGTGCCTGAGCCCCCGTCCCACGGGAATACCCTCAGTTCCCTTGACCGGCACGACTCAGAGCTCCTCCTCCTTCTCCAGGCACCTTTCCTAAGTGATCTCCTGTGCTCCTGTGCCAAGAATGCCATCTCCATAGTTTTCACCATTTCCTCTCTAACGTGTGTCACTCATTCATTAACTTTACCACTTTCCATCGTGAATAACACAAAAGTGGTAAATATTAATAAGGCCGGCCCAAGGTGACAGAGGATATCTGGTGCCCAGATACTTAGGTCATCAAACCTTTCCTCTCCCTTCTCCCAACTTTACCATTTAGGGATAGAGCAGAAGAAGAATTATATAAGTCCATTTGGCATCTGAGCTCTAACTAAGCAGTTAATAGGCTCTGCGATATGTTGACACTTGCTTTCTTCCCAAAGCATTGTCAATAGCATCAGTGTTCACAAGGGGGTATAGTTAAATTCAGCAGATTTTCACAATAAGACAGGGGTCATTGGGAGTGGAAATAAACCAGTTTACTTAATCCCAGTCTCAGAAGAATAAGGGAACCCGTAAGGGGCAGAGTTGGGACTTTTCCCACTGTCTGTCTCAGGCCTCTTCTTCCCTCTCCCCGCGACCCACTTCCCCATGCCCTGCTCTCCTCACCAAGACAGGAAGCGGCTGGGTGCACATGACAGTTCATATGAGAGCTGATTTCGTCACTTCCTGTCTCTGGATGGGTTCTGAAAGGCTTGTCCGAGCCCAAGTGTAACCTGCACCCTATGCCTTCCTGAAGCCCACCTGCCTTCCTCTCCGTCCCATGCAGATGAGGAAATCCCAACCAGAGCAGCTCTACCCGTTGTTTTTCTCCTTGTATTAAGTGAAGCATGTTTGTGCTTTTTATGCTGAAATAGGAAAATACCTCTTTGCAAAGGAAGTTTGATACTTTCAGCGCAGAGAGACTTTGCGTTGTTCCCTTCCAGACTTTACCCCACGTAAGAGAAGAAAAATGAACTTGGAAGGAGAAGGGGTTGAAATCAGTGGGAATTTCCTTCCGCAGAAGCGGAGATGGAGTTATAAACTTGTAACACTGAGAGGAAAAAGAAGTGGAAAATTCACAGTTGCACTGTGGAGGTAAAATAAATCATCTTGTCATTTAGACCAAGTGAATCAAATCATTTATTACTCTTCAGTGGCAACATCCCTGAAGTGTCAAAACTACCAGAAAGGAAAATATTTGTGAGTAAAACGTCAGTATAAGCTGCAAAATCAAAGTTGTTGTTATAATCATGGCAACAAATAACATTTATTTTACTTCCTTCTAGTTGATAAAGTACTTCTGCCTCCATTATCTAATTTGAGCCCAACAGCCTTGAAAGCGTTTATAGTGCTGTTTAATGCCTCTTACAGACGAGGAGGTAAACTTGGACTTGTCCGGGGTCACTGAGCTGATAGGTTGAATTGCTCGGACTTGACGCACCGTCTTCTGACTCCGCATAACTGATCTTTCCTCGGCACCTGGCTGTCGTCCCATCATCAGAGCTGCTCCTGTGGGCATTTTGTACCCAACGATACCATGATTCGCATTTTTCCTCCTTTATGGATTTTGCCTACCAGAATTATTGATTTTTCTCAATCTTTTTTCCTCCCCCAAAAATCTTTATTTCCAGAACATAGCTCTTTCCATCACATGGTAATTATGCTCAGGATATATTTTTCCCCCAGTGTTAAATTTCAAACCACATTTTAAGTTAGAGATTGATAAAAATAAGGAAGGTAGAAAACTTCAGTCTATACAATTCTTGACCTTTTTGAGTAGGGAGGCCTTTTAACATCAGAGCTTTCTGAGTGCTCCCTGGCTGCTGCATCTACGGAGTGAGAAAGTATGTGTACACGGGGGTGCCCTGCAGCAGCTCTGGCTGGGACCCACAGATCTGCTGTCACACCAAGCCTGAAGTGTCTGGAGGGGATTCTTGGGAGGTGTCCAGGATATTTGACAATACCATCCATCTCCTCATTCCTTCTCTCTGTCAGGAACCTGAGAGATACGTTAAGTTCTCATTTTCCAACTCAGGGCTGTTATCTTAAGGAAGCAACTACTTTATTTTCAAAATCTTTATTAATATTAGCCCTTGAATGATAGTGTCATAAGTGTCATTAAGTTAAATCTACTTAAGCTGGAGGCAGAGTTGCACTGAGGTGTCAAATGGGACTTGGTGGTGAATGGGACCCCCAGGAGACTGGCGTGGTTTGTGCTTTAACAGGAGGCCAGGCCCCGCCCCCACTCCGTATTTAATGTCGCCCCCACATGGCGGTTCTCATGCCTGATTCTACACTGAGGCCTCGCACTCCCAATTCTCTTTCGAGCTCGAGCACCTCCTCAGAAGGCAAAAGGCCAGGACTGAACAGGGAATTAATGCCGTAAAAGGGGCGCACGGTGATCGGGACGGCGGGTCGCTCAGTGTGCCTGGCTGGAGCCATCGCGTCCCAGGACAGCTTAGCACAGCTGCGGGTTAGCTCTTCCCACAGAACTGGGGATGTCTTGCCGTTATCTTGTAAACGGAGCTAGAGATGACGTTAGTGGTGGAGAAAACATAGAGCCCAGAGCCGGGAAACCTGCTCCTGCGCCTCTGCGGGGGTGGGGACCCCTGTCCCAGGGTAGCAGCCGCAGCGCCCCCTCTGCAGGATGACAGGCCGGTCAGGCTTCCCGTCTTCTGCTGAGGCTGTGAGTCACCGCCCCGAAGTCGTACTGAATGACTGAGCGTATTCAGATGACATTGCTCCAAATAAAAGAACACAAATGTGTCCCATTAATGTGGGACCCAGACGTTGGGGACATAAACACTGTATTTATCTTTTTTAAATAATGAGTTTTATGTTTTCAAATTAAACTTTGACCATGAAAACTTACAAAATGGGCAAATGAAACTAGAGTTAGTGTCAGAATTGCAAAACTGGATCATATACAGTTTCCTTCTGAAAAAGTTGAAGGAATAGGAAACATTTAAAAATAGTATAAAACAGGAACTTTTTTTTTTTTTGGTAGGTAGGAGTGGGGTGTTTTGCATATGTAAGCAGAGGAACCATGACTGGCTGTTTAAGATAGCAGATAGGACAGAAAAATTCATTCTTGTTTTGATTTTGATGGGAAAGCTTCCTAACACCAAAAAGCAGCTTTGTGTTAAGGCGAGGGGCAGGTGGTGGTGCTTGCAGCCTGCGTGCGAGATCTGGTGTCATTTTGTCCAGGGGTGGCAATTTCTGGTCAGTGCTGCCACGAGTTCCAAAATAATTTCCTCTTGGGTACTCGTCACAGAAGCCTGCAAGGCTAGAATTAAATTGAAGTATTAGCTTACGAGTGGGCAGAGTTTATTCCCAGCTGCTCACAATTTGAAAGTGTTGTTGAAAGCACTCTGAAAGGAGCTGGAGTGTGACTCCCAGCTGACCTTTGTCCTCAGCTCCCGGCTGCCCCCCCTTTCACCCACAAACCTGTACTGAGCACACCAGGCCCTGTGCCAGGGTGTGGTGAGCAAGACACGTCCTTGCCTCCAGGAGCAGGTGGCTCCGTGCGGGAGGCAGGTGAGTACCAGGCGAGGACAGGGTACAGCACTAGGCGTTTGCTGAGGGCTGTAGGGCGGGCACTGCAGGCTGCTGTCAGAGTCTGTGCAGGAGGACAGGGCCCAGCAGGTGGTGGCAGGTGGGAGGGTGGGCTTCCTGGAGGAGGTGACCCTGAGAGCCAGGGTTAGCCCTGCTGGCTTAGGAAGGGGTGTAGATGCAGGAAGGGGTCCTCAGTTGCTGGAACTTGGTGACTAAGGGCACAGAAAAGGGGGTGCGGGTGGGGGCGTGTAGAGATAACGGCCGGGGGTGCAGCACTGAGAGAAACGTGGACATTAAGGAAACTGGAGCTGTGTCCACTCTGGGTCATGGAGGAGGAGCAGTCAACTGTTTTGTAGAGAACTCTGGTTTACAGAATGTATATGTAAAAATAAAAATGATTATACTCAGCAAAGAGTTTAAATGGGACTCACAGGTTTTAGTAATTAGTAGCTGTTGTTTGTATTTGCTGTAATATGTATTTATGCCTCACCCCACCCCCCACACACCAAGATGTTCTTTATGGAAATTGGCTGATTTGACTATTGAGGAACCACAGGGCTCTCTGTTTCTCATGCTCTTAAGATTTTTGTTTTATTGCTGTTTTTGTTGTTGTTCTTGTTTTGTTTATTAAACCTGAGACCAGGAAGGGTGGGATGGAAAAGGGGCGGAGAGTTCCAGGCCAGAGCTGGCCCCTACAGGGCACACCCTGAAATGGACACGACACATTCTGAACTTTTTCAACTCAGAGCTGGATTCTCAGGCCCTCTCCCTGGCCCCGCTCAAGCCAAGAATCACCTGAAGGAGATCGCCCCAAGTTTGGGGATAACGAAAACTCTCAACCCAGTGGCTCCCTGGTGTCCCCCGCAGCAGCTGTGAGGCCCGAGCCAGCTGTGAGACCGCAGCAGGTTGATGGGCGGGAGTTTGCTATTTGTCGGGGGACTGAGCATTTCCGCAGGACCTGGTAGGACGAGACCTGTGCTGCCAAGACTGCCCCGGCCACCGTGTACAACGTGATTAGAAGAGAGGAAAGCCAGAGTCCAGTGACAAGGGACGGGGATGGGCCTCCACATGGCAGGAGGAATAGAGGGGTAGAGAAGGTGTCTGGCGGGAGCGGCTGAGTGACGGCCAGTGTGAGCGCTGGGTGGGGGTGGCTGATGGAAGCAGCTGGCTGTGCGGGGTTTGAGGTGCCATGGGACGTCAGATAGAGGGGTGCTCGGTGGACAGATGTCTTAGTGTAGGTGTCTGGGGCAGGAGAGGTCGGGAGGCTGGCGCTGCAGACAGTCCTTAAATGGGGGTTCGACGAGGTCCCAGAGAGAATGTGGGGAGGGGCAGAGGACAGCCCTGGGCAGACCCTGGAGAAAGGGCTGAGTGGGACAAGTCAGAGGACAGGTCTGGGACACCTGAAGCGGGTGTCCTGTAAGGAGAAGGTGGGCACGTTCAGGTAGCGTTTGGAGAACAAGGAAACTTCCGCTGGACTTCGGAACGAGGAAGTCTTTGGGGAACTTGGTTGGGCCCTTTTCAGTGCAGTGGTTTGGGTGGACGCCGCGCACTCGGCCTGTCCCCTTTCCTGTCCCTGCTGTCTCCCGCTCCTGCTGAGTCCTCGCTCCTGCTCTGTCTCCACAGCTTCCCCGTGACCCTGGTTGACTCTTCTTCACCTTCCTCTCTTTCTTCCTCCTCTGCCTCGCTTCCCTCTCCGGCCCTCCCCAGCCTTCCCACCACACTCTAGAATAGACCTTGACTTCTAGTCATGCTTGAATGGAACTGTATACTCCTTATCCTTATTTTTAAAAGTAGGTTCATATTGGTTTTCTAATATGAAGGAAAAAAATTAAATAAAACGACTGAGACAGTGACTTTTAAAGTCTTTTAGAAAATATGACTTTACAGACTCCTGCACTGCAGAAAACAGTTTGCGTCCCCCACCCTCGAAACACGTGCTGTGAGAGGTGTACGTAGCTATTAATATGTGGCTCATGCGGTTTGTAAAACACAATATGATAATTGTTTTAAAATTGAGTCACCAAAAGCAGCCCTCCCCACCCACCCCGAGTATCAGACCGGTTTGGCTGAAATGTTTATTCTGAGGTCAGCTTGCGCCTGGAGTGCACCCAGCTTTCCCTGAGGCCAGGTTCTCACCTCTACCCAGCACAGCTCTGTGGGCCTTCGCCCTGATTCCGCGTCGCCCACAGGAGTTGGTGCTTCTGGGCTCCCCGGAGAATTCCTGGGACCTTCCTCTCTATCTCAGCAGCAGCCTAAGTCCCTGCCCACGGCCCCCAGGGACCCAGCGACCACAGGGCTGCCAGGGGGTGGCTCACCCTGGTGAGGAAGACCCCAGCAGACTCCTGCCCTAGGTGCCACGTCCTGGCCTCGGCCCTCCCCACACCAAGACCCCTCCAGAGCCACTGCCCCAGGGGCCACTGCCGTCACAACCCACATGTGCAGGTGGCTTTCTGCCCGGGCAGCCCACACTGCCTTGGAGGTGGGCCCGCAGTGTCCTCAGCCACGGCCCCCCACTCCAGGGGCTCCCCAGGGGGTCGTTCTGAACCCCTCTTGTGTTCACCCCGTGCCCTGGCAGCTCACAAGCAAACAAACCCTCTCAGTTCTTCTTCCAAAATATGTCTCCCTCCCAGGCCACCATCGTTCTCATCTGGACTTTTGCAGTTGCTTCTTCACTAGTGTTGCCCAATTTAGCGTAAAAATTCGAGGTGCCCAGTTAAATTTGAATTTCGGATAAATAACAAATAACTCTTTAGTAGAAGTATGCCTGTGCGTCTTCCCTGGCGGCCCTACTTCTGATGGGTCTCCCTCTTGTCCCTTTGGCCACCCTCTTTCCAAGCTCCACCGAGTAGCAGAGACAATGGGATGGGGTTTTTTTTAGATATTTTTATTGTGGTAAAATATGCATAACATAAAATATACCAATTTAACCATGTTTAAATATACACTTAGTGGCATTAAGCACATTCATGTTGTGAAACCATCACTACCGTCTGTCTCCAGAACTCTTCCCTCTCCCCAGCCTGCAGCACTCACCCATTTAAACACCAGCTCCCATTGTCCTCCCCCAGCCTCTGGCCACCACCCTTCTCTTCTCTGTCTCGTGAATCTGACCACTCCAGGTTCCTCACCAGGTGGGTGATTTTGCGTCTCTGCTCCTCCCCTTCGATGCCCCTGCAGAAAAGCCCCAGGGCCTCACACCTGCAAAAAGCCCCAGGGCCCCTGCGTGTGACAGACTCCCCAGTGCCTGCCCACCAAGCGCTTTCCTGTCTCGTCCTCTCCTGAGCCACTTTCTGGAAACTCCCAGCCTTTGTTCCTGCCCAAGGACGCCTTCCCTGACCTTCCACCCAAAGCAGTTCCATCTCAAACCCCTGCCCCCTCCATTCTCATCTGTCTTGAGCCCCTGTTTCTTTTATGGCATGTACTGCAATTTGAATTTTTTCAAAAAATTCAAATTTTTATAAGTTCTTGTTTACTTTTGTATTCCCAGCATCAGCATAGTGTCTTGTATATAGTAGGTGCTCCATAAATATTTACTGAATGACTACATTGACCACTTAAAGTGGGGGCTGCCTATAGTTTAAAACAGTAAGTTCTTTATTCTCTGTTTTGTACAGCCCTGAATGAGTAACTACAAGAACATATGTTTTTTTTTAAAGGTTTTCTGAGTCACTATTCAGGTGTATTTAACCGTAAAGTATTTTCTTCTTCCCCTTCCTCTAACGGTGGGTTTACTTTACTGCACAAAACTGACCTTACTGGTTAAAAAAAAAAAGTGAGAAAAAAAGAAGGAAGTAGAATGTACATATTTAGGCTGTTAGAGAAGACAAAGTGCTGCTTTGTTTTCATTCCTTGAGGCATACAGCACACCAGAAGGAATGAGGAATTAGAAATGAAGTAATTGACACTGAAGCCAGTGGCAGATGCAGTGAGTCTAATCTGGAGGGAAAATACCCACAACGGAGCAGGTTGTCCTCCCCCAGTGTCACCCAGCACCTCTCGTGCCTCTCCCTGGGCGCTGAGCAGAGCCCCTTCTGCGCCTGCTGCCAAAGGCAGACGCTGGATTCCCATGGCGATGGGCTAGTGGATTCTCTGCAAAGTCAGAATTTCCAGCTCTTGTTAATTCCCCACCCACCTCCTCCAGTGTCTGTGACATAGTTATCTGGGCAGTGCTGTATATTATAGAACCAACCTCTTGCAGGTTTATTGATTAGGATCATATTTATATTGCAGTATCCCTTATTTGAAATGTTTGGAACCAGAAGTGTTTGCAATTTCTGATTCTTTTTTTGGATTTTAGAATATTTGCATTATACTTACCAATTAAGCATCCCTAATCTGAAAATCTGAAACCCATGATGTTCCAATGAGCATTTCCTTTGAGTGTCATGTTGGCACTCAAAAAGTTGTGAATTTTGGAGCATTTCAGACTGTGGATTTTCGGATTAGTGTGCTCAACATGCAGTATCGCGAACTAGGACTGATGGTGTGTTTCCACTAAGATCTCTTTGACTCATTACAAGGAACTTGATCCTCTTTGTTGTGTCCAGACCCTGCACCTCCTCCCCGCAGGTGCCCCAGCTTTGAAGTCCCTGCCACCAGGCTGTTGCCAGTCTGTCCCGCCTTGCTGCAGTGTCCTAGGATCCAGGTACTTACTCTCCCTGCCATGCTCCACTCTAGCTCGCCTGACCTCCCCCACACACCCCTGTCATACTTCTAGTGATCCATGTCAAAGGCAGCCCCCTCTGTTTCCTGGCTTCCTCCCCTCCAGGACTCTCCTTTCCCTCAGCCAATCCATGGCATGACCCCGCTGTATCACTCACACTTATTGAAAGCGCTGTGTTATTTTCCTGGGGCTGCCACGGGGCTTAAAAGAACAGAAATTGATTCTCTCACAGTCCAGGAGGCCAGAAGTCTGAAGTTAAGGTATCAGGAGGGCTGTGCTCCCTCCAGAGGCCCTAAGGAAGAATCCTTCCTTGCCTCTCCCAGCTCCCGGCAGCTCTGGGCATTCCCTGGCTGGTGGCAGCGTCACTCCCGACCCTGCCTCCATTGTCACACGGCCTTCTCCCCTGCATCTCTGTGTCAGACCTCCCTCTGCCATTCTCTTGTAAAGACACCAGTCATTGGATTTGGGGCTAAATCCAGGATGCGATTTCACTGTGAGATCCCTAATTAATTATATCTGCAAAGACTCTGTTTGCAAATAAGGTCACATTTTGAGGTTCTGGGTGATGGTAAATTTTGAGGGAACAATATTTGATCCAGTACAACTATCTGTCCCCTGACCATTCTGAAGTTTGTTCCTCCAGCTTGAACTGCTCCCTTGAGCTCCTGCTTACTCAGCAACCCCCCCCACCCGAGCACCTGTGCCTCCCCTTTAAAACCTGCTGCACCTACAGTCTCCCCCCTTCTGCTGATGGCCGCTCCATCTGTGCAGTTGTCAGGCCGCGAAGCTCAAAGTCATTCTGACTCTGTCTCTTACGTTGCACATTCAGCTCTTCAGCAGGTCCAGTTGGTTCTCCCGTCAAAGCAGACTCACATTTCTAACTCCTCGTTCTGTCATTCTGATGCAAGTTGAACACTCTCTCCGTGAGTTACCTGCCAGGCAGCCCAGCCAGTAACGGCTGCCTGCGGAACCCGCTGGTGACACTGCGGAGGCCAGAGCACTGTGCTGAGGCACACGCCAGGCCAGCGCCTCGCTCTCGCCCCCGCAGTCCTTCCCGGCCTCACTCAGAACACGGGGAGCCCTCACAACACCTGCTCGCCTGCAGCGTTAGCCATGATGTAGAGAAGGTAGCTCTTTTAACACATATTTTGTTCTCTTATGTGTCTGGAAACCTATGATATACTTGCCTTATCATACCACTCACCTTGCACTGTCATTTATGATCTACAGATTTCTCGGTCCCTCTCCTGGTTAGCAGTAATTGAGGAGTAGGGCCCAGGACAGCCACACATGTTTCGCGGGCTCGGATGGGTCTGGGGCACGCTGCCATGGAGACTTTGCTGAACTGAGGTCATTGTCTTCAAAGGAATGCTTCTTCTCCCGTGGTAAAGCCGCAGCCGCTAAGGAGGAGCTGTACTTCCAAACTGCTGTACGTTAGCGAAGCCCAGTAATTGTTTGCCCAAACCACCAGGCATGGACCAAGTGACCTGGCGAGTACAATTTGTCTTCCTCAGACCCACCCCTCCTGCTGCCACATCCTTAGGAAAAGGAAAGCACACGAGCCCCACGGAGGGCAGAGCTGCACAGGCGCCGTGTGTGAGCATGTGTTATTTTGAAAACTCACTTCAAACATAAAGATTATAGCAAACCTGTTTCAGGCAGATTTGGAATTTATTAGATCTTGTTACAGGCTTCCTTTAAGTTTATCGCAGGACAAATAAGTCGGGGATTGTTTTCAGAGCTCGGGGTGCTGGCTTTGCACAGGAATTCTCTTCAGAATACCAAATTCAGGTTCTTATAGTATCTTTTAGTTGAAATATAACATGGGTGCTTGTTAGGTATTTTCTTCACTTCTTAGCTATCTGACATGGTGTATATTTATTTGCTGATTTATTGTTTTCTGTCTTCCCCCATTAGAAAGTAAATGCCCCAGGCAAGGACTGTATATAGTCCACTCCGCACCTAGAATGGGGGTTGGAGGGCTAGTGGAGGCATCAGGCAGGGCTGTGTGTAAATGGATGGATGGATGTCAGTCCTCGTAAGCAATGGAAGACTCTGCCTTAGAAGTACCTTGACCTGTAGTGCTTTAATATACGAAGGGTGTACTTGGGGCAAGCATTCCAGTAAAGCTACAAGTAGCGGCTACACTGTTGTACATTCCCACCAGGAGTGTACAAGATTTCCAATTTCTCCACATCCTCACTAACACTAGTTATTTAGTTATTTTCTGGGTTTGTTTTTTGTTTGTTTGTTTGAGACAGTTTCACTCTGTTGCCCCAGGTAGAGTGCAGTGGGCTCACTGCAACCTGAAACTCCTGGGCTCAAGCGATCCTCCTGCCTCAGCCTCCCAGGTAGCTGGGACCGCAGGTGTGCACCACCACCACGCCTTGCTAAGTTTTCTATTTTTAGTAGAGATGGGGGTCTCACTCTTGCTTAGGCCGGTCTTAAATCCTGAGCTCAAGCATTTTCTGTTTTTTGATAAAAACCATTCCTACTGGGTGTGAAGTAGTCCAGTGAATTTTTGCAAGAGATAGTAAATGGGTATTAGTCGACAAATTCCTCTTTCTTTTTTGCTGAGGAAGGTGATTCTCTTTCATGTAAACTTACTGATTTAAATATACATTGGGGTTTTTCTAAATTTCATTATCCATCCTTTTATCCTGCTGCCAACCTCATGCGCATTCTATTTTTAAAGGAAGGGGCCAGTGTGGATGAGTGGTTAAGAACATAGGTGGGGGACCAGCCAGACTTGGGTTCAAATCCTGGCCTTCCTAGGAAAATCTCAACCTTTCCAAGACTCAGCTTCCTCATCTTTACTATGAATATTGCCTCTTTCGTGTGCTTATTTTAGTAATTATAAATGCCTAGCACACTGCCTGGGTGAGCTGGAGCTAATTAATACACGGTAACTGTCATGGTCATTGTCAAAGTTTAGATTTCACTGTTTCTTAGCAGTTTTGCTTGGAAAAGAATATTATAATAACCAAATAAAGCTAAAATAAAATTTCCAAGAAATTTTGACCCCAAAAAGGTAGAGTGCAAACACAGCAATGAATGAGCACCCTGTTCCATCCCTTCCTTCATCCAAATTATGGATTCAAGAGTACGGGGCTCCAGTGTAGGGGAATAAGTGAATATTGGCAGATGAAAAACTGTTTCTGTAACAAATGTTGAGTGCTATAAAACAAATGCTGTCATATTTGAAGTACAGAGGAGATGTGTTCTTAAACTTTCCTTTTTTAAACTCTGTTTTCTTCACATTCTGTTTTTCTGTTGTTGTCATTAAATGGTCTTTTTAGGTCAGTGTGGGATTCACTCCAGGGGCTCCCTTTTATAAAGAATCCTTTAGGAAAACTGTACGTTTTACTAATTGCTACTCATGTTTCAGTTCCAACTTATGAATATTATCATTTATTATTTCCTAGGCTTCCTAGGGCTTTTGAACATAATCATGTGAATTCCTCTTTTTCTCATGTGTAGGGAGCAGACACATCTCTAGAGAGTGAGGCAAGTGATGCCTACTAGAACAGGTAAAGCACTATGAAAATCAGGTTTCATTCTTTCCTGCTTTTTGGCAGGTTTCTTGTTTAATTTTTCTCACCGCTTGTCTACATGACAAATGGTTTCCAACCAGCAGATTCTAAGACAGGTTGCGTTCTCAGTTCCAGTTTCTCATTTAGACTGGAATTTCCTGGGGTAGATTTTAGCTTTGCTTGAGAGATCACATTCAGCCCCTTGGTGAGGTTCCTTTGATCCCTTTTTTCCCTCTGTCATCTGACTCAAATGTGAGTTCTTCTCATTAAAGTGGGAAAAAACAAAACAAAACAAAACAAAACAAAACTCACCAAGCCAGATAGCCTGTCATTTGCCAATTTCTCAGAAAGCGATAGTAATTGGAATGAACACAAGAGCACTAAAGCCAGACTTGCAGAGCGAGGTCGTCCACACAACACTTCATTATTTGTGCAAAGCGTGGCTCGAGTTCTCTGGTGATGGCAGCCGGGACGTATGCTGAGCTAAGGGTCCGCAGAACACGTGCCCGGCGAGGCTAGTGATGACGGCTCAGAGCCCAGGGGTCTGGTGGCGGGGAACTTACTGGAAGCCTGTCGCATGGTGGAGGGTGCTGGGATTGACAGACTTCTCCTTGGGCCTTTGAGAAAAGCGGGGGAGGACCTGGGTGGCCGTCACTAATAAGTCAGGCCACTTGCCAGGGGCATTATCTGAGCTCCGCTTGAGTTTGTAAAGCATAATTGGGATTTCTCTCCAGACTCCCCATAGAAGAAGTCCATCTTCCACATTCCCAAGGGCCTTGGCTGTTAGCTATTTCCCGCCCGCAGTGTGGTGACAGGCAGCCCGTGGACGCTGCAGAGCAGAGTTCCCCGGGAGAGAGGGACCCGCGCGCCGTCCTCAGGGCGGCCCAGGCCGGGCTGCGTGGACGGCGCTGCGGTGCCCACGCGTGCGCTCCTCGCGCGGCCAATGGGAACGCAGACCTTCTCCTTAGATTTTGTTAGTGGAGAGGAAATTTAAATAAGTGCGCTCAACTCAAATGCTTCTTAAAACTTTGGTCTGATTTAATATTTTTGACCTCGCGCCCTGGGGAAAACAGTTACTTGCAAAGTACATAGGACTTTGGATCTTGCGTTTCCTTACCAGCCTGCCCACCATAAGCACGTGCATGTGTAAGGGGGGGTGTGTGAAATCATTTCTAGAGGTAAGAATGTACCAAAAACCAGAAACGCACGGCCAGCACGGCCACGGTGATGCAGCGGCTGTCCACGGTGGCCTCCCAGGCGCTGCTGCAGTGTGACCTCCGTCCCTGATCCCGCTCGCCGCCTGCCACAACAGCTGGGTCGCCTCCACCTGGAGGAACCGGGGCCTTTTTCTCTCCTGCTGTGGCCGCCAGGGCACCTCAGCGGGGCTAACACTTCTGTTTGACACCGGCGCTGGGAGAGGCCGCGCGGCCCTGCGCGCTGGTGCCCAGGGCGCTGGGTGTGACCTCAGTTCTCTCCTCTCCGGCCCCACCGTGCCTCTCGCTGCCTCGGCGCCTGACGTGGGGGTGGGGAACCCGTCAGCTGATGGGGGGACACCTGGTGACTAACTCCTTTTCTTCTCACCATACCTTAGAAAGGCAGCTCTGGAGGACTATTTATGTAGCACCAAACGAGGCAAACCCACCCTTAAACTCAGGAAGAATCAGTATTAGTATCTTCTATGTGCTTAGACTATTCACTGGGTACTAGATGCCTGAAGTTTCACCAGGACCTGCCTGGGTTACTGGGTCCTAGGGTTCACTCTTTGACCTACTAGGGTCATGTTTGTTTTGTTTGGGTTTTTTTTTTTTTTTTTTTTTTTTTTTTTGGTTTTTTCGGTTTGTTGGCCAGGCTGGAGTGCAGTGGCATCATCATAGCTCACTGCAGCCTCGAACTCCTGGCCCAAGTGATCCAACCCCGTAGTTCTGTTCCTCCTCCCAGGGCAGCAACGCACTCAGCACAGGCACGTTCTGTCACTGGCTCCAGCCACAGGCATTCTCAAGAGGTAGTCACCTTGCTCCACACTTGGAGCTTCAGTCATAGTGTGCTGTGGGCTCCCTCATCACCTTACTCAATAAACCACTTTTAAAAATAAAAGTAAAACACAGAAACAGCAAAAGAAGAAAATTTCATCATCATATATTTTCAGTGAAGGTACAAAAAGAGGAACTACAAAATGCACGTCCACCGTGCTGTTTGAGCTGAAGAGCAGAAGAAATGCAAACCCATCTCAGCCTAAATCAGTTGGCTTTAAAACGGGAGTATGAAAAGTGCACTAACATTATCTCCTTATGTGGTTATTCTCATTTTAGGTAATGAGGATGTTTTTTATTTCAAATTTCCAGTGGCTTCACACACGGACTCTCTAAGACAGAGTTAGACATTAGCACAGGAGGAAAAGGGACGTTTTTAGCAGTGTCGGCAGGTGGTTTAGAAAGCTGGGGTTTTCTCACATTGGTACACCACTGGACCTAGTGTTGTGATGCTGGCATGGCCCAAGATGAAGGGAATCTCCTCATTTGATTTAGAACCAAAAGACTGAGTCGGTTTCCCAAACCCTCTAAGTCATTGCCCAGCCGCAGAGCCATGATACAGAGGGAGAGGCACTGGTGTCCTGACCCTGTGTGTCCCTTGCCTCTGAGCCGCACCACCCACAGTGTCCCGTTCTGCCAGTTGCAGGAAAAACAGAAACTCAAAGCATGTGTTCTGAGTTGTTGATGGACTAGGGATTCTGCCAAGGTGTTTGAAGCACCTTCATCACCTGCCCCCTTCCCTGTCCCGGGCTCCATGTGAAGCCTGCTCCACCTCCTAGGCCTGCATCTCTCACTGCTGCTGTCTTAAGCTCAGCTGCCTCGGGGCTTCCTCCCCAAGCACTGTGAAGACAACAGTCCGTGTGTGAGGTTGTTCATAGGCAATGTGTTCAGACCAAGATTTTGTTCCAATCTATCTAAAACTTTAAATCCTAAAATAGCGTGTTTACAAGTGTATGATCTAGTGCCATGCTTCTCAAACTTGAATGTGCTGGTTGAGGGCCACACTTAATGTCCCAAGGGCTGGAGTGGTATCAGCCTGGGCTATACCTCAGGATCACGGCGGGGGGGGGGGGGGTTCCCACTCCTACAGGGTCAATTTTAATTGGTGTGGGTGGGGGAGTAGGCTAGATAGTGATATTGTTTACAAGTTCCCCCTGTGATTTTAACACACAGCCAGAGTAAAGAAACACTGGCTTAAGGCCAGGCACAAGGCGGCTATGTGTGGAATCCCAGCACTTTTTAAGGCCAAGTTGGGAGGATCGCATGAGCCAGGAAGTTCAAGGCTGCAGTGAGCCATGATGACAACATTGCACTCTAGTCCAGGCAACATAGCAAGACCCTGTCTCCAAAAAAAAAAAAAAAGAAAGAAAAAAAAAGAAGTATTGGCTTAAGGGTTAAAATTTAACTGCAAAATGCACAGAAGGAAAGTTAAATTCACTTCCAAACCAATGCACTCACCTGTGGCATGATCCTGGGAAAGTAATTTCCTTTTGGCCCCAGAAAAGTTCCAAAGGGAACGAAAGCTATTGCTTTTTAACAACACATGTGGCTATTTGGATGAAAGCATATTTCCCTGCTTAATTTTAGCCAGGTTGTTTTCCTTCTGATCAGTGTTAACCACATCCCGGCCAAGACGATGTCAACATCCATCTTATTTCCCTCTTTTGAGTCATAGGGCAAAGTTGGTTCTAAACCATCTTTGTTCCATTTAGCACCTTCTAGACCATGTGTCTTAGTTTGTTTTGTGCTTCTATAACAAAATACAACAGACTGGGTAATTTATAAAGAAAAGAAATTTATTTCTCACAGTTCTGGAGTCTAGGAAGTCAAGATCAAGGCACCAGTAGATTCAGGGTCTGGTGAGGTCCTTCTTGCTTTGTCCTCACATGGAAGAAGGTGAAAGGGCAAAAAAAAAAGGGCTGAACACTGTCTGAAACCTCTTTATAAGGGCCTTAATCCCATCCATGAGGGAGGAGTCCTCAATGCCTCCTCACCTCCAAAAGGCGCCACCTCTCTACACACTTGCACTGGAGAGTAAGTTTCCACACGAATTTGAGGGGACACATTCAGACCAGAGCACTCTGCATTCCCAGTGGGGGCAAGATTGTCTCAAGGGAGTGAAAATTGATCCTTGAGGGGTGAGGAAATCTTAGATATTATTACAATAGTTTGTGGCCATCAAAAGTTCATACCTACCTAACAAATCTTCTTTTCTTTATATTTAATTTCAGAGGTTAAGGATACATTAACTTTAATTTAAATTTTAAATGTAATTCAATTAGTCTGCTTAGGGGAGTAAATTTTTTTTTTTTTTTAAGACAGAGTCTCGCTCTCACCCGGCTAGAGTGCTATGGCATCAGCCTAGCTCACTGCAACCTCAAACTCCTGGGCTTAAGCGATCCTCCTGCCTCAGCTTCCCGAGTAGCTGGGACTACAGGCACGCACCACCATGCCCTGCTAATTTTTTCTATTGTTAGTAGAGACAGGATCTCGCTCTTGCTCAGGCTGGTCTTGAACTCCTGACCTCAAATGATCCTGTTGCTTTGGCCTCCCAGAGTGCTAGGATTACAGGCATGAGCCACCACACAATGGCCGTGATAATTCTTTTAAAAAAGGTTGAGGAACACTGTTCTGGATAGAGACTACCCAAACAAAGCTTTGCGTGTACTTCCTGAGGGGGCTGTCCTGAACTTGGCCCGGGGAGAGTCTGCGATTCCCTTTGTGAGGAGTAATTTTGGCCTAACAACAATTAATTCTGGGAGGAAACCTCAGGATTATTTTTCTCTCTTCTCAGTAAAGAAGTATTCTCTTGGTGAAAATTTTGCATTCCAAAAGCATCTAGTTATCCAACTAATCATCTCTCCACACTGAGCTCTCTTGCAGATGTGACATTAGGATCATGGAGTTGGGAACCTGGGCTTTGAGGTCAGACGTACCTGGTAGAAATCCAGGCACTCTCCTCACTCTGTGCCTTTCAGCAGGTTCTTTAGTTTTCTAAGCTTCATTTGCATCTGTACCATGGAAGTGAAACCTACCTGTTAGATTTGCTGTTAGGGTGAAACATGAATTGAGCATAAGGGATATAAAACAGTGTCTGGCGTTATAGTTAGTGTTCAATGCGTGGTGGGGGAAATGGTGGTGCTTAATATCTACCTTCTACCTACCCACCTACCTCTCATCATCATCTTAGTAAAATAACTGAGGGCTCAAAACAACAAAAGAATCTTCTGAATCAGATTCTTTTCTTACCGGACTTGACAATTTTATGTATTGACAGCTCTCACAGAAGTCAGCCTTTCCAAGCTGCTGGAGCAATAGGAAGTGAGAGTCCCCAGGGACAGCTGAGCCTGGGTTTGATGTGTTTATGTGACAGCTCTGTCTGCAGTGCTGAAGGCCAGGGTGCCCTGGGGGAGGAAGAAGGTATTCCATGAAGGAAAAGCTGACCCTGGATTCAAGTGGCCAAAGTAGTCTCTGATTTCTCCCTGCTGTTGCAAAATAAAGCCAGATTGGCTTTAGCCAAAGTAAATATAGCACCCCTCCCCCCAAAAAAATTAAAGTTCAAAAAAAAAGAACAGTCATATAGACCAGGGAAAGACTAGAAAATGAACTAATTTCATAAGAAGAGAATTGTGATATTTATGACCTCAAAAGCAAGTCACGTCTGAGAGCTTTTATTTTCCTCCCATATCCATTATTTATTCAACATGGCTAATGCTATTGTTCCACATCTTGTCTTGGCAAATACTAATTATTATTATTTGGAATCTGAGTTCCTTAAAGCATTCTGGCATGGAAAAGAAAGCCAAAATAAGTGAGGCTTGTCGCAAGGCTGTTATTATTTCAGAGAATCATTTTTAAAAATGCATTCAGATTTGTGTACATGCAGAACTTAGGTAAGTGTGATAAAAGCCTTGCTAACAAGTTCCCAGGATGCCTTTCGTAATGAGCCAGTCATCAAAATCCACTACCAAGAATGAGAGCCAATGTGTCCTTGCTGCTATGTGGGGCCCAGTCCGGCACCCATCTGTGCGGCCGGTCGGCAGCCTTGGCAGAGAATCTAGCACAGGTTGCTGGTTGCTACTGTCAACTGCAGTTTCAGGCGTAAGTTGGGCTTGCAGCCAACTTCTGCTTTTCCAGGTTCCTGGCCCAGTTTGTATATGATTATTGGAATGTTAGCTGAGTATCCAAGAACTAAGAATTTTAAAAGGCTGAACTCTACTGTCAAGTGTGGTGAGGGGGCAGGGACAGTGTCAGAAGCGACTGCTCAGTTGTTTCTGTCTCATCTGGGCTCCTGCAACCAACTCTGGTCCATTTCAACCAGGCATTGTTGCTCTCTCTCTGAAAGCCCAGCCGTCAGCTCCACTTTATTACGATTGGACTGACACATGCTCAGCCTGATCTTCATTCTCCGCTTTCCCCGGTTTTACTGGCTCTTTCTGGTAAGTTTTGTGGCACTTGAATTACCAGCAGACCAAGGGAAACAGAAGCATGGCTCCCAGCGCCCAGCCTCCGCCCCAACAGCCACACTGCATCGTCATCCGTTTCCGTAGTGCCCATTCTAGAATGAGGTATCTGTTTCGGGGCTGCAGTCTTCCTAGGCAAAGTCACACCTGGGGTTCTGCCCACTGCCCACCTGTGTTGACTTCCTACAGGGGCTGTTTCGAGTATTTCCCAGAGGCAAGTCAGGTTTGTGCATCTCCTGAGTGCCGAGGGCTTGTGGGAGTCGGGGAAAGGCATGGGACACAGCGTCACTGCTGTCCAGTCCTGCCCTGACCTTTTCCTTCTGTCACAGTCTGGTTTGCCCCATGCTCAGTGCTGGGACACAGGAATGTGCGTTGCTGCACCTGCCCTCGGGTCCACATTCGCCGGTGATCATGGGCAGGTACTGGGTGAGGAGCAGGGAGCCCTGGGACGCACTCGGGCAGGAGAGGGGCACCAGGCATGGCTCCTCAGAGAAGAGGCATCTCACTAAGACCTGCAGGCTGAGTAGGTGGGGGAAGGGGCAGGGAGGCTCCCAAGCGGAGGCGGGAGGCTGGAAGCCAGGAGTTGGGAAGAGGGGGTTGTGGCCACAGTGCATTGAGGGGCGAGGGCAGCGTCCCTTGTTTCCCCTCCGAAGTCAAAAACTGGGCTGACTAGACTTGGAGATGGACGTAGGACACGATGATTATTTTGCACAAGATTTTTGTAACCACTAAAATCTCATTTGCTGTGCTAACAACATATTAATGATATTCCGATCATATTAAAACCCCAGCACGATTTCCAGAGAACTTGCTTTGGTTCTGAGAAGAGGTTTGGTGACAAGGTTCCAACAGATACAAGAGAGATTAGAAAAGGTATGAGGTGTGGCTTCGGCCCTGAAGGTGTTTATTCTCTTGTTGGCGTGATAACACTGAGTACATTAAACAGCATAAAAATAAGAACAAAACTGTGATCAGCAGCTGCAAATGGATTTTGTAAAAAGCGACCAACCACTGCGGAAGTAGCAGTGTTCAGGGAGGGCTGGCTGGGCGGAAGGTGAGCTAGGGACTGCAGAGGGGAGGGACGGAAGGGCCAGCACCGAGGAGCCAGGCCTTTGCTACCACGGGAACCGTGTCCAGCTGTGTGGTGATCGCGGATGCTGCTGTGATGCCCGGGGAAGTCAGTTCCTCCAAGCTGAGCCACCTGGAATCCAAGGTGGAAGCTGGCAGAATACATTTATTCCTGGGTGAAAGAGTCCTAGTAAGAGTTTTCTCTCTGTTTACCAGATACAGCTACTTGGTTTTCTTATTTTCCTTCTTTCCTTCTTTCCCTCCTTCTTGTTTTCTTCCTGCCTTCTCTCCCCATCCCTCTCTTCCCTCTCCCCTTTTTTCCCTCTGTCCCTCCCTTCCTTCCTTCTCTTTCCTTCTTTGTTCTTTCCTTTTTTAAATTTCCTTTCTTCCTTCCATCTGTCTTTCTCTCTTTCTTTTCTTTCTCTCTCTCTCTTTCTTTTTCTTTCCTCCCTTTCTTCCTTTCTTCCCTTTAACTTCATAATTTGGTAATGTCTTCCTTAAAAACCTGATTTTTCCAGCCTGGTCAACATAGCAAGACCCTGTCTTTACAAAAAAATTTAAAAATTAGCCAGGCATGCTGGCTCACACCTATAGTCCCAGCTACTAGGGAGGCCAAGGTGGGAGGATTACTTGAGGTCAGGAGTCCAAGACCAGCCTGAGCAAGAACAAGATCCCCCAGATCCCATCTCTACTAAAAATAGAAAAAATTAGCCAGGCGTGGTAGCGCTTGCCTGTAGACCCAGCTAGTTGAGAGACTGAGGCGGGAGGATCGCCTGAGCCCAAGAGTTGGAGGCTGTGGTGAGTTGTGTTTGGACTACTGCATTCCAGCCTAGGTGACAGAGCAAGACCCTGTCTCTTAAAAAAAAAAACAAAAACAAAACAAAGACAAACCTAATTTTGGACTGATGCCACATTTTCTATTAAGCAATGAATGGTAGTTTTACCTCTCCTATGTTACTGTTTTGTTTAAATCTTTGATTCTTTCCTGCTGTCATGCTTTGTTGTCAGAGTGAGTCTTTCAGATCATCCTGAAGGGACTGTGTGAGAGAACTTGGAGAACCGGTTCCGTGGGCTGTTGATTAACCTGACACAGAGGATGGACACAACCTGTTCTTGACACCCCGATAATTTATTTGTAGTAGCATGTCACTTTCTGCAGCTCTGTTGTCTTAGTTGGTTTGGGCTCCTGTAACAAAATGCCCTAGACTGAGCGGCTTAAACAACAGACGTTTATTTCTCACGGTTCTGGGGGCTAGGAAGTCCAAGATCAAGGCGACAGCAAATTTGGGGTCTTGTGAGGGCCTGTTTCCTTGTTCCTAGCCCACTGTCATCCACTGCATCCTCACGTGGTGGAAGGCAGCTCTCTGGGGTCTCTTTTATAAGGGCACGGGGCACGTTCATGAGGGCTGCACCCTGGGGGTGTAACACCCCCCCAAAGACCCCACCTGCTAATACATCACCCTGGGGGCTGGGATCTCAACATCTGAATTTTGGGAAGACACAGACACTCAGTCCACGGCTTTCTTTTTCGAAAAACTGGAATAATGACATCTGTCTATCTACATGTGAGAATATAGTGGGGTCTTAAAATAGATTCTTCACACATTAGAAAATATTGAGACATGTTGCTATTTTTTTTTAAAAAAAAAGGATTACGACTATTGGAGATTTGGGGGTTAGTTATTTCAGAAAGGGCTCAAATGGTGATTGTTATTACCCACTGTCTTTAAAACCTGAATGATCAGAATAACATACATGAAAAGATCTCAGGGACTCGTAAGTGTTTTGGTTTTCCTTGGTAGCCCTGTACGATCCTGTACCCCAAATATGAATGGAGAGCCTGTTTCTGTTTCAGATTGCAGAGGGAATGGCATACATTGAGCGGAAGAACTACATCCACAGGGACCTGCGAGCAGCTAACGTCCTGGTCTCTGAGTCACTCATGTGCAAAATTGCAGACTTTGGCCTTGCCAGAGTGATTGAAGATAACGAGTACACAGCAAGGGAAGGTATGTTCTAATAACAGTCGTTAGGTATCTTCTTATTGTTTCATTTTATTTTGTTTTTTTGTCTGTTTTTAACAAAACAATTACAGTAGTCATCATTTTTTAAAAAAACTTATTTGGTACAATATTCAAGATGTCCCATAATTGTTTCTAAAATGTACTCTCTTGATTAACTCCACAGGATACTTCTATGAGGTTTACAAATGCTATCATTCGTATTTCAATTAAGCAAAGCAAAACAAAAATAGATTTTGCAAGATCAAGATTCTTTGTTTATATTGTTAAAGTTTTCACTCAGAGAGCAAAGTACACTTCCCTTAACTACACAGAAAATATTTGTAACATTAATTCTGTGGTCTTTATTCTGGCCTTTTAATTACAAATTAAAACATGGGCATGGCCGGGCGTGGTGGCTCACGCCTGCAGTCCTAGCACTCTGGGAGGCCGAGGCGGAAGGATCACTCCAGGTCAAGAGTTTGAGACCAGCTTGAGCAAGAGCGAGACCCGGTCTCTACTAAAAATAGAAAGAAATGATCTGGACGGCTAAAAATATATATAGAAAAAAAAATTAGCTATGCATGGTGGCACATGCCTGTAGTCCCAGCTACTCGGGAGGCTGAGTCAGAAGGATCACTTGAGCCCAGGAGTTTGAGGTTGCTGTGAGCTAGGCTGACGCCACGGCACTCACTCTAGCCTGGGCAACAGAGCAAGACTCTGTCTCAAAAAAAAAAAAAAAAAAAAAGCAAAAAAAAAAATGGGCATTATCACACATACAGAACTAAGTATAACAAAAATACACTCCTTTATTTTCCCACATTCCATATTATTTATGTGAACCAAAAATGCACAGAGAGGCATAGGTCCCCGAGTCCGCGGCACACTGTCTGGAGGCCAAGCACAGTCAAGGCTCTGGTGGCCTTTCCTGCGGTAGGATCACCGCGGTGCTGACGACCTGAGGATTCCGATGAGAGTTGAGCAAATATTTTTGCAATGCTCGCTCTCCTCCAAAAGAACCAAGCACTCTCTTGACATTCCTAAGCATGGTTTAACAAGGATTATTTTTCTTTTAGCAATATGTTTGTTATTTCAGGAAGATGTACAGAGGTGGTAGGCAGATTGCAAGCGTCGTTTTGATCTGAGCGTCTCTGGCTTCTGTCATGTCTAGGATGGTTCTCCTCCTGCCTCAAGCCCGTGTTCCCTCATCCTTGACTTTGACAATTATCCTCAGCAAAAAGGCAGGCAAAGGAGAATAGTTTGAGGAAAAGAAGCTAAAAAAAATTTAGTTGAAATGTATTGAGCATTTACAGTGTATATAAATGGGGTTTGCATACAGTATCTCATTTATCTTTATAATAACCCTACATGATAGGCATCAATGTTATCATTATTATTCCCACCTTACAGATGAAAAAAACTGAGAGGTTCTGTAGCTTTTTGTCCTGCAATAAGCAGTAGAGCTGAGATTCAAACTCAGGAGATCTAGCCTCAAAGTACATGAGTTAGAATTGATCCCCCTGGTTTTGTTAAATTTGACCAGCCTGGAGTCTCACAAAAATAATGCATGCAGAGAGCATGGCTTAATTCAGACAGCACACCACGTCCTGGCTTGTCTCAGGACGACAGTAATGACACTTACCTTCATCAGTAAGTGCCATTCATTGGGACCTTCACTGCCAGGCTTCATTGGTATTTACACTGTGCCAAGCTCACGGATCAACCCGCTTAATCCTCACAGCAAGCTGGGGAGGTTCGATTGTTTCCCCGTTTTACACATGGAAGCACCAAAACAGCACAAAGACAGTGAGAGACGTGCCAGGATCACCCCAAGCAGGAAGCGGCAGAGCCAGGATTCAAACCCGGTGTGTGGTGCCAGCGTGGCCAGGCTCCCGACCACGGCTGCCTGACTGCCCTGTGCACTGCTCCGGGTGGGTGGGGGGTTGATACAGGAACGTGTGGTCACATTGCCAGGCACACAATGGCCACCGCAAGAGGCTGTCTACAGTCCTCACTGTTCTCATCTGCATTTGCAATCTTGGTTGGGCACCACAAAAAATTCTCAAGCAAAGACACAATAAAGGCAAATATGTGTGTAAAAATGTGATTGGTGGAAGCCTCTAGCCTTTCCTGGGGGCCTGAGTCTCTGCTTTCCTCAAGGGGCCCCTGCATGTTCCCGGGCACTTGGTCTCACTAGCTCTTCAGGAGAAATGCAGGTTCATCACTAGCTCATTCTGGGCAAAGTGTCATTCCACCTCATCCTGAAAGTGGGATATGTTTTGTCCTATCAGATGAAAGAATGGGACAGGCTTAAAGATACTTATCCACAAAAGTATACTGATTAAAAAATGTTTACATTTCCTATAAACATAGTATGGGTTCATTAGAGAAAATTTGAACATTTTAGACATGCTTTAGAGGCTGGTGTTGAGGGACAAATGCACATACTAAGAATAAATTCCTTTATAGTCTGTGTCATTTTTTTACGTTAAAGTTGTCTAGTTATAATATACCCAGGAGTGTGCACAAGAAACTTCCTTCTAGAGAGGAATATGCAAAAGGGAAACAGGAGAGAAGTAAAATTTATAGTAAGGTATTTTGCACCATGTCCATTTTGTACTATGTATATATGTTACCTACTCAAAGTAAATATTTTCAACCAAAAATCAGAAGAGGAAGGCGAGGGTCATGCGTCCCTGACTTTATGTGTAAGCTTAGATTCCCAAGTGAGAACCCGTGTCTTCTTCCGTAGGTGCTAAGTTCCCTATTAAGTGGACAGCTCCAGAAGCCATCAACTTTGGATGTTTCACTATCAAGTCTGATGTGTGGTCCTTTGGAATTCTCCTGTATGAAATCGTCACCTATGGGAAAATTCCCTACCCAGGTATCGTTTACTTACCTGTTTACGTTCAAGTGGGATATATGAGAAAAACGTCAAATTGGACAAAGGCATTACCAAAAACCCTCTAACCAGAAGCAAAGAATAAGCATTTTGTGCCAGAATTTTATTCTCACTGTATTTAGTGGAAATTGTTCTAAAATATGCTTAGGCACTTCCCTGCCCTCTTATTTTACTGAGTGCATATTCTTTTTCTCCACTAGTTAATTTCACCACTCACTTACTGCCTAGAAGGTGCCTGGCACCGTGGGCGCTGGGCTGGGATGGAGCCGACCCTGGTGCTCCTCCACGGCAGTGCACCTCAGGGGCAGGAAACAGACACAGAGACGAGGATTCCAATACTTTTTAGTTCTGAAACAGCTTTTGTAAAAAGTGCTCTGGAGTCTCTACCTCTTCGGGTAATGATCACCTGTATTGACCAGCGACAGTTCCTTCCACTCTCTAACATGCTGGTGTCAGTGAGGGTGTGGTTCGGTGTTTCCAGATTGCTGACACCAGAAGCCCAAGAAGCCAGATTCTGCCCATCCCTCCCTTTTGCTAGGGTCTGTGCGGGCGTGGTTAAGACGAGGGATTTCCTCCAAAGCCTTCTTCACATTCTCGTTAACGTTTGACTTTTAACAAAATTTATGGATAAAGTAAATTTAAAATTAAATTTTTAATGTTTAAATCATTCCTTTATTCAGAAAAATATCCGAGTGTGCCAGGCACTGTGGGGGCACTACGGATGCGGCGGTCTCCGTCCTGCCCTCCAGAGCGAGCATTCTAGCAGGGAGAGGCCGATGGTTATCAATGGGCGTCCGGCCCACGTGCGTGGTTTAGGGATTGGCGCGTGCTCACAGAAGGGTGGGGGAACTGCGGGTTTTATCCAGTGTTCCCAGCAACAGCAGGGACTCAGATGGGAGGGAGGGAGCCTCGGGGTCCCCTGGGGGACAACTGTCCCTACAGGGGAGCAGCCAGTGCATGGGCCTGGCTAACGGGAGCAGGAGGCCAGCATGGTTTGTGCCTCTATGAGAATTTGAGGAATGAATGAATGAATGAATGACTCCCCTAAGCCGTTTAATCTCTAGTAGTTGCCCCGCTATGGACCGGAAAGCAGGAGGCCATCGAGTTGGGGCAGAGCGGCTCGGGGAGAGCCTGGGTGGCCATGTGAGAGCATCTGTCCTACTCTGCTGGGATGGAATCCCGGGAAGGCTCTGGTCACTCCCCCTCCTGTGCGGGGATGAGGTGCTGAGAAGCCGGGGCAGGGACCAGCGGGGAGCTGACAACCTTCCCCGGGGGGCCTGCATGGTGGAGCTGTCCCAGGAAATCCCTCTCGTGCTCGTGTTTCATATTCCAGCTGACCCCAGCTCTAGATGCCGAAGTTACTGAATTAACACTGCTGCAAAATAGGAAAGATATTTCCGATCAGCCCAGACGTCTCACGTTATACGTCTATATCTCTGTGTATGTGCCTACATCTGTTTCTATGATCTGTCAGAGAGAAAGCTGATATATTCAGATTATATATGTAATCTGACACCTGATAAAATAAACTTATAACCTCATAAAGAGCGCGTCATACTGTGGCATGCTCCTTGTGATGTGCAGCCGCCACCCCTGAGGCTCAGAGAAGGTGACTGGGCCCCTCACTGGTGGCAAAGCCGCTCTGAGCCCCAGATCCATGTGCCACCCAGGAGCTCACCCTCACCCACTGTGCTCAGCACCCACAATTCGGAAATACTTGGTATTTGGGGTGAAAAATCATAAAAAAATATATAAATGAACCAGTAGAAGAATGGCGAGACTCACACATACACATACGTGTGTGTGTATACACACACACACATACACACATGTATGTGTATATATAGTAGAATCAACCAGAAACCATTGACTGGTCTGTCCCCCAATTGGCTTGTCCCTTGTTAGAATTGACCTCTGGGCATTCTGGATTGATGGATTTTCTAGTTAGAAGAGCTGTATGTTACGAGAGCCTCTAGCATTAGGGATTATGAACAGAATCAAGCAATCCTGTTTACCTGAACATCAGAGGACTTGATTCACAGAGAGCGTAGAAATGGTGAATGTTGCCAAGGGATGCCATTTTCCACCACATTATGCACCTGCTCATGGAAGAGATGCCGTCGATAACTGAATTATCTGAGAATACTTTACCCAGTAAAATGCTGCATAGGTTTTCCTATTTTTTTAAAGTACTGTAGAAGCCATATGCCTACCTCTGCAAAATAAAACGAAAATAAAATAAAGGAGGGAAAATCCAAAAGAAATAAGAAAGCTCTATATAAAGTGAAAACATATTTTTAGAGGGAAAACCTGCTAAGAGGTATAATATGCAAATGTTATTATCCTTGAGTAAAGAGATGATAGGTTATATTAATTTTAGGTTCTATAATAGGTTATATTAATTTTATTCTTGATATATTTCTGGAGTTTGTAATTTTTTACAATGACATTTTTATTAAATATTTTATTCTTATCCAAGTAACATGTGCACATTAGAAAGTCATGTAGTACTAAAAAGCTTCTAATGAAGAATTGCCACCTGGGTCCCACACCCACTGAGGCTCCTCAAAGAAATCTCCTTGCAGGAATTTTGGTTATTTGTTTTAGTATTTGCTGCTCATAGTTCTCAATATTATACTTTTATCTCTTGAATAAAGTTTTTTTTCCATTTTACTTATTCTTAAGTAAGAATATGGTCACATGGTTTTAAATTTAAGCAATATAAAGAGGTGTAAGGTGAAAGGTGGCCCTCTCTGTCCTTGGCCGTACAATTCCTGCCCCACAGCGACCACTG
This sequence comes from Lemur catta, assembly GCF_020740605.2. NCBI lineage: Eukaryota > Metazoa > Chordata > Mammalia > Primates > Lemuridae > Lemur > Lemur catta. The sequence goes on along the minus strand of NC_059136.1, from coordinate 94,183,042 downwards.
TGATCAGTTTCTAGTTTTGTCCTTTTGTGTCTGGCTTATTTCACTCAGCGTAACGTCCCCAAGGCCGCCCGTGGTGTGTGTGGCCTGTATCAGCAGCGTCTCACTTCCTTGTCTTTGGTCTTTCTCCTCACTCCTGGTCTTCCATCCCACACGTGCCCCTTCTCCGCTGGGCCTGGTGTCCCCGAGCACGGAGCGTCTCCGGTTCAGTTTCTCCAGCATTAGCCTTGGCACTGCCGGGCAGGCCCTGGGTGCCACCCTGTCTGGGGCCACTGGCCCCCCGAGAGCCACCCCGCCTGCCATCCCTCTGCAGGCACCGTGGTTACACTTCTGTCTCGGAAGTGGTTCAGACCACTTCTGCCTCTGGCTGCCAGGGGTCTCTTAGTTTCGTCAGAGATGGGATTTAAGTTTCTATTTCTTGTTCTCTTTTTTGTTAAAGCAAAAATTAAAAAGGAGTGGAGGTAAAAGATCTTTACTTCATTATCTTAAAACCAAACCTGTGATTATATTTCTCTGTGAATTTTTTAAAGGAAAAAAGGGAGTTTTGTTTTGCTTTGCTCCTATAAAGAGAAAGGAGGTTTAAAAATGACAAAATTTTCTGAAGCATCATGTCTTTTCTGGCTGTTCCTTACCAGATATATCTGGCATCTTTATGCCAGGTGTGAATCAGAATCAAGACATCTGTGCTACTGCAAATGCTCATTTTGGTCACAAGCAATGCTCCAACAATAAAAATAATCTGCCCTTTTGGAAGGAGTACGATTGGGCGGGAGGCGGTGGTCCCAGAGTAGCTGGTTCCTCCTCCCTCCCACACACACACAACACAGAGCACCCCTGTGTCACTGGACACACTCATGGCTTGTGGAACAGCTACGCTCCCCTCCCTGCCCCAAACCCCTGTTCCGTTCCTCATCTCTGTTCTCCCACGTTTTTCTCCTTCCTGTGTTCCTTGACCAACTTTTAGTCTTTGCTGATTCCTGCCCACTCCAGATGCCACTTCCTGCCCCCTCCCGCTCCCTCTGTGAGTACGTCGTCCCCACTGAGCTGTGTGCCCCTTGAGGACAATGCTCTGTCTTAATCACTGCATCTCTCAGAGCTTAGTGCTAGTTCACGACTCGTACTGAGCACTCAAGGGCTTGCTACAAGGAGGCAGGATGGAATATGAAATCGCTTGCCTAATAAGGAGATCACCAGCCAATGGCTGTTTGCTTTCTTCAACCTAGCAACAAGCCAGCCACCAACTATCAAGTGTAATCTTAAGGTCTGGTCAAGGCCTCTCTGCCCTCTCTTTCTTTCTTCCATAAAACTTGTCATTTAGCTCATTTTGCTTGTTGGTTTACTTGTACATAAAAAGATAGACTTTAGCTTCCCTTCTTCCACCTCCTCTCAGCAAGCCAAATTCCCCAGGCAGGATGGAGCATGCCTGGTCTTTATCAGCATTGTTGAGAGAGTTCTTCAGTGTTCGGAGAACATACAAGAACAAGGAAGAAAAAAGCTGCAGTGGAGCTTGGGTGACCTTAGAAAGGTTTATCTTCTGTGGACACATTCTGACTTTTTATGCAACTGAGGGTTCTCCAGGAGGAAGTGAAACAGATATTCCTAACAAAGTTTGCAGGTCCAGTTGCTATTTATATCATCCTGGATGTTAGTCCTCCTACCAGAACCCAGAACTTTGCCCAACGCCCACGCAGAAGTAAACACAGATATTTCTTCTGAAATTTATCCAAGTGAGCTTGGCTATTTACAAGAGCCAGAGCAATGCTGAAGCCACATAATTTTATGGAGACTAAAACCCCAAATAAAGAAGAGAATACAAATCTGCCTTTGGCTTTGAGCGATGACAATCAAGTGAAGTCTCCCAGTTAGAAAATTCCAATTACATAAATACTTGAAGATGGTGTTTCAGAAGTAGACTTGAGAAGAATTAATTCACCATGTAAACAACTCTCAAGAGATCTGAAAGATTAAGAAGTTTGCTTGGATCTATTTCAAAAACAAGGGCTCTTCCAAGACAGAAATGATCATGCCTTCTTGCAGGGGTTTAAATTCAGGAAGGCTCACTGTGTCCTTAGACAAGAAAGGTTAGTTAAAGGCAGAGGGTCCCAAAGTTCTCTGATCATAAGCCCTTGTGAGAAGCACACAGGAACCCACTCCATACATGAAACAAAAGTTTCACAAAACCACACTGACCTTTACTATGTGCAATGTTTTTTATCTTTTCTATTTTATTCTGATATAATTAATTTTTAAAAATACTGATAGTGTCCTAAAAAAATAAATTTGTTGATCCCAAGTGAGTGGTGACCCAAAATTTGAAAAACACAGATTAGAGAAAACATACAAAAGAAGATTCTGTTTCAAATCTAGTGGAAACCATTTCCCCTAAAGCTACTACCTATCAATTAGAATCTTCCCAGTGACTGCTGATAGTAAAGGCTATAGCTGGGGACAGGAAATAACTATGGAAAGGAGGTTGGTTGTGATGAGTGGAGTGCCTCTCATTTGCCAGAGACTGTATGAAAATACTCTGCACAGAATAGTCTTCTCTAGAGAAGCTCACATTCCGACAGGATAGGGTATCCACAAAACATGCAAAACACATGGATGTGGTGGATAGGTGCTGCGACATGAGCACATTTCTCTATCCCATTTTAATATCGGAGGAAAAGTTATTACTAAAATGATCTTTTCCCCTTAAAGCCATTTTCAGGATCAAAGAATGACAGTTCATCTTCTGAACTACCCTGAGACATCTGACCACATCAAAGCCATTCTCTAGTCCCAGTCCTCTTGCAGATACAATAGGAATAAAAAGCACTTAGTGCCCTCACTGGAGGTTGAGAATATGCAAATCCCAGAGTCACTGTGAGCTTGGACTCTGGCCAGCCACTGATTTAACGAATATGTGAACTAGCTCCACTTCCTGTGAATTAACATCTTGCTCTTAGAAGACACAGACTCTGACAAGATACAAACCACAGACAGGGGTCCTTCAGATTAGCTAAACCATCATTATTTTCCAAATTAATCCCTGAGCTTTTAACTATTTGGCAAGCATATAATCAATTGGTCTGGCTGATTCAAGGATGCTGACTTTAAGTAATTATGTTAATACAATGAAAAGCCAATTTGAAAAAATGTATCAGTATGAGATAACGTGTGTGAAAATGATTTTTTAATAAATATACTACAAGTAGAAGATGTAAAAATTCTATCCTACGAAATTCATTGAGATTGAGTGTTAGAATTGGATTTGAGTGGTTAATTTAAAAGGTCAGCTCAGTCCAATGTCCTTTTGTGATTAAAGAGAACTTGCTTTGGCTTCTACTTAACCACATTTGCCTGCTTTTGCTCTGGCAGACTGAATGCTGTCTTGATCTCCTCCATACTAAAACTTATTTATTGAGTTGCTTACAGAAATTTCCTTAGCCTCTGTATTAGTTTGCTGGGGCTGCCATAACAAATACCCCAGACTGGGTGGTTTAAACGTCAGAAATTTATTTTCTCATTGCTCTGGAGGATGGAAGTCCAAGGTCAAGGTGCCAGCAGGTTTGGTTTCTTCCAAGGCCTTTACCATGGCTTGCAGATAGTGCCTTCTCACTGTGTCTTCACGTGTTCTTCCCTCTGTGCTTGTCTGTGTCCTCATCTTCTTTTCTTATAAGGACATGAGTCATAGTGGAGTAGGGCCCACCCTAATGACCTTGTTTGAATGTAATTATCTTTTAAAGGCCTTATCTTGCATTACAGTCACTTTCTGAGATGATGAGGGTTAGGACTTCAACCTGTGCATGTTGGGAGGACACAGTTCAGCTCATGACAGCCACAGTAAAGCTGCTTCAATCATGGTTGCAGGGTCTGAGTAGCAAAAAGACCACTGAGCTTTCTATCCTCTATCCGGTCTCTAAATGGCTTGGGTTTGTTTTGTGTTTTGCCCCAGGGAGAACTAATGCCGACGTGATGACCGCCCTGTCCCAGGGCTACAGGATGCCCCGTGTGGAGAACTGCCCAGATGAGCTCTATGACATTATGAAAATGTGCTGGAAAGAAAAGGCGGAAGAGAGGCCTACATTTGATTACTTACAGAGCGTCCTGGATGACTTCTACACTGCCACGGAAGGACAGTACCAGCAGCAACCTTAGAGCACAGGGAGACCTGTGCCCTAGGCCCGGGTGGCTGCCTCACTCAGCGAGGAAAAGTAACGATCACTGGTTGCACTGATTATCTCCTGTGCAGGGATCATCTGCCGTGCCTGTCCTGAAAGTAGAGGCTGAATTACTCAGGAAGAACACCTGTAAATGGGAAAGACTTCTGTTCTCTTAGACTGATGCCCCGGCGAGTTGCAGCTTGGACTGGTCCTCAGCTGTAATCTCGCTTTGCTTGACCAGCATCTGCATACAGCCTCCTGAGAAGAAAACACCTATCCTCTCCAAAAATGCACCCAACTGGCCCTACATTTACAACTGCACGTGTGACTCAAAGATTAAGAGACCGTTGCAATGAATCCCCAATAGAAGCAGAACTAAACCCATTTATAAAACTAAAATAACCATAGCATGACATCTCTTTATATTTTCTCTATGCTTTGGCTTACTCGTTAAAAAAAAATTACTAATCCAACCTATCAGATTTTGCAGGTGAAGTCAGCAGCTTAAAAATGTATTTCCCAGAGTTCAGTGGTTTATTTTTTCCCCCACCCCAACCCCTCCCCACCAAAATCTGAGACTGTTAAACATTTTCCTTCCACGAACACCGCTCAGATCCACTCGACGTGCAGCAGCGCACTTGCATCTCTCTTCTCCAGCCGGTCGCCGTGAGCACGCCCAGCTGCCGTTGTGTGCAACGTGGACCGCTCACTGCGTGGGCTCGCCCAGAGCTCCCGGGAGGGGAGCCTCAGAAACTGCGCTACCTTAAGAAGTAATATTTTTAACAGTCCAGCTGTTTCATTTCCACGATTTCCTATAGACAGACTTTTTTGACAATGTAGTTTGGAAGAACAGTAAGATTCTAATCTCTGCAGAACCTTATAGAGCCTTTTAAAACATAAGGATTTCCTTTGTTGCTTCAAAAGATTTGAACATTATTTTCAGGATCAAATATTAATTTTAGTTGTACTCTAGAAAGATAAAATGCCATATTTGGGGCTATTTTTGTGATTCAGCAATCTTTTCTAAATTGTGTAAGGTGTGTGAGACTATTTATACTCAAGGATATGGAGGAAAATAAATGACTACAGAGGCTCTAATGAGCCACAATGGCAGGAAATTCAAGAGGTTTTGTTTACTAAATTTTTCTACTGTAAGCTTTGAATGGAAACTGCTATATCACATCATGTTTCACTTATGCTGTCGTGTATATACCTAATATTTCTATTTTTTGATTTTATTTTAATACACCTGGTCCAATAACATCTCAACCTTTTTAGCTGTGTTTATATTCTTAACTGTTTCCAATGTAGAAATGAGTACCAACTGCTGGGGGGAATGAGAGGTGGTTCCACAGAGCTACAGGGTTTAAACTTGTGCAAGTGCTGCCTCCATGCTTTGAGCATTTCAGATTGGAGAACTGAGGCGTTGATGGCCTGGACTCCTGAATGTCCCTTTGTGGGGGCCAAGCAGGATTTGTTTTCCAGAAGGTTTAGCAGCACTATGAAAATTTCATTTGGTATGTTTTGTTTAGGCTTCAGGTGATTAGAGGAAGAGATAAAATATTCCAATTTTCTCTGTATTTTTACTACTTTTCCTAGGTGATGTTTTCAAATGTTCTCTCTAAAATATTCCAAAATTCTTGATTCACAAATGCCATAATCACAAAGATGGAATATAATGTCTGCACAGCTGGTCCCTTGATTCACAATGGTAAGTTTTCTACACACGTCCCCATGTTCACGTTTTATTTCAGAACCACGCATATTACCCAACATGTCACCTGGGGTGGACGTGTGAAGAATCCCTAAGGCAAAAGGAAGTGTCTAGAAAAGTACTAAAAGTATCTTCACCTTGTCTTGCTTCTTCCCCTTCTGCTTCCTTTTGCTGTTCTGCATTTGACATCCCCGCTCGGAGGAGCAGGTGCTCCTCCCCTGCATGGGGCTCCTTCGTCAGCACGTGCTGAAGCCACATGTTCACTCCACGGCCTGTGAGCACAGGCTCTGTCCTTGGCCCTGGGATCCCAGCTCCCCGTGACTGACAGGCATAACAAGGGGCCGAGCAGCGTTTGTATCATCTGAGTAGAAGGGGCTTCTGTCTGGGGCTTCTGTCACCCCTCCACGCTCGCGTTCCTGGGTTCTGTGGAATCCCATTGCAGAGTCCTTCTAATGAGCCACCGGAAAAGCAGGCTGCCCAAGGCCCCTTCTGGGGACAATACCCTGCCACAGAAGCCAGCAGCCCTGTGCCAAGAGTGCACAAAGAGTTAATAAAAGGAGAGACTTTGGCTCTCTGCCTACACAGTGGACAGACCAAGGGCACTGAAACAGTCATAATTATAAACTCGTTTCCCAGCCCGCCTGTGGGGCCTGCTTCTCTGTTCTTCCCTCGCTCTCACAAACTGCCTCCGGGACGGGAGCTGCCAGAAGGCTCTCCACACTGAAAACCCAGCCTCTGGGTGTTCAGCCGAATGCAGGGAAACGCTGGTGCTGCGGTTGCTGCCCAGCTCTTCTGGTTACAACTGCCAGGCCGAGCCAGCTGGTGGCCGTTTCCCGCATTCTCAGCCAAGAGCGTCTCACTCCGCCTTTCCCCTCAGCATCTCCCTCTGTTTCCTGCTTCTGCCGGGTGTCTCCTACATTTTGGCTCCGCGAAGTTTTTAGATGAGTGAAGATGAGCCTTGCTATTCTTCCTGATAGAAACGGTGATTATAAACACACCAAGATACCCACACACCCATCATTTACTCAGGGCTCTCTTGTGCTTTGGCATTTTATAACAATTATTGCTATTCTCAACACAGTATTCCTGGCAAAAAAATAAAAATAAAAAACAGTTATCGCTAACTCACACAACCCTGGAAGATGTGGACAGTGCTATCGCTATTTCACAACTGAGAGGTCAGGTGCATTCAAAGCCTCAGGAAGAATAAATTGGCTTCACTTCACATTGTTTCCTTGTGAAATAAAGCTAATGAAATACCTTTGTAGCAGAGTCTCCCTGACTCACTTGGGTGTTCTGAGTGGGCGGGGATATGACTTACAAAGTGCTCCACTGGAGCCCACACAGAAGGGAGGGGAAATGTCCTGTGAGTAATCTTAGTTGTGGAGGAAAAGTAATGGGAGAATTCAACTCGCCACTTGCACTTTGTAGAGACTACACTTTTGAATGGAATGTTTTGATAACATGTTTCATTTCATAACATGAATGTATGTTAAAACTGATAGTTTTATCCCATAAAGTTCTAACCTGATACATGTGTAAGAGGAACACCTTCTGACTTAATTTCCTGTGTTCTGATGAACATATTAAATACTTCAGGTAGGAGTGCCAAGGAAACGTCACAGAGTTCCCAAGATGGTCACAGTGTGACCTTTAGTATTTCCCTTAAATGGGAAAATGACAGGGACAATCTTGGTGGCCTCTATCTCTAGGTCTTTGGAAAGACTTTAGAAATAATCTAGATCAGCCAATGTGCAATGTTAACACTGAACTTCTAGAATCAAAAGTGGCCTCATCGACAGCACCCAAGTAGATACCACAAAGTAGATACCACGTCATGAAGCAAGAAAATTATCTGTAATTTTTTTTTATTATTAGCCTTACACTGGGCTTGCACAATAGGTCCTTCATTCCTTATCTGTAACCCTTAGGGTCAGATGTGTTTTTGATTTCAGGGTTTTTTTCAAAGATTAATACACTGAGTATACTGAATATTTGGTGGTAAAACCTCAGTGAATACTGAGGAGGAAATCTTTAATCAAGTAAACATTTTTGCAGAAAAATGCCTACATATTCACAGCAAGTGGGACGAATATGGCCCATAAATAGCTTCAGGTCAGGTTTTGGCATCAAATGAGTTCTTAAAAAAATCATTTGGCTTCCAGGGTCTTTTGAATTTCAGAACTGTGATAAGGCCATGTGGACCTGAACCTTGACCACTTGAAGAATGTGCAGGACCTTTCATTATCAGTGGTGTATTTGATTCAAATGGAGGACATCTAGAGGGTGGTCACTCAAACAAAAACATTTTATGTAGCTGTGTTTGCAGATGCAAAGTATTTATGCTTCTCTTTGAAACAACACAGTTATAATATTAATATAATCTCTCATCAAATACTGTCTCAGGGGTGGGTGCAGTGTCTCATGCCTGTAATCCCAGCACTTTGGGAGGCCAAAGTGGGAGGATCACTTGAGGCCAAGAGTTTGGGACCAGCCTGGGCAACATAGTGAGACCCTGACCCTATCGCTACAAAAAATGTTTGAAAAATTAGCCTGACTCAGTGGTGCATGCCTATAGTCCTAGCTACTGGGGAGGCTGAGGCAGGAGGATCATGTGAGCTGCCCAGGAGTTTGAGGCTGCAGTGAGCTATGATCTTGTCTTGCACTCCAGCCTGTGTGACAATGCAAGACCTTGTTCCAAAAAAAAAAAAAAAAAAAAAACCATATTATATAAAATTCATGTAGAAAAGCACATTGTGAAGTCAGCGCAGTGTGACAGACAGACAGGAAGACCTCTGAGGAAGCTATTATGGCAGTTCCAACAAAGGAGAAAAGAGCCCAAACGCCACCTGGGCCTGCTGAGGGCGACACTCCAGCAGTAGGCCCTCCCAGTGCCTTGCCTAACGCCCCGGGATTGGGTTTCTCTGGATTTAGGGTCGGGTGCAGAAATCTGCTTGTGCTTTGTTTTAAATACCACCCCCATCTCTGAGTGTTGACTTTAGTATTCAAATTATAATCCTTAAGAAACTCAACCAGGGAATTTGATTTTGGAGTTGGCAGCTATTGAGTTGAATTGTGTTCTTCCAGAACGATCTGTTGAAGTTCTGACCTCCAGAATCTCAGACTGTGACCTTGTTTGGAGCAAGGTTGTTGCAGACATAACTGGTTAAGATGAGGTCGTGCTGGAGTAGGGAGGGGCCCAGTCCAATATGCCTGGTGTCCTTATAAAAAGAACCCCCATGGGAAGTGACAAACATAGGCAGAGGGGAGTCTGTGCAGAGACCCTGGGAGAAGACGGCAATCTTGAAGCCAAGGAGAGAGAGCTGGAACAAATCCTCCCTCACAGCCCTCAGAAGAAACCAACCGTGCTGACACCTCCATCTTCCGGACTTCCAGCCTTGACAAGGAATTTCTGTTAAGCCGCTGACTTGTTGATACTTTGTTACAGCATCCCAGTTATAGGAGTGGCTGAGAAGAGAAAACTGTGGAAAATGTAGAAACAGAGAGAACCTGCAGGTGGGAAGAGGGAAGCAGAGCCAGCAAGGAAGATAAAGAAGGGTCGTGGAGGCGGGAAGTGGGATAGAGGACAGAGCAGGCCAGAGTCTGGTGGTGACAGTGCTCTGCGGGGACAGCTGGGCAGCAGTGTGTTCAGATGCAGGTTTTATTATCACTCGGATGTGGCGAGGCCAACAGAGCAGGAGACAGTCTGCTCCTCACTGTTCTCAAGAGGAGGAGCAACCACATCACACCTCTCACCACCAGGTCCACCAGGACCTTGCCAGGGAGCACCAGGGTCCCTCAGGAGGCGGAGGGAGTGAGGGGGGACATGGGCAAGAGCCTTTACTGGGGTTTCTGCGGGGAGGCCCAGGCAAGGCAGGGGAAGCAGGTGTAGGATGGGCTAGTTCCTAGCCATCTGCTCCCTGGTTCCGGGGTGATTAGGGGTGATAAGGCCGGGTACCATCCAGCTAATGGCCCCGCGTGTGTGAGCCCAGCAGAGGGGGTTGGTTTGCATAGGAAAGGTGAGCTCCCAGGTGAGCTGTTTACTTTCTCTGGAAACTGGCTACCCAGGAAGGGGCAGTCTCTCCAGGGTCACCAAGGCCCCAGATGTCAAAGCCTCAGAGTATGGGAAATAAAAAGTGATTAAGGCACATGGCAAAGCCAAGAACAGGAGGAAGGTAAGAACAGGGCAGATCAGGGGAAGGTTTTGTCCTCAGAAGGGCCTGAGCTCCCTGAGGGCTGGGATTGCGCCACACCGGGGTCTCAACCCTACACCTAAAAGCCTTCTAAACCCCAACTGTTTCTGCCAAGTGGCAGCAAGAAGAAAGGCTTGCAAAGGTGGCAGAGGGAAGGGGATGCCCCCCTGAGATAGCCGGTGAGGACGAGGAGGAGGGCAAGATGCTGGGGACCCCGTGGGGCCAGCTGATGGCTCTGCCGTCCTGGAAGGCAGGGCACCGGGCGGGCGGACAGTGCAGCGGGCCTGCGGCGACAGCTGAGTGTGAAAGAGAAGAGTGAATGGAAAATCCGCGCGGAGCCACCGGCAACACACCGGGGGAGGACTCCGTGGCGGCTCCCGCGGCGCGTCCCCGCTCGCCGGCGGTTGCTCCGAGCCGTGGATGCCACGTTGCCAAACGTGCCGTGTGCCCCCTGGTTGGAAGCCGTGCTCTGGTCACCTCCAGCGTGGTGCCACCTCAGTTTCAGCAACGCTCATGGCGCGAAGAACGTAAACCGACACCGGACTCCTGCCAAGTCTCCGTCTCGGTTTGCTGCAGCTGCCGTGGCAAAGCGCCGCAGGCCCGGCGGCTTCAGCAACAGAAACCGCCGTCTCCCCGTTCCGGAGGCTGGAAGCGGAGGTCAAGGTGCAGACGGGGTTGCAGTCCCCGCGGCCTCTCGCCTCGGCCTGGCCCTCCCCGCCGGGGCTCCCACGGTCGCCCTCTGTGTGTCTGTGTCCGGAGTTCTTCTTATGCCGACCCCAGTCGTATTAGGGCCCACCCCGACGACTCATTTTAACTTTCACTGTAACCCTGTCCGCACACGCAGCCCCATCCCGAGGCGCGGCAGGCTGGGGCCTGTGTGTGTGGGCCGGGGGCGGGGGCGCAGCTGAGCCCATGACAGTCTGAGGACACACAGACCGAGAATCAAAGAGGCACCGGGCGGACACCGGGCTGCGCCCACGCTGGAGCTCAGGTAGGACTTTGCTATGCTCAGCCCTAGCCCGCCCGGGGTCTAGTTCAAGGCCGGGTCACTTCCAGGGCTTGGCCCGGCTGGTCGCTGAACCACGCTGAGCCCGGGCCGGCCCAGGACCCGCTCTGGGGGGTTTCGGGCCGCGGCGTCGCAACTCAGGGGAATGATGTGAAAGGCGCGTCCCGGGCTGCAGCGGACTATGTTGTTCGTAGTAAGCCGGAAGGGCTGTCACCAAGATCCTTGCGAAAACTGGGTGGTGGCGCCACTGACGGAGAGCAAACACAGCTCTGGAGGCCGAGCAGAGGCCTGGCCTCACTGGCGGTGGGGTGGCGGTGGGGATGGGCCGGTTTAGGCCGGAGGCAGAAGCCAGAAAGGAAACCCGTGGGGAGTGACGGGCAGCAGTGCCTCGACTGCTCCTCGGGCGCCCGAGCAAATGCCCCGCCGGCCCGGGCAGCGCCCCTGGCAGCAGGACAGGCCTGAGGGAGGGAGAATGGCAACTAGTGGAGGGCTCTGCAGCCACCATGGTGACCAGAGTCATCTTCCTTCTTGGCACGGAAAAAAACGATGCGCATGTGCATTCCGGCCACATCCATGTGCCCTGCGCCCCTCTCCCCCACAGAGGTAATTAATAATCATCCCAGCGACCACCTGCTAGGTCATTGTTCCAAGGGGTATGTAAGTATATTCCAAGCTTTTTTTTAAGCATTCAATTATTTCCTGAGACAGAACTCTTTGCTCTTATTTCTTGCCACAATCCTCAGAGATTGTGGTATTTTGTTGTCAGTATTGTCATTTAAAACCATTTCCATTTCCTAAAGAAACCAGAACTCCTGGACAAGAGAGAGTAGTGAATTATTCTCAAGTAAGGAAAATGTATAACAATAGAATACTAGACTTTCATTCATCCATTTATTCAGTCCACTAATATTTATTGATCAGCTACTGTGTGCTAAGCACTGTACTGAGCGGTGCTGGGACTAGTTGGAATGTACAGTCATGCTGCATTTTCAGTAAATGATGGTGGCCCCATAAGATTGCAATGGAGCTGAAAACTTCTTATGGCCTAATGATGTCATAGCCATCGTAATGTCACAGCCCAGTGCATTACTCACGTTTATGGTAATGCTGGAGTAAACTAGTCATATAAAAGTCCAGCACATACAATTATGTACAGTACATAGTATTTGATAATGATAATAAATGACTACATTACTGGTTTATGTATTTGCCATACTCTACTTTTTATCATTATTTTAGAATAGACTCCTTCCCCTTATATTAAAAAGAAAAAAGTTAACTGTAAAACAGCCTCAGGCAGGTCCTGCAGGAGGTATCCAGAAGAGGCATTGTTATCAGCTCCCTGCGTGTTACTGCCCCTGAAGACCTTCCAGTGGGACAAGATGTTGAGGTGGAAGACAGTGATATTGATGATCCTGACCCAGTGTAGACCTAGGCTAACGTGTGTGTTTCTGTCTTAGTTTTAACAAAAAAGTTTAAAAAGAACAAAATATTTTAAAAACACAAAACACTTATAGAATAAGGATATAAAGAAAATATTTTTGCACAGCTGTACAATAAGTTTGTGTTTTAAACTAAGTGCTATTTACAAGAGTCAGAAAGTTAAAAAAAATTTAAGTTTATAAAGTAAAAAGTTACAGTAAGCTAATTTACAAGTGAAGAAAGAAGAATATTTTTATAAATTTAGTGTAGCCTACGTGCACAGTGTTTATAATCTACTGTTCTGATAACCCACTACCATCGGACCAGTCTGGACTTCTTTCTTTAGACAAAAAAAAATTTTTTTTAACTTAAAAGAAAATGACAGAATGAAATCTGTTTTCATTCCTTTACTATACCACCTCCTACCAGATGTAAAGTCTAGCTTCTGGTGTTTTCTGGTGTTTTCAGGCATCGGTGTTAACTTTGTAATGAACATTTGTACGGCCAAGCAGAAACCTCAGGGAGAAGTGTGACTTCTCAGTCACGACTAACGCGGGGCCTCCCCCTGCTCTGCCCACTTGAGAGCGCTCCGGGGAGGGCTGGGGAACCAATACTGCGCAGGATGTGGATTATTTCCCTCCTGTCTTTTGTTAAATGAAGTTGAATTAAACTAAGAATGCATGCTGAGGAGGGCAGTGCACAGGCTTTGAATTAGACTTATTATTTTTAGGAAAAGTCTTATTTTTCATTAGTCAGCTGGTTTTGTTTAGATTCTCAACTAGCAACCCTTTGCTTATTTGCATAAACTGGGTAATATCTTTCCTTTTCTTTCTGTGGATTAGCCTCATGCCATTTATCCAATTTTGTAAAATCTAATTATGAATAAAGAGCTTTAAAAATACTGATGCTATTATTGGACTCAGCTCACTCTCTAGAAATATTAAATAAGCAAAATAATGTAAAACTGCTTAAATAACTTTTAGGCTCAAATGTAGTCATTGCATCACTATTTATAATTCAAAAATATTTAAATTCTCTACATGGTGAATTCATCCAGTCACTATGTATTGTAGGCCCACTATGCATCCAGCATCATGCATCCAGAGGCTATTTAATGGTCAATTTTAGTCAATTATAAAGGAAAGGTTAATGAACTATGTAGAACATAAGTGACATATATGTAAGAAAGTGGACAAATATCCACAGTGTATTGCTAAATAGAAATAAGAATAATAAACAACTACTTACAAAGAATGGTTAAATCTATTTTAAAAACATAAATATTGCAAAGTAATAAAAATGAAAAAAGCAAAGAAGAGGAAGAAAAATAAAACACTTCAAGAGAACACACTGACCAGCCCGAGCAAGAGCGAGACCCTGTCTCTACTAAAAATAGAAAAATTAGCTGGGCGTGGTGGTATGCACCTGTAGTCCCAGTACTCGGGAGGCTGAGGCAGGAGGATCGCTTGAACCCAGGGGTTGGAGGTTGCTGTGAGCTAGGCTGACACCGCTGCACTCCAGCCTGAGCAACAGAGCAAGACTCTGTCTTAAAAAAAAAAAAAAAGGAACATACTGAAATAATAATAACAAACATTGAATTGGACTTTTTTTCTTTCTACTTTCATGTGTTTTTCAATTTTCATTATTATATATTATTTTAATAATGGAAAAGAGAATTTCTCATATAGCAATGGGGCTAAGTTCTATTTGTAGACTGAACAAAAACTATCTATTAAAAAGTAAACAACTTGCTAAAAAAAAAAAAAAAGCCACAATGACAGGGGTACATAGGAGCCAACTAAGAGAGCTCCCAAGACCCAAAGCTGGAACACTTTGAGTAACAAGATAAATAATAGTACTGGATTATAACCCACAGTTTAAAATAAATGTCCATGAGTCCACATTGGCATAAGTAAATAATTCAATAAACAAATAAATGGGGAGAAGAGAAATACTTCCCATAGAGAAGAATTTTGAATAATTTATATAGATACTTCACCTTCGAGGAGGTGAAGCATAACTCCCCATTCCTTAAGTATTCACTGTGCAGCGTGACTTCTTTCCAAAGAATACAATATGGGAAGGGGGTGGAAACTAACTGTTCAGTGGAGAAACCTGACCCACACCCTCATCCAGGTGATCAAAAGCAACATCAACCATGACCACTCACATGGATAGGACATACCCTTGACTCCATGTGATGAAGAGGCACTTTACCTCTGTTGTCTTCATCCTATAAGCCCATAACCTCTTGCTAATAATGAGAAAAACATCAGAAACATTTTAATAGAGGGCATCTTACAACATACCCAACCAGTCAGTTACCCTCAAAACCATTAAGCTCATCAAAACAAAGGAGGTCTGAGAAACTGTCACAGTCAAGAGAAGGCTAAGGAGACTTAAATGTGATGTGGCATCCCGGGACAGACAAAGATATTAGGTAAAAACTAAGGAGATCTGAATGAAGTGTGGAATTTAGTTAATAATGTATCCATATTGAGCCATTGGTTGTGACAAATGTACCATACTAATGTAAAATGTCAGCAATAGGGGACACTGGATTCCGGGTGTATGAGAACTCTCTGTATGATCTTGGAAATTTTTCTGTAAATCTAAAACTATTATATAAAATCAAGTTTATTAAGAACAGCAAAAAAAAAAAAAAAAAAAGTTTACAAGTTTTGAGTCAGTTCTTGGTACCCTGTCATGCCCCTTTAGGCAACGTCTCAGAGTTACCTTATTTAATAAGTTCATATTTGTTTTATTTGTAGATGCTTATTCATAAAGTTAAAACCTTATTAAGCACAAAAAGTAAAGGGAATATTTTTCTTCCACTGCTGGAAAACACAAAATAACAAACCAACCCCTGAAACAGGCTTTAAAAACTGTTGCTGTGCAATTCTTCTCAATTTCCGCAGGGAACAGCGCCATCTCGTGTTCTGTCACGTAAACGAACCAATGGCGGTTCCGGTTAACTTCTTCCAGTGCTCTACGTTACCTAAATCCTATTTCCAAACTGAAAAGAACAATGAATCGGAAGCATGTCCCCCTCCTAACTCCCCAGAAAGTGCTCATAATTTCAAATGACTCCTGAGTAATAAAATTTAAATAACTTGATTTCATTTACAACTTTATCCTAGGATCTTTCCATTTACAAAACATCTATTGCCATTTTCAAAAATGCAGTCCAAAAATAATGTGCATAAAAGAGATCTTATCAGAAACAGAAAGTCACAAAAAATTGTAATAATATAGTCGCTTTTGTAAAGTTACAAAATAATTACGTTTGCAAGATAACAGATCTTAATTCCAAGTGACAGTTCTAGAAACCATAAAGCTATGACAAATTAAACTTGTCATTTAATTTTAATCCAACATTTCATAACGTTCCCTTGCTAAATAAGTCCAAGTTTATTTTAATATCAGGTTGTTATTCATAAAGTTATACCTTTATTAATAATAAACAGAGAGAAAAACGGACTTGATTAACATCTAAAATGTCTCAAGTGAAAAAAGTCAAATGATTAGCTAATATATATTGTTTTTTGAACCTGAATGATTTTACAAAATATGTTATAAAAAAACACAGCTGAAATAATTATACATAACCAACATAACAGTTTGCTTATGATATGAATGGCCAAAATTTACCTTTTTCCCTAATTCCCCAAACACTTGGCATATAGAGTAGGTGGGGAAAACCCCACTCTAGTTATTGGGTGTCACTTCTTGCCTTTTTCTGGCCACAAAGACATATTGCGATAGGCCTTGAAGCAATTATTTTCAGCACACCTTGGAGTAAGAGGTGTATCCTTGTATTAAGAAGTCATCTTCAAGGTAAGATTGGGGTTTTTTTGTTCTTCCTTCATTTTATTTTTTCCAAATTTCACTAAGATTTAGTTGGTAGAAGTCTTAAAGGCATTGATAGCAATGTACCCAGATTATGATTTGTTTTAGCTTTTTTGGGGGGGTGGCTTTTCACATAAAAAAATCTTCTATATTTGAAGTTTAAAAGCTTCCCTGAAATCAAACAACTTATTGCTCAACTTAAATGATAATGCATGAGGTATGATATGTCTGCTGATAATTTGTCAGAATAGTTGACATCTTTACCCTGGAAATATTAAAATTATCCACCTATTTAAAAAAACAGACAGTGACAGCAAGAAAACAAAAACATGTTCTGAGATGCTAAACGCATAGCAGAGAGTTGTAGAATATGTTTTCCTAAAAGGGTTAACCTCCAAGGAACTATGGTATTACCACAGTACAGAATTTGGACAAAATTGGGGCCAATATCACACTCTCCGGAGGTTCATTTGCCCAAAAAAGCTTTCTGTACTGTTTGTTTTGTCTGTAGAGCTCTAGATTGGAATTGGGGGAAAACAGTAGAACGTGCATTGAAGTGTTCATATTGGAAAGACTTTGCAAATATTCAGACCATTTCCTTTTGAAGTCTGCATAGTATATTTTGTATATTGTAAACATATGACATTTCATACTTTCAAGATTGGCTACAGGCTGCATGCTTTCATAATAGCAAGACTCCTTAAAATTGAATGTGTGATCAATCTTTAATTTCTTCTTTTATTATCGTTAGTGCCTCAGATGTGACGCCAAATAAAACTCAAACTTTCTTAAAAAGAAAAAAAAGAATTTAGACAAAATTGATTCAACAGGCAAGAGTGGTGAGGACTGGGAAATTCTCCTCTTCGGCCGACCTCTTCTTACATGGAGGCTTGCAACTTGTGCCCCCTCCCCCTACCGTGGTGACTTGTGCCACGCACAGATGGGCCCTGGAGTCGGGGCTGCAAAACAGCACCCCTGAGCCTGGTGCCTTACCCTGTCCGCAGCCCCAGATAAGCGACGCTCTGCTCTCTGGGTCTCGTCTGATCAATGGTGACACTTACCAGATGGCACAAAGTTGGTTTTCTCTTTGTATAGAAAGAGAAAGCCAAATATTTTTTATGTGAATAAAAAGTGAAGCTACCCAAGAGAGTGATGACTCTGAATCACAAAATAAGAGTGTGGGACAGTCAGCTGTCTGGTTCGGCAATGGCTCTGAAGTGTGCTGGGAGTCTGCATAAAAACAGGAAGGAATTTACAAATCTCTTCCTGTGAGGTTCTAAACAGTGCAAGTGATGGGTAAAACTACTGAAAAGGCTGCACACAGGACACAGGTGACCCCCAGCAGAATGGTCAGGTAGAAGCTAGGGCACAATTATTATTTGGAAACATTTTCCTTTTTAAATATGAACTCATCAGAACAACTATCACCACTCAATCACATTGCTTTCCTTGCTGAGCTGGAGCAGGCCGAAGTACAAGCTGGAACAAATATCCAACAAAACTGGCTGAAGTATAAGAAAAGCCCTTCACGACCAACCCGTTAGGCCCCAGAAGGAGAACAAAGCCTTGCCTACAAAACATCTTTATGGTGTCCAAAGATGGACAGACCTTTCTATTTTACAGCAACACAGGTTTCATGATTATGAAGATTTTGCTTTTTTCTTCTTAAATTCCAGGACAAAGGAAAGATTGTGTGTTATCAGTCTGATAAAACCATGGTCTGATGCATTCTTTTCAAATGTGTATTATAAATGCTCTGAACTCTGATGGTTTCCACAGATTTAAGGGTTTCCAACCACCTTGAGACCTTTCTGCATCAAGGGGTTGGTGCTTGGAGAGGAGAATGAAACAAGCCTCCAAGGCACCCAATGGAGAGGAGGTTTTCCTGGGCTGGGGAAGGTGTACAGGACTGAGAAGAAAAACACTGTGAGGAGGAGAGAAACTCCACCGCCAACCCCACAGAAGGAGAAAACAAAACAATGTACTGGCCGGGACTTCAAAAAGAGATCTTGGGTTGGGATCCTCGTGAGGCTGGGACAGAATGGCCTTTTGCTGAACTAAGTTGTCCTTACGAACAACAGCGAGTAGGTCCTTGGGTGAGGAAGACAGAATTCATCTCCTCACCAGGGGCAGCACCTGCAAAGAGCCAGGAGAGCTGCCCCTCGGCACTCTCCATCACCATCCTGGACGGGCAGAGGTGACATTTGTTCTTACTGCATTTTGTTAGTTAAACTTTGTCTGTAAAGTGGGGATGAAGCCTTCTACCTCAGAAGCCTACACTCAGGAGTAAATGAGCCGATGTGTGTGAACACGTTTAACACAGGGTCTGACACTGAAAGGCACTCAAAACTATTTTACTTTTCATACCTAAGAAAATGGTAATGAGGATACTTGCAAGTAAGAGATGCTAGACTGTAACTGACGTATTTCTTCCTTATTTTGTTATGGATGGTTTTGTATATGTACATACATAGATTAAGCAAATATCTCGTTTTGTTTTCTCTCTTATTCCCTGATCATGTAACATAAGATGCATTGACTTCATGTCAGATCAGTATTTATTATTAATTTTATGTCATAGTATATAATATTTAAGCTATGGGCTATCAGGAGAAAAGGAAGCATCACTCCAGGACTTTGCCTCCTCTTCTGGGGAAGGCGTGAGTGTGTTTCTGGCTGTTCGCAGGACAGCTGGATCATGTTAGGTGGCAGTATGGCCTTGTTATTATCTGTATTTGGAGATCGAGTACGGTTTAAGGAGATGCAAGTGGGTTCCGAGTGGACAAGGGGCGGAGGTGGGACGGTTACATTTTACGTGTCAACTTGACTGGGCTGAGGGGTGCTCAGACAGCCAGTAAACATTATTTCTGGTGTGTCTGTGAGGGTATCTCCAGAAGAGAGTAGCGTTTGTACTGGGAGGCTGAGTGCAGAAGATCCGCCTCACCAACATGGGCAGGCATTGCCCTGTCTGTTGAGGGCCCAGATAGAACAAAAAGTGGAGGAAGGGCAGTTCACACTCTCTTCTTGAGCTGGGATGTCCATCTCTTCCTGCCCTCGGACATCGGACATTGGACATTGGACATTGGAGTTCCTGATACTGTGGCCTTGGGACTCTGAGACTTACATCACCACCCTGAGCCCTTGCAAGCTTGCAGATAGCAGATCATGGGAATTCTTGGCTTCCGTAATTGTGTGAGCCGATTCCCAGAATAAATGTGTGCGTGTGCGAGTGTGTGCATCTGTCTATCTTACTGGTTCTGTTACTCTGGAGCGCGCCGACTAATGCTGCAGTCAGTAGGCATGTCTTGCCAAGTGTTAGGTGGGGCTGCAGCCAAGTGAAATACGACCTCCCCCCTCTCCCGTGAGGTAACCAAGTGCCTTCAGGCCATGACGTGGGCAGCACTTTCTACTCCTCACCTGCACTGCAGACCCAGGCAGCTCCCTATAACCTCCTCTCTTCCTGGCACAAGGCCCCAGGGATAGCCAAGAATATATTCCTCTCAGTGTGCCACCACTGGGTCTATCCTTTGGGCTTTTGTCCTCCAAAATTTCTTGTTCTCTCCAAAGACGAATATAATAAGGTCCTGTCTACTTTAAGGATTTCTTATCATGGAAAAATAAACATGAAATGAGAAGTCACTAAATTCAACATAGTGACCCCTGGTCTATAGCATCCAAATCCTGAGCCAACAAAGAGAAGTGCCAGTGGACCCCCGCTGCCCCCCTGTGCCCTCCCGAGGGAGCGCCTGCAACAAACATACCTCCCCTTGCTCCCATTTTCAACACAGATGGCAAATTTAGTATTCTTTGAGAAATGTCTTCTCTTAAGGATATTTATGAAAGAGCATGCAATTACGCAAGTTGATTTAAAAATAAATAAAATTTTTTTTTTTTTTTTTTGAGACAGAGTCTCACTTTGTTGCCCGGGCTAGAGTGAGTGCCGTGGCGTCAGCCTAGCTCACAGCAACCTCAGACTCCTGGGCTTAAGCGATCCTCCTGCCTCAGCCTCCCGAGTAGCTGGGACTACAGGCATGTGCCACCATGCCCGGCTAATTTTTTTTTTATATATATATATTTTTAGTTGTCCAGATAATTTATTTCTATTTTTAGTAGAGACGGGGTCTCGCTCAGGCTGGTTTCGAACTCCTGACCTCGGGCGATCCACCCGCCTCGGCCTCCCAGAGGGCTAGGATTACAGGCGTGAGCCACCGCGCCCGGCCTAAATAAAAATTTTGAACCATAAAACTGTTTTCTTATTGGAGGAATGAAGTAGGATTTCGGTTTTAATGCAACTCCTCACTATTTTGGTGTTTGCTGTGCGTTCAGGAATCGTTCACAGATTTCACAAAATTTTATACACAACTAAAATGGTCAAGATAGCCCTTACGGATTGGGTAGATAAAGCAACGTCATGACTTTCAGTGCCATGGCTTGGTGAGTGCAGGTCACAGAGATTTATAACTGAACGAGGTCTACGGGTGTGAACACATTCCCACTGACTGCCCAGGCAGCTTAACGACCAGCGGGTTATATTACCAAATTATCAAGGGAAAAAAATCCCTCTCAGGAATCTCTTCAAAGTTGAAATTAGATTGCGCAATGATTTAAATTTGCTCTAGTAAATTTTAGGCCACCGCTGAATCCCTGGCATTAATAAACACACATAAAGATAGCCTGTGCTGAAAGTGAATCGTAGTTGTGGAAGAACTAAAGAGACATTGCACATAAGCGGGGAGGACGCAGAGGGCCGGGGAGTCCCGAGGGCGTGTGCCGCTCCCCGCTGGGGGCCAGGGAGCGCCGGGACAGGACCCTGTGGTCTCCAGTCCCAACGAAACGGCCAATGACAGGGATGCCAGAGAGCCCTGTTTGGAAGGAGGGCGGAAATCTGGGGGTTTTGGTGTGATTCCCCTTTGTCCCGGGGAAGATCCGGGAAGGAGAAGAGAGATGAAATAGAGTCCAGATTTCTTTCCTTATTACAATGTATCATTCCACCCTCCCTTGGAGCCTCGAGGGAAGTGACAGAGAAGATAGTCATCAGCGCCCTTGGGGGTCCTCCTCTCTCAGCGCCCAGGACCCGGGGCTCCAGCGAAGCAACCACAGCCCCGGAGATGAGAAATAACCCAGACAGCCAGCTCAGCTTGCCCCCTCGGCTCTCCCATCTGTTTTAAGGTGAGGGCGTTTTAGCTTTTTTAAAAAATCAGCTAATTTTTGAGTTATAATTTTAAATGTGCGAAGTTTTGACATGTCTACGCCCTCAAGTAACCGCCCCCAGAATCAAGAGGTACAACAGCATTTCCATCCCGCCAGGAAGTTCCCTGCTGTTCCTGCGCACCCTCCTCCCCCACCCCTGTCCCCGGCAACCGCTCCTCTACCTTTGGTCACCATGGTTTTTTCTTTTCTGAAATGTCACAGACATGGCATCGTAAGACTTAACGACAGTAGTGAATACTGTAGGCAGTTGTAACGCAATGGCCAGTATTTGTGTACCTAAACATATCTAAACATAGAAAAGGCATAGTAAAAATGTGGTATAAAAGATAAAAAATGGTACACGTGTGGGGGGCACTTCCCGTGAGTGGAGCTTGCTGAACCGGAAGTTGCCTTGGGTGAGTTGGTGGCGAGTGGGGAAGGCGTGGGACATTATCGAACACTACTGTAGACTTTATAAACACTGCACACTTAGGCTACACTCAGTTTATTTTTTTAAAATGTCCTTTCTTCAGTAATAAATTAATCTTAGCTTACCGTAATTTTTACTTTATAAACTTTTTAATTTTTTTTTAACTTTTGGACTCCTTTGTAATAGCACTTAGAACACAAACACATTGTACAGCCATACAAAAAAATTTTCTTTGTATCCTTATTCTATAAGCTTTTCCTTCTATTAAAAAATTATTTTTTTTTACATTGAAAACTTTTTGTTAAAACCAAGACACACAAAAAACCAAGACACATCAGCCTAGGCCCACACAGGGTCAGGATCATCAATGTCACTGTCGTCCACCTTCACACCTTGTCCCACTGCAAGGTCTTTAGGGGCAGTAACACGCATGGAGCTGTCAGCTCCTGCGATGACAATGTCTTCTTCTGGATACCTCCTGCAGGACCTGCCTGAGGCCATTTTACAGGTCACTTTTTTTTTTCAATAGGGAGGAGTACACTGTAAAATAATGATAAAAAGTATAGTATAGTAAATACATAAACCAGTAACATAGTTGTTTATTATCATCATCGAGCTTGTACTGTACCTAATTGTATGGACTAGACTTCTATATGACTGGTTTGTTTACACCAGCATCACCGCAACGTGTGAGTAATGCATTGCACTACAATGTTACGGTGGCTACACTGTCACTAAACAATAGGAATTTTGTAGCTCTATTGGCATCTTACGGGACCACTGTTGTATATGCAGTCCATCCTTTTGTGGGGTGTGGCTATACTTTAAGTCATCTCTAGATTACTTATAATACCTAACATAATGTAAACAATATGCAAATAATTATTATACTTTATGTTTTTATTTGTGTTATTTTTATTATTGTATTGTTTTTGTTTTTAGTAAATAGAATTTAATATCGTCTCATGCGCCCTGGCGGAGGTGGTGCCCAATTTGGAAGGGTAATCACTATGTCCAAATAATCTCCTATATGAAACTTCAGCAACTGCAGGGCCATGGGATCGTCAGACCCCTCTCTGCTAGACCTGGAGCTGCCAATCTGCTTAACTGGATAGCCAGGGCTTTAAGATTGGTAAAACTATTGCAAAATTGAAGTGTGTATCCTTCTTCTGGGTAGACTTCTTTGACTCAACCAGTCAGTTCCTTCAAGGTTGCATCCGTCCACGTGTAGATCTGCAGCTTGCTGCACCGTTTCCCAGAGAACTGGTCCACCGCATTGTGCACCTGAAGGCCCTGCAGCAGCAGTGGCAGGTCTGCTCGCTGTCCATCTGCCCCTTAATTTCCTCCTGGGTGGCGTGCCTCCATCTCCATCTGCTCACCTTGACCTCTGAGCCCCACGCAGGTCATGAGCACAGAGTCCGTTATTTTATTATTGGTTTTTGTGGGGGATATTTTTGATCTGCCGTTGGTTGAATCCGTAGATGTGGATCCCATGGTTACGGAGAGCCAACTTGATTCCCAATTCCTCCCTCTCATTCCTTGTGACATCACTGGCTTTCATTGTACTTATTTACTTATTTATATGCTATAACTCCTAATGTGTTGTTATCATTATTGCTTTAAACAGTTATCTTTTAAATCAGTCAAAAATACAAAAAAGAAAATAATTTATCTTTCATTTATTCCTGTCTGATATTTTTCTTTCTTTATGTAGATCTGAGTTTCTGACCTATATTATGTTCCTTCTTCCTAAAGACTTTCTTTTAACCTTCCAGGGTAAATCTGTTGGATAATGAATTCCTTCAGTTTTTGTTTGTCTGAGAAAGTCTTTATTTGTGCTTCACTTTTTTTTTTTTTTTTTGAGACAGAGTGTCACTTTGTTGCCCTGGCTAGAGTGAGTGCCGTGGCATCAGCCTAGCTCACAGCAACCTCAAACTCCTGGGCTTAAGCAATCCTACTGCCTCAGCCTCCCGAGTTGCTGGGACTACAGGCATGTGCCACCATGCCCGGCTAATTTTTCCTATATATATTTTGGTTGGCCAGATAATTTCTTTCTATTTTTAGTAGAGACGGGGTCTCACTCTTGCTCAGGCTGGTCTCGAACTCCTGACTTCGAGCGATCCACCCGCCTTGGCCTCCCAGAGTGCTAGGATTACAGGCGTGAGCCACCGCGCCCGGCCTTTTTTTTTTTTGAGACAGTCTCACTCTGTTGCCCAGGCTAGAGCGCCATGGCATCAGCCTAGCTCACAGCAACCTCAAACTCTTGGGCTCAAGCAATCCTCCTGCCTCAGCCTCCTGAGTAGCTGGGACTACAGGCATGTGCCACCATGCCTGGCCAATTTTTTCTATATATTTTTAGTTGTCCAGCTAATTTATTTCTATTTTTAGTAAAGGCAGGGTCTTGCTCTTTCTCAGGCTGGTCTCGAACTCCTGAGCTCAAACGATCTTCCCACCTCAGCCTCCCAGAGTGCTAGGATTATAGGCGTGAGCCACCGCACCCAGCCCTCTGCTTCACTTTGAAAGATAATTTCACTGGATATAAAATTTGTGGCTGATAATTTTTTCTTTCAACACTTTAAAGATTTCACCCCACTCTCTTCTTGCTCACATAGTTTCTGAGGATATGTCGGCTGTAATTCTAATCCCGCTTCCTTTATAGGTCAGGTGTTTCTCCTTTTCCCTGACCCTGACTTCTTTCAGTGTTTTCTTTATCTTTGGTTTTCTGCAGTTTGAATATGGTATGCTTAGCTGTAGATTTCTTGGTATTTAATCAAGTTGGTGTTATCTCAGATTCTTGGATTTGTGATTTGGTGGTGTGTGTCATTAAGTTTGGAAAATTCTCAAACATTAATACTTTAAATATTTAATATATGTCTTCTCCATGCTCTCTTTATTTTCCCTGTGGTATTTCAGTTATGCATATATTATGCCCTTTATAATTATCCCTTGTATAATAATGTTTAGAATGTATAAAATGGTTTTTTTCCATTCTTTTTTTCCCTTTGCACTTCAGTTTAACAAAATTTCTATTCACTGACCTTCAAACACAACAATTCTTTCCTCAGCAGTGTCTAGTGTACTGATGATTTCATCAAAGAAGCCTTTGTTTATGTTACTGTGATTTGACTTCTCACAGTTCCTTTTGATTCTTCCTTGGAGGTACAGTCTCTCTGTTTACATTACCTATCTGTTCATGCATATTATTTATCTACTTTTTTCATTAGAGCCATTAAAGCTTCCCACTAGGGCTTTCCTTTAGATCTGCTATGTCTTGCAGCTCTCTCAGTTCCCGTCTGTTGTTATTATTACTATCAATGCAGTGATAGATTGTCGGGGAGCAGGCATTCTCTAATTTTCTAATTAAGTCTCAGTCTTTCAGTTGTCCTGTCTTGGGGGTGTGGCCTTCAGAAGTGTTTCTGTCTCTTTTCCATCCGTGGAGCTGTCCCTCTTCCCTGCCCTCTGGTCCCTCTCCTGGTTTCAGCATCCCCCAACTTTTTCTTCCAAGTCTCCTCCCCTGTTGACAATGGCTTTATTTATTTACTTTTATTCAGGTGAGACAGAAAAGCTGAAGCAGGCTGGAGTGGGGCAGGAGACCTTCCCCTTGGAGGTCAGGCCTTTGTTAGGGAGAAGAGTCTGGGAGGGTTTCACCAGGGCTACTCCTTGCTTACCTCTGATAATTCCATATGGGGAGCTTTTTAGAACCTTCCTTGTGACTACCTGGTGGGGTTCCTCCAGGAAAACCTTGTGCAAGTGTGGATCCCACCTCATGACTAAAGCCACTCTAAGAGCTTTTCACTCTCCTGCTAGTCTGTACTCAGCTTCCAGCAACTTGTCAAAATTACTGTTTAAGTATTCCTAACAGCTTATGGCGTCTGGTGGCTTCTGCTCCAAAATCTTCTGCTTGTGTCCGCCTCTCCAGATTTCAAAGTGTTGGGTTGCCCTGTGACTCAGTTCTCTAATGGGTCCAAGAAAAGTCTTTGATTTTTCAGTTTGTCCAGCTTTTTCTTGTAAGGAAAAGAAAAATGATTTCTGGCCTCTTTTCATTTATGAGCAAAAACTGCTTTAACATTACCAGTTTGGATCACCATTATAAATTTGGCTCTTAATAATGCTGCAGCTAGAAAATGAAAAAGAAAGAAAGAGGAAACCTACTTTTCTTCGATTGATTTTCATGTTGCCCAGCTGAAGAGGTAAAGCATTTGAGAGCCAGATGAAGAATATCTTTGAAGCAGGTTTAGGAATGAGGCAAAGCAGAAAGGAATCTACTAACGGTAGGGTGGTCTTATAATTTGGCCTCCAAACTAGGGCATTTTTGAGGGTAAAAGAGAGAGATTTCATTAATTACACGGCAGACACAGACATAAACTAGGTCTGTCCCTGGAAATCTGGGATGTCTGGGCAGCCTTCTTGATAGTCACATTCATATCATCAAAGACAATAAAGGTCAGGAGATTGGTTTAAAGTAACTTTTTTCTCTTGATACTAATTTTTTATTACTTCTGTAGTTTTATGCATCTCCTTGGATTTGAAATACTATGTACACTTATTTTTAAATGAAATATTAGTTAGCATCTATTGTTTACTAGAACTTTCTAACAACAAAACCTTGTTTTATTGAATGCTACTAGACTCTTTGCTATTGCCACTTTAAAATTAAAAATCCTAACACTTCTCTAAGCTTGATAATGCCGATATTCTCAGATCTTTAGTCAGAATTAAAAGAATAGGAAGACCTCATAATTATGAAGAATAACATCACGCTTACTAATTATGTTTTATAGCCATAAGAGGAAATTAGCATCACATCCATTTTGTGAATGGGGAAAGTGTGAAAAAGCAAAATAATTTTCATGGAAAAATTATTTCTCTTCGATGTAATCATAGAATTCTAGAATTTCAAAGCTGAGAGGGACTTCTGAGTTCATTTAGTCTAAGCCTTCATACAACAGGCATCTGAGTCCCAGAGAGGTTAAATGATTTTCTCAAGGACAAACATGAGGAAAGAACAGGAACTGGAAACCATATCTTTCAATACCAATGGCCTTTTCAACTCCATGTTGCGTGGATGATCACACACACACTCATGTAAATCACAACTTGAATGCTGCTGCTATGAGATTATCAACACACACTTCAACCCTCTGTCATTCTGCCAGAATGTTATTATCAGAACCTGCCTTCACTGGGCATCTTCCTTTTCATTCATTGATTTCATAGTCTAATACTTGGTAATATTATTGATAATGTTCTCCCACCATTGCCATAACCTGGCAAATCCCAATCCTGGATCAGTGCTACAATTTTCTTTCTCTGCTTCTAAACTTTCTTTTTTTTTCAGACAGAGTCTCACTCTGTTGCCTGGGGTAGAGTACTGTGGCATCAGCCTAGCTCGCAGCAACCTCAAACTCCTGGGCTCAAGCGATCCTGCTGCCTCAGCCTCCCCAGTATCTGGGACTGTAGGTGTGCACAACCACACCCAGCTAATTTTTTGTGTTTTTAGTTGCCCAGCTAATTTTTTATGTTTTTAGTAGAGACAGGATCTCACTCTTTGTCAGGCTGGTCTCGAACTCCTGACCTCGAGCAATCCTACCTCCTTGGCCTTCCAGAGTGCTAGGACTACAGACGTGAGCCACTGCACCCAGACTGCACCTAAATCTTGATCACCAAGGACAACTAGAGAAAAAATAACAAAATGGCTCAGATTGGTGCCTCTGTAAAAGCAAATAATCAAGATTACTGCCCCAGTAGTCCTATCGTTTTCTAGTCAGCTTTTTCTCTCCTGTTCTCCCCAATGCCTTTTCAAACTTTCCCCATTCTCTGCTGGTCTTAAATCCCACCAGATCCCTCCTTACTCAGCATACAAGGCTTTCTCCTGTTCATGGAGACACTGGGCATGATATATGAGAACTTCCTGAATGCTGGGCACTAAGTGAGTGAACCGACCTGCCGGTAGCTTGTTCTTACCTACTTTTTCTAGTTAAAACAGGGAAGGGGTGAGCATCCCACCTCCTCTCCCAGCTCATCCCTCTGCCTGTCTCTGGATTCCATCCCTCCCTCCTTCTCTGGAGCCTCCCTTTCCAGTGGGTTTGAATCTTGCCTCTCGACTGCCTCCTTCCCATCCATGTTCAAACAGACCCTGAGCTCATCTGAAAAACACAAACCGTGCATCACTGCCCTCCAGCTCTTGCTGTGTCCCTCACCTCCTCTAGAGCCAGACTTCTGAAGAATGTGTTAGTGCGCCGTCTCCACCTCTCGCCTTTCATCCCCCATCTTCTCTAGTCCCCCTTCCCTCCCCACCACCCCTTTGAAGCTACCATTATATAAGTTTTTGCTAAATCTAATGGACTCGGCTTATTTATCTTGTATTTTATTTGACCCAGTTGACACCTCCCTCATTCTTGAAATACTTCCCTTGGCATCCCTCATTCCTTGGTCCCTTGGCTGTTCTCGACTGAGCTTCTGGGTTCCCTTCCTCTCAGGACTGGTATCCTGCAGGGCTCCATGCAGCCCTCTCCTGCTCTCACTTGGTTCAAACTCCCCAGCCCCCTCGTCCACCCCTGTGACTGCCATGAGCATCAGAGTGCCAAGGTCCCCACGTCTGCATCTCCTGCTCAGATTCTTCTTGCAATCTTTAGGTGCACTTTCTCAGCTACCTGCCAGGTATCTCCGCATGGATGTCCCACAGCCGCTGCCAGCCCCTGACACCTCCTTCCGTGTTCTCTGTAAATGTTCTGCCATCTGTTCAAGTTCCAAGACTATGCACTCTTCATTTATCCTTCTTCCTCAGATTCAACCGAGTTCCAAGTACAGTAGATGCTGCCTCTGAAAACTTCTCATTGCGCCAGTGCCCTCACCATTCCAACACCCAGGGTTTTGCCTCAAGTTGCATTCAGGTCCTGCCCGGACGCCGGCACCGGTCTCCCCTCCTTCAGACTTCTCCCTCCCTTCCAGTCCACTCTTCATAGAGTGTCTGATCACCTTACTCCTCTAGCCAAAACCCTCCGGTGTTCTCCCCTTTATCTGAAAATAAAAGCTACATTCCCTGGTGGAGAGTACGGCCCCTGCATGATCCGGCCCGTCTTGCTTCCCCGGCCCTCTCTCCCCGTCCGTATGTTCCATTCACGCCCGAGTTTTTGCAGACCCCTTAACATGCATGCCCCTTGCCCGCGAGGGGCTTCTGCCTGAAGCACCTCTTCCCCTGTTCTCCTTCTCCTCGCCACCCCCCAATCTAATTTGTTTCTTCGTATATTTTACATTGCTATTGAGCCCTTGGAAAACTCCTAAATCTGAGTTAGGCGAAACATCTCGCTTTGAGCTGTGCAGATAATAAAATGAATACTTGTTAAATTGAAACCATGATTTCATCAAAACCATATTGAAATTTACAGAAAAATATATAATTTTCCAAGCATTGCCTTCAACACAGGGCTCAGCCTTCTTCCTTATATAGAACCAAATTCTTAATATACTTTCAAATAATTCAAGTTCTGGTGAGGGCCCTTTTCCGGGTTTTGGACTGCTGTTTTCTTCTTGTATTCTCACATGGCAGGAAGAAGGCGAGACAGCTCTCTGGGGTCACTTTTATAAGGGCACGTATTTCATTCGTGAGGGGTCCACCCACATCACCTCCCAAAAGCCTCATCTCCCAGTACCATCACTTGGGAGGTTAGGATTTTAACACAGGGATTTCGGAGGGACACAAACATTCAGTCTATTGCAGAGCAGCAGATAAATAAATTATGCTTTAGCCATACAATCGAATACTGTGTGATCACTGAAAAAGAATAGTATAGTTCTATAAACGTAAAAATAAGATTATTTCCAAGACATAGTAAGTGAAAAAAAGGAAAATGCAGGACACTGTGCAGAGAGTGCTATAACTTGAGTGTGACACATTTATGTGTGCCTCTGGGGCTAGCTCCACAGGGTGGCCCCTGTGCTTCACTCTGAATTTGGTGGTACGTGATGCTCCGCTCAGATCGAGCGTGTGCAGAACAGAGCAGCTCTCGTCATCACTTCTTTCTCTTAGGAGGCAGAGGGGTAACGCCTCAGCCCATCTCCTTCCTGGAATCCAATGAACGTTTTGGATTTTCTGCCAGAAAAGATCAGTCATTTTTGTCTACAGTCTCAGAGTGAATTCACGGGAGTCCACCCACAATTTCTAGAGATCCTAAGATGCTCAGTTACAAGCGTTTCGTCAAGCAAGAGCTGTTGGTACAATACAATATAGGATACTAAGAAAAGTGTCACAACCAGCCCTGGATGGTCATGAACACGCTCCTGAATTTAGTGGATGTGTCATCCCTCAGATATGCCATCAAAGCCTTGGGAGGGCAGACGGGTATACATGGGTGCAGGACTGACCAGGGACCTAGATGAGTTGCAGTTCATTCCCCTGCTACTTGGTTTACTGGTCCCTCCCACTGGAGACCTAGGGTAATCCACTAGGCAATATGCCTCCGGGGAAGATGGACTTCAGAGGCTTTCCTGAAGGAAGAGAATAACAGCTAGAACAGCATCTCTTTAGATGATCCAGGGCTTCTCATGGTGCAGCAGCCCTGGAGGACACGACGGTCCTCTAGACAGGATAGCAACCGAGGTTCAGAGTGATCCACTAGCCTATGCATGCCTAATAATCAGTACACCCTATTTAATAAATCAGGCAAAAGTATAGTGCATTTCAAAAGTGTTCCATCGAGAACGGATTAAAAACAAAGTTTTGGAAATTATGGGATTAAACTTTAATTACCTAAAAAATTATTTTTCAGGATGCAACATTCCCTAATTGAGGTGTTTCTGTATTTAACTATTGACTATTCAGAAAATCTACATTAAACTTGTGACACCAAACTGCTTAGAACTTGAATTATACAATTACTATATCAGTACATAGTAGATATTATAAGATACAGAGAAAACTTAGAAATTACAAAGGATAAAAACATGTTTGATTGTTCTAAGCAGCTGCGCCCGCCCCAGGTGAGCAAGTGCTGGCGTCCTGTCTCTCTCAGCAGCCCCTGCGTCTCCTTAGATTTCAGGCCGGTTGGTTGCCTTAGACCTCAGCTCCCCAATGGGTTCAACAAAAGTCATGAACTTGCAGTTTGTTCAGCTTTTACTGTTGTAAAAGGTGGGAGTGACTCTCTTCCTAGTTCTGTGTATCCTGAGTAGAAACGAGAAGTCTCTGTTGGAGAAGTTTATACAGAAAGATGACATGATTTGATTTAAATATTTGGAAGATAATTGTAATTTCCATGCAAAAACCAGAATGAGCCTGTGGGTGCGGGCGAGAGTGAAGGCAGGGAGACGGGCAAGGAGGCTCCTGCAACAGCCCAGTGGGGAGTGACGGTGGGGCGGACTCGTCCTCGCAGGCATCGCAAGGGGACTTCCGTGGGAATGTGTGGTTCACCAGGACAGAATATAAACCCACATCTCGTACTTACTACTTTAGACATATTTACACAATAATTTACTAATTTCATTTTTCAGTTCAAGCAAAGTAGATTGAATGTCATGTTTGTGCACACACATAAAATGTTTAAGACAGTGAATTCTGTGTGCGTGTTTAATAATCACAGCCAAATGTGATCACTCATTTTAATATCTCAAAATCTTCCTCTGAGATTCATGATATAAACCAAAGTGAAAATGTATTTTATTTTAAAGGTTATTTGTGATTCTGCTTAGTAAAATGACATTAGATCATCAAGTGATTCAAAGTCTTGTTCCCTACGATTCATATTTAGACAAATCCTAAAATGTATTTAAGACTGCTCCCCTCCCCAAGCAATTCGGCTGCTGATGTGACCGTCCACGCAGGGGAGTGGGGAAGGCACTCGGGGCCTGAGCCGGGTGGGGTGGGCGTCTGCAGTAGGGGCTCCCCACTGCGTGGTGCTGGCGCCCCCTGGCAGCGGGGGGCCGGGGTGGGGGGGCAGTGCAAGGGTGTTGGTGCCTGGACAGGTGGGGACGGTGTCGCTGTGGTGGCAGCAGCAACAGTGGCCCAGCACAGGGCCTCGGGCCCAGGCGGGAAGGTATCTGTGGGCAACGGGGACATATATGCAGCAGTCAGCCCTGCGTGAGGGGCCGGAGCCTGAGCAGGGTCAGGAAGAGGTCCGAGTGGGGCCGTGCCCTGTCCTCTCCAAACACGTCAAGGTCATGGAACTCAAAGGCAGGCTGAGGAGCTGTTCGGGGCTAAACGAGCCTGGGGACGTGTTATGTCACTCAGCGTGGTGCCTGGTTCTGATCTGCGTCCCTGTGTTCTAAAGGGCAACACGGGGGCAACTGGTGGCTCTTGAATGAGACCTGAGGATCAGGTGGGAGTCATGCAGCATTGTTAACATTCCTAGTTTTGTTGGTTGTCTTAGGGTCGGTTGAAGAATGTATGTTTGTGCGGAAATACACGAAGTGTTTCGGTGACGGCACATCATGTTAGCAACTTACACCTGAACAAACGGTCAAGGAAAATGTTCTGTGCGCTGTTCTTGCGGCTTTTAGGTAAGTTTGAGATTGTTTCAAAAGAAAAATAAACGGAAGAATCTGTAAAGACCATGTGCTTATCCAGATTACTTTCTGGCATTTGGTAACCGAACTGTAGGAAATCAGGCTCACAGTTTTTATGGCGCTGGTTCATTTCTTTTTCCCCAATTTTAAGAGACAGTATGCTTTTTGCTCCTGTGGGTTTTCTCTTATGTTCTTTAAAGAAAAGCCTAATAGTATTTGTCTTCACATTTGTCACCACAATGAACCTCATACCTTCATGCAGCACATACCTCACTGAGGACAGGGAACAGGGAAACTGCCCTTTTCTTCCTCCTCATTGTGTACTTGTCCAGCCACTGTCTTCAGCACTGTCTCGGGTACCTGTGTTTTGTTCTGGAGACTATCTTATCTATCAGTGCGTGAGGAGCTGATCCTTTTGTAGAGATGCCCTGGAGTCTAAAATTATCAGAACAATTAATTTATCTGTGTCTTCTGTTATAGTTTCTTGTTTTGACAATAAAAATCCTTACAACTTTCTCAAAAAAATAGAATTTGTCTTTGAAAAAGATTCAAGCTCAGAGTATTGACTCTTTGGGAATGAAGGCACTTGAGACTTGATGTGTACATGTGCTCAATCGTTAGTGAACAAATATAAAAGATATATAATTTTAAAACAAGTGACAAAAGCTTATAGGAAAACAATGACAACAGTTTTTATTGAAATTTTGTTAGAACTATATTCCTTGTTAAATATTTTATTATGGAGTTCTTATTGTGCTTTACATAGGTAGATTTCTCACTTTCCTCAAGCTTTGGATGAAAGATTGTGAGAATGCAATGATTAATAAAAATAAAAGGAGACAGATATTTGAAATTTTTCTTGCTGAGTGTTTCCTTTGCCAGGTTGTCTCTCTTGCTTCTATGATTTGGATACACAGTGAATTCATTTCAGTTGCTACTAAGATGACTACATGTCTTTTCAGTCACTCGTACAGAATACACATAGTCATTCAAATGCACTGATACATTTAGTTTTTATTAACTACCTACTTAACTGCAAAAGCAGTCACCCTTGAGCCTGGTTGATTTCTAAGCAGAAAAAAAAAATTTTAAGCTCCTTGTATTCAGGAAATGCTGTACCAGATATGAGTGAGATAAGAAATTCAAGGGGTGGCAATTTCAGATGTGTTTCATTTCTGAAATTCAAATTCATTCATTTTCAAATACTCATATAGCTCCTACTCTGTGCCAAGCACTACCCTAAGTATATTAAAAATATTAGCTCATTTACTCTTCATACAATTCCATGAGGCATTATTTTTATTTTACAGATGAGAAAACCGTGATACAAGAGTGTAAGCAACATACCCAAAGTCTCAGCTGGGGAAGAGCTGAGTCGAATTTGGGACATGGATAGTCTCGATCCCTCTTCATAACAAGAAGGGCCCTGGAAGAATTATCTGCACACAAGAGGTGCTTGAGAAACTTTAAGAGTCAATTAAGGCTCAGCTCAGGATTGCAGACTGAGCAAAGACATTTGCTTGTCTCAATGAAGTCAAAAAGCCTCAACAAAATTATTGTAGAGGAAAACAAAAGAATAAATCAACAAACTTCTAGGATTCAGAAAGTTGATGAAGGCCTGGAAGAAGAAGGAGCAGAATGAAGGAGGCCATGTCCCAGGATGTGCTCCAGATGGGGTGTGGTGCTGGGAGCTGCTCTTCCCGGGGAACTGGCAGCTCTGGGTGGGGAGGAGTCTGGTGTGGAATGCAGGAGTCAGGAGGAGGCTAAAAAATGGGCTTAACTTAAAAGTTAGCAGCGTTGCCCGTCAGCCTGGCGAACCTCGGCCTCACCAAGGATAAAGGGACCTGTGCCCACGTATAGACTGAATAACCGAGGGGAGAGCGGAGCTCTCACGTAGGAGGACTGCTGCTCTTCATGTTAGTGGTGTCTGTTGTGAGAGGCCCCCGTATAGCAGTTGGCTCCTACGGGTGCACCCTAAAGGGAAGCCCGTGCAAATCCTAATGCAGAATGAGGGCATATAAGAGAAGCAGGTGTATCTACATAAGAACAGGGAAAATCCAGACCTGTACCCAGGAAGAAAGATTTAATTTTAATTCTTAATTATAAATAAAAGAAATCAAAGACTCCCAGACATATAGGGAAAACAGTAGCTTTAAAGAGAAAAGCCAAAACAGACAATTGCCTCTGAAGAATCAGAGGTAATTCTAAAACAGGCAGTCCTTGCTTTTCAAGGTTCTGATAAACTGAATTTCAATTATGACAGTTTAGGTAGATAACACCAGTCCTCCAATAACACAGTTTAAATATCAGTTACTATGATATATTAATTGTGAGTAATGGCATCAAGTATAAACTTCACTGCTAGCTCTTCAGTCCACAAATCACTAAGTAACTAACTTGCACATAATGATCATTGATCAATCATGTCATTTCTTTCAAAGTCTGGGGATTGGTCATCGTACATATGCTATTGAATTCTCATGGAGACAGCAAAGATAGCAAGGTGTGTAGCTGTGTTACCTCCTAGTCTCCCATGATAAATCCACATGACATTTAACAAAACGAACAGTGAGAACAGGGAATTGGCCAACAAAGACAAAGAAACAAAGAGTGGTAATACTGGAAGTGAAATTTAAACCAAATGTAAATGGAGTTTAGAAAAACTATTTGACCATGAGTGTGTGGACACTGCTAATATTTGAGCAACTCAAGATGAGCTGTGCAGCCAGAGGGTCTTAGTCGAGGCAGACTTATCGACATGCATGAGAAAAGCAGTTGTGAGAAAAAGGAGGAAAACTGTTCTAGAGAAAGTGATGCTATTAACAAAGCTTATATGAATGAAATATAAATATCTTGACATTGAAAGCACAAAAGACAAAATGTTGGAAGCTGATTCAAAGTCAGATGTATAACACAAGGCATAGGAAAAAATGCTTGTAAGTTATATGAGGACAAAAACAAAAGCATGTACCGTTCAAACTATAATTGATGAGGGTTTTTTTTTTTTACAAAGAAATAGAATACTTTAATTCTCAATATTGCTCATGTTTAAGATGACAGTGTAGGGCTACATGCGGTGGCTTACGTCTGTAATCCCAGCACCTTGGGAGGCTGAGGTGGGAGGATCACTTGACGGCAGGGGTTTGAAACCAGCCTGGCAACATAGCAGGATCCCATCTCTACAAGAGAAAAAAAAAAATTAGCCTGGCCTGGTGGCACACACCTTTAGTCCCAGCTAGTTGGGAGGCTGAGATGGGAAGATTGCTTGAACCCTGGCATTCCAGGTTACAGTGAGCTATGATTGTGCCATTGCATTCCAGCCTGGGTGACAGAGCAAGACCCAATCTCTAAAATTAAAAAAAAAAAAAAATCTCTGAATTATCACTTTGGCTAAATAAAGGACTATTAAAAGAAAAGATCACAGTATTTTACACATTAGTTTTACTTTTTATTATTTTTCATTTCCCTTTACATTTATCTTACTCACAGTAAGATAATTTGTAATGTTGTGACAAAAATTTTACAGGTCATGGAACAACTATAATTTTCCCTATTGATTATTAAGATCCTTTTGAATGTTCTCAGTTTGGTCATGTTTTTTGGTCTCATACTACTATGTAAAGTGAGGATTGTCTGTACTTAAATGCATTCTTAGATGGAAAGAAAACCACTAGATTAAAAGAGGTTTAGGAAACCAATTTGATCCTGATTCAAACAAACAAGCAGTAAAAACACTCAAGGAAATTTGAATACTACTGGATATTTAATGACACTAAAAACTGTTATTTTTAAGTGTGATGATATTTGATTATATTTTTAAAAGAGCACTTAGACTGGAATCAACAAGATGGCAGAATAGAAAGCCCCAGGCCCTTGTTCTCCCATGAAGACACCAGCCAACTTACCAACAATATACAGACTAAATTGCCTTTGTGAGAACTCCAGAAATCAGTTAAGAAGTTACGGCACCCAGGTGAATGCAAAGCCGAGAAGAACTACATTGAAGTGAGTAGGAAAGCGTCTTGCATTTTGCCCACCTTAACCCCTCCCCCTGCTCCATGCAACATGGAGCAATCAAAAGAAAACTCTCAAGTCCCAGCTTCTCCCTCAGGAAGGAAAAAGAAGAGTAGAACATGAACCCAACAGGCTGGCTTTTGTGGGGGGCTGCCCAACGATTATTTTCTATCTTATCTGACTCAGAGAACTGAGGGGGGAAGGTACATAGTTTAGCTGATAGGTTGGGGACCACTGAGAACAAAGGTGAGCATCATGCGTTGCTCCAGGAAGACTGCAGTACTGAAAACAGACACCAGAGGGAGTAAGAGATTATGGACTGCTGAGAAAACAGGGGCAAGCCCTTTTTAACTAGAAAATTACACACACAAGCACAGAGAAGATGCATCACCAGAAAAGGTTTGAGAGGGAGGTCCCCCAGAATCTATAGCCAGACTGATTATGAACGTTTTCCAGTATATATGAAGCCAATCCATATATACTGGAAGAGATGACTGTTTTTTTCAAATGCCCAAATACCAACAAAAGATCACAAGATACACAATGAAAGAGGGAAATATAGCCCAATAAAATGAAGAAAATAAATCTTCAGAAACCAACCTTAAAGAAATAGATATTTATAAATTACCTGATAAATTCAAAATAGCCAATATAGAGAAACTTAATGGGCTGAAAGAAAACAGACAACTGAACAAAGTCAGGAAAACAATCCATGAACAAAATAAGAATATCAATAGAGAGATGAAAACTATAAAAAAAAAACAAACACAAAAATCCTGGAGCTGATTAACTCAATAATAGAACTGAAAAATTCACCAGAGGACAGTTATGTAAAGAAGTAGAGTTTCTGTATACAATTGAAGTTAAGTTTATATTAGTTTAAAATAGATTATAACTTTAAGATGTTTTATGTAATCCCCATGGTAACCACAAAGAAAATACTTACAGAAGATACACAAAAGGAAGTGAGAAGAGAATGAAAGCATTTCATTATAAAAATCATAAAACACAGAGGAAGGCAGTAAAAGAGGAAACGAGATTTAAAAAATAGCCACAAGACATACAAAAAAACCAAAATGGCAATAGTAAGTCATTCACTGTCAGTAATTAATTTAAATATAAATGAATTAAATTCCCCAATCAAAAGACACAGATTAGTTGAATTAATTTTTTAAAAAAGAAGATCCAACTGTCTATGAAAGATTCACTTTAGTCCTAAGGATGCACATAGACTGAAAGTGAAAGAATGGAAAAAGATATTCCATGCAAGCGGTAACCAAAAGAGAGCAACAGTGACCATACTAATGTCAAAAAAAATAAACTTTAAGTCAAATACTGTCACAAGAGACAAAGAAGGACATTATATAATGATAAAAGGGTCAATTCAAAACCAGCCTGGCAAGATCCCATCGCTATAAAAAAATTAGCTAAATGTGGTGGCGTACACCTGTAGTCTTAGCTACTTGGGAGGCTGAGGTGGGAGGATCCCTTCAGTCCAGGAATTCGAGGTTGCAGTGAGCTGTGATCATGCTACTGCAACCCAGCCTGGGCAACACAGTGAGACTCTATTTCTTTAAAAAAAAAAAAAATGTCAATACTACCTAAAACTATCTACAGCATCAACACAATACCTATCAAAATCCCAATGTCATTTTTCGCAGCAACAAAAAAATTCATCCTAAAATCCATATGGACTCTCAAGGAATCTCAAACAGCCAAAATATTTTTGAAAAAGAACAGGATTGGAGGACTCACACTTCCTGATTTCAAAACATATTACAAAGCCACAGTAATTAAAACAGTGTGGTACTAGCATAAAGACAGACAAATAAACCAAAGGACTAGAATAGAGCACAGAAATAAATACTTGTGCATACAGTCAAATTATCTTCAACAAGGGTGCCAAGACCACTGAATAGGGAAAGGACAATCCGTCCAACAAATGGTGCTGGGAAAACTGTATATCTACATGCAAAAGAATAATGTAGAACACTTACTCAATACATAAAAATTACTCTTACCTTACACTATATACAAAAATTAACTCAAAATGGATTAAAGACCTAACTGTAAGCCCTGAAACTATAAAACTCCTAGAAGAAAACATAAGGTAGGGGGCATGCCTGGTGGCTCATGCCTGCAATGTTAGCAATCCTAGCACTTTGAGAGGCTGAGGCAGGAGGATCACCTGATCCCAGGAGTTTGTGGCCAGACTGGGCAACATAGTGAGACCCTGTCTCTGTTAACAACAATAAAAAAAAGAGAAAATATAGGGGAAAGCTTCATGACATGGGATTTGGCAATGATTTCTTGGCTATACACAGGCAACAAAAGCAAAAATGGACAAATGGGACTACATTGAACTTTAAAACTTTTGTTCATGAAAGGGTACAACCACAGAGTGAAAAGGCAACCTACAAAATAGGAGAAAATATTTGCAAATCATATATCTGATAAGGGGTCAATATCTAGAATAAAGAACTCATACAACTCAACAATAAAAATAACCCACATAAAAAAATGTGCAAAGGACTTGAATAAACATTTCTCCAAAGAAGATACAGAAATGGCCAAAAAGCATATCAAAAGATGCTCAATTTCACTAATATTTACAGAAATGCAAATCAAAACTACAATGAGATATCATTTCACAACTATTAGGATGGCTGTTATAAAAGTACTGAGTGTTGGTGAGGATATGGAGAATTGGGAATGTCAAATGGTGCAACAGGTTTAGAAAACAGTATGGAAGGTCCTCAAAAATTTAAAAACAGAAATATTACATGACACAGCAATCTCGCTTGGCATATATCCAAAATAATTCAAAGCAGGATCTCTAAGACATATTTGCACACCCATGTTCATGGTAGCATTATTCAAAGCCAAGAGGTGAAATTAATTCAAATGTTCATGAACTAATGAATGGATATTTAAAATGTGGTGTATACATATGCTGTGATGTTATTCAGCCCTGAAGAAGAAAATTCCTGCCACATGACACAACATGAATGAACCTTGAGAACATTATGCTAAATGAATGTCGATCACAAAAAGACAAATATTGTATGATTCCACTCCTAAGGTATTTGAAGCAGTCAAACTGTAGAAACAGAAAGTAAGATGATGGTTGCCAAGGGCTGGGGGAAATAGGAAGTTAGTTTCTAATGTATATACAGGTTCAGTTTTGCAAGATGAAAAATTTCTGGAGATCTTTTGCACAGCAATGTGAATATGCTTTACATTATTGAACTGTTTAAAAGGGAAAAGTCTTTATCTTTTAGATTTAGATACCAGAAAATATATGGGTAAAAAATATGATGTCTGGAATTGGTTTCAAACTAATCTGAAGGTTGGTTGGGGAAGTGGGTAGAGCCACACATGAAATAAAACCAGTATCAGCTGACAATCCTCCAAGTTGAGTGGGTTTATTATACCATTCTGTCTACTTCTGTGTATGTCTGAAATTTTTCATCATGAAGGAGTTAAAAAAAAAGATGATCAAAATGAAAAATAATCAATAGAAGTGGAGAAGAAAGTCAAGGAAATCT
Organism: Lemur catta; assembly: GCF_020740605.2. NCBI lineage: Eukaryota > Metazoa > Chordata > Mammalia > Primates > Lemuridae > Lemur > Lemur catta. Next base: position 94,143,037 of record NC_059136.1, on the reverse strand, counting down.
CTCAGAATATATAATAAAAAAGACTTAAGAGAATGTATGAAAGCAAGCTATGAGACACACACGACCTTCAGAAGGTCATGCAAACAACAGGAGTCCCAGAAATAGAAGGGACAAATTGAGGGCAGGACTAAAATAATGAGATTTTTTTTTTGTGCATCAGATAGATGTTATTCCACTCCCACTACTGGGAGGACTATAAATGGGCACGTTGTTTGAAGGCATCAATTTGGTAGTGTTTCTTAAAATTAAAATTTCCCATATTCTATGACTGAAAATACCTATTTCTCTTTAAACTATCCTAGAAAAACATTAATTCATGCACACATAGTAAATGCTTAACAAATGTTCTTAAATGACTAATTCTTTTTATATCAGCCACTACATATACATATCTGTAATGTAACCAAAATTCAGAATATATCCTATATAGTTGTACAAGTGATCAAAGACAGTATCAAAAGCATATTTATTGAAAAAGTGCATTTAATAGCAAAAACCCCGCAAATACCTAAAAGTCCATTAAGAGGAATCTGGTTTAAAAAATTAAGGCATATTCATATAATGTAATATTCATTGAAAAGAATGAGGTAGATCTGTATGTGCAGATATAGAAACATTTCCCAGATACATAATTCATAACAAAAATAATTTACAGAACAATGTTTAGTATTGTCTCATTTGTATTGTTTTTAAAAGATTCAGATTTTTATCTAGCTAGATAAATATATAGACTATTACATACTGACATGTACATAAAAAGTTCTGAAAAATAAAGTATTAACACCTGTTGGAGTGGGTTCTTTTTAAGTTAATGAAGAAAGATAATTGCAACATGTAAAGCAAAAATAAGTAAATAGTTTACAGAACAAAATGTATAGAAGAATTTGGTTTTCTGGTTCTAAGAGTTTAATTTGCTATGAAAGTGAAATATGCTATTTATTGCTCTCACTTTCCAGATAAAACTTTAGCTTTTGCCAGGTTCTCCAGTTACATCTACTTGGTCACCTCATCCTAACAGAGGATGCAGTTAGATAGGACAAGTCCCTGGGCAAGTGTATTCAAATACGCTTCTCAAGGTGTTCTTTTTAAGTAGTCAGACCTCTGTATTCCTGGGTTCCACATCTGTGAATTCAACCAACTGCAGGTCAAAAATATTTGAAAAAAAGAAATTGCATCTGTACTGAACATATAGACTTTTTCCTTGTTGTTACTCCCTAAACAATACAGTATAGCAACTATTTACATACCACTTACATTGTATTCGGTATTTTAAGTAATTGAGATGATTTAAAGCATACAGGAAGTCATGCAGAGCTTATTCACAAATACACCACTTTGTATTAGGGACTTGAGCTTCCAAGAATTTTGGCATGAGGGAGGCCCTGGAACTAACCCCACAGATATTGAGGGAAGACCGTAGACAGCTAGTGCACCACATTCTGTTGGAATCAATATGCCAGTGGCAGAAATCCATGCCCTTAGCAAGCCAGTCTTGGTTTGGTGTCTCCAAGAGAGAAGGTGAACAACATCCATATATGCATTTGAGATGCTATTGGTATTCTCATATGGCACGTAAGTGAGGCTCAAAGAAGTCAAGTAACTTGATCAAGCTCCTATATCCAAGTAACTAATTTTGGAGCCACCTGTCTGACTGCATGGCCAGGGATTTCCATTTCTACACCCTCTTGCCTGTTCATCTTGTAACCACAGAACATACACATAGGCACTCTAGGGATGTCAGGTGCAGAAATCTTACCCAGCAATGAACAGCCATGGTGGGCCCTATTCTCTTGGTTATTGCTAGCTCACATTTCTAAACCTGAAGCTGTTCTCTGTGAATCCAGAGAACGAGGTAAGGACTGGTGAGTGTCCCATTTGCAACATCTTTTAACTCCCCAACCAATACAACATGGCCTATAACTTTTTGTTGGTATTATTACCACTACTTAATCTATCCACAGTCCTTTATTTATATTCAAAGGCCCTGTAGGGGTTTTACTTCCAAGTGGATACTTTTAAATGTCTGAAGAATTGAAGGTAAGATCAGTCCCCCAAATTTTAATTGCTATCTTAGCCATATTACCAGTCTCTCAATTACCAATAGCTTTAATTCAACTTTTGCTTGCGAAATACAGTTGCTAAAGTTCACAACTGCATGAAAGCCATGAAGCTGTTTTTTCCAATACCTTCTTATTTACTTAAGATTTTTCACACTATTTGTTCTTTGGTCATAAGTGGCTTTGTTTTCATCGAATTACGATCTTTTCTCAATCAGTTCTCAGGATACTGAGTGTGTCCCAAAGACTTCTATGTTGTATAATACAGTGAGATCATTAATACAAGCCTGTAGTTACTTCTATATAGGCTGCACATTACCAGGTACTTAGCTTTAAAACGACCTTAAACTAAACAGCTCCCTCATGTAGAGAATGCTGAAAATTGAGCTAGAAAACAGATTTGTAGGCTTGATCCCTGGCCCTTGAGAATTCTTTCCCATGAAACAGTATTGGTCACTGCTAGCTTTAGCAACTTACCTACAGACATACTGTGTAAATCTTCCCCAAAACAGTTTACTAAGGGTCTTTGTTTCCCAAGCTAGTTTTTTAAAGAAAAACTGATAATTCACTCCAGCTAAGTTCCACTCAAATCCCTGATATTTCAAAATCTGGTTTTCTTGAGAGATCTCAAGAGAAATAAAGGTACAATCAAAAGGAACTGCATGTTGGACAACATGTGGCTGCACAGTGGACTATGAGAAGACACAGAAGAGGGTTTCTAGGAGGGAAAGATTAATTTCATTTTACACGTCAACTTTGAGCTCTGTGAGGTACAGGTGTTTACTATGCAATTGGTTGTATACAGAAATTTCAGCTGAAGGTTGATTTGAACATAGTGACTGAAGTCATGGGTATGGACAAAATAGTCCAGACTCAAGGCCCAGGCCTTGGCCCACATGCAAAGAAAAAGTGTGAATTATGCCACTAACTGTAATCCTATTAAAAATAGCAAAAATTTCCTGAAGGCAATTTTACAACTTGTAAAAACACATATTTTCCTAAGAAATATTTCTCGAAATCTCTAAATTAAACAAGTATGTACGGATAACGGCTTGATTATAAATTTTAATACCAAAACCACAAATATCTTAATGGGACATTAAGAGGATGGATTCTGGTCTTGTTAATATCCCAGCCATGTTAAAAAGTGCTAGGACATCAGGCAAATCTAATCTTCAAAGCCAGTCTCTGGGGTACTACACAAGTATGCACATCACTACCCTCAAGAAAATAAAATCACATAGGTTAAGACAGCTTACCAATGAAATAATTTCCAACTGTGTTAACAGGGCTTTAGGCTAAATGAATTAGACCTGTATGACATGCTTCAGTTAATGAAATTCAATTTTCAAATGATTTAAACAAAGAATAAACTCATTTAGTGGCCTCTTACTAGTACAGTGTTAACAGGATGGACTCCTGCTATAGGACATACACATAATTTTGAGTTCCACTTGAAAAACAGTGGAATAAATTTCATGGCATATCTTTACATTCCTAAAATGTCAGCACTCTGAATAAAAGTCAACAAAAGTTAACAACTGGTAATCAATTTATTAAAACAGTTGACTCAAGCATCTGCAATAGTGACTTCAACCTCCACTCCTGGCTCAATACTGATAGAAGTAATCTGCTTAACAATCTCAGAAGGACTATGCAAGTCAATGAGTCGCTTGTGGATTCTCATCTGGAAGCGGTCCCAAGTCTTAGAACCTTCACCACAAGGAGTTTTTCTTGTAGTGATTCTCAAAGTCTGCAACAAAAGACAAAGGAAACCAAGAGTTTATGATTTTATACTTATCCCTAGAACCTCTGGAAAATCATTACTTTGAAATACTTCAAGAGGTTTACGCTTGGTATTCCTCTTTACATTAACAGGTTTTCAGAGACCATGAATTTAAATTGCCGGGTTCGTTTTCACCCTGCCAGGATACCACCCCCTTAGGACTATCAAGCACCAGACCACACCAAGAGAACAGCAGCAATAAGGCTTCAACTTTGAACAGCAAACACATACATAATAGGAACCAAAATCTACCAACAACTCTTATTTGAGTTTGTACCGTTGGCGTCAGTATTTTTTAACAATGCCTGTGGCAAGCAAACCCTTAAAGGACAGGAAATTTGAATTTATGCAACCACCAGAAACAACCCCTACCCCTTCCCGCCCCTGATTTATTTTACCTTGGTTGGCATCCGAACTGGTCCTTTCACTTTGAGGTTCTTTTCCTTTGCGCCTCTGATCAAGTCAGCACACACTACAAGGAAACAAAAGCACATTTCAGTTCATTCTAAAAAAAGATCATCCCGACAAATTTCAACTTCTGCTGGCTCAGAATAGCGTATAAAACTATCACTATCAATTCAACACAGTAGTTATCTCCTCATCGCCAGTTCTGCGTAAGAAGGACAGCGAAAATAACTTCATGCCGTTTTCTCCTATCATTTCAAGCTACTTCTCACTTGACTTCTTAAAGTCAACCGTGCACAGCAGCAAATCAAGTTCATCGCCTTTTGTTTGAAGCTTCACCTTAAACTACTGTACTAACCCTTCTCTAAAGACTTTACGTTGCGGCTGGTGAGGGTAATTCTTATTCGGTGAATCGCCACCTCCGGCTCCACGGGTGTTTTTCCGGTGTCTTTAAAAGCCTGTTGTTAAGGGGGAAAAACAGTAAGACAAAAACCGTCTGTCACTTCTGGAGGAAGGATTCCTTACGAAGCTTCCCGGGTTCCTCCACCACTGAAGGAGCCCCAGTAAGCGAGCCAGCCCGTCCTCTCACCGCCTCCACCCGCGCATCCGCTCCCAAACAGCACGAGCTCGGGCCCCGCGGGCGCCCTGAAACGCACCATGGCTGCGGCGCGGCTTCCTGACCGACTTGTTCCTCGCCGAGAGCGAACAGCGGTGAGTCAGGAGCAGAAGCCGGCACAACAGAGCTCCACTGCACCCGCGACCGCCTCTTCCTCGAAAAGAAAGGCGTGCAGGCTGAGGAACGCTTATATAACCACGCTCTCATCCGGGTCCCACACGCCCCGGAAGAGGAACTGCTCCACGGGCTCTAGGGCGGTCGCGCAAGGCCGGGCGGGAACACCCGTGGAGTTGGCGGGAAAGGCGCAGCTGTGGGCGCCCCCTGTCGGCACGGCGGAGTCAGAGTCCCGAGGGGTAGGGTCCCCGCCAGGTGACAGAAGAGACTGAAGCCTGAGAAACTCCTCTGTCCGGTGCACCTACCCCTCGCCCTGGTAAAGTACAAATTTTGCTTCCCATGCAAACCAAGACACTCGTTGTTCTCTGAGGAAGTTGGTAACTTTTCTGTGTTTAACTGACATGAGTATTGGGAGCAATGGTTCTGATAAGCTCAACATGCTACTTTAAAATTAGTGGACAGTTATTTTCATAACCTGCGATGTCACTTTGTGATATTTCAGCATCTGGCTTCCCCGCCGGCTGAATCATCTGCATCTATTTCCGGAGAGTACCTGAACTTGGCTTTTCCTCCCTCCGGGAAAGTGAGGGCGAAAATGCCAGGCTGCGCGCTCGGTCCAGGGTGGGAGAGTGTTGTACCTGGTGGTCCAGCCTGGGACCCCAGTCCTAAGACCTCATCTCCCCGGTGTCGGATAAGGGAATATTAAGAAGATATACTCCTTAATACTGAACATCTGTTCACAATCAAATATGCGACAAAGTACAGCGGAAAACCCAAAGTGGTCCACGGCGCGCGGCCGCAGAGCGCGTGGTGAGCACACTTACCCTTGGAGACGAAGTCGCGAGGTGGGTTTGATCCAGGGCAGAAGGAAGGGTAAATAACCTTATGTAACTTCACAGCTGAAGCTCTGAGCCAAAAGTTATTTGCTTAGATAGACTGAACTGGGGAGGGGCAGAGCTCTGACTCCTCCAACCAGGGCTCTTTCTTGAGGCTTTCTTTTCTGTCCCTTGAGAGGGAATTATACTTGTAACTATTAATATTTGGTGATAATGGAACATGGCTAATAACCGGCTTTCTTTGGCTCACAACATATACTAGGTTTTGCTGCCATTTAACAATTAATTTAAATGTTAAAATGTGGATAATTTCCAGTTCAGTTATCTTTTTAAATGTAATCCATTGCCTGCAAATGCTGTATTAGTAGAATTTGCAGCAGAAAATGTGAACACCTGCGATCTTGTTGTACTAGCTATAACGTAAACGAGACTTCATAACTTTTGGCTTTAACCTGTTGGTATTGCTGGAAGTGCAATAACCGCTCAGCCCCCCGGGATGCGATCAGCCACCGCTGCCGTAGTCCCAAACGTGAGCCTGCACCTGCAGGGAAAGCGAACAGCGGCCTTCATGTTTCACTCATGCTCAAAGACAACCAGAAATTCAAGGAAGGCATTTCATTGGGACATACAATGTAATTCTTTTCAATAACAAATCTGGTACATCTTTTCTTAGATTTGCCTTACCCTTTAAGTACTTGAGAAACTGGTGAACAAATTAACTTGCTTGGCCACGAAAAAAGGAATTTCAGTATAGATAAAAGCAAAATATGGCCCACCATGTATGGGAAAAATGGCTGATGTGACTGGAACTAAGGAAACAGCTGGTTAAGATACTATTAGATAAGTATAATAGAAAACATAATACTTTGTTTGTTTGTTTTGAGGCAGTCTCACTCTCTTGCCTGGGCTAGAGTGCCGTGACATCAGCCTAGCTCACAGCAACCTCAAACTCCTGGGCTCAAGCAATCCTCCTGCCTCAGCCTCCTGGGTAGCTGGGACTACAGGCACGCACTACCATGCCCGGCTAATTTTTTCTATTTTTGGTTGTTTGGCTAATTTCTTTTTATTTTTAGTAGATACGGGGTCTTGCCCTTCCTCAGGCTGGTCTCGAATTCCTGACCTCAAGTGATCCTCCCGCCTTGGCCTCCCAGGGTGCTAGGATTACAGGTGTGAGCCACCACGCCCGGCCAAACATAATACTTTTTTTGGAAAACAGTTTGGAGGTTCCTCAAAAAATTAAAATAGAACCACCAGCAATCTCACTTCTGGGTATAAACCCAAAGGAAATGAAATCAGTAAATCAAGGAGATATGTGCACGCCCATGTTTACTGCAGCACTATTCACAATAGCCAAGGTATGGAAACAACCCACGTGTCCATCAGTAGATGAATGGATAAAGAAAATGTGACACACACACACACACACACACACACACACACACACACACACATAATGTATGTTATTCAGCCTTATAAAAGAAGAAAATCCTGCAACAACATGGATAAACCTGGAGAACATGAGGTAAGTGAAATGAGCCAGGCACAGAAAGACAAATACCGGGTGACCTCACTTACATGTGGAATCTAAAAACGTTAAACTCACAGAAGCAGAGAGCAGAATACTAGTTACCAGGGTAGGGGGAAGTATGGAGGGAGGTTGGGAGATGTGGGGGAAAAAAAGATCACTATTTTAAAGTTTATTAGTTTTATTATAGTTTCAAACATTTTGTTGTATTTTTCTCTTGAAAGTTAGCAGCTATTGTGGCCCCCAATTTCCATTTAAAATGGAATGTTCTAATATTAGATGTGAGATATTCATTGAACAAAAAGTAACAACTAACAATAGGCAAAAAATAAGAAGACAATACATAATTTCACCATTCAGAGATAAGCACTGTTTATACCTTCAACTATGTATTTTTTAAAAAATGGGCTTGTATCCTATGTAGAGTTTGGTCACCTGCTTTATTTGCAGAATATTTTATCATAGTAAATATACTTTTGCAACATGCCTTTTAATGACTGTGTTATCATGAATTGAATAATTTGTTGAATCAGTCTTCTGTTTTCAGACATTTAGTTTTCTTTTCCCATATTTCACTCCTACAAACAGTATAATGAGGTAAATATGTAGGTCAGGGTTTCTCAATCGCAGCACAATTGACATTTTGGGCCATTCTTTGTTTTGGGGGACTGTCCTGTGCATTGTAGAATGTTTAGCGACATCTCTGGCCTCTACTCACTAGATGCCAATAGCAACTCCTCCCCGGCATTTGTGACAATCAAACATGTCTTTAGATAGTGTCGAGACGTTTGAATCAGTCCTGGTTGAGACCACTGTTGTGGATGAATCTTTTAGCTCATCTTTATTGCCTTAGATCAATTACTAAATATACTTTCCTTTGATAGCTTAATCAAAGAATAAGCATATTTTAAATACTTTGGTATTAAATAAGTTGCCCTCTGGGAAGGTTGTGCCCAAACAGATACTTCCTCCAGCAGTATAATAAGGATTTTAGTGTGAAAAAAATTGAATTTCATTTTTTGAGACAAAGTCTCGCTGTCTTGCCAGGGCTAGAGTGCTATGGTGTCACCCTAGCTCACAGCAACCTCAAACTCCTGGGCTCAAGCAATCCTTCTGCCTCAGCCTCCTGAGTAGCTGGGACTACAAACGAATGCCAACTCACCTGGCTAATTTTTTCTGTTTTTGTAGAGATGGGATCTCACTCTTGCTCAGGCTGGTCTCCAAGTCCTGAGCTCAAGTGATCCTCCTGCCTCTGCCTCCCAAAGTGCTAGGATTACAAGTGTGAGCCACCGCGCCTGCCCTGAATTTCATTTTAAGTTTAAAAATATTCCTAAGACAACCATGAAATTGGTGTGTTCACAGTCTCTATCCATAGCCTTTCTTAATAATTTTTATAGTTCCTTTCAAATTATCTTGTAAAGGCTTGTACTGCAGGTATTTGTGTGGGTCTGTGGACAGCCATCTACTGGTCTTTTGCTGCAATGACAGTGTCATCTTCTTTCAGAAGGAAATTTATAGTGATCAAAAATTCATAGTATACATATGTATATTTACGAATGAAATTAAAAAGGTAAATTGTCAATGAATAACATAGATCAGTCTATTTATACACAAAAAGTAATGCCCCCTTATCCAAGGTTTTGGTTTCCTAGGTTTCAGTTGCACGCAGCACAGTACAAAAAGGTTTTTTGAGGAGAGAGACCACCTTCACATAAAGTATATATTACAGGATATTGTTATAATTATGTTTTTTATTATTTATTGTTATTAATCCCTTTCTGTGCCTAACTTATAAATTAAATTTTATCATAGGTATGTATGTACAGGAAAAAACATAGTGTCTATTGGGTTCAGTACTCTCCGAGCTTTTAGGCATCCAGTGGGGGTCTTGGCATTACCTCTTGTGGGTAAGGGGGAACTACTGTATTTTATCTGCATAATTTTTGATCTAAATAAAATTATTTTGTTAAGCTTCTTTAGTCTGAAATTTAAGAATATAAATCAGAGTTTAAAACTTTCTGCTGTGGTGACCCGTGTTGTCCTGGAAGGAGAGTGGACTCTAGGGCAATTCCCGTGGCTTCCTGGGATTATATGGGAGGATTTAGGAGAGTACTCAGCATAGGAGGGCGGCCAGCACTGTTGGAAGTGCTCTGTCTGTATTAATACCAGGCCATGTGATCCTCACATCAACCTTAAGATGTAAGTGCTGTTATTTATATCCTATGTATGAGGAAGCTGAGGTAGGTGACTGCTCAGGGTCACAGGAAAAGCCAGTGTTTGGATCTGTGCAGTCTAGCTCTAGAGCCTGCACTCTTAGCCACTGTGCTGTGTTACCAGTGCAGTTAGTGCTCACCTTTATCATTAGTAGTGGTAGTGTGTCTGAGAGATGGAAACTCCTATTGTGTTAAGTAACATGGCATGAAAGGGCTTTATATTTTTCACTATAGTTAAGGTCAGCAATTTTACTGAGCTACTATTGTGTCCACTACAAGGTAGAATGCCTATTTTAAAATTCTCATTCCTTCCTTTGAGGTTCTGTAGATACCCAAGGCCAGTAAACTCTACTTGCTCATTAAAACTGTTTCCCTAAAGTGGGTGAAGGAACAGAACTAGGGACACAGTAAGGTTTGTTTACTGAGAATGAGTCCTATGGAACATAGCTTGGTAATTTCCAGTGATGTTTAACCGCAGACTGTCCTGCCCACTAGGCCTCACACGTGCCCCTTCATCCCGCCTCCCCCGGCCCCCCAGGCTGCACACGACCTGAAAAGTCGCTGGTCTGCTTCCATCACATGGTACCATTTCCTGGTCCCATTCTTTAATAAAAATCTAGGAAAGAGTCTATTACTTTCTGGTAATTTCAGGTTATTAAAACTCAGTCCAGTTCAGTTTAAAACTCTAAAGTGATATCCAGTCCAAACTTTCCCCGACTGGTTACACTTGAGTATGAGTAAAGGGACCATACAATTTAAAATAGAAATTGTAACACTTTTGAGTGAAAAGTGGGCACCAGTATTAACAGTAGTACCTTGGCCATGGACTGAGGCTATCGGGCCAAAGTGGATAAACAGGCACCCTAAATAGGTTGAAGGACTTGAAACAGGGAGGAGGGACCTTCCTCTGCTCCGTCAAGCCTCTCCCCCCGCGGATTCTAAACCCAGCCACTCTGTTGCTGGGGAGTGGGAAGGAAGGAGAGAGAAGGCAGAAGCCATCTGGCACATCTAGCAATGTTTTGGTGGTGGAGAGATATCCTTGGATCTGTTTGATTCTGTGCAATAGCCTTTCCAAGTCAGGAGATCACCCAGTTGAACACCCTTTAAGGCTGAATAATATTCTGACAATGGAAATTTTAAAGTAAGTGGTACAATGTGATTTAGTTTTTCAACACCTAGATTGGGCTGTTTCATGGAGAATTGACAATAGGGAAGCAAGGTGTGAGAAAGTTCTTATATTCTCTTCCAGCGATGTGAGCTAGCCCTTAGCAATGTAGATGATAAGTCGTTGATTCCTGGATACATTTCTGGGGTCCAAATGACAAGATTAGAGGATGGAGGAAAAAGAAGAATTAAGATGATTTCTAGTTTCTGGCTTTTAAAAGCAGTGCATTTGGGGGTCATTAACTCAGATAAGGAAGACTTGGGAAGGAGTGGAAAACAATCACTTTGTTTTGAGCAAGTAAAGTTTGAGTTGTAGAAATGTAGATAGAAAATGTAGATAGAGAGGAAGCAGCAGGATATGCTCTGCGCTCAAAGAAGAGACGGGGCTAGAAATGTGTTTGGGGCCCATTAGCATGGAGATGGTCCTGGGACTGATGACATCATTGAGGAGAACACACACAGCCTGAGAAGAGAAGGGGACTCAGAGCAAAGTCCTGGGGCACTCAGCATTTAGAAGGAGACTGAGGAAAAAGAACCCAGGAGGTAGGAGGAAAATAGAATAATAAAAGCCAAGAGAAGAAAGTAGAGTAATTTCAACCGGAGGGAATGGTCAATTAATGTATTATACTACAGTAATTTCAAAAAGACAAAAACCACCTGATCATCTCAATAAACACCAAAAAAGCATTTGAGAAATTCAACACTCCTTCATTATAAAAACACAACAAACTAGGAATAGAAGGAAACTTCTTCAATCTGATAAAGGGATTCTATGAAAAAGCCACAGCTAATATCTTACTTAAAGGTGAAAGACTGAACATTTTCCCCCTAAGATCAGAAACAAGACAAGGATATTTGCCCTTGTCACTTCTGTTGACCATTTTACTGGAAGTTCTAGCCAGGGCAATTAAGCAAGAAAACAAAATAAAAGAGATCAAGATTGAAAAAGAATTAAAGCTATTTCTATATACAGATGAAATTATTTTGTATACTGAAAATCCTAAAGAATACGTTAAAAAATTATTAGAATGAATAAATTCATTCAATAGGTTGCAGGATATAAGATCAATTAAAAATTAATTGTGTTTTTATACACAAGAAATGAACAATCCAAAAGTGAAATTAGGAAAACAACTGCATTTACAATAGCATCAAAATAATAAAATACTTTAGAACAAATTTAACAAAACAAATCCAAAATTTATACTCTTAAAACTACAAATCATTTTTGAAAGAAATTTAAAAAGACATAAATAAATGGAAAATACATCCCATGTTCACTGAGTGAGAGACTCAATATTGTTATGATGACAATACTACCAAATTGATCTACAGGTTCAGTGCAATCCCTATCAAAATTCCAGCTGACTTCTTTGCCAAAATTGTTAAGCTGATCCTAAGCCTGTCAATGGAAAAAAATGCCAAACTCTGTAAAATAATTTTAAAAAGATTTACTCTGAGCCAAATTTGAGGACCAAGACCCAGAGCCAAGCTCAAGAAGTCTTGAGCAAGTGGACTCGCTGTGGCTGGGTTATAGTTTCGTTTTATACATTTCAGAGAGACACAGGTTACAGGTAAAGTCATAAATCAATACGTGGAAGGCAGACATTGGTTTGGCCCAAAAAGGTGGGCCATCTCTAAGGGGGGGTGGCTTATACGTTATAGGTGGGTTTAAAGACTCTTTGACTTGTAGTTGGTTGAAGACATGAAGCTTTGTTTAATGGCTTGGAGTGTTTCAACATAAGGAGTCGTTTATCAGAGACGAGCCACCGGACATAGATTTGTTATGTAAATTGAGGACCTGCAGGTTTGTCTTGCATACCATTAGGCCTGTTAATGGGTTACAAAGGATGTCCCCAAGAAGGGGGCATGATGAGGCATGTCTGACCTCCCTTCTCTTGGCAGGCAATTTAGTTTTAGGATATTCCTTTGGCCATGAGGGGGTCCATTCAGTCAGCCAGTGGGGGGGTGGGTGAGCCTTAAAATTTTATTTTAGTTCACAAACCCCATATGCCTATTGTTAAACAATCTTGAAAAAGCAACATAAGGTTGGAAGACTTACACTTCCTGAGTTAAAAACTTGCTTTAAAGCTATGGCAATCAAGACAGTGTAGTATTGTCATAAGGACTGAGTTATAGCTTAGTGGAACAGAATTGAGAGCCTGGAAGTAAACTCTCAACAATTATAGTCAATAAATTTTTGACAAAGGTGCCAAGACAATTTAATGGAAATTCAATGTTGCTGAGACAATTGGATCTTCTCATGCAAAAGAATGAAGTTGGACCCCTACCTCACACAATATACAAAAAAAAAAAAAAATTCAAAATGGCTCTAATATCTGCACTCCCATGTTTATTGCAGCACTATTTATAATAGCCAAGATAAGAATCAATATAGGCGTCCATCAACAGATGAATAGATTTTTAAAATGTGATATATATACACAGTGAGATACTATTCAGCCATTAATAAGAATGAAATGCCATCATTTGCAACAACACGGATGAACCTAGAGATCATTATAAGTTATATAAGCCAAGCACAGAAAGACAAATACTGCATGATCTCACTCATATGCGGAATCTAAAAAAGTCGATCTCAGAGAAGTAGAGAGTAGAATAGTGGTTACCAGAGGCTAGGGATGGGTGGGGGAGGGATGGAGAGAGATTGGTCAATGGGTACAAAGTTACAATTAGACAGGAGGGATAAGTTCTGGTGTTCTACTGCACAGTAGGGTGACTATAGTTAACAATAATGTATAGTATATTTTAAAAGAGCTAGAAAAGAGAATTTTGAATGTTCTCACCATAAGAAATAACAGGTATTTGAGGTCCTGGAGATGCTAATTATCCTGATCTGATCATTATACAATGTATGCATGAATTAAAACATCACCCTGTACCCCATAAATATATACAATTATTGTGCCAATTAAAAACAAAATAAGGCCGGGCATGGTGGCCCACACCTATAGTTGTAGCACCCTGGGAGGCCAAGGCAGGAGGATAGCTTGAGGCAGGAGTTTGAGACCAGCCTGACCAAGAGTGAGACCCCCGTCTCTACTAAAAATAGAAAAATTAGCTGGCCAACTAAAAATAGGCCAGGCATGGTGGCTCACACCTGTAATCCTAGCACTCTGGGAGACTGAGGTGGGTGGATTGTTTGAGCTCAGAAGTTTGAGACCAGCCTGAGCAAGAGCGAGACCCCATCTCTACTGAAAATAGAAAGAAATTGGCTGGACAACTAAAAATATATAGAAAAAATTAGCTGGGCATGGTGGCGCATGCCTGTACTCCCAGCTACTCGGGAGGCTGAGGCAGAAGGATTTCTTGAATACAGAGGTTTGAGGTTGCTGTGAGCTAGGCTGATGCCATGGCACTCTAACCTGGGCAATAGAGTGAGACTTTGTCTCAAAAAAAAAAAAAAAATTAAAAATTAAAAAAATAGAAATAAAAACAGAAACAAAAAATTAGCCAGGCATGGTGGCATGTGCCTGTAGTCCCAGCCACTTGGGATGCTGAGGCTGGAGGATCACTTGAGCTCAAGAGTTTGAAGTTGCTGTGAGCCAGGCTGATGCCTTGGCACTGTAGCCTGGGCAACAGAGTGAGACTTTGTTTAAAAAAATAAATACATACATACATAAATAAAATGTAAAAAAATAGATTTAAGACCTAAATGTAAGAACTAAAACTATAAAACTCTTCAGAAGAAAACATACATTTTTGACCTTGGATTTGGCAATAGTTTTGCAGATATAACACCAAATGCATGAACAACAAAATTAAAAAAAAGAAAAACTGGACTTCATCAAAATTAAACACTTTTGTATGGCAAATGAAAACTACCAGAAAGTGGGAAGACAACCATAGAATGGGAAAAATATTTGCAAATCATATATCTGGTAAAGGACTTATATATAGAATATATAAAGAATTCTTGCAATTTTATAATAAAATGACAAATAACTCAATTTAAAAATGGGCAAAAAATTTTGAATAGAAAATTTTTCAAGGAAAATATAAAGATGGCCAATAATCACATGAAAAGATGCTCAACATCATTAGCCATGAAAATGAAATCAAAATCAAAATTGTAATGAGACATCACTTTATCCCTATTAGGAAGGCTACAATTAAAAAGACAGATCATGACAAGTGTTAGCAAGGACGTGGGGAAATTGGGAACCCTCCTACATTGCTGGTTGGAATGTAAAATGGCTCAGCTGCTTTGGAAAACAATTTTTCATTTCCTCAAATGTTTAAAAATAGAGTTAACATATGACCCAACAATTCCAATTCTAGGTATATGCCCTAGAGAAATGAGAACATACGTCTACACAGAAACTTGCATGTGAGTGTTCTGAGCAGGATTACTCACAATGGCCCAAAGGTGGAAACAACCCAAATGTCTATCAGCTGATGAATGGATGAAACAAATGTGTTATATCCATAAAATGGAGTGTTATTTAGCAATGAAATAGAATTAAGTGCTGATACATGTTACAACAGGGATGAACTTTGAAAACAATAGGATAAGTGAAAGAAGCCAGTCACAAAAGATTACACAGTATATGATTCCATTTGTATGAAATGCCAAGACTAGACAATCCTATAGAGACAGAAAGTAGATTAGTGGTTGCCTAAGGGCTAGGAGGGGAGTGTAAGTGGAGTGGCAGTTACAGGGATTTTTGTAGGGGGAAGGGGAGTTGATGAAAATATTTCTAACATTGATTGTGATGATGGTTGCACAACTTTGTGAATACACTAAAATCCATTGAATTGCATACTGTAAATAGATGAATGATACGATGTGTGAATCATATCTCAATAAAGCTATTATTAAAAAACAAGACTGAAGACAGAATTGAGGATTGATTTTATAAAATGGAAACAGTGGGGCAACTTTGATATGAGATGTTTCAATAGAATATTAAAGTGGTTTTGAAGTAGAGACAACTCTTTCAAAAACTTTTACTTTAAATGGTATATGAGTAGGTGTTCAACAGCCATTTTATTTTATTTTTGACTTCTTAATTTTTTTATTAAGATGAGTACTTATTAAGATTTTTATTAAGATTGATACTAAGATTTTTTATTAAATTAATAACAATTAAGATTTATTAAATAAAACGTGAAATAAAATTAATCATCTTAACCATTTTTAGGTGTACAGTTCAGTGGTATTAAGTACATTCATATCGTTGTGAAAGAAATCTCCAGAACTTTTTCATCTTGCAAATCTGAAACTCTAATCCATTAAATAATAACTCTCTTTCCCCACTCTTCTCAACCCCTGTTAACCATCATTCTTCCTTCTGTTTTTATGAGTTTGACTACTTTGGATACCTCACATAAGTGGAATCATACAGTATTTGTCTTTTTGTGACTGGCTTATTTCACTTAACATAATGTCCTCAAAATCCATGCATTTTGCAGCATGTGACAGAATTTCTGTCCTTTTTAAGGTCCAATAATATTCCACTCTATGTGTAAACCACATTTTATTTAACCATTCATCCCTCAAAGGGCATTTGGGTTGCTTCTACCTCTTGGCTATTGTGAATAGTGTTGCTATAACCTGGCTGTGCAAGTATCTGCTAAAGATCTTGCTTTCAATGCTTTTGGATATATACCCAGAAGTGGGATTGCTTTGCTGGATCATGTGGTAATTTTATTTTTAATTTTTTGAGGAACTGCCATACTGTTTTCCATAGCAGTTGCACTATTTAACATTGTCATCAACAGTGCAAGGATTCCAATTTCTCCACATACTCATCAACAGTTGTTATTTTCTGTTTTTTGGATAGTGGCTATTGTAATGGGTATGAGGTGATATCTCATTGTGGTTTTGATTTCGATTTCCCTGATGATTGGTGATATTGAGCATCTTTTCATATGCTTGTTGGCTATTTGTTTTTTAATTTTTAAAATTTTTTTTTCTAGAATACACTTGGAGATATACATTTTGTATTTGTATTACTGCAAGTTCTTTGCCCATTTTTTAATCATCTTATTTGATTTTTTGTTGCTGAGTTGTAGGAGTTTTTTATATATTCTGGATATTAACCACTTATCAGATATATGATTTACAAATATATATTCCATATGTTGCCTTTTCACTCTGTTGATTGTGTCCTTTCATGCACAAAGTTTTTTAAGATTGATGTAATTCCATTTGTCTGTTTTTGCTTTTGTTGTTTGTGCTTTTGTTGTCATATCCAATAAATCATTGCCAAATCCCATGTCATGAAGCTTTTCCTCTATGTTTTCTTCTGGGAGTTTTAGGTCTTACATTGTGTCTTTAATCCCTTTTGAGTTAATTTTTTACATGGTATAAGGTAAGAGTCCAACTTCATTATTTTGCATGTAGACATCCAGTTTTCCCAATATGGTTTGTTGAAGAGATCATCTTTTCCGCACTGAGGGGTCTTGATGCCCTTGATGAAGATCATTTGACCATATAGATAAGGGTTTATTTCTGGGCTCTCTATTTTATTCCACTGGTCTATTTGTCTGTTTTTATGCCAGTATCACAATGTTTTGATTACTGTGCCTTTGTAATATGTTTTGGAATTAGGAAGTGTGTTCCTTTAACTTTGCTCTTCTTTTTAAAAATTGTTTTGGCTATTCAGGATCCTGAGAATCCATATGAATTTGAGGATGAATTTTTTTCCATTTCTGCAAAGAATACCATTGAGATTTTGATAGGGACTGCATTGCATCTATAGATTCTTTTAGGTAGTATGGACATCTTTACAATATTAAGTTTTCCAATCCATGAACACAGGATGTCTTTTTATTTATTTGTGTCATCTCCAACTTCTTTCAGCAATGTTTTTTTAGCAAATGTACAAGTCTTTCACCTCCTTGGTTAGGTTTATTTCTAAGTATTTTGTTCTTTTGGTGCTATTGTAAATGGAATTTTTTTCTTAATTTCCTTTTCAGATTGTTCATTATTAGTGTACTGAGATGCAAGTAATTTTTATTTTTAAATAGGTGTGTATGTCATAAAGAATTCCTAGCATTTGGAAAACAAGAAAAGTCTAAAAAATAAAGGAAAAAATCCACAGTCCCCCAGACAACTAGCCCCAGACAAGCAAAATTTTGTTTTCAGTCTTTTCTCTCTGTATGTTTTAAGAAAATTTGTAGATTTAAAAAAAACGGTTATAATCAGGCCAGGAGTGGTGGCTCATGCCTGTAATCCGAGCACTCTGGGAGGCCAAGGCGGGAGGATTGCTTGACACTAGGAGTTCGAGACCAGCCTGAGCAAGAGCAAGACCCCATCTCTACAAAAAATAGAAAAATTAGCCGGTTGTGGTGGTACATGCCTGTAGTCCTAGCTATTCAGGAGGTTGAGGCAGGAGGATCACTTGAGCCTGGAAGGTAAAGGTTGCAGTGAGCTATGCTGATGCCACTGTACTCTAACCAGGGGGCAGAGCAAGACCCTGTCTCCAAAAAAAACAGTTATAATCAAACTGAATGTGTACTTTTGTACTTTGACCCATTCATTTAACACTGTCGTATTTCTATGTTAGTAATGTTAGTGCAATCATCATAGCATTTTGAATCAACTGTTCCACTGCAATTTATTTAATCATTTTTGGACATTTATCTTGCTTTGAATTTATTTCCAGAATAAATGACTCTTAGTGAATTTTGTCAATTATTAATAAAATTCTTATTTTGCAGTATTTCATAGGATGGATTTCCAGAAGCAAAATTAGTAAGTCAGTGAATATAAGCATTTTTGAGGTTCTTGAAACACTGTCAAACTGCAATTGCTTTCCAAAAAGTTGTGGTAATATATTGTCACTAGCAGTGTATAGAAGATCCTGTTACTACATTAAGAAGTTTTTGTGTGTGTTTTAAGATACCTTATTTTTAATTTGCAGTTCTTCAAGTACTCATAAGATAACATTTTCCTATTTTTCATGTTTGTCTCCTGAATATGTTTTCTTTATTGTGAATTGACTTTTCAAGATTTTCGTTCATTTCTCCATTAGGGCATGGTGATTTTTCACTTTTATTTGTATGTGTTCTCTCTATATTTTTTTAATTATAAAAATTATTTATTTCCCCTCCTTTCATACATCTTATTGTTCAGGAAAGAGTCTTACACACGTCTCTGAAATAATGTACTGTCACACGCTCTGTTTAAGGGCAAAACACTGTAGGTAATGCTGATCAGCTGTCCAAGTTCTTAGCTTAACGCAAGCTTGCTTCCTTATTTTACATTAACTTATGGAAATCAGAAATGTCGTCTCCAAAAAATGTTAAAGAGGTTGTAAAAAATAATCATTTTATTTAATATTATAGTTGTAGATACGGAGTATATTTTAAGAAATGAAAACCTAAAAAGAAAACACCACTTAACATCATTGGTACGTCAATATAGGTGTGCAGGAAAAAATGCTGTGATAAACTTATCTTTGACACGAAGAAGTTCTAGTCCAAGCTTTAATACACTTCACTAGATACTTTACTGCTGCTCTTCATTCTTTTCTACATTTCTTTTCTTTCTTTCCTTCCTTCCTTCCTTCCTTCCTTCCTTCCTTCCTTCCTTCCTTCCTTCCTTCCTTCCTTCCTTCCTTCCTTTTTCTTTCTTTCTTTCTTTTCTCTTTCTTTCTTTCTTTTTTAGAGACAAAGTCTTGCTCTGTTGCCCAGGCTAGAGTGCCGTGGTATCAGCCTAGCTCACAGCAACCTCAAACTCCTGGGCTCAAGCGATCCTCCTGCCTCAGCCTCCCAAGTAGCTGGGACTACAGGCATGTGCCACCATGCCCGGCTAATTTTTTCTATATATTTTTAGCTGTCCAGCCAATTTCTTTCTATTTTCAGTAGAGATCGGGGTCTCGCTCTTGCTCAGGCTGGTCTCGAACTCCTGAGCCCAAACGATCCACCCGCCTCAGCCTCCCAGAGTGCTAGGATTACAGGCGTGAGCCACGGCACTCAGCCCACATTTCTTATTAGAGGATTGGTACAACCTTTAAAACTTCATTAACAGGAGCAAATCCAGTATCCATTGATTTCTTCTCAAAAGGCACTCTAACCGTCAGATAGCTGGGCAGTTTCATTCTCATGAATACTATAGGCATGAAAAAACTCAATAGAACACAGACGAATCCAATGAATAGAAGAAGAGATCTACTGAGTTTTGGAATATTTGGTGCATTGTATTGGTCCAGGATCATGAAACCTAAACCTCCCGTTGTAAACAGGAAGCTGATGCGAGTCCTTCCGTAATATATTGTCCATTTACTCTGTAGGCCAAGAAAGCTACTGGCCTCTGACGCCCGC
Organism: Lemur catta; assembly: GCF_020740605.2. Lineage (NCBI taxonomy): Eukaryota > Metazoa > Chordata > Mammalia > Primates > Lemuridae > Lemur > Lemur catta. The sequence goes on along the minus strand of NC_059136.1, from coordinate 94,123,027 downwards.
GTTCACCAGTCGCAGAGCCAACACTCGGAGGTTCAACAATAACATCCTAAATTATTCCTCTAGTGATGGGGAAGTAAAACACCATCAGCAGAGCGCACACCGTCACGGCCCACGGCAAGTGCACACAGGGTGGCTTCTTCAGCTTCAGGCTGGGGACATTCGAGCACTAAGAATGGGACTTGGTACAAAGTCTCCACGTTGATGGCAGCAGGAGCAGCCCCCGGCCTTGAGCCCCACGTGCCACCCGGAAACAGTGTATATGTTCTCTACATAATAAAAATATTAATCTGTTGTCTCATTTTGACAAAATTTTTCTCAGCCCATTGTCTGTATTCGATTCATATTTTAATATACAAAAATTAGCACTTTTGTAATTAAATGTGGCAATCTCCTCTATAGTTTTTCCACTGCTTTTATGCCTAGAAATCCCTTCTCTCTTCCAATTTATAATAACTTTTCAATTCTGTGTTTTCCAGTTTTATATATGCTCTTTAATCCATCTGGAAATGATTTTGGTATGTGGTATGTAAAGTATTTATTGAAAAAAATATCATTTTAGTAAAACTAATGGTGGTAGGCTGAAAGCTGCCTGAAAACAGGAAGCATGCTTTATTCACTCTTGGGTCTCCTGACTCTTCCAGACAGAGGATCACTAAACTCAGCTTCTCTTTGCTCAGCTGCTGCTGCCCACGCTACATCCAGAAAGGTGGGTCTCCACTCCTCCTGTCTGCTCCCTCTGCTAGGAGACACTAACCACCTGTGCCCTTGCTGGTGTCATGACATCTGCCCAGGGTTGCTTCCCCGCTTGTCCCTTGTGGACATCTTCCACCTGAATCTGCGGCATCAGGGAAAAGGCTACCTGCTCCAGGGCTCCCCGGCCTTGGGCCAGCAGCGCCCCCTGGCGCCTCTTTCATATTAATGTTTCGTACAATGCTCCACCCTCCCCACAGGTAATTTTTCCCGAAAGGCCCTTCAAAAGAGCCCCTCCTTCAGCCCCTAGGCTACTTTGCTCTGACATTCTCTTTAGGGTGCATTTTGTCTCCGTTTGAACAGCTCCTCCTCAGCTAAGGAGAAGCCATTATTTCCTAGTTGGCTTTTTATTTTTTGATATGGAGAGGTGGAGGGATGTGGGTAGATGCCAACTATGAACTCCAACTTCTCAGTGATCTCTTCCATGAAATCTTTGAGGCTTTGTACGAATAAAATCCCAAGGTCTAATGCCTGAAGTTGCAAGTTACAATTATGTGTTTGGCTCCGGAACCCTCCTTAGAGAGTTTAAAAAAAAAAGAAAAAGCCCACAAAATTCTCTAGAATTTAATTTTTATCACCGAAAGAGAAATCCATAAAATAGAAAGGGTGGGGGTGAGTACAAATGAATGAAACCTAGAAGTAGTCTTCAAATCTAATTAAAACCAATACTCAATAGTGATCCTGTTAGAAAATAGAAAAATAAATTGTTGAATGTATCTGCATCATTTTTTCTCCGGACACCCTAGGGGAGGGCTGATGAGTACCAGAATGGCCAAAACGTGGCATCAGGAAAGCCAGGAGAGAAAATCCTGAACAATCTGCTACTTGCATACTCAGGCCTAAATTCAGTTGACTCTATGTGCAGAAACAGAATTGTCCTAGTGATGGGTTTATTCTAGCTCAAGTTACAACAGCAGGAAATTATGAAATGATTATGGAAAGATACACTCGAATAGACGATGAATGATAGTCAAACAATCTACCATAAACTAGCATGGCCCTTGTCACGACATTCATTTGAGAAATATGAGAGAAAGGTTATTTTTCTGTCTTTCTTTTTTTAAGGATTTATTCTTCAGATTGTTTGTGGTAGAATCAAAATTTCTTAAGGCCTTAAAGATTACTCATGTTAGACAAATGTTTGGTCAGACTGACTGTACAATGTGTTCTGATATGATTCAGTGTTCCTGAAAATGGGAAAATCTACTTCCAGTTGTGAAGTCAGGGAAATTCTGTAATTTGACCCCTCTTCGAGGGGACATGCTTCTGGCATTGGTTGCCATTATTCTGTCAAGTTTTTTTCTCCTTTCTCTTTAAATGTCTCCTGGCTGCTCTCTATTCGTCCATAGACCTTTAGGTTTCTCCCTCTTTGTAATCTGACGCCCTGTGCAGCAGGCTGGGAAGCTGTCTCCTGCTTTAGTCCTGCTCAGCTGCTCGCCTGCCTGAGCTGAATGTGTGTCTTGTTTCATCCTGTAGGTTTTCCCCTTTCCAAGGGGCTTGTACTATTTTAACATTCTTTATGAGGAAAGTATGGATTTCACATAATGAATTGATTCACGTGTATCAAAGTAATCAAAAAGAATATTTAGTTGGATCTCTTTGATATTGTTTGTTAAAACACATATTTCACAGAAGAAGCACGTTAAAATATTTCCCTAGCATCCACCTTCTCCTAAGACGTACCCGAATACTCATTTTCTTTTTATTTTTTAAATTTAATTTTAATATTCATGAGTTATACATGAATACCAGTTAAAGAGTCAAATAGTTACACTAGAAGTGTTGTGTAGAACAACAGGCCTCTAGGGTGCCGCACCAACTCCTGGAGTCTCCCAACCATTTTCAACTCCCTTCTACTGTTGATGTTGGTGTCGTAACTTCATACCTCTAAAGAGTGTGCCTATGTGAATACTTCATGAGTTTTTAAAAATTTTAGGCAGTATCTATCGACTTCCCTCTTTGGAAAATGAGGATTTAGATTTTTCTCCCCCTCTTATCTCTGGTACATATGGTCACAATTCCCTTCCATTCATCCTTCCATCATAACTTTGGTTAGATCAACATACAATGTTGCAATATTGTATCTATAAAAGGCTATTTTGAGTTGTACCATTTTTATGCAACTATTTTCTTTTGTTGCCCAAGTTTTTGTTTCTCTTAAAGTTAATGAATTTTTTGTTTCATGTGCTTTGTTTTCTCTGTACTCATCATTAAGTTAACCCCAAACTCTCCTCAAATTGTGGAAATGTTCTTTCAATCCACTCAAAAACACAGATTCATTAGTTTTATCTTCTTTGAGTCTTTGGACCTGCTCCAGTCTGCACTGGTGCACAATTGACAGCTCGTGATCAATCTTCATTTGCCATCATCTTTGGAGATCATTTGTCTCTCCATTGAGTTCCATCTGTTTCCTAGATCCCATGTTCTCTTCTTTCTTCAGTTATGCTCTTGCTTTGGTGTAACACCCCCTCAAGTAACTTCCTGAGAAAGGCTGCATAGGAATAAATTTTTGAGATCCAGCATGTCTGAAAAGGTCTTTATTCAACCTGCACAGACTATCAATAGTTTGGCTGGGTATAGAATTCTAAGTTGGAAATGATTTTCGCTCAGAATTTTGGAGGCAGTGTCCTCCACTGTCTTAGTGTCTTTGTCTTTTGTATGTGACCTGCTTTTGCTTTTAATTTCTGAAAGCTTTTAGAACTTTTCTATTGCCTCAATACTATAAAATTTCATGATTATATGCCTTCTCATAGTCTCTTTTCTGGGCAATTGATACATCCTTTCAAACTGAAAACTTTTGTTTCTTAAGTGGCTTTTTTACAATTTTCTCCTGGAACTTACACTATTTTTATTATTCTATTTTTTAGATGTTGAACTCCTCAGACTGATCCTCCAATTGTCTTGTCTTTGCTGTTTTCAATTTTTTAATTTTCTCTACTCTCTGAGAGATTTTCTTATCTGTATTTATCAATTTTTCTAATGAATTTTTTATTTAGATTATTATAGTTTTAACTTCCAAGAGCTCATTATTATTTAGTTTTAAAAAATCTTATTTTTGTTTCATGTAGCCCATAGCTCCTTTTATATGTCTCTGAGGATAGTAAAGATTTTTTTGCTCTTCCTCTTTCATATTAAAGGATCTACTCAGAAATAAACTAGGCTATCTGCTCCCATTTAAGAGTAGGGCACTAAAAGCTGATTGCTAACTCTGCACATGTAGATGGATCATTAAGAATGAAAGCTTCACTGTAAGTTATTCTGTTGTTTTTACTGGGGAACTTCCATCATCAGTATCTTCATGTCTATTTACTTGGACTATTCATATTTTCCTGCCTATAGGGTATTAGCTCAGTTGCCAGATCCTGTGAATTTCAACCGCCAATGACATGATTTTGGGGCATTCTGTTGTACAACTCAGGTTGCCTCTTAGTTTCCCCTGCTGCTGGCCCAGGATTAAACTTTCTAGAGCATATTGAACTTGCCAGCATCCAAACTTTTGCTCCTATAATTTTCTCTCTCATCCTTTTTATTTTTGTGAGTTAATGCCTTAAAAAAAATCCATTTACTGTCATGTAATGAGGATTTTAAGAGGGAACAGAGATAAATGAGTATGTTTTGCCTTTCGTCATTCACTAGAGGTTCCAACATTTTCCAAGACTGTTTATCAAGCAATTTCAAATTTTGGAAATGTATTCACCATACCAATAATGAAATTGGTATCTATAAAATCCTTTTTTTTTTTTTTTTTTTTTTTTTTTTTGAGACAGAGTCTCATTCTCTTGCCTGTGCTAGAGTGCTGTGGCATCAGCCTAGCTCACAGTGACCTCAAACTCCTGGGCTCAAGTGATCCTCCTGCGTCAGACTTCTGAGTAGCTGGGACTACAGGCATGCGCCATGATGCCTGGCTAATTTTTCTAGTTTTAGTAGAGACAGGGTCTTGCTCTTGCTCAGGCTGGTCAAGAGCTCTTGAGCTCAAGCGATCCTCCCACCTCTGCCTCCTAGAGTGCTAGGATTATAGGTTTGAGCCACCCTGCCCAGCCCGTATCTCTAAAATCTTGAATTAAATTTAGTAGTGCATGATCTCTTCAACTAGAATGTAAAATCAACTCTTGGGTCTATGTGTACTTCAGCTTTCCCCCACTGAGCCTGGCATGATGCTGAGGATATGTTGATGAAATCTATGCTTGCAGAATATCTGTCTACATGGGTAAGAGTTACTTTATGATCAATGTGAAGGAAAGTATTAAGTACACACTATAAACTATTTCGTTTTTTTAGCATTGGGTACTACATTGTATTTTTCATATACCTTTTCTGTCTCAATTACAATATTCTAATATTTGTGTCAAATAATGTCTTCTATAGTAATTTCTTGGTTTTATTAAATGAGTTAGATAAAATAAATTGTTTAAATATTTGAAATAATGAAGCTGAAAGCAGGGTATTCCCTGCCACCACCACCATCCCAGGTGGTGGAGTGTGATGGTTAAGGACAAGGGTTCTGCCCCCATTACTTGGCTATGTGACCCTGGACAAGTTACTTACCCTCTCTGGGTCTCAGTCTCCTAATATTTAAAAAAGAAATAATAACAGCAAATATGTTAGTTTAGTTGTGAGGATTTTATTTTTTTATATATGTAAAACACTTTACAATTCTTGGCACATAATACTCTCAATAAATTTTAGCTATGATAACAATAAAAATGATGATTTTTTTCTGAGCAGTGAAAATAGTAATTACAAGAGTGATGAGTGCCATGAAGGAGTGCAGTGCAATGGGAGTGTTTATCAGAGGGGCATAACTTAACTGTGGTGCGTTTCAGTCTTTTTCCTTCAAAGGCTATGGCCCTGTCAGCTGCCCTCTGCTTTGAACCTCAGAAAGTGGTTAGAGAAAAACGAATTTCCTGGAACAGTTAAAAGCAGGTTTACGTGATTCAGCTAGCTTGAGGAAAACTGGATGAAGGGAAAGGGAACTAGTGTGATATACAAGCAAAAGTGGACTCAAGGTGCTTTACAGCATACTTGTGCAGACTGAGGTTTCACTTTATGTTTTTTTTTTTTTTTTTTTTGAGACAGAGTCTCGCTTTGTTGCCTGGTCTAGAGTGAGTGCTGTGGTGTCAGCCTAGCTCACAGCAACCTCAAACTCCTGGGCTTAAGCAATCCTCCTGCCTCAGCCTCCCAAGTAGCTGAGACTACAGGCATGCGCCATCATGCCCAGCTAATTTTTTTCTATATATATTTTAGTTGGCCAGATCATTTCTTTCTATTTTTAGTAGAGACGGGGGGCTCACTCTTGCTCAGGCTGGTCTCGAACTCCCGACCTCGAGCGATCCACCCACCTCGGCCTCCCAGAGTGCTAGGATTACAGGCGTGAGCCACCGCGCCCGGCCTTTATGTTTCAATATGTGTGACTATTAAATGTTATTCTTTTTGAACAGGCAATACATTGACATAGCTCAAAAATCAAATGTAAAAGGTATGCAGTGAAAACTGTCATGCCTATCCTTGCCACAGATAACTCTTTTCCTTACCACAGATAATGACTTTTTGTTTTCTAGTCTTCCTATGCAAATACAAACACATATGAACATGTGTTCTTATTTCCTGTCTTTCACAAAAAGCAGCATACTGTGGCACACTCAGTTGCATTCATTACTGTCTTACACCTTGCTTTTAATTTAAAAGTATATTATGCAGATTTTTCATTGACAGTAAAAACCTTTTTCATTCTTTCTGTTCATGTGCATAGTATTTTATTATATGGCTGTATCGTAATCCAACCAGTTCTTATTGATGGCTACTTGCTTCCATTTTGATCTAACAAAAATGCTGCAAATGAATAAACCTGTTCATATGTCTGTTGGTATGTCAGCAAGATCAAAGTTTTCCTCAAAACGATTTTACACGTTTTTTATTAAGCTTTGCCTAGGTATTTTCATTTTAATTTTTTAGCTTGAAGTAATTTCTAACTTACAGAAAAAGTTGCAAGAGTATACAAAGATCTCCCAAATTTTCTTCATTCAACAAAGATTACCCAATTGTTAAGTTTGAGCATTTACTTTATTCTCTATGTTTATGATTATTTTTATTCTGAACCATTTGAGAGTAAGTTGCAGACATGATACCTCATTACCTTTTTGGTATTCACTGAGTATTTCCTAAAAACAAGGACAATGTCCAACATGACTGCAGTGTAACTATCAAAACCAAGAAACAGATATAATAGTATATAATACTGAGACTCCATTCGATTTCATTAGTTGTCCTAATAATCTTCATTACAGGACCACCATCCTATCCAGGAGTATGTGTTACATTGGGTTGTCATGTACTTCCACATACGACAGCTCCTCAGTATTTCTTTGTCTTTTATGACCTTGATAGTTTTGAAGTGTATAGACCAATTTGGGTTTGTAATCGTTTTCTCATGATTGGAGTCAGGTTATATATCTTTCTCAGGACCACCACAGAAGTGGTGCTGTGTTCTCAGTGCCTCACGTGAGGTGGCACACTTGTCCCATTGCTGGTGACATGAACTTGATTAAAACATCTATCTGTATATCTCTCCATATCACTGCAAGATAATGTCAGCAGGACTTCTTCACTGTGAAGATAATTGATAAGTAATTTGTTATTTATTAGTAATTAAGATTAATTGACATTCTGTTGTAAGGTAGAACATTTCTTTTTCCCATATTTATTTAGCTAATTATTTATAAGGTAGAACATTCCTTTTTCCCATATTTATTTAGTTAATTATTTGTATCAGTAGAAATTCCCATTTTATTCACTATGACTATTTGTTCCTATTTTATTTACTATCATCAATTATTTTAATGCTCAAATTCTTTCAGGCTGGCCAGTAGGAGACCCTTCAAGCTAGCTCCTGTGTCCTTATCATTCCCGAGCATATCCTTATTTGGAGTCACCAGATCTTCCAGGTTCATTTTGAATTTTCCCTGCTCTGGAATCAGCCATTTTTCCAAGAAGTCCTGGTTTCCTTCTGTTGTGGATAATTAAGAATTCAGAAACCAAAAAGTCAGAATACAGAGACTAAAATCTGGGGGCTAAGTCTACTCCAGAGTGTCATTACTTTAGTCTCTGCCAAAGGACAAAACTAGGAAATACATGTATGTGCATACACACATATACACACACATTTACATCTATTTCTGTATCTGTCTACATCTCTGAAAAAGTATGAGTTCACTCTGATACAATTTCAATTTCAATCCAACATTATAGGGGTTACTCCTGACTTCTTTCTGTTCTTGTAATCCTCTTTGCCAACACTTAACAAAACCTGGCTGTCCTTATCCTCAATATATTTACTTACTTGTTCAGCCCTCCTGTATATAATTAATGTCCCTATCATATTGGCCAAGTGCCCCATCCTCTGGCTTTGGTATCACCAACCATGCAGGCCATGGCTGTGTCAGAGAGAATATTTTATCTTTTTCATTGGTATTGTGAAAGGAATCCTCTTCTTTTATAAATTCTAGCTGGTTTTTGTTTATATGTTTGAAGCCTATTGATTTCTGTATGTTAATTTTATATCCTCTGACTTTGTACAATTCTCTTAATGTTTGAATTAATATTTCTATTAATTCTCTTCGGGGTGTTTTTTTTTTCAAGTATCCATCCTGAAAATAGAAATCTGCAAAGAGAATTTGTTTTTCCTTTCTATTTACAATTTTTAGATCTTAAATTTCCTTCTCTTTTTTTTAATATCATGACTAACAAAATGTTAAATCACAGCAGCAATAGTGGGCGTTCTCATACTGTTCCTAACTTTAGTGGAAATGCCTCCAGGGATTTCCTGTTAAGATGGTGGCTTTGGGGCCGAAATGTATGTGTTTTTTAAGTTTTTAACTTTTTTTTTTTCTGACACTTCTATGGCAGAAGATAACTTTTTACTTAGAAATATAGAGAGCTGCAAAGATAGTACAGAGAATTCTTGTATATCTTTCACTCAGTTTTCCCTAATCTTAACATCTTATACAACCAAAACTAAGAAATTTATAAAAACTAAGAAATTAACATTGGTTATGTGTGTGTATCTTTAAAATCGGGTTAAGGATTCATTCCTCTTTTTGAGTCTCTTAATAATTGGGCATGAATGTTTAATTTTGTCAAATGTCTTCTCAGCACACATTCTTATTTTTCTCTTTTGACCTACTAATGTGATGAATTAAATTAATAGACTTCCTAATATTGAACGATCCTTGCATTGCTCTATGCAAGAAACCTTGGAAGAAACCCACATGATTAAAAATATCATGTGAATGATTTTTGAAATTAACTATTAGATTCTGTTCACTAATATTTACTTAGAATTATTAACACTGATAGGTTTTTTGTTTTTGTTTTTGTTTTTGAGGCAGGGTCTCACTCTGTTGCCTGGGCAAGAGTGCAGTGGTATCATCATAGCTCACTGCAACTTCAAACTACTGGGCTCAAGCAATCCTTCTGCCTCAGCCTCCCGAATAGCTGGGACTACAGTTGCACACCACCACACCTGACTAATTTTTCTATTTTTTGTACAGACAGGCTCTCACTGTGTTGCCCAGGCTGGTCTCAAACTCCCGACCTTAAGTAATCCTCTTGCCTTGGCCTCCCAAAGTGCTGAGTTTACAGGTGTGAACCACTGCACCCTGCCAACACTGGTAGTTTTAAATAAGATTGATTTGTAATTTCTTTTTTTAAAGCAATCTTTGTCAGGTTTTGGTGTAAATGTTATTCTTAAAAGGAATTTGGAAATTTTCCTTCAGTGCTCTGGAATAACTTCAGTAGCATCACGATGACCTGGTATTTAAGGTTTTGTAAAAGTCAATGAGACTTTTGGCCTTAATGCCTCTGGAGACAGGAGGGATTGGATAACCCTTTCTACTTCTATAGAAATTGATCTCTTTAGACTTTCTACTGTCATTGGGGCCAATTTTGGTAATTTATAGTTTCCTAGAAAATTATACGTTCTCCTAGGTGTTAAAATTTATTTCTATCATTACAAAAAGTTTCCTCCTAAAATGACAAGCATTTTCCTGTTTTGATCATTATTCTATTTCTAATTTTGTATATATATGATTTTATTTCTTTTAATGATAAGGGAAACCCCCATCAGCCACCTGAGACCCCCACCCCTCACGAAAGACCCACATCAGCATAATACTAACCTATTACCTGGCCCATCAACTAATCTATTACCTGGAGCATCAACATAGTACTAACTTGTTACCTGATACATCAACTAACCTATTACCTTAGCCACCTAAGACCCCACCCCTCGGACCACCCCAACTTAATAAAAGTGGGAAAAATCCGGGTAGACGGGGCTCAGAATTTTGTGGTGAGACCCCTCTGAGCCCGCTGGTGAATAAGCCTTGATTCTCCGATTCTCTGTGTGAGGCTGGGTTTGTCCTCCCGACCACCCCCTATAACACTTGCTGTAACATTAAGTTAGCTAGTGGTTTGTCTGTCTTAATTTTTATTTAACAAAGTATTTTATTTATTCATTTACTTGTTCTATTTCTTTTAACTCATGTCTGCTTTAACTCCTGTTTTTAAATTTCCCCATTTTTTGTTCTTTTCCTAACTTTGACTCATATTTTTAAATTATTTGCTTTTTATTTTCTTATTAGCACTTGAGACTACAAATTTTATTCTACTTTATTTTTATCCCATAGTTTCTAATATAAGTATTTTCATTATTCTTTCTCTCTAGAATTGGTACAGTTTTGACTAGCATTTTCTTTTGACACATAGTTGCTTGAGTTTTAAAATTTCCAGACAAATGGTGATTTTTCTTTTCTAATTTTGTTAACATTTCAATTTTATGTGTCCCTATTATTTTTCAGTTCTATCGTTTGTCTGTATATAATTTTCTCAATCCTGGACCACATCTATCTATTTACTATTTCTAGGAGCAATGATAGCCAATGACAGCTTGTATCTTTTCCCTCTTCCCCACCGTAACTTCAGTCAATAGTATCATTTTTCCTAATATTTATCTTTGTACTTACTGTTAAATGTGCCTTTACCTCTGAGTTGATATGTCAGCTTTAAGTAATATCCTTGGACTCTTAGCTATTGCAGATGGAGCAGTCAGTGAGCTTATTCTACCTCCCACCAGGGGGTCTTTCCGCAACTAAGACTTCCTTGTCTGCTTGTTTCCTTTCAATGCCACATTGCTGTGGGTTTCTCCATGCGGCCACAACTTTTTCTGTCCAAAGCAAACTGGGCTCAGGAGGCTTCTGCCCCTGTCTAGTATTCCCTGCCCCCACCCCAGAGTGACCCTCTCATGTCAGGAGCTGAGTTCTGCGGCCACTTCCTGAGCTCTGCATGGCTGGACCCTCCTTAACAATTTCTGTTCCTTCTTTTCCACCAACTCTTGTAAACTTAGCTGTTTGATCTGAGCCCTGTTCTCAGGAATTTCTTCCCCAACTTTTGCACTTCCCAGAGGATTTCTGTTCTCTAGGGTGTCTAATTTTGCAGGTCTTTCTGGGATCTGTTATTGCTGGATCTCTTGGTCCCTGACACCCAGTATATCCCCTGCATTGCCTGCATTCTTTCCTGGCAGCTTTGTCCAGTCTTTAGGCATCACTGTATATATTTTGGAGTTTGTTTTCTCTGTCTCCTACTTTCACTGATTATGGAGTTCACAGGGTTTATTCTCCCTTGTTTACCTTGTCACTCTGCGTGGTTTGTGGGAGAGGCCGATACTTGAATCTAAGCTGTGAAGTCAGTTCTGGATTTTAACGTCTTTAACAGAGGATCCTCATGTAGCTCACTGGCAGTTCATTAATGAGGTGTTCAGCAGGAGATTCAGTCTGAGTCTCATTTTAACATACTTGGCGAAACAAAACTGCTCCATTGTAATTTTTCTTAATTATATTTTAAACTTACCAACATAAACTCCTATTGCTACAATAAACAGAGGAGGGAATTATTTGGATAGTTTGTTCCTCAAGCTACCTGGACAAAGTTAGTAGCACTCTGTTAATATTGTACATGGCCATATACAGCTCCCTTTTGCTTTTTAACAGTTCTAAACCATGGTCTCACTCTGCAGACACCCACCCTCAACCAAGCTGAAGAGAAAACGTAGAAGTCCACAGGTCGGGCTCCCTCAGCTCCCTTTTTCCTACTTGTCAGCGTGTCTCTAAGGGCAGTCCCCACCCTCGTTGGCTCCCATCCTGGGAAGAGATGCCCTCTCTCTCCAGACTGCAATCTCCTTCCCCAGGTACTACGCTTCATCTCTTCTGCAAGTTTTTAAATTTTATTATTTTTGTCTCCTTTGGCTTATTCCACAAATAAACTTACCCTCTTTACCCTAAAAATAAACTAAACCAGACCAAAAGTCCCCAAACATTCCTGTGTCTCTTATACCCCTTTACGGTTTGTTTCTCCCTCCTTCCCTGGCAGCCCTGCTGCCTCCAACCCTTGCTGTTCCCTCTCCCGGCCATCGCTCCACTCACTGAAACTGCTGAAAGAAAGTCAAAGCTGTCCTAATGACAAGATCCAATTACCACCTTCTTTATATCCTACGTACCAGTACAGCTAGAATGGACAATCTAGTTCTATCGGTCTGCTCTCCTGTCCCAGTGTTAATTCCACTATTCCTCAAGGTTATCATCTGCCCTCACATCATACAATCTTACTTTATATTGTCATCTACTTCTGAGCTCAAACACCACGTAAAAGAGACTCAGTTTAAAAGTATTTTAGCAAAATTTTTCTACTCATGGCAATGCACAAATTCAAAATATTACAATATGCCATTTAACATATTATTCCTTTGAAAATAAATTTGCCTCAGCTTGTGAATTTTATGTTGAAGGTCATTACAAACAAGAAATTCTATTGGGAGGAGTGGGAAAAATTAATTTTTAAAAAGTTTTTATTGATTTGGTATGGGACCAAGTACACTGTTAGTAGTTTGATAGCTCAGCGTGATGGCATGTGTTTGTGGTTCCAGCTATTCAGGAGGCTGTGGTGGGAGGGTCACTTGGGCCCAGGAGTTCCAGATTGCAGTGACCTATGATCATGCCCCGTACTCCAGGCTGGGTGACAGTGAGACCCTGTCTTTAAAAAATAAATTAAAAAAAAATAGTTTGTATTTAGGTGGTAGGTATGGGGACATGTGAATTTATAGAAAATGTCAGGTTTTAGTCTGAAAATTTCAGTTCTTGGCGCACCTATGGCCAAAGAATGACCAGAAACCCCAAAGTAAGGTAAGCACAAAAATGAGGGTTGAGGAAAGATAGGATTATAGGGCAAGAGCACGGTACAGGTTTACAGAGCAAGATACATGCAGCACAGATGACCACAAGACCCATTGTTGCAGCAAAGTGAGAGCCAAAGGAAAAGCGCAAAGAGAGGGACTGGGGATGGTCTGCGTCTTATTTTATAGTGCCTGGAGAGGGACCTCCTTTGTGGTTCAGAGGTCATCATGGAACCACTTTGATTGGACAGTTAGGAGTCAGGTGACCTGAGCCTTAACTATGCATGTGGGTTCTAGGTCACTTTCCGGACTCTATGGTACCCATGCTGTTTGGCCTGTGGGCTAGAGAGTCCTCTGGATTCGTTTGCAGCTGGCCTCCAAGTTCTGATTGGCAGATTCATAGTGTATTCCCTCCTCCCCCAGGTATGGAGAATTAGGGTGGGGCAGGACCACGATGGGGGCAACAGCACCGAGTTGCGTCCCTAGGAGATCCCAGAATCCCTCGCTATCTACCTAACAAAATTTTAGCATTTCTGCAATGGAGTTCCGTTTTGGACAAAGTGGTTTTATCAATAAATTTGAATAAATGCACTACTATGTAATGGTTAAGGTAAGCACATTGGCCACAGAAAGCAAAGCATATAACTACATAAAAGAAAAATGTTAGTTATTAACTACTGAGACAAATACAGGTACCAAATTTGTAGCTTTGCCATTTGTCTTAGAGAAAGCATTTAATACTAAAGAGGTTTTTAGTAACTTTATTTTCTAAAACTCCATCCTAGGAATGTTTTCTTCTACATGTCCACTTCTTTAAAAACAAATAGAAACAAAGACAAAAGCTTATCTTGATACAGGTTTGCAGTCAGTCAAGTTCAGCTTTTAAAGAGTTAAGATCCACCAAGAGCAGCTCAGCACTTGGCCTCTGAGAAGCGCAGGCCCTCCAGCAGCACTGAATGATGTCCTCGAGTCGCTGCCCAGGCAGGGAGCTGCTGAAGACAGCGGCCGACAGGGACGGGCGAAGGTTGTAGGCCACCACCGCGTAGAGCACCTGCTGCTGCTCCCCCGAGTAAGGCACCTCCCCGGTAGTCATCTGCCAGAAGGTGATGGCAAAGGAATAGATGTCCGCCTTGGGTGTTATGGTCTCTCCTTTCAGGAGCTCCGGGGCTCGGTGGGTGTATGTGCCTCCTGGGTGGTAAGGATGAGTCTGGAAGCCCAGCAGATCTTCCAGCTTCTGGGAGCAGCCGAAGTCACTAATTTTACAGACATCCTGCTCACTGATCAAAATGTTCGCGGGCTTCAGGTCCAAGTGCACGATGCTCTGTGAGTGAAGGAAGAGCAGGCCGTTCACAACATCCAGGGAATACTTCACACACTTCCCCAGACTTAAGTGTTCTCCAGCAGAGCAGTGAGGCTCCCCCGCCTCAGGGTACCCGGGAGCGCCGTAGATGACTTGGTGTAAAGTGACATTGCCACCAAACTCCATGATTATGGTACCCAGACTGTTGGAGCCCGGCGGCGTGCGCGTGCTGGCGGCCACAACCTGCACTATGTTGTCGTGGCGCAGCCTTGCTACGTTGAGCTCAGCCCAGAAACTCCGCTGGGATGCTAGGCGGTTCTTGGTGCACTTGTTCACTTGCTTCAAGGCCACAGGGACACCATGGTAGGTCGCCTTGTACACCGAGCCAAACCCTCCAGCTCCCAACTTCCGCAGCAAGCACACCTGCTCCCAGTCTATAGAGCACCAGGCCAGACGGCGAGGCAGCCGCGGGGCCCGGGGAGGAGTGGCCCCCAGGAAGAGCTTCCCCACCTTCCCGGGGAGCTCGGCAGGGCTGCTGCAGGGCCGCGAGTCCAGGGACGGGGACAACTCGCCCGGGAGGTGGGGCCGCAGGGCGAGAGGCGAGGGCATCGCACTTTCCAGGTGGACCTCAGAGTCGCTCCGGTGAATGAAAACAGGAGAAACCGCGGGAGTTTGGGAGCATAACTGACTACTCCTTCATTCCACCCCAGCCCTTTTCTCCTCTTCCTTCATTTCTCCAAATGAGCTACATCTGTGCTGTCACTCAGCGAGGGTTTTTATCGCATGGGGGCCGGGAATCAGAACGAAGCTCAACAATCCCTTTCAGATGAAAGCCTTTCCTTGCCACACGTCAAGTGAAGTCTTATAAAAACAAGCTCTCACCAGATGAACAGCACTGAGCTGCCCTAGAACTCACTCTCCTTTTTACACTAGTTCTTTAATTATAATAAAACGGGCTTTTTTCAAGTCTCATTTGCTGAACATTATCAGTCCTTAGGGTAAGAAGACCACAAAGTAGAATGAGATCGGTTCACACTTCGGAGGCTAAGATGATTGTTAGTGTTATTCTCCAGCTGCATCAAATCGCTCCCAGCAGTTATGGGCTGGAAGGGTTGAAATACAAACAGCAGACATTTGTTTAACCACTTATGGTGAAAATTAGGTGCAATATTCATATGGATAAAAACCTGCAACCTTAAAGTAATCAATCCAAATAGAATCACTGATATAGGTCAACACACACACACACACATCCCAATTCATCAGGGGGAAGGAGAATTCTCTTACACTTTATTCAGCTCATATAGCAAATTAACAAGATTTCTTAGCATCATACTGACTTCCTAACAATCCTTCTGTTCCAAGGCAATTCACAATTTGCCTCACTCAGTAAGCTCCTTGCAAGAGAGCTTCTAGACTGCGCAGCAAATGAGTGGCAGAAGTTTTGAATTAGAGTTGGGGGACGCAAAAAGAACAAATGTAATTCAGAGCCATGATCAGACCTTGAAATAATAACAGATATTGGAGAATTGTAGAAGAGGAAAAATCTGAAGAAATACAAATGGCACAGAATCACTGGTACCTATACAAAATGTGGAAAATCAGATGTTGAAATTAAATTCAGGGTCTTGCCATCAAACAATAAATGCTTCCTTTCTGATTTCTATAATAAAAAATTAATTTTCATACTATGTCTTTGGGAAAATAACCAATGTTACCCTGTTCATTAAAAAACACACAAAAGTGTTAAGATCTACATTTTAAAAATTAAATGGTAAAGTTCCTTCTTCTAAAGTACCCTGTAAAGAACCTCTGTGTTTTAGAGCATAAAGGTGATGGCTAACCACATTTTTATGATGACAGTGTATGCTTCTGCAGTATATTGGCTCTGAAAAGGTAAGTTAATAAACATGAGCATTTACATAAGCAATTTGAAGTCCGTGAAGCCCTGGAATAGGATTTCTATTCTATGCTATCTGTGTGGCTTAGGATATGATCTTATGTATAATGTTTAACCTGTCTGAGCCTTAATCTTTTCATGTAAGAAATTAGGCCAATAATTATCAAAATAAACATTATTATTTTGGAATACAAGTTGGGGAGTCCTGTCCAGATTAACAACAACAAAAATCTTAAAAAATGTAAAATGTGGAATATTTTATTATTATTTTTTTGAGATAGTGTCTCTCTCTGTTGCCCAGGATAGAGTGCAGTGGTAACATCATAGCTCACTGCAACCTCAAATGCCTGGGCTCAGGTGATCCCCCTGCCTCAGCCTCCTGAGTAGCTGGGACTAGAGGCATGCACCACCATGCCTGGCTAATTTTTTTATTTTTATTTTTTATAGAGACAGGTGGTCGTGCTATGTTGTGCAGGCTAGTCTGGAACTCATGGGCTCAAGCGATCCTCCCACCTTAGCCTCCCAAAGTACTAAGATCACCAGCAAAAGCCACCACACCCAGTCAACTGTGGAATTTTAGAGGAAATGCAGTTGTGTGTAATTGTAGCAAACCCAAAACATAAAAGGATGACAATAAGTAGAGAAAAATACAAAAGAAATACAATTATATTCTATAATATATCTACACTGCAAAATTTACTCAATAGCCATCACATAGTTGGAATTATAATCCAAGGCTCTGAAAAGATTATATATTAGGAGTGCTGTGAATATTAGCAGAATAAGAGCAATAGAGTGCCTTAGCTCCCTAGGTATTACTCATAATGCAAATGATGTGATTTGTTATATAATCTTTATTTTTAAGATAATCACATAAACAATTCATTTTTAAAGTTGATATTACTATTTACATAAAACATAAGGTATTAAAAATGTGTTACTCTGTGTATCCACAAACCCCAAGTTCATTAGATCTGTCATCTGCCAATCTGCCCAAGAATATTTATTTGAGTGACCATTTTACAAGAGCTTTTGTTTCCTTTTTAAGGGATCTTAAAATAGTTCTCTTAGTCAGCAAACTGCAGTTACCCGGAAAGCAGGATCTATCTCCCTATTTTTTCTCCCTGTGAGTAGCGACTAGCACATAAATTCTTATGTTCTTACTTAAATTTAATTTTTAATCCTGATTTTGTTATCACACATATGTGCAATATATAGTATTTCGTATGTGAGAAAGGGTAAGGAGCAAAGGCTTCCGGGGCCTGATGGGCTGGGTTCCTTACCATGCCAGAGTTTCAGTTTCCTCACCTGCAAGGTGAGGAAAACATGCCCACCTCAGGATTGTTGTGAAGATTAATAGGGTTTCAAATACTTAGATCAGGCCCTGATTTAGCGTAGGTAACACCTAAATGCTAATTATTATTTGTGAAACTCATTAAAAACATGCATGGGCTTATATTAATAGGAAACAGATTTGATAGTGTTGGTGTAAAACTATCATACCAGGGCGGAAGTAACTTATTTTAAGTTAAACTAATTTAAAGTTTAACTTAAGTATTTTTCCTGCTCTTAAATTTTGAGGTTAAAGATATAAAAGCACGTTGCATTATTGGTACAGAATATACTAAAAACGTGGAGGGCTATCACTAATCTGATAAATACAATGAGTTATGTCATCCCTAAACAAAGGCAAAGAACGAAATTTGACAACAGGGTAGGCACCACATGGAAATACAAAGGAAACAAAGGAGAGGACGCAGAGATTGTGCGTGAGGCTGTCACGCTTTTACGTCTTCTGCCCTTTCATTGGCAGCATGACTGTTAAGATACTTCAATATCAGCCAAACAGCAAATTTTTCATCAGTTTCGGCAAAAGATATCAGAAGTAATAGCTCATTTACTCCGATTTTAATCGAGGAGCCTGAGGCTCCGGGGTCGCCGGCGGCGTGCCGCGCGCACAGGGCCGCAGCCGCCGCAGCGCCGGGCGCGCACGGGGTTCCGGGACGCCGGGGCCGCGGAGGCGGCTCCTCCTTCCCGGGTTCCGGGGTCGCCGGGAGACCGGCCTGCGCCGCCGCCGCCCCTGCGCGCGCTCGGCTCCCGGGGCCTCGTCGGCTGCGGAGTCCGTGCGCGTCTCGCAAACCGGCTCGTCCGCCCGATGCACGTGGCCGGGGCCGTCTCTTCCCCCCCCCCCCCAAAGACGATCAAAGATGGGTCCTGCTTGGCCTTCTGCGTACGCAGTAACTTTTCACTTCAGTTCCGAGCCGTCACGTCACCCCTTGGAAGACATTTTTAAAAGGCCACGAAACCCCACCGGCGTAACAACGACGCACAGAGCCCGGCTGATGACGGCCGCGTTGCGCGGGCGCCGGCCCGAGTGCGCCTGCGCGCGGGGCGGCAGTGCTGGAGTCTGCGCCCGGGACGGCGCCGCGCTCGGGCTGCGGCCGGAGTCGGCGTCGGGGCGCGGGGGAGCGCGGGCCGGGGCCCTGGGAGCCTGGTTAGCAGTCGCAGCCATGGGTTAATTCGGACTGTAAAGGTGTAGATGAATGCATACGCCTTACTAAAAATTCCAATACAAAGGCTATAGAGTCAAACTCGAAAACCGTATCATTAATTTTTTTTTTTACTTAAGTGGACTTTTAATATTATTCTGAAATTTGAATTTTATACCCAGCAATATAACACAGACTTGTTTCCATATCAGAAAAATACACATACAGCCGTATAGTTTTCCCGTGGTCAGCACAGTCTGAGCGGGGCAGATCCCCGGAGGTAACCTAAGCTCACTGCCTGTTTCTTCTGTGCATTCGCGGAGGTTGGCTGCTTCCCTGTGGCCTGCTCACTCGGATTCTGTATTTTGACTCTTAAGATACATGATATATTTTTACTTCTTCTCTAAATACCTTTTAACTTGACAAGATTTTAAGACATGCAAACGTCTTTCAAAGTGGCTTTAGAGACTTTTGAGTTTAATGGTATCTTGCAATTTTCTCTTATTATTAAGACCGTAAAATGCTCATAGATATTTGAAATTTTATCTGCTTGAATGAAATTTGGCTGTCTTGAATGACTTTGTCCAACTTGTGGTCACAATTTACAGGATCGTTCTATTGACATCTTCCCTTAAGCCAGAAAGCGCTTTCTATGTACTTAATATTTACTAAATTTTGTACTTTTCACTGGTAAAGCAAATGAGTCAAAATAATAGTATGTTTGAATAAAGGATTCAAAAGTAATATAATCTATTAATTTCACCATCTTTTTTCAACTTTATCCAAATCTTTCTCCTGTATATTATGATGGACTCATGGCTTTTCATAGATTCAATGTGATTTAATCAACGGCAATAATAATTATATTTTATTGCTCAAATTGACACACTTTGGCCAGTGGGGGGCCCTGGCTAATTTAATTTTTTTTTTTTTTGTAGAGACAAAACTCTCACTATGTTGCCTAGGCTGGTCTCAAACTCCTGGCCTCAAGTGATCCTCCAGGCTCAGGCTGCCAAAGTGCTGGGATCGCAGACATGAGCCCCCTCACCCGGCTTCCTATTGATATTTCTAATTTGGTTCTGACATTACAGTTCCCAATTAAAGCATTTTGATTTTATTAGTTCCCTCTCCTTAGTTTATACTTAAAATCTTGATTCCAAACAAAATCAATCTAATTACTTGTTATCTGATAAAATTATTAAATATAGTTTAAGATTTCTTTGCAGTTATTTTTATCCTTATACTATATGCCATTAAGGATGTGTAATCAAATTATTTTCTTGTAGAGTCACGCATCATAACTCATTCCGTGAGGCTTTGTATTCCATGGATCATGTGTGATTATGTTTTCAGTTCTGGAAAGGCATCGGCATAACTAGCTGGCAGTTCTCTCGGAAGGTGGTAGTTTTCAGGCAAGAGATTTTTTTGTTTTGTGATAATCAAACCCTTGAGGATGGTAGAAAAGTATTCTCAGAGTCTACTTTATGAGATGGAGGTGAAGGGAAAATCAAGCGAATGAATTTCCCCAGTTCTGTATAAAAATTTCATTTAGCCATATCTGGTCCGTATGTAGTTACCAAGCGCAATATTTGTGCCTAAGATTCATACACACACGTTCTGGATGGGCACTCCAATTCTGGCTTCTATTCAATTTCTTGAAATATTAGAATACACATAATTTCATGTACTTCATTAAAATTTGATGTAGTAAATATTAAGTGGTATCAAAGCCTTTAAAATTTTTTATTGTCTCTTTTTTGAGCTTCCTCCTATAATATGTAGCATTTTCCTACTGACTGGATATTATTTTATTATACCAAAGTTTACAATGTATAAATCCAAATGAATCTGTAAACTGATTATAAAATAATAATAATAATCCAGTCCCCAAATCTTTAATTTTCCTCTCTTTATATGTAATTTCTCTTTGTATGTATAGAAAATATATCTTCTCAGTGCTTCTTATTTGAGTAAGATTTTTTTTTTAAATACAAAGAATTTCCTTCTCACCTGGCCTTCTGCATTTATTTGAGGTCTAGATTTATTTGAGGAGAGATTTATTTCATTTTTCATGTATTCTAAAATATGCAAATATTCTGCCTTTACTAGATAAAAAATATTCTAATTATTTCTGGGGTGTGCCTTCTTAATGGCTTAAGGGGTTCAGTGCTAATGCTTTGAGGCTTAATTTTATGTGAGATTAAGAGGCACTTTATAGCAAAGCTCCTGGCATCTCCGGCTGGCATCTTCGGAAGTGGAACATCAGGAAACTTGTGGCAACTCCACACAAGGTGATTTTAGGTGACTCTGGGGGCAGGGAAGGGGGAGGAACCCAGTGATTAGGTCTTCAGCTCTTGTTGAGATGGGAGGCTGGGGTACGGTCTTAGGGGTCATACTTGGACAGGAAATGGAGACAGAACCTTCTTGAGGGCTTTTCCCCAGTTCTTCTCTCAACGTCTTTCATGAGGTTTTGGCCACTTTCTTGGCAACTTGTGTCAGAGCCTCATCTTTTCATATACTCCATGAGTCAGTCTGGCTGGCATGGTGATTTCCCTGGTTCTCCTTTAGACGTTTCAGGATATTATAGTTTGGGATCTATAAAGGGGATTAAATTAAGATTCAGGCCCATCCCTGATATACCAATAACAGATTTTATAGACCATTCACTATAAATGATCCAGCACAAATTGAGGAAGGCTAGAAATGCCTACCTGCTATTTAGACATGGTGATGCCCATGGCTAGTCAGTCTAGTCTAGGGAGGAAGACAGGATATTCAATCTTTTTATTGGATGTTATGGGAACGAGATGGGGGGGGTGAAACACTAGGCTAGACAAAAATATTTGATTTATGATTCCTACCTGAGACGAGAGGTTCTGAACTAAATAGAGGTGAGTGTAAACATGGCAACCCAGGGCTGGAGAGGTCAGTGGCGGAGGGCAAGTGCACAGGAAGACAGGAGCTTACCAAAGTCGGGAGATCATTCTGCAGCCTCCTGAGGTCAGGTTCCCTGCTGCTCCGAATTCTTGTGGAAATTCTATGCCAAATTCTTGTGGAAATAAAGATCATGGTTTCAAATTTTAAGACTGTGCCGTGTACTACTAATCTGTGCATGGAAGGAGAAATGGAGAAGCATACACACACTGGAGGCTCCACTGCCAGGCTTCTTGGAATCAAGTTTTGTTTGCTCTTTTAATATTTTTGTGTGTGTGTGTAACGAATATGAGGGACTTAATTTAACAACTTTAGCAACCCATTTACTGGGCAACCCAGAACATTTCTGGGAATCATTTTGCTCTTTGAGAAGGAGACCCCTGGGGAGAGGGACGAGTGTGGGGAGGGACACCTGGGTCAAGGGGGCTGTGGGTGCTTCTGAGAGGGACGGGCAGGATCTCCATCAAACGATATCCTTGAGCTTCAACCCAGGATACCAGTGGACACTTAGTAGGTATTTCCCTTTTATTCACAGAAACATTTGATTTAGGCTTTTGTATTTACTAGAGCACGCAGTGTAATTTTTAATTATCCATGGAGTGAACAGCCAGAGGCTGATTTGGGGTTTATATATCCCAATTGTTGTTGACACTCTTTTTCAAAAAAGTGATTTACTAATTACCAAAAAGAACAGTTTGGTCCCTTCCACAATTGAGTGTAATCCCCTCTGGCCCAGCTCTTGCCCATTGACAATGTCCAATTATATAAGCAGATGTTATTAATAACTTGAGTTCATATTGGTCCCCACATTCAGCCCAATGAAAGCATGTGTGTGTGTGTGTTGCAGGAGGGTTACACAATAATTTGTCCCAGACGGCCCCAGAGGAGATAGCAGACATTCTGTAACTTGTCTAATTTTTCCACCAAAAGGAATAGTTTTGAGTTAGCACATTAGCAACATTGTTAGATCCAGGTAAAGTAGGACTGTCACTCTAGCTTTGAACAGCCACGAATGCCAGAAGCAGCAGGGCCAGGGAAACATAGTAGGAGACAGGAAATTGCTATAAGTCACTATTTTAAAAGCCTTTGGGTTTTAGGTTGTATTGTCCCTTATTCAATTCTATTTCCTCTGTATTTATTTATTTATGAGACAGGGTCTTGCTCTATCACCTGGGCTAGAGTACAGTGGTGTCATCATAGCTCACTGCAACCTCAAACTCCTAGGCTCCAGCAATCCTCCTGCCTCAGCCTTCTGAGTAACTGGGACTACAGGTGCGCACCACCACACCCAGCTAATTTTTATTGTTCATTTTTTCTTTTTTCTTTTCTTTTCTTTTTTTTTTTTTTGAGACAGAGTCTCACGCTGTTGCCTGGGCTGGAGTGCCATGGTGTCAGCCTAGTTCACAGCAACCTCAAACTCCTGGGCTCAAGCAATCCTTCTGCCTCAGCCTCCCAAGTAGCTAGGACTACAGGCATGTGCCACCATGCCCGACTAATTTTTTCTATATAGTTTTAGTTGTCCAGATAATTTCTTTCTATTTTTTTGGTAGAGACGGGGTCTCGCTCTTGCTCAGGCTGGTGTCGAACTCCTGGGCTCAAACGATCTACCTGCGTCAGCCTCCCAGAATGCTAGGATTACAGGCATGAGCCACTGCACCCGGCCTCCAGCTAATTTTTAAATTTTTTGTAGAGATGGGGTCTCGCTCCTGCTCAGGCTGGTCTCAAACTCCTGGCCTCAAGTGATCCTTCTGCCTGGGCCTCCCAGAGTGCTAGGATTATAGGCATGAGCCACCGAGGCTGGCCTGTTTCTTGTGCTTTTAACTTACACATTTTTTTTGGTGTAATTAACCTACACCTGCTCCTCCATGTTTGCATTTTCCCTAATCAATATATTATCAGTGTCATGGGTAATTATAATATTTGGATCTAGTTTAGGCCATCAGCTTAAATTCCTTTACATTATATTATGACACAAAAATGAGTAGTGTATATATTAAATTACCATTGATTGCCAGTGGTGTTAACAGAGAGAGGATTGTATTAGCCTGATTTATAAGAGCTTACAAAACCTGGCAGGAGGTATAATAATCTTACAATAGAGAAACAAAATTAGACATAGCATTGATACAGTAGGAATGGCATCATTCAATTTACTGTAATCCACAGTTATTAGTTAGGGTTGTTAGGTTCCAAGAAGTAGGAGAAACCAACTTAATCAAATTTAAGCAAAGAGAAAATTTTTGGAAAGATTTTTCAGAATCACAGACTCAATGGGAACCTGAAGAACTATGCTCCAAAGTGGGCAAGAACAAAAACACACTTAGAGAACTAGGAAGCAGGAGCCACAGTAACAATCCCTGCAGAAAGATATGGCCAGGATACCACCACCGAACTGAATGTCCCTCAGCCTTTTCTTTAGGAAGCAGCCCACAGGCCAGTTTTGTTTGCTTTCTGACTCCCTGGCTGCACCAGTGTAGAGAAAAATAAGATATGACCCTTTGACCCTCCCTTGTTGGCAGGCAAGCACCTGGATATGCTATTTCAACCAGACCTCAACCTTCTGGGGAGAAGCAATTTCTCAAATGTAGATCAAGGTGCTGCTAGGAAGGACTAGACATTGTGCAGCCAAAGGCAACAAATGTCCTGTTCCCTCACCAGGGACCTATCTCTGGCAAAGATCAGGGCAATAGAAGGGAGTGGAGGTGTAAACTAGCCTCGGGTATCCAGTTCCCGTATTCAGCTGTGATGACTTTCAGTTCTCTAGGCCCCTTGTGCTGTTTCATGTTTATAGTTTGGGTTGGGGTACGGGATTCCAAAGACTCCAGTTTTGCATGACCTAGTTACATTCATTCCCTTCCAAATGTCCTGTCTACCCCTTCAAGGGTAATTTTCCTTTTTCCCTCAAGGCCATAATAAATCAATTCATGGGAAAAGGAAAGCTGTCACAGGTAATTCACCAGGCCCACCTGGCCCACTTGGCGTGTTCGCACAATTCAGTTATTTTGGACACTCACTTCTTAAGTTTCAGTGGTTATGGAGGCTCTTTTCATGTATTTGGTTCTTCAGGCCTGGCTAATCATCACATTCTCTTTCTCTTGGTTATCGTGATTGGTTCAATGAGACTCAGTTGCAGGAGTTTTCTAGAGCAATGAAGACCCAGTGCCTTTGGGAGCATGCTTGCTTGAGAGTGAAATGAATGCAGAATAAAGCAGAGCAAAAATCTGGTAAAAAAGAGATGGAGACTGTTTAACAATGTTTGAACTCTTAGGACTGATTCTGTGTGAAGCTAGATCTTCTCATGGACACATCAGTTATGTAACCCAGGAAATAAATTATATTTGGGGAAATGGTGGATGTGAGGAAGTCCTGATAGGGATTAAGATAGAATTTCCCCACAGGTTGGTGAGATAGGAGTGCTTTGCTCAACACCATCTCCCATCCTTACCTAGTTCTTGTCACCCAGGGACAACTAATTTCAACTTTTTGAGCTGTATATTGGGTATTTATTTCTTATCCTGGCATACATTTCTATAGCTCATCTATTCCAAAGTGGATGGTTGTTCTGGCCTACTGCATAGCTAACATCTTGGGTTTTTCCCTTTACTTTTATTCTTGGAATTCTCTTCACCTCAATCTTGGTTTAGATCCACTTTTTCCTGAATTCTATGCTTTCCTCTTATCTGGTCTATTTTCTTGTTTTGGTGGAACACATCCTTCAGTAGCTTACTGAAAAACAATGCATGGGAGATAATTGGTTCCAGTTGCTACATGTCTGATAATGTATTTTACTCTGACATTTGATTAAAAAATTGGCTGGTCCAAATTGTATATTGGAATTAATTTTCCCTCACAATTTTAAAAACAGCTCTTGAGAAGTCTAATGCTTTCTTCCTGGTACTTTGCATGTAACTAATTTTTTTTGCATGGAAGTTTTTAGGATATTCTCTGAATTAGATAGCTATTGTGGCATAACAAATTACCCCACAACTTAGTGTGGGTTATGTCTCACATTTATTAGCTCATAGTTTCCATGTGATCAGGAATCTAGGTACAGTTTAGCTTGGCCTTCTGGTTCAGGGACTCTCAAAACACTGCTATCAGGCTTTCAGCTGGGGTTGCAGTAGGGTTTGTTATAATTAATATAATTTTCTTCTGCTTTCACAGACATCTTATCAGAAACTATTCAAGCTAGAAGATAATGGAACAATCCTTAAACTGCTGAGAGAAAAAAGTAAGCATCACCCCTTTATTCTTTATGTAGCAAATATATTGTTCAAAAATGAAGATGAAATAGACTTCTTTAGGCAAATAAAAGCTGAGAGAATTTGATGCTTGCAGACCTGCAATACCAGAAATGTTAAGGGAAGTACATTGTGCAAAAGAGAAATTATACTAGGTAGAAACCTGGACATATATAAAGCAATAAAGCATATTGGAAATGGTAAAAAAAATAGGCTAAAGTAAAAGATTTTTATCTTAAATATTTCATTAAAAGACTACTGAATGTTTAAAGTAGTAGTAGTAGTAATAACAATAATGCATTGTTGGGTTTAGAACCTATGTTGAAAGCAAGAAAACAATGGCCCAAAGGAGAGGAAGGGGAAATGGAAGCCTGTTGTTGTAAGATTCACATTATAACTCAAGTGATATAATATTATATGAAGGTAGATGATGATAAGTTAAGGATGCATATTGAAACCTTAGAGGAACCACTAAAACAATAAAACAAAGAGGTATAGCTAATAAACCAATAGTGGAGATTTTAAAAAATCTTAAAGCTTATTCAATTAATCCAAAAGAAGATGAGAGAAAAAGGAACAAAATATCTATATGATAGATAGAAAGGAAATTGTTAGATATTATATTTAAACCCAAATCTATCACTAGTCAAATTAAATATAAGTGGACTAAACACTCCTATTAAAAGGCAGAGATTATTGGACTGGATAAAATGGCAGAACTCAACTCTATGTTGTCTGTAAGAAACCCAATTTAAATACAAAGATGCATACAATATAAAAGTAAAAGGATGGAAAATGAAATACTATTCGAAGACTAATGAAAAGAAAGCTGGATTGGTTATATTAATAGCAAGAAAAAGCAGACTTTAAAATAGAACTATTAACAAAAATTAATGATACTTCAAAATGGTAAAGGAATCAAGAAACTTAATAATCTTAAATGGGTATGATAGAGCTTCAAAATTAATAAAGCAAAAAAGACAAAACTGAAAGAAATAAGACTACTAATAATTGAAGATATCAACATTCTTCCCTTAGTGATTGATGAAACAAGCAGACAAAAAATTATCAAGTATATAGAAAAAGTAAACAACACTCTTGTATTAGAGTTCTCCAGAGAAAAAGAAATAACAGGATCTATCTATCTACTGAGATTTATTTCAAGGAACTAACTCACATGATTGTAGGGGCTTGGCAAGTCCAAGATCTGTAGGACAGGCTGACAGGGAAGAGTTGCAGTTCAAGCCCACGACTAGTCTCCTGGCAAAATTTCTTCTTGCCTGGAGGAACCCAGGCTGTGTTCTGTTAAGGCCTTTAACTGATTGGATAAGGCTTGCTCTCATTATGAAGGGTAATCTGCTTTACTTAATGTCCACGGATTCAAATATTTATCTCATCTAAAACAAAAGTGATATTTCTCAGAGAAGCATCCAGAATGTTTGATCAAATATCTGGGCACTGTGGCCCAGCCAAGCCAAGACACACAAAGTAACCATCACAACTCTTAATAAACTTGTCCCCAAAACTGCCAAAATACAAATTTTTATAAAGTGTGTATGGAACATTTACCAAGATAAACCATAAAACAAGTTTAAATTTAAAATGATTAATATCAAACAGAGTAAATTTTTACATGACAGTAAAGTTAAGTTAGAAATCATCAAGAGAGAGATATCTGGAAGATCCTTCAATATCTGGAAATTAAACAACATATTTCTAAAGACTCCATGAATCCAAGAAGAAATCACAAAGAAAGTTATAAAATATTTTTAACTAAGGAAAAAGAAAACTCAGCATATCAAAAATTTTTTTCATGATCTGTGATTTTGTTTTTAATTAAGTTATGATCACATATAATTTTTAAATTTGTGTTTATCTCCTCTACTTTAATCCTTCTAATGAGTTGGTAAAAGCACCATTACCAATCACACATATACAGAAGTTCTACAGTTTTATGTGTTTTTGAAGAGCTGTTTAAAGACAATCCTAAATTATAACTTAGTCTGACTTAGGTAGTAAAGAATTCAAAAGTTTAATTTGCTATTTCTCGTCACATTGACTTTTAAAAGCATTTAACCTTGTAGATTGTCTATAAAATGTGAGAAGTGTTAAATATTCTTTATTTGATGTTACACATAAACCACACTAAAATGCCTTTCAATAAATAAAAGGAAGCATTTTAGTAGACACAGGGAAATTAGATTGGCATAGCGAAGACCAAAAATATATAAAGTAAACATTGCTACCTTATCTCCAGCCTTCACCTTTAACGGGCTAATAAACACAAATTAAAACACCAGTGAGGTCTGGCATGGTGGCCCACGCCTGTAATCCTAGCACTCTGGGAGGCCAAAGTGGGTGGATCGTTTGAGCTCAAGAATTTGAGACCAGCTTGAGCAAAAGCGAGACCCCGTCTCTACTAAAAATAGAAAGAAACTAGCTGGACAACTAAAAATACGTAGAAAAAATTAGCCGGGCATGGTGGCACATGCCTGTAGTCCCAGCTACTTGGGAGGCTGAGGCAGGAGGATTGCTTGAGTACAGGAGTTTGAGGTTGCTGTGAGCTAGGCTG
The DNA here is from genome assembly GCF_020740605.2 of Lemur catta. Lineage (NCBI taxonomy): Eukaryota > Metazoa > Chordata > Mammalia > Primates > Lemuridae > Lemur > Lemur catta. The sequence goes on along the minus strand of NC_059136.1, from coordinate 94,094,621 downwards.
ATGCCACGGCACTCTAGCATGGGCAACAGGGTAAGACTGTCTCAAAAAAAAAAAAAAACAAAAAACAAACCAAAAAACACCAGTGAGTCTTGCTTGGTTCCAAGACAGTGAACGGATTTCCCTAGTATTTAAATATATTCACATAACCAGTTATGTAAATCTAAATATAAAACCAATCTTCAACAGGTTTTGAAATGGCAATTTACCATCCTTGTGAAAAGTTGAACATTACTAATTAATCCAATCATATCTTCAGAAGGGGAAAACAGTGATAGCATTTACTGTATTGGAATTACTATCAAAATACAAAAAACCGAATAACCACAAGCCAGTCTTAGTTAAATCAGGACTGTCCAACAAAAATATTCTGTCACTCTTTCATTATCTGAATTCTGGTGTATGAGACCAGTTAAATTATGGTACACATTAAAAAAGTTATGAAACATTTCTGTTTTCTAATAAATAAGGGAGTGGCCAATTATTACTCATTAGTGGCTTTTTTGAGATAAGCTATCAAGTCTGCCCCTTCTCCCTTCTTCTTAATGCCGACGAAGATCATTTTTGTTCCAGGGATGTACTTCTTGGGATTCTCCAAATACTCATCAGTGTATCCTCTCCCCAGGTGATGCCTTTGTTCTTATTGGCATCTGTGTAAGAGAATCCAGCAGCCTCACCTGTCTTCCGCCCAAAGAGACCATGGAGATTTGGCCCAGTCTTGTGCTTGCCTCCCTTTTCCACAGTGTGGCACTGGGCACACTTCTGAACAAAAATTTTCTTGCCTTTCTCAACATCACCCATATTTGTCTCTTTGGTTGCTGATGGCATGAAGTTTCCCAGTAAGAAGCTGGAAATCCTGCTCTCAATATATCAAAATTTTTGGTACTCAGCTAAAGCTCAACTTAGAGAAAAGCATATAGCTTTAAATGTTTACATTAGGAAAAAAAGAAAGGTCTAAAGTCATTCATCTAAGCTTTCATCTCAACAAACTAGAAACAGAAGTAAATAGTGAAGAGAAGATTAGAAATCAATAAAATGGAAGATAACCAACAGAAAAAAATCAATGAAACAAAAGAACTTTTTTAAAACAAAATTCACATTTTATTTTATTTTATTTTTGTACATCTGAACTTTTTGCTACCTTTACTATTTTCCCTTTATTTTCTTTTACATTTTTTGTTTTTTTATGAGTTGTTTATTTATTTATTTAAGACAGTCTTGCTCTGTTGCCCAGGCTGGGGGGCAGTGGCATCATCATAGCTCACTGGAACCTTTAACTCCTGGGCTCACCCAATCCTCTTGCTTTAGCCTCTGGAGTAGCTGAGACTACAGGTACAAGCCACCATACCCAGCTAATTTTTTTCTGTTTTTAGTAGAGATGGGTCTCACCCTTGTTCAGGTTGGTCTCAAACTCCTGACCTCAAGCAATCCTCCCACCTCAGCCTCCCAGAGTACTAGGATTACAGATGTGAACCACTGTGCCCAGACAAAATTCACATTTTATATCTTAATAGATTGAAATATACTAAACAAAATTGATTTTCCTCACCAAAAATAACAAGAATATTTTCTGTATTGTTTCTAGATAAACCACAAAACACTTATTTTTGTAGATATTCCAGGGTTTGCTTATAAATCAAGCCAAGGTAATAGATATAGTCAAGGAAAAATAGAGAAAAAAACAGATGAGTCGGTTGTCAGTATCCTGGCCTCTGATTCTGTCTTAACTATGGAACAGAAGTGTTTAACATATACCTGCTAAAAAGCTTATGAAGATGTAGGCTCAAAAAAGGAATGTAAACAGCAACAACCAGGTGTGGAACAACAATGGCAGGCTCTTCCCTTCAAATTTGAACTGTAACTTGTTCATTTAACTTCTGTTGATAATGACAAAATCTACTTTGAAATCCTTGTTTGGTGAGCTCACACGCTTCTCTCTCTGGTCATTTCTTTTAACTGTCCATTAAAATCTGTTTTATTTTAAAAAAATCAGTAAAATTGATAAACCTCAAGCTAGACTGATCAAGAAAAATGGAGAATAGACACAAATTACCAATATTTGGAGTGAATAAGGGCATATCACTACAGAGCCTAAACAACTTAAAAGGACATTAAAGAAATACTATGAACAACTTTATGCTAATATATTTGACAACGTAAGTAAAGTGGCCACATTCCTTTAGGAACAAAACCAAAATGGACTTAAGAAGGAATAGAAAAATTGAATAGACTTATATTTACTAAGTAATTTTTATTTGTAATTAAAGATATTCCTATAAAGAATACTCTAGAACCATGTGGATTTGCTGGTGAATTGTATTAAACATTTAAGGAAAACAATAATACCAATTTTATTTATAGTCTTTCAGAAAATAGAGGAGGGTACATTTTTCCAACTCATTTTAGGAGACAGCATCATTCTAATATTAAAACCAAACAAAAAAGGCAAGGAAGAAGAAGAAGGAGGAGGGAGAGGGAGAGGAGGAGGGAGAAAAAGGTGACCAGAGGGCAATATCTCTCATGAACACAAATACAAAATTTTTTAAAGTATTAGCAAATTAAATTTAGCTACATATACAAAAGACACTATATTGTAATCAAGTGGGGTTTATGCTAGAAATCCAAGGTTGATTTAACTTTAAAAAGTCAACAAATTAAGCCACCAAGTTAGTGAATAAAGGACACAAATCATATTATTATTTTAATAAATGCAAAAAAAGCATGTGATATTTAAATCCATTTAAGATGTCTCAGGAAACCAGTAAAAAAAGGGAACTTCTCAACCTGATAAAGAGCATTGAATTCTTTCACCCAAAAACTGAGAACAGGGCAAGAATGTCTGCTTTCAGTCCTTAAATTAACACAGTACTGAAAGTCCTAGGCAGTGCAAAACAAGGCAAGAAAAAGAAAAAGAGGCATGGATACTGGAAAGAAAGAAGCAAAACTTTCTTTATTCTTGCATAAAATAATCACATATATAAAAATCTTAAGGAATCTACAAAAATTCTGGAAACAATAAATGAATCTAGCAAGGTGGCAGGATAGAAGGTCAATATATTAGCAATTAATTTACAGTAGCATCACAAATCATGCAAACAGGGATTAATTTAACACAAAATGTGGGTAAGATATGCACACTAAAACTACAAAACCTTCCTTAGAGAGATTAAAGGAGACCTAAATAAATGGAGAGATATACCATGTTCATTGATTGGAAGACTAAATACTAAGATGTCAATCATTGCTAATTTTTTTATATAGATTCAATGCAGTACTAATCAAATTTTCTTTCTTTTTTTTTTTTTATTTCAGCTCATCATGGGGGTACATAAGTTTAGGTCATATACGTTGTCCATGTCCTGCCCATCCCCCCGAGTCAGAGTCCCAAGCACGTCCGTTCTCATTCTCCAGACAGTGCGCCTGGCACTCATCATGTAGTCATACCTCCATCCCCTCCTCCCCCCACCTCCCCGGGTCTCAATGCAGTACTAATCAAATTTTCAGCAGTTGTTTTTAGGAATTGATCCTGTGATTTTAAAAGTATATATAGAAATGCAAAGGATCTATAATAGCCAACGTAACTTTGAAAGGGAAGGAAAAGGTTGGACAATTAGCACTATCTGATTTCAAGACTTATGATAAAGCAAAGTAATCCTGACAGTGTAGTACTGGCATAGGGATGGACATATGGATTAATAAAACATAATAAGGAGCTCAGAAATATATATATATATATTGTCAATTGATTTTTGACAAAGTAACCAAGGTGTTAATAATTGAAAGGTAAAAAAGGCAGTCTTTTGAAAAATGGTATTGAAACAACTAGATATTCACATGGAAAAAAATTAACTTTGATCCTTATACCATCCACAAAAACTAAATAAAAATGAATCATAAATCATAAACTTCAACATAAACAATAAAACTATAAAATACTTAGAAGAAAATGTAGGATAAAATTTTCACAATCTTAGGGGAGGCAAAGACTTCTTAGATTGGACATGGAAATCATGAATCAATTCAAAAGGTACTATTAAGAAAATGAAGACATAAGTCATATACTGGGGAAAAAAGATATTTGTAATACATATATTTGATATCTCTCTGGCTGCAGGAGATAAATGTCTCCATATATGCTACCAAGGAGGCTGGCCCTCTGACTTTTATATTTAGCTTTTAATTGCTGATTTATCACTTCTAGACTTTCTTCATCTTTTGTCAAAGATTCTACTGCATTTAGCAATAGCCACCCAATTCCACTGCTCTTATTGTTACTATTTCCCCTATATTTCTCAAATGCCTGATGGGTTGCATGGTATCATCCCATTCCAGTTTATCACAGGTGAAAGTTTTAACAATTTCTCTGTTAGATTGTACCAGAACCTACTGGTACCCCATCTCTAACCAGGAATCCTCACTGCCAGCATGTATGGGTGACCCAGCCCCAATATCCCACCTTAGCATCTGTTTTCTGACTACTGACTCAACACTGTGGTAGGCTGGATTCCTTGGGAAAACAGTCTTACATGGAGATTATTGTGCAGGGTGTTCATTAGGGAGTGTTCTTGGGATCAATATCCATGGTAGGGAAGAAAATGGAAGCAGGATTGGGCAGACAATTAAGTTCGGCTTTGAGGATGCAGGGTCATGGAAGGCCGCTGCCAGCCCCACAGAGGGCTCTGGAGATGCAACAGTCCTTCAGAAGTGTCTCAAACTGAGGCAAGGGGACCTGAAATTTGAACACCTACATTGACTAGTCATTGAATGAGGACCGCCCCTACAAAAGAGGGTGTGACCTTCGGCAAGGTGGCACTTTTCCTGTGAGGCAGTGTTCAAAGAAGGCTGACCATGGAGGAGTACCTACCAGCAGCACTCCAGTACCTGGAAAAAGAAGCCGTAAGCACTGGAGAGGAATACAGGCAGTGCATCCCAGTGTCCCGGACATCTTGCCTGAAACACTCACTTTTTGGAGGACTGACATTCTGGTTGTCAGGACTCTGGTTGTCAGGTCATTCCACCAAGTCTTCTGGAAGTAGAGGGTTTCTCGGACAATGTCTCAACAGCCTTTGGCTGCCAGGTTTTCTGGATTCTGGTCCTTCATCAATTCAAAGCATTGTGAGGTCTGTAGCATCTTTATAATTAAGCCTACTTATGAGTGAGAACATGCAATATTTGTCTCTCTGTGCCTAGTTTGTATCACTTATGATAATGACCTCCAGTTCCATCCCTGTTGCTGCAAAAATCATGATTTCATTCTTTCTTATGCCTGAATAGTATCCCATTGTGTATACAAGGTCTGTCCGGAAAGTATCCAGCCATTGTCAATATAACAAGAATGGTTTGCACGACATCGATGTAACCTGGCTGCCAAGAGGAGTGGACTGGGGTGCACAGAAGTGAACAATGATGACGTCACTGTGCCAGTCAGTGGGGTGCCAGATGCTACTGAGGGAGCATGTGTACTGTGTGGCTGTCACATTCAAAATGACTGAGCGAATAGAGTCATGAATCTGCATCAAATTTTGCATTAAGCTTGAACATTCCTCTGCAGAAACTATCTGGATGATTCAGAAGCCTTTTGAGGATGATGCAATCAGTGCAGCACAAATAAAAGTGTGGCACAGACACTTCAAAAGTGGTTGAGAATCTGTTGAAAGTGATCCATGTTCTGGAAGGCCTGAAACAAGCAGAACGCCTGAGAATGGATGGCTTAGGTTAAGAGACACTGGAAGAACTGTGTGAGGTCCCACGGTGCCTACTTTCAAGGGGACTGAGGCATCATTGTCCTATGTACAATGTTTCTCATATCTTGTATCTTCAATAAATGTCTCTATTTTTCATATTACATAGCTGGATACTTTCTGGACAGACCTTGTATATACCACATTTTCTTTATCCATTCATCTGTTGATGACACTTGATTTTGTATCTTTGCTATTGTGAATAGTGCTTCAATAAACATACAAGTGCAGATATCTTTTTGATATATTGATTTCTTTTTTTTTGGGTAGATACCCAGTTGTGGGATTGCTGGATCAAATGATAGTTCTATTTTTAGTTCTTTGAGAAATCTACATACTGTTTTCTGTAGAGTATATACTAATTTACATTCCCACCAACAATGTATAAGAATTCCCCTTTCTCTGCATCCTTGTCAATATCTATTATTTTTTGTCTTCTTAATATTAATAAAAGCCATTCTGACTGTAAGATGATATCTCATTGTGGTTTTGATTTGCATTTCTCTGATGATTAGTGATGTTGAGCATTTTTTCATATACTTGTGGGCCATTTGTATGTCTTCTTTTGAAAAATGTCTATTCATATTTTTTGCCTACTTTTTAATGGGATTATTTGTTTGTTTTTTATTGAGTTGAGTCCCTTACATATTCTGGATATTAGTCCCCTGTTAGATTAATAGATTGCAAATATTTTCTCCTATTTAACAGGTTGTCTTTTCACTCTGTTAATTATTTATTTTGCTATATAGAAGCTTTTTAGTTTAATTAAGTCCCATCTGTCTATTTTTGTTTTTGTTGCCTGTGCTTTTGAGGTCTTAGTAAAAAATGTTTGCCTAGACCAATGTCCAGAAACATTTTCCTTGGGTTTTCTTCTCATAGTTTTACAGTTTTGGGTCTTACATTTAAGACTTTAATCTCTCTTAAGTTGATCTTTGTGTATTGTTAAGAGATTGGGATCCAGTTTCATTGTTCTGCATATGGCTATCTACTTTTCCCAGCACCATTTATTGAAAAAGGTGTCCTTTCTCCAGTGTTCTTGCTGGCTTTGTTGAAGATCAATTAGCTGTGACTATGTGGCTTTATTTCTGGGTTCTTTATTCTGTTCCATTAATCTGTGTGCCTATTTTTTTTTTTTTTTTTACCAGTACCATGCTGTTTGGTTACTACAGCCTTGTAATATAATTTGAAGTCAGGTAATGTGATGCCTTCAGCTTTGTTCTTTTTGCCCAGGATTGCTGTGGCTATTCAGGCTCTTTTTTGGTTCTATAGGAATTTTAGGATTTTTTTTTTAATTCTGTGAACAATGACATTGGTATTACATTTTTAAATTGCATTGAATCTGTAGATTATTTTGGACAGTATGGTCATTTCAATGATTATTAATTTTTTTTTTTTGAGACAGAGTCTTGCTCTGTCACCTGGGTGAGAGTGCCATGGCATCAGCCTAGCTCACAGCAACCTCAAACTCCTGGGCACAAGCAATCCTCCTGCCTCAGCCTCCAGAGTAGCTGGGACTACAGGCATGTGCCACCATTCCCAGCTTATTTTTTGTATTTTTTAGTTGGCTGCCTAATTTTTTTCTATTTTTAGTAGAGACAGGGTCTTGCTCTTGCTCAGGCTGGTCTCGAGCTCCTGAGCTCAAACGATCCTCCCACCTTAGCCTCCCAGAGTGCTAGGATTATAGGCATGAGCCACTGAGCCTGGCCTTCAATGATTTTAATTCTTCTGAACCATGAGCATGGGATGTCTTTCCATTTGTTTGTGTCATTTTCAATTTCCTTCATCAGTGTTTGTAGTTTTCCTTGTAGAGATCTTTCACCTCCTTGGTTAAATGTATCCCTAGATATACTGGCTTTTTGTAGCTATTACAAATGGAGTGGTCGGTTTGATTTCTTTCGCAGCAACATTGTTATTGGTGTATAGAAATGCTACTGATTTTCATACATTGATTTTGTTTCCTGAAACATTACTGAATTCATTTATCAAATCTAACAGATTTTTTTTTGGTGATTTCCCTGAGTTTTTCTAGATATAAGATCATGTCGTCAGCAAACAGGGATAATTTGACTTCCTCTTTTCCAATTTGAATGCCTTTTATTTTTTTTTCTTTCCTGACTGGCTAGGACTTCCAGTACTATGTTAAATATGAGTGGTGAAATTGGGCATCCTTTTCTTGTTCTAGTTCTTAGAGGAAATTCTTTCAAATTTTCCCCATTCAGTATGATGTTATTAATAGCTGTGCATTTGTCATATATGACCTTTATTATTTTCAGGTATGTTCCTTCTATGCCTAATTTGTTGAGGGTTTTTATCATGAATGGATGTTGAATTTTATCCAACACTTTTCCTGCATCTATTGAGATGATCATATGTTTTTCGCCCTTGATTCTGCTTGTGATGTATCACATTTATTGATTTGCATATGTTGAACCATATCCTTGCATCCCTGGTATAAAACTCACTTGATCATGGTGTATTATGTTTTTGATATGTTCTTGGATTTTGTTTGCTAGTATTTTGTTGAGGATTTTTGCATCTATGTTCATCAAGGATATTGGTCTGTAGTTTTGTTTGTGTGTCTTTGTGTGTGCATGTGTGTATCCTTGTCCAGTTTGGGTATCAAGGTGATACTGGTCTCATAGAATCAATTAGGGAGACTTCCCTCCTCCTCAGTTTTTTGGAATAGTTTCAGGAGGATTGGTATGAGTTCTTCTGTGTATGTTTGATAAAAGTTGGCTGTGAATTCATCTGGTCCTGGGCTTTTCATTGTTGGGAGTTTTTTTCTTATTACTCATTCAATCTTGCTACTTCTTATTGTTCTGTTTAGGTTTTCTATTTCTTCCTGGTTCCATCCTGGGAGTTGTATGTTTCTAGGAATTTATCCATTTCCTCTAGGTTTTCTAGTTTGTGAGTATATAGTTGTCTAAAATAGTTTCTGATGGTTTTTTTTTTTTTATTTCTGTGGTATCAGTATTAATGTCTCCTTTTTTCATTTCTGATTTTGTTTATTTGGGTCTTCTCTCTTGTTTTCTTGATTAGTCTAGCTAGTGATTTATCAATTTTGTTTATCTTTTTGAAGAACCAACCTTTCATTTTGTTGATCCTTTGTACTTTTTTTAGTTTGTATTTCATTTACTACTGCTCTAATCTTTGCTACTTTTTCTTCTGCTACTTTTGGGTTCGTTTTTTTCTTGCTTTTCTAGTTCCTTGAGGTGTATAATTAGATTGTTAAATTATGATCGTTCTACTTTTTTGATGTAGGCATTTATTTCTATAAAATTCCTTCTTGGCTCTGCTTTTGTTGTGCCCCACGGGTTTTGGTATGTTGTGTTTCCATTTTCATTTATTTCAAAATTTTTTTTTATTTCCCTCTTAATTTCTTTGTTGACCCAGTGGTCACTCAGGAGCATGTTGTTTAATTTCCTTGTGTTTGTATAGTTTCCCAAATTTCTCTTAATATTGAATTCTGTTTTATTCCATTGTGGTCTGAGAAGATACTTGATATGATTTTTAAAAATTTATTGAGACTTGTTTTTTGGCCTAACATATGGTGTATCATGGAGAATGTTTTATGTGCTGATGGAAAAAATGTGTATTCTGCAGTTGTTGGATAAAATGTTCCATAAATGTTTATTAGGTCCATTTGCTCTAAACTCCAATTTAAGTCCAATGTTTCTGTCTAGATGATCTAACGCTGTGACTGGGGTGCTGAAGTTCCCCATTATTACTGTATTGTAGTCTATCTCTTTAGGTCTAGTAATATTTGTTTTATGAATCTGGGTGCTCTAGCGTTGGGTGCATATATATTTAGAATTGTTATATTCACATGCTGAATTGATCCCTTTATCATTATATAATAACACTCTTTAGGCCGGGTGCGGTGGCTCATGCCTGTAATCCTAGCACTCTGGGAGGCCAAGGTGGGTGCATTGTTTGAGCTCAGTAGTTCAAGAACAGCCTGAGCAAGAGCGAGACCCCATCTCTACTAAAAATAGAAAGAAACTAGCTGGACAACTAAAAATATATAGAAAAAATTAGCCGGGTATGATAGCGCATGCCTGTAGTCCCAGCTACTCGGGAGGCTGAGGCAGAAGGATTGCTTGAGCCCAGGAGTTTGAGGTTGCTATGAGCTAGACTTACAGCATGGCACTCTAGCACGGGCAACAGAGTGAGACTGTCTCAAAAAAAAAAAAAAAGAAAACACTCTTTGTCTTCTTATGCTGTTTTTGACTTAAAGTCTGTTTTATCTAAGTATAGCTACTCCTGCTAGCTTTTGATTTCCATTTGTGTGGAATATCTTTTCCCATCCTCGTACTATCAGTATGTATCTTTACAGAGAAGATGAATTTCTTGTATGTAGCATATAATTGAATCATGTTTTTTAAAAAAATCCACTCAGCCAATTTACAACTTTTAAATGGACATTTAATCCATTCATGTTCATTATTGATATCTGAGGTTTTGTTCCTGTCATTGTTAATTGTTTTCTGGTTGTTTTATAAATTCTTTTTCCTTTACTGTTTGCCACTGTGGTTTGGTGGATTTCTGTAGTGCTTCCTCCTTTGTGTTACTGCTTTACCAGTGAGTTTTATACTTTCAAGTTTTCATGATGGTAAATGTCATTCATTCCTTTGTAGGGATAGTCAAGTGGTGACTAATTCACTCAGCATTTGTGCATCTGGGAAATACTTTTTTTAATCCTTCATTTAAGAAGGATAACCTTGCTGTATATAATATTCTTGGGTGACAGATTTTTTTTCTTGCAGCACTTTGAATATATCATCCCATTCTCTTCTGGCCTGTAAAGTTTCGGCTGAGAAGTCCACTGTTAGTCTGATGGGTTTCCTTTATAAGTGACTAGATGCTTTCCTCTTGTTATTGGTAGAATTCACTCTTTTACTTTGACTTTAGACAGTCTGATTGTAATGTGCCATGGTAAAGACCTTTTTGCATTGTATTTGTTTGGGAATTGATGAGTCCTCTGTACCTGGATGTATAAATCTCTTACTAGACTCAGGAAGTTTTCATTTATAATTTTGTTAAATAGGTTTTCTAAATCTTTTGCTCTCTTTTCACCCTTGGGAATACCAATAATTCAAATATTCAGTCACTTTATGTTGCCCAAATGTCTTGATAGCTTTGTTCATTGTTATTCTTTTTAGTTTTTGTCTAACTGGATTATTTCAAAAGACATGTCCTCAAGTTCTGAAATTTTTTTCTTTCTTGGCCTAGTCTATTGTTGAAGCTTTTGAGTATATTTTGTATTTTGTTCAATAAATTCTTCAGTTCAAGAATGTCTGTTTGGTTTTTAAAAATATGTATCTCTTTGGTAAATTTCTCATTCACACCCTGAATTGTTATTCTGAGTTCTTTGTTTTGGTTTTTGGATTTCTGTTGCATCTCGTTGAGCTTCTTTAAAATCAGTATTTTTCTTTTCTTTTCTTTTTTTTGAGACAGAGTCTCACTCTGTTACCCAGGCTAGAGTGTCATGGCATCAGCCTAGCTCACAGCAACCTCAAACTCCTGTACTCAAGCAATCCTTCTGCCTCAGCCTCCCGAGTAGCTGGGAGTACAGGCATGTGCCACCATGCCCAGCTAGTGTTTTCTATATATTTTTAGTTGTTCAGCTAATTTCTTTCTATTTTTAGTAGAGACAGGCTCTTGCTCTTGCTCAGGCTGGTCTCAAACTCCTGAGCTCAAATGATCCACCCACCCCGGCCTCCCAGAGTGCTAGGATTACAGGCTTGAGCCACCGTGCCTGGCCTAAAATCAATATTTTGAATTCTTCATCAGGGATTTTAAGAACTTCATTTTGGTTAATATCTATTGCTGGAGAATTAATGTGATCCTTTGCGGACATATTTCCTTGCTTTTTCATGTTTTCTGTGTCTTTACATTGATATTTATGCATTGTGTATAACAGTCATTTCTTCCTATTTTTGAATTTACTTTTGTTGGTGGGGTGGGGCTTTTTCCTGAAGATATGTCTATGGTGTTGGTTGGGTAGAGCCCTTTGGCTTTGCTTCTGGGTGCATGTGGTAGTGAAGTCTGTGTATGATTTCTCTGTGTATTAACAGTGTTAGTGATATCTGTTATTTCCTCAGTGTGTAAGGGTGCAGTTATTAGTGGAGGCTATGGTTAAATTGTGCTGGGGATTGGAATGCCACATGGGCCCATCTTAGGCTTCAGTAGTACTGGTGGTGGGCTAAGCATGTCTGTCCTTGTGCCATAGGACAGCATACACTGGCAGCTGTGTTGACGGTTCCAGGTGGGCTGATTCTTGGGCCTTTGGGTGGCTTTCTCAAATGCCAGTTGTGGTAGAGATGGACCAGGTGGGTGAGCAGGCTCTAGAGCCCATGAGCAGTGGGAGTGGCCTGGGCAATGGTGGTAAAAATGTGAGATGGTCTTCCGGAACCGAAGAGCTGTGCACTTGTGTAGTGGTTGTGTTGGGCTGTGTGGGCTTTCAGGCCAGCAGGTGGCACTTGCAGGTAGGAGCCAGCTGAGGTGGTAGCAAGCAGCAGTGTGTTTAGGCCCAAACTCTGTCCCCAGGAGGAGTGCTCGAGTGCCCCAGGTGGTGGATTGGGTTGTGCAGTCCCCAGGACACTGGACCATATACTCTGTCTTGCGGGGAGAGTGAAGTCAGTGAAACTTGTGCTCAGTCCCCCAAGTGGCGACTGCGTGCACCAACCATGACAGGTGGGGACGGGGCACTCCTCAGGCCTCTGGCAGAATGCGTGGCTGAAGGTCAGCAGCTGCTGTGCTGAAGCCCTGTCCTGGGGGTGTGGGGCTGGTCCCAGTGGCCACAGCCTTGGCTGGGGGATGAGGGATGCATGTCCCTCTCACGCATCCCACTCTGTGAGTTGCTGGTGAAGAAAGAAAAGAGTAGAGCACTAAGACTAGAAGTATTTCAATCTTTAGAGGTTGAGCAGAGGAGGAGGATCCAGCAAAGGAAATTGAGAAGTGGCTAACAAGTAAAAAGAGAAGCAAGAGGAATAAAGGGTCATTACAAGCATGAGGACGTTGATAGTGGCAGAGAAGAAAGACTGATCTGAGTGTGTTAACAATAAATGATAAGTGAGGAAATGGTTGTATTAACCATGTCTTTTATTTTCTATATTCTGATGCTTTGAAATCCAGGCCTTTGCAGACTCTGAATAGATTCCCAGGGCTAGTCAAGTCCTAGAGAGTAAATGAGTCACTTGTAAGTAAACTTTTCAAATGCAAAGCAACCAATGCAGAGCTTGTACTTCCAACTCTCACACTCCAGGCCACTATCCCCCACCCTAATACTGCAGGGCCAAGGTACCAGACAACCAGGGATACCCCTATGCCCCAGAGCCTGCTAAAATTATTCACATCAGTCAATCCTTAGCCTGCTTACCCTGCCTTGCTTGTTCCTTCCCACGGAAACCACAGTAGAGGCTCTTGCCCACAGTTTCCCACTCTCTCTGCCTCCTGACCAACCCTCGTGTGCAAACTCCTCTTTGGAAATGTAAGTAATAAACTATCTTATCAATGGAAATTGTTCCTGATCTGTTGGCCTACCATACCTCAAATTTTCTATTAATACACTGTATTTTAAACAATGGTGAGAATAAAGACGAGTCTTCCTTGGCATTTTAGCATGGAGTGGAATAGAACTCTGGGGAAACTGGAGGGGGATGTGAGATCAAGATAATACAGTATGAGCGTATGCTGGTGGTGATGATCTTATGAAAAGTGGAAAAAGTAATGATTCAGAACATGGATGGGATCCAGTGCAGAAATGGAGCAGGTATGTAGATTATTTATTTATTTTAACAAGAGGGACGGCAGAGTGCAGATGCAGGCAGATTGTTAGATTTGGTGGTCAAAAGAAGTGGAAATTCTCTTCTATTTGCTTTTATTTTCTTGGTAAAATGAGAAGCAAGACCACTAGCTTGGAATGGGCTGGGGAGAAGTTTGTAGGAGACGTAAGGAGAGAGATGTGACTTGAAAAGAGAAAATTGATTAGGACAAGGTAGTAAGACTCCCAGACAATACCGAGGACCCATCTGAGACTTAGGATCATAAATGTTAAATGAGGTGAGTTAGCCTGACTGCTGTGTTTTTCACAGGAAAATATGGGGAATAAACAGAAAATTTTCAGTAAACTTTTAATTTTAGAACAGTTTTAAACTTACAGAAAAATAGTGAACACAGTACAGAGAATTCTCAAATACTCTGCATTGAGTTTCCCCTTTCTAACAGCACATTTATAATTAATGACCAATATTGACGTTATTAACAACAACCCACACTTTACTCAGATTGCCTTAGTTTTTACCCAACGTCCTTTTTAATGTCCAGGATCCCATTGAGGGGACCACATCCCATTTAGTCACCGAGTCTCTTTAGGCCCCTCTTGGCTGTGGCAGTTTCTCAAGCTTTCCTTGCATTAGATGACCTTGACAGTTTAGAGGAGTCAGGTATTTGGTAGAGTGTCCCTCATTTGGGATTTGTCTGACATTTTTCTCACGCTTGTACTGGGGTTACGGGATTTTGGAAGGAAGACCACACTGGTAAAGTGCCATTCTCATCACCTCACATCAAGGTTCATACTGTCAAAATGACCAATCACTGTTGATGTTGACCTTGATCACCTGGCTGAGGTGGTGTTTGTCAGATGCCTCCACTGTAAAGTTCCTTTTCCCTCCTTTCCATACTGTACTCTAGAAGGAAGTCACTATGTGCAGCTCACTTAAGAAGTGGGGATTTAAGGTTCCCTTCCTTGAGGGTGAAGTATCTACATAAATTATTTGAAGTTCTTCTGCACAGAAGATTTGCCTCTTCTCCCTCATTCATTTATGTGTTCAATCATGTATTTATATTAGTATGGACTCATGGATGCTTACTTTTTACCTTGGGTTATCATCCAATAGTACTTTTTATCTTGTTCAAATTGTTCCAGGTTTGGCCACTGAGAGCTCTTTCAGTTGGCTACTACGTCCCTTTGACGTACCATTATCATCGTGGGTTTTTTTATTTCTGTTTTTGAACACTTCTTCACTTTCTGGTAATAAAAGATACTATAAGCTAATTTTTGTTTTGTTTTGTTTTTTTGTATTTCCTTCCCCAGTCTTAGAATCAGCTATTTCCCCAGTGCTGTTAGTTTTTGTATTTTGTAGTTTATTTTTTTTTAACCTTTTTAATTGTAAGATAAACAAAAAAATTAAATGTATAGCTCAGTAAATTATTATAAGGAACACACCCTTCTAATATTGTACTGGAGTTGGCTCACACAGGCTCCTAAAAGCAATCTTTCACCAACTCTACATTCAGTGACATCATGCTTAAGAGTTTGAATTTGTTCACGGTGGTAATATTTACAAGATAGAAATCAGGAAATGTTATAAATCAGGGCTTTCTTGTTCCCCTGGAGAGCCAGTTACTAAATACCAGCACACCACTGCTTGCCAACCACCACCCAAGTCAAGAAATAAAACCATAAGCCAATAAATAAAACTTTGCTAGCTATTCCAGTAACACCTTTCATCTACCCCCGTCTCTCCAAAAGTAGCCCCTACCCTAATCACTTTCTTGTGTGTTTTTGTGTGACTTTTTTTTTTAAGACAGGGTCTCAATCTGTCACCCAGGCTGGAGTGCAGTGGTGTGATCATAGCTCACCATAACCTTGAATTCCTAGGTTCAGGCAAACTTCCTGCCTTAGCCTCCCAAGTAGGTAGGACTCCAGGCACGTGCCACCACTTCCAGCTAATTTTTAAATTTTTATGTAGGTATGGAGTCTTGCTATATTACCCAGGCCTGTCTTGAACTCCTGACCTCAAGCAATCCTGTCTCGGACTTCCAAAGTGCTGGGATTACAGGCATGAGCCACTGTACCCAGGCCTGTGTGTGTGTTTTTAACGGTTTTATACCCATGTGTCCATTCCTGGATACTATGGTTTAATATCATACCTTATTTTTACCTTGATGTGTATTTTGAGGCCTCTGCTCTATGGAGTCCCCCTCTATCTTTCTCTTTTCCTTACACTTTATCTGTTGAGGCATGTGGACTGCTTTATCTGTAGACCTTCCCCAGTCTGGATTTTACTGATTGATACTCATGGTGTAATTCAACAGTTCCTTTGTCTCCCATTATTCACAATATCATGTTAACATTGATAGAACGTTTCACCTAACAACAGCAGCATGCACATTCTTTTCAAGTGTCCATGGAATATACCAAGAAAGAACATATCCACAAAACAAATCTCAACAAATGTCAAAGAATTGAAACCAGTGTGTTCTCTGATCACAATTGAATTAAACTAAAAAAGAATAACAGAAAGTTAAGAAACTATCCAAACATTTGGCAACCAAACAATACACTTCAAAATAATCCATGTGGAAATTTAAAAAAATCATTGAATTGAATAAAAATGAAATTTTAAAATTTTTAAAGGAAATTAGAAAAAGCTATTGAACTTAATAAAAATGAAAATGCCAACTAAAGCAGTGCTAAAAAGCATATTTGTAACACAAAATGCTCACATTAGGAAAGAAGAAAAGTCTCAGATCAATAACCTACAATCCCACCTCAAGAACATAAAAAAGGAAGAGCAAAATATGCAAAGGAAGCTTAAGGAAATAAATATTAAAGTTCAGAAATCAATAAAATTGTAAATATAAAAACAATAGAGAAAATCAGTGGAATAAAACTAGTTCTTTGAAATGATCAACAAAATTGACAAACCTGTGGCAAGACTGCCATGCAAAAGAGAAGACACAAATTACCAATATCAAGAATGAAACAGGGGATATCACTACAGACCCTAAAGACATCAAAAATATAATAAGGGTATACTATGAATAGTTCTATACATATAATTTTGGAAAATTAGATGAAATAGAACAAGTCCTCAAAAACCATAAGCTACTATAATTCACCCAATATAAAATACATAATTTGAATTTTTCTGTAAGTATTAAGAAACTTGAATTCTTAATTTTAAAACTCTTCCACACCAAACAAACCTTGAGGCCCAGAGAGTTTCACTGGAGAATTCTTCCTGAGGTCTAAGGAAAAATTTGCACCAATGCACACAGTCTATTTCAAAAAGTAGAAGGGAAGGGAACAATTCCCAATTCATTTGATAAAGGTAGTATTAAGCTGATATCAAAACCAAAGACAGTACAACAAAAGCAAACTACAGACTAATATCCCTCATGAACTTTGATGCAAAAATCCTTAACAAAATATTAACAAATAGGATTCAGCAACATATAAAGAAAAATTATATACCATAACCAAAAGGTGTTTATTCAAAGGATACAAGGCTAGTTCAAAATTTGGAAATCAAACAATGTAATCTACTGTATTAATGGCTGAATAGCAGCTTATCTCAGCATATCAGTTGATGCAGAAAAACTCTTTGAAAAATTCAACACCTATTTATGACAAAACTCTTTAAAAACTAGGGACAGAGGGGAACTTCCTCAAGTTGATGTAGGTTATTTATAAAAATCTACACTTAACAGTATACTTAGTGTAAAAGGCCAAATCTTATCTCCTATGATCAGAAATAAGGCAAGGATGTCTGCTGTCACCACTTTTATTCAACAGAGTACTAGAAGTTGTAGCCAATGCAATAAAGCCAGAAAAGAAAAGTCAAAGAGATCAGAAAGGAAGAAACAAAATTATTCCCATTTGCTAATGACATGCTTATTTATGTAGAAAATGCCCCCCCAAATCTACAAGAAATAAAAATAAGGCAGGCACAGTGGCTCACACCTGTAATCCCAGCACTTTGGGAGACCAAGGTGGGAGGATTGTTTGAGGCCAGGAGTTCAAGACCAGCCTGGGCAACATGTGAGACCCCCTGTCTCTACAATAAATAAATAAATGAATGAATAAATAAATAAACCTTAGAACTAATAAGTGAGTTCAGTAAGTTTATGCAAACAAGATAAAAATACAGAAATCAATTATACTTCCATATATTAGCAACGAACATGTGCAAACCAAAATTAAAAATGCAATCCCACTTAAAATCACCCCAAAATAATACTGAAGTGTAAATCTAAAAAAAACACATACATGGCCTGGTGCGGTGGCTCACGCCGGTAACCCTAGCACTCTGGGAGGCTGAGGCATGAAACTTGCTTGCAGTCAGGAGTTTGAGAACAGCCTGAACAAAAGCAAGACCCTGTCTCTACCCAATATAGAAAAAATTACTTGGGTGTGGTGGTGTACACCTGTGGTCCCAACTACTCAGGAGGCTGAGGCAGGAGGATTACTTGAGCTGAGGAGTTTGAGGTTGCAGTGAGCTATGATCACACCATTACACTCTACTCATGGAGACAGAGCGAGACTCTGTCTCAAAAGAAAAAAAATAGCAAAAAATCATATATAGGACTTGTGTGTTGAAAACTCTAAGACAACTGATGAACGAAATCAAAGACCTAAAAAAATAAAGAGACATGCCATGTTTATGGATTGGAAGACTCAACATAGTAAAGATGTCAATTCTCTACAAATTGATATTCAGGTGTAACACAATTCCTATCAAATTGCCAGCAAGACTTTTTTTGTAGATATAAACAAGAATGCTCTAAAATTTATATGGGGTTGGGCATGGTGGCTCACACCTGTAATCCCAGCACTTTGGGAGGCCAAGATGGGAGGATCACTTGAGGCCAGGAGTGGAAGATCAGACTAGGCAACATAACAAGACTCTGTCTCTACAAAAAATAATAATAAAACATTAGCCAGGTGTAGCGGCACATGCCTGTAGTCCTAGCTACTTGGGAGGCTGAGGTGGGAGGACTGCTTGAGGCCAGGAATTCAAGGATGCAGTGTGCTATGATCACACCTGTGAATAGCCATTGCACTCCAGCCTGGGCAACAGAGAGAGACTCTTTCTCTAAAAAAAGAAACCAAATAAACAAAATTTTTAAAAATGGGCAAGAGGCATGAAGAGACATTCCACTAATGAGGATATACGGATGACAAAGATCACATGCTAAGAAGTGCTACTGAGAAACTCACTATTGCTAGAAGTATTGACTATCTTCTACACCCTGCTTCACCTCTGTCTACAGTATTCATCATCACAATATGTACCATGTATTTATTTATGTGTTTATTTATTGTCTGTCTCCCTCTAGTAAAATGTAATCTCCGTGTGGGTGGGACTGGGTTTTGGTTACTGCTTTTTCACCAGGGCCAGAATTCTGCCTGGCCAGTAGTAAGTACTCAGTAAATATGTATGGAATGAATGAATACACGCTCTTGCAAGTTTAGATGGAACTCAGCTAAGAGTTTTTTCCAAGGGATCGTGGTCTTTTAAAATAATAGATTTTTAAATTACTTTTCCTTTCTTGCCTATATTAATTTAATATAAATTTCTACTCCTTCTTGCATCTTTGTAATTAATATTTTGCTAGAAAACTGTCCATTTCCTCTAAATTTTCAAAATAATTTCCATAGATTTAGATGTAGCAGTCTCTTATAATTCGTTTACTCTCTTTTAAAAATCTATATCTTTTTCTTTAACAAGGATCACCAAGAGTTTATCTATTTTGTTGGCTTTTTGTTTTAATGCATTGATTTTCATTTATTTCTCTTAATTTTTTATTGTATTTCACCTCACTGAATTCACCTTTATTTTATCTACATACTTTATTCTGATTTATTTTATTGTTTTTTCTTAATTTCTTAAGGTGATGCATTAGTTAGGATGAAGACTAAAGTGCTGTGTCAAAGGGATCCCAAAACTTCTTTGTTGTCTCTCTTTCATGCAACAGTCCAGGATAGGTAGGTGATCTATTTCACAAATTCATTCCGGAACATAAGCAAACAGGGGGACACTGCCCCTTCTCTACGGTAGGGGCCAGCACACCACAACTTGCGGGACTAATCTTACCTGCTGCCTGTTTTTGCAAATCAAGTGTTATTGCAGTGCACCCAGGCTGATTTGTCTACACATCGCCCATGGCTGCTTCTGATGTACAGTGGCAGAGTTAAGTAGTTACTGCCGACACCAGATGGCCCACAAAACCTAAAGTATTTTCTCTCTGGTTTGTTTCAGAAGAAATTTGCTCATGCTACCCTAAGGCAACATGGTGTTTGCATGATCAATACTGGGTCACCAACGTGCCCTGGTTCCAGTTGGTGGGGAGGGAAAAGGAAATGTGGACAAGTCATGGCCACTGTGCCTGGAAGTGTTACATGACCCTTCCACTCACATTGTATTGGTGCAACTTAGTGGCGGGGCCACTTCTAACTGCAATGGAGTCTGGGGAATGTAGCATAGTGACTCCAGCTACACACACTCCAGCTACACACACCACGTACCCACCTACTATTCTTTCGCTGTGGTAAAAGGAGAGAAAGGATTTTGGAGAAAAGCTACCAGTTTCCCCTACAGATAAACACGAAGTTCCTGCATTTTTGCTTTCTCCTTTAATAATGAAGACATTTCAAGCAATGAATTTTTTTCCAGAGAAATGTAAACTTTGACTCGGAGGTTTTGGTATGACACAGTCTCCTTTTCATTGCGTTCTTTAGATAGTTAGTATAATACTTTTAGTTTGCATTTCTTCTTTAGTCCAAGGAACATTTAGAATGATGTTTCTTAGTTTTCAAGTAGTTATACATATCTTAAAGTCATATTTTTGTTATTTATTTCTAGTTTTGTTAAGAGAATGTGGTCCTAAAATTTATACTTTAAAATGTGTTTACATTTTATTTATGATCAAATGAATAAGGGATTTTGTAATACCTGGACATACATGTGTGTGTATGTATTCCTTTTTCAAATGGCAAAGATTTATCTAATAAATATATGTCAAGTTTGATTATATTATCAGATTTTATGTACTTCCTTATTTTTGTCTTTTAAATCCATTTCTGAAAGAATTATTAAACTCCCTCATTCTAATAGAATTTTTAGAATTGAGTTATTGTATTTCTAATAATTTCCATTTCTGTATTTACCTGCCATGTTTTTTGGTGAATGAGTTTATAAATATTTTCTTTTAAAAATTGTTCATTTAATGTTACTTTGGTATTTTTGTTTTTCTTTTTTGAATGCTTTAATCTTAAATTCTGTTCTCTGATATTAATAATGCCACTTGTGATGTCTTTTTTGCTAGTATTCATTTAGCATTGAAAATGTTCATGCATTTTTTTCTAAGTCTTACTTCCCTAGTCTGTAAAATGAGGATAATAAAATATACTCTGCCTTTTGCAAGGATGAAAGAATATAATGTCTGAGGGAGTGTTTGTAAACCATAAAGAATTACACATAGGAGTAGTATTGTTCCTCCTGCTACTGGGTCTATGAATCTGTCTCAATTGTTGCTTTCTGACTTCAATTATACATTTCTGGGAAGATTAGATCTATCCATCTATCTTTCTATCTATCCATTTAACCATCCTGATCATCATTCTTTAAAAAGGAAGTAGAGAAAGTGATTCAGGTAGAAAGTTTATAGAAATAATAATAGAGAACTTTCCAAACCTAGAGAAAGATATCAATATTCATGTACAAGAGAGTCTTAGAACACCAAGCAGATTTAACCCATTCAAAGCTACCTCAAGACATTTAGTAATCAAGCTTCCAAAGGTCATGGATAAAGAAAAGCTCCTAAGGGAAGCAAGGAAAAAGAAAAAAATAACATATAAAGAGGCTCCAATATGTTGGGCAGCTGGCTTCTTGGGGGAAACCCTATAGACCAGGACAGAATGGCATGACATATTCAAAGTGCTGAAGGAAAAACCCTTAACCCTAGAATATTACATCTTGCAAAAACATCCTTCAAACATGAAGGAGAAATAAAGACTTTCCCAAACAAAAGCTGAGAGATTTCTTCAACACCAGACCTGTCCTACAAGAAATGCTAAAAGAAGTTCTTCAATCTGAAAGAAAAAGGCATTAATGAACAATAAGAAATCTTCTGAAGGTATACAACTCACTAGTGACAGTGTGGACACAGACACAGAATACTCTATTGCTATAATCGTGGTACATTCTGATCATCATTCTAACCAATGTAATCAATCATTAGCCAGTGGACTGTGCCTACTATTCCAACATAACTATATCAAGCACCTGCCCATTCTCATTGCCAATACCAGGTAGAATATTTATACTATTAGTATTTTGGAAACCATAAAGTATTGAATAAAAATATGTTTATTTAAAAAAATGCTTATTCCTACTATTGTTATCTAAAAATGTGCAGGGTTTAAAGAAAACCCAGCTAAGGAATACTCTGGTGGGGGATTAAGGAGGGAAGCCAGGATTAAAAAATTGTTCCTAAATCACAACAAAGTAATAGTTGCAAGCAGTCACATGACAAAACATCTGTAGCACAACTTCTGCTTGGTCCCCATGCAGTTGAGAAAAGATAAAATTACAGGCTTGGAAAGCTTGTCCTTGCTTTCTTTGCCATGTCTCTACCTTGTCCCTAGCCACTTCTTTCTATGTCTACAATCTAAGTGCTTCTTAGTTTCTTAACAAACTTCTGGATATTAAAAAAAGGAAGATTAGTTTTATTCTTACTTTATCCCTTGATTTTAAGTGTGGTTCTTGTAAACAACATGTATAAGTTTAAAAAATCCACTATGACGGTGTATATCTTTTTATAGGAGAATGTAACCTATTTATTATAATACAGTTGCATTCACACTGATATTCAAATTGTATGTTTATGTTTAGTATACATGTTAGTCTGGGTTCTCCAGAGAAACAGAACCAATAGGAACACACACACACAGACACACACATTTACTAAGAGGAATTCACTCACATGATTACGGAGGCTGAGAAACCCAAGATCTGCAGCTGGCAAACTGGAGGCCCGGGAGAGTTCATGGTGTAAATTTTGACTGAATCTGAGTCTGAGACTGAAGGCAGGAGAGGACTGACGTCTCGGCTCAAAGTCAGGCAGAGAGAAAGAATTCTTTCTTATTTAGCCTTTTATTCTATTCTATCCATCCAATGGATTGCATGAGTTTCACGCACATTGGGGAGGGCAATCTGCTTTCCTCAGTCTATCATTTAAATGTTAATCTTATCCAGGAACATCCTTGCAGACATATCCAGAAACAATGTTTAACCAAATATCTGGGCATCCATGGCCCAGTCAAGCTGACACATAAAATTAACCATCACAAGCTTAGCCCTTGTCAACCTGGCACCCATATGCATCTCCTTAAAACATACCTAATCTCCAAATAAAGGCAATAAGGACGTCATAATTCTGCCTAACAGGATACAACTACCCTGCATACAACCAGAAACACACTAACCCTTTCCTCAGAAGAAGGTGAGGTAAAATCCTAGAGGGATGTTCACTCTTCTCCTGATATCCTATAATTTAACTACTATGATTGAAATACTTAACAATATTATAAATACTATGATAAAGTTAATTCATCTTATGTTACATGATAAGGGAATAAGAAAGGGAATAAAGCAAAGGTATTTGCGTATACATGTGTGTACATATATATGTTAATGCACACACATAAACATATTCACAGAAAAATAAGGAAGAATACTCATGATAATTACAATCCTCATTATTGCAACTGAACTGATCACATGGTTGTAGCTGGTATTTATAACTACATGCTTCTACTACCCATTGGGTATTCCCTTTGCCATCAGCAAGCACCTCAGCTGGTTTGATTCTTTACCTGGTGGGGTGACCGAAACCTTCATTCCTGAAGGGTCTGGGCCTTTAGGAATCCAGCCTGTGTTGGTGGTTGTAGTTTTCCATTGATCTCAACCATGGAGCATGGGAACACTAAAAGAAGCCCTAAGAGACCTCCTGTATTCCAGACATTCTCTCCCTTAGCTCCATTGTGGAGTAGCCGCTCAATCTCCCCAGGGTAGTCAGGATGGAGCACCCCAGCCAGCACAGTAACTCCCTTTTCGCCTGCTGATTCAGAGGCATGGGCGTCCCAAGTGGCTGGGCAGCTGTCTTTCACCCTGCAGTTTTCACCTTGATGGTGGCACTATCTCTGCAATCCCTGCAGGGATGTGGCACTACTTTTGATTTACTATTTTCCTAGGTAGAGGCAGCTCTACTGGCTTCCTCTTGGCCTTTCCCATGATAATAGCCCTCACTCCAGAGGGAACCACTGTGAGGATTCTGCCATTGGCTGAATATTTCTATTCCAATTACGCATTGCAGAACTGGAAAAACAACAACAGAATGAGTTCAAGGACACACCCGGCCTACTGTGAGTTGGACCTGGGCTAAAACTCCATTGATCACCTGACCTCCATAAGCCCCTGCTCTGCCTGGTGGACCACAGTGACACATGGGGTCGCTTGGAATCAGTGTCAACTCAGAACCATTGTCTAGTGGTCTCTGAAAGGTCTGGTTATTTCTTTTCCCCAGCACACAGTTACCCCGATAAAAGGCCACAGGTCCCTTTGCGGAAGGCTGTGAGAAAGATTACTAATATTAATATAAAGTTTTGGTAGTGTCCTGGGGAGACCCCGCCTTCACTGAGGGGGTCCTGGATCTGCAAGCTGGCTCCAGTCTGGGAACTGACTGAAGGGTGATGACCCTCTGCTTTTATGACTCAGGTTAGACTTTTACTGACTTGACCTAGAACTATTCTGCTTATTCAGATCAAGTAAGAATTCAGTAGGCTTCCTACCTATTTGACTTCTAGGTTTTGTGGGAGAGATACTTTAATCTTATATAAATATCCTGCTTCTCATCATAGTTTTGGTCACTAGCATGTGATTCTTGCATGAAGTAATTATCACTATGATAGTTGCTAACTCGTGATTTTCTAATTTCATTATTCCATCTACAGTTATTAGTTGCAATCCTACAACTTCACTTATTTACATTTATTTGTTCATTTCATTTTTATTACCATGGTCTCATATATTCTTGTCTTACTCCACGGGTATAATCCATTACCATCAGTATTTATTTACTTATTTTTGCCCAGATGAAGCCAGTGGGTATCCCTTGAAGTTGGCTCCTGTCTTTCTTCACATGTCACCCATAATTCTTTAAAGATTTTCTTACTTTCTAGTACAACAAGATGTTCTAGGATCGTCTTGTACTTTACTTACCCAGCCCCAGAAGTAGCCCTGAACCTTTTAGTGGAGAAAGGTACTCAGAAACCAAGATGTGGGCATTTAGTGTGCTCACTGCTACTAGTTATCACTGCTTCTAAGCCCACCCAGAAGGCAGAGTTAGAAAATACATGCAAGCGTGCAGGCCTGCAGGTGTGTGTATAAAATACATGTATCTCTATGTCACATATATACATACTTCCCTTGTTTCCTAATAAGGTTTTTCTTTCTTTGTGGACAAAATACTCTTTCTTATACCCCAAGAATATTAATTAGAAGTTTTAAAAACTTATTTTCTATTCCTCATTGCTTTTGTTTCGTCTGAGTTTCTTTTTTGCCATTTTGGTCTCTATCTCCTTCATGTGGAAGGTTGCCTGCAACGTCTGGCGGTAGTTGTCTGGTGGTCTTTGTCTGTTACTTCATATTTAAGAGTGATGCACAAGGGACTGTTCCCTATAGTGGTGAAATAGTTTATTCAGACCCACCTTTCCATGCAAACAACTACAGATGTTGGAGAAAATATAAAGAGAAAAGTATCTTCTTAAAAGAAACATAAATGAGAATACACATTCATACAACCATTTTGGAGGGAAATTTATAATATCAATAAAACTATATATGCACTTACCTTTTGACCCAGAAATCCAGCTTCTAGCATTTACCCTGAAGATAGACTTCTAACAACACGAAAATGCATATGTGCACAGTTATTAATTGAAGCATTATTTGTAATTGCCAAATATGGGGAGCAATCTAAGTGCCTATTCATAGAAGAGTGGTTAAATAAGCTATCCTACACCCACACAAAGTAATACAATTTAGTAAAATATATAATAAGCAAGAGTTCTATAAACTGACATGGAGTGATATTCAGGATATATTGTTAAGTGAAAAAGCAAAACATAGAACAATATATGTCTATAATACACCTTTTGCATAAAGAGGGGGGGATAAGAAAATATACACGTGTTTGCTTTTTTGTAAAGCAAAAGAAAAGAAAAGAAATCTAGGAAGAAAAGAACAGAAAATAATGAGACTGCTTACCAAAGGTAATGGGTAAAAACTGGGTGGAAAGCATGAGGGTTGAGAACAGGATAGAAGTGAAGAGGAAGGGGCATGTCTTTGATATACATTTTTATATATTCTGAATTTTAGAGCCATGTTAATGTGTCACATACTTAAAGAAAACACCAACAAGGACAGGGAATACAAAAAAAAAAAAAAAAGAACACAAAAACAAATGAACTTTGATACATTTTAAAAGGATAACACGACCACATGGAAAGAGGATGGGGGATAACTTTGACCAGAGTATTTTGACCATGTGCCCTCAGGCTAAAGACCAAAAGAACTGACAACAGATATTGTGATCTAGTCAGTAGGTATGGGTTAGCAGTTATGAAGTAATTTATGTGTATTATATAATTGACTAAGTAAGTAAATATATTGCGGATAATGAGAACCAGATTTCTCACTCTTGGAGAAGGCAGTTAATGTATGAAAATAAGAAAGGTTAGACTAAACTCTGAGTGATTGGATTGAAATTTTTGGATGCATAACTGAACTGATGGAGATATATATACACGTATTTTTTTCTCACATATTCACAAGAAAAGAAAACTTCAGACCAACACCTCTCATGAACACAGGCACAAAAATCCTTAACAAAATATTACATACCAAATCAGCAGTATGTATAAAAAACCCCCTATACTATTAAGTAGGGTTCATCCCAGGAATGTAGGGCTAGTTCAACATTCAATCAATGCAACTTACCATACTAACAGACTAAGAAAAAAAAACACAATCATATCACTGAATGCAGGAAAAAAAATTCAACAAAATTCAATGTCTACTCATGATAAAAAAAACTCATATGAACTAGGAATTAAAGGGAATTTCCTTAATCTAATAAAGGATGTTTATGAAAAACTTCCAACTGACATCATAGTTAATGGTGAGGCTGAATGCTTTCCTCCTAATATCTAAAACAAGACAAAGATGCTTTTAAACACTTTTATTTAACATCATACTGGAAGTTCTCGCTAGTTCAATAAGGCAAGAAAAAGAAATAAAAGGTATACACCTGGTAAGCAAGAAATAAAACTGTCTTTCTTCACAAACAATATGATTGTCTATGTAGAACATCTCCCCAAATCTACACACAGACAAACTACTGGAACCAATAAGTGAGTTTAGCAAGGTCACAGGTTATAAGGTTAATATACAGAAGTAAACTGTATTCTTAAACACCAGAAAACAATTGGAATTTGAAATAAAAAAATATGCCACTTACAATAACACTAAAAAAATACTTAGGTATAAGTCTTACAAAATACGTGCAAGATATGTATGCAGGAAACTATACACCAGTGAAAGAAATCAAAGAAGATCTATGTGACTAGAGAAAGATATTTTGTTTTGTTTTGTTTTTAGACAGAGTCTCACTCTCCTGCTTGGGCTAGAGTGCCACCGTGTCAGCCTATCTCACAGCAACCTCAAACTCCTGGGCTCAAGCGATCCTCCTGCCTCAGCCTCCTGAGTAGCTGGGACTACAGACATGTGCCACCAAGCCCAGCTAATTTTTTGTATATATTTTAGTTGTCCAGCTAATTTCTTTCTATTTTTAGTTGAGATGAGGTCTCACTCTTGCTCAGGCTGGTCTCCAACTCCTGACCTCAAGCCATCCTCCCGCCTTGGCCTTCCAGAGTACTAGGATTACAGGTGTGAGCCACCGCGCCCGGCCCCAAGCAAACTTTTGAATAGATATCAACAAGCAAATTCTAAAATACATACACTCTATACAATGTATGCAAAAACAAAAGGAAAAGCCAAGGCGATTCTGAAAAAGAAAAATACACTTGGAAGACACATTTCCTGATTTCAAGGCTACTATAGTAATCATGATATATGGTGAAATGACAAATACACAGACCAATGGAGCAGAATAGAGAAGACAGAAAGAAACAAGTGGTGCTGAAACAATTGACATCCATGTGCAAAATAAACAAAATTCAACACATACCTCACATCTAATAGAAAAATCAAAATGGATCATGTACTTACATGTGCAACATAACATGACATAACCTCTAGAAAAACATTTAGGAGAAAAATCTTCATGACCTTAAGTTCGGTGATAAATTTTTAGACACAATCTCAAAAGCATAATCCATGAAAGAAATAACATATAACTTGGACTTTACAAAAATTAAAAACTTTTGCTCTTTGTTACACTGTTAAAACAATGAAAAGACGAGCTACGGATTGGGAAAAAAATATTTGCAATTCATATATCTGATAAAAGATTCATCTCCAGAAAATATAAAGAACACTCATAACCACAGAACCAGCCCAATCTGGTTCGATTTTGTACAATAAAATGGTGAATTGCTTTTCAGTTGCCCTGGACCCCCACGTTGCAAGTTACATAACCCAAGCATGCCCAGATATACCAAGTATGCAATCACAGAAGGAACCTAAGTGCCCGGACCAAGGAACAGTACCACCATATGGCATCATCCAATCAGATCCAACCCTGGTTTTGCCATATGGCAGGATCCAGTCAGATGGTGCCTCCTCGCATTACCTCACTGCAAGATCCAATCAGATCATGCCTCATTACCCTCTGCCTAACCTACCCCAGCTCCCAGAGTGGTAGACAGAGTTGAGCCAGACTCCTATATCCTGTTTGACGGCCTTGCAATAAACTTTTCTCTCTTCAAAAGAACCAGTGCTTCAGTGTTTGGCTTCCCACTGCACATGGGTGAACATACTCAGGTTGTTTCCGTAACACGTGCGCGGTGGCTCACATCTGTAATCTTAGCACTCTGGGAGGCGGAGGCAGGCGGATTGTTTGAACTCAAGAGTTCGAGACCAGCCTGAGCAACAGTGAGACCCCGTCTTTACTAAAAATAGAAAGAAATTATATGGACAGCTAAAAATATATATAGAAAAATTAGCCGGGCATGGTGGCACATGCCTGTAGTCCTGGCTACTCGGGAGGCTGAGGCAGGAGGATTGGTTGAGCCCAGAAGTTTGAGGTTGCTGTGAGCTAGGGTGATGCCACAGCACTCTAGCCCAGGCAACGGAGTGAGACTCTGTCTCAAAAAAAATTAATCTAATAAAAATTAAAAATCCAATTACAAAAATGGATAAAGGAGCTAAATAGACATTTTACTAAAAATGTGATGCAGTTGGCAAATAAACGTATGAAAAGGCTCAACATCATTTGTCATGGGAAAATGTAAATTAAAGCAACAATAAGATACCAGCTAAAATCCCCAAATCCTACAATATTGAAATATCTTGAGGATGTGGGGCAATAGAAATTCTTGTCTATTACTCATAGGAATAAAAAAATGATACAGTCATTTTGGAAGATAGTGTAAAAGTTTGTTATAAAGTTAATCACCTACACATCACACAGAATCTTTGCTGGATTCCTAGGCAGATAACACAGAAAAAAAAATCCTTCATTCATATTGTAGGTAAAGGCCATAAACAGTAAACCAAAGAAACACACCCATAAAAATTGAGGAACTTTATCTAAGAATTAACAGATTTCCTAACTTTTTCAGATGCAAGTGTTATAAACCAAGGCAAATAAAATGCACTTTCCAAATTTATTACACTCCTAGGGGCAACCAAAACTCAGATAAAACCCTGCAGTCTTACTGCCTTGAAAAACCAGACGACAGAGTTTGGAAGGAAAAAAGCAGCTGGAACATGAGGGCTGGGGTGGAAATCTCAGAAAGGAAACTGCCATAGAAGGGGAGCCAAATTCTGTGTACAAACTTTGCCCAAACTTCTGGCTGACTTCTGAAATACCTGTGTGTTGGGCATACTCCAAGCACACAAACAGGCTAAGAGAACTTCTGTATCAACTGTACCCACCACAGGGGAGATGAGAATAAAACAAACAAGTAAAAATCCCCAATACTCTATAGAGAAACAAAACCCAATCACAAAATTACTAGACACACAAAGAAATAAGAACAGGTGAGCCACAGACAAGAGAAAAGGTGATCCACGGAGGCTGACCCTGGGAAGGGACATGTCTAGAATTAGCAGAGAAGGATTTGAAAACTATACTGAAGGCAACAAAAGTAAATAAGCTCACTGAATGAACACAGGAAATCCCAGTAGAGAAAGAAGTTATAATAAAGAACCACATGAAGATTCTAGAACTTAACACACAATTAGAATAAAACATTTCACGATGTGGTCATCTGAAGTTATGGAAAATAAATGCTAAACTATGCTTGCAAAGTCCTGGAGCTCTCTGGGAAGTGTGGTGGGGGGTGTGCGCAGGTGGGGGAGGTAAAATGATCCTTCTGTGAAGAATAGGGTAGAAGAAGTGAGTAGGGAAGAATTAGTATGTTGTGGGAGTGTCTCAGTGGGGGTGGGGAAAATATTAGGTCATTAAATATGAAATGTCCGATTTCGAATCAAGTATAATTTATTGTATCTCAAACAAGAAGTGGTACAATTAATCAAAGTATGTGCCTGAACTATTGACACAGCTTTGCCATCTTAAAGGTAGCTTATTTATGCCAGCAGCCAAGAAGCTTGGAGAGCAAGTGGCGATGAAATTATGAAAGGTGTTTTCCAAAGTTTGTTGAGAACTGAACATTTTTCCTTGCAAGAAGTTGGTATTTTTGTCTACAAATAAAAGGAGAGTCATGTGTGATCGATTAAAACAGCAAGGGGGAAGGGACATAGTGCGAGCCGGGAGTACTGCTTGAGCTCAGGAGTTCAAGACCAGCCTGAGCAAGAGTGAGACCCTGTCTCTACTAAGAAGAGAAAGAAATTAGCCAAACAACTAAAAATAGAAAAAATTAGCTGGGCATGGTGGTGCATGCCTGTAGTCCCAGCTACTCAGGAGGCTGAGGCAGGAGGATCGCTTGAGCTCAGAAGTTTGAGGTTGCTGTGAGCTAGGCTGATGCCATGGCACTCACTCTAGCCCAGGCAAGAGAGTGAGACTGTCTCAAAAAAAAAGAAAAAGGACATAGTGATTAATGGGATGAAAACATACCAAGGAACATCAAAATTAACAAGGTGAACAAGTGAAATGGTTAACAATCTATGAAACTCACAAAAGTAAGGCAAAAGAAAAAGAAACCATTCTTAAAGTAATAAAGAGTAAAAATAGAGGAATAAAATCAAATAGTCTATGAATGAACTGAATTAACCCATTAACAAAGACTGTTACATTAGGTGAAAAATCAAAAACCAACAGTAAGCTATCACACAAAAAAATTACAGCAAGCAGAGAAAGGTTGACACCACTACCCGTGGGTGGCAGTGCTTTCCGAGTGTTGGCTTGGCCAGGCAAGACTAGGAGGGCAGCGGACATAAGGGACTTTAGCAGCGACAAGAGAACTACAACATGTAGATAAATCCTATAGCGGCAAACATGAGGCTCTGCAGGGAGTGGGGGATTTCCTGGCAATTCCAAGCCCCCAGATTGACCCAAGA
Source organism: Lemur catta (assembly GCF_020740605.2). Taxonomy (NCBI): domain Eukaryota; kingdom Metazoa; phylum Chordata; class Mammalia; order Primates; family Lemuridae; genus Lemur; species Lemur catta. Next base: position 94,063,327 of record NC_059136.1, on the reverse strand, counting down.
TGATTGGAGCCTTTGAAGTGAGCAAGTGCCCGAGGAAAGATGGAAGGTTAGCAGGAACTGCCTGGGGGAAAGGGCGCCTCAAACACCATCCACTCTTTAGAGAGCAGGCTGAATTTCTTGCTAGTTAAGTTAGTCTAGAATGGGCAAAAAGATGGAGCCCCATTCTCCTCCCCCTAGTCTTTCTGAAGCCAGAATAACTTGAGTTCCCAAAACTAATAAATTCAGTAAAAAGGAACTATGCACCAATCTCACATGCTAATATGAAGTCAAAAGTTTAAACAAAACATTAGCGTATAGAATCCAGTAATGTATCAATGACAGGCAGGGATTATTCCAGGAATGCAAAGATGTTTCAATATAAGGCGAAAACATTAATAAACTAAAGGCGGAAACCCACGAGGACACAGCAACCGATGCTGCAAGTCAGCAGCCAAGCCCGTCAATTCCTGAATGTGACCAGGACGACCATCTGCTCTGCCGGGAGCGGGGTCTGGACGGGAAGGGGGTGATGCGGCCGCTACGGCGACGCCGCCCCGGGTTCAGCGAGGTCCACTCACCCCGCCCCGCGACCTTGGCCACCCACGGGCGTCCCAGAGCCGCAGGCCCCTCACTGTCCGCGTCCCCGGTGCGGGGCCCGCAGCCAGGTGCTCCAGGGAGCGGCGCCGCGGCCGGCGGAGCAAGCTGGCGGGGACAGGCTGTGTTGCGGGCCCAGCGGCCCACTCAAGGCCAGCTGCGCACCCCCGGGGACTGAAGGGGTGGGGACGCGAAGACCGCCCAGCTCCGCCCCCTGGCGCGCCCCCCGCCGGGTGGCCCTGGGGGGTCCCCGCTCCGGGCGCTCTGGCCACCTTCCCCAGCGAGCAGCGAGGGGGGTCCAGGCGCCGCCGCCTCCGAGCAGCCGGCCTGGCGTCTGCCCCTGCTTGTCCCGGCTCTCTCTGCCCGTGAGCCCCGTTACCTCCGTGCGCGGCGTTTACAGAATAAAAGGTTCATCAGGAAGAGATCAGTTTGCGGGAGAAATGCCTGGATTTCTCCAAAACTATTAGCAAATACCTTAACTATCGAAAAACTTAATTCATTTCGGTTAACATCGGGAATGAAACACTAATGTCTATCACCATTATTATTATTTTCTTGGAGATCTTAGTAAATGTAATAAAACAACATGAAATGACTGTATAGTATTAGAAAATACTGTATTATTTTTGCTCTAAATTGCTCCCCAGCCGAACTGGATTTTCCAACTTGAACTCCATAGCATGTTGTTATGTGGCTTCATGTTTGCCTCCAAAGGGTTAACAGATTTTTTACTCTTTTTTGTTGTTGTTTGTTTTTTGAGAGAGAGAGAGATATTGGAACTTCCTATGTAAACCTTAGTCACTTTTATGATTACATACCTATTTGAGAACATTTGCACCATATTAGGATCAGTCATTTTCAAAAATACTTATTCACTAGCAAATTACCAATAATTTAGGTTTAACCAAGAGTTATTCGTATCATTGTGCACCACTTTCTTGTTTATTTTCTGCTTTCTGGAGATGTCCATATAGATTCAACTTTTGCTTCTCTGGGTTATTTGTAATTTTTTAAAAATAAAGAGTACAATTTACTGTCTAAATCTTTATGTCAGAACTCATCTTTTCCTTGAACACCTGTATGACAGCTTGGTTTGATATGGCTCCACTGACTTCTATCATTCAGTGTTTTAGGTGAATTTGATGTCAGTTCTCATTTTCTTTCCAACTGTAGGTCTCTGGGACTTTCCCTCTGTCCTCATAACTCTGAGCTAAAAACTCCATGGTCAGAGCCTTTGAAGTACAAAATTACAAGAATCAGTCTTCAAAGGCTGTACAGTTTTGGTTGATTGGAGTGAATGCATTTAGAGTGATTTACTTCTGAAGAAATAGTACACTATTTTGCTTACTTTGATAGAGAAGTCCAGAAAATGAAGTTTTAAGTAGGTTCACAATCTTTAGTGTATAAACTTTTCTATAGAATGAGATAACCCCAGTGTCAAAATTACTTTATTTCTTCTTCTTTTTAGTGTCAAGTTTTGAAAGAGGAGTTCTTTTTTAAAAATGCATCCTAAATATTAAGATGGCTGAGTCTTTCAGGTAAGAGCTACATTTGCCCTTCATCCAACAAATACAGGTTGGTTGTCTGCCCTGTGCTTGGAACTGTGTGGATAGCATTTTGTCCTCAGGTGTGTAGAATGTATATTGTCCTGAGATGATCTAATAAGCAGTAATAAATGTTCAGAGGGAAAATGAGTTACCGCTTGAGGATGGGTAAGCATTTGGCATGTGGAATGCCTGGGCAGGAGGGGAACCTAGCTTTCCAGGGGTGGAGAACAGGACACCTGAAGGCAAAGGGATGGGCAGGCGCAGGTGCTAGTGCAGGGAACAGGAACTCCATATGGACGTGGCAGAAGGAAGAGGCGGAAGTGGGCAGGTGCAGAATGGAAGAAAATTTTCAGCGTCCTTTAAATCACTGACTAACTTGAAGCTCTTTCAATAAAGCTCACACTTGGAAATATGGACCATTGTATGAAAGAATTTATGGAAGAAAATACAACAGTAAGTAGCACTTTATCCCTGCAAAAGGTAATCTAGAGCACTGGCGATGAGTTGAACTCACCTGCTGGAAGTCTTCAAACTAAAGGGGTTTATATTTGTTGCAGCCACTGATCTCCGTTAGTTCTGGGGTAAGAAAAGCTGACATAAATTAAAATCTTTAAATAGGGCACCATGGCTTAGGCCATTGACCTACTTATGCAATGAACATTCCTAGCGCATGAAAATCTGGTTATAGGAACCAGCTTAACAAATGTCATCAGGTGTGTGTGAATACTAATAACAGACCGATGATGTACTTTTCAAAACAGAGTGGTTTACCAACACCATTCCAATAAGACTACCAACTGCACTAGCCACACTTTGAAAGGAGCCTCAAGAAAAAGGTGAAAGTTCTCTAATGACAAATTGAATAAATGAAAAATAAAACGTTTCCAAAAATTGTAACACTGTGAACCAGAAAACATACATACCTTACGGGAGGACCATTACGCTTCCTACTCTGATCCCCTCAAATGCCAGGGCCTTGACTGAAGTATTATTATAAACGCACTGTCGGCTTGTTTTCAAAAAAGATTCAATTCACAGAAATTTTCACTTGTGCATTTATAATAAACATTGGTTTACATTTCAAGTGTGCAACTATAGAGTAGAGCAATGTCAGCCTGTTCACATTTTTTTCTTAAGACTTGCTCATCAGGAGAAAACAGTTTTCGTCTGCAATAGCGGCAGCTGAAGGTAACAGCACAGAAAAAGCTATTCTGAGAACTCCCTCACGGATACAGTCTCCATCAAGCACCGGGCTCTTCCCATTCTTTTTCTAAAGCAGACAGAACCTGGGGATTTATGTGCTCTTATGTGCTGTTAACAGTATCATCAGAGAGAAAAGTGTTTCTACTTTCCTTAAGGTAAAACCAACTCCTCTAAAGAATGACAGTTGAAACTAGCTGTGTAAGTCAGGATTCTCCAGAGAAACAGAACAATTAGGATGTGTATATAAATATGTACAGAGAGACCGATTTTCAGGAATTGGCTCATGTGATTGTGAGGGCTGGGAAGGCTGCATGTGCAGGGCAGGCCTGCAGGCTGGAGACCCAGGGAAGAGTTGATGTTGGAGTCTGAAGTCCGCCTGGAGGCAAAATTCCCTCTTCTCATGGGGATCTCAGTCTTTTCTCTTGAGGCCTTCAACTGATAGGATGAGGGTGATCATTATGGAGGGTAATCTCCTTTACTCAGTTTACTGATTTACATATATACACACACACACACACACACACATTTTTTTTTTTTTACCAAAGCAGTTCTGTGGGAAGTTTACTGATTTAAATGTTAATCACATCTAAAAAATATTTTCATGGTGACATCTAGACTGGTGTATGACCAAAAACTGTGTATCATGGCCTACCCAAGTTGACAGATAAAATTAACCATCTCACACCAGCCAAGAGTCAGCATCTTCAGAGTAGAAAGATTTATTATTGACTACTATTTCTTTGTAGAATAGAATGCAATTGAACTCAAGTCATTCTAGGTTTTGTTGTTTTTGTTTTAGACTGAAATTGCCAATATTTGACCACTTTTGATCTATGGAAAAGGGTAACTTGGTATGGCTCAATACAATATTTAGGCATCTACCCAACAGTTAGCTGATGTTGCTATCTTCACTCAGATGCCTGATTAGGAAACAAACTTCCTTCTATAAAGCTAACTTACTCTGGGCACGGTGGCTCACACCTATAATCCCAGCTCTTTGGGAGGCCAAGGCAGGAGGATCACTTGAGGCTACGAGTTAGAGACCAGCCTGGGCAACACAGGGAGAACTCATCTCTACAAAAAATTAAACAATTAGCCAGGTGTGGTGGCATGCACAGGTAGCCCTAGCTATTTGGGAGGCTGAGCCAGGAGGATTGCTTGAGCCTGGGATATGGAGATTGCAGTGAGCTGTGGTTGTGCCACTGCACTCCAGCCTAGATGACACAGCGAGACTGTCTCAAAAAAAAAAAAAAAAAAAAAAAGAAAAGAAAAGAAAAGAAAGTGAACTTTCTTGGACCTAGCACAAAGTGGTACCCTTTTGCACAAGAAATTATTTTTGTTGAATAAATGTTCAACTGAGAAAAAGTTACAGCAAAACTCAAGCTGTCTATAGCTAGAATGAACTTTTTCCTCTTCTTAATGGTAAACCATTAGTGTGAACTTTTCATTTAACCATAATGAAAAAGTCTCTATGCCCCATCAGGTCTATGATGCAATAAATAAACTGTATTTCTAATTAATTTTCCATATTTTACCCTAAATGAATTAATCCCAAACATACTTTTTCAGAGTATTCTACTCTCTTGAGTACTAAGAAGAGCAAAAGCATTTTCATTCTATAAAGTCCTTGAAATATTTCATATTAATGAATTTAAATAAAAACATATTTAGTGCTAATTCTAAGAATTAACACAAAAATACTGTGTTAATTTTCTGGAATTAAACAAGTGAAAGAGGAACTGCCAGTACTGGAATCACTGTCATTTTCTTTATCCTCTGAAAGTAGGAAAGCCAAAGGCAAAGGAAGAATTTTTCCCATCATACTGGAAGAGGTGCTATGAGATATGTAACAATTATTCTACAATTGGTTCCTGGACAGGTATTAACTACATTTTTAGAAGCTGCATTACTGGCTATTTTTTTTTATTATTAAAAAAAAATTTTTTTTTCAGGCTGGTCAAGTGAAGCAGTGGAAGTGGAGAAGGAACAAAGGAATCTGTAACTGGTTGTGATCAATTAGTTGTAAACACCACTGCACTCGAACCAACCGAGCATTACTGCCTGTTTAACTGACAAGTTTCAGCTGAAATGGTAGGTGTGTGATCACCATTTTGGTCCACATGAATTGTGGGAGTTTTCTTCAGCAAAATTTTAGGCAAACTGCCCAAGTGGAACTTCTGTAAAGACAATTTATAGCACTGACAGTAAGTGTTAAAGAAATGCTAAATGCCAATTTTATCTCACAGGAACAAGAAACTTGTAGCTTTTTTTGAATTCTAAACTCACCTGGATTACAGTTTTGATGCATCATCATTTGACATTTTTTATTTACAATTCTATCCTTCCCCTAAAGGTACAAAAATTTTAAAACAAACAAAAACACCCCCCTGGCACTTTACATTTCATTTCAACAACAAGTATTGTCCTAGAGCCAGCTATTAGAATCTTAAATTCATCAAATGAGAAAATATTTATAATTTGAAGTGAAAAAAAGTTATAGCAAATAGAAAAGTATCCTCTATTAAAATTTCAGGAAGATCTTCGTTATCTAAAGCAATTCTATAATTTTATTCATATATTTTGTGGAATTCACATATCTTTTTCTTACAGCAAACATAACACTGTAGGCCACAAGAAGCTGCAGTACTATTGTTTAATTAGCAGCAAATTAATATTTTAAATCTGGGTATCTGGACAATAAATAGCCTGCTTTCTTTGGATGTGAATGTTTAAAATGTAGTATCACTGCAGCTTCATAATGTGATTGCTATTTTACAGAGCTTATACACACACAAAAAATATGATCTTTGTCTATATTTTATACAAATACAACAGTAGTTTGTGAATACATTTTAAGTACATGATATACATGATAAGCCACTTGATTTCTCAATATCACAGAATAGCAATTTTAAATGCAATAAAAATATACAAAATTCAGCCTGGAATGCAGATTTTTTCTTTTCTATTTTGACTCAAAACTTTATCATTAGAACATTTTTAGAGTACTAGTCCAAACACTTTTCATTAGCTAAAAATACAATTTCAGCAGTCCAGCTTATGTTCAGGCATGATGCAATCCATTTCCTAATGGATTCCCAGTTTTTGTTAAATTCAAAGGGCTGTTAGTAACATACAGCATGTTCTTCACTCCACACCCTGTTATAAAGCCCCCACTTTCCATTCTGAGTACAGTCACCTTGTGGACAAAAGCTGGGTTTGTTCTGGTAACATTTGCACATCCAAGATCTCCTTTTGCAAGTGCACATGAATACATTGTGGTGGTGTAAAAGTTTGTTAATGACAAATTAAGTCACAGTATAAAAATATATTGTACACCTTTACACCTAATGTAGTCCTTTTTCTATGGGTAAAAAAACACAACTGAACAAGACAGAGAAGTTTGTAGCACCATGAAGAGTTGTATCCCAAGTTACATTAGCAGCATGATCCAACATAATATCGAAGGAGTGTTTCTGAGAAGATAAACATTCATTCTGGTTCATTTGTACCACTGAAGCTTATACAATGAAGTGTTTTATACATTAGCAATAGTTCTGTGTCATTTCTAGAGCTAGACGACTTATCAAAAGACACTGCCTTGCATCCTTAGAGGGTTGATAACATTGCAGAAAGGCCTAACTGATCTAAGTGTGCCTTTACCAGTGTTGGTAGCATTATCTTCTTTTATGTGATCCAAAAAGAGCTCTGTATGGGTTTTTAGCACAGAACTACACAATACAACTTATGTAGATCTAACTAATCACAATAAACTATCCATGTTGTAGACAAGGCTGCTGACACAATGTGAGAAAAACAAGACAAATTCAACTTAGGCACACGTTTGCTAGAGATAACAGTCTGCCATTGCTAATGAGGAATACTCAACTACGTTTAAAAGCTCTCCTCCAATGTCACATGGATCTCAGTAGGCTAGAAGCAACCTGGGTGAACTGGTATTTTTTAACTTACGTACTGGGAAGACAGTGTGCTTTGAGACACGTAAACCTTGTAAAAAAATAAACCATTGTAAAACCTTATGAAAGGACACACACTGATTCTGTGCAATATAGCAAATTGATAAGAAAACACTGTAAAAATGTACCTGTTTAAAATACCATCTACCATTTTTGTACACAAAGCATTATATATCAAAGGCCTACATATATATCATCTAATGGCACTTGAAAACAAATTATAATAAGTCTTAAAATAAAAGGCATAACCTATAAGAAAGTTTCTGTAAAGGTTTAGATTCATTTTGAAAGTGCTATATCTTGTAATATGTGTAGTATAGAGGTTGACCAAGCTCTATTTTAAAAAAAAATATTGGCCTATAATATGTGTATTGCTCACTAGATGAATGATCCTGAAAATATGTACTCTTTAACATTCATTATTAGCTTAATAAAGCAATCAGCTCTGGCTCATGTTTCAGTCAGTATATGGTTTTTAAAAACCGCTACTGTCCAAATTAACACAATATATCACTATATTCCACAAATGACTAAGAAAAATAAAGCACAAGCAACAAATAGGCAAAAATACACAGCTTGAAAGAAACACTAAATGAAATCAAAAAGTTGCACAAAGAGTGGTGCATGATTAGCCAGGACAATCGAAGTTTTAACAAACCTCACTTGGTAATAGGATTTTAAAATGAAAGTTTTGACAGTGACCATAACTATAAAGATATTTGTGTATATTAGTGGATAATATTGCTTACAGTGCCAAGACCCTTCCACACGCACACTTCTGTGTTTGGTGCCCTAATTTGTACACACATGTGGAAGTCAAACTGAATGAGGTTCAATATCTTGTCTGAGGTCCAAATTTCTAAACTATTTTTTATTTAATGTTAATCCCTTTTTTTTTTTAACCAAGCTAAGGCACTACCAGAAATTTCAAGGATGATGATTCTGGCCACTGGAGAATGAAAACAGCATTGGCAATAATTATTTTTAATCACATCTAGTTGACATAGAAACAATTTTTTTTCTAGAAAAAAAGAGAGCCAATTCTGTGTTACATCCTTGTTAGAACATTGTGCAATTAAAATAAACAAGTGTGCCTCATCTTTAATAGAAATTCTCTCAAAAAGAGTTTAGTGACCACTACAGTCAATTTAAAAAACAAATTAGCTGAATTCCCTCTTACTTTGAAGTGTTATTTCAAGTCTGTGGGGGCAGCAATAGGCAAAGAGGTGTACATATGAGAATTAAGACTCCACAATTGTTAACACGGGTGCCCTGAAAGATGCATCTGAATTCCACACAGGGCGACAATTAGCTTAAAACAAGATGTGTGTATGTGTGTGTGTGTGTGTGTATACATACACACACACACAAACACACACACAGATGGCGCCAGTCCCCATTTCCAAAATGCTTTATTTAATAAATCCTGGTACTCCCTTTTTTTTTTATTAGCAGTGAAATACAACCTACTAAGGCCAACGTTTCAGTTCATTAAGTTGATGACTTCTTAAGCAAATTTTAGACAGAATAAAGTAGTGCTTCCATACTTGCTATTTGTGATTTCTCTTTAAAAATAGGTTTCTATTTATTTGTGCTGTCACCAAATTTCTTTTTTCCTTTTATATGGTGATTAAAGCAATATTGAACACTAATCATTCAACTAAGGATTTAGGTAAGCAATCTGTTTCATAGAAACTAAAGGAAGCAGTGATGAAGCAGAGCGAAAGCCTACTTTCAGAGCAAATATTCTCCTAACCAAAAGCTTAGGAGCAGTTTGAAAAATTTAAAAATGTATTTCCTTAATATATATAATTTTAATGCCTTTGGAACACACTTTTTAATAAAATGTAATTTTTCATAATAAAATTTAAATACATAAGTATAAAAACTACTGCTCCTAGGATTAAAAAAAATAGGAGCATGATAAAATATCAGGAGCCAAAGCTCCTTCAGAGAGCAACTTTGATTCTATGAAGTGCGATATGTGTGTGTGTGTGTGTATGTGTGTATAATATATATAGTGAAACCCCCATTTACATTATTACAATTTACATTTCTCCACAAATTATACTACTCCCAAACATTTTAAATAATGCATTATAATCAGTAATCTGCACTCATTTTTAGAAATTCTTGGTAAACATTGCAATCTGCAGTGATAACTGGCCCTACAAAAGGGAAAGAAGCTTCCCTACAGGGCTAATGAGTGCTCAGAATATTTTTTTTTTAAAGAGATATATACTCTTTTATAAACTTCCCACCCTCACCCCTGCCCCAACAGATAGGGTCCCCAAATAAGGTGTTAACAAGTGCTTAATAGATATGTTTCTTAGGCTGATGTCCCAACTGACGCTTGGAAAAATATAGTAATTAGACCTTAGAGAAGATTATGGTGGTTGTCTAACAAGAGGAAAGCCTATAATAACTGTTTTATTCAGTGAATACAATATTCTCGATTGTTATTTTCACATTAACTAAGATAGTGCTTATTTTACTTTACTTTGTTCCCCTCTACAAATTGAACTTATTTGCAACACTCCTCCCCTTTCCCAGAGATGCATAAAAGTGGGGTTTTACTGTATATATTTTTAGTCACTTAAAACCTTGTGGTAACTCCTCAAATAGTTTGCTAATGCATTTAACTTGAAATTCTCCATTTAAAAATCACAATAAAAAATGGATTCACACTGAATAAGACAGATACCAGGGGGGTAGGACTGGTTTTGTTTTCTGTTTTTGGCTCTTAAGGGAAAGAAAAATGTATCAAATTCAGCAAGAAGTGATATAAGCAACACACTTTTACTTTACTCCTAAAGAGTCTAGTTTTCAACCCTGACAACAGGGGACATGAGCCTTACCGAAGTCCCCAAGTATAACCGTATGCTTCACATCTACCTTCCTGCTTAGGGTCTACTACACCATAGATGCTGAGACAGTCCACTCTGGGATAAACATACCTAATGTTTGTAGTGCTATAATGGCTCTAGATTCTGGACTAACCATGGAGCAACAATCAAAATAAAATTGCTGGCTGGACGTGACCCACCCTTTGGCTGTTAAAGGTGGAAAGATTAAAGAGACCTATCTACATATTGACTCTGAAGACTCTGATGCCATAAGCTATTAATATATTAAATGGAAAAATAGCAAGTTAAGAAGGTTGACAAGTGGCAAACATCTTGTATACTAATTTAGGGCCAACTATTAAGTAACATGAAATGCCATGTCACCTTACTAGGAATTCTTTTTGCTATAAATACTGGTGCTTTGTGTTTAGGGTTTGTTTCCTTATATGCTCATAATAAAGACGACAAATATTTCAGCCAGACAATAGCAAGTCTTCAAAATATACTGATCTGAAGTTATGGTACAGCTAAGAAACTTAACTGTTATCTCCCCAAACTGGATTCTTAATTCATTTAAAACACTTGATTATGAATCCATTTAGAGGCTAGTAAAAATTTTAAAAGTCTTGAGTTATTCACATATATTTTATAAAATTTACATTCTGTTGCAAAATTTTTTAATGAGCCAAATGTCAAAAGGTAGAGCCATTGTTATTGGACAAAAATGAAAATTTTAAGATCTAAAAGTAATTTGACATGGGATTTATGAAACTTTCCTAATAATAATGGCTTTCCTATACGAAAAAACCTCTTAAAATATGACAATTGGCAGTGAATCAGGACAAAATACCCAGGTAAACATAACTGAACACAAAAGGTTCCAAAGCTCATTAAAAAAGCTACTTTCTATTTCATACTGGCATAATGAAAACTGGTATTATACAAAAGCAGAAAGTTTTATACTGCCTTAAAGTAGGCACTAAAATAAAAACGGTAATCTAGGGCAGGGCTACACATACATTTCTGTAATAAATCCACATCCCAGAATCCTACTGAAAAGCTTGATGGAAACGTGGGAGGGTGGTGCTTGTGCTTAAACTGCTGGTGAAAGCTGCTGACAGCGAGTGCAGAGACCCAAGCCCTATAGTGTTTGCAGGATCCTGAAGATCCTGTGTTTGTGGGGGGAGCTGGGAAACAGAAGAATGTGCTTCCTCTTGGGAATAGCTCATTCCAAGGCTCCCCACCGATATAGGATTATAGGGAGGACCATTTAATGGTATGAAATTAAACAACTGAGAAAAATCCAATGCTGGTGTGTTTAGGGGGTCACTGATGGAGATAGAGCTTTTGGACAGGGAGAGATCCCCCGCACCATCATCTAGGGACCCAATCTGAGGATCCAACCCTAGCTTAGATGACGATGCTTGAGAATCCTGGGATGAAGAGGGTACGCCACCTTGTAACTCCATCAAGTAACTCTCAATTTCCCCCTTTAATGGCTGTTCTTTTTCAGGAATAGAAATTGCATATGAGGTAGAACTGAACGGATATTTGAAAGAAAGGTGGTGAGAGGGATGAACAGCATCCATATCTATTGGGCATGTCATTCCCAAAGGTAAAGTTGTGATCATTTGATGGGCAGATCCCGAGCTCTGCATGGACTGAAATGGAGTGTTATAGAGGTTTAACTGCAAAGTGTTTGTGAATGGCTTTGATAACAGTTCACTGGAAGGTAAGGACATCACCGGAAGGAGCTCATCTTTTATAGGCACAGACACATTGCAGGTAAATGGATCCAGGAAATCCACTGGTTCTGTTTTGACCTTCAGAAGCTCTTGATTGTGACTCTTCTTCATATGTCGAGTCAGGTGATCCTTTCGTCCGAATCTCTGTGCACAATACTGACAGAGGAAGTCCTTTCTTCCAGTGTGCACCACCATGTGTCTCCGGACATCCTTTCGGGTGTAGAACCGGCGATCACAATGTTCGCACTGGTGCTTTTTTTCTTTAACCCCACCAGATGACTTGCCTGCATGAGATTTAAGGTGCTCCAGAAGCACTCCTGTGCTTTCGAAAGTCTGCAAACATACCTTGCAGGTGAGGTCACCGCTTGTTGCGGCATGCAAGGCCAAGTGACGTTTAAACCCAAGCTTGGTATTATAGTTTTTGCCACATTCTTCGCACTTAAACGTCTCTTTGTTAGGGTCGTGTGTATGGAGGTGATTCTTCAGATGATCTTTCCGGTGAAACATTTTCTCACAATAATTACACTTGTGGGTTTTCTCAGGAGAATGAGTAGCCATGTGCCTTTAAACACAGATATATTCTGTAAGGTAATTATCACAACAAAAATGGCATGTATTTACTTTTCAAATGGAAGCTAAACTATTATGCTAACATAGAATACCCTTAATAATGGAAACTGTTTAACTTAATATATACCACAAGGACAGTTAATACACCTAAGTACTGCAAAACTTGAGCCATTTACGTTGCCACTTTAGTTTTTGCTGGTTTTTAGCTATCATTACACAAGCAAATGAGCAAGACTGAACATACTCACGTAAACGTCCATACCCTTTTCTTGTCGTAATTTCTTTCTACAAATGGAAATCTACTCTCATTAAGCATTTTATTTTAAAAAATCCAAAGACACTAACACATAAAAGTATGTGATTCAGAATACTAAAAACTAGCCAATGTCTAATCTACTTAACATTTCCTCTCTGCAAATTACCTGAAAAATGTGTTTACAAATACATATGTTTACAATGGCTTCAAATAGCCAACATAAGAGAAAATATAATCTGAAAGACAAATAAGTTTAATACCTTTGTAATTTGTACTTAGAAACAAAGGCCTTGGTGCAGTCTTGTTGTGTGCACTTGTAGGGCCTCTCTCCTGTGTGAGAGTAGGAGTGAACCTTTAATTTCTCAACACTGTTAAAGGCCTTGTCACACAGTTGGCAAGTAAAGTTTTTTCTTGGTTTGGTTTCACCACGCTTACGTTTCCCTGAAGGGACTTTCTGGGTATCTCTTACTTCTGACAAATCACCAGGAATGACAGTGGCCATCGCAGCCTAAACCAGGCCTTCTTGTTGGACACTTGGGAACTGCCCAACTCCACTAAATGATATAGCTTTAGGTGGCTTCTCAAGTTTCATGTGGTCGTAAAAGAAAGCAAAAAGGGACTGGAAAAAAAAAATAAGAAACAACTAGTTTGTAACTAAACTCAATTTTTAAAAATTTTATTTGCTATGTGATGCTTTTGAATTAAAAAAGAAACCAATAAAATGGATTCAGCTGGTCTAATGTAATATCTGTAGGTTTCTTTACATTTGTCAAAATACATATAAATGCATTGCTCAGAATGAACAGTTCATACATACCCTGAAATTCCACCTGACAAATGTTGTACTTAAGCATAGTAGCAGTGATTCCAGGAACACTCAGGAAGCACCAAAACATAACTCTAAAAGTGGCATTATTAAGCTTTAATTTTTACAAGGGATCAGAGAACATAAATCTGACTAAAAACAATGTTTCACCAAATATCTCAATGTCTAAAGTTCATTTTGATTTGTGCACATCAGCTCTAGTCAGACTCTGTATTGTAGGAAAATAGCGATAAGCAACTGAAAACTCTTTGAGGCACCTTGTGAACCACTGAATCACGGAAGGGGCAATTCACACACAGACTCTAGAGGCCTGAAAGAGTTGAATGCACCACCCAAGGTGAAAATTTCCCCTTTATACCAGTGTCATCATACTCTGAAGGCTTTCTGAGTCAAGAGCAGAAATGATTTATCTTCCTAGCAAATATGCATTCTTGAAATGGTAAAATCTTTTGATGCTACAGTAGGTGAAGAGCATGGGGAAAAAATATACCAAAAGTAATTTTCCTCAACATTTTTCACATCATAGGAAATGGATTATGTTCCTTAGGCACACTGAAGTTAGTAGATAAGCTGGAGTCATTAGGCTTCCCCAAGAGCTGAGGGGATCAGCCTTTTGACATACCTGTAACCTGTGTGCAGCAGACCTGTTGGGACTTCTGACTTAGTACACAATACCTGTGCAAGAATACATCATTAAAGAGGTGTTTCAGCTTAGTAAAAAGTCAGAGTTTCAATTTATTGGTGCTGTGAGAAAGAATAAAATGTACATATTGTACAGGAAAGAATATGCCTTTTTAAACAAAAAATTTAAAACTGAATTGAAATCTTTGAAAATTTATAGATAAGACATAGTAAATATTATGAACTCTATTTCTCACAGTAAGAAAGGCAACTTCCCAAAGATCCAATTGACAAAAGAGTTAAGTGATTCCTCAAGGTTTGTGAATGCTAGTTAAGCTATAGATACTTAACATTAAGAGAAATGATAATACTTGCTACTTTTTTTAAAAAAAGATCTGAGTTTTAAATTGAAAACTTGAATGTGGCTAAATGACTATTAACTAATCAATTGAATTTTTCATCCTATTATATATTCTAAAAAACCAACTTCCTTATATCACTTGTGTTTTAGCATCAGACTGATACTGACAGTTGCCTTCACAAGCTAGCTCTATTATACTGACTTTCATCGATTCCATTTATACTTTTACAGGAGCTCTAAATACCTACATTTTTGTAAAATTAAGTGCATGTTACAATAGGTCTTACTGTATTTTAGTTTAGAGGCTGTTCCTGAACAGGCAAAATACAGCAATTATCTACTCATTGATTAAAGCAGTAAAGCATATGTGTTAAGTTAATCAGTGTCCTTTCATCTTTATTAGGTAGATACAGGCAAGGCCTTTGTGCTGATCAAACTGTCTAAAAGTCCCTCTTGCACTTTAAAAGTGACATTAACACAATGCGACTGACATTACCAATACTAACATAATATGTTCCCTCTGGTTTTAGATTTTCTAGATCTCAAGGACTTGTTCTTTTCCTGTTATATTCTCATTCAAAAGATAGCTCCTCTGTCTCCCTCAGAAATATCTAAACACGGCCGGGCGTGGTGGCTCACGCCTGTAATCCTAGCACTCTGGGAGGCTGAGGCGGGTGGATCGTTTGAGCTCAGGAGTTCGAGACCAGCCTGAGCAAGAGTGAGACCCTGTCTCTACTAAAAATAGAAAGAAATTATATGGACAGCTAAAAATATATATATAGAAAAATTAGCCGGGCATGGTGGCGCATGCCTGTAGTCCCAGCTACTCAGGAGGTTGAGGCAGGAGGATCACATGAGCCCAGGAGTCTGAGGTTGCTGTGAGCTAGGCTGATGCCACGGCACTCTAGCCAGGGCAAAAGAGTGAGACTCTGTCTCAAAAAAAAAAAAAAAAAAAAAAAAAAAATCTAAACAGCTATTCTGCTGTAACCATAATGACACTATAAATGGTATAAAGCATTCTACCAAGGCAGGAAAAAAACTCAACTTTCATTATTTTATTTCCTAACATACACTTTTATGCACCTATTTATAATATTGTGGGAAACAAATTGATCATTTTCCCATTGCAAAATCAAAACGGGATGCAAAGTGCGTAAATCCCTGTATATAACTAACATCTGAGAATATTTCAAAGACTGGTCATATTTGCCATTATGTTACAAGGTCCAACTGTAACGGGCAGACACAATTCTAGCTGAGAAAAATAATTTCTAAGTTATTAAAAAATGTATTAAAAGTGCACCATGAAATAATATATAAACATTTGATTACATTAAAATTGGTGATACTCAATATGGAGTAACAAATTAATTCTGTTATCTTTGGATGTACATACTGAGCAATGAAGAATTGCACTGATTTCAAATATTACACTTTTCTAAGACCAGCTGAAATTTTTTCATGGCTGATAATACCTTTTTATTTCAATATATTACAAAACTCAAGTTAATTATCATAGGTGCATAGGATAAGGTTGTGCATTCAACATCTAATAAAAGACCACATTCATAATACGCATATCAGTCAAATACTTTAAAGGTGCATGCACAGAATTATAGTGATTTTTATTTAATGCATACCTGATCACAGATGGAAAAAGCCTCAGACTTTCATCTTAGCCAGTCCCATTGACTCTTCGTGGAAGAGAACGGAATCCAATCCTTCCCATTTTGGCCAATCTATGGGAAAAAAGTAAGAATGGACTATCCTCTAAATGGAACCAGTGTGCAAATGACAGAATATACAGGATAAAAGAATTGGAATTTCATGGCACATGCTTACATTCATTCCATACTCTGCTGACAAGTCATGCGTTAATTTTCACCAATTGCATATTTTTATTAGTTTTAAGCACATTTACATGACCAAATGCACAAATAGAAAGTAAAATATTATTACCTAGATAAATGGCAATTTGTGATGCAGAACAACTCCCCAAATTCTTTCCAAAATTGAAAATTAATTTAAAAAAAATCTAACTTACCTACTCAGAGAAATGGATATTAGGGTTACTTTTTATAAACCAAACTGATCAAAATTTCATTATGTTTAATAGTATTATGGAAGCAAGAAACAAACTTAGTCCCCTCTTGGGGAGCACATCTGGAACTTCACCAAAGAACAACAGGCTCCTGATGAAAGCACTCACACCCAGGCTGAGCACACTTGTGCAACTGGGGCTTCTCAGAGTTACACTTTGTTACCTGTAATACCTGCCAACTTATTTTTCAGAGTGCTGCAAGGATTGCTGAAATGTAGCAACTATGCACTTTTTAGATTTCAAAAGCATGCAAAAGAAGTTAAATATAGGTTTGCTACATGAGAAGGAGGTGTTAGGAAGAAAACATCCTTTGGTTTAAGACATCACTGTTGAAAATCTTAAAACAGCTTCAAAATGTCTACTAGTGGCACCGTTATCAGAAGACTGAGAAAATGCATGGAAAAAAATCTGTTAATAATTCTTGATCATACAAGTAAACGTGAAAATAATAATGGTAAAAAGGCACAAAAATCTAGAATTATCTATTATTATAGAGAGTACAGGCATCTGGATTAGTAAACTCTTAAGTAGTTTAAAGATGAACATTTAGAAACCATGATTATAAGAACTTGAGAGGAATAATATAAATCAAACAGTTAAAATATAAAATAAAAGCATTCATCAAAGACAGGTCACATAAAATAACTTTAAAGTTCTAAACACAAATCTAATAATTTCTCCTAAAATAAAATTTTTACACACTTTAAGAATTTTATGGTATCTAAATATTTAATAGAAGGCATTCAAGCATCATTACGAAAATACTAAGGGTATATTTGAAAGCAGCATTATTCTCATAGTTTAAAAGATAATACAAATAAAAATTCAGACCTATAAAAGATATTTTAAAGATTAAAGCAAAAGCTCCATTCTTTTGTAAAGCCCAAGACATGCATAAATAGAAGAACTGAATTCTGTATATCAAAACTGCAAAATAATAAAATTAACTTCATAAATACTTACTTGCCCAGGGCACATACTGAGATTTTGGTGGCATAATTAAGAATATGAAAGACCATTTTGTGTATTGTTATTTTAATAATATAAATACCTTATAAGTGTAGAGTGTTTTCATTTCTATTATCTCCCTGGAATTCAATGCCTCTGAGAGGTGGATGCATTTTTCACCACTGCCATTTTAAGGTAAAAGGCCCATAGAAGTTGAACAATTTGACAGCACAGGTGTGGTGAAGAAGGATGTATGCCCTAAAACCTCTATTTCACTTTTGTTTGATTGTATTCTATGACAAGGCAGGTTAGCAAACCAATTTCTAAGTGAATAAATCCTGTCACTATACTTAAAAGATCATAAGAGGAAAAAGTGCCTATTTTCTCTATTAGAGCTGCCAAATATGATCCCCAAAAGGAAATAAATTTAAGACTCAAAAAATTTAAATTATTTAAAACTTCTTTATAAACTGTCTTTAAACAACTATTAAATAATAACTAGAATATCTGTCTGAGTATATAACTATTTGGGTAGAAAAATATCTAAAACCAAAGTTGACTAGCAAACAATAAATTTATATATTTTTTCTTTCTTTCCCTAACCAATATGAATTTTATTACATCTCAAATACATTCATGAAGTCTTTATTTATGTTTACTGTTCAATGGCACTTTATAATAAAAATACTTTGGCATCTAAGTATTTCAATATAGTTTAAAGTTATGTTTCTTGTTTTGAGATACTCCAATAGTCTACAAATTACCCCCACTATATATTTTGCAGTCTGAAGTAAAATAATAAAGGCATCATTTTAACTCATTTTATCACAAAACATAAGAGTTGGGGTTAATTTTTCTAAATTCAACCTATTTTGAGTTCTTATGAGTTGCCAAATGATTTCAAAGGACTGCTAAATTTTCCCAAAACAAAGGAAATTAGGAGCTGGTGAGAATTCATAATTATTTGGATTGATATAATAAAAATAAATGTACAGTTTGTATTTATGTAATCCTAACTGAAATGTTAAAATTATCTGTGTATTCCCTTTTACAGGATTAAGAAAAACTTAAAGTTCTGAAACTATTCACTATTCTGAAAAGTCTGCAACAAAACTGGACCCATGTTTTTCTTTTCCACTTAAAAATATCAAAGATTGATTATTGTATTTTTAAAGTGATAAAAATCCTTCTTTGCCTTGGTCTGAAGAATTGTGAACCATAAAAATATTAATACATATAGCCATCTCAAATTGCTCTAAGACAAAGAAAGCAGCATTTTAGAATACCCTTCAAGTTTTTGTTGGTACTAGAAGAGGCTTTTTTTCCAGAATGACTTTGACTTTGCATACATAGAAACAATAGTTAGAGGGAATATCAAGTGTTTGTGTGCACATATGCACAAGCTTATCTTTACATATTTTACATTATTCTAAAACAGTGACTCATACAGAAGATAATCAAGAATGAATCATACATCGGAGGGTCCTCTAAAACCAATTCCTATGAGATACCAACAAAGGAATAGGCCTACATATTGAAAACTGTTTCTATACTTTAAAATTCCATAGTTATGATAGTCATTTGGCTAACAGCTGTGAATTTTCACACTTACCTGCATCAATAATGCTTTCATATTTAAAAGTCAAACATAGATTTTGCTAATTAAGGCCAAATGCCATCAGTTATCAAAGCTTTATTCTCCCTTATGCTAATCATAAAATACCATTAGTAAACAATTGAGAAAATTTCAAAATTTCCTCAAAACATGTTTTTCATATAAAGTAAATAAGGTAGATTGCAAAAGGAAACTTACCAGTTCTTAATATTTTATGTATATGAAACACAATAAGTTTTGAATAATGTGAAAGAAACTAATAATAACATAATTGAAGATAGTCAATTTTGAAGTAAGGGCAACAGCATACTTAGAACATTTTTTTAAAAACAACTTCAAAGATCCTGTATGATAATTTGGAAGTTTTTATATTATTCAATTTCCATAGGTCTGTAAAATCACTTATTAGTTATTAAAATATTATTATTAGTTAAAGGAAAAAAACTATCTTGCAATTATAAAAGCCTAAGAGAGAATGAAAAATACACTGTAGACAGCACAAGGGCAGCGGCTGTTTCAGTTTTATTCACTGCTGTTTCTCATAAAAGGCAATAAAATAACTTACTAAGGAATCATCAATTCAGCCCCAATTCCTAATAAAAATTTCCAAGGTGAAAACATGCCCGGTGCCTGTATGAGTGCCCGGCATGGAGCGGGAAGGACGGTGAGCCCCTCAGACGGGGCTGACGCCCACAGAGGGGAGCAGAAAGGAGCAGGAGCGGCCACTGAGAAGCAGAGACACAGCCAAGATTTGCACCTGACTTGCCTGAGTTATGGTAGGTCCCCCAAAAACTCATTTTATAACAGGAATATGGAAAACTACAGTATTATTTTCATGTATTATATGTTATAGTTTACTAAAATTAATCAAAAAACGATGCCCTCTCTGAATTACTGTATTTAATATTTTTAACTTATTTTGAGCAATTTATTAAAATGTAGTTCTAGGATAATCTTTTTGAAATTTACCATAAAAATTAGGCTTACTGATGTTTAGAAATATCTTATATATAATATGCAAATAATAAAAACTAATAGAGAGGTGAAGAAAATAGCAGACCTATTTGTTTTTAAGAACCAGTAGGAAAAAGTCAACAAGTTCCAAAGTGGAACCAGGAAATCCCAACATCACTTCTCTTACCCATACAATTAGGATATTCCTTTTCAGGCCATTCATTTTCTAGAGTACTCACACAGAATGAATAGATAATCCAGTGAAGATGGAATATCAATAAATTTTATCTTCCAATTCAGAAATATTTTCCTTGGTTATTTATCTTATGGAGCAAAATGCCATGTTAAGTTAAAAAGTTTTTCTTCTCTTTTAAAAGCTCTTTTTTAATGATCCATAATGTAGAAGGCAGTACTTCATTTTAATTGCTATGTGTGTGTGTGGGGTGTCCCTATGATTGTATATTCTTATCAAACTAAAAAAAACTAAAAAATACAGATGAATGGTACAACACTGGGGTATTTTCATATTCTTCACATAGGGCAATTAGCCAGTATTTGCAAACAGGAAATGAGAGAGGAATTGTGCAAAAGGGAAGCAATGATGCCTGAGAGAGAGCAAAGAACTGCAATTATATCTGAATATAAAGTAAGTGTTTAATCAACACTTCACCTATTTTAAAAGATTTCCTGGATTTTTTTTTTTTGGCATAAAGCATTTCCAAAATATTAGTGATCTGGCTATTAATATTATAAAGTAGGTAGCCCAAAGGACAGCTTAATCTGAAAACTGCATATATCCTAACCCCAAATTGTGATGCATTCTTTACCTCATTACCATTAACCCCTTAAGTTTCTGGGGGTGCAATAAAAATGTTTGACACCAACTATAAACACGTTCATGCTGAAGGACCCTAAATGTTTGGAGAACATGCCTCCACATTCATGTATGATTAATTGCCTGATGCTATCAAAATCGCAAATACAGAACAATCCAGATTTCATGTTTGAACTCTCAAGCATCCATAACTAAATCTGTCTATAAATTCAAACAAAAATGTAGCAATCAGAAGCATTGTAACAAAAGTGCTAAGGAAAGTTTTAATTAGCTAAAAAAGCTAAAGCAGAGAATTAGTTTTAAGCCATCTCAAAGGAAAGTGCACTTTAAGTATGGGCTTGTGCTGTGGCATAAATGTTGCTTAATGGATGTGCTGATGCTTAAGTAGCACTAAAAAATGTAATGAAAACAGAATTCACTTCTGGGTCTCAGTCTGCACGTGTCATTAATCTGTCCTCCCTAACTTGTGCCCACGTGGCTGTCCAGGATACCATCACTTCTAGAAGCAACCACTTACATTATTCCCACCTAGGTGAAGGTAAATAGGATCAGTTCTAGGCAAAACTGTCAAGTCAGGGGTGGCCACACCCTCCCTTCCTCGAGAGGACCCCACGTACTTTCCCAGCTGACACAATTAAAAGACATTTGATACTTATATTCCTTGACCAATTCTACTTGAGCAAAAATGAACTTGAAAACCTTACCTCTTTGAACCTTTTACCCTTAATATGGACTATAAACTCTTCTTGAAAGGACCTGTCTGACATGTCTCTCCTTTGGTGGCTGTAAATTCATCTATAGTGAGACTATTATTCATTCTTGTATCCCTGGCACCTGGTCAGTGCCCTGGTACGTAATGGACATTCAATAAATATTTGCTAAACAGAACTGTAGTCCCTTTAAGGGAATTTCAGGAATCAAAGCTAGCAGGCAAATATGTTTCAGGGTTCCTGAAATCTCAAATGGGTTATAAAGCAAGCTCAGAAGACAAGCTCCACAGAATTAAAAGGTTAGTTTGTTTTGGCGGAAGGGTAGGAATTTAGGGAAGCAACACAACCACCTGGGAGTCCATACTGCTTCTGTGTCCCCAGTAGAAGCAGCACCTGCTTCCCTGGGCCTCGAAAGCTAGGGAGCATTGGGCACATGCTATTCAGTGGCCCGATGAACTCGGAGACAAAACTGGGTGGCACTCAGCCAGCCTGGATTTTCAGAATACTTCTGATTTCAAATGTTCTGTTCCATAGCTCCTTAAGCACATAGAACCTGTATTGATAAGGATTTATCGTTTAGATACAGCCAATGAAGTTCAATGGGAAGGAAAAAGGAACAAAGTAAAATTCAAAATCTTTAAAGAGGATGTTCTTCATGTGAAATTAAAATGTGAGGATGATGTTGAAAATATCAGAGAAAATGTCTGACTGATTACAGATACGGGAGAATTAAAAAGGAGAAAACCTGCATAAATGTAGTTTGTCTGATTTTTTTCCTTTTTCTAGCTTCTAAAAAATGGCCTCATTAAAGACAAGTTTAAAAAGTACAGTGAAGTAGAAAAAGATCCATAATCCATAAAAAGCCATTAACATCTTTTTATTTATTTAAAAACAATATTTATAATATACACATGACTAAAAATTTATGATAAATTAATGATAATGCTTAATCTCCATAGAATGTTATGCTTATTGGAAAATTTTAGCCAGATTAAGTTGTGTACCCTTAATTTGACTGTAAAGCTCAGTCCACGTATACTATGAGGCCCTGCCCGTCTTCCTTTCCCCAGGCTAAGAGCCCCAATCTGCTATCAGTGGAGAGTTTAGGAGCTTGAGCCCATCCCCTATGACCTTGCACAGCCATTTTTGTTTTTCCCAGTCTCCCCATCCTAGGGCTGAGGGTCCTGCCGTTAAACCTCTACCCTATGTTCAAGGTCCTGCTGACAGACTTACCTGGTGCCAAATCCGTGTGTGCCTGGATTTCCAAGTATTGCTACACCTCAATTCTGTGCCACTTAGCTGGATCTACAGGTTGGGAAATCTAGATGCTTGTGTGTGTCCTCTTCCTGACAGCACGAGCAAATTGCTCTTGTTGCACTGGATTCCTTATTCTAGTATCTGCCCCATCCCCGCGGGCAAATCTAGCCCCACTCTCCACCTGCCCATAGGTAATCAGATCCTTCCCAGCAGACAGAAAAAGATAGAGTGGCAACATGGGATAGTCTATCACTGAGCAAGATTCACAGAAGGAAGAGCTTAAGGGTTTATCTGTGGGCTATCTGGGAAACAGGAGCAAACAAGCTTTTATAGCAGCTATGCATTTTGTGCAAAGAGTGAGGAAGACCGCTCCTTGTCAGTGTTCTAAGCCTCCCATTAGACCGTAACTATTAATGCAGTCCTGCTGATCACAATACATACTGATAGACCCTAAGATCGTAAGTGGCATGCTTATTATGTGGCATGCTTTTCAAAGCTTTTAATATTGTATCTTACATTAACTTAGAAACTGGAATAATTGATCACTTTGAAAGTCATGCCATATAATGCTAAAAGCCACCTACCTGAGGCCCTGCTCCAAACTCTAGCAAGGCAACCTTATTAATAGACCGTCAAAGAATGAAGCATTCTGGGTGCCAAATACAGCCAAGGCAGCACCAAGAGGCAACCTAAAAAGAAAAGAAGAGTTAGTTTGAAATTCCAAAAGTCAGGCCAATCTGGTTAATGGCATATGAACCAAACTATTTTTTATTCATTATCACTTATTCATATTCTTTTTACTTTATTGAAAAATCTATTTTAAATCCTGTTAGAAACAAATGTGAAACAAATAAAATATTTATAGTACATCAAAAATGAAAAGTAAACAAATCAATAGCCCTATATTTATATATTTATTCCTGGAATCACAGTTATCTAGATTATCCATATTTTTATTTGGCAAAATATTATTTCAAGTTTACTGCTACCTCTCAGATTTGCTGCTTATTTTATTTATATTCTAAACACATCCACTACTTTCTCAGTAACACAGTTTTCAGAAAAACCTTTTTGGTGTCTATCTTGTTCTGAACAGTAGCTGAGAGAGAAATCCTGCCCCATGAGTACCTTGCTTGGTCACAGACCAGGCCATCTGTCCACAGAGAATGGTGCAAACCACTGAGTGCCCTAAAGAAGCAGAATAAGGAGATGGGGACAATTTCTGAGCTCTGGAGTTATTCTTTATGCCGTGAATATTATTTGTTTTCAATTGAATTCCCAAGGGCAAGTCCATCTTCAGCAGCACACAAAGAAAAGCAAAACGTAATCTGAAGTATTAAATGTCTTGTGTTATCCTCAGCATCCTTCTGTTGGTGCAAATTATGAAGACTGACCTCTAGCGACATTAACCAAGAGAGAAAAGGGATGCCAGAAGTTCTATGCAGAAAATCACCTGCTTCATTTCCCTAAACCAGAGAGTCAATGCTCAGTTATACATGGTTACCACTCTACTAAGATAAATACATGACATGGATGGAATAAATATTAATTACCACCATCTATTACACATGGTATGGATCTGAATTACTATGGGCACAGACAGACATGATACCTGTTGTCTAGTAGCTCACAAGCTAGTTGTGGTTGCAGAATATATACCTTTTGTCACATTAAGAAATATAATGATTTAAAACAATATTATAGGGTATAAACAACTCATAAAGAAGTTCAGAAAAGAAAAAAAATACTGTGGGTTTTTGGTCATTCCTGCCTGGAAGAATGTACAATTAAGAAAGGCCAAAAAACCTCCAAACAAACAAAAAAACCCCAGTGTGTGTGGTTCGGGGTGGGTGGGTATGACAGCCAGAAGAGCTCAGAGGTTAGAACTGCAGATTATTAAAGATTCTAAGATAGTCCTCTGGCTGTAGTGTAGTGTAGGTTACAGACATTGTGAATTCAGGTGAGAAAAGTACACCGAAGCCAAATGGTCTGGACATCTTACACTCACGTGCTCACTGTAAGTGGGGCAACTATAAACACTGAAAGGATCAAAAGCACAGAGAACAACAAATACTCGGGGAGATGGAAGGGGAGAGGGAGTGCTTGTTTGAATGAGACAATGGAGTAATCCAAAGCAGAGCTGAAAACTAGCAAAATATTAGGTTATTAAGTATGGAATGTCCGATTTCCTTAAGTCCTAAGTTTGACGGCTGATATCTTTGACATTTCCCTTTGACACTTCTTGTTTTTTTGTTGTTGTTGTTGTTTGTTTTTTTTTTATTGTGAAGGGTACAGCCTCATTCTTTCAAATGCATGGCTTGGCTTGTGATTATCTTTCAAATTTTTTTTAAGGGCAATTTTTGTGAAACCATGGATAAGTAAAAAATTCATGTTATTTTTTAATGTGGGTTCCATGATGGAACCAATGCAGTGCAGACAGCCCAAAATATCAACGAAGTGTTTGGGAAGGATGTGGCTAATGAACACAAAGTACATCATGGTCTGAGAAGTTCCATTCTGGCGATTTTAATCCTAAAATGAGCCACGCGGGTGGCCTCAGATCAAGGTGGAAAATGATAAAACCATCCATAGTAGAAGCAAATCTATCTCAACCTCTGTGTGAATTAGCAGCAAGGTTTGATGTTACTATTCCAACAATATTGGACCATTTGAAACAAATCAGCAAGATAAAGAAGCTGGATAGATGGATTCCACGTGAATTAAACGAGCATCAGAAGAGAAACTGCCTCAAAGCTTGCCTTTCTCTGCTGTCGTGACATAAACCATTTCTATATCATATTGTTATATGTGATGAAAAATGGATTCTTTTTGACTATCGCAAGCATTTGGCACAATGGTTGGATAAAGATGAAGTGCCAAAACACAGTCCAAAACTGCATATTCATCAAAAAAGCTAATGGTGTCTGTTTGGTGGTCCAGCGCTGGTATTATGTACTACAGCTGCATGAAATCTGGCCAATTCATTACAGTGGATGTCTACTGCAATCAACAGGATGAAATGATGAGGATGCTTGTGATTAAGCAGCCAAGATTGGTCAATAGAGAAAGGCCAATCCTTTTGCGGCCACATGTCACAAAAACCAATGCTGCTCAAACTACAGAAGCTGGACTTGGGAACTCTCTGCCATCTACCACATTCACCAGACCTTGCACCAACTGGCTACTACTTCTTCTGGGCTTTGGACCACTTCTTGCAAGGAAAAATATTCAACTGTCAACAAGCTGTGGAAAACATCTTTCACAATTTCATTGCCACTCACTCTCCAGGCTTCTTTGCTGCTGGTATAATAAACAAGCTATTGTTGGCTGAGCGAGGTGGCTCACACCTGTAATCCTAGCACTCTGGGAGGCCAAGGTGGGAAGAATCATTTGAGCTCAGGAAGGAGTTCGAGACCAGCCTGAGCAAGAGGGAGATGCCGTCTCTACTAAAAATAGAAAGAAATTATCTGGCCAACTAAAAATATATATAGAAAAAATTAGCCGGGCATGGTGGCACATGCCTGTAGTCCCAGCTACTCAGGAGGCTGAGGCAGAAGGATCATGTGAGCCCAGGAGTTTGAGGTTGCTGTGAGCTAGGCTACCACCACAGCACTCTAGCCTGGGCAACAGAGTGAGAGTCTGTCTCAAAAAAAAAAAAAAGCAAAAAACAAGCTATTGTTAAGATAGCAAGACTGTGTCAATAGTTTAGGCACATACTTTGATTAATTATACTGCTTCTTGTTTGAGATATAATCAACTAAACTTTTGATTTGAAATCAGACATTTCATATTTAATGACCTGATAAGATTTCCTAGAAGAAAAGCCACTTATGTGCCTGACAATGTTAACAAAAAGAGGTACGAGGAAGGAAGACAAAAAGAGTATACAGCCTACTCTCAGAGACAGATTCAAACCACATTATTGGTTAACTCATGCTGGAGAAAAAACTAGGTAATTTAAAGCGGAGAAGGGGCAGAGATGGAACTTCAAGAAGGAAGAAAAAGGTGGCAAAAACACAAAAAGATAAAGCTGCTAAGAGCCACAGAACTACCTCACAATTCTTGCACAGGTTCACCACTAAGGCATGAAGACACCAAACTTCAGCAAGAAAGAATAAGGGGTGGGGAGGGGTGGGAAGAAGAGAGAGAAAAGTCAACGAAGACAGCCAACTGGGTGATAAGGAAATGACTTCCAGCAAGAGGATGCTTTCTTTCAAAGAGCTCTGTACCTAAAGAGAAAAAGAAGCAGAGGAGGAAGGAGGAAGAAGAGGAAGGGGAGGAAGAGGAGGAGAAGGAGGGGGAGGGGAGAGGGCGGGGAGGAGACGGGAAGGAGGAGGAGGAGGAGGAGGAGGAGGAGGAGGAGGAGGAGGAGGAGGAGGAGGAGAAGAAGGAGGAGAAGGAGAATGACAAGAAGAAAAAAAGATAGCTAAAGGGGAGGAAGAGATAAAAGAATGTTTCCATCCTGAGCATAAAGAGGTGAGGAACAAAGTGGAGCATTCTTGAGCAATCAAGGCAGAAAGATCCAGAGAAGAGAGGTTTTCGTCATAAATAAGAAAAGGGCCTTCTTTACCCACCCAGACTTAGGAGAGATGTATGTTCATCCTGGAAAGTTTTTTGGTAGCAGAGGCAAGAAATGCAAGGAGTTTGCTCACTGTGGCCTGTGCTGAGTAGAAGGGCACTATGTCTGGAAAGCAGGAGAAAGGAGCAAGGTGCCTGGCCAGGTGACAAAAACAGTAGCCACTCAGAAGAGAGGTTCCCAGAGGCATCCTCCAGAGTATTATGAAAACAAACAAAATGTGCCATACAGGATTAAATCTTTTAGTTACTGCAGGAAGAACAGTAAATTGTTGAAACTTTTCTGAAATATATTGTGGAAACATGTAATCAAAGCCTTTTAAAAGTTCATATATATTGACATGATAATTCATTTCTAAAAATTTAAGCAAAAATGAGAAAAAAGACTTAAGTATAAAGATATTAAAAGTATATTTTAAGAATAAAAATTGATAATGTCTAATAAAAGGAGTGAAGTATATGTCTATATGACAGAATAATTATGCAGCCTTTAAAAACCATGCAGTTAAAGAATATTAAATCACTCAGGAGAACAGATATAATGTTAAATTTTTAAAAAGCAGGAAACAGAATAAGTGTATATACTAGGATTCCAAATTTGTAAAGTATGCACTTAAAACTAGCCCTCCCCCCAATACCCTAAATGCACCTAGGTAAGTTATAAACAAAAGATAAGCAAGATATAGGCTTTATACTTTTCTGTATTATACAAATGTCTTCTTTTATAATTAGAAAAAAATATTTTACCTAAAATAATGCTTTTGTAGGCTGGGCAAGGTGGCTCATGCCTGTAATACCAGCACTTTGCTTGAGGCCAGGAGTTCAAGACCAGCCTGGGCAACATAGCTAGATCCTTATCTGCAAAGGTGTAGTGACATGGGCCTGTAGCCCCAGCCACTCAGGAGGTTGAGGCAAGAGGATCACTTGAGCCCACAAGTTTGATGCTGCAGTGAGCTATGACAACACCACTGCACTCTAGCCTGGGCAACAGAGCAAGAAAAAAAAAAAATAAATAAAATATTAAAAAATGCTTTCTTATCAAATGCTGTTGCAAAAGTTTGATGTCCACATACCAAGAAAATGAACTTGGAACCATATCTCACACCATATACAAAACTTAACTCTAAATGGATCATGGACCTAAATGTAAAACCTAAAATTAAAATTTCTAGAAGAAAACAGGAAAAATCTCTGTGACATTCAGTTAGTCAAAAATTCCTTGGTCACAACATCAAAAGCACAACCCTTAAAATAAATAAATTGATAAATTAGATTTCATCAAAACTTAAAACTGCTCTTCAAAAGACAATATTATGAAAAGACAAGTCACTAGAAGATTAGAACAACATCACTGCAAAGCATGTATCTGATAAAGAACTTGTATACAGAATATATAAAGAACTCTCAAAACTCAACAATAAGAAAACAAAATATCCAGTTAAAAAATTAACAAAAGATCTGAGTAGATATTTCACCAATGAAAATATATGGATGGCAAAAAAGCACATGAAAAGATGCTCAACATCTTTAGTTATTAGGGAAATGAAAATTAATACCACAATGAGATAATGTTCTCCATCCAACAGAATGACCAAAATTAAAAAGACTGAACATCTGACTGCATTAAGTGCTGGTGAGGATGTGAAGCAAATGAAATTCCTATCCACCATGAACAGAAAGGTAAAAATGGTACAATTACTTTGGAAAACAGGCAATTTATTAAAAAGCTGAACATGTGCCTACCATATGACACAGCCATTTCACACCCAGGTATTTTACTCAATAGATATGAAAACATATGCCTTCACAAAGACTTGTGCATGAATATTCATAGCAGCTTTGTAATAGTCAAAACTAGATATAACCCAAATGTCCATCAATGTGTAAATGGATAAAAACAAGCTGCAGTAGATTCATATAATAAATAGGATACTAATCAGCAGTGAAAAAGAATAAACTATGGATACACACAGTGACATGGATGAACCTAAAAATATGCTGAATGAAAGAAGTCAGGCAAAAAGAGTATATACTGCATGCTTCCATTTATATAAATGTCTAGGCAATGCAAACTACTCTATGGTGACAGGAAGCCGACCAGTGGTTATCTGGCGACAAGAGGTAGGACAAGGAGGGATCAATCATAAAAGGACATGAGCAAACTTTTGGGAATGATGGAAATGCTCACTGTGTTGATTGTGGTGACAGTTTCAAGAAAGAATATATATGTCACTATTGTGTAAACTGTATGCTTTACATATATGCTGTTTATAAATATCAATTATACCTCAAAAAAATGTAAAAAAAAAAACCCACAAAAACGGCAGAGTTTTCACATTGAAAAAAAATCAGTGAGGATGAGAAACAAATCTTCATATTAGTTTAATGAAGTATATAAACTTTCCAGGAACTGATAAGCCAAAATCATAAGGACAATGACTCAAAATGACTAAAATTGTTCCTTTCCATTCGGGAAGGGGAAAAAAAATGATGAGAGAAAATATAGGCTTAAATGTGAGTTGCATTCAATCCTTACTAGGAAGGATAAATATCTAGGCAGCTTTCAGAGCCACATTCTCAGCTGTTGAGCTTGGAACAAGCTAGGCAGCTCACCTGTTACTTTATGGACTAGCATATCATACCACATGACTTAAAGGTTCCAGGAATACACTCTAACTGGAACTGAGGCCTAGAGATAATAAATAGTTCTGGGATAAGTCCCATTTATCAAATACCAAAGGGAGTACCTACTGAAGTGTTTCAATTCAGCCTCTCCACAGCCCTTTCAAATATATTCACTAGCAGCCACCTTAAAAAGAATGAAGTCCTATTCTAACTGGTAGGCCTGCCTTTGGTTAATTCAGTAAACTATCAGCCAAGCATGGGCAGGTATTCTAGGTAGAGGGAATCAGAAACTGTTTGGTGGGTCTGGATAACTTCTGGAGATTTGCTATTTTTGGAGGAGAGAGAGAGAGAGAGAGAGAGAGAGAGAGAGAGAGACTGACTGGAGCTATGAGATCAGAGATGGGTATAGAAGTCTTGTCTTAGTCATGCCACAGGGACTGAAACTTTTAAAATTATTCTGATAATGTACAAATTATCCTAAATGCAGATGACTGTCAACTTGCTCCCCTCACTGCCATACACAACTCCATTTTTAGATCATTCAGAAAACCTTTGTTGCTTTCTGAAACAGAATTAAGTGATTTTCCTTTCAATTTCTATTTAGGTTAGCATTTAAAAAATTTTTATTTAAATTTTTTTTTTTTTTTTGAGACAGGGTCTCACTTTATTGCCCAGGCTGAAGTACATAGCTCTCTGTAGCCTCCAACTTCTGGGCTCAAATGAGCCTCCTGCCTCACCCTCCTGAGCAGCTGGCACTACGGGCACACACCACCAAACCTGGCTAATTTACTTTTATTTTTGTAGAGACACGGTCTCACTATGTTGCTGGGGCTGGTCTTGAACTTCTGGCCTCAAGGAATCCTCTGCCTCAATCTCCCAAAGTACTGGAATTACAGGCATGAGCCACTGTACCTGGCTTAGGTTAGCATTTTTAAAACGAAACTTGACCTTTCTAAATTATAAACTCACTTAAGCCTTTGCAGTGTTTGCTGACGGTAATTAACAAAATGGGGATCAAACCCATTAATCATAAGCCCCAAGACCCTCTTTCTGGAAGCTTCAGTGCCACGACCTGGGACGGCCCCTTCTCCATTGCATCCTTGGTTTGCTCCCAAATCTTGGTCCCAATTCCTTACTGTGATACAGAGATGTGTTACAGAAAGGTCTTTCCATAATCTCAGGCTATACAGTTCTGGAAATCGCCTCTGCACTGTTCTTTTAAAACTCCAACTTGGAGAGGGCCTCAAAACGCAAAACCTTACCCTGATTCAGAGCCTAAACTAGTGCCGGGGAACAGCAGCAGAGAGGCAAAGGACTTGCTTTTTAATCATCAGAACTGGGTTTGAATCCTATCTGAACCTATCAGTGTATAATACTGGACAATTCAATCTCCCTTCAGCATTTTCCTCTGCAGTACTGTCAGAATTAAACCAAGTGATGTATGTGTAAAGTCTCTAGCATGGTTCTGAGAGCTCAAAATGCAAAGCTATTGTATTCAGATTGTTACTCAGAAATAAGTGCTATCTAGAAATGGTCTGATGTGGACATAACAAAATAAAGTTTTGTTTGTCCCCCTCCCCACCCCCCGCCACAGGCTCTTACATAGAATCATAGTCAATAGAATCTTTGAAGAACCAACAATGGGAATACTTCATGTGAAGAAGATTATGTACTCATATATTAATATAATGTGAGATTTATGTTCAAAGTAGTATTTGGTGAAGTAGCATATTTTTGATCTTTTTGTCTTGTGGCATAAGCAGGGTTTATCTTAAATTTTACGGTGGCCATGGTCATAGATAAACCCAAATCATAGCTAAAAGAAAACCATGTGGAGCCAGTAGTCATTCTGTATGTTAAATTGAATGGTAATTTGGGTAATATGTGATTATTGTCTATTGATGGACTGACCCCTGTTTGTGGCTTCACTGTGGTAGATAAAAGACTGTAATGCACCTGTGAAAATATTACGATTACTAAAAGTCAGAGAAAACAGTTACATATTAGAAAAAAATCTACTCTATTGAAGTACATGGTGTCCAAAATTCTACACTGTGAGTTTTGCAACATGGGATGTCTTTCACACAGCCTTTCAAATTAATCCCTTACCCTCATCCTCCTGAAACTGAACCAAGATTTGATTTGGCAAGAGACTGTGTGGAACTGAATCCCATTTTGCAGAGCCAGGTTGGAGGAGGGATTCGGTATGGAGGGAAGGCATACGGTGGAGACGGGGATCAAATACAAAAAAAAAATTAGTACTCAACTAAGACTCATACCACAAAGGGATAGCTCTAACAGACAGTAACTTCTCATAGTTTTAGAACAAGCAATGAGTGATATTTGATGTTTTTAAATTGTTATACATGTATTATTTTTATACTCTTGCTTATCCCTTGCAGAAGAAATGTTTCTAAACACTAGATATAATTTTAACTAAGTAAGTTGACATTAGGCGCACTTTGTCAAACAATCACCTTTAGCACCAACACAGTGTATGTCAAATTTATCTATAGGTACCTGACACAATGTTGGACTTGGTTTTTTCTTTTGTTTAAAAAATTTTTACTGGCATTGATCATAAAGGAATGAATGAGACACAGACCTGAATACATACTGTCTCATGTATGTACGTACATGTGCAATATTAGACATGATTTTTGACCTTTCAGAACCTCAATACCTTTAACTGTAAAGAGAACGAACACACAGTCAATTCTTGATTAACTGGGTAAGTAGGAAGCAGGGGAGAAGGCCTGCATGCTTAATCATGGCTTAAACAAAATTAGTCACTGTAATATGCTGACCAATAGTCCTTTTGCTTTTTGAAATGAAGCCCATTTGGATAATATAAAACTATGATCCATGCTGGGAGAAATGGGAAAAGATGACTTCAGAAGTATCAAGGAAAAAAAAAATAAAAAACAAAACCAGCAAAGAAATTCTTGGTTCTGTCTCCAATATCTTTCCGCTGGGTCCCAATGAAGGCCACAGAATATAAATTCCATCACAACAGGGATTTTGCCTTTTATTGCCCATTTCTATGCCCAAGACCTAGTATAGTGGATGCACACAGGAGGCACTCAAGAATCTGTTGAATGAAGAGATGGAAGAAGAGAAGGGAAGGTGGGGAGTTTTCCATCCTGTTGGCCAAATGGATCCATGGAAGAAAAGAGTTCTCCAAACTATTTGATTACTTCTGTGGATGACTGAGAATTGACAGAATGCTTTAAATTTGAAAATTCTCTTGGATTTCCCTTGAGTAACCAGTAACGAGGACAATGTTTTCTTTCTTGACTTGGCCTACCCTCAACAGATTCCAGGACACTGCAGTCACTGTTGCCATCTTGTGGTCATGTCTCGAAAGTTCGTCTTCCTCCACCTACCTGTACAGAGGCTCTGGGAATAGGCTATATGAACAAACATGAGATAAATAAATCGCTATCATTTCATTTAACCATCCAGGTATGATGGTGAATACAAAGATTAATTAGTCACCAGTTCTACTATCAAGAAGCTGTAGTCTAGTAGGGGAGGTATCTCAAAAGGATATTCATAATTTATAATTATTGGTAATATAAAATAGAAGGTAGAAAATGCCACAAAATAAGTATACATTAGGTACAATGGGAATTCACAGAAAGAAAAGATTCTCGCAAGCTCTGGAGATGAGAACTGGGGAAGGAAGAGCCCACTGAACTGAGAGAGGAGGGAGGTAAAATGTGGACCTATGCAGAGGAGGCTGGAGAGGCAGGGCGTGAGCCCCAGAAGGGAGAGGTAGCAGGAACAGCGTAGACTAGGGTGGGAATGGCCATGGCTCTAGCATGTGTAAAAGGAGAAGGAAAAGGCTGTGGAGAGGTCGGTCAGACTCAGCTGGGTGTGTGGAATCAATCTCTCCTGGTGAGCACAGGTCAAGTGGATTAGCTCTGTGTCCTCGGGTAAATGACTTACCTTTATTAAGCTTCAGTTTCCTCAGCTGTAAAGTGAGATAATTAAGCCCTACAGGGTTGCTGTGAGGAATAAATGATACTGTGTGTAAAACACATACCACAGTGAACAGCACTCAGTAAGAATTTCACGAATGTCAAGCAACAGCCACTACTGTGAAGACCTTGGATGGCAGCTTCTTCAGGTCAATGGGGAGCCAGTCACAGTTCTGAGGAGTAGGGTGAGGACTATGGGAAGATGGCCTGTGGCACAAACCATGGCACCACAGGGCAGGGAAGGAACATGGAGAGGGGGAAGGAGGAACTTGACTATCTGGAGGATGGACAGAAGAGGGAGGCCAGTAGAAAGGAGGAAGGAATGCTCCAGAGTAGGAGGAAAAGCCAGGACACACTATGGTCACAGAAGTCAAAGGAAGAGGACTTTTCAAGGAGGCATCGGCAAGGTAAGGACTAAAACCTTCTCCCTTTTGATTTAGTGATATGTAACTTTTTAGTCATCTCAAAAAGAACTATTTCAGGCGAACCAGAATGAAAGTCTAAGGTTGAAGGAGTGCCATGTGAGAAACTGCACTTCCCTCTTTGGAGAAACGGTATCAGTTGAAGGGGAAAGTATAGAAAGCAGAGAGCGCTCCGTCACTTTTTTGTTCTTGTTTTTTTTTCCCCAAGGTTTGTCATGTTGAAATGCTTATAGGGAGGATCAGGAGGAGAGGGAAAAGCTGAGAGAGAAAGGATAATGGATTGGAGGGGACCCAGTGCATAAGAAGAGATATGGAGGACAGGGTGGGTGCAGATGCTGAACCAAAGACCATCCAAGGAGGAGGACACAGACAGTGATTAATTTTGCTTCAAAGAGGAGGTGACACCTGAGCACAATTTTCAAGGATGAATAGGTGTTGGCCCAGTGGACAAGAGAGAGAAGAACATTCCAGCAGAGGAAACTGCAATGAGCAAGGGCAAGCATGGGAAATGCCGACCCCAGTGCTTGGGAAACTTAGGCGTTTGATGCTATGGGGCATGAAGGGGAGGGGAGGGAATGTTCCCAAGACAGAGCTGAAGAGGAACCAAGGGCCAGCTGAAAGGCCCTGGACTCACACTGTCATTTCAGGTGTACTTCACACTCACTACTTCTAGATCACTCAGTACTGCCATTGTCCCCAGTCATCTGGAGGCCCAAGCAAAGAAAAGCAAGGAAAGAGGATTCTTCCAGGGTTGGGAGTTGTAAGGAGCGCATAAAGGGTGGTTGGTGGAGCATCCTAGAGCATTAGCAGGAGCCAGCGGTGGTGACAGGGAGCAAGTGAGACCAGAGGGGGACCAGAGCATGGGAAAGGGAGGTGCAGAAGGCATCATTCGTGGCAGGAGGGAAGAGGAGGTCAGCAGGAGCGTGGGAGTAAGGAGAGGTGAGGATAGAGGCTGTAGCCAGCAAGGACCATTTTAGGGCTCAAATTCACAGGGTGGGGCGGCTGAGTGACAGTGACAATGGCATTTTGCAAAACATTATGCAAATGTGAGGTATTTTTAGTATGTACTGTAATTTCAGAGCATCTTGATTATGACTTTTGAATAGTCCTAATACTTCAGATTTCTCAGCTGACATCCCTCAGATAGTTAATACTTAAAGGTACAAAAAGAGGTGCCAGTTTGAATCCTTATTTTTAAAAAAAGGCAAATTGTTGGGTAATGTGAATAATTACCCTCTTAATTTATCTGCTTTTCAAATTCCAATTAATTCAGAGTTTGGCAGATGAGTCCTCCCACCCCATGCACCTTAACAGGAGCTTGTAGTATTAACACACAGCAATCTTTTACTT
This sequence comes from Lemur catta, assembly GCF_020740605.2. Taxonomy (NCBI): domain Eukaryota; kingdom Metazoa; phylum Chordata; class Mammalia; order Primates; family Lemuridae; genus Lemur; species Lemur catta. The sequence continues at coordinate 94,027,427 of NC_059136.1, read as the reverse complement.
ATCTGGCAACACGGATGATCTACAACACAGGGGTTAAAACAGAAAGGAGGAACACAGGTTCTGAATAACCAAAGTAGATGTTGCAAATCCACACACACCATGTACTTTATAACAAGGTGCAAACTATGCGCCCTCACTCAGTACCGATCTTTCAGGCAAAACTATAACAAGCTGGGTTATTGGGATTTTTGTTGCAGGAAAGATTAGCAGCCTCAGGTGTCAAAGGCAAATGTCATGATGCCAGAAAGAAGTGACTGCTAAGAAGGGAAAACATATGAAAGATAATTACACACAAGAGAAATCAAAAAGCATAGAAACAGGCAAGGTTACTTTAAGTGATCATGGCCCATGTTGGGAAGGTTAAGGAAATGGGCATTCCCATGTACTACTGGCAACTGGAAGTCTTCTCTGGAGATCAAACTGGCCATGCGATTGCTAAGCCAAAGGGAAAAAAAAGAGCATTTATCTTTTTAATCATTCATTTTACATGTAAGAATTTAAGTGAAGAAAACAACCTGAGATACACACAAAGAATTATGCACAAGGCCATTCATCACTGCATTATTAAAAGACTGGACTGGAAACAACCTACACAGCCAACAACTGGGGGAAGCCTAAATAACCTCGGTGTTCATGCACAAGTAGTCTGGCTTGTGAGGAATACACAGAAGTGACATTTAAGTACATGGGGAATAACCATTATACACTGCTAGGTTTTTAAAAAGTAGGCTATAAAACAAAAATGATCCCAATTCAATTTTAAAAAGTATTACATAGTTTAAAAAAAATTTTTTTTAAGAGACAGTGTCTTGCTGTCACCCAGGCTGGAGTGCAGTGGCACAGTCACAGCTCACAGCAACCTCAAATTCCTGGGCTCAAGCGACCCCTCTGCCTCAGCCTCCTGAGTAGCTGGGACTACAGGTGCACACCATCATGCCCAGCTAATTTTTAAAAACTTCTTTTGTAAAGATAGGGTCTTGCTCTGTTGCTCAGGCTGTTCTTGAACTCCTGCAATCCTCCCACCTTGGCCTCCCAAAGTGCTGGGATTACAAGCATGAACCACCATGCCTAGCCAGTATTACATAGTTTTAAAGAAGAAAATTCCAGAAAGAAATATCAGTCAGTATTTAGTATATTTTTTATTATAGGAACACTAATACTGCATCAGAAATAAGATACCACATAGCTGTATTTACTATATTTGCATTAATATTATCCTGATTGCTTATGGTACTTAATTCAATATTTACTTCTTCCACATTCAATCTTTCCAACTTTTCTTTCTAAGAGACTATAACACATTTAGAAGCAAAAAGCAGAATCTGAATCTTACAGAACATAGAGGGGCCATCAGAGCATGCCAAAAATACTACAGGGATGCAATTAGAAAAACCTAGACTTGTGGGAAATGCTATAGGACTGAAACTAAAACAAAAATACTAAAACACCTCATTTCTTCAACAAATAAATTGAGGCACACTCAAATCAAAAAAGATTTAAGAGACATATAATCTGACTATAGATATGGTACTTACTGGATTTGGATCATGCAAATTCTTAAAAAAAATTAAGAGACAACTGTGGAGATTTGAACACTAACTAGATATTTGATAATATTAAGGAATTATTCTTTTGGGATAAGATAATTGTATTGTATAAGATTATATCTTTAAACAGAGTCTGCACTTTTTGGAAATACCAAAAAATATACAAACGATATGAAATAACTTCATATCAAAATATTCTACAGGAGAGGGGATGGGCACAAGTAGGGGACGGACAAAACAAGACTGGCTGCTGAGTGACAACTGTTGAAACTGGTGGGGGGTATGAGGATTCATTCTATTGTTTTCTCTACTTTTGTATATCTTCAAAATATTCTATAATAAAAGGTTAGAAAAATCTTTAAAAACAGCACTACACTTAACCCTATAGTTAATCTTTATGTAGATGAACTACAAACCTGTGGATGCTTAATAAAAACTGGTTGACAAAATCAAATGATTTACATACAATTTATGATACTTTCAACTTCTGGGAACTTTTGAACCATTGACTGTGCCACAAATGCCACAAATGCCACAAGGCCAATCAACTGACAGTCTACTGAAGCTAGTTATTTCTTAGAGTTCCAGACTGATGTGCAAGTAACACAGTAACAAATATCTTTAGTAGTCACAGCGTTTCAGTATGTAAATTATTTTTTTAGAAATAAAATATTCTTGGAGGAGGCACTTTTAACTTTTAGGCTGTCAAGCAATTATGTAGCATACAGTGACTGGGTAATTTTTTAACTGAAATAAGGGTGGAGAATAAATGAGTGTGGCAAGATCAAGGAGCTATGTCAGGCTGTGAGGGCCAGAACGTGGTGGCTTGTGGGGCAGTGGGCGATTCCTGGGTCACGGAGCAGGCAGACCGGGCAGCAAGGAAAGCATCTGCCCTACTTGGCAATGGCATATGTGTGTGTGCATGTCTGTGTATGCACGAGCACGTGTGGGGCAGGGGACTGTCAACGGGACCTTTGCCAAAGTTGCTTCGGTGGAGTGGTGGGGGAGAGCCTGAATTGGTGTGGTTTGGGAAAAGGAGACGAAGACCTGAAGGCCTGCAGGAGAAAGAGGATGATGGATGGGGCGGCAGAGTCAAGCGAATGCTTTGAACTGTTTTGATCTGGAGAATCTTAAACATCTCCACTGGCTGAAGGGAAAAAGTCAGTGGAGCTGAGCACAAATCCATATTTTATGGGACAGGGAAAGAGAGGATGATCCTTGGGCAGGAGGGCAGAGCTTCTCAGCAGCCAAAAAAGCAGGGGTGAGAGTGCCAACAGGGTGGGTGGTTGGAGAACAGACTGCTGCTGATAGTGCATAGCTGACAGTCTCAATTTTCTCAGTGAACTTGGGGTAAAGTTACCTAATATCAGAGATTCTAGTCCATTAGAGAACTATTATCATTATCATTGTTACCTGAAATTTCATAAAATAGACTGAACAGGGGTGTTTAGAACAGACAACAAAACCTCAGTTGAGCACTTAAATGAACCAGGAGCTACACCGAGAATTTTTTCCAGGCATTATCTCATTTAATACTTACTGATTTAAATTATCTGTGCCTCATTTTCTTCCCCTGTGAACCAGAAAAAAACTACAGTGTTCATTTTAAGGAGCCATTACAAGGAATAAAGGCATCACTCTTTGTAAGTGCCCTGGACAGTGAGCACAGGGCAGCACGTCAGAGTCAGGTAACACTGCTGTTCCAGAGCAGAGAGGTACCTTCCCTGCTCACCGGCTCAGTCACAGAGCCAGCTGGCCTACCACCTGTACTCTTCACAGAAGCTAACAGCCTCATTTGGCTGGTGCGGGGGCAACATGCAGGGGACAGGTGGCCAGAGAGGCTGAGGTAGAGTGGTAGAGCTACAACCTGAGGAGCCAGTATCGGGGGCTGGTGAAGGGGGCAACATGCAGGGGACAGGTGGCCAGAGAGGCTGAGGTAGAGTGGTAGAGCTACAACCTGAGGAGCCAGTATCGGGGGCTGGTGAAGGTTGCACGTTGTGAGACAGACAGACACAAGGAGGCCCCGAAGTCCATACCCAGTGGCCAGAGAAAGCACTGAGTAGACTCCCCTGCCTGAAGCCATCTCAGCCCAACTCCAAGGAAGCAGGAGGTCCAGAAGCTCAGAGGGCCTGGCTTCTGAGAGGAACAAGAAACCGTGCAAGCCGGGAGAGAACCAGCCCCCAAGGAGCCCTAGGTTGGTGAGGAGACACGACCCAGGACAGGCAGTGTGAGTCTCTCCTCTGAGCTGTTACAGCTCGGGCTGCTTAAGTCTCACAAAACCTTCTGAGTATCTCCTGTAAGTAGGTGAGGGGTGATACCAAGCTGTTAAGACCTAGTCCTGCAGATGCAAGAGAAAGATGTGCTTAGTGCAATGACACAGGTAACACCAAGGACTCTGGGAACAGAGTATCACTATGCTGGCCTGAAAGGATGCTGTCTAGGGAGAAGAGAGAATCCCAAATAGAAAGACACTGGGGAGCCAAAGGCACATGATCATAAGTACACACACGCTGTGAAATAGCTTTGCATCCAAATAGTACCCAGGAGGGGGGACGGGCACAGGCAGGGGGCAGATAAAACAAGACTGGCCAATGAGCTGACAACTGTTTCAACTAGTAGTGTATTAGCATTGGTGTTTCTGGTAATAACCTATTGTGCTGGTTGAAACAAAGGATTCTTACATCTGTCATTACTCTCAAAATGGATTCATGTGTACTTTACACTTTGAGGAAAAAACCCTTCTATTTTAATGTATGACACCTACACTGCATACTGTCAGCATTTTCGTTAGGGCAGAAGGAATGTGGTGTGACCTTCTGTCTGGAGATGTGTGACTTTGTGGGACAGGTGTGAGTGTCTCCCCCCAGTGGGAGTGACAATGCCTCCCCTCACAGCCTGGTGTGAGTGTAACTCTTTCTCCTGCCCATCCTGGAGTCTGCCTGTGTGTCTCTCCCACCTTCCACCTTCTAGATGTGCGTGACTCTCTCACCCATGTCCACGGGTCAGTGTCTCTTCCTAGCCCATCCTGGTGAGCATGTCAGTGTCCTTCCCCCCTCTGGGCTCTCCCCTCAGGCAGGGAAAGACAGACTCTGAGTATGCCCGTTCTCAGAGAGAAAGCAGGGAGGACAGCATGTGGTCCTTGCCCTCTAGGGCTCAGCCCAGAAAGGAAGCTGGACCCACACAGGATGGAGCAGTGCTTCAGGGCAGGTGAGAAGGACATGGCTGTGCAGGCACCAAGGTGTCACCACACCTGAGGCAGGTAGGCAGGCTGGGAACAACCCAGTGACAGGGCTCCCAAAGGGGCGAGGAAGGAGGAAAGTGAGGGGGGTACCCCAGGCCCTCTGGTCACATGCAGAGGATGGCACAGAGGAGGATGAGGCTGGAGGTGACAGCCAGACTGCAAAGGATGACCCAGACTGTGCTCAGCAGTTCAACTGCACTCTGGGCTGGGGGCTCCAGAAAGGGAACAAGCTGGTCCAGCAGGGTGGCTCTCTGGCCAAGTCCCGTCTCGTTCCCCCTGCCTCCAGTGTGCTGAGCTAGGTCAAGGCCTACGCTAGGTCAAGGCCTCTGTCTGGAAGCATCCCTCCAGCTCTTTCCTGGCTAGCTCCTTATCATTCAGGTCTCCACACAAAGTTTCCTTTATCAAGAGGTTTTCCCTGAGAGGTTTTCTCTTAGGGTCCCTTTTCCCAGGCCCCCAGAACTCTTCATCTTTGTATTCCTTCTTGCTTCCTTCATACCCCCTGCCACAGTCTGGGGGAACTCTGCTCACCACTGTCTCCTCAGTACCAGCATGGTACCTGACCTGTGGCAGGCACTTTATAAAGTCTGCTGAATGAGTAAGATATGGAATGAAAGGTGACCTGTACACCTGGAGAAGTTAGTGTAAATAGAAAAAGAGGAATGGAGACATAAGAGAGAGGTAGAGACTGAGGCTTTATCAGCACAAAGCTACAAGCTACAGGCACTGCAGGAGTGGGAGCCAGTGCTCAGGAAAGGTGTACCCTGAGAGAAGAAGCAGACCCAGGAACCCTGCCAACCCTGGGAAATGCCAAAATGCTGGTGATCTGGGACAAGTGGAAGAAAAGGTGCCATCAAAGGAAAGTGCCAGAGAAGGAACAGCAGAGAGACAGGAGTCTGCAGAACATGTGGACTACTGTGGAAAGGCCGAGTGGGAATAAGATGGAAACAATGCCAGTAGATTTAGCACTTGGGGGGCTGTTGATGGATGTTCTCTTCAAATGCACACTCAAAATAAGGGGGCAGGTTGGTTAAAGAGTAAGGGGAGATGAAGGAAACAGAGACTGCACACAGACTGCTCTTCCAGGAAGTCTGGCACCAATGGGGAGAAAGATACTTAGGGAGAGCACAGGAAGAAGCTAAAGGTATATTTTATTTTATTTTATTTATTTATTTATTTATTTTTTTGATGAGAGAAAAAGATGTGACTATACTTTGCAAGTGGAGAGGAAGAGATGGGAAATTGCAAGAATGGGGGGTAAGGGACAATACAGGGACCCAAGAGGGGCTGGAGTAACCGCCTGGCTCCCACGTGGTCCAACCTGCCATGCTTCCCCACAGGAGGGCTGGGCACCACTGCAGAGGAACCCAGAGGTAAGGATGGCACCCACAGCCCCAGTCTTCTCTGGGAACTAGGCATAAAAATCTGAAGAGTTGAGGAGCGGAGGGGACAGAGGGTTTCAGGACAACATTAAGTGCTCAGCATTGGTAGTGAGAGAAATGAGAAGAGGAACTGAGAATGGAGACACAGGTGAAACAGTGGTTTTATATCCTTAAAGACCAAGCTCTGAATCTCAGTGGGGCCCTTCTCAACAGAATAAAACCCCTTCAATGTGGCATCTAAGACTCGATACCTTGGGCCCCAGTCTCTTTTCTAGTCTTCTCTGCCATCATTTGTCACCCTGGACACCCTGATACTCAGCTAGAGGAGAGAACACAGTGTGTCCTGCACATGCTAGGCCCATGCATCCTTCCCTTCCCATTCCCTGCTCTACGGCCACCTCCTCTGTGAGGCAAATTCACCCAGTCAGTATTAATTTTTCCTTCTTCTATGTGTCCACTTTGTTAATGTCTCTATAGCAGAAGTATTAAACCTATAACCAAAGTTCCAACTGAATATAGACAAAGTGGCTTCATGGCCAGGGGCCTAAAAGAATGGAAGGGCCATTCATAAAATTACCAAAGTCTGAATTGCTAGCCGTAGGGATGCTGAGAGTTAGAGATGCCAATCGTCTATCCAGAAGGCTATGGCAAAGAGGTACTTGAAAATCAAGTCTAGAAGTGCTAGTGAGAGTGGCCCCTGTGATAAAGACCTGAGTCCTCTGCATGGTGGTGGATCAGCACTTCACATGTAGAATATGTTCATACTTCTGTAATTCTAGTCTCACAACCATGGGCTTAATTTATTCTGGATTCTGAATCAACTTAATTTTCCTAATTCATCCTCCTTTGCTCAAAAAGCTAAGATGCCCTCTACAGCACACAATGCACATTCCTCAGGCTGGCCGTCAAGGTTTTTTCACAATCAGGCCTCGGCATACTTTTCTAGCTGCCCCTGCACTATTCCCTTTTGAACCATTCTCTCCAGTCAAACTGGTCTTCTTGGTGGCTGTGGACAAGCAGCACATTTCTGCCTCCTAAATTCTGCTGAAAACATTCTTCTCACCTCTCCTGAACATCCCTTTTCTTTCTGCCCATTCCTAACTCACACCTTTTCCAAAGTCTATCTCAAGTTCCACCTCCCTCTTCCTCAAATACCTATAGTTTTTACTGTCTGTGCCATTCATTTGGCATTTTAAAATATACTGCTTTGTGATCTCTTTTGTACATTAACCCATCATCCAAAAAACATAAAAGAAGGCAAGAAAAAAGTAGAAGGCAAAATATAAGTATCCTTAGTATAGCATGAAGGACTCTTCCCCACTTCTGGCTCTCATATAGAGCAAGAATAAAGTTTTAATAAATAGGGCACAGAGCAAAAACAAACCACATTCTGTCTCATTGCAGAAAGTATCACTGTTTGATAAAATACTACTCATCATGCTAAGTAGCAGCGTAGTTCTCTGGAGTTGAGTACAGGCAAGAAACTTGGAGGCTGTAATTGTATTTTAAATCACTCACTCTAAAGTCTTGTGATTTTAGGTGAGTTCTTACAATTCTCATATTGTTTTATTTATCAAAATAAGTTTAGCAGGTCTAATCTTAAGGAATGAGATAAAGCAGAGAATTAAAAAAAATTTTTCTCTCTTGATTCAATATTTAATCACATTTCCCATGTCAATCAAGTTTAAAAAAATTTTTTTAAGGTAGTATTTATGTATGTATTGTGGGGGAGACATAAAGGAAGAGAGAGAGAAATCCCTAAATCACTCAAACCTATGAAGATAATTACATGAATAACAAAATAAAGATCTTGAACTTGGAATTTTATAGTAATCAGGTCAATATACTGCATTAAATTATTTTAACTCTCCTGAGTGGGAAGTTCATGAGTGATATTTCTGCCTAACATCTAAAATGAACCAAACTAAGCAATAGTTTCAATTATCATCATATAGAAGTACATTGTTTATTGAACCAAGACCATTTAAAAATTAGGAAAAGAAGTGTATTCTTTGTTCTGAAACCAGATGGCTTTGCTATGAATTTGTTTAAAGCAAAAATTAATAAAACTGTGCCTATTTAAGATTCTTACTGTAAAACAAAGTTTATGTTTATCTTTAAAAATCTCCTTTAACTTAGTAAATTTATAAATTTTCCCCTAATTCCTTATGTACAGCTTAAAAATAAGTAGACATATTGCACTTTCTAATTTGAGTTACTGTCAACTTTATGCCTAAATTTTTTATTTTTGCCACAAATTTATTGCTTTCTCAATGTATTAACTTCGATATGGACATAATTTAGGTTTATGCTAGCAAATTAATTTATAATAATTAACTTCTATGGTCTGTCCATTCTAAAAAGTTACATAATTCTCACTTCTAAAATCATTACTGCTTCTTGCATACACGTTATCCCTGCACTTCCTGTCTCATAAGATTGCTGTGAAAATTAAATGAGATAATATAGGTAAAAGCAAAGACTGCTATCCAGCCAAAGTATTTCATGAGGATTAATACTCAAAATATTTTGGGTGATATAATTTAAGAGTCATGTTGGTTAATGATTCACTGAAAAATTCAACGAATCAAGTTTCCTTTTCTTTTAAACAGAAACAGTTTCTTTTTTGTGCTCATTTTTGGTTTTGTTTTTACTAGGAAAAACTTTTAACTAAAACTTGGCTAAAATTAAAATCTTGTAATGTCTCTCATTTTTAAAGGATCAGAACCTCTGTTTCTTTTGATCAATTTCAAGCTAGATTTAGAATACTAGTCCAATTCTACTTTATTTCAGTGAAATGATGGATGAAACAGATAAAGGTATTTACTTCAAAATTTTCCAAATTTTATCTTTGGCAGTTGAATACCATACTTCTGAACTGTGCAACTTTAAAAAATCTAGATTTAGTAAAGCATTAAGCACAGAAGCAGAGCATACCACAGTACCTTTTATGTTAGTTTTAACATGTTTGTTCATTTTCCAGAAGTGGTTTTGGATGTTACAGCTTGATAAAAAAGCACACAAAATTAGTGCATGTAGTAGAGGCACTGCCATACACAGGGTGGCAGCACTGAGAACCAAGCAGATGCAGACAGCCAGGACACTTGAAAGGGCCAGTGGAGGCACACAAGTGTGCCTGAAACCTGATTAGGGAAAAACTTCTTAGACACACGGGTACTTTGGTTTTAATTAGGAAATTCCTTTAAATTCTGGAAGAGGTAGCATGCATTGTAGAAAAGCTATTATGAGTCAGCCTCGGAATGTGATCAATTGCACTTCTCTCATAACAAGCTGCTTTCTCTTCCTCTTTCTGCACTGACCAATAAAAGGTGAACTGGAAGTATGATCAAATTCAGGCATCACATCATATCCAATGTTTAAGTAGAGCAACTGTATCTCTAGTATATATTTAAAAAGATAACCCAAGCTATGATTGAAAGTGCTCCAAGATAGGAATTTCTCTCAAGAATAACATGATCTTGGGAACAGGAGTACTCCTATTAAAGAAAAGCAGTTACAGAGTTAGAGTTCTAAAATAACTGTCTGATTACTAGCAATCTTACAAAAGCAATCATGGGATAGGAAGTGCAGGCATTAGGTTATAATGTCCAAAAAGAAAGGCTTTTTAAGGAAAACGTCTGTAACAGTACTTAAAAAAACTAAAATATCACTAAAAGTATTAAAAGCTTAATAATTAAAAATTCAAATACAATAAACAGTCAATTGAATACCAACACATTTGTCACCACTTTTCCTTAAAAAAATAACTGAATATACTATGATCTTTAATTTTGGCCATGTATTTAAAAAATATTTTATTAACTGTCAAAGGATACATGCTTAGGAATTTCTACAGACCGCTAGACTTTTATATGCATTAACTTTGTTTACAAACTTCAGGGCATAAAAAATAGATTCACATACAAAAACAACTACTTCAATTAAAATTCCGTATATTTCAGCAGTAAATCAAGTTATTCAGTTAAATATTTAAAGCCTTTATTCTAAGTCTAATTCAATCTATTACTTGATAGTTTATTTTCGTTTTGATTTGGGTAAACAATTATGACAATGTATTTTACATATTGTATCCTTTAAAACGTGATATATGCCAAATTATTGCTTAAAAATATTTTTCTTATACCTTTTTCTTAAGAGTAAATTGAAGTAAATTACATTAAAAGCTAGACCTGATACAGGTACTTTACACAGAGCACAGTTAAGTCAGTTACTTGTTTGTATGATAGTAGCTCTGAGGATGCTCAAGTTTTATGAAGCAACAAAAAGAAAAGCATAAAATGCCACTAACTCCTGTTCAGTGTGCCCTATTCTCACAGGAGCTTTTCTTCTTTGAAACATTTTAAACTCTTCCAAATAAGAACTAATAGGGCTGCTTCCACCACCACTCTTGGTACCAATTAACCAATTTTACTATATGTCTAATCCTATTTTAATGCTAAAACCTTATGAATTTGAAAAGTGATTTTCAGAGAAACTACCACTATGACTAGAAGAGAAACATAATCTAGATTGAAATTTTACTCAATTAAATTACCTCAGAGAATAACAAATTAGCAAAACACACGAAAAACATTTTCTCAGATTTATTTAGAAAACAATTTTAAAGGTACAAGGAAAGTAGATTCATGTTTGAGGTACAGCTTATAACCAGATATCCTGGTCATATTAATATTTATTTTTAAGGTTATAATAGGTCTTATGAAAATATATAAAGTGACAACTCTTCCATAAACTGCAAATAACAAATTTAGTTTTAAAGTAATGTAGCTAATTTCTCTTCATTGGAATGCAATACCTAAAGAAATGACATTAGGAAATGCAAAAAGTGGCTTGAGAAAGGAAATGCACTCTCATACAAAACAATATTTCCACTTCATTGCCTAAAGTTGATAAAAATAAAACTTACTTCTTATAACTCTTTTAGAGTATGATGACAAGTGATGTGGGCTCTATGTAATACCAGTATTAAGATAATACAAAACAATAAAATCAAGTTACTGAGAAAATCTGGCAGACTAAAATTTAACTGGTGCTATTTTGAACCTGTACACTTGAACTATCTTAAGCTTCTAGGTTCAATTTCTTAAAATTCTCCTGATCAGGAACAATTAAATCAATGTTTATTAGTGTATCTTCAAGGGAACAAAACTGATAACACTTTCTAATTTTGTCTTTTAGCCAAAGGGGCTAAATTCTTCATTCTCTAATCGATTTCTAGTTTAACAGTCTCCAAAAATGTATATTAAAGTTAAAGACTTTAACGTCTAAATATTGATTAAAGATATATATATATATATATATATCTTTAAAGTCAGATGGCAGCCCTTTAATTGTAGCATTTATTCTGAGAATATTCTCATATTCAGAAATTAAAAGATAGGAACTCATAATCACTTTGTATGTGTGCAATTCCAATATTGGTTTGAGACAATAATTCAAATATTTAGTGACTAAAAGTCTAAAATGAGGCTCTTACTATCAAAAAAGGCAGAATTGAAGACTCTGCAATGGCACATCATTCACAATTGGTAGAGAACTCTATATTGTCCTTCAAGATGCCTCCTCCAATCTCAAAATATTTTCCAGTACTAAAGGCAACTTCTATTCCCGAACATAACACTCATAGGCTTAGATTCTCCTTTAGAAAATCAATTACTAACTAATAAATGAGAAAGAAAAAATTCCTTTCATCGGCAGCATATACCTAAAAGCATTCCAGAAATTAAGAACTTTGTTGGTAAAATGTTATCTTTATTTTGTGAAAAGCTTTTTAAATGTTATCCAGTCTGTAAGGAATTATTTAAATTGCTCTAAAAAACACCATGAAGCAAACTATTCTTAGAATTGGTTTTAAAATTTATTTCGTTAACTTAAAGGAAAGTTTTAAGCTTGCTGATGAACAATGATGAAAGCAATTTTCAATTGTTTCTAAAGTTCTCAGAACACTTCATATAAGTACATATTTAAAATAATCTTTAAAATCTTTTTTAAAAATAGCAGAAAATGATTTTCTCTTATTTTTTAAAAAAGAATTCCAAAAAAACACTACAAATTAGTCTCAGAATTTAAATTAATTTAATCCAAATCTAAGAAGATAAGGAGGAAAGGCTTTGGGAATTTATTTTTAAAAGGTTATTATAAAACCACCAATTTGTATTAAAAATATTCTGTGGTAGGTTCCCTCAATTATCACTCTCATTTTTTTAAAGTAAATGTATAATTTTTACTTTCTAGTTGGTTATTCTTAATTCATATAAGTTGAATTTTAAATTTACCATAATTGTTATTTTATTCTGAAATTCTTATCTACCTAGTTGTTTACCATCAATTTTGGACATTTTAGTCCATACTTATATTGTTGTTATATATTTTAATTTTTTAAAACTCTCATTTTTAAAAGGCACCAAAGAAATATTTTTGCTTTCTAACACCTTCACATTTCCAGGTTTTCTATGTTTTCAGATTAGGAAAAGATTCCATTTTTTTTAAATGCCAGGAAATATTTTAAGCAAATTGTCCTCTTAACCTAGGACATAATTGCATAAGTTCCTTCATTCTACATATGCACACACATTTCTTAGGTAGTCATCTCAAATTCCCAAAACACACTGTGGTTAGTTTTAATACCATGATCCTGCAGTAACTCTGTTTACAAGATATCCAGGGACTTTTAAATACTAACAATTTTAATGCAGTATCACACCACCTCACTTTTTAAAAATGAGATACTATTTGTTTTATAAAAATGCTTTTTTATATTCTGATAAGTATTTTTTAAAAAGGAGCAAAATCCTTAACAACAACAAACACCAATACATCCACATAATCAGAAAACAAAAATACCCAAGTGCCCTTGGTAGTTCCATACCACCAAATCCTTGTCAGTACCACCCTGTAAAGAGGAGGCAGGGTCAGCTGTATACACTGAGTAGAATGCAACCACTGGCAGCAGGCTAATTGATTTAAAAGTAAAAATCAAATTATGCTTCTGTAATAATTTCTACTAGGCTTTCATACACATATATTTCTCATAACTTCAAACATTAATAACTATACACCAATACTTTTATAAAATAATCTAAAAATTTTCATTTAATTTCCCAAATTAAATTTTAAAATGAAATTTGCAAATGAGATATAAAAGTTGCCCTGATATAAAATGAACAGTAGTAATAGTGGATTTTAGGTTTAGGCATTTAAAAAAAAATTAGGAAATGAAATAAACACAAAAAGTAAAAATTAGTTACTTCTAAAGTGTTCTTATATTAAAATAGAAATGAATTCCCATGCATGAATTCTAAAATCATGGTTAACTTTACAGTTCATCAATCCGATGTATCCTGCTCTCACATTTAACTTATTTGTAAATACTTTTCCATGGCTACCATGTAAAAACCAATTGGTTGAATATGCTTCCTACATTAATTCCTGTTAAAATTAAAGAAATTAAAGGTCTACCTTTGTTTTTTAGAAGTGACTGATATACTTTGAAAATATTCGATGTTTCAAAAAAGGTGTTTATCAGGTTCTTAAAACATTTAAAAATGGCTTAAGGGATGATTTACAGCCCTTTTACCTTGAACATATTCACTATCTTGGATTTTGTTGAACTGATTCAGTTCTCTCCTTTTGAAACTCTTCCCTTACTCAAATAACTTAACTAAAGAATCTGAGATGTTATCAATATAAAGAGAAACAATTTATATTTATTTCTTATACATTTGCAAATACATCAAAAAGAATATGTATTTCAGGCAGTGTAAGTAAAATTATTCAGTAAAACTTTTTTTCTTGGGTGTGTGTGTGTGTAACAGGTAATTTTTCACATATCTTAATTTCCAAAGAATAGGATTCTAAATAAAATATACTAAAACATTCCTAGATGAAATGATCATTTAGATTACACACCTCAGGAGGCAAATGATTACTAACACAAAACATGAAAGATAGCTATAGATATGTTTTAGTATCTGGCTTTTCAAATTTCAGTTAATTACATTTAATTTAGGAAACAACAATGTAATCCTTAGAAAGGAAAATTTGCAGAATACCAAAACAAAATGTATATAAGGATTATGTTAAAAATGAAGAAAACCCCCCAGCTTTGTATAATATTAAAACACAAAGAGTATTTTTAACATTTTAAGCTATATTGATAAAAAGCAAATTCACTAATTTATTTAGGTGTAAAATGTCTATTTATTAAAATATTTTGGTTATAATAAAAATACAGATAAAAAATTTTATCAGTATTAGCCCACAATTATAAATCATCTTCCACAGCTGCTAAATTCTCTATAGAATTTCAAATAGCAAAATTAGGCATATAAATTTCAAATAAGAATCTCTATGAGGTTTCTCTGATTCTAACTGAAATAAAGATTTTGAGTATACAACATTACATTATTTCTGTAAACTGGTATAATTTAATAGTAGCTTCAGACAAAGGATGTTCAACAGGTAGTATTTCTAAGGCATCAAAAAAGTTCAATATAATCAATTCAAATTAGATATTGTATTGTGCCCTATTTAAGTAAGACTCTCTAAGGAATTACAGACTCTATATTTGTGCACTCTGAGTACATTTTCTAATTCAGACAAGTAGCCAGTTGTGCAACACCCAAGCATGAACAAAGTTTTATACCATCCTATATGAGATAGAGAAAAAAATGACAATACCAGCACTTCTATTTGGGTTGACATTAAACCAATCATTTCCGAACAACCTGAATAACACAATGACCTAAATATAAATGGAAGAAATATTTTTTCTTCATTTTTATAGAGATTGAATTTATTGATATTAGTATCTGGTTTGTCAAAGTGGCAAGCATTCAACATTTAAAACTCATTTATTTTAAATGCATAGAATAATTCTGACTACTTACAGTCAATGTAACTGTCGTGAGCCAAAAAAGATAAACTTCAAAGATTTTGTAAGTATTAATGGCATTCTGAAACCTCTGGATGGAAGATTATTTGGGGGTGAGGAGTTTCTCTTCTCCACTGATAGCTTAATACTTTTCCAATCAATTTTGATTTAACTGTGGGTCATGGGATAAACTCATTTTTTAATAAGTTCTCAGAAAGTTGTAATTGCTTCCAAAATCAGAAACCACAAGGTGATGTACTCAAACACCACATCAACATAATGTTGTTATGGAGATATTTACAGAAAGGTGGAGAGAAGAGCTCAGTTGTAAACATAAGTTAACATACAATGGACTACAAATTAATAATTTGTTTACACAGTGTGACAAGAAAAAACATTCTGTACAAGAAGTCTAAAAATTCAGTTCTAGTTTTAATCCATTTCTATAAATCATAAAAACAAAGGGAAATAGGGATTTATTTCAGAAACTCCATATACCTGTGGAAAATGGAACACAAGTAATTTCTTTTCAAGATTAACCTTAATCTCAAATAAAGCATGGCTAACTATGTATTTTAAATTTTGAAAATATTGTGAAAATCTAAAACATAAGAGCCGATAGTAATTGATGGTCTATAAACACTTTCTGTTAAATAACACAAATAAATGCAACTTAAAAGATGCAAAGTGACAAGTCTCAGGGTTTTAAAATCTTTCCATTTCAAAGGTGCAAAGTTACAGCACATGTATAGGATGGGCTTTAAAAATGGATATATATGTAAACTTTTCCATGGTGTTGGTTTGTGTGCTTCCCCCCACTCCAAAGAAATGCCTACTGCTTATAATGTTAAAGAATCTTCACCACTCTGTCTATAATTTTCAACCAGAAGTCCTCAATGTACCTTAAACCAAACTGAATATTAGGCATTTTACAGCTTTTGCAAAATGGCTATAAAATCCCATTATGGGCATACATATCTCTTTGATCTCATTGCACAAAATTCATAACTGTTCAATAATGCTATACCATTACACCACACACCTTCAACTATTTCCATTTTTCCAAAATTCCTTCCAAAATCAGCTTCCAAAGCAAAGCAATGTAACATGAAAAGTTCCTGGGAAGGCTTGTTACAAAAAAGAACAGCTTGGATACAAACTAATCTACACACATATCCATCTTCTGTTGAGCCTGTTTATCCCTCATCTCCCTCCATCACTCCTAAAGGTGGGTGCACTGGAGTAAAGGAAAGAAAAGGCTCTTTCATCACCACACCCTCCCAGCACCTCCACTTTTGGTCCTCAGACAGTGATTCTGTGTAGGTGATGAAAACCATAAGAAAAGAGAAGCTGTCCCTTTAAAATGCCCTGCTCTGTCCCATATCCCACGTGGAACCAACATCAGCAGCACTTTCCCATTACCATCAATGTGATGCAAGAGGCACCATCCTTTTATATACATAAAACCAGAAAACTTCAGCTTAACATTCTTTAATAAGGATGAACAGGTGAAGCAAACGTGTCAGGAAGGGCGAAACCAAGCAACTCCCCACCCCTCCCCAAAAGGTACTCCAGTCTTGCACTCAAGTCTCTCTGTGCAACATCACCTCTCTACCCCTCCTCTGTAGAGCCCAGTTTAAAGAAAGCAGGGAGCCCTTAACAAAACCTGAAGCATAAATGCGACGAAAATGCAATCTAAAGCCGGAAAGGTTTATTCTTCCAATCACACATATTAACTCTATTAAGAAAATGGCATCACTTTTTTTCCACCAAAAAAAACCCCGCAAAGATCATTAAAAGAGAGTTATAAAATAGCAAATATAGTGTTTATCTTATCTCAGATCAGTCCACATTACCCATAAGTTTAGTAGTTTCTGCACTTCCACCTCCCCCCTCCCTCCCCCTGCTTCTCTTGCATCGGATTTTCACGTTTTCTCATTGTCGGTTGAGTTATAAAAGGCTTTTGCCCTTCGAAAGTTTTAAAAAATAAATAAATATTAACTCCTTGGTCCCTGCAAAGTCAAAATGGACTTCAGGGGAAAGGCGGTACATACTTTTACCTTTAGCGAGAAAAGGGGGAGCATCCCGGATTTTTAGGGATTTTTTGCGATTTTTAAAAAATTTTTATTTGGTTATATGCCTGAGTTCTCCCTCCATTTTGGTTGTTTATGATACTGACAACAAGCTGTCCCTGCTCTGTGC
This sequence comes from Lemur catta, assembly GCF_020740605.2. Taxonomy (NCBI): domain Eukaryota; kingdom Metazoa; phylum Chordata; class Mammalia; order Primates; family Lemuridae; genus Lemur; species Lemur catta. Next base: position 94,010,165 of record NC_059136.1, on the reverse strand, counting down.
CGATCTCCTGCTTTCATTTAGCACCCCCTCCCCCTACCCCCCCTCGCAGCTACACACCCCGGGCTCACACCTCCCCGCAGACCCCGCACCCCGACCCCGACTCGCCCACCTGAGGAAAGGGCAAAAACAAATTCATTTCTCCAGAAAAGAAAAACCTCTTTTGAAAAAGGGGCAAAGTTACCCCAAGTCACTCAAAGTGCCCCCCAAATATTGCCGACTGCGGGTTTCCGCCAGGCCCTTTGGGAAGCGACCTTCCCCCGGGATGTTTTGGTGGAAAATGCGGAGAGTTTACTCTCAAAACTGAATTTATATTAATTTTTCCCTTATTTTTCGGGTCTCTAATGTCTTCCGCTCTCGCTGCTGCCGCTGCCGCTGTCACAATATTCACAGCACCAGAGAGGAGGAGGAGGAGGAGGAGGAGGAGGAAAACTTTTCAAACTTTCCAGACCCTGAATAAAGGGTTTTTTTTTTTTCCCACCGACCTCACCTTCGGGTCCCCAGCCGCATCGCCCCCTGCCCTGTCAGAAGCGACTTCGGGAGTCCTCGCAGCCCCGCTTAATTATTTTATTTTATTTTTTATTATTATTTTTCTCTCTGGGGTCCTGAGCAGGGGCTGAGAGTAGCACAAACTTTTCCTCCTCCTGCCGCCGCCGCTGCTCCTCTGCCCCCTCAGCTAGTCCCATAATTTAAATAACCCTGATATTTCTCCCGCTAAACGCCTCTCCGCCGCCCCGGACCCCGGGAGAACTCACCGCGGGGCTTTAACATCCTCCCTCCGGCCCGTCCGCCGCCTTTACACCGCCCGCGGAATTTCTAATAATTTTTTTCTCATATTTCGGGCTGGACGCGGCGGGCCTGGAAATTGTTTCCTTACGCCTCTTTCCAGCAGCCATTGTAGTGTATGCGCTGCCCCTGCAGCCCAACTTGCAGCTGCCGCCGCCGCCGCCGCCGCCGCCGCCGACGTCGCGCCCACCGCCGCCTCCCCCGGCCTACTCTGCCACCGCCCCCGCCTCCCGTAGGCCCGCCCCTGACCCCCGCCCGCCGCTGAGCCCGCCCCCCAAGCGCGCTCCGCCCCGGAGCCGACCACTCGGCGCCGCCGCGGCCAGGAGCCGGCCCGCCGATTGGTCTGTGGCGCCGCCCGTCAAGCCGAAGTGTTAAGAGGCGGGCCGCGGCGCAGGGGGCGCGGCGGGGCGGGGGCGGAGGCGGAGCCGTGCGCGACGCCCCGCCCACTCCTCCCTTCTCGGCCCTCCTCTCGCCAGCCGGGGGCGGGGCGAGGCCCGCCCGCCCCCGCCTCGCAGAGCCCCGCGCGGCTGTCAGTCTGGGAGAAGCGCACGCCGATTGGGCGAGCGGCCGCCGGGGAGCGGGGGCAGCAAGTTGGGATGCGCGCTACTTAAGGTCCTGCTTCGTGAGCCATTGACGTGTTTGGAGCTGGAGACTGCCTGGGCGCTGGTGGAGCGGCGCCCCGAGGTGAGTGGTCCCCCGCCCCTCCCTCCGCGGCCGCTGAAGGCAAGAGGGAAGAGACGGGCGCACCTGGGTCGCCGTGGGGCCCGGATCCACTTCTGCTGCGCGGAGCGGCTCCTGCCGGGTTTCACCGCAGCGCGGGCCCCTTCCTGTCTGCTCGTTCAACGACCACACGGGTCTCTTCGGGCCGGGGGCGAGGAAGGTGACCTCTGTCTCGTCCGGACACCACCAGCTCGTCCTTCATCCTCCTTTTCTCCAGCCCTTGAAGCGCAATCACCTGTCCCCACCCCCACTTCCTTGCGTTTTCCTCGCCCCCTGCCCCTCTCGGCTCAGTCGCAGGGCACAGCAAGGTGTGTTCACCTGTGCCTGCCGTCCAGGATTAGACGCTGATGGGCAGCACCGCGGAAGGCAGCGAGGCCTCGGATTCGCCTCTCTCCAGGTTCTCCTTCGATCTCCCCGCCCCCCTCCGGTATGCCACCCTTGACTTCTTGCCCCTGCTCCTCTGCACACAGCAGTGGGTTAACAGCGTGGTGTGTGTCAGCGTCCCGATTTAGCAGAGCCATGGACCCTGCCTGGGCTCCAACCGGCATGTAGGCATGGACGTGTCGAGTGACGTTCCCTTCCCCCTTCCCTTTCTAAGCTACTGGAGGAGTGGGGACGTGAACCACTGGATGGGAAATCAAGAACTGCTGTAGCTGTACTAAGCAGTTTGCCCTTTGCAGTGAATTTTAGAGTTATTCCTCAAATGTGTTGTGGTTCTGCGGCCCCTCCCTCAAATCTTTGGTTTTCTTTCTGGCTATCCTCTGCAAGTGGTAGAACCTGTAACATTAGTACATTCAGAAAGTATTAATAAGTATAATAGATAGGGCCTCTTTGGCGGAGCATTTGATCTTGCCCTTCAGCCTGGGTCCTCGCTGTAAATTGACATTTCCTCTTCATTTCTAGTTAATACATGAGGAAATCATGCAAAGGAGGGGAATCTCGGAAATCCAGACTTAGGGTGACTTGTATTTAGAATCTGAAAGGAAAAGGAAATGAAATGTGAATAAACTCATGCAGCAAACCTGATCGGACTATATGTAATGTTACCTAGATAGTGTTTTTAAAGAATTTCTAACTGATGATAATAAAATACAGAGAAGAATACTTTAATGTAAGGCATGCAACTTGAATTTCATACAAGTTTGTCTTTGATCCTTGTTCTGTGTTCACATATCATAGGATAGATATAAAAAAGGAAGCTGTGTATTTACTTAGTACCATCATCTCTCTTGGGAAGAAGTCAAACTCGCCAAAAAAAAAAAAAATGTATTCAGGAGAGGAAGAAGCTTCTAGATATAATTGGATGGCTGCTTGACTTTCCTTTTGGCCAAGATGTTTCTCTTGGCTGGGTATTTTCATATATTGTTTGATGAAAATCATAAAATGATTATTTAGTGGCTATTAAAAGTTAAAGGACCCCAAATAACCAAATTCTTTTCCATCCTCCTTAGCAAAGGTTGGTCTACTTTAGTCCACACATCTTGATCTTTCCCATAATAGAAGAAATTGGACTGGGTGACTCTTGATTGAGAATATCTCCACTTATCAGGAGTTTATGGAGTTTGTTTGTTTTTCCTGAGTACACTTCATATCTTTTAACATGACTGATATTTTTCGGTGGTCCTACCTTGGGCAAGGAAAGCAGAAACCATTTCATACAAGAATTCTGACCTCTGTCTGCTCTGTTTGGTTATACTGACCAGTTTAATTCAATGGGATTTTGTAAGTCACACTGCATTATTTTTGCTGGCTTCTCCATTGATATTTAGGTAGAAGAATGATTAACGTAGAACAGGATTCAGTACAAGTTAGATCAGCTCCTTAAGCTTCCTTCAGAGCATTTTAAAATAATTTGTGGGTGGTTCATCAATAGTATAACAATATATTGAAACAGAAGTCACTTTGAAAGAATTATTTTGGTATTGATTTTTGAATTTTCTCTTTTACTTTCTTTCTGTGACATTTCTTTGAAGATAATAGGCATACCAATTTCAGTTGAATTCCATTATAGAGAGCAACTATATTCTGGGATATAGTTGACGTACCTGTTACCCAAGTATATGACTTGACTTGGAATAACTAATTGGCTCTTTGGAAACTGTGATCATCTTTAATCGATACTTTTGCAAAGCTGTATCTTTAAGACTTGAATTGGAAGATTACTGAACCACAATAGCATCCTCTGACTTCCTTCAAGCCAGGGAAATATCAGTTAAATAGGAGATGCCACTGGAAGTAAAATTTCAACTTTTTTTTTTTTTTAAACACTGACTTTTTGAAATGTCAACTAAGCAGTAAGTTGGCTTTTTGATGTATTGGCTACTCTGGTATTAGCCACACGGTAGGCACTCTGTACTTCAGCTGATGAATGCTTTTTCTAAAAGTGGGCTGTACTAAATTATTCCATTCTTATTTTGTATGCTGATCAATGTGTAGTAAGGAAGTAATTGTTACAATGCATAGTATATTCTTAGATTTTGTTAATACACTTAATTGCTTAAACTTAAGAATAAACTACAACTGAATTATAGTTGAACTGTCTTATTGAATATTATAATCACATTTTAGTAGGTGAATTTCAGTATATGGCCTTTGTGTTGAGGCATCATGGCAAACAAAGGAAAAACACATGCAAGTTTTTATTCTCAAAATACAGAGGGTACATGTTTCTCACTAGATGATTATTATGCCAAAATTAAATTTTCAAGTGGGGCTTTTGAGATCTATTGATTTCTTGTCATTCATTGTATAACTCTTTTTTCTCTGTCTCCCTTCAGTAAAGAAGACTGTTAGGATGCCCGTGGTAACTCGGAAGCTTAGAGATCCTGACATAAATCCTTGTTTGTTGGTAGGCTAATTTGCTTTTAATTTTCATGAGTGCTAAGTTGGAAAAACAGGCTTCTTCTAATTTTGTGGGCATCTGTTTTCTGCAGTTGTTGAATAAAGTTATTTCTATATAAAAAATTGCTGGCTAGCATTATTTCACTAGAGCATTTTTAGATATTCATAATTTTGCTAACAAAGAAAGATTCATCTTTCGTTCCCATATTTGTATACTCAAGCATTTAGTTGTCACTGTAAAACTGGACAGGCATATTAACACTGAGGAAAATCTTTACTTCAAACATGGAAAATTGGAAGGTATCACATTTTTACACTGTCACTGAAATTTACTGTTTTACTAGGAATAATTTCATCACATTCTTGAGACAACCTGGCTGGGAGTAATGGGCTGATAATAAAATTAGCCTATTCAAAGCCTGAAGGTTTTCACAAAGGTGTCTTATCAACACAATTGTTTTGTTTTGTTTTGTTTTTGAGACAGAGTTTCACTCTGTTGCCCAGGCTAGAGTGCTGTGGCATCAGCCTAGCTCACAGCAACCTCAAACACCTGGGCTCAAGTGATCCTCCTGCCTCAGCCTTCCAAGTAGCTAGGAGTACAGGTACATGTCACCATGCCCGGCTGATTTTTTCTATTTTTAGTAGAGATGGGGTCTCACTCTTGCTCAGGCTGGTCTTGAGCTCCTGAGCTCAAGCAATCCTGCCTAGGCCTCCCAGAGTGCTAGGATTATAGGTGTGAGCCACCGTGCCAGGCCAATTGTTTTGTTTTAATGATAAAGCTTGTGTTGGGATTTATTTGGTATGACTTGCAATACTTACTTGTGGCTTTGCTACCCTTAAATAATGTAGTCATCATACTGGTGCTATGAAAATTATGCTCCTTGATCCCATGTGCATTTTCCAAATAGATACATTCATTAAATACTTGCCATAGTAATTTAGCTTTGTTCTGTGTATTAGGTCAGTTTTCAACAGTTTTATTAAATAAATCTGCTTGGGTAGAACATGTTTCTTAGATCTGTGAAGCAGTGCCTACTTGTTTAGTTAGAGCTTTCCTTTAGATGACTCCTAAGAGTTATACCTTTCATTTTGAGGTTAGTTATCCAATCTACTTTCAGTTCATACAGCTTAAGTTTAATCCCCAGGTGGTACCTACCTTCCTTTCAATGCATAGCCCTATGTTTGCTCACTTTGGTTTTAAGTGATGTTAATGATATCTATTAAAATTTGCTTATGTAATAGTGTATTTACTTGTGGAACGGAGTAAATGATAGCCAAAAATTTGTTGAGATGAATAGTGTTAATGTAGGTTGCCTTGATATATACCAGTTATTAGCAATTTACTTGACACCTTGAAACCAGTATTACAATCAAACATTCAAGTCAGAGTGATGATTTGGAAAAGCAGGAGAGCGCACTGTGAGTCAGGAGACTGGGGGTTCTAGGTGTGCAGCAGTGATTTTGAACATATTTCACCTTGTCTCAGTTTCTTGTTAAATGGTTACTGGACTAATTGATTACAGTCAATGCTTTGGCTCAAATTCCTATGATTCAGAAAACTGGCCCAGATTAAAAGGAAGATGTCCGCCTGAACAGAGTGAGTACTGGGATAGCTGGCAAGATTGTTTAGTTTTTGTTAGTGTCTACCCATTAAATTTCACATTATTTGCTTTGGGAGGAAGCAACTTTAGTTTGTTCTTAGCTCCCATTCCACCTTTTAAATGATGCTTCTTGTGTATTCAAGGAATCTGATGCTTCTGCCAGATGTATGGCTGAAAATAACTATGATGGGCAAAGGTGTTCCACTTATTTCTTGAAGTACAAAAACTGTCGGAAATTCTGGGTAAGCCTTGCTTGATTAGCTTTATGTTAAAACCCATCTCTTAGGCTGAAACTGAGGCCTGAAATTAGTCAATACCCATAATCCTTTCCCAGTGATGGCTGTAGGGATACTTAACTTTCCAACTTTATCCTCTGTGTGCTCTTTTAGCCCTAATGGATCCTCGAGAGCTCTTGTTAGCTGCCTCGTCCTACTCTAAGCTATAAGAATGCAGTTTTAATATAGGTGGGTCTTTCTAGGTGTATAAGTATCTGTAGTCCTAAAACAATAGCATTGTTATAAATTTAGTTTTCCTGGAGACGAACAGTGCTGCAGTAACACATCATGTTAGGCTTCTATTTCTGCCTTTTCCTTTCCCACTGCCATCTGTGGTAGTTAAAATGTTCCCGTTTTTCTTAAGACATTGGTATGTAATTTCTGTTTCCCTGCGCACTGGGCCCAGCTATTTCCTTTCCCTTTGTACGTGCACTGTTGGTTTCATTTAGCAGTTATTCAGTAGCACTTCTTGGTGGACTAGATAAATTTTGGTGCTTTATGCATGCACAGTATGTCCCCATCCCAATTACTGTTAATGTATTCGTATGGGAATAACCACTTCTATTTAATTGTTAATAGTTTGAAAACATTTGTCTGGAATCTGTGATTAGGTTTTTTTTTTAACTTGGTTTTTGGAATTTCCTTTTTGAGGAAGCAATAGCAAATGACTGGTAAATGATTAGCATTTAATACATGACTAATTTTGGTTTCTTTTTTTATATCTATACACAGAATTCTATCATGATCCAGAGAAGACAGAATGGAGTGAAGCCACCTATGCCTACAGCAGCAGAAAGAAACGAAATCTTGGGAGCAATGGGAAAGATGCCCTATTGAATGTTGCATTAAAATTGTTTATATAACTTAGAAGCAGATGAATATTTTTAATAAATTATTGCTGTAATCTTTTAAGACCTTACAGGCCTCACCCAGACAGACCTTATGTTCTACAAGGGGAGGTGGAGTTAAGTCAGCCCAATGTCCTGTCTGCTTGCTCTCAGTGCCAGGACGATGGTAGTCACTGCTGGCTGTGCTGTGGCACTGAGCTTACATGACTTCTAGGGGTAAGGGAGTGTTAGGGGAGGCCACATGCGAAGTTGAGCTTTTCTACTTGGTCTCAAAAGAAGAGTAAGATGTGAACAAGACCGAAGGGGGCTGAGAGGAAGGCAGTGTTTCCAAGAAAGGAAATGATGTGAGCAACGATGTGCTGGAAGGAAAGCTTGAATCATGTTTGGAGAGTAGCCTGTAGACGGTTTGACCTAGAGTTTCAGGGGAGAGGGAGGAGTGATGGGGCAAGATTGAAAAGGTAAGTTGAAGGTAAGGGATATGTGGTAGGCCTCAAGTCCCAGGCTTCTTCCTCAAATCCGTCCGTCCTTCTCTCACTTACCTTTGTTTAAGTAAGGTCAGTACATTCACTAACATGGAGGCGGGAACATGTTGTCCAAAATAAATGGCTTGAAACAGAACTGGTTTCCTTTCGTTTCTTTCTGTAAGGGCTTAGTTACAGGATTCTATGACTAACATCCGTAAATACTTGTTAGGCTTCTGAGCTGTAGTATCAGTTCTTGAGCCATAGTAATGGGAAAAAGAGAAATTGATTCCCTTAGAAGTAGGATTTCCATTTGCAGGACGAGATGGACAAGGAAGGGCGGGGGTTCATCAGGTGAACTCAACACTGGCATGAGACTAGAGCTTAACTTCACTTCATGATATAAAAACAATGAGAATATTCAGTGTATGACTGGGGTAGATGGTGTAACAGCTCTCCTTGTGCCCACTGTCTTTTAAAATCCAGTTTGTTTCATTCACAGAATAGTTTTATACAGACATGTTATTTAACAAAATTTAATGTGTACTTGAAAACAAATTGCCTGTCCCTCATTTTCATCTGGTCCTAGATCAAGAGTATTACTTTATTTTATTATTTTATGTTTTTGTAGATGTGGAGGGTGTCACTATGTTGCCCACGGTGGGTGTGAACTGGCCTCAAGTGATCCTCCCACCTTGGCCTCCCAAAGTGCTGGAATTACTGGCGTGAGCCACTGCTCCTGGCCAAGAGTATTAGCTTAATGGCTGCTGACAGTAAACTATCCATCTGAATCCAAAACCAAGTTCAGAAGTTTTTAAGCCATATGACCTTGATTGTTAAATTGGTTCTATTTGAACAAAAAATGGATTATTTCAAAAATTCTTTTGTATTGATTGCTATAAAAATGATGGATTAAAATAGGACCTGAAAAGAATTAATATATACTATGTGAGAAGCATTTCAGTACCTTTAAGTGTGCTTGTTTAAAGGGTTTGGAATTTTAATGTCACATCTTTGAATGTACATAGCAGTGTCAACATTTATCCTGTGGCTAATTGTCCTGACATAGCTCTTTAAAAAAAAGAATTTTTTTTTTTTTTAAATAGAGATGGGGTCTCACTATGTTGCCCAGGCTGGGTTGCAGTGGCAGGATCACAGTTCACTGCAGCCTCCAACTCCTGGGCTCAAGGGATCCTCCCTCCTGCCTCAGCCTTTGGAGTAGCTGGCACTATAGGCACAGGCATGTGCCACCATGCCCAGCTTTTTAAATGTTTTATTTGTTTATTTTAACCACCTTTGCTTTATTGTAGACATGGACTCCTGCCTTAGCACCAGACACTCCTGCTCACTGGGTCTCTGGATTGAGGTTGCTTTAGATTCAAAGACTGCAGCTGACTGACTGGTGGCTTTGTACGGAGCTGTAGATCTGGAGCTTCTGGAAGAAACATTTAAATGCTCAGAGCTAAGGTGGAGCTCAGGCCAAGGCTGGACCTGGGTGCTAGGCTGGCCTGCAGGGTTTGAGCTACCACCAAAGCCCAACTTCTAGGACTGGCACACAGAGTACACAAAGAGACTGGCCTCTTACTTGACCCTAAAAGACTATTTTTATTACCGAGATATAATTCATATGACATATATATCATCTATTTAAAGTGTGCAATTCAGTGGTGTTTTGTGTATTCACAAAGTTGTGCGGCCATCACCATGATTGATTTTGGAACATAATCATTACCCCAAACCGAAACCCTGTACCCATTAGCACTCCCCGTTTTCTCCTAATACCAATCCCCCAATGCTTAGGTAACCACTAATCTACTTTCTGTTTATATTATTGCCTATTCTAGACATTTATGTAAATGGAATCATAATATGTGGTCTTTTGTGACTGGCTTCTTTCACTTAGCCTAATGTTTTCAAGGTTCAGTTATGTTGTTGCATGTATTCTTTATTCCTTTTTGCTGAATAGTATTGCATTATATGGATATACCACATTTTATTTATCCATTAATCAGTCAATGGGCATTTGGGTTGTTTCCACTTTTTGACTATTAACAGTTATGCTGTTTCTTGAACATTTTGTTGGAGTCTTTATGTAGACATTCCTTTCTCTTTGGATTTATACCCAGGAGTTGAATTGCTGGGTCATATGGTAACTATGTTTAACCTTTTGAGAAATAAACAATTTTCCAAAGTGGCTGCAATCCCTCTAGCAGTGCATGAGAGTTCCAATTTCTCTGCATCCTCATTAACAATTACTGCCTTTAATTAGAGCCATCCTAGTGAGTGTGGCTGGTATCTCCTTTTGGTTTTGATTTTTCATTTCCCTGAGGGCTAAGGATGTTGAACATCTTAATAAGCATATTGGCCATTTGTATATGGTCTTTGGAGAAATGGTTATTCAGAATCCTTTGCTGCTTCTAATTGGGTTGTCTTAATTATTAAATTGTAAAATATGCACTAGATATAAGTCTCTTATCATATATAAGGTTTGCAAAAATTTTCTCCCATTCTGTGGGTTGTATTTTCATTTGATGTACTTTGAAGCACAAAAATTTTGTGAAACTTGTTTCCAATTTATTTTTTCTTTTGTTGCTTTTGGTGTCATATCTAAGAAATCATTGACTGATCCAAGGTCACAAAGATTTACACCTGTTTTCTGCTAAGAGTTTAGCTTTTACATTTATGTCTTCGATCTATTGAGTTAATTTTGGTATATGGTATGAGGTCAGAATCCAGCTTCATTCTTTTCAGTATGGCTACCCATTTGTCTCAGCGCCACTTATTGAAAAAGACTTCTTTTCTCCAACTGAATTATCTTGGCACCCTTGTTGCAAACCAACTGATTGTATATTTGAGAGTTTATTTCTGGACTTTCAACTCTATTCTATTGATCTATATGTGTCTACCCTTTTGTCAGCACCACACTGTTTTGATTACTGTAGCTTTGTAGTAATTGCATAGCTCTTTGATGATTGTTTTCTATAAGTGTATTTTCTATGAAGTGCTTTTGATGACAAACTGATTAATTTGATGACAAACTGACTTTTGATCAGGAAATCCTTGACATATATGTAATGGCTCCACCCAGGCAAAACTGTTCAATTTTAAATTTGTCTTCAGTAATTCCCTAATTCCTAGTTTGCTTCTTTATACCTACCCTGATAATTTCAGTATACTCTTCTTATAACCTGATTTTTCAAGATCTTATTGTACCACTTTTGAGGGGCAGACTCTCTGAAGTTTTTCTTGTCACCACTGTTAAATTTGCCACTGTGATACTTCTCTTTCCAAGATTCTACTTTGGAAGAGGTGAAACTGATTGACTTGATGAATTAATTGTGTTAAGATGTTAGTGGGTGCCCTGAGAAATTCTGGTGTCCGACGAGCCTTTGGTTTCAACTATCAACTAACAAAATATGTAGAAGGTGTTTTACTGTGTTCAGGGGCATCTCTCTCTTATAGAAAGCATCTCATTACAGATTCTCAGTGGGATGGAGAAGGGTGGTGCATCGTGTCTGCATGTAAAAGCAACCCTTCTGAGAATCACCATATCTAGTATAAAATGTATTTGTAACTCATGGAGGACATAAGCAATGTCATTCATGGTTATATCCATAATGCCTGATTTGCTTTTCTATTGCATAATTAATGATCAACAAATGTGTGTGTTTGGGGAAGTCGTGTCTTTTTAACATTGAACACCTTGAAAAACATGCAGGTTCAAACAATGCAAAAGATATACAATGTACAATAAATCTACCCCAAACAGAGCCAATGTCAAGAGTTTTCAAGATTTTCCATGTGTATGGAAGCATATCTGTGTGCACTTGTTTTACAAAAAAATGAACATCATAGTACATGAGCTATGGGGTACCTTGCTGCTTTTACTTAATGATATAGTTTGGAATAATTTTCTGTCCATGATTGTGGATTTACTCCATTTCTCTCAGTGCCTGCAGTTTCTATTATATGGTATACCATTATTGAGGTAATCTGTTAATGCGTATACTCTTATAAACAAGGTGGTAACAATCATTTTTGTACCTCGGTCTTTGCCTGTGCGTGTTTTTATCTGTAGGATAAATCTCTGAGTGGAATTTGTACGTTAAAGGTTTCTGTATTTAAAAATTTGTAGATATTGACAAATGAATCACCCTCTAAAGAGAAGCACATCAATTTATCCTCCCATAAACAAAGCCTGTGTGTGTTTCTTTTTTGGCACTCTCAGTGCCACTGGGTGCTTTAAAACTCTTTCATCCTTACCAATCTGATGAGTGAAAAATGGAATGGTTGTATGCCCTTCCTTTGCTCATATTTTTTAGATTGTTGATGTGAATGATTTGGGGAATTCTGATATATTAAGGATACTACCTCTTTGTCATATATATTCTGTATATTTTCCCTAGTTTCTCTTTTAACTTGTTTTGGGGTTTTTTTTGAGACAGAGTCTCACTCGGTTGCCCAGGCTAGAGTGCCGTGGCGTCAGCCTAGCTCACAGCAACCTCAAACTCCTGGGCTCAAGCAATCCTTCTGCCTCAGCCTCCCAAATAGCTGGGACTAGAGGCATGTGCCACCATGTCCAGCTAATTTTTTTCTATATATATATTTTAGCTGTCCAGATCATTTCTTTCTATTTTTAGTAGAGATGGGGTCTCGCTCTTGCTCAGGCTGGTCTTGAACTCCTGACCTCGAGCAATCCTCCCGCCTCAGCCTCCCAGAGTGCTAGGATTACAGGCGTGAGCCACCGCGCCCGGCCTTGTTTTGGGGTTTTTAAAAATTTCTGTGCAGCATTTTATATTTCAATGGAATTAAATGAATCAATCTTTTTGTTTATCGTTTATGGAGCTCAATAAATATTAAATGAATCCAAATACATTTAATGTACTGCTGTTACAGTTCCATTCTGCTTAACAAATACTTGCCACGTGTCTATATTGTGCAAAGTGCTAGGCTAACATTGTGGAGGAGCATGAATGAATATGTCACCATTCTGGTCCTCAAACACCTCCACTATGCTCCAACGGAGGATGAGATGGGTACCATAGTAGGAAGAAGAGCAAAATTCCAAGAAGGTAAGTTGCCTTCACAAACACAAATCAGCACATACACACATCATAATGGGGGAGATGTCCTTACTGACTGAAGCCAGAGTGTGTGAAGGGAGGTAGCAAGAGAAACCTAGAAAGGTAGAATGAGTTTGGATTATGAAGAGCTTTGAATGCTGTGCGTGGTACTTTAGACTTTATTCTGTATGTGAGAGAAAGCTATGAAGTGTTTTGAGATGGAAAGGATCAATCTATTATGTGTTTAGAAAAATAATTCTGCTCCTTAATATTGTGAAATAATAAAAAAGATTATTCTGGAGGCATTGAGGCAGACAGGTTATTACAGTGATCTTGGATCCCACTGCAACTGTTTTCCCTGCTTTCCCCATCAATTTTTGTACTGTGCCAATTCCTTCTCTATACTACAGCCAGGCAAATCTTCAGAAAATTCAAATGAAATAATTCCCCGGCTTAAAATTCCCAAAACCTGCTTGCTGCCTGAGGGTAACACCCAAATTCTTTCCCTTGGTTTTACAAGATTCTCTGAAATCTGGTACATTTATGAAGGGAGCAGGTTTGAGGAAGTTTGGAAGGGATTTGGTTTTGGACGTACAAGACTTACCCCTGTCCTCAGTGACCTTAGATTCCAGTGAGGGAGACAAATGTGAAAATATCTAACTGTAGGTTGAATATCCCTTATCTGAAATGGTTGAGACCAGAAGTGATTATTTCGAATTTTTTTGGATTTTGGAATATTTGCACTATACTTAACAGTTGAGCATACCAAATCTGAAAATCTGAAATCCGAAAAGCTCCAATGAACATTTCCTTTGAGAATGATGTTGGCATCAGAAAGTTTCAGATTTTGGAGCATTTTGGATTTTGGATTTTCAGATTTGAGATGTTCAACCTGTATATCCCTTGCATGCACACTCACCGTTCCCGATGTATCCTATTTTCTGAACCTGAATGTCCATCCCCATTTACTTGAATGCTCCAGTTAAAATCTCTCCTGTCTGTTCAGGCTCAACTCGCATGTAATCTCTCTGAAGCCTTCCTAGAATCTCGGGTCAGAATTCATTTCCCTCCTCTCTCTGCTGTGGCATTCGCTGGGTACCTGGGTATGTAACTGGATGTGATAAAATTAGACAAATCAAGTCTCTTAAATATACTCTTTAATTTTTCACCTTCAGTTCTTATTTTGCAGAGGAAGAATAAGAGAATAAAATGTAGTTTGTGTCAATTGCTTTATTCCAAAAAGGAGACTAAAAGAGACAGACTTGTTTGTTTTTCAGTTATAAACACAAAAGCACTTTTCATTGGTAAGTTTCCATATTACGAGTGGTTTCTGTCGTTGTTACTTGTGTCCGTCAGCTCGTGACAGCCTGGCAACTGTGGACAGCGGTGTCTGGGAGGTCTGAAGCCAGCCCGCCTACCCGGTTCAGACCTGGGAGCCTCAAAGCTGCTGGGCTTTTCCTCTGACAACTGGATGGTGCTGTTGCACAAGGAAATGCAAAGTCTGTTTCGGAACATGTGCTTTTTTTTCTATGAAAACTCTTAAATTGCATGTAAAAATCTGCTCACAAAAACTTTCACTAGTCTGCAAAAGTCACCTAGGGCTATGCGGTCAATATTTCTGCTTCTGTTGTCACTGTGTTTAGTGACCACATATGAATAGGCTCGGGATCGACTCAGATTCCTCCCACCAGCCCTGGTAGTACTCCTAAAGGAACCAAAAAAAAGTCAAGTTCTTTTCAAAGCCTTGTACTCCAGTATTGGTGGGTTGAGGGGGCAAGTTATGAGGAAGTTTAAGCAGGAGGAGAGGAGATGCCAGACACTGAAGAGACGCCAAGAGAAAAAGAGTGGTTCAGTGGAGCGGAGGGTGTGGCTGTGGACAGCAGTGAGTCCCGAAGGATGGAAGATCATTTGCAATGAACATGAAAGTCCTGATGCCAGAATCTAAACCAAAAGTCCCCCTTAAGACACAGAAGTAAAACACAGCAGGGTGTGGAAAGAACGTTGCACTTGGAGTCCAAATATCTGGGTGTGGGTTCTGGTCCTGCCTATTATTACCTGGACGGTCTTGAGTAAACTGCTTCATCACTTGGCACCTTTCCTTCTGTAAAATATATGTTTAAAAAATGACAACCTATAGGTTGTTGTGAAAGCCAAAGACTTCATATGTGTTGTGCAAGTAGATATTGTTAATATTTGTAATGTATCTATGTAGATACTGGATTTGTTTGTAATAAGAGAAAGTCTCAGCTAATTCTTGGTCAACTCTCTGATAAAGCTATAATGTCACCTACTACAAACTTCTTACTCAATCCCCAAAAAATCAATTTAAAAAAACTCTATCCACCTCTGTTAGGAAAGGTTACAAAAAGTCAAATTGATTGTTCTTTTATTTTATTTACTTTAACAGTTTTATTATATCATTTGGTCCAGAATGTTCTCTGCTTACAATTTTCTCTTCATTCACACCCCACCACTATCTCAGTTCCTTCATATATACAGGAAGTCTCCAGTAAGCAAGGACAAGTACGAGAAATTTCACTAGGGGGAGAGGGGAAGATTATAAAAGCAACTGGACCTATTTACCAAGTCACTGAGAAGAAACTCAGTATTATCCGTCAACATTCAGGGCATGACATACACAAATACGGTCGACTCTTGGCTAGATCGTCCCACCACCCACAAGCAGGAGCCCCCTCCTCTCTCTTCTCTTCAATAGCTGTGCTGTGTCCCTCCAGTCTCCTCTCGCTTCCACTGAAATCTCCGTGTGCTAGTTCTGCCTGTCCTGGTCTGGTTCCTGAGGTACCTCTTCAACCTCACCCACGTCTTCCCCTCTCCCCTGTGCCTTAGCACTGAGTACAGCTCTCAGTGACTCTGCATATGATTATATGTTGGTGCCTGTCATTTTGTCCCACATCTTATACACAGGTTCTACCTGTCATGTCCTGCACTGAATTGCACAAGCAGAGACCATTAGGGTACTTCGTATTTGCACAGCACTTGGCAGTTTAGAAGATATTGTCAGAAGCACGATCCTATTTAAAAGTCACTGCAACCCGGTGAAGTCAGCATTCTTCCTGCTTTGCAGGTGCAAGACTGAGACTCCCAAAGTGTAGATGACCTGCCTGTTGGACGGCGCTGTTGCCAGGCTGCCTCCCCGCTTCCCCCGTGGTGGGCTTTCTCCCCTCCCAGCTTTCATTTCCTTGACAGCTCCTAACTGTGGCTATTATTCAAATTACTATTCATTGCACCATTTAGTACTCACTCAGTGTGTACACAAACGAAAGGCTTCCATAGGAGCTGTATTAATAAAAGTGAGTGAGAGTGTTCATACTCTCGGACGAAGTTACAAATTAACCAATACCATTGATTGGATAACTGATTCTCTACCAAACCTTTCCGTGGACTCTAAGAAGTCTTTCAAAATGTTTGATTCTGTGAGCCCTGTCACCATCATCTCCGTCCTCTGCTAGTGAACTAATAGGGAGAAGTGACATTCGTGAGAGATGACAAAACGCTCTGCCATGAAATAGCAAGGAAAAATAAGGCAAACGGCTTTATCATCTGCAAAGTGGATCTTTTTTTTCCCTCAATAACTAGGTTGTTTTTTGTCATTTTCTTGTATTAAAGCTCATGTCCTGGCATGTACATGAGCTCCTTAAACACTTGGGGAGTCGAGGACGTGTGTGGGGGTGTCTGGGTTTATAATACATACACTGGGCAACCAGAGTGTCATCTCATCTCCCTGTTTCTCTCACTGCAAATATATATGTCATCTTGTAGAACAGCATTCCAAACCCCTGACAGCCTCTGTATATAATTTCCACTTTTGAAGAATGTCTTTCACAACTCTAATAGACTACATTTCTCTACCTCTTGGGAAAACAAAACCAAACAACCACCACAACAGAAACCCCAGACTGGTGGAGTCTGAAGTCCCCCTGTCCTTGGGCTGTACTTCTACAGCCCTGCACAGCCTTCGTGATGCCTCAGACCTGGTGTAAGAGTGTTTACACTAGTGCTTGGGTCGGCTGCCTGTATTTCATTTTTAATCCCATTACTTATTTATTTTTAACTTTGGCATGGGGGCATGGGAGAGAAAATGTGAAAAGCCGAGGACAGAAGGTACAGGGTGGGAGGTGCGTCACACGGACCAGAAACATGGCCTCTGCTGTTTCACTGGCTGGATTCATAATCCCACTTTACTTCTTTCTAACTGTGGGCTTCGAATAAATTCCTTAGATTGAAACGTCTGTAGTTCGGCAACTGTAAAATGCCAACCTCAGAGAGGGATTGTGGACACTGAGTAAGACAAGGTCTGTAAAAAGCTTGGCACAGTGACTGGACCATAGGAAGCAGCCGTAAATAGTGGTTAGTGATATTCTCTATTCTTTCCTTTTGAGGGAAAGGAAAGGTTAAAAGATGCTCATGAAATCTGTGTTTGAGTAACAGGGTTTGAATTTGCAAAGTCAGGGATCTTATATTTTGTCTTTTACTTGCTGGAACAGCAGATCAATACCACCTAGTTCTGTGCTGTTGAGTTCCTCCCGTCCTCAAAACTGTATCCTAGTCTCGAGTCAGAATTCTTTAGTGCTGAGTGAGTGCAAAACTAATTACAGTGATTTTAGTATCTGGGTATCTCCAAAGGAGATAGCTGGGTATGATTCTATGGTTTGGCAGCTCATAAATCTCCAAGAAGACAGTAGCATATTTGCAAAGACAGAGCAGTATGGTAACTAATTTGAATAGAGAAATTCCTCCTGAAATGAGGTTCTTAATACTTCTCCAAACAATAAAATAAATGATGGGATGGATTTACTTAGAAGGGGTGAGTAACCAAGAGAGGGAATGTATTATATATTGAAACAGTGGGCACCTTGAAGAATATGGGTTAGAGTGGGCTAAGGAAATGGGTGTGCTCAAATTAAATGAAAGTTCTGGGCAATGGGGAATGTGGGAAGAAGGTAAAGAAAGAGAAGAATGACATGGGCAGAGTTTAACTTAAAGTTTTGCCAAGGCTTTGCACTTAGAGATGAGGAAAATAAGCATGCAAGGAAAAAAGATTTAGCAGTCAGCAGGGTATGCACTGTGACCTGAGCATAAGAGGAGTACCTGTCTTTCAGCTTCATTCCTTTGTACACAAATATTTATTGAGTACTTGCTATGTGTTTCACTGTCCTTGGAACTTGAGATTCATTACTGAACAAAATAGGCAAAGATCCCTGCCCTTGTGGAACTTATATGATAGTGGGGAGGGACAGATAATTTGCAATGAACACAATAAGTGAACTAGATAACATATTAGAAAGTTATAGTGCTGTGAACAAAAGGATCCATAAGACAAGATAAAAGGGGTGGGTGCCTAGAGGATTGTGGGTGGGGAGTGAGGGGGCGTCGGGGTGATGGGGTGTGGTTGTATTGAACACGGCAAGGGTCAGCAGCAAAGCTCATTCCTCCCCGGCAGTAATAGTTGGGGCCACCACCCAGATGGGTGATTTTCCTTCTTGTTCTTCTGACTTTGCTTTTCTGATGAATGTGTCCTGTATTTTAAAATGTGGAAATAAAAGAGGTCATATGAATATCCCTGTGAGAGCAGGGAGGATCGCTTGAGGCCAGGAGTCCAAGACCAGCCTGGGCAATATAGCAAGACCCCTTCTCTGCAAAATAATAATAATAAAATCAGCTAAGTGAGGTAGCACACACCTGTGGTCCCGACTCCTTAGGAGGCTGAGGTGGGAGGATCACTTGAGCCCAGGAGTTCAAGATTGCAATGAGCTATGATTGCACGATTTCACTCCAGCTGGGGGGAGAGAGTAAGACCCAGTGTTTTAAACAAGCAAACTAGCAAAAATTTGGAAATCATGTTTATTGAAGCAATGAAAATGCACCAGTGACTGGTAGTGCCTGGTCCATGGACTAGGCAGTAAAGGACATGAAAGATGCCAGAACAAAGAAAGTGAAATGAACTTTGGATCTACAGACAGCAGGGAGTGAGCAGGTGTATTGTCATACATAAAATATATAAACACCATGCGTGAAGTTCAAAAACACTTTCAATTTTGAATCTGTAGAACACTAAACATCTTTGAAGAAAAATCTCTTCCCACAGGGGATTCTGACATTCTAAGCGAAAAATTTGGTTAGTTCTCTGCTGTTATGATGCCAGGTTCCCAGACAACTGCCTCCGTTTCTCACTTTTCTCCAGTGACGCTGCCCTGTGTACTCAGGATCAAGCCTGGAGGTGTGATTATAGAGGGCTGGTGTGAAATAATCAAGATGCTAGCTGAGATTGGAGTAATACAATTTCAGATAGAAGGAAGAAGCCCTTTCCCCCCTTTTAGGAAACATGCTATTTATTGTTCCAGCTGCCCGAGGCCATGCTGTGCTAACCACATTGTTTAGTGGACTGTCATCTCTGCAGAGGCAAACATGCTCAATGAGCCCATGTTTCAAAGTGTGGGGGGTGGGGGGGCCCTCTGAGCCATAGGGAGAATTTGTCAACCTCTGATCTACTACTATAAATTGATGCCATAGTGGGGTACTGACCCCAGTTCCTACTCCTGGACTAAAGAACCAGCTTAGGAGGAGCAAAGACCCTTGGGTACCCTCAGGGTGACCTCACCTGTCATCCGAACACTGTGCACATGGGAAGACAGAAGATGGGGCAAGATTTCTCTGAACCACCTATCTGGTTAAACAGGGTTTCTCCCCTCTGATGCTCCAAGTCGGTGCTTGCCAGCTTCCCAAATAACTAAACAATATATCACCTCTCAGGATATGCTGGAGGATGTGAGTCTGAATGAAAGGAATGAATGAGACAAGTCACCTCCATGCTTCAGAACACTGGAGTTCACCCTAGGTATCCACCCACACAAGAAATTGCTCGAATCAAAATATTTCACAATATTCCGCCCAAATTAAAACAGTGGGAAAAACTGGACAGTGTAAGAGGAACTGTACACAACCAAAGGAAGAGAGAGTCTGTACTCAACACTGACAAGCAAATACAGAATAAACAAGTGAAAAATAGGCACCTAATGTTTTTTGCAATTTTTTTTTCAAGTTTGCAGGATTCTTCTGCAGAAGATTTTCTAGGCACAGAAAGGGGATTATAGGAGATGAAAGAAGCAAGCATAAGACAGAAAGAAGCAGACAGAGCCAGGGGCATAGAAAGCATATTTAATTTTAATTTGAATCTAAACATTTTTACGGAGACTTCAGGGTTTGTTGGCTTGGCTGCATAACTCTGCTACGAGTTGCAATTGTTCCATAGTGTAGAAATGAGGAAATGTTTTATGGAATTGTATTTTTCCCCTTTGGTTTTCCCTGCTTCAGTGCAAAATGTTAAAATGAAAAAGTTTACTCTGTGGTTTATTCTAAACAAATTCAATTCAGCATCCAGGTATTATTACTGAATTGGCCAACTTAAGTACTTATTTTTAAAAGTGTATTTTTGACTTTAAACACTTAAATCCATTGTGGTTTATCATGTCAATATATATTTTGGCAAGTGCACAGCTCTGAGGAAGCCTGTTAAAATTCCTTAAAGGAGTCTGTGAAAGGCTCCACTACGGAAGCACAGCCCCCTTCTTCCAGAAGGAATGGGTCTGCCTCCTGGATACCTTAAGGCATGTTCAGAAATTGTGCCTCCTAGACGGGAGCCAACTCCAGCTCCCATGAAGGTAAATGTACCAACTAACCAAATAAGTTGTTTCTCGGTTCGTACAAACAAAATCCAAGCACTAGCGTGTGTGGGGGTGAGTGAGCTCACATGTTGAAATAAGAATAACTTAAATTTGTACAACGATTTGAATTACAATTCAATCCAAGTTTTTCTCATCTGATCTCCCATAACAACTTTGGAAGACAGACGGGGCAGATACTAAGGTCCCTATTTTCACAGATGAGGAAAATTGAGATTAAAAGATTATTCAACAATGGCCCAGGGCCACAATATTCTACCAAGACAGTAGATGGTGGAAGAGATTTTAACATAGATTTTGCTTGGTTTTGTTTTAATTTCAAATCCAGTGCACATCTATTATAGAATAGGGCCTCTTGAGGATAAATTGACTTCAGGTAACTACTTTAAAGTTCATAATATTAGGCCAGTGAAAATTTTTAGATTAGACATATTGGCAGGAATTGTTGTTTTCAATTATCACAACTATTAAAATAGCACAAGGAAGATTTTTAATAAATTAAATGGAACAGCACAGGGGGGAAATGTTTCCCCACGTAGAATATTACTGAACGCTGTGCACTTTCTGTTCTCCCAGAATATGTTTTCAAAGGTCCTTGCACTATTCAGAGAAGATGGGTATTTATAATGAGCTCCAGTTGGGAATGGGAACATTAATCCTGCCAAGAACATTTTTCAGAGATACTCCACAGTTAATAATTATGAGTTGTCTCCCAAATAGAGCAATATTGCCACAACTACTATTGCTGCTGCTGCTACTACATCAATATTAATAATAATAACTAATGTTTTTCAAATGCTTAGTATGCACCAAACTCTGTGCCACTTACTTTCTGTGGATACATTGCTTTTCCTTCTCATTTATGACTCATGACAACCTTCATCCTCATATTGTAGAAGAAAAACCTGTGACTTGAGGTTAAATAACTTGCCCATAGTCACATAATTAGTGTGGGATGAAACCAGGATTTTAACTCAAGCAATATAATTTCAGAACCCACAAGCCTAAATGTTACGTGACATTACCTTCCCAGCAGAACTTATAATAACAGCTGAAATATATTGATTGTTTATTGTCCTGCCTATCAAACTTGTTTTCACAAACAAACTAAAGGAGATTTCAAGAGGTGAAGTAACTTCCCAAGTTCACACAGCCAGCAGGTTAAAGAACAGGGTCCAGATTCAGACAGTCTGATTTCCCAAAAAAGGAAAACAGAATCCCACGATTCTACCATCTCCCCTTCCTGTGCATGATCTCACAAATTAAATTACAGATCTTGAGTCTCTAGAAAAAAGGAGATAAGATGTTATGTCCTTCTAAATCCAAATTTCCAGGTCAGGAATTCTCAAACTTTTGAATTGATGAGGAATCGCTTTCATTTCATGGGACTATTATGGATGATAAAAGTGCTCGAGAGATGTGGCAAAGCCTGGAATCACATTTAAAGAAACCTCCCAACGATCAGGGAGGACTTACCGACCTTGTGATTTAGGGAATCACATTCTTGATTGTCCTGAAGATACTTCATACTGGATAAAAAATCCTTGTATTGTTTTCATGAAAAAATATTCCAAGAGATCTGTGACCGCAGTTGTGTTGCTGTCTATCTGGATGCCAAGGCTTTGGAGAGAACGGTCTTCACACGGAGGAGGGGAGAACTGCAAAAGTGTAGCTCTTCTCTGGCTTTGGTCTGAGGAGTTCACCCAAGAGGTGCGAGGACGCATGGCAAGGCTGGCACAGGTGTGATGTGTTTGCTCTGCTACAACACACAGTAAAACAGAACCACCATCACCATATCTGGTCACAATCCTGTCTTTATTATTGCCAATAGCTATAATGAAGAGAATTACCTTCCATCATGGGAGTACCCCTTAATTTCATCTTCTCTATCTGGACAAGTCCAGAGAAGAGACATGGTGAGTGTTTGTATGACAGGATTGGCTTTTTTCTTTAGCATATTAGTTTGAATTGAGAACATGTCCAAGGTGCTGTAATGCAATAGCTTTTTAATTTTCCAAATTTCCGGAGAACACTTTGATGGAGATATAAGTCCCAGGAGGAATATGTAGCCCTGTTCTCCTACTACCATTGCAGAAAACACAGAACACTTGTATCAAATGGTTGTGTCTGATGAGTTGCCTGTGATTGCATTCACCGGGACTCACACCAGGGAGGAAGGGGCTGTCCATCATGGCCTCCATCCCAGGGTGTGAAATGACTTCATTACTGTAAAAGGTCTCAATGTGCATGACCTACCTGAGCTGACAGGCAGTCCTAGACACAGGAACAGGGATGAAGTGTGTGAATCAATGCTAGAAGTAAAATATGGCCCTGGCTTCAATAAGAGCACCAGAGACCAGCTCATTGGTGACTGGTTAGACGGGTTTTATGAATGAGCCACCTGGGGGTGAGCTACTCAGCCAGATGTTCTGGGAGTGAGCCCACTGTGCCATTCCATGTGACCTTTGACAAGCCACTCAACCAGCCCGACCCTTACTTTCCTCAAGTTGGACTTGTTCATCAACACTTCCCTTCTCACTCTGTAATGCTCTGATCTCTGGTCTAGACTTGTAGACCATGTTTTGAGAACCATTGATCTAGTAACCTAAAAAACTACTGTACTCAACTTCCCAAGCTACTGAAAGTATAAAGGAAGAAAAGCTTACTCACTGCTGGAATTTAATTTCAGAGGTATTTAATTATAGCATTTGGAGATGTGTCATTCAACCAGAGCTGGTCACGGGCAACTGTTTTATTAAGTCATTTATCGTCTTCCACAACTACCGGTCTGTAATTACCTAATTCTATTTCACCAGTTGGTATGAGGGGAGTCTTATTCTTCTGTCCTCTGCATCTACACCCTAAAATGACCTATGATATTCATGATCACCATACTTATGTTCTGTTGAGTTTCAAAATTTCCCCACTCCTGATTTTTTGTTATATGATTATTTCTACTTTTCCTGGCTATAGAATCATAGAATCACAGCCTTTCAGAATGAAAGGCGATTTTAGAAATTATTTAATCCCACCTCTGTTTTACTCCATTGAACAGGCAAACAGGAAAGATCATACCATTGGAGAGAGGCCTGCAGCTGGTTAGTGGTGGGGTCCTGCTCCCCATCAGGTGCCCGACCCTCAACCTGAAGGTTTCCATAACACGAGATCTCAGGGAGTACCAGGATGCGCTGCCTCAACCAGAGGGCAGAGCCCACTCTGATCTGATTTGAGAGATTCGGATACAGCCACCTGGACTGAGAAATGGCCGGGTAGGGAACTATAGTGTAAGGCAGGATTTGAGCAGCCAGCTTAAGACAGGGATGGAAAGGGGAGAATAAAGGTGGAGTTCGGAGCACTCTGTCTCCTTTTCAGTTTGACAGAAGGTGAACTCTAGGGATGAGCTAGAGTACGAAGAATTTAACATTTAACATTAGGCAACATTTGGATGTTTTCAAATGCTAAATTATTCAGCTGGACACTCCATAATGTATTTTGCCAAAGTCTCTACTTTAAAAGGCGAGTGTGTAGAGCATCATTAAAATTTGCTTTACCGAAAGAGCAAAGGACAGAATGGCATTTTCACTATGACTCATTCGTTTGTTCACTTACTCATTCAGCAAATGTTTGTTGAGCCCCATTCAGTGCCACGCGCCAAAGGTGCAGGTGAGCTGCTCTGGTGAAGCCAGGTGGGGAGGGGACAGGTAGAAGCCAGGAGCCCAGTCTCCAGTCAAGAGATGAGGGAGGCTTGGAAAAGAGGGTGCAAAAAACGCAAAAAACGAAGACAATGAAGGAAGCCTGTAGACAAGTGGCACCTAGAGAACAGGGAGGCGGATTGTGGGTGATTGTATTTTCTTTTAAAAATTTCCTCCTTTTTTGGCTCAATGTTGTGTTATTAATAAAATAGTAACATAAATATTTCTTTACTGGTTCTTAGCCTGGAATGACTGTGTTGTTACTATTTTTTAATGAATTACTTTTTGTTTTGAAATAATTTTAACTTTACAGAAAAGTTGCAAGAATCATGCAAAGGACTTGGAGATGCTCTTCACTCTGATCCCCCGGTTAGTTAATATTTTGCTGTGTTGGCACATTCTCTCTCTGTCTCCTTTACTCTCCCCTACATATATAATTGTATATTTTTTCAGACCCACTCAAGAGTACATTGCTCTTTAACTACTAAATACTTTAATTGTATATTTCCTAAGAACAGGGACATTCACTTATATAACTACATACAATTATCAAAATCAAGATGTCTTATATCACTGTATTAGTATTGTCTAACATACAGTCTTTATCTGAAGTTTGCCAATTGTGTCAGTAATGTCCTGTGTAGCATTCTTTTTTTGAGTTGGGGGGGGTCTGGTCAAAAAGCCCAGCCAGGATCATGGGTTGTATTTGTAATACTTTTCACATCTCGTTAGTTTCCTTTAATCTGGATAAGTTTCTCACCTTATTTTTCCTTTCCTGACCAGCGCTTTTGCAGAGTACTGGGCATTTATTTGTCGAATTTCCCTCCATTTGGGTTTATCTATGATTTCTTCATCACTGGATGCAGGTTCTGCTTTTTCAGCAGTAGTACTGGCTGAGCTGCTGCGTCCTTCTCAGTGCATTGTATTCAGAGGCACATGATACAGGTTGTTAATATCACTGATAAAGTTAATTATTGCTGGTATTAATTGTAAGGTAGGACTACATATTTTAAATGGTGGATACTTTTGTTTTCTTCAGCTCAAAGTAGTATCACTATTAAACTATGTTTTTAAAATACTTCTTTAAATTAACACGGGCTCACATTTACTCTGCATTAAAGGTAGGGGTACCTCCAGAGATAAGGGGTGTGCACATCACGGCAACACCAGGCCAGGGTATATTACAGTGAAAAAGCAGATCAGAGAGATTCAAGGACAAGCCAATGCTGACATAAGTAGGGATAACTTGTTGTTTTCAGCTTCTGCATATGTGTGTTTTCTAGGGAGCTATTTGGATACATACGTTTTTCTTATCTGGTGACAAAAATCTATAAGCCAAATGTAAGTTACAGCATTAGGGGACATTATGGATACTTTTGGCCTTCTTCTTGAATACCTTTCTCAGTCCCAAATTAAAAATGAATGGATTCAGAATGATCCTATACTATTTTAATCTATGATGGATCACTTCCATGTTATTCATAGCTATAAGGGAAAAATGACCTGCTTCTTTACATCAATGATGAAATTTCATAAAGACTTTGGACTTTGGAGGAAATACACTTTATTTGTATGAACCCATTTATAAACTACTCAGTATTTAAAAATTGGTCTTAGATGTTAATGAATTACTGCTTGACTTTTCCGCAAAAAAAAGCCTTTGGATTTCTATGGCATTTTTCCTTTTGAACTAATTTTGTCAGAAGGTGATTTGCCTATAAGTATTGGCAAACGGTGTTTTATTTTAATAACACTTTTAGCCATGGATGAGGCACTATGGGTTTAGAAAGAACAGCCAAAATGCTTGCCGCAGAGTGGGGCCTGCAATTCTTTTCTTTGGGTGTGAAATGATTCTCTTTTTAGAGAATCTGTAGTAAATCCCATTTACTAGTCATTCTCCAATCCCAAGAACAGCAAGGTGGAGTGAGGGAAAGTGGATGAAAATAAGGTTTCAGAAACACCAGCCCTCAGGGTTTAGATCCTGCAGAGAAGGGAGTCTGGCTGGGAGGATTCCTATTTCCATTGCTGTAAACCAATTCTTCAGAACCCTGTGGAGTTCAGCAGGATGAAGCGGCAATGCTGCCCAAGGGTGAAAATGGCAGTGGCTCTATGCTGCCATCTGGTGGTGTACTGCTGCATTGCCTACCCCAGTGAGTCCCACTCTCCTGCCCATGGGCCCTTGGTTAGCCCAAGGGGGCCAAAGTGAAAAATTGGGCAGTTCGGGCTATTTGCTCATAATGTGCCACAGGAACTTCTCTCTTCTTTTGGTGTTCTTTTCTTTTCTTCTCTCTGGAATATGTCTCCCCTTCCGTTCAGGGCACAACTTGGTGCCCTTTGTACTGCTTTCCCTTTTCCCATTAGTCCAACCACAACAACAGTAAAAATAAAAACAAGAACAAGAAAACACTAACATTCATTGAGTCCTTCCTAGCTGCCATGCTCACCAAGTGCTTTGTAAATATCGTTATACTTAATCCTGGAAAAAAATCACATGGGGAATAGATAATTCTTACTCCATTCTGCAGATGAGAAAACAGTTATCTGTGGTTGAGCCCACATTGGGTCACTGGCCCGTGTGTCTGGAGCCTAAACTCTTAATCACCGCAGTGCCTTCACACCTTCGTGTGACACTGAATAGTGTATTACCTATCCCATGGAGATTTTGTTGGGTCTTATTTCTAATTGTGGAATGAAAGATTTATCTTTTGTGAAAAGATGTCAAGCATTGGTGAGCAGGTTGCAAAAATATTTTGGGGTTTAAGGGGGCCCTTAATCAGTGCCCCTTAAAACCTGCCTATAATTAAGGCAGCCACATTTCTGAGGTGGCTGACAAATTTAGAGAAAATGGGGTGACTTAGTGATTGTGAAAGTCAAATGAGATAATGTACATGTATTGGATTTGGATATTCTACACTAAAATTAATTATTGTTATGTTGTAATGTTGAATAGTTCCCTAGTTAATGTTCACACATGACCAATTTAATGTATTCAGTAAAGGGATAAATGTGCCTTTCATGCTACATTTGAGTATAACTCGTCTAATTTGGAGAATTTAGAGCTCTATGATTGATTTTAAAGCTAGGTTATTTTTTAGAATACTCAATAAACACTACATATTTTCTATTATTTCTTAGCATATACTTTAGCCAAAAATAATAGTTAACCAACCAATCAATATCCAACTGTCCAACTGCTGATGATTCTTATGAAACTTATGAACATGATGCTGTGCTAGTCACTACATTTACAAGAATTTCTTTCTGGTTTGTTTAATAAATAGACAAAATATTTATAATTAAAATGTAGACTTTAAGCAAGTGGTAGGTATTCCATAAATATTCCCTTCTGTGGCCCCACGGAAGCCCCGAGCACTGGTATTCCTGAAACCCTATTTCCACCCACTTTCTTTCATTCCACCTTTTTGATTTGTGAATATTCCTTAGTGGGATCCCAAGCTTTTTATAATCTACTGATTCAGCCATGTCTGGAGAGGTATGGAAGACTTCCCGGAGACTAACTAACATGAAGTGCTAGGGAAGGCATGGTAAAGAATTTTCTTTAAGAGGTCTGGTGCACTCACAAACTTTATTTCAATGACAAGCTTTAGAATAAGATTGGAGGGAGATCATGGCAGAGTGTGCATGGTAAGGTGGTATTGCCATAGTGCGCTGTCCTCTGTGCCCAGCCCTGGGCGGAATGGAGGCTGTGATACACACACAAGTCTACAGCCTCAAATCTCTGTGAGCTGCTGAGCACACAGCCAACAGGATTGTGTGGGGTCCACATCCGAGTGGGGCACCAACAGGAGTTGGGGGCATTGTCTTCCCTTGGCCAAGCAATGGTGAGAGCATGTTGGAGAATGGAACAAAGCAAAGACCCTGAGGCAGACACTGCCATTTGGCTGTTCCAAAAGCCATTCCCAATGGTCCTTTTCCATACTCTACCAGAGGGACCGGAAAGCTCAGACGCTCACTTTTCCAGCTGCCTGTGCAGAGGAAGTTGCCGTGTGTGCTACTTCTGGAAGATGAGATGGAAGTAAAGCCATCAGTTTGAACTACCAGTAAACTTTTTGAAAAAGGACACTTTTGGCTAGAATTTTGGCTTCCTTCAACCCTTTGCCCTTCCTCCTTCTTTTTCCTTTCTTATTGGAACCAGCCCTGTACACCTACTACTAGACTTCTTTCTGAATGGATAAACAAACACCTATCTTGTTTAATCCTCCAGAGTAGGAGTTTCTGCTATTTGCTGGTTAATGCATTTCTGACTCATAAAGGCTCCATGAAATGTAAGTGTTAGCTGATGAGCGCCAGGGTAGTGTTGGTA
Organism: Lemur catta; assembly: GCF_020740605.2. Classification (NCBI taxonomy): domain Eukaryota; kingdom Metazoa; phylum Chordata; class Mammalia; order Primates; family Lemuridae; genus Lemur; species Lemur catta. The sequence goes on along the minus strand of NC_059136.1, from coordinate 93,981,857 downwards.
GCTGGTTCTTAGGGGAGTGGGAGCCAGGGATATGAGAGTGGTGGGGGGAGAACTGAGAAGTGCCATGCGGTTGCCAGCAGGAGGGCCATGATCACAAACATCAGTAGGTTTAGGAGGGAGGGAGTTCCTAAATTTCAGTGGGAGACTGAACAAGAGATTTATGCTTTGAGTTTCTTTGTTGAAATTCCTTTGTACTCATCAGCTGGTGTAGCCTGAGGGACTTGTGTTGTTGTAAGTTTACTGGTGTTCATAGTCATGGATTTCAATGTATCAATGTGTTCATTTTTTTTTTACAAGCATCTATCATGTGCTTAACAGTTCACTAGATCGGGTTCAGCAAGCTTTTTCTGTAAAAGATTAGATAGTAAATACTTTAGATTCTACTGTCCATTCAGTCTCTGTCTCAGCTACTCAAGGATGCCCATTGTTGCATGAAAGCAGCCACAGACAATACGTAAATAAAGGAGCATGGCTGTGTTCCAATAAAACTTTATTTAAAAAGCAGGTGGTGGGCTATATGTGGTCTGAGAGCTATAGTTTACCAACCCTTTGCTCTAGATCTTATAGTAGCACAAGAAAATAGGGTAGGTTTTCTCTTACATTAGATATACAGTTGACCCTCGAACAACACGGCTTTGAGCTGTGAGGGACCACTTATATTTTTCTCACTAAATGAAGTCTGCCTTTCTTTCTGGCAAGTTCCACATTTCCAACCAAATGTGGATGGAAAACACAGTATTTGTGGGATGTGAAATTGTGTATAAGAGGGGCTGACTTTTCATATCCAGGGTTCGACAGGGCCCACCGCCTGCATTTGAGTATGTGTGGATTTTGGTATCCCTTGGCAATCCTGGGACCAATCCCCTGTGGATACCATAAGATGACTGTATATGTCCCTTTACATTGTGTTTACATTGTTAATTTGCAAAACAAATTTCATTTGTCTCCATAACAATTTCTTAGGCTTTTCCCCATAGAAGTTGGATGATGCTATGCAGATCCTCTGGCCAGTGCCTTTTTGATACTCCCACACAGTGTTTCTGAAAGTGTGTTCCACAGAACACCAGTTCCATGGGCTATCTCAGAAATAAAAAGGGTTACAGACACATAAATTTGGAAAGCATAGGATTGAAAAAGGTAAACCAATTTCTCTATCTCATATGGTACAGTATCTACCCAGTCACCCAATCAGAATTTTGTGGGTTATTTATTATTTATTTCTCTCCTACATCTGATTCATCTCCAAGTTCTGTTGATTCTACTTATTAAATATTTTTCCATTTTGTCCCTCTCTATCCCCCCAAATATCCCCACTGCAGGTCCTGGCTTCCCTTCAGATTCAACCTCTACCACCCCCCTAACCCAGCTGCCAAAATCCTGTGTCAAAAGCGCAAGTCTAACCATGTCACTGTGCAGCTTAAATCCTATCCCTGGCTTCTTACTGGCCAGGGCAGCATCTCCTAACTGGTGTTCACTGGGATGTTAGCTGTGCCACAAGGAAATTCTGCATGAAACTGTAGATAAACCCATTTAAACAGAGTTCTTTACCTTTTGGACCACTTAACATATGAATGCACCTTTTGACTCTTTAAGAGGAGAAACTGGATGTGGCATTTCCCAAGCCCAACTGAACACAAACAGCATCCCTTTTTCATGGGGCCTTGTGGGGGATTAGCATTTTGATGTAAATGCTTTGAAAAACACCACTTTGTAGATATTGCAAAGAGTTCCAATTGTTGGGGATCCGCTCATCTCTATATCCCCAATTTAAAATTTAGAGCTTCTCTTTTGATGTTGCCCACTGTATCTTTCTTGGCTAGATTGTCTACTTTTCTCCTATGAAGCAGCCTGGGCAAGTGGGAAAAATATTAGGTTTTAGAGTCAAGGAGATTGGCCTTGGAATTTCAACTACACGTATGAAGTTGGGTAAGTTTCTTCAGTCTCTATGAGTCTCTTTTTCTTCATCATTAAATTTGATATAAAACCTTCATATGGTTGTGTGATTAAATGATACACCATATATAAGGTAAAAAGCTCAGTGACTGGCTTACAGAGAGTGCTCAATAGATGCTAATATCTGAGGATTGTTTGGGCTTTCAGGGGAGCTCACTAAGAATGCCACAGAACCAACTCTGTGTTTGGTTCGGGCCCCTGGAGGAATAACAACTAAGTCTGTGTGCACAAGGAAGGATCTTGAGAAAATATCTCATGTAACTTAAAGAGTATTGTTCAGCTGTGCTCATAAGACTAAAGAGTGGGAATTAAGTGTCATTCTTTATTTGCCTGTCCAGACTGACAAGCCATTCATCTGATTTGGTGACCTCACCTGCTTGCCTGCATCCAGCACAGTGCTGGTGACACCTTTTTTGCCAAGGGCTCCAACTCTGCATTTAATTGCACATTGTTTGCATTTTGCATTAAATAATGTGAACATATCTGGTCCTCACCTTGTTTGAAAAATTCTTTTTTCCCTCTGAATTTATCAACAAAACAAGTCATAGTTTTGTTTGTTAATAAATAACAGTTTAGACTTGGAGTTATGTTATCCACTAATTTTTATTTTAAAAATCTTAATTAAAGACATTGAGACGGAGCACCTCACAAATTTTAAGAAAAATGTGAATAAAGTGTGATGTATTTACAAACAACATGAAATATTTACTGAGGAGATGTAAAGCTTTTTTAAAATATTAGTACTTTAAAAATAATCTAGAAAAATACTTAATAAAGTACATGGTGGACAGAGCAATAAATTAAGTAGAACAACTCCTAAGAACAATTTTAAAGTGGGAAATCTTGGCAGCTTTCACTACTCTGTTATGCTCCATTTTCTCAGTAGATGGCAACCTTCTCCTGCCTTCAAAATTTTTATTTACACTAAGGTGTAAAGGGCTGATAATCCATTACAACAATTACTAAATCCTCTTTGGGTCTTTGCTAGTTAATTACAGCCCTACAGCACCTACAGTATCTTGTATATAGCACAGATTGCATAGTTAAGTCAATATTTCAACTATAGTAAAGAAATTTATGCCTGTTTTTTACTTTAATATATTTGCAAATTGAACTTTGTAATTTATTCATGAATTCTTTCATTCATCTCTTGGTGACTTGCAGCCATATTCTCAAATATTCTTCTCTTTCCAACATGCTAACTTCACCCCAGACCTCTTACTCTAGGCAGGTGACCCATCCACTATTTTATCAAGAAGTTTGACCCATTTTTTTTTCATTCATTTATTCAATCCATCGACAGTCATTCAATCAGTACTTACTCTATGTCAGGCTCTGTTAAGTTCAAAGTACCCAAGGATGCATGAGTTATGGTCTTTGCTTTTAAAGAGCTCAAAATTTATTTGGAGGACACAGAGAAAAATGTAATTAGTATTTGGTTAAGAAAGTACCATTCTGTTCTTAGTTTGCTGAATTTCTTTTGTATTTTATTGTTATTAAATGCTTTTTCTGCATATATTGAGATAGCCATATTTTTCCTTTAAATTTGCTTTGCTGGAAAATCTAAGTTGGTTTTGATTGATTCTTTTTTAAAAATACATTGTTGAATGCAATTTGCTGTCATTTTATTTAGGATTTTTGCGTCTGTGCTAATCAATGATAGTGGCTTGTAATTTTCTTTTTTCCAACTGTCTTTGTCAGTTTGGGTATCAAAGTTGTATTACCCTCAAGAAATGAGTTGTGGGATTTTTTTTCCTATATATTCCTTGAATAATTAGTAAAGCTCACCTGTAAAAACCATGTATGCCTAATGTTTGCTTTTTTTTTTTTTTTTGAGACAGAGTGTCACTTTGTTGCCCTGGCTAGAGTGAGTGCCATGGCGTCAGCCTAGCTCACAGCAACCTCAAACTCCTGGGCTCAAGCGATCCTACTGCCTCAGCCTCCCAAGTAGCTGGGACTACAGGCGTGTGCCACCATGCCCGGCTATTTTTTTCTATGTATATTTTAGTTGGCCAGATAATTTCTTTCTATTTTTAGTAGAGGCGGGGTCTCGCTCTTGCTCAGGCTGGTCTCGAACTCCTGACCTCAAGTGATCCACCCGCCTCGGCCTCCCAGAGTGCTAGGGTGACAGGTGTGAGCCACCGCACCCGGCCTATGTTTGCTTTTTGAGGAAGATTTTTCACTACTGTTTACTTTCCTTAATGGTTATATTCAGTTTGGTAGATTATATTTTTCCAAGAATTTGTGTATCTGATCTAAGTTTTCAAGTTTATTGACATAATAAGGAAGGTTGTTCAAAATATTCTCTGAGTAATTTTCAAATCTTTGCAGGATCTGTAGTTACATGCCACTTTTTCATTAGACATTTCAAATAGTCAACTCGATATTTTTTTGTCCTCTCAATTCTATTTTTTTCCTATTTCTTGAATTTTTACTCTTATTATCATTTTCTTCCTTTTACTGTTTTTAAGTTTATTCTATAAATTATTTTTTAACTTGTTAAGTTAGATAATTATCTTATTAACTTTCATTGAGCCATCTCTTTTGTAATGTAATAACAAATGTCTATGCATGCCCATCCAGCAATTGCTTTGGCTACATTATATAGGTTGCAATCTGTAGTACTTTCATTAAGTTTCTCATCCCTGTTATAAATTGTCTTTGACCCCCATATTATTTATGTGTGTTGTGTAATTTTCAAACACATTTTTCCATGTAATCTTTTTTTTTATTATTTCTAACTCAATTACCTTGGGGTTAGAGAGCATGATCTGTGTAAGATCTATTTTTTGAAAGTTGTTGAGGCTTAAAATTATGCAAATTTTCATAGATACTTCATGTTGCTCACTTGTGTGTTCTCCAGTCTCTGAGATGACCCCCAATAACTGCTATCTCCTTGTATTCATACCTCTGTCTAATCTTTTCCCCTTAACTGTGAGCTGGACCTACTGACTCACTTCTAATGAACAGAATATGGTAAAATGGATAGCATTTCACTTCAATATTAGGTTATAAAAAGACTAAAGGACTTCCACTTCTGGCATGACAGCATGAGGAACTCCACAAACCAACTCCCCAGTGAAACCAATGAAAATTACAATAAAAACTTCAACTATTTAAAGTCCCTGGAAATAATCCTAAGGGCATACAGCTACAGCAAGGAAAAACATTTATCCAATAAAATCTACTAAAACTTGGTAAGAACAGCAAGAGTCTGTAGGATTTGAAGTATGACCTCCTCTCCCCCTTCCCAGCTCACCATATCTCTCTCCAAACTATAGAACACATAAAGAAAATAAAGAATAGAAAATAGAGAAAAATCAGTGAAACCGAAAGTTGGTCCTTTGAAAGTATCAACAAAATTGACAAACTTCTAGCTAGATTAACCAGGAAGAAAAGAGAGAAGAATCTAATTAATAAAATCAGAAATAGAAAAAGGGGACATTATTACCAACCATATAGAAATAAAAAGATTTATAAAGAAATGTTATAAACAATTACATGCCCATAAATTAGATAGCTTAGTTGAAATGGACATGTTCCTAGAAAGACACAAACCACTGAAACTGAATCAAGAAGAAATAGAACATCTGAATAGACTTATAACAAGTGAAGAACTTAAATTAGTAATCAAGAACTCCCATGAAGAAAAGCCCAGGCCCAGATGGCTTTACTGGTAGATTCTAACAAATATTATTTAAAGAAACATTAATATCAATTTTTCACATTCTTCCAAAACATAGAAGAGGAGGGAACACTTCCTAACTCATTCTTATGAGACCAGTATTATTTGATACCAAAACCAGATAAAGATATCACAAGAAAAGAAAACTATAAAGCAATATTTCTTATGAATATAGATGCAAAAATGATAATATGTTATCAAATTAAATACAGAAACATATAAAAAGAATTATGCACCATGACCAAGTGGGATTTATCCCAGAAATGTAGGTTGGCTAAATACATGAAAACTAGTAACTATAATATCCCCTATCAATAGAATAAAAAACAAAGCAAAACAAAAACCAAATGAATATCTCAATAGAATTCTGAGAAGTGTTTTATAATATATAACAATTTTTTACGATAAAAACACTCAACAAACTAGGAATATAAGGGAATTTCCTTAATCTGATAAAGGGCATGTACAAAAATTTCACTGCTAATATTATACTTAATGGTGAAGGACTAGATGGTTTTCCCTAAGATTAGGAACAAGACAAGGATGCTAGTCTCTCCACTTCTATTCAACATTGTACTGGAAGTTCAATGCTAGGACAATTAGGCAAGAAAATGGAATGAAAGTCACCAATTTTGGAAAGGAAAAAATGAAATCAAATCTATTCTCAGATGACAATCCTAAGGAATCCACTAAAAAACTATCAGAACTAATAAATGAATTCAGCAAGGTTTTAGTGTAGAAGGTCAGTGTAGGCTATAGTATAGAAGGTTGTAGCATAGAAGGTCAATGGACCCAGGATCACAAAACAATCCTAAAATATAGAACAAAGTTGGAGGACTCATACTTCCCAACTTGAAAACTTACTCAAAAGCTACACTAATCAAGAGAATATGGTAATGGTATAAGAATAGACATATTGATTAGTAGAATAGAATTGACAGTCCAGAAATAAATCTATATATTTATGGTCAATTGGTCTTGGACAAAGGTACTAAGACCATTCAGTAAGGGAATGAACAGTCATTTCAACAAACGTGACCACTGAATATCCAAATGCAAAAGAATGAACTTGGACCCTTACCTCATGCTGTATATATAGTATATCAAAGACCTAAATGTAATAGCTAAAACAATAAAACTCTCTCGTTCTCTTTTTTTTTTCTTTTGAGACAGGGGCTCACTCTGTCACCCAGGCTAGAGTGCAGTAGAGCTCACAGCAACCTCAAACTCCTGAGCTCAAGCGACCCTCCTGCCTCAGTCTCCTGGCTAGCTGGGACTACAGGTGCATGCCATCACACTCCTCTAATTTTTTTTCTAATTTTTAAAGAGATGGGGTCTCAATCTTGAGATCTCCTGACCTCAAGTAATCCTCCCTCTTCGGCCTTCCAAAGTGCTAGGATTACAGGTGTGAGCCACCCTGCCCATTCAAAACTCTTAAAAGAAAATGTAGAAGTAAGTCTTTGTGACCTTGGATTAGGTAAAAGATTATTAGATATAACACCAAAAGCACAAACAACAAAAGAAAAAATAAATTAATTAATCTTCCTCAAAATTAGAAACTTTTATGCTTCAAAGGACGTTATTAATAAAGTAAAAAGAAACTCATAGAATGGGAGAAAATATTTGCAAATCATATATATCTGATAATTGATTTTTATCTAGAATATGTAAAGAACTCTTACAATTCAATGATAAGAAGAAAACCAATAATCCAATTAAAACATGGCAAAAGATCTGAATAAACATTTCTCCAAAGAAGAATACACAAATGGCCAATAGCACGTGAAAAAATGCTCAACATCATTAGTCATTATGGAAATGCAAATAAAAATCACAATGAGCTACCACTACACCCACTAGCATAGCTATGATAAAAAATCAGATAATAAGTGTTTATTAGGATGTGAAGAAATTAGAACACTAATACATTGTTGATGGGAATGTAAAATGGTACAGCTGGTCTGGAAAACAGTCTGGCATTTCCTCAAATGGTTAAACATAATGTTACCATTTGGCATAGAAATTCCACTCTAGCTATATACTCAAGAGAAATAACAACATACGTCCACATAAAAACTTGTACATGGATGTTCACAGCAGCATTGTTCATAGTAGCTAAAAAGTGGCAACAACCTAATGTTCATCAGCTGATGAATGGATAAACAAAATGTGGACTACTATTTGATCTTAAAAAGGAATGAAGTATTGATACATGCTACAACCTATATAAACCCTGAAAACATTAAACTAAGTAAAAGAAGCCAGTCACAAATGACTCCACATTATATGATTCTGTTTATGTGAAATGTCCAGAACAGGAAAATCTACAGACAGAAAGTAGGTTAGTGGTTGCCTAGGGCTAGGGGGTGGATGGAGGGATTGTGGCGATGGTTGCACAACTCTGAATAGTGAATGTATTAAAAACCGATAAATCGTACACTTAAGTGGGTAACTTGTATCGTATGTGAATTATATATCAATAAGGCTGTTACCTTCCCCCAGAAAAGAAAGAAAAAAGTTTGTGGCTTCCATCTTGGGTGCCTTCACTTGCTCTTTGCCTGCACTCCCTTTCAGATTGCTTGCTCTGGGGGAAGTAAGCAGCCAGGTTATGAGAAGTCCACGTAGTGAGGAACTGAAGTCTGTGGCCCACAGCCAGTGAGGAGCCAAGTTCTTGTTATAACCATGTGAATGAGCAGATCCTCCCCCAGTAGAGCCTTCAGATGAGACCACAGCCGTGGCAAACAGCTTGAATGCAACTTCATGAGAGGCTGTATGTTGGAATCAGCCAGCTATGACACTTCTGAATTCTTGACTCATAGAAATTATGTGATAATAAATGTTTGTTATTTGAAGCTGCTAAGTTTTGGGGTAATTTAGTTACACAGCAATAGATAACTAAAACACCGCTTGGTGGCAATGTTTTGGAAGCATCCGTTAGATTAGGCTTATTTCTAGGCTCTTCAGGACTAATGTGTTCTTACTGATTTTTGTTTCCTTGACCAATCAGTTATTGAATAGGGTGTGCTAAAATCTCTTAGTATGATTATGAATTTGTATATTACTCATTTTAGTTTTGTGAGTCGTAGCTTTATGTGTTAGTTGTGCCTATTCCGAGAATTTTTTATTAGGTAAATACAAGCATTAGCCTATCAGACCCTCATTTACCATGTGGTTTCCCAGTGTACGGTGCATACGGAAGGGGCAGGACAAGGGACTGATTCTTTCCCTTTCTGTACCAGTTTGCAAAGTGATAATTTCTTCCCAATCATTCCTTTAAGGATGATGCATTTATTTAAAAAAACATATCATTATGAACTCATGGGTTTAAACATATTGATGAATTACTAATTGATGAATTATTGATGAATTTGAGCTTTGAAGCTCAAATTGTCCAATCTGGCCTTCAGGAGCCTCTTCAAGTTGGCTCTCAAGACCTTTTGACATGACTCTAGCTGTCTGCAATAGCTTCCTTGCTATCTGGTATGATAACTTTTCTAGACACATCTTGTATATTTTGTGCCTCCCTCTTGCAATCAACTCCAAGAAACCCTCGTTTCTTTTGATGGTAAATGGCATTTTAAGGGACTTGGGTTATTTATTGCTTCTGGGTTACTTTCTCTAGGCTTCCCTAGAAAAAGGAACCATATGGCATGGTTACCATATGGTATGGTATGGGAGGCCTAGAAAACACATACGCACACACATTCAAATTGGGATTAAAAGATATTTTTAGTAATTTCTTTGTTATATCTATATTTCCTTTCTTCACACAAAGAATCCTCGTTCTAAGGGACACTGGAGATTATAGAACTAGAATGTCTGATACTCATTTTTTAAAATCACACATCACACACAAAAATTTTAGAATAACAATACCAGAACTACCACCATCGCTAGATCTCAGAAGAGTGAACATTTTTTGTATGTGCTCTCCCCATTTCACCCCATTTTTATAGTTGTATGATATCTAAATTGAGCAAACAGACACTACATACGTGAAGTTTTCTTTCTTAAGCCCTCTTTGAGTTCTCCTACTAATTATATGTCTAATGTTCACAACTAATACTTACGCTGGTGTCTGCAAGGGCATGGCCAACGACAAACGTCAGCGGTGCACCATTCACACGACACCTCCCCCACTTCTGACACCAGCTGAAAGTTTGGAAGAGTGAAGAGTGAAACCACACTCATATTCAATAATTTACTGTAAGGACTCACAGAACTCACTGCAAGCCGTTATACTCATGGTTATGGTTTATTAGAGGGAAAGAATACAAATTAAAATCAGTCAACAGATGAAGCACACGAGGTAGAGTCTGGGAAAGTAACAAATAGGGAGCTTCCACTGGCCTCTTGTCATGGAGTCAGGATGAACTACTTCTCTGGCATTCATGTGTCACAATGTGCAGTTTTGCCAGTCAGGAAAGCTCACCCAGTCTCGGTGTTCAGCTTCTGACGTGGGTCCACCTCGTGGGAATGACCCATTGATTGCCTGTGTGTTTGATCTCCAGGTCAGCTGATACCAGATGACTCAAAGCCCCCACTTAAATCATAGTGTTTCACGCCTGTAATCCCAGCACTCTGGGAGGCCGAGGCGGGTGGATCGCTCGAGGTCAGGAGTTCGAGACCAGCCTGAGCAAGAGTGAGACCCTGTCTCTACTAAAAATAGAAAGAGATGATCTGGCCAACTAAAAATATATATAGAAAAAATTAGCCGGGCATGGTGGCACATGCCTGTGGTCCCAGCTACTCGGGAGGCTGAGGCAGTAGGATTGCTTAAGCCCAGGAGTCTGAGGTTGCTGTGAGCTAGGCTGATGCCACGGCACTCACTCCAACCCGGGCAACAGAGCGAGACTCTGTCTCAAAAAAAAAACAAAAAAAAAAACAACACAGTGTTGTTCTTTGTGGTGTGGCCAGCTCCCACCCTATGGCCAGCTGCCCTTGAGTCACATTGTAAGACTAGCCAGTGAGACCCCAGCCCCCAGGCAAACAGAGATACTGCCACCCGCATGACAGTCCACGGGTCTAGAGATGACTGCCTAGAAGGAAAGGGCAAGGGCCAGACCTCTGTTTGGGCAAAATTAAATTGTTTACTATACAGTGTTTCCATAGTTATTTTTGCTGGTCTGGAGCTTGTGTTCTAGTAGATTCCACAGGAAAGACTCAGGAACAGAATTGCCTGAGTATTATAGTGCTGAGTACATTTCATCTGTGCTCTTCATACTTGACATTTTCCTCAATATAAAAATTCTTGGTTGGCTGGGTGTGGTGGCTCACGCCTGTAATCCTAGCACTCTGGGAGGCTGAGGCGGGTGGATCACTCGAGGTCAGGAGTTCGAGACCAGCCTGAGCAAGAGTGAGACCCCGTCTCTACTAAAAACAGAAAGAAATTATCTGGCCAACTAAAAATATATATACAAAAAATTAGCCGGGCATGGTGGCGCATGCCTGTAGTCCCAGCTACTCGGGAGGCTGAGGCAGTAGGATCGCTTAAGCCCAGGAGTCTGAGGTTGCTGTGAGCTAGGCTGATGCCACGGCACTCACTCTAGCCTGGGCAACAGAGCGAGACTCTGTCTCAAAAAAAAAAAAAATTCTTGGCTCACATTTTTTTTTCTTGCAGTATCTTAAATATGTTACCTCATTTTTTCCTGCAAAAATATTGTTGTAGAGGTCAGTCTGGAGATAATTCATTTTTGTTCCCTCATAACTCACTTCACATTTTTGACTAGATGTTCAAATAATTTTTTTTCCTTAATGCTCAGTAATTTTTTCTAGAATAATTTCTTGATGTCAAGTCATTCTGGGTAAATACTATCAGGTATGTGGTATGCCATTTCAATATACATTTTCAGATCCATTTTATATTTCAGGGACGTTTTCTAGAATTTTAGTTTTAAGTATTCTGTTTCCTGGTTTTGGTTTTCATGCTCAGAGTCTCCTCATGTGTAATATGTTGAATCTTCTTTGCCTATTTTCAGTATTGGTCTTTATTTCTCTCAAATCCTTTTTTATTTTTTCTATTTGTTTGTTTCTTAAATTGAGATATAATTTACATACCATATGATTCATCCATTTAAAGTGTATAGTTTAATGTTTTTTTAAAATATGTTCAGAGTTGTACCATTATACCACAATCAATTTTAGCACATTTTTCATAGCCCCCAAAACAATAAGTAGTCACACCTAATTTCTCCCCAACTCTCTGAGTCCCTGGCAACCAATAATCCTCTTCCTGTCTCTATGAGTTTGCCTATTCTGTACAATTCATATAGGTAGTGTCAATGTGTGGTCATTTTTGACTGTCTTCTTTCACTTAGTATGTTTTCAAGGTACATTCACATTGTGGCATGTACTTCATTTATTTTTATCACTGAATAATGTTCCACTGTATGTCACCTTTTATTATCCATCTGTCAGATGGTAGACATTTGTGTTGTTTCCACTTTTTTTTTTTTTTTTGAGACAGAGTCTCACTCTGTTGCCCAGGCTAGAGTGCCGTGGCGTCAGTCTAGCTCACAGCAACCTCAAACTCCTGGGCTCAAGCAATCCTCCTGCCTCAGCCTCCCAAGTAGCTGGGACTACAGGCATGTGCCACCATGCTCGGCTAATTTTTTTCTATATATATTTTTAGTTGTCCATATAACTTCTTTCTATTTTTTTAGTAGAGACAGGGTCTCGCTTTTGCTCAGGCTGGTCTCGAACTCCTGACCTCAAGCAATCGTCCCGCCTCTGCCTCCCACAGTGCTAGGATTACAGGCGTGAGCCACCGCGCCGGGCTTTGTTCTTTGTTTTCTGTTGTTCTTTTCCTATATAACTTTGATTCCACTCCTGATTACTGGGCCTCTCCTGGAAAGCAACCCTGGTGGGTCAGGGTGTAGACTGGTTAGGGATTAGTCTGCTCCAGCTGTGCCAGTCCCTACCACAGCCGTGTTGCACTCACCTTGTGTAGGAGTGGGCAACTCTTCTTTCTCCTGCTGTTCTCCAATTGGCCCAGCACACTTTAGCCTGCTGCCTGTTGGCGATTTTGAGGTTCCCTTGTCTCTGATCTGTCAGATGTCTGTGGTTTCCCTCTGCTCCCTCCCATAGGGAACCTGGACACCATGCAGGTCTTGATGGTTTTTCCTGGCTTAGTTGCCACCTAATTTTGTTGAAAACGTAATGTATGGGTACTTGCTTTTGCTATGGAGGCTGGAGATTTACTGGTTTTTTTTTTTTTTTTTTTAATTTCCCATCAGGATTTGATGTATGGGAAAGGCAGGACTCAGCCTCCACCATCTTCTCACAACCTGCTGGTTCTGCCTTTTCTGTGATTCTTTTTTCTCTTTCCTCTGACTTCTGTTCTCTCTTTTAGAATTATAGAATGTGCTTTATCATTGCTTAGAGTTTCCTTCTACTAGTTTGAAAGTTATACACTATATTTTTACTTTTTAAAAATGATTCCAGCAATGTTAGCACATACATTTATTTCTTTAAAAGCTAAAATCTATAACTATACTCCTCTCAAGCAGTATGAGAACCTCAGACCACTTCAAATCTGATCATCTCTGTCTGTTACGGTTTTGATGTGTTACTCCTACCTTATTTGAATCCTTCAAAACAATATATTTATTATTGTTGTATGTAATTAATGTTTGTTTAGATTATTTACATTTTACTACTTTCTTTGCTTGCCATTCTCTCTGGGATCATTTTTCTTACACTCACTTGTGGTCACCGTCTTTCAGAGTTTATCTTAGTGAGAGTTTGCCGGTGGCAACTTTCTCAGTTTCTATTTGTCCCAAATCGTTTTATTTTATTTTCCTTTCTAAAAGACATTTTGTTAAAAAGGTATTTTTAATAAAATGAAAAGATATTTTAATTCACTCTTATTTCCAAAAACTATCTTCTAAAAGATATTTCTAAAGAAACTTTTATTTCATATAAAGATATTTTGTATTGTTTTTGTTGATGTTACCAGCTTCAGAGGGAAAAGAATTTTAGGGCACATCATGTAAGCCAAGCAAGTGAAAGCTGTTTTTGAAAGCAAAAGTCCACTCTCAGAGAGCAGAGCAGCTGCATTAGGAGAAAGTGGTTTTAGTGTCTTTTGAAGTTTTACTAATTGAGGGGAGGAATAGTCAAGGTTAAGGGGGGTTGGCTTTTACTAAGAATTTGGGTGTTAATTCCTAGAATTGGTTTCCCTCCCATTTTCATACTTTATGTGGTTGTCTTGGAACTGTCATGGTGATTTCAAGGGTGAAGAAATTTTAAAACAAAAATGCAAACAATACTGTAATTAGCCAAGGTTCATGTAAGGGGGCAGAGACAGCTGACAAGCCAGCTGAAGCCAGTTCTTGCCTGAGGTTATCAGCCTGTTTTGTTTAAGGTTGTTTCCTTTAGCACCTGCACCATCTTCTAGCCCTTGCTCTGGTCTCAGCCCTGTCTCCTAGTCTCCTACTCTAACATTGACAGTTAATTTTTTCATGTTGAAGATGCTAGTTCACTCTCTCTGAGTTCAATTATCGTTTTAGAGAGTTCAACAGTAAGCCCAACTGTCATTTCTGTTTAGGTGTTTTCTTTCATGTTACTAGTCATATTATTTTTGCCATTAGATTTGTGAATATTTATCATGATGTATTTAGGTGTGGATTTATTTTATTTATTGTGCTTGAAGGTATTAAAATCTCCTGAATCTGAGGATTGGTTTTCTTTTCCCAGTTCATCAATTCTAGAACACTCTCAGTCATTATCTGTTCAAATGTTACATTTCTTTTATTTTTTCTCTCTTAGAACTTGGTAGTCTGAGCTCCATTCCTCTCATTTCTATTTTGCTTTTCTTCAGTTCTGAAGAATTCTAAAAAAATTTCTTCGATTCTGTTCTCTAATTCACTAAATCTTTATTCAGCTAAACCCATTCATTGATATTTTAATACTTATTTTTTTTAAATCTATTATAGAAGTTCTATTTCTCAAAGTTTTTTTAAAAAGTGTTATTTAATGTCTCTTATTCTCACAAGAGTATTTTCAGTGCATTCTTATTTTATATTTTGAATCTGATAATTCTAAAAATTTCATGTATTTGTGGGTATAGTTCTCCTATTTATCTCCCATTCCTAGTGCTTTGTTGCCTTGTGTATTTATCATTTCTACCTGTGAAGTCCAGCTCCTTGGAAGTTTACCTGTGGGACTAATAAAAGGCTTGATTCAAAGGCAGATTTCTCCAAAAAGTGTTTGCATTTGCCCTGGGAGCACTTAAAAATTGGAATATTGTCAGCTAAATTCTTGGCTTAATATTTTTTAAACTCTCTCATATTGGATGCATTTGGACAACAAAAGTATGTGAGGATTAGTCTGTAGTTACTAGTTCTCAGGTGTAATTTTTCCTTCTGTTTTAGAAACCACACTTCGTAATAGGAAAATATCCTTCCTGTCCCCTGTTGGAGGCCCAGGGTGGGGAGAAGGAGCAAGAGTAATTTGAAGGTCACCTTTCACCTGAGAGTATGTCTCTAAAAGGAGGGTCTTTTATGTGAGTCCCCCACTTGGGAAGACCCCGAGGACTTTACACTTGAAAACCCAGACTCTAGGGCTCAGCAAATGCTGCCTGGGAAGATGCTGGCATATCTATTTGGATTCCTATTTTTACTTAGTTTTTGGCCGATTAGGATCAGCCTTCTTGGTCAGCTCAACTATACATTTAAAAAATATTTTGGAAAAGTTTTGAGTCCTTCTAGTGATTTTTTTTTGGGGGGGGAGGAATCAGGCAGGGAAACCAGTCTGCCAAGAAAAAACAAAGTCTCTCATTCTTTAAAAATTTGCTCATATTAAAAATATTAAACAGTACAAATGTAAAAAAAAAAAGAGCCCTTTTTCTCCAGTCCTCTAAATCTCTCTGTTACTAGTTTTTCTGGTGTGCGTGAAAATTTCCAGAGATATTGTATGTATGTAAGAGCATCCTACCCATACTCATCCACTCTCTCACATGCATCCTTTCTAAGGAGAAGTAGTAGCATCCTGTGTGCTCCAGGTTTTTATTTAGAATACATCTGGAAAATTGCCCATATCAGTGTATACAGATATAAGTCATTATTTTTAACAAGTGTATATTATTTTATTGTATGGATGCACTGTAATTTATTTATCTTGTCTCTTATTAAAAGTTACTTATTTACTTCTTGCTGTTACTTCTATAATAATCCTACAATAAATTACTTTCTACAGTAATTGCTTGAACATGTAAATGTGTCTACAGGCTAAATTTTTCCTTTAAGGAAATTTCTGGGTCAAATGACTATCACAAATTATTATAACAATTGTTATTGCCAAATTGATTCTAGGCATTGAGGTATATACAGAATATTGCCCAATTTACCTCAGCTTTCTCTTCTCTGAAGAGTCATACCCTGATTATAGGCAGCAGCAACCTTTGCTGAAGGTCACCCTTCTCCTTTGGGAAGTAATTGATTGGAAACTCCCTGCGTCTGCCTGTGGCCAATTTCAGTTATTTTGAATTTGACTTCTTTGGGCCAAAACTTCTTTTCCTAATTCTTTTGCAACTAGTTTCATATTCAGGTCAACATTGTACACTATTTGGGTTGTGTTAGGGGGAGAATATGGCTGTGGGACCCTTGAAGACAGGATTTTTGTGGTGTTAGGCTAGAAAGTGGCCATCGGTTCCTTATAAGGTCCAGAGCAAGAGCTAAGGGATTCTTTAGGGCTCCCAGGTATGATGTATGTGGTGCATGGAAAGAAACCAAGCTAAGCAAATGGTAATCTCGAGAGCCTCCAGTTTCAGAAGATTCAATGTAACCTATACAATTCTGGGTTTCCAAAGTAGGTCAGTGTCTAGGTGAGTACTCTTGCCCAAGTCCTTTCAAAGTGGAATTCCACATCTTCTGGTTTGATAACTCACATACTCTCAAGTGAATGCTCTTTACCTTTAATCATGATTAGATAATGTTTGTAATTGTAAATGCTTTTTGCAATTGTCACCTATTGCCCAATATTGTTATGCAACAAACCACCCAAAAGTTCAGGGGCTTACAAAGATAAGCATTTATTTATTATTATTATTATTTTTTCTGACAGTTCTGTAGGTCAGCTTAGGAGGCTTTGCTTTAGGCTGGGAGTCAGCTCAATGTCATGCCTCTTCAAGCGTCTGCTTAGATCACTTTCACTGCAATTCCTCTATCCAAAGCAAGATACCACACGTGACAAAGTCCAAAGTCAGTGGAGCATGGAAATGTACTCTGCTCCAAGGGAGAAGAGGAGAATGAATATTTACTAAATAGCAATTTATTCCTTCACAGTGATGATGCTCAGATTGGGGAACATTTTTAACAGTGCAATTCAGAGGAGTTGTATTTTAACCAAAAACATTGTTCTAACTATAATGAAGACCCCTAAGAAACCCCAAATCATTATCTTTAAAAAAGTGAATACAATATTCATTGCTTTTCACATGTAATAGGCTCTTATTTATTTATTTTTTTTGGAGACGGGGGGGGGGGGGTCTCACTATGTTACCCAGGTTGGACTCGAACTCCTGGGCTCAAGGCATCCTTCTCCTGAATAGCTGAGACAATAGTTGTGAGCTACCACACCTGGCTCATATTTAATATATTCTTAATAAAATTGGTATATTCCTGAAAAAAACCACAAATAACTACAAACATAATCTAATTCACCAAAATTCTACTTACATACAAACTTACAATAACATGGGTATCGTGACTAGTGACATCTGTAACACAATGAAATTCTTTTGTTAATTCACATATTTTATGTTATGCTTCTGTAGTATTACCTTCTAACCACCTAGGCTGCCAGGATATACCACTGTTCTTGCCGGGGTGGAAGAGATCCATGGTAATCAACTTGCCACCAAGGGTGTGGTTGGTCTCCTTGAAGGATAATGCCATATTGCAGGGCTAAGCATCAGTTTCCTTTTTTTTTTTTGAGGCAGAGTCTCACTCTGTTGCCTGGGTTAGAGTGCTGTTGTGTCAGCCTAGCTCACAGCAACCTCAAACTCCTGGGCTTAAGCAATCCTTCTGCCTCAGCCTCTCAAGTAGCTGGGACTACAGGCATGCGCCACCATGTCCAGCTAATTTCTTCTATATATTTTTAGTTGTCCAGCTAATTTCTTTCTATTTTTAGTAGAGATGGGGTCTTAGTCTTTCTCAGACTGGTTTTGAACTCCTGACCTCAAGCGATCCTCCTGCCTCGGCCTCCCAGAGTGCTAGGATTACAGGCGTGAGCCACCGCGCCTGGCCCAAGCATAAGTTTCTTTAGCTGACAGGTTGGACATTCAGCAGCAGTGGCAGCTAGATAAGTCCTGGTGAAAGGGAGCCCCTGATGCAAGGGAACCACGCTGGGCCCAGGCATGGCTTCCTTCTCTGCCACCAGGGCTATTCTGTTTACGGGCCATTGTGCAAAGACTGGGTGGTTGAGGACAGAGGCTGGCTGACGTCCACCAGCAAAGTCAGCCTGTCTACTTGTCTGTTTAATGCCTCTTCTAAAGGGATGTTCTCTAGTGGACATTAACTCTTGACACTCCGTGGCCACTCCCATATATCCATCTACACTCGTTTGCCCCAGACCTCCATATCTCCGATATGCCAAATCTGCCCCTTCTAGGCCCTGAAGCCACTAAGCCATTTTCCACTGCACTAGTCCATGTATACCCTTACCTTGACCCTTTATTCTCTCAAGGAAAGATGACCAGGCACACTGCCTGTTGGTCTGCCCACCAGGACGGCTTCCATTCACATTCTAGCTCCCCTCAGCGCAGTGGGCTTGCAGTGCAGCGGCGATCCTTTCTGACCTGTACCGACATACCCAGCCTTCCCATCTTTGAACAAAGGTCAGGTTTTTCCTCTGCCACTTGGTCACAGGGAACTTCCCACAGGTGTGAGCTGAAGGACTAGCACCGGTGCCACAGTGGGAGTGACATGGGAGCCCGAGGCACCTGCTTGTGCACCTTACCATGCTCTCTGGGCCTGCCCAAACTCCATCCTGGATGTGCCACTTCCATCTGTGATGAAGTGCTGGCTGGATTTGCCTGATCTTATGCCTTGGTGAATGTGAGAGTCCTCATCTCACAGGGGAAGTTTTGGCCACATGGTTACCTGCTGTCCCACACTCAGATGCTCCATCTTCACCAGAGTTCGGTCGGCTGCCAGGAGCTGATTTTCTACTGTGGATAGCATGATCTTGCTCCAAAAACCTACGAGTATGTCTGCATCTCTCCTACTGGACTTCTAGTATGGGGGGATTTTGGGATCATATGGCCTGACTAGTAGGGCTGCTTGTAACACAGCTGGGCTCTGCACCAGAGCCGTTTC
Organism: Lemur catta; assembly: GCF_020740605.2. NCBI lineage: Eukaryota > Metazoa > Chordata > Mammalia > Primates > Lemuridae > Lemur > Lemur catta. The sequence continues at coordinate 93,962,903 of NC_059136.1, read as the reverse complement.
TTATTCCAGGCCCCTTAAAACTAGTAGCCTCCACACTGGCAGTATGTGGACCTCACTCCATAAATGGTTGGTTGCTAAAAGCCTAGAAGGCGGTGAGGGTAGCTTGATAGGGAAGGGGAAAGAGCTGAAGAAGAGTTTGGGTAAATAAAGTCTCACTTTGATCTGATGGGGGTGGAGGGGATATTTTGGAGCTTAAATTGCATCACAGAGTTGTCCCCCTTGTATCCTGATTCAAACAGACACTGACCACCAGGGTGGCTGCGGTTGGCTCTTGCAAGGCGAGGAGTTGTCGTGGGAGAAGAGCACAGGTGCAAACTGTCAGCACTCACTTGCAGCGGCCGGGGCTGGCGCATCAGTGGGTAAAGGAGATCCGGGCGGGGCACCAACAGCATCTATGTCATTCTCATTACAATTCAAAGACACAGGAAGCAGAAAAACTTAAAAAAAATCACTCGTAGTCATATTGCCCCTTGAGGCAACACCTAAGGCATTTTGGGTACATTTTCTATAAGATTTTCCCCAAATGGTTTTAAATTGTTTTCAGTTTTATTTTATATAGTTGTATTATACACAATTTGTTAACCTATTTTTAAAAGTCTTATATTAATTGTCACAAACACTTTCCATTCATAAGATTTTTAGAAACAATTTTTAATGCAATACAAATATTTAAATGCTTCTCACCACAATGAAAAGTTAAGTTTCAGAGCAAGAAGCAACCTCTGATTTCATATGATAGTTTCAAAGCTAAGGGTCTGGCTGGGGCTAGTCTGGGTACAGCAGGTTGATGCTGGTCAGTTGTGAGCAGACAGCACATGCGGGGTCGGTCAGCCTAGAAACTAGAGGGCGTGGGGGATCCGAGCACAGGGAAAAATGTGTGTCCCTGGCTGATGGGTCCATGAGGACTGTGAAGGGACAACATTACACTGGGATCCAAAAATGTGAATGTCAGCATGGGAAGAACGCAGGTGGCACAGACAGGTAAGATGCTGCACCAAGAGAAAGGGCACATACCCCCGGAAAAATTTGCTGAAGCCAATATTGCCACGCAACACCTTCTGATGACTTGACATAAGCTAGAGTCCAGAGCCGTATGTGTGTGAAATCTGAGTTTTCAAGATTGACCCATTTTCTTCAGACAGGGTTTAGGTCACATTGAGCAGTGAGCAGTGGCTTCAGTTTGGACGTTTTCACCGAACTTTGTGCTGCCTGGGAGCACTCTCCGAATACTGTCCTCACGCTCAGCGGCCTCACACACTGCAGTTGACAGATTAAGCAGTACAGTTACACCGTAACAGCCTCTAGCTCCCTGATCTCTTAATCCCACCCCTCCTTTTTTAATTTGGGGTCTTTCAAATCCTTCTTGCTGCAACCTTGGCCTTTATCTCAGCTTCAAATAAGTCTCAGGGCCTGGCCAAGCTGCTTGCCCTGGGAAGCTCAACAGTGAACATCGCTATTAAAAAGGCAGCCTCTTTGAAAATCCCAAGCTTTATTTAGTTTTTCCTAGAAAAAAGTTATGTACATGTTAAAATAACTATTTAATACAAAAGCCTCAGCTTCTAATAAAGGGAATATAGTGCAGAAAAAAAGAGCTGGATTTGGCATCATCTACAATATAGAAGGGGAAGCAATTAGAGAAAAAAGAGATTTATAATTAATGAAAGAGTATTATAAATAGCTACATGATAACTAAAAACTTGAAACAACTACATCCCTAGAAATATATACAATTTTAAAATTGATGTAAGAGGAAATAGAGAACTTGAATCAACCAATAAGAAATATCAACATATAAATAAAAATAATGATTGAAGATCACCCTCTCAAAAGCCTGCAATCCCATGCAGTACAATTTACCAAATTTTAAGTATAATTTACCAAATTTTTAAGGAATAACTAATTGGTGTCTTATATAAGTTATATCCAAAAATTGAAAAATCATACTTAGGATCTTAGAGACTCTTGGAAAATTAAGAATAGGAGAAAACTTTCTTCATTTAATAAAGTTTAAATAGCAAAAGGCCTATAGTAAACTTTAACTTGAAGAAGCTGTATGTACATTTCTTTTAATGTACCTGATTAAAACATGATAGGGACACAGTAGGGATGGCAACTATTACCACGACTGGAGATCCTAACCAATACTGAAAGGATAGAGAAATAAGAGATGCAAAGAAAGATTGGAAGTGATGCAAACATGAACATCTACCTAGAAAAACCAACATACTCAACAGACTATCAGAACCAATGAGAAACAGCAAGTTTATCAGACATGAAACTTGTCACTGTTCTCTGAGAAGCTAACAGATTCCTCATTGAGCTGCACACACATCCCAGCTCCTGTGCACCAGCAGTATATGTCTACAAAGTCTTCTGCAGGGGTCCTCTTTCCCTGGCAGACAATCCTCTTTCCTTCAAGGAATCTTAAACACCCATTTGCGCTTCTTGACCCACCAGATACATTTCCACTTGACCATAGAAGACCAAAGATTCATATGCTGAATCTTTTCCCGGGATCCTGCATATGGAGCAACTGTAGTTAGTCTCCTGGAGTCAGAATTCTTCAAGCAAGAGGCAAGCACTGGTTTCACGTATACCCCAGCCCCTGTGGACAGATGTCAAGTCCTCCCAAAAGTGTTTCTACCATTATGACTGCACCCAAATTGGTCCCATGGTGGGGGCAGCTAAGCAAGCCTCCAGCTAGACCATGAAATTCCAGATTCCCCACCTTCTTAGGCATCTCCTAGTTTGCCACCAGTGACCTGTTTGGAGAATATGCCATCAGACATGGTGGGGAAGGACAGCACAGGCAGTGGTGCAGAGGAGGAATGTAAAATGCTCTTTGATCTTGTGGCCTCACTTCAAAGCACCTCTTCATTCAAGATGCTTTCAAAACTCTGCTTCTCTCTTAGGGTCTGTTGAAAATAGTAGTTGCTGAACTGGCTTTGCTATTGAAGGAGCTTAGGATATTTCACCTCATGTTATGACTCCTTGGTATAAAGAGTATTTTTAATTAAAGACCCTTAGAGATCAAAAAGCATTGCAAGGGGCTTTTCCTCTATCTGCATAAACCAGATGGACCCATCAAAAAGAAGAATTAACTTCCCTTCCCCTTCCTGTTATCTTAATATATTGCAGGAAAGAAGATCAAGAATGCAACCAGACCAGGCCCAAATCACTTTAAATAGAATACCTGTCTCTCAGGTAATTTATAAGTCAATCTGTTTCCCTCATCCATTCATTCTCCCAAGTATCTATTCATCCTCCCTTGTAACCATTTATTGCCCCTAAACAGAATTACCTGTATTCCTCATCTCCCCCTCCCCTTTAAAAGGAGGATGTATAAATTTCTAGACTGCACTGGGATATTGGGTAATCACTCTGCGATTCTCCCCATGCGGGTGGCATATAGACCTCCTTCTCTTATTACTCTGTTGTGAGTTGTTCTTTCAGCAAACCTTCTGGGGGAGGGGGAAGTTTCCCTTCACCCCACACTATCTTTTATTATCTTTTTAATTTTCACAGGAGCAGTAATGATGGCTCCTTTTTCATTTCTAACATTGGTAATTTGTGTCTTCCTATTTTTTTCTTGGTTAGTCTGGTTAGAGGTGTATCAGCTTTGTTGATTTCTTTTTCTGCCTTCTCTAATTTTAATTGAGGATTTTATGTGATACCACGTTATCTTCTCTTTTAGTATTTTGTCGATTTCTCTATTGTTTTCCTGTTTTCAATTTTATTGATTTCTGCATTAATTTTTATTATGTTTCTTCTGCTTGCTTTAGGCTTAAATTGCTCTTCTTTTTCTGGTTTCCTAAGATGGAAGCCGAGGTTATTGGCTTGCAAGTGTTCATCTTTTCTAATCAATACCTTTAATGATGTAAATTTCCGTCTAAGCAATGCTTTAGCTGCTCTCCATACATTTTGGTAAGTTGCGTCTTCATTTTCATTTAGTTCAAAATATTTTTAAGTTCCTTTTGAAACTTCTTTGATCAATGGGTTATTTAGAAATGTGTTGTTTAATTTACAAATATTTAGGGTCTTTAAAGCTATTTTTCTGTTATTTATTTCTAGTTCAATTCTATTGTAGTCAGAGTACATACTTCATATGATTTTCATTCTTCTAAATTTGTTATGGTGTGTTACATAGCCCAGAATGTGGTCTATATTGGTGACTATTCTAGAAGAGCTTGAGAAGAATGTGTATTCTTTTGGATAGTGTATTCTATAGATGTTAATTAGCTCAATTGATAGTGCTGTCCAGATGATCTGTATACTTACTGATTTTCTGTTTTATCTATGCATTACTGATAGGGGGATGTTGAAGCCTCTAACTATAATAGTGGATTTTTTAATTTTTCTTTTCAGTTGAATCAGTTTTTGCCTTACATATTTTGATGTTGTTAGATGTGTCAATGGAAAAGAAGCCAAACTCTGTAAAATAATTTTAAAGAGATTTATTCTGAGCCAAATTTGAGGACCAGGACCCAGAGCCATGCCTAAGAAGCCTTCAGCAAGTGGATTTGCTGTGGTTGGGTTACAGTTTGGTTTTATATATTTCAGGGAGACAAGGGTTACATACGTTACATATATATGACTTTACAAAGTCATAAATCAATACGTGGAAGGTATACATTGGTTTGGCCCAAAAAGGTGGGCCATCTCGAAGGGGGGTGATTATAAGTTATAGGTGGGTTTAAAGATTCCTTGACTTGTAATTGGTTAAAGACAGGAAGCTTTGCCTAAAGGCTTGGAATGTTTTAAAATAAGGAGCTGTTTATCAGAGAAAAGCCACCAGACACGGACATATACTTGTTGTGTAAATTGAGGAACTGCAGGTTTGTCGTGCACACTCCTAGGCCTGTTAATGGGTTACAAAGTATGTCTCCAAGAAGAGAGGGGGCATGATGAGGCATGTCTGACCTCCCTCCTCGTGGCAGGCAATTTAGTTTTAGGATATCCCCTTGGCCAAGAGGGGTCCATCCAGTTAGCTGGTGGGGGGAGCCTTAAGATTTTATTTTAGTTCATAGATGCATACGTGTTTAACATCATTATGTCTTCAAAGATAATGGTCACTTTATCATTATGTAATGCTCCCCTTTGTCCTGATAAATCTCCTTGTTCTGATGTCTGCTTTTTCTGAAATTAAAATAGCTACTCCAGCTTTCTTTCAATTAGTGTTAATATGTCTTTCTCCACCTTTCTGCTTTTATCCCAAGCAGAAAGGTGGTTTCTTGTAACATATAGATGAATTTTGGTTTTTTGTACACTTTGACAATCTCTGTCTTTTAATTGGTGTATTTGACCATTCATATTTAAAGTAATTATTCATATGGTTGAATATCCATTTTCTACTTCTTGCATTTGTTCTTTGTTTCTTCCTGCTCCCCTTTTCTGCCTTCTTTGGTTTTAATTGAGCATTTTATGACTTCATTTTATCTCCTCCCTTAGTATATCAATTATACTTCTTAAACATTTTTTAATGGTTACATTAAATGTTACAATATACATTTTTAACTAAAGTTATGATACACATTTTTAACTAATGAGTCTACCCTTAAATAATGCTTTGCTTATAACAGATTATTCCCAGTTCCTTTCTCCCGTTCCTTGTTACATTGCTCTCACTCATTTTACTTATTTATATGCTGTAATTGTTACCAACCTTACAGTTCTTGGTCCCTGAGTCAACAGAAATTGGCACAAGACTGAAAAAGGAATTTATACAGGCAAGGCTTTTTGGGGTGGGGGGTTTGGTTGAACAAAAGGGAGACAGTGCTGGTTATGGAACAACCAGACTGGCTCTCCAAACAAGGCTGGGCAACTTTTAAAGGGTAGAGAAAGTTTGATGCTAGCATTGAAAACATAGCATATAGAGGCAGAGTTTTGTCAACAGCTGCCCATCTGGTGATCATGCTTCTTCATACATCGCATGGGTCATTAGCATGTTAAATCTCCACTCTCGGGCAGGATTTTTAGCATTAAAATGAGGCAAAAGGTCTATGAGCGGTCAACTTTGGGCTTTATCTTGGAGTAATAACTTTTTGCTGACTTTGGGGCCCGGGGAACCTGGCCCCAGTGGTTGCCCCGACCTGTTAAAGAAAGCAGAACTACTTTCTATTGAAGCTGGTGTTAATCATTTTCAAAGCTTTTGTTCAGTATTGTAAGCAGACTTAAGCTTTGGCTCAAGGCTTAGGCAGGTAGCCAAGGTCCAGCTCCTATACTATCTTATAACCATCTAATAACTTGTTGTTATTCGTACTTTAAACACAGTTATCTTTTAGATTAAGAATGATAAAAATAAAAGATTTTATTTTACCTTAATTTATTCCTTCTCTAACTGTTTTCTTTTCTTTATGTAGATCCAAATTTCAGACCTAAGTAATTTTCCTTCTCTCTGAAAAACTTTTAATGTTTCTTGCAGGGCAAAGTCTACTTGTGATAAATTGAATTCCTTTACTGTTTTTTTCCATCTGAGAAAGTCTCTATTTCTCCTTTACTTTTGAAGGATAATTTTGTGGGATGTAAAGTTCTAGATTGGTAGTTTTTTTCTTTCAATACTAGATGTTTCACCTCCACTCTTTTCTTTCTTGCATAGTCTCTGATGAGAAGCCCCCTGAAATTCTTATCCTTGTGTCTCTGGATATATAGCGTTTTTTGTTCTCTGGCTTCTTTAATGATTTTTCTTCTTGTCTTTGATTTTTTGCAGTCTGAATGTGCTGTCTCTGTGTGTGTGTGAGAGAGAGAGTGTGTGTTTGGTATTTATCTTGCTTGTTGTTCTCTGAGCTTCCTTTACCTGTGAGGTTTGGTGTCTGCCATTAATTTTGGAAAGTTCTCAGCTAAAATTACTTGAAATATTTCTTCTCCTTCCTTCTCTCTTACTTTATCTTCTGATATTCTAATTATGCATATGATATACATTTTGAAATACATTTCTTGGATGCTATGTTCTGTTTTTGATTTTATTATTTTTTCCTCTTTGCATTTCACTGTAAGCTTACATTGACCTATCTTCAATCTCACTGATTTTTTAACTTTTTTCCTCAGCTGTGTTTAGTCTACTGATGAGAGTCCCATCAAAGGTATTCTTCATTTTTGTTATGGTGTTTTTGATTTCTGGCATATTCTTTTGATTTTTTCTTAGTTTCCAGCTCTCTGTTTTCACTGCCCGTCTGTTTGTGCATATTATCTACTTTTCCCATTAGCGTCCTTAACATATGAATCATAGTTATTTTAGCTTCCCTGTCTGATAATTCAGACATCTGTGTCATACTGAGTTTGGTTCTGACAATTACTTTATCACTTCAAACTTTACTTTTTCTTGCTTGTTGGTATGCCTGGTAATTTTTTGTTGAAAGCTGACCATGTTTTTATGTGGTTCTAGGAACTGGAGTAAATAGGCCTTTGGTGTGAGGATTTATGCTATTCTGGCTAGGACTTGGGCTATATTTAATGTTTGCTGTAGCTGTAAGTGCCAGAGGCTTCAGATTCCTCTAATGTGCTTGTCTGTGTCTCCTCTGTTGTCTTTGGGTTTCTGAGAGAGCCTGTATCTTGCACCTTTTCCAGTTGTGACCCACTGTTGTTATACCAGGGCTCTGTTGGTGTGGGGGGTAAGAGGGGAGGGGTATCATTCCCTTATCTTCTGTTCAACTTCAGCCTTCTAGTGGACCTGTTTCTCAGAGCTGTCACATTCACCAGTGTCTGTCCAGGTGTATGGCTTGCCCCCCGCCCCCACTTGTTTCCCTAAAGCCCTGGCCCATTGGACTCTTCTTCCCCTTAGGTGAGACGGAGGGCTGGAGGGGCCTGGGGTGACGAAGGCTCTTCCCCCAGCTGGGAAAGGCTCTGTAAAGTCCTTTCACCTGGACTGCAGGCCTTTGGCTGGGGAAAACTCTGGCCTTATTTCACAATGACTAGCCAGGAGGGGATGGTTCTCAGAGCTTCACCGTGAGAACCTGCTGGGATTCCTGCAGGTGAAGCCCACATAAATGTGTGTGTGGGGCTCCTAAGACTTTGATCCTTGAAAATTTCTCACTCTCAGGCTAATTCACACTTGCCTCTAGCAATCTGTCAAAATCACCATTTCACTATTGCTACCAGGCAGCTTCTGCTCTGGGTAAGCTGATCTTGGCTGTGTCTCTCTGAATGAACCTGTTTCCCCAGATTTTTGAGATGGTGTCTGCACTATATCCTCAGTTCTCTGATGGGTCCAAGGAAAGTGATTTATTTTCCATTTGCCCAGCTTTTTGTTATTGTAAGGACAAGAGTGATGACTTTCAGGCTCTTTACATGTAGGAGATGAAAACTTGAAGTCTTGGTTTTTTACCTTTTAATAAGTCCTACATGGATCTACCTAGCACCTTTATTTAGAACATAAAGTACTTACATTCTCCCTCAGATTTGTGGCTTCAGCCACAATTTCAAGACATCAAAAAAAGGTTCCATCTGACATCCTGTAACATATATTTACATACCTCGTACATAGTACTTAGCAAAGTAACTGAAACATAATAGGCACTCAGCACGTAATTTTGAAAGAAAAAGAGAAAGAGAATAAGAGAGACAGGAAAGTGAGAGGGGAAAAAAGTGAGGAAGAAAGGGAGAAAAATAGGAAGCATAAGGGGACAGAGAGCCAAGATTCAAAATTTATAAAAAAATTTTGTCAACATAAATGGCCTACACAGAGTACTGAATCATAACATAGGCAGAAATTCAAAGCAGGGCACTATATTTCTATTTTTAAAAATGTGTAGTAAAAAAGGAGTTAGGCAAACACTTTGAAATTATAAAGAATTAAAAGAATATTTTTATATTTTATATTTTATAAAAATCCATGGCTTTAAAAGCAATTCCGCTTTCCACAGTGAAATATCAAAAATATCCTTAACATATAAGGAGAAAAACAAACAAAAAAAGATGGAGAAAAAGTGAATATAAATGTGAAAATAAAGAGATTTCAAATTAACGTAGGGAAGAGGCAGAAAAGGAAGGTCAAGAGAGCCTGAGTGAAGCCATTGTCACCCATACTAGCTGCTAACCTCTCTGAACAAGGAAGTTTCAAGGAAGTCGCTGCCAGGTACAGTTGAGGATGGATGAATTACTAAGCCAAATGCCTTACAAACTGTGGCACTTACCTTTCTGTGACAACCATTTATGATTAACCTTTATGGCCTGACCACAAGACAATGCTGTTCATGGACCGCTGTTTCCTAACAGGGTTTTTGAACATACAAAAATGTTACCATTGCCCCATAAGAGGTCCCCTTCCTGCTCAGAAAGGACCCCCTACTCTGTGGAGTAGGATCTGTTGTCTGTCTCTCAATGAACTTTCTATTGCTAGTTCACTCACTCTTGAATTCTTTCCAGTGTGAAGCCAAGAACCCACTTGGTGACTTCAGGGGGCTTTCCTCCTTTCGCTGGGGCACCCCCTGCATAAAAATGATACCAGACACATGGCCACAAACCAGAGGTTCAAGGTCTGAGTTTAGAGAGAGGACACAGTAGAGACTGATGACTGATGTCTACTGGGCATTAGCATGCATCGAATCCTGCATTAGGCCTTTTGTAACTGTCAACTCATTTAATCCTTACAATAGTCGTATGAGGAATTGCAGCCTGGAAAAAGGGTCTCAGAGAGTTCAAATTACTGGCCCTACGTTGCATAGCTAAGATGATTTGAATCCACACCTGTGATGTGAGAGAGCCTGTGGCCAAGATTACTAATGCCCACTTTCCCACTCTTAGAAATCGTCATAGGCATCAGACAGAGTCATGGTTGCTGTAATGAAAACTACAACCTCCAGTGTCCCTTGCATCTGACTAATAGTATTTGAGGCGAGTGTTGCGTGGCATCTTCTACAAATATTCTTACAAGGCAAACTGGGGCCCTGGTGTCTTTCGTCTTCATCTCTTTGTAGGTTTGCTACTCTCGCTTGACCATAGTGACGATGGCCACACTCTGGGGATGGCAAAGCAAGGATCTGTCAGTACTTGGGTCCCTTGGACTTCACAGAACAGACCCAATATAGACAATGTAGTCTGTCTTCCTCTGGACTTTCACCTGATGAGAGCACACTTTTACAGTTCTTAGATCACTGTTACTTAGGGTCACTGTTGCAGCTGATACAGAACTTGGTATCTTACAGGGAGTGCTGTACATAACAGAAAGGGAAATAAGTGGTATGACTAAGGTCAAGTTCTTAGGTGGGAGGTGGTATGTGTTCAGAATCTTACAGATTCTGTGGAAATCTGGTAATACTTGTCTGGCAGTGGGAACATTTGCTTCAAATGGATCCTACTCTACCTTGAAAGATCTATTACCTGCTGAGTACTATTGTAGCATGAGGGGAAAAGGTAAGACAAACTCAGAATTTTGCTGTGGCTTGGGTGTTCTGTGGCTTTAAGCAGAGTCCCACAGAGGATAGCGCAGGCTAGAGAGCACTTTGTGCAAGCCCAGGTGTAAACGAAGCCAGCTCCCTCTGCCTACAAGCTCAGTTGACTGAGGGGGTGGCAATTTGGAGCCTTGGAGGGTTGAAACAGCCAACACCCTCACCCTCTGTACCTGATGGGAAGCCCTTGGAAGTGGCCTCAGGACAAGTAAGACTGTGGTCCTAAGCCTTCTTCCGGTACCTTCCATCAAGGGTTGCCAACACTGTGGCAGAAACTGTGAGTTCACACCCAACATCTGTACTTACCTTTTCCCATGGTAATAGAAGCCCGGACATTTAGCTGGCTCATGGCGGTGGTACAAAATAAAGACCATACTTCTCAGCATCCTTTGCAGATTAGTTTAGTCAAGTGGCTAATTCTGACCATAGGATGTGGTGTTTGTGGGGTGTACAATGTCCATGGATTGTCCTAGAAAGGCGTGGGGGTGCTTTCTGTTCCCTGGATTCCCGTAGGCTGGAACGTGAGCATATGGCTGAGGTTTCAATGGTCACTGTAGCCCACACTCATCAATGATGCTCAGCTTGTGAACTTGCATAGCTGAGCACAGGCACAGGAGCTTGGGTCCCTGACACTGTGTAGCACCTACCGCCCCTCAATGGTGACCCTAAGACTTGATAAACATCGGAGAGAAACACACTTCTACTTTCTTCAAGCTCTTGTCACCTTGGGATTTTCAGTTACTCCAGATGAGTGTAATCCTAATAGAGAGAGCAGCCTTGATGCAGAAAGACCAGCCGGGAAACCACTACCCCAGCGGGAACAGATGGTAAGAGCCTGAACGCGGCAAACGCAGTGAGGGAAACAGGCTAGTGAGATCGGCAGGCAAAGCAGACTGGATTGGATACTAACTGGACAGGGAGGTGGGAGAGAAAGTAAAAGTAAAAGTAGAGCCATACACCTGGGCCTCTGGCTTGGACAGTGTGGAGGGGCAACGAGCAGGGGTAAGAGCTCCCAGAAGAGTCCACAGAGAAATCCAAGGATAGAACCTGAAGAACGTGGACAATTCAAGGAGGAAGAGGCCAGTAGATAGAGGTGTCACCAGGACCAAGGGCTGAGAGATGGATAATGTTGGTGATGAGAAGTACAATATAATAAGGAATAAAATCCCTGGGGATCTTTTCACAAAAATCACTGCACTGTGGTGGCCATGGGAGCTGGGTGGCTTAGGCACCAGTGTGAGCCCAAGAGGTGGACAGATTACCCTGCACTGCATGTGGTGTCACTAATGGAGGGAGAGGAGATGTGGGATGGAGGTTTTCGAAAAGTCTATTTAAAGTTTCACATAGTCTCTAGTGTGTTTATGGGGTTCAGGGGAGCAGCTCTGGGTGGAGAGGTTGAGACATGAGGGAGGGAACGTCTGGCGAGGCCCTGGAGAGCCCCCCGGTGGCAGGGCCAGCCTGAGCAGCCGCTGCTTCCCCTGAGGCTGAGGAGGAGAGAGGAGGCGGAGGTAGAAATTGAGGCCTTCGAAGGTATCAGTCTGGGGAGCTGAGGGAGTTAATACTTTACAGCTTCGATATTCTTGGAGAGGTGGAAGAGAATGACACTCCTAAAAAAACAGGTGCCGGTGTTACGTGAGCTTTAGAAGGAAGGTCTGAAAGGCCACCATGGGCAAGGGGAGAAGGAAGCAAATAGACGCACAAAAGGGGGTGACGGCCCATTGGCTTCGTGGGGAGGGCTGGTGCATTTCACTTCTAGCCTTTGTAAAATCCAATGGCAAACACAGATACGAGGCGCCAGTGAAGCACTCGCTGATGGGACTGGGATGAGCTGCCTTCATCCCCGCTCCCCTCACTGCTCAGGTGGTGCTGACACACGCTGAGGGCACCCAGGTGTGCAGACACCGCCCGGCACGTGTGACAGAGCCTTCTGCACTTGCACCCTCACAAGCAGCCTCCCCAAGGGGCGAGCTCCAATGGGTGGTGCACCTGCTATTGCTTTGGTTTCCAATATGGTAGCAACGTTATGGGGGAAAGAAAAAGAACGCAGACCAGAGGCCTCCTCCGTGGCCCAGGCATGATTTTTTCACTGACAGCAAAGGGAGATTGTTCAGTAGCCTGGAAGGGCCATGAGCTGGGGACACTGGGGTAAACCCAGGACAGGTCACTAGTCTGCACATGTTGAGGGTGTCTACGCTACCACATCTTCTCTTCACAGAGCTGCTCTGCACAGGACATGTTGCCTCATATCAGTTTTTGTCGGGTTGCCAAATTTTCAGTCATAATTTTCTTAAGTGCTGATTCTCAGAGGTTGGAATTAGAGTTTTTCACGGATCTCCAATTTACTCTGCCTCCAAGATTCTAAATGATTTCATTTGATAGACTGTAAGCATTTTGGCATGAGGACTCCAAGGAGCATGCAGTCATGTGTGGCCTGGGTGTCCTTTTCTATCTTGGCATCTATTATGGACTGAGTGTTTATGTCCCCCCAAATCCACATGCTGAGGCCCTAACCTCACATGTATTAGGAGGCGGGGGTTTCGGGAGGTAATTAGGGTTAGATGAGGTCAAAAGAGTGGGGCCTTCATGATGGGACTGGTGTCCTTAGAAGGTGGAGAGGGATCTTTCTCTCTCTCCACACACCCTGAGGAAAGGCCACAGAAGGACACAGCGAGAAGTGGGTTATCCACAAGCCAGGAGGAATCCCCCCAAGAAATGAATCAGTCAGCACCTTGATCATGGACTTCCAGCTTGCAGAACTGTGAGAAATAAATTCTGTTGTTTAAACCATCCAGTTTGTGGTATTTTGTTATGGCAGCCTGAACTGAGACAGAATCACAATGTAAAACTGTACCAAAAAAAAAAAAAAAAAAAAAAGAAAGAAAAAGAAAAAAAAAATGTGTGGCCACACATTTTTACCAAAAAACAAAAAAACAGTTTTTTTTAAAGAAAAATTACAAAAGACATTTATTGCAAAGATGTAGTGTAACTCACATACCACGTGCTCAGAACTCCTCAGTTTTTGAGCAGCACCGCACGTCCAGGGTGCCGGCAGATGTGTCCCAGGGGGCAGAGTCCCCGCCTTGGGGCACAACCCTGGTCCGGCAGCCCCTCTGCCTCCTCAGGCTTGCATAGGTGTTGGGCTTCATTAGGATTAAATTTCAGATGGAAATGGGTATAAAACACACGCTGAGAGCACTTGCTGCTCAGGGGCATTAAATCACCTTGTTATTTATTGCCTTCTGGAATCCTCTAATTTACATGTGGTCTCTTCTCATAGAAGCGCCTCAAGTAAATCTGAATTTGTTTAGACAATTTTATGAGTAGTGTAAAACCACAATTGAATTTCAGGCCTTTGGTGTAGTCTGGCCAGGATGCACTCCAATTAGCAGTAATTGCCGCTCACGCTGTTGTGACGTGGCGGATGCCCACTGCGCCTGGACCTTTGTCTTACAGAATCCCCCAAGAGTCTCCTCTTTATTCTTCAACTAAACAGGCCCCTGAATATACGCTCTTGGAATTGCAATATCGGAGCAATATTGTGCCTCTCTCTTAATTAACCTTGTTAACCAAGGATTTGGAACATCAGTGGGTTAGTCTGAGAGGCCTTTTGATCCTGTCAGCACACATTTACAGTTGAGTGAGACGTCACTGGGACATAAACGCCTTTATCCTTTGGCCTACACCAAGGAACTCTGCCATTCTTTGAGTGATGATGTGATATTCTTGTTTAAAGAAATAATGTTGTAAAGTGCTTAGTGTGGTGCCAGGCACAATAAATATTAGTTATTATCATAAAACAACTTTTTACAAAAGCCTTTCTGAATGGGAGGGAAATACAGGACAGGTTTCAGGGTCATGCGTGCTGCTCAAGGTCAGTCAGTCCACTGCGGGCTCCAGATCCCACACCCCTGAGACTGTTGCCCCACTAAGGGGATCTTACCCTCGAGATATTCAAACTCTCAAATCTTTTTTGCTTTTTCCATTCCTCAGTCCTTTATTTTTATCATCTTCTATTTGTTTGGCTTTTGTTCTCTCTCTGTTTTTTTAATTTCACATTATACAAGGTATCCATGTAACAAAAACATTTGTACCTTTAATATTTTGAAATAAAAGTAAAAATTAAACTCTTAATTCTTTTGACTCTTACAGGGTCTCCCAAGGTACCTCTCATCCTCCCAAGAGGACAAGGGACAAAGGCTGCCATTTCTCTTGCAAGGCAGGTGCCCCCACCAGCCTGGGAAGGACTTCCAGGGATATGATAATTAACATATTTTTCTTAATCTTGCTTTTATAGTTAATCTCCAAAGCATGAAAGCACTTTGCCAGTTGATTAAACTGTAAGAACACAATAGATGTGAAGTAAAGGCAGCACTGATGAATACAAATGCATAAAATTGCCTATTCTGTGGAAAAATACCTCAGTCTGAATCCCAACTTGAAATACTAAGTTAAACACTTCAAATTAGCCACTTGATTATGCTTTTGGATTAATAGGTAGCAGTAAGTCTAACTCAGTAGAATTTCATTTTCATAGTAAGAAACAACTGTTCTTTGCTCTTGTCTGGGAAAAACAGTGATCCTATTTAGGTTTAGTCTGGGATCGCTGCCTATGTGGGTCGCTCAGGGAATGCCCAGAGAGGCGCCCACGGGCCTGGAGCCAGACTGGCACTTGGGCTGAGTACCCAGGGCACTCAGAAGGAAGTGTTTGTGCAGCTGCTTTGGAGAAAAGGGCACAGGAGGCAGGCCTTGTCCACACTAGGTGCTATAGGTTCAAAAAGGCTGGTGCTCAGAGCAAGGTGGTGGGAAATCCGGCACCGTGTCCTCTGGAGAGGGCATCCCAGCTGGGCGCTCGTGCGTGCTCCTCCCCCTCAGCCGGCCCCCCAGAGCAGGCTCTCCCACACACCTCCTCCTCCTCCTCCCCAGTGACCACGCTCCGGGCAGCTCACGAGAGACGCTTCTCTCTCTCACATCTGTTGCTAATGGAAATGACAACAATGGGTCTTCAATTTTGGGGGGGGGAAAAAACAACAAAAAACAAAACTCAACATAAAAGGTGATAGCAACATTATTTTTAAAAGTACGGGTTGAAAATTCTAGTCCAGATAACAGAATAAGAATGGTACTTGTGGACTCCAGATATGTTCTACTGTTGGACAAAAATACTTTTCTTCATTGAAATAGGCATTGTGTAACGTGGGGTATCAGATGACGTCAGCCTTAGAGTTGGTCTTTATTGTTTCTTCTTTTGGCCCTTGAAGCCATCCATTGCAAGAAAGACACCCAGATAGTCAGCTAAGAGCAGTCCCATCTTGACAGGCAAGAAGCTAAAGAGAACACAAGAGTAAACTTTCTTAGTCATCATTCGTGAGAGGTGAAAACCAGTGTCACCTCTTGTCGCAGGTAAAGCCATTCCCTCACGCACACGCCATACTCTCTTAGTGCTACCCAACTCAGGGTCACGTGGATGACCTCCCTTGTCCATGACACGGAGGATGCTTGCCCAGGGCCTGGATAGCTCTGCTGGTTTTGCTTGAATTATTCAATTCACTTTGCATTTTAGTTTCCAAAGGGTCCCTACACTGTATGATGCCAGAGAAGGAGCATCATGTTTGAGGAAGTATTGTGGAATAGAGGCAGACTTTGGAACAGACAGGCCTGCTGGAATCCTGGCTCTGTCATTTGCAAGGCCAGCTCTGGCAACTGACTTAGCTTGCAGGCCTCAGTTTCCCCAAGTGTAAAATGAAGTCATAGACCTTTCTTTCTGAGACTACCGTGAGGATGAGATGCAACAGCTCCTTCCACCTTTGGCAAGACTGAACTAAGATTTCGTACTTCTGCATCCTGACCTGCCTCTCTGCAAGCCATATACACACAGGATCACCATCCCAACGGGGTGCTCTGACCCATTGACCTTGAAATTCAACACTGCAGAGGAGTGAGCAGGCACAGGAAAGGTGGGATGTGTTCTGAGGGTGGGGTAAGGACAAGGACCCTGTGCTCACTGTCCCTGTTTGGGACCCCAGGATCTCCAGGTGGTTCATGCCCTTCCCAACTTGAGGGCACTGGTCAAGTGTTACCTTCTTGGTGAGACACCCCTCCCCCTAACACCATGCTTAAAATTAAATCTCAGCTTGCAGCCCTCTACCCACCACTCCCTTTTTTGCTTTATATTTCTTTGCAGCACTTATGATCTTATGTTTTACTTTACTTTTTTGTTTGTTTCCTCCCTACCGCCTGGCCACCAAGAAGATAATTTCCACAAGGGCAGGGACTGTTGTCTGTCTTATTTTTTGCTGTAACCCCAGATCCTAGGATGGTGGGCAATGCCATGACACACATACAGCACTGTCTAAATGTTCATTGAGTGAATGTTTGAAGGAGTGTTTGATGTGATCCTTTTCAATGAGCCTTTTCCTGTTTCCTTTAGCCCTCTCAGGAACTATCTAGCCCTCTCTCAAAATGTGGCCCAGAACTAATATGTCATAAAATAAATATAACCTCAACAGCTATTCAAAGCAGAAAGATTAAGTGCCACATTCCCCCAGTTGGCATCACTCTACTATAACCTGCTGTGAAGCAGGAAGCACACCTTGCCCACCAAGCAGTGCACTGCACTGATCTACAAGCTGTGACAAATATTGTCTCTACATTGTAAATGAATAAACTGGGGCCTGAAGAATGAAGGGCATGCTCAGAGTCACAGACTCAGTCAGTAGCGGGATCAGAAACCCAGATTTCAAATTGCTTGTCAAAAACCCTTTGCCCTGCCCCACATAGCCTCTGTCAGCCACCCTGTCCTTTTCTGTGCCACAGGAAGCCTGTTAAAGTGACAGGGTGCAAGAATGACTTTTGGTTCACTGTATAAAGTAGATATAATTAGCTAACTGGAAAAGAAATTTTTGTATGCAGGACGGGCAATGGCTGCCAGCCCACCCTGTGGTGGACATGAGGTATAATATCTATGTTCAAATAACTGAAGAATTGTCATTGTCAAGAGGAAAGGAATTACAGGTAGAGCTGGAGGGCAAAGTTAGAAGCAACAAGAGAAAGTTAAAACAAGACAGATTTCCACTCAACAGGAGTGGTCCAATATGGCAGGTGCCTCCTTGCAGAGCAGAAACTGCTAGGGGCAAGTGGCATGAGATGACCCGTTCCAGGCTAGAGAACTGACGGGATCGTAGGCATCAGCAGCTGCTTCAGCAGCTCAGCACCTCGGGTCAAGCATTCAGAAGCCGCAGCTGCTGCATTTTGGCACTGAGACCCAACGAGGGGCAGGGGAGGCGGGCAACAGTACTTGCCTAGGCTTTTAAGAGCTGGTTTTCCTTTAAGTTTTTCCCCCTCATGTTCTTTAACCATCCCACAGCTCAAATGGATCATCTCTTTCCATTTTTACCCACACCACACACTTCTGAAGCATTTCGGGCCTTGACTGGGGGCCCTGTACTTGAGGAAGCACTGCCGCGGGACCTATCCCAACATGATTATTGATGAGCACACGGAAATCTCTCCTAAGGAATCATTTTGACCTTTTCATGTCATTCAGTAAATCCACTTCTTTTTGACGACAATACGATACTAAGGTGGCAGGAAGGGTCCAGCCCCATTTTCTTGACTCACAGGGCAGCTACACACATTTGGGATTATATCAGCAATGGGCACAGTAGGGCTTAGGAGATTTTCCTTTTTAAAATTCATTAATTTAACAGATATTTTTATAGTGGCTCCTCCTGGTGGGATTTGGAATAAACTGTTGATTGGCACATTAGAGAAATAATAGAAGCTGATATTGTTACCTTCTTAAAAACATTATGAAGTACAAAAACTTTGGTATGTACAAGTACAGTTGTTCTTGCAGAATAGCATCTACTATTTTTCTGACTACATATTCTGGATCCAGAATCGGCAACAGAGAAGGACAGCTAGGGCATTAAAGAAAACAAAACCGAAATTAATTAATAAAACTAATTTTTAAAACTTGGGATAAAAGGTTGTTAAGACATTGTCACTTATTTCTTTCCCTTCTGGATTTCATCTGTTTTTATATTTACTCCCTTATCAATGCAGAGAGCAATAATATAACTACAATTTGAAATGGAAAATGATTCCAAGCAATACATGGATGTTACAATATATATACATGAGAAACCATATTAAACAAACGTTCTAAATGTTTGTAAAGCAAGCTGTTGATGACACTGCCTGCCATCTCCCTGAGATGCAGAACTGGGCACTTGTGCCTGCTATGAGTGTTTGCATCCCCTGTCAAAATTCACACGTTGAAGCCCAAATTCCCAACATGTTGGTATTTAGAGATGTGGCCTTTGGGAGGTAACTACATCATGAGGG
Source organism: Lemur catta (assembly GCF_020740605.2). NCBI lineage: Eukaryota > Metazoa > Chordata > Mammalia > Primates > Lemuridae > Lemur > Lemur catta. Next base: position 93,944,175 of record NC_059136.1, on the reverse strand, counting down.
TGGAGCCCTCACAAATAGGATTAGTGCCCTTATGAGAAGAGCCTGTGAGCACTTTGGTCTTGGGCTTCCAGCCTCCAGAACTGTGAGAAGTTTCAGTTGGTTAAGACACCTAGTGTATAGTATTCTCCCACAGTAGCCCCTTTAATATGACTAAGACAGTGCTCCTTCAGTGATTTCCAGTCCTCCTGGAATCAGAGAAGGTAGAAGGGGACTGGGTGGCAGGAAGGGGATGTGGCCAGGAGGCCCCAGGAGATGGAGGAGCAGACCTGGGGCCTGGGCGGTACCGGGTAGACACTGCCCTGATAAACCATTTGCAATCAACTTATATACAAAGAAAGAATTCTGAAACCATTTATAAATCATGCTGACCCTAGAAAACTATCTTTCAGACAACTTTAAAAAGCAGATAAAACAAAGTCAAATAGACAGCCAATCATTTTTCAGAATGCATTTTCTTTGTGATCAAAGGACCTACTTACCCAGTAGTACAACCTTCAAACATTCCAGTATTTATAAAAAACGGGCACACAATAGTGGTTTTGATCCCCTTTTGTTTTTGAGCAAATGTTTCTATAAATACAGATTCAGCAAATCCAAAGGCTGCAAATTTACTTGCACAATAATCTGAAAAAGACAAACACTGACAATGTATATTCTCAAGTTTTAAAATGGCATTGCATTAAGGTTCACTCATAGCGCTAACAGCAACAGAGAATGTGACAACCATGTGAGTTCTCCCTTTGTATAATCTTGGTCCACTCCCACTGGAAGGCATGAGGAGTGTGAGGAGTGGGAAGGGATATGGCCAACTGCAGCTCATCTGGTAAGGACCAGGTGGCTCCCAGGACAAGAAGGGCTACAGAGATGCTCCTACAGGCCACACTGCTAGACTTTACTTACTAAGTCAATGAATTGGCAGCCCCCGTGCTAGCTGTTATTAACACATGGGGCACAAGATGCGTGTCCAGTCCCTGTCTCAAAAAACTGCAATCCCATTGGGGCATGAAGTTATACAAGAGAAGAAATAAAACACTAAGCAATGTAGGAATCTAGGCAAGAGAGGTTAGCATGGGTCACAATTCTCAGATTAAGTTTTCTTCCAACTGTAACTCTTTCTTCCACTTCCAGGAAAACAAAAAAAAGGACTTGGTAGCTTCAACATCCATCTCTTAAATACCTTGAAAATGCAGGGAAGGGAGAACTGGAAAGTGGCATTTATGTCTGCTTTGAGCTGTCTTTA